>NC_064009.1:5000000-6250000 GCF_932276165.1 Plutella xylostella | reverse complement strand
ACAAAAACTAAACCTACTAACAAAATTTGTATTGGTTAGTTAACAATTCATTTTCAGTTGCTTAATACTTAATTCTGCTTTGCTTTACAAATGTTTCTAAAGAGCACCTACTAGGTATGTTACTGATTACGGTCGTTATCTATGGATTCAGCACGACCTCCATTTACAATTCCCACCTAACGTGATCCTTCAACACATGGTGAATAAAAAACTACCCAATATCAGACTTGCGCCATCGCTTGCATCTTTTAAAACTTTGCTGAACAAGCACTATCTCAATAAATTATCCTTACCAGCGTAATATATTTATATATATAATAGTATGTATTTATTTAAGTATATAAGTATGATGTATGTAGTTTATTTATATTACCTATTACTAGGTATAGATTAGGTATATACATTTGTAATTTTCTCCTTGTTATATGTTCTGTTTGTAATTTTTTGCACTTTCCCCTTTTCTTGTATAGTTTCTCTCCTCCGAGGTAGTCTGGAAGAAATTACTCTTAGTAATAAGGCCGCCATTTGTACCGTCTATATTGTACATTTCCTTGTGTAATTTATGTTTGTGTGTGCAATAAAGAATTATCTATCTATCTACCCTTATTCTTCTTTAAACAGACGACAGCTACTGGTAAGTCTCACAAATGAGCTCAGTTTTGTTTATTTGTTATTGGGATTTAGGTATGTACCTGTCCACTTATTATATTACTTTATAATGTTGCAGCAGATTTGGTAAAATTATTGTGTTTAATACTATTATTAAAGTAAGTAAACAACAGAATAATAAACGGTCATCCATGCCTATGGCGACAAAATTCTGTGGAAGCCATTACTGCTAGTTTATGTTGCATGCTGTCATCATTTGTTGACAAAACACAAGTCATTTTGTTTAGTTATAAGAACCTTCCTCCAATTCCAAGTGTTTTAAATTTTGAGAAATCTCCAAACAAGATTTATTAGAGACAAGTGTAAACTACAGACAGCTACTTAATCCACTTTGATTTATTTCCTACTTCAGTGTCAAACTAAGGGTATTTATTACAAATTGCTTTATAATCCAAGGACTAAGGATTGAATTTTATTAGTGGTTAGTGGTCATGGTCATGGATTTTGAAAATGTTTTTACAATTCGGTACCTATGACTATCTATGTATCTTCCGCAACTGTACCTATTGCTGGTTATTTCTCATCCTGCTCCACAAGTTCCTTTATCCGAGCATTTATCTTAATCCTCGCTACCTGCTTGGCCTCGCCATTCGAGCTTCAGTTTCGAATGTAACAATAGGATTGGATTTGAGAATAGAGCAGGTAGCGCAATATTGTTCTGACCCAAACAAAAACGAACTAAAAACCGATATCACAATAATATTGAAACCAAAATTAATGTGATTAACTGATAATGAATACGATTAAAAGAATCATAAACGTCAATATGATGATAAAAAAGAAATTTTGCTTTTACATTTTGGCATTTTGTATTTAATAACATGCTTGTGAATTACCAGTAATTGAACTGGCATCTGCTGTATCCTAAAATAAGTTGAATGCCTTGCAAGAGGAGAAATCTGGTTGCGCAGTTGCGGAGCACACGCGAACAAAACAAAAAGGGCGAACAACCCGTTCCGCCACCTGGCAGCAACCGCACGCACTCTCGCCGTCTCCACCCCGGGCAGATTTGCGGAAATGTTCCTTTATTGCTGTTATATAAAAATACTTAGGTATACCAACCTATTAATGTTAAAAAAAAATCTTTTCTCTTTTTATACTGAAAAAAATATCAGTGCATGTGCATACTCTGTATAAAATTTATATTATCTCACATTTTAAAGGTGTGAATCATCCCATTTGTATGCTGTGATGGCAGTGGAGGGTGCCATAGGGGTCAAAAATTCCAGAGTTGTGAGTGTGAGTGAGAATGATTCAGAGAACATTTTTTTAAAGATCCCTTTTTTACTAGTATAGGTATGAAACAATCATAAAGTGAATTGGGTCATCAATATTTTTCGTTAACGAGACCAATCTAGATTTGTTAATAGAATTTAGTTCTCTCCTTCTAGCATACAGTAATAAAATAGCACGAACTATCACTTTCCCCACAGACCTCAAAGTTAAGTGATAGAGACTTTAGAGACTTATTAAGTTCGTTCGATCATAGGCACATCATTATGAAAGTACATAGCCACGGGCAAGGTATAGGATGTTGAGACATGGCTTCTAACGAGATATCTGCATTCTCTCAACTGGCCTCACCAGGCATACTACAATTAGGTTCTTTTCCCACAGCAACATGTTTGTAACTAACACTTTACATTACTACATCGAACTGACACACATTCAGAAAAGTTGGTAACTCAGAGACAATGATTAGCTTACAAATATGTTTGCTGGGAAAAACAAATTTAATATAATTATGTTAGCATTACAGAACGTTCATTGATAACTGCTAATTGATTATGTATTATTGGGCAATACAATTTGTCGTACGGAATGGAATAATGCAATAGAAGAAAATTGGTGTTAGTTCAATTGGTCTTGTAATACAATAGTAAATTGGGTATTGTATAAGTGTGTAATTTGGGCGTGTGTTGTGTTCCCACAATAGCTTGTCTCATTTGTCGTACAGGCGGTGACCTTAGAAGGAGAAAAAAACGTTCGGAAACAATTGTAGTTGTCACTCTTGCTGTAATTCTTGGTAAAATATGTTGAACTTGGTTGAACCACAACTGCATTTTATATAACCCGAACATTGACTTTAAGATACATTACAATTACGGTTCTACCTTTTTTGGCATAAGATTTTTTTGCCTAATCTCGTATTGCATAGTAACGTTTGGTCAAAGTCTCGTTACGCCGAAAATCGTATGGCATAAATCTCGTTTAGCAAAAAGTTATTTCGCATAACATTGTTTAGCCTAATAATGGTATGGACAAATCTTGAATAGCCTAATAATGCTATGGCATAGGTTTGTACAAAGTAATAATATTCGTTTGGCTTTAACTTTGACGGAGCGTCTCCCTACATAGCGCAAACTGGTGCCTTGTATTGTTTCCGCTGTTTTGAAAACGCTCCGCTCCGCTTCGCTGCGCTCCGCTTTGGTTTTGATGAACATGTGCACCTAACACGCTCCTCCTCGCTTTGCTCGTCGTCGCACCTATTTTTAGGTTTCGATCTCATGGGGTTTGCAATCATTATATTGGTCGTTAACTTTCGATTTTTTGATCATACAATATGGTGATTTTCGGGATGTAGGAGAAAAATACCACAATTTTTACATTTACTACATACTTAATATATTATTTATTAAGATAACATTAGGAGAAACAAGATTATACATAGGTATAGACGAACATAAATTTGAGCAAACGAAACTTAGGTGTTTAAAGATTGTGCCTAAAGAGTTTTAGACGAAACGAGCCTTATGCCACATAAGTCTTGGCAAAGTGATGGTTCGGCCAAAAAAGTTTAGACCATAGGAGTTATGCGAAATGAGTTTTGGTCAATAAAGATTATGCCAGATGAGCGGAACCCTACAATTACACTAAGCGATAACAATTCCAGTAAGCGTCTGATACACAATTTAATTCAAATTTATAGCTTTAACAAATAATGGTTGAAAAGTAATCTTTTGAAACTTAAGCAGTGCAAACCAATAGAGCACGCAGTGAACTCGAAGCAAATTGCCACTCAAATGCAATGAGGTCAAACTTCTACGTAGAAAAAATATGAGTAGCTCAAGCGATAAACTGTAGGGTATTTGGCTAACAATTAGTTGGTGTGGAGGTGCGAACGAGGGCACGTTCCCACACGAGAGTGTTGTCCTACAAATATTTGACAGCTTCGACCCAAACAAGATTGGATACTATGTGAGTACCTAGTAGAATTTAGTATTTTTCCTTCGAACGTAGAGTCGTAACGGTAAAAGTTGTAGTTTCCATATTTTTTTCCGTACAATTTAATAATAGAAATTTGTATTATAAATATCTGCAATGTCGTTATGTATTTATTTATAGGTATACAGTAAGTACATCTTTGTTGTGAGAACACTGTTCCTCCTCTATACTTTCAAATTTTACTCAAAACCGTTTTATCTTAAAATATTATATTTTATAAGTATTTAATAATACAATAAAACTTCTTCATGATTTAATTAAGTACTATTTACGATAGAGGATTAAAAAATGAATAGAATAGAAAATATCGATCTTATCGCATCATCTAGGTACTGAATAGAATTATATTATTATAAGTATGTTATATTAAGTAATAAGAATCTTTTAAATAGTATAATTTATCTTGTTACATATTTGTTTTTGACGACCGAATGGCGTAGTGGTTAGTGACCCTGACTACTGAGCCTAAGGTCCTGGGTTCGATTCCCGGCTGGGGCAGATATTTGTTTAAACACAGATATTTGTTCTCGGGTCTTGGATGTACCCGTAATGGCAATAGGCCCGCCCCCTATTACATTGGGACTAACAGAACACTCTGGCGAAAAGTGGGTGCAGCAATGCACCTCTGCCTACCCCGCAAGGGAGTACATTAGTACAAGGCGTGAGTGTGTGTGTGTTGTTTTTTAACTATTACAAGCACCTAGGTGAGGCATTTTTCGAACTTGCTATCTACAATGTATCTATGAATATGTAAGGAAATCGATTAATGCTCAAATTTTGTTACATCATAAGAACTATCGATTTACCGTGTGTAGATCTACTTCAGCTCTCATGACTCATGACTGTGTCAGCAGAATCCACAACCGTTCTCCTATGGCAAATTCGTTATTGGACGGTTCGTAGACAGGACATTTCATTTCTTTCCGTTTCCCCAACAGAAATTTTCTCGGAACCTATTAATCTGTTTTATTTATTTTTTCAACTCCCACCAAAAAAAGGATTACATAGGGATGGATCTATTTTGTGAGGCGGCTTCGAGAGTGATCTCTGCAATTGTTTCTAAAATCAGTTCATAAAGTACCTGCGTACACATTTCTTAAAAGAGAGCCATGTAGCACAAGGCACTTGAATGTATTATAACTATCTAACTTACAAACTATCTAATTGCATAATCCATTGTTTCATATTCGTATTTTATAACGATCATAATCTGATCGCTTTCTCTTTTCTATAGATAATTGATTGCGTAGAGTATGGCATATTTATGTATCTACTGAAGCATTTTTAATGCAATTACATAAGCTACTTGTACCTATCTCTTTTCTACATACATATAAGTAAGTATACTTACTTTAGAAGAGGTTGGTATGTTTAATGGAACATAACTAATAATTTTATCATTACTGCTGATATATACGTGGGTGGTCTGAAAAGTTTCCGACCTAACATAGATACAAGATTTTTTTTCTTAAAATTTATTTTTATTCTTCTACATAGCCTATAAAACAGTAATTAGGCGGCGCCAAAACACGGATTTAGTGCGCCTAAACTGCGCCAACAGAGCATTGGAAATGTTCATTCGAACACGTCGTTGGTCTGACGTTAGCAAACGCGGCAGCCAACGCGCGGACAGCCTTCTCATGCCTAAATCTTGATTTAATATTTGATAAACACGTTTCATGGACATTTTCATTGCCTCTGCTATCTCTCTCACTTTAATTCGGCGGTCGTCTAACACCATTTGGAGAACTTTAGCGATGTTATCGCCAGTAGTTACAGTTTTTGGACGTCCCGAACGTTCATCATCTCCGAAGCTCTTACGGCCACGTTTAAATTCGGCTGCCCAAAATTTTACAGTGGTAAATGACGGTGAAGAGTCCCCGTACACAGAATCAAACTCATCTTTGATTTGCGTAGGGGTATTCCCTTTCAAAAACCAATATTTTTAGACAGCCCGATACTCGATTTTTTCAATTTTCACAGAAATGCTCACATCGACTCACTCAAACGACTGTAAAATAAAAACCACGCGTCAAAAATGGCTGAAACTTTGAAGTGTTGCTGTCAAAAGATGCACAGTTACATTCCCTGACTTTAATTGATGTGTGTTGCCATCTTCAAGTTGAGGTCGGAAACTTTTCAGACCACCTACGTATATTATTATATCGTTTGATATGTTTTAATGTTTTCTTTTTATTTAACAAACCGTAGGTATTTATGATATTGACCTCACCAATCAATATCCTTATTGAAGTAGTCGGATGTTATTTCCAGACTTTGATATTGACCGTCGCGCTACTCACATTGACCTTAAAAGGTTATTTATACGACTTTCAATCGATATTCACGGCAGATAGTCATTAATGTATAGAAAACTCAGTTTCAAACACATTTTGATACTAGTATGGTATTTGTGTAATAAGCAGAGGCATTTATTACGTACTCATCCTTAATAAATAACACATAAATGCTGACGAGTCACCTCTGACGTCCGAAGGGGTAGTAGAGTAGCCACCCGCTTTTCGCTGTATAGCTTCGCCGTTTTTGCATGAGGAAAATGCACTTAGGGCAAACATCTAGAACCTATAGATGCATAAATAATGACATTATACTATTTGGGATTCATTGTGATGACGGTCGGTGTTCCAATGTCAGTCTTTTGATTTAGATTTTGTGATTTGAAATAGCAATATTTGCATTATAATTCTCTGCATTATAATGCTCCCATCTGAGCATCCCATTGCACTTCTGAGCCATGTGTACAAGCTGTTTTCGAGAGTTATTACGAATCGTCTCGAGCAAAGACTCGACGACTTCCAGCCACCCGAACAAGCCGGGTTCCGAAAAGGCTATAGTACCATAGATCACATACACACGCTTCGGCAGGTTATACAGAAGACCGAGGAGTATAATCTACCTTTATGTCTAGCGTTTGTGGACTATGAGAAAGCCTTTGATTCTATTGAGCTCTGGGCGATGCTTCAATCCCTTCAGCGGTGCCATATAGACTATCGCTATATCGAGGTGTTGAGATGTATGTACAATGCTGCCACAATGTCAGTTCGATTACACGAACATAGCACAAAACCGATCCAGTTGCAAAGGGGCGTGAGACAGGGAGATGTTATTTCTCCGAAACTGTTCACCTGTGCACTGGAAGATGTTTTTAAGCTTGTAGAGTGGAAAAGACTGGGCATTAACGTCAATGGCGAATATATCTCTCATCTACGATTTGCTGATGACATAGTTATTATGGCGGAAACGCTGGAGGAGTTGGGCGAAATGCTCACAGACCTCAATGATGCCTCTAAACAAGTTGGGCTGAAAATGAACATGGACAAGACAAAGGTCATGTCGAACGAACATGTTTCATCATCGCCCGTAACTGTAGGAGGTGTCACCATCGAAGTTGTTGATCAGTATCCCTACCTAGGACAAGTGATCCGATTAGGAAAATCCAACTTCGATAAAGAGGTAGCTCGTAGAATCCAACTCGGATGGGCAGCGTTCGGGAAATTACGACACATCTTCACTGAAAACATACCTCAGTGTCTGAAAACAAAAGTTTTCAATCAGTGCGTGTTGCCAGTGATGACTTACGGAGCCGAGACGTGGTGCTTCACCAAAGGGCTTATCCACAAGCTCAGAGTTGCTCAGCGTGCTATGGAAAGGGCTATGTTAGGCGTGTCCCTGCGAGATAGGATTCGTAATGAAGAAATCCGCAGGAGAACTAAAGTTACCGACATAGCCAAAAGGATTAGCACGCTGAAGTGGCAATGGGCTGGCCACGTAGCCCGCAGAGCCGACGACCGCTGGAGTAGAAAGGTTCTGGAGTGGAGACCCCGTGTCGGCAAACGGCGTGTCGGTCGCCCCCCAACCCGTTGGTCTGATGATCTGCGGAAGGTAGCGGGAAGCCGCTGGATGCAGATGGCGGGTGACGTTTGGGGTGGCGATCGTTAGGAGAGGCCTATGTCCAACAGTGGACTACGGAAGGCTGAGAGAGAGAGAGAGAGAGAGCATTATAATTGAATGTGTCCAGTAAGGTTTCCATTAGCAAACGCAGTTCCGTTTCTTTTGCATCAGGCCATTAGACTGTCAGTCTCAGTCACGTGCTATACCATTAATGTAATTCCCTCAACCTGACCTCACCTTTAACTCTCAGTAATAAGGTCTTATTCGTCTCACTCGACCATTTTGTTCCATTTTGTTGGTTGTAATTATAAAAAGACAACTGCGTGGGACATAGGCCATTCACTTGCGTAGGAGCAGATTTGAATACTTAATGAAAAAGTATACTTCTCTAAACTCAAGAGTCAAGTCTCAAACACACAAACTAAAGTTAATAAACTTTCTTCTTTGATAGCTGTCATAAACATGCACCATTTGAATCCGATAATAACATCCTCTGTTATGCTCTTGATTTATTTTGGGTTTACGGCACATTTTGATGTGATGTTTAAATTAACACCTGTTAGTATAATCATATTAAATTGTGAAGTCGTTAACTTTTTCATGTCCATAAGTATATGGTAATTAATATGATTAAAGTAGGTAAGTTATCGCAAGCATTAACAGATTATGTTGCTTTTAATTCTCTCCCACCAAATTGGAGATTGACTTGGCTAGAACAAATAGTTAAATACTTATGCTGTTTTTTTAAACACATATTTTTTATGAAAATTAATTCGTCCGCAGGCGACGATGGTGGTAGGCCCACGCCTCCGGTAGTCACGTCGTGTGCGTGACCTGACTACGAGATCTGAGGACCGGCCATCATTGACCACACTCCTAACGTTTCTCATTCATGCGAGATATGACAAAATATTGTTTCGGAGATCTCTGGAAGCGACTGCTGTCCAAATTGATTCTTACGTTTTATCCATGGTTAAAAAGGAACTAATGTGTAATTTAGATAAATTATATTTTTAATTATTATGTAGAATGTAAATTCGAGGAGATATAATTTTGAAGTTATCTCGTACATATTCCGTATTTGATCCCAGCCTCCTCTCGGAACTTAACACGCAAAGCAGCTATTAACGCGACGAAACAATAAGGGAATGTAAATCTCCAAATTATCATCTCCTTAATTCAGAGAAGTCTTCAAGGACAACAGTCGGACTTAAGAATCGCCATTAGAAGAGCCAGACATGGGAAAACGACTTCTATCCTAAACAGTAAAGGATTTTTATTACATGGCTGGACAAAGAGATTAGCTCCTCTCATTTATTTCTGTACAGCTGAGACCGTTTTGGCTTGGTTCCTCTGATGTTTCAATATTTGTCATGACGTCCGTTTTTGGATATTTTTGCAGCAAGTTTTGAAACACAAGTCTTTGTCCTTCGTCCCGTCGTAAAGGCCACAGTGCTGGAACAGAGTAATTACTGGAACCATTAACATTCTTCAGATACTCACGTAACTTTCTAGAGTACGGTGTGGGCGGAATGACGCCAATGCTACGTAATTTTGAGTCGACAGTTTACTTTTGCTATTCAAGTTTTGGCACAAACTTGATTCGTCAAGATATCTGACGGTTTAGAACTTCACGCGGCATGCATGTGGTGTGGGTGCATGTAGAGATTTACTGCAGTATGCAGGAGCTTTGCTTTTACTCGTGTTTGTACATACGTGTGTACTGCACAAGACCGAGCAATATTGATTAATTACGAATCATGATAAGGCAAAATAACTCATTAAAATACCGAAATAAAACAGACTTCGGCTTTCCATAAGTATATTCAACATACACTTGCTCCAGTCCAGGCTCATGCAAGGTTATAAAATAAAAAACATAAAATTGACTTAACTTCTTTTTCTTTACAAAAATGTATTAATCCAAACCGTAAATGAAGGTCGTAGACGTTGATTGGCTTCAACTTAATTAATAACGGTACATGAGATTAGTACCGATTGGAGGTCAAGTAGTCAGATCCACTATTACGGTACAGCAACCCACATTTTAAACACAGTTTGAAATGAACACAAATACAATGTTGGAAACATGAAACCCAAACTGAAATCTGAACCACAATAATACGCGTACACATACATATAAATTTGTACTCGTAGTTACACAAATAGAAACACCTTCATCAACAATGTGTAACAAAAGCGCAATTTCCTTTGACATGTCATCAACCCACAACGAGGCATTTCCTGAACAAAGGGCTATTGATCTGAAAATGAGGAGGCTTTCTCCGGCCATTGTCTGCTGAGCAAGCGCGTGCTCAAGTACTGCAGTGGAGGTGGACCTGCCAACACGGCGAAACACATCATCTACATAATCTGCTTACCGAAGAGGTGCTACACTTACAATGTACCGCCACCGCGACTCAAATGTCGGTCAGAGTACAGTACTGTGTGTATATTTTTGTAGCAATAGGCATAGCTCTCATTGCACAATATTACGGCCACACATCTGTACGAGCCAGGAGTATTAGCTAATGGACGTACTGCGCGGCGCATGGTTCAAAATTCAATCACTTCTATTTTTGCCGGTGATTGATCCGCCGAACTCGAGTAGTGGAAAATGTAACGAACTGATACCATTCAGCTGCATCCAACAAATAGCGAATGCATGAGTTTCTGATTGATTGAAGTTTTTTACATAAAACTCTGATTTCAAACAGTGTTGAGTCGTGTCTACGTGTCTTTTAATATTCAATTCACGATAGAAATCAATGATGCACCACGACTTTTTATTCACATAAGCGCCAAATCACTGTTATTAACTAGCCACAATCCAGCTGCGCTTGGATGAACTTGATCTCTGATTATAGTTTAGGAAAGATCTTTTTCCTTGTAAATTAATTACCACTCTCGACACACGAAGGCCGGAACTAATGTGCACTTACGTCTGCATAGAAAATAGCTGAGTTGAATGACCGAAATACTTAGTACAAGTAAAACAAGCCACAAACGTAAATAGACCCTTCTCCCTTCTAAATAAATACTTCCTCTGGCATAATACGCCAACTTGCAGAGTGGTGTATATTTCCATTTCTTAAGCCGATTACATAAAGTATGCCGCCGGAACTGCTAACAAAATATGGTTAACCTTCACACCAAAATATTCCAAATAATATCTATATATTTTGGCATGTTTATAGGTGTATACTTATACATACTTGCTGCATTGCTGACTTAAAATAGAGAAGGGTGTCATATCACATTATTATCTGAAGCGAAGCAAACAGAATGGAAACGTATGATATTTGATAAGGTTGCGTTGAGAAGAAAAGTCAAGAAACAATATTATCACGAAAGATTCTCTGCTGTTTGCCCTGGATGAAATACGTCGGAAAAATTGCTGTCGTATCGAATTTAACAGAAAACCTAAAAGTAGATTTGTAGCTCTTAATATTAGTAGCCCGACACCGCGGTTAGGTATATTCTCTCACACCGGCTTGCCTTTATGACTTAGGACAACCAATATGTGGAAATTTTATATATAAATGTGAAACTCGTATTGCCAAGGGCATCGTTTCTTAGAATAGAAACCACTCACTGACGATTATACCTTCACAAATAGAATTTATATAGATGGAAGAACCATTACAAGTACCAAAGTGTAATTCCCGAAATTCCTACTGTTTATATAATGACATTGAAATAGTCTAAATTCAGCAGCAGCATGGACGTGGCAACTATTTATAATTTCACACCCACTGCAAGCCGCCATACTACCTACCTACGACTACATTCTGTGACAAATATATTCTCTGTTACCCGAATTCAATACAAAGCGTACTTATTTAGTTTTGAGAGCACCGGTTGTGGACCGATTTAATTAATATTATAAACAAAACGAGGCTTTACTCGGAATAATTAAGGTCTAATATTATTTCATGAAACTTCTGTAAATCAAAAGAAACTTTATATACTACTGTAAATGTAGCAAAATTACGTATTCATATTGATGGTGGCAATGTTGAATGTAGTTTATACGATATAGACGTACCGAATTGTATTAAAATATATGAGCAAACAACTTTGAGTTATATCTACTAATGTAGAGATAACTCAAATACTCTACATACTCTATAGTAATCTATACCGTACAAAAGAAGTATCGGATTCCTGTGAGACAAATTCCATGGCAAATTCTTTCTATACGGAAACCAATCGCTAAGTCACCGTCAAATGATGACGACATTGCACACATCACATCGAGGCAAGGCACGCGACTTATACCGCATTCCTCGATTATCCAGTAACGCCACTGTCATAGGAGGAATCAGTATGAATGTTGCAACTTATGACGTGGACTTCTGAAGTTCGCCGCATTTTTAATACTTCTAAGTAGCCTTCGCATTGCCATTTAAAATTACGCTGCCAGAATATTACCTACTTACTTACCTAATGAGGCGTTTGTTAAAAAAAAAAAAAAGTTCCTTTTTGGAGAAATAGATGGCGTTGTCTGGGGTTGTACCAACTTTCAAACCCTCAGAACACACTCAGATCACAATATGTTATTCTGTGAGGCTAACGAAATGTGAAAGTGACGTAGGTAGGTAGAATTGTAGTATTATTTTCTCTATGATGTCGATGTCACTGTTGCTTCAGCGTTCAGTGCGATTGTGCGTACAGCCGTTCTTTTCAAGTTTTCTCAGTTTCCTTGTGTTTCTCCTGTATTAATTGAGTTGTAGTTGAGCTATCTGCTCCTCCTCCCTTGATACTTAGCACTATCCCAAGCCACATGCAGTCTGAGCCTCGGAAGGATGGCTCGCGCTACCACCCGACATTTAATCACAACTAGTGAGTTCTTATTCTGAGTTTAGTACTCTTTGCTCTCTATGTAATTTTTGACAGTTGGTACACTGCGTTTTCACGCCATCTATCGGCTTACCCAAAAGCTCAACTGACAGCTGTCAAGGAAAACGGCTCATTATTAGAACACTAGAAAATCTAGACATATATAAAAAGCGTATACAAAGAGATAGCGGAAGGATGCCCATTCTCACAGTGACATTAATATTAGTACAGAGAAGTTGTCTCGTATCTGTCCGGTCCACAACTCGCCTATATCGCGATGGTCGCGTGCCAAAAACCGTTCCAGATTTATTGCTGGCACACAATTGTTTGTTGCTTTTACTAATAGAAAAGTGTGCTATTCTGCTGTTATTTGAAAGTAAATAAACGTTTACATAATGCGGGTGGCAAGGAAGTCATTTCAGAATATAGTACTTATGTGGAAGTTTTATCCATGAAAAAACATAGCATTGGCCTTATAAAATAAATAAAGACGTAAAAACAGACGCGCTCAGTGTATTATTGTTATCGGTAGCGAATAGAAATGAGTACCTAAATCAAATCGGAAATGTTTTTTTATCGTATTTACGTTTAAATGTTCAGTGTTATAGCTACATCTATTCGTTTCGGTTGTAGATCTAATCTCGGAGAACGTTTTATGGGGTGGAGTACAGTTAAAACAAAGCCACTGTAAATAAATCTATTTGTTTCCTTTCTCTTTCCAATGATCGTAAAAAAGTTATTTCCTGACACGATAAAAGGTGTATCGGAAAGCCTTGGTTCGGTTTATTTTTTCGTTCAGATAAATTATACAATAGGGATTTATAAATTAATAATTTAGCCATCAATAAATTATTCAGAGATCTGCACAGAAAATGAAACTGCTTCACAGAACTTTAGATTCGTTTTATATTTTAAATCAGATCAGAGAAATATAAGATAGTAAGTACTTATAATAATTTTATAACTATGATTTAAATGATTATTAATTTATATTTTTTTATTATGTTTCATAATGATTCAGAGCACTCTTCCTTATTTTATTATTAAAGAAAAAATACAAGTAAGTACATAAGGCTGCGTAGTTATACGGAAATACAAAAAATTACTGCAAAAAAATAGATTCAGCCGCAAAAACTTCCTCACAAAAACGCTAATTGCCGTGTTTTATTAAAACATTTCCTTTGTGAATTTGTTCTTGTGCCTCCGTCGGTACGGAACGAATTATTCCATATCAAACAAACCGTGATTTCTGTCTGGAGGTACTTACATAGGTACCTGGGAGGTTACTTTAGCTTAACGAATCCGAAAAACGAATTTTCATAGGGCTGTTGCGCTAACCACGACCGACCCCATCTGTATTTAACGAACTTATTGTGTTCTAGTTCGTTCGTTTTTTGTCAAACTGGAGTAACCCCCCTGCACCGGATTGACGCTCTGATTGTTGCGAACTAAGAGTTTATTGTGTTACTGAATGTTACTGGACTATGATGCAAATTATGATGCAGCGGTCAATTTCTTTTTAATGGTTCTTTTAGTCCCGTAATGTTTGTTTTGCTAATAGATTAAACTATTGCACTGTTTGTTTATGAAATGAGAACTTAGTTAAAGTAGAGGCCCTACATCGCATAGCAATGGCAACCATAATAGGATTCAGACAATATTTTTGCTAAACTTACTTCCAAAATATCTCATCGTTTTGAATTGTCGATATTCCTCAGAGCTTAAACAAAATAATATCCTACTGGGACTGGAGAATATAATCATAGCATATCTGCAGGAAGTTAGCTAGGTTACTTACGAATGTGATCAAATCCCTTATAGATTTTTCAGAAAAAGTAAAGATATAAAACTAATATTTTTAAAAATGATGAGCTTTAAATTTTTTATGGTATACTTATCTAGTTTTCTGCCAACTTAAGCTTTAGTAGTGCCTATAGTTCCGGTTTTGACCCACGCATCAATCAGTACAATGATCATGGGCGGAAGTGGGCGGCCCCCACTGCGCCTGCGCCATAGCGGCGGCGGCGGCGGCGGCGCGTGCGCAGGTATTAGGGGTACTTAGATGATTTACTACTTTTAATAGGCTGATGTTAAATACATGTTTCTTTTTTGTTAGGCTTTATGTGGAAGCCTAGCCCTAGCACCATCGGAGTAATCCATGCTGGCTCTATTTTGAATCCACTGTCGTGCGCGTTTGTGTTTGTAGTCTAGTAAGCACTGCATAAGTGAAGTGTTATGTTTTAAATCGTCGATGTTAAATTGTTTTAATGCTACACATTAAAATATCTCGTTGTAAAATATTCAAGCAACTCTTAACCTAAATCAGAGACAATCAGCTAAATTTAATGAATCACAACATTCGCAGTCCCAGGCCAGGTAAGCCATGTTGGAACAAGGGTCGCCAGGTCGCCACGCAACTCATTAGGGATTCATGAGCTAAATCCACAGAGCAAAAGTTTAAACAAAAAGTCCGTATTCCGAATATTATGCCGCAAGAGTGCTTTCCGCAGCAGAAAATTGTTTTCCCGAGTACGCGCCTCGGTCAGTGACCTAAAATGTTACCTGACACATTTTTTTAATACACAGGGTGAAAAGTTAATAAATCATCTTAATGCATTTTAAAACCAAGGATGACTTGGATTTATCGTATTATATCAACAATACTGTAGATTATCTTTACCTGTTGTAAAATTACTTCATTTTATAAAATCTACAAGCTCTTTCCTTAACGGCAAATGAGCTGAAGCAGGTGTATCTAATGGTAACTTAAATATTACGAAAAGACCCAGCTTATACACGACCCTAATAAAAATCTACCCCGAGGAATTTCATTTCGTTATTACTTACAATATTTTTAAATCTTTGGCTAGGTGTAAACGCCACAAAAACCTTGTCACAGTAACAAAAGGGCTTTTAGCGTAGCGTGCAGTATTTACAGCTATTTACAGCTACAATATTCAAATGGTCACACTATGTGACACACAAAAGTTCCAACCTTCATACCGTGAAGTATAACTTGTAGTCTGTGGTTACGCAATATTCAACGAGTCCTCATTCTGAGTTTCATTCCCTTTGTGTCCTCGTTCCCGGCTCGTCACAGAGCAATATATTATTATATTAAACCTCATTAGTGTGAGGGACGGGACCATAAACAATGATTACTGAGTGACGCTCGCGCCCGCATCAATTGAATTTTATACAGTCTTTTGTTATTTGTAGTTTGTAATCATTTTGTAATCCATTTTATCCATTATAAGTTTATTAACTTACACCATCAAAGTTATCACCAAATTTTCTTGTCTATTTGAAATATTATACTCATAATTTTTTGTTCGAGTTTCTAGTATACAGAAAATCCTTCACTGCTCACTTTTTCTCTATCAATCAATACTGAAGTTATAATGGCCATAATTTTATTCATATCATAACACCAGTTTCATTAGCAAATGAGTGGGCTGTATCCGATTAAATGCCAGATGTTCGCTGACGAGTTCACTTTCAGTCGGCTCACCAATTAGGTAAGGTTTTATAAAAAGTAAGTTAAAGATACATTTAATATTTTTGTACTTCAAAAATCCACCATCTCCACTTGCATTGCAGAGCCTAAAGTTATGTCCTTCTGATGTGCATTTCTATTCTATTCAGGTTTAATCTAGTATCTATCAATAGAGGTAAGTATAACAAAATACTAAGGAAGCTAGCATTTATATATAGAAACTTAGCAAATACTTCTACCAGAAGCATTCGAGCCTGGAGCAAGTTACAGTGACCGGTGGTTATTAATCCCGTCCAGCTGGCTGCCCGATTCAATTGGCTTTTACACTTTACCCATATCACTGTAATAGGCTACGTCGGATCTACTGTGTTTCATTTTCATTGAATCATTTTCAGTGGAAATTGGACTAATTTTGGTGAACGTTGCGAGCTTTGCTTCACCTTCGATTGGAAAGATTTCCCCATAATGAGAAGTAGCATAAGTATAGCACTTAGAAATAACATTCACTAACAAAAAACTTATTTATCATGCTGGTAGTCATTAAAAGTGATAACTCGTAAATATGTTAAACGTTCATATTCCATTTCAGCAGTCTTTCATTTATGTTCATCTTCTGCCTGTATGTTTTAGGTGTAATGGTACCTAGGTATAAGTAAATTTCAATTAGTATTTCAATTAGTCTGGCACTAACTAAGCTCGTTATAAGCAGTGAGTCTGGAAAGCGAGTCTGGGCTCATTTACATGTCGGTACTTTTCATGGCTAGATGAGCACAAGCCCTAACTAGCACTCCATCTCGGTACTAGATTTTTGCCCGTTCTTTCGCCATCTACAGGATTTATTTTTCATAAGAACTATGTACTTACTTTTATGTTTATTATTAAAATACTAATATGATAGGCTCAGTTTGAGAATCCCGGATACATGGAAGTATAAGAAGATCTTATAAATAAGTTATATAACTTTTCCTCTAACACGAAACGTGCATCATCATCATCACGACCCCTCACGTCCCCACTGCTGGGGCACGGGTCTCCTTCCAATGAAGGAAGGGTTTTAGGCCTAGTCCACCACACTGGCCTTAGTGCGCAACCCGACTGTCAGATGTTTACAAGCCGCCCGAAGGCCTCTGACTAGGCTTAACGACTGCTGCCGAAGCAACAACCGGGAGTCGGGACCCATGGCTTAGCGTGCCGTCCGAAGCACGGAAGCGTCCAGAAAAGCACCACTTGAAATTGGTCACCCATCCAATGGCTGACCATGCCAGTTGATGCTTAACCTCAGTGATTAGTTACGATCACTGAGGCCCGCTCGACTACGGACGCTTCAACACGAAACGCCTTTGGCCAATGGCCATACCAGAAGTACCAGAACTAGTAATATAATTATTACTATAGAGAGTACAGTTCAAATCTCTGTTATTATTTAACCTACCAAAATGATTGGTAGTTACTTTACCAGTCATCGGTAGATAGAGTTATTGAAACTCGCAGTAAGAGAGACACAGACTGACTCCACATTCTCAATACTCTACATCTTAAAATATTGTAATGGGCGATCTCATTTTCGGGTTCTTAACAAATTAGTGCCTACTTCTCTCAGTCTGCTGGGTTCACTATCCACGAACATTCGCTTTGAATTCAATTAGTGCAAATGGATGTGGCATAGCAACGGTTTATTTAATTTAATTTCGTTTATTGGGAAAACATAGGTACAGCTTAATAACAACATTACACGTATAAAATTTTACATAAGGTTCACACACAAGCCAAAGTGACTGTTGACGATACGCAACGTTAACGGAGGTCGAAAATCTTGTCATCGCTACACAGTTTTTGAACCCAGGTCTTGGTATGGACCATAGAACAGGTTGGTTTTTTGCATGCACAAAATATGAATAAATATACTTAATTCATTTACGCCAAATTAATTACAAAGCAATAGCTCAACTTAGGTTAACTTGCCAACTTCAAAGATGTCTGCATTGCATAAACACATACCTACTGCCTTGCCTGTATACGCCTTGTCTACGAGTATGTAAGTTATGGCAATATACTTATGTACTTAGGTATACAACTAACATTTCCACCTATCCTGATTATAGCAAATTACATGAATGATTTTTATTTGGAACCTACTAAACTTAGCAGTATATAATATGCCATACGCGTAATGTTAATTTTACTTCTAAATAATGTACCTATAACAATTTCATGCCCAAAAACAATAGGCTGAAAACAGACGAATATCTTAGAAACTTCCTTATCGTGAAAGTCGAAGCCCGGAGCTTCAGTGGAATGTCTATGCAAAGTAGAAAAGTTCGGTTTTATTTGAGACTTATTTCGTTGGGTTCTTCGTTAACTACCCTTGGACTCTTAAAATAGAAGTTGCTTCATTATCTGCCTCTGCTCAGGAAATTTAGATTTTCATTTGTAACAGTAAAATTTCTTTCTTTAGAGTTCCGTACTTTTATTAGAAAAAAAAGTAACCTTTAGGATTACTTTGATGTCCATCAGTCGGTCTGTCAATAGGTACCCTTTATTTCCGGAACAAATAAATACTTAATAAAATAAAAATTGTCTAGACCTGTCTAGTAAAGTTATATAACGTCAATAAACTCTGAAACTTTCGTTTATTTAAACATTGTTATCCTCTTTCTCATGTAAATCGTAAAACATTATCAATACATCTTGGTTTTATTAACATACTTAAGTACATGAGTTTTAACTTTAACCTGTATAAGATAATATGTATATCTTGAAGTACTTAACTACCTAAATGTGTACATTTCTAAAAAGCAATGTTTTAATATTTTTATTTATTTTTTCAGATTACCACGAAAACAGACTTGCAGTTTCATTTGTAAGTATATTATAGATATTTTAAACTAAAATATAATAGTGAAACTATTCATGCTTGGAACTAATCGTAAACACAATATTACAACACGCACGTTGGTATTTATAATCAAACATGATATTTATTTACTCTCACTCACACCACGATAACTTATTCATGAATTCTTTACTGAATGCACCATTGATTACAACATACCATAACAATATGAGGCAATAATAGACGCGATACATAAAACAAGACTCTGCTAGAGTAAAACTGACCTCGATAGAACCTTGCTCCACTCACTGCTATTATTCAATTATCACCTCTTTCCCTCTAATATAAGAGCTAAATACATAAACTAAGTACCTAATGTATGTATAGGAGGGTGAATATAAGATATAATTGCTTGTAAATGCGTGTGAACGCGGGGGTGGTGCGATCACACGAGAGCTAAAACCAAGCTAAAGAGACCTCAAGCACTCAAAGACAAGTGCGGGCTCCCTCCCGTTTATAGTAGGAAGTAGAATCTGGAGAGGTCGTCCTATACTGGTGGTATATTGTACAGATTTCATGCAGATGGTGCAGTGGGGTGTGGGAATAATGCACCCTGTGTGTATTTGTGTGTGTGTGTGTGTTTCTGTGTGTCGAACTGTGCAAGGTGCGTGGGACATCTGGGCGCACTGGATCCAGTGTGGGAGTTTAGGGGACTACTCATTTTTGTTACAAAACAAGAAACATGTTTTTTTCAGTTTCCGAATGGTTTTGTGCCTCTTTTCACCATGTCTGGATAAAAGGTAATGTCAGAGAGTGACTCTTTTTATCATTAAAGACATTGTGAAACACGCTCCACTCTGCTATTCAAACTGACAAGTTTCAAAGGGCCCAACTGGTATACATAATAATTATGTCCAATTGTAAGTACTACATGATTGGGCTGATTGGCTGAGTATACCAAAGTTTGGCTGGTAAATCAAACTTGCTAATTGAGTTCCACAGTTACCCATTGTAGGAGACAGTTTAGGAATCCATAGACTGGATGCGACCATTTGTAATTTTTAAATACAAAGCTGAAAAACAAATAAATGATCTTCTATAAGCACCTGCCATCAAGTAAACAGGAAACATTGGGGATGAAAAAATAGTTAAATAATAAAAAAAACTGTGCACGTGCAAAACGACACGACATGTGTTTCGGAAACAAAATGTCACAGATGTGATGACGTCTTCAATAGCTCCTGTATGTTTACCTTTTTTTAGGGTTCCGTAGCCAAAATGGCAAAAACGGAACCCTTATAGTTTCGTCATGTCCGTCTGTCCGTCTGTCCGTCTGTCCGTCTGTCACAGCCGATTTACTCGGAAACTATAAGTACTACAGTGATGAAATTTGATGGGAATATGTGTTGTATGAACCGCTACAAAAATATGACACTAAATAGTAAAAAAAAGAATTGGGGGTGGGGCCCCCCATACATGTAACTGAGGGATGAAATTTTTTTTTTCGATGTACATACCCGTGTGGGGTATCAATGGAAAGGTCTTTTAAAATGATATAAAGTTTTTTAAAAAACATTTTTCTTAAAGTGAACGGTTTTTGAGATATCAGCTCTCAAAGTCGTAAAAAGTATGTCCCCCCCCCCTCTATTTTTATAACTACGGGGTATAAAATTCTAAAAAAAATAGAGGTGATGCATGCTAATTAACTCTTTCAACGATTTTTGGTTTGATCAAAGTATCTCTTATAGTTTTTGAGATAGGTTGATTTAACTGTAATTTTGCTGCTACGGAACCCTTTGTGCGCGAGCCCGACTCGCACTTGGCCGGTTTTTTCATCATTTTAATACGAAAAAAGTATTCATAGTACATTAGTACCTAACCAAATTAATTATACCTACTTAATTATCTTGTCTTCGTCGAAGAGATTTCATAGTAACTTTTAAAAGACCGCCAACATTTTCATGGCTTGTTATTACCGGAATTATGCCCCGAAAATCTAAATCATAAAATTGTTCTGAAACAAGAAATACAACATTCACCCCACGAAGTTGACCCGATGCTCTCAGTAATGCAAATAAAAACTAAATAATTAACAAGAGGATTTCCCCTGGTACAGTAGATGACACCACACCAGTAACACCAAACAACACCTTTCAACTTTTACGACCAACGAATTAACAATAGAATTATGTCGAATCTGAACGCAAAAATTCAAATTTTGAGCTATTGAACTATACATTTTGCCAGCAAAAACACTCATACAGACGGATTTTAAACAAAGAATTTAAGGTTTTGACACCCCTAAAATTAGAATTTGTGCCTTCAGGATCGATATCAATTTATCTCTATAATAGGTAGAAAAACTCGTAAGGCCCCCACTGTACTAGATGCTACCCTCGTCTGGTCGCATTCGCACAGGTAGCAGGTAGGCAATGAGATGAGTGTGCTGCGTGTATGTAGGTCAGATATTAAGGGAACGACTAGCAGCCAACTAGGTCACTACGATCAGGGGTCTGACGAGACACGCTAAGGGTTATTTCCCACCACGGCCGACGATTGATGCGCCACTTTGTACAAGGAAAAACCAACGGTATTACTGGAGCAAAGAATCCAAAGCGCAAGAATTAACATCCCTCTCACAGTTGTCAGATTATGGAAATTGGGATCTAACGAAATAGCTATAAAGTGTGTTTTTCTATTGAGGAAATCACAGATCTCTCGCGTTGGTGGACGCTGGGTTTTATTTATGGGGCGACATCATTTGCTTGGCGACACTTTAATATTCCATGTGGATGTCGAAACTTCAAAGTACTGGGCTGTTGCTATGTGATCATGATGAGTTTTTTTTCGTAAAATTTTCCTTTTAATTTTCTTGAGGAAACTGATGGATGAATGCACGTGACTTTTACGGACAGTCTATGCTATGACTTGCATGGAAAACCCCCAGTTTTATCATATCTAAGGTCAGGCGGGGTAACACTCGGAGAAGAGAGACTGGACTGGAGATCAAAATTAAACTCTATTAGTAACCAATACATTTTCCTTCTCCCTGTATTTTTTTAATATATTCCTTATTCCTAGTCCACTTAACATGACCTTATTACCTACGAACTACATATTTCGTCACAATTTTTCGCGTTTAAATAAAATTAAAAGCGTTCAAAGTATCATCAATTTAATTATAGTGATGGTGATCCTTGAATTCTTTAACATTTTGATAATTCCTAATGTTAGAATATTTTAATTAAATATGGCGCCTACATAGGTTTAGTGTAACACTAACCTGGATTTAAAATTTTATCAAATACCGCTAGCCGCTATCAAACTTCGATGTGCTAGATTTTAGAAGTTACTTTGAGTGAAATCGCTAATCTATATGTGTTAACCTACTGGTAGGTAAATAAAATATATTATACACTTGCGAGGACTGTTTGAAAACCGGAAAGTTTGAATATACAGGTGAGCCAGATTATTCCAAATTTAAAAAAAGTTATCATATTATATATTATGACTGTTACAAACCGTACCATATGAACATTTTGTAGTGATACTTACTAATAATTTATTATAATTTTGTAGTTAGGTAAATTCATTGCAACTTCGTCAATAAAATGAAAAAGGTTATAGTTTGCTTCTAGATAACACTGTTTACATACAAATAAATAATAAGTATCTACGTGTAACTCTCACATGAACATTTCATTGAAATTATATTTCTTGCTGATTTCGATTGCAGTTCACAGTGGAGAAAAATTACAAGATTGCATTGCATAATATTACAATACAATACAATGTATACACTTTATTTTCACCATGAACAAAAATTACAAAAAACAAAACTTAACAGTACCTACAAAGAGGCGGCCTTATTGCTTATAGCAATCTCTACCAGACAACCTTTGGATGGAAGAGAGTGAGTCTATATGATTGTTATAGTCTTGTCCTGTCTAACTTTTACATAGCTATTTTAATACTTTTAGGTACTTATTGTTTGTTATTAGCAATAAATACTAAAAGCAACTATGCAGGAAACTTATTTATATTTATCGTCCAATAAAATTCTGCGCTAAGTCGTCATTAATTATCTGAAATAATTGAAATTCCTTAAGTCTTTATTACTGAAAGTCCTAAAGCAACTCTTTTAACAAACCCAATTTCCAATTTAAATTAGGTACACCGTACCAATTAAATGTACCAAAATGAAGGTTTTTCCTGGGCGCTTACGTTCAATTAAATTGAAGTTGCTTTCAACAATGAGGTTATCAACAACAATGGCTCCGTATCGCACGACCTCCTCCACCTGTCCTTCACTCATCAGCGTCAGGGTCTGCTGAACACTCCGTCAACTAAACCTTGCCCCGGAAAACCCCATTCAGTATCTAGCAAAGGTAGGCCCTAGTACATTGACATAGGGTTTGCGAGACACACCTGACGCTCGCTATTCAGAAGACCATCACGAGTTGAACAGTTCATCCACCTGTCAAATGATTTAAAACTCATAATTAGTACTGCCGAAAAGATTCACCTTGAATGAGGCTTTTTTAAGTAGGTAGTAGGTACTCGTATTTTGCAAGATAAGTAGGTAACTTGACCCTTGTTTATTGAGTAACAAGCAACATTCTATGTTTTTAATTGGTAGGCTCATTAATTTGATGAGGAGGTGCGCCTATTTTCTTTCACAATCTAGTTGGTACCTATATCACTTTACGATTACAAACTGTTCCTTTAACATCATAAGCAAACTATGGCCGTTTTCTAATCATGGCTAAAGATTGGAAACTACAATCTTATCTTCATTAATTAAATGATGTCTGTCGGTCAACAATTCCTCCTTCAGTACTTTATAGACTACAAACGGGTCGTTGAAAGCCTCGGGCCGTTTACTCGAGAATATCTGCTACTCGTATAAAACTGCGCTCATAATCGTAAAACGCTCTTCTAAGGCAATGCCAAGTGCAAAATCTTTGAAGAATAAGTTTAAGATCCGCATGCCTACACACTATAGAGGTAAAAGGAAAATAAGGAAAGCAAAATTACATTTCTTTCCACGCGCAAAGTTTCGTTATGATGATATACAGATCCTGCCATTTATAGACCTCCCACGGTGTGATCCCTCCCTCATATCTCTGCCGTCAAATATATCTGATGACATGAGATGGATGGGCCAATCCTGGGCCAACCTTGGGCCAACATTTCCCTGACACGTGCCATATGATGATCTCGCATCTTTTGGGGCACTGGGAAAACCGTATTCATTTCAAAACATTATGAGGTCACGAGCTAAAAATACTTCTATGGACGCGAAGGATCAGTGTTTCTGGTGCACCCAATCATGGCTCCATATAAAATAATGACACGTTTATTTGTTATTTTATCCCTATTTAATTAGAAAGAAAGAAAGAAAGATAAAACTTTATTTGTTAAGGACAGCAATCATACTTAATTATACAGGGTGATTGGCAAGTCGATTATACATAGTTATAATAAGCTAGGTCTCAATTGGCTACTTATTTCAGAACACAGATAATTTGAGCGCAAAAGACACTATTCATTAGTAGACTTTGGAGTACCTACTGAAAACGACCGTTTAAAATTCACACACGACAAACCACTGGGACTACCCCGCTTCACCGAAGCTCTTCAAACATTTAAACTGAACCATGCCGCTTGAAAGTAAATTGGAAACCAGGCTGGAAATTGGAAACGAAGTTTGCGGTGTGCGCGCCGCCCAGGGTAGAGCCTTAGTGATATTGCGGGGCGCTAGTGTCGACCCACGGGTTCATTACGTACCTGATGGCCAGCTCTTTGATAAACGAATATAATTATATGTATGAAGAACTTTAATTGCTTTGGTTCCAAATGTTCCATCTTTATGCTAACAGGTTCCATAAAAAATGATTGCAGCAGAGAAATCGCATAATAAAACCTCCTGAGGCACATAGCCTCTTGTTTCGGTCCGTCAGTACATTATTAGTTAGCTTTCTTGCCGCTGTCCCACTAACTGCGGTCGTCCTCAGCCGCTCGGCCCCTGCAGCCGGAACGCTGAGGTTTCGCCATAAAATTATTGACCTAACGACGTTTTTGTTTCTCTCCACCACACTTCCACACTCGCTAAGGAAACTGTCCCCGTCGCAGTACTAGGCGCCGTTAGCGACCAGATCTGGCTAGTTGAAGCGGTTAGCCTCGATTTTATTAGATCACAAGTGGCCCAGTAGTAGGTGCTAGAGCAAACATCTTGATCCTTGGGATATCGATCTTGCTATATTCGGACTCGGTCTCGGTGCGTGCTGAGAACTGATCGCTTGAACCCGATTCAAATAGATTGGCTAGTGGGTTCTCGTCTGGTTATCGTACATTGAAGTAGTGATGTCGATGCCGATATATTATTGTGAAGGGTTTCCACGAAGTGCCTTTGTGTTATTTTACAAAGAAAATCGTATACCAGTCAATGTACCTACATACAATACATATATGCTCTCGTACATATAAATGTAACCTTACTATACTGCAACCCTCCGTCTTTAATGATGGTCGTTTGGCACTTTTATCGGCGACCTACTCAGGTCTAGAAATGCTAATACCAGCTGCAAAGTCCATGTTCTGAATACGAGAACATCGCTCATAAACACGGGCTAATTTAGCTATTGCCTTTCTCCTGCATCTAGGCTGGTGACGCCGCTTAGATTCTCCCGAGTTTCTCGCTAATATTTATAACCAGATATCATAGAACCAGTGGTTGCCACTTAGCTAATATAAGTTATGGTGATTGGAGACAGTTGCCCTCTTTTTACCCGGCTGTGTTAAAGGAGGTTTATTGTTTATAGCTATGAATAAACAATGGTGTTATATTTCGTGTAAGCAATAGCTGTGGCTTTCCAGTCCCAGCTGAGTCGTAGAGCGAGGAGTCAAAGTCATGCCGTAAAATAATAAAATCAGTTCGACACACGAGTATTGTACAGAGGCAGTGACGACGCAACGCTCAATGGCTTCTAGGTACTACTTATATTTTGGCCATATTTTTTATAACCAGAAGAAACATTTCTTTTACACTAAACGCATCCATTAGTGTACTCTAAAAGCCTTTAATAGATTCAATTTAATATATTAGAAGTACGTAGGGACAAATACCAGTCGTCGCCTTATACATATTTTTTTTTAGTTTTGTGTGTTCGTAAATAAGTGCTTATGTCTGTGAGTGAGCAAGAAGTAAGTAGCCAAAAACGGCAAAAACTTAATGGGCACAGAGCGTCAACGCTACACACGGGCACTGAATCTCACGTCGCGACGAAAATCGCGCTTCGTCAACAAAAACTAGTGGTTCAACGTCCAGCAATATGAACATCGTAATGGTTCCGTGGACAAACGACGTGTAGAACGTATAATCATAATCTATTTTTTTGCACAGTCAAATATGAAGTAACCGTAAAAAAATATAAGCCGAATCATTCTGGTTGTTATGTGGATTTATATTTATTTAGCTACACACGCGATTCATTTTTCCCCGTCAGTTTTTGCCATCATTAGCCTAGTCGCTCTTACACGCTTGGACGCCCGCTATACAATATCTCAAGACTTTTTCATATCATTCATCACTCTCTGGTATAACATACATAGTAATATATCATAGCAATGTGGTTAACTTATTTGCTTTTTCAACTTTACATCGCTAACTTGGACTTCCTGACGTCAACATCGGTTTGAAGCCAACAAACATTAGAACACAAACAAAGTTAGACACCGACACAAGCGTTTACAGCGTCCAACAACAGTTTGACCCAAATTGTGTAGAATTCTAACGGAATCGTAATCGAAAAGTCGAAGGTACGATTTAAAAGTCATAAATAGCGTGAAGTCACGATCCCTACTTCCCCGCGTCATGATATCAATTACTATTTGACTACTAGGTACTTCCAGTTCCGGTGATCAAATAAACATGGCGTTTCGTCTCGGTGTTTGTTCGTTTAATGATAGGTGTTACATGGCCACAGTTTATCTATTTACAGCATGACTGTACAGTTCAAAAAATATATATGTATAATTTTGGGTAAGTAGATGTTGTTATCATCATGATGATGTTAACTGCTAAGTATGTCTAAAACTAAAACCCCAAAACCCCATAAAATCAAAGAGTAAAGTTGGTTACCTAATTGACTATGATACAAACTTATGAACATTTTTATATTTAGGATTCTAACATTAAACACAATGTTCGTATTTTCTTTCGTTTATCGTTTATTAATTCTAGGTCCTTACTAAACAACGGTTCCACATATGAGGATATTTTATATTTTCATTAGTTCCAGTCCGTTTAATCAAGTACAGCACTTCAATCTACATTTTATTGAATGAAATAACTTTGTATGTAGGTACCTGCATTCGCATTGACCGTCTGCGACCCCACTGCACCAACCACAGATCAACATATAGTTCATCTAGCCATAGAAGTTATGCAGCTCATGAATAAGTAAACAGAATTATTATTTATTGAATTAAGAAACAAATATTCCCAGTAGGCAAACTGTCCGACAGACTGAGAGTGTTCACAGTTTGCTAGTTTTCGCTTTCTATTAGTAGTAGTTAAAAAATGCATAAGGAAAACAATTTATTTAGTTGTAGTTTATTTTTAGTGCTTAGTAGTAGTAATAATATTTTGATAAAAAATATACACTATGATTGTTTATCTTTTTTGACAATTCAAAAAAATGCAGTATTATTGCGTCTAGTGACTAACGAACAGTTTGTCTACCGTTGGGAATGCAACATTAATGTCGCATTAGAAAAAACTCACCACAATGATAAACCATCCATACGCATAAATATTACCTAAACTTTAAGAAATAAACATTAAGAAACCCTACGAGTACTTAAGTAAACAAAGCTACTTACGACAAAATCTATTAAAAACGCAGCTCCTAGTATGAATATGTCTAGGAGCTGCCATGCTTACCATACTGTACCTTCCCACGTCTCATAATGTCTTCAACAACTTAGTGTTGTCTTATTCTGGACAACTTAGCGATTCCAAAGCGATAGTGAATAATCCTGCTCCTGAAACTAGTTACTACACTCGGTAGCAATGAAAAAGTTGCAGTGACATAGCACCAAATTACTCCTAAAAACAATGATCAGTTTGTCGAACAGAGAGTAGTTTGTAAAAAAACGTTGATAGAAATGTTTATATTTTATACCATAAGTAAGTAAAAAAGGGTTTGAGTTTGTGTTATTTTTATAGTGGTGGGGGGGGGCATTATGGATACTATGAATTCAATATCGATTTAGAAACTCTGAATTGTCCTGAATTGGATATCATTTCATTTGCATACAATCCATCCCACTTTCAGAGACCTAAGTGATCACTTCCCGTTTTGCAATATCTTACTAAACTTGTCTACCGTTCGGTATATTGTTGTTGATTCGCATTGAACTTACGCAATACTTCGGCAATAATTTATTTTCAACTGTATGTAGGTATGTAGGTACTACATGTGAAATATTAAGTACTTCTGTAGATGTAGGTAAAAACATGAAACATGATTATATTACAAATTTGAGAACAATCTTTGGGGAGAAGTGTATACTTAACTAAGTCTCTACACATTTTAGAAGGTACACCTAAAACATTTTTCCAACGGGACGATAAAATATAAATTTATATTATGATAATGTCTTTTATTAATTAATATATTCACATCAAAAAGTCTCTCCGGAGCTATAAGTTTCGTATTTACTGATTTCCTTCACGACGTGACTAGCATGTCCTTCCTTGTGCCCCCCTGCCCCCTCTCCTATGCCCCCTGCATCTCCACACACGAATACTCGTTAACATCCATCGTAAACTTCAATTAAACCTCATCTACGAAGGACCAATGCCTTTCCATTAGGGCGTGCAAAACCGGTTAACCGGACAATATATCGCGGTTTTTCATAACCGGTTTTGAGAGTTCAAAACCGGAAACCGAAAACCGGGTTTTCACCGATTTTGATCGTATTTTTATATACTTTTTTACATACATTAGAAGTTGAACCCATAAACTCTAAAAATAAAAGAATTTGTATATCGGTTGGCACACTGATGGACACTAGATTAATGGTGAAACTCATAAAAAAGCACTAAAATATTGTATGGAAATTGAGTGAAGATTTTATGGTGCACATGCCGGCACTCTGCCTAGGCGCAGTAAAGCAAACACGACGTCAGTGACCGATGTGTGCGTGTGAGTTCACATTTTTTGCTGTATGAAAACTTATTGCTGTGTGAAAAAAAGGTACTCTGGGTGCACATAATTATAACGTTGAAATCTGGCCCAATAAAGCACAACAAGGTGGTCTTCATACAAACTCTAGGTAAAACAGGACTGCATTGACCGTTGTTGAAAATATAATTAGGCCAAGTGCGGGGACTGCATTCGACGTTATGGACTTTTTTCATGAAGTGTTGAGGACGTCAAATCAAATTCAGTCGTGTCCATCAATGAGTTAGGCTTTCTTTCTGCGTTGATATGAACAAATCTGTAATACATCAAAAAAACATTCATCATCTTACTGCTACTATAGAGTGGTCGTAAGAATCAGACGATAAATGTTTTTTTTTTCAAAATCTGCCTGTATGTTTAAAATATACAATTATTGATGATAACAGAACGATATAAAAACACCATTAAGGTGCCACACACTTTTTTTAGATGTGATAACAGTAAGTACTATGATAATTCTTATTTAACTTTTTTTCCTGTTCACTAAATTATTAATTTGTCATATGGTTGATTAAAAATAGGTAGGTAAGTATATCATAAAAAATGTTTTATTCGTATGTTTTGTGGATATCTCTATCTAAGAATATGGGTTCCCTGTTTAATTAGTACTGTATGATAAAAAATATTTAAGTAATATCAAAACCGGTGAAAAACCGGTTACCCGGTTTTGAGGCTGAAAACCGAAAATTCAAAACCGGTTTTGAAAACCTTCCGGTTTTGCACGCCCTATAAGTCATGAATATCATTACAAACATTGCACCTTCAACCGGAGATCGAGAATTGTAATACTGTTGATGGATGAGTACTTTAGTTGGCCATGAAACTACAGACAGAAACCAGATCTTCGTAATTAGGTCAGTTATAAAGAAATCTCTGGCTTATGCTTGCTGGTACTTACAAACATAATTTATCGTTTATATACAGGATGGAATTTTAAAAATGACCTTCCCGTCAGCAGGTGAATTTACCTGTCTTACTGAAGTTAAGAGTGTTTTACCCAATTTCAGAGTTGATCCCATAATGTAAGATGTCCCATAATGCAGTATGTCGGTAACATTTACCTGGCAAAAATAAGTTCACTGATAAAATATATAACTCTTTATATACGAGTGTAAATTTTAATGTCATAACAAACGGACTGAATCAAAAGTGGACATCAAACATATTTACAAGTAGGTAACACCGACCGCGAAGGCAAGAAAACAAAGAGGATGCGCAAAGAAACTATCAATTACTTACTCTTAAGTTAATTAAGCGAGTTTAATTAGGTTGAAGCATCTGCTAGACCTTTAGATGACTTCCGCAGCTGCTGAAGCGGCAAAACAACTAAAACTACGTTAACTAAGTATGTATTAAACTATGTAATTTGCAGAACAATATGAGTCGTCCGCACGTGCACTTAATTGTACTACCACATTTATCAGTTTTTGTTCAATTAACTCAAGTCTTTAACCAATCATCTTAGCTATTAATATGCAGAGGTTCTAAAGTTTTATCTAGACATGTTTAAGACGTGTTCTTAAATCGAGATAACATAATTTTTTATGTTCTCTATACTTACAATAAACAGTTTACTCTGGTTTGACTGATCCTGAAGTGGTCCAAATCTGTAAATATATGTATAGAGTCAAACTCTAACTTTGAAACTATTATTTTATTTATGTAACTGATATCCTAAAATTACTTAAGAAGAAAAAGTCGCACGCACCACGTAATCACATCATCATCGTCAGCCTGTAATCGTTAACTGCCTCCACACTTAGAAAAAAATCGCTACAATTATTATAGATTTATTTTCAAAGTTAGCGTGGTCAGAAACTCTATAAACAAATTAATTCAGTCAGACAAGATGGCAGCAGGCCGCCTTGGTCCGGCCAGTACTCGGCGGTGGCAGCGGCGGCGGCGGAGCACCAATGAAATCGAAATGGAATCCGTTAACTATTCCCGCTCTTGTTTTAATCGCGTTGCTTCACTAACACCCGAGTTATCCGCTTTTTGCTTCTGTTCGCTGCACATGCATAGAACACTGAGGTCCAAATGTAAAACGTTTATACAGGTTGTTGCAAAAAGGATATACTAAGCCGAAACCTGCGTGTGTTTCGCGAATTTTGACATTCTGATTTCACTTCCGGGCTTAGATATAACAAACTGGACATGTAGGTTTCGGCAACCCTTTCTGCAACACCCTGTCTCTAGCTAGTTTTTGAACCCACTATTGTAGTTTTTGTTCAAGCCGTCCGTCGTTTTTAGCCATACAACATGGCCGTGCCATTGGCTATGTTGTATGGCTAAAAACGACTACCTTGACACGATCAGTTTCTCCTACGATACACAAATTACATGGTCTTCAAGCAAATTTTGGTTAAAGAATCTCAATGACGCACTATTGTGTGAAAATTAGGTCAACCGCAACCAAATCCAAGCTATGTTTATTTATACTCGAGACATACATATTACTTTGTATGAATTTACATGTGTTTGCAAATAATATTATGCTTATCAATGCGGGTCACGATCATGAGTATACCTATTACTGTTTCAGTGCCTCAGTCATATCAATTCTAAGAACTTAATTAAGTTAATTGTTGTTGTTCTTTGTAAAACGTTATTACCTCGTGCATTTATCGCAAAATAAGAGAAGCAGATAAATAATAGTATGAAAACATACGAGTACATACACGAATTGGAACGTCCTCCTTTTTTCGAATTCGATTAAAAATCTTTCACAAGAGACAAAGTTTAATCTTCCCCATAATTTAACTATAACAAACAAACAATATAGACATTCGATTTCGACGATTCCTACTATGTTATAGCTGAGATACATAAAGAAGCAAAGGAGAAACCAACCTATTATGTAGTTACTCTTCTACACATATCGGAAATATATCTGTCGTAGATCTTACGATTTTCCGTTTTTTTCGCGCTTATCACCAGCACCATTGTTAAAAAACATGCTATTGTATAAGTTTCTCTTCGTATGATTATGTGTTACGTGTATGACATGTTCAATGTTCATGCAAAGAAAATATCCATATATATATATATATATATATATATATATATATATATATATATATATATATATATATATATATATATATATATATATATGGATATATATTTATATATATATATATATATATATATCCATATTCCAGAAAGATTACAGTGATTAGTTTAACGCTGCGCAATTATTAGCAGCATTTATGAGAAAATGAAAACTCTTTAGACGCCTACTACATGTCTCGCTTCTAAGAAATACAATTCAGTCTCAAGCTTCAATGGTATAATTTCTTTGAAGAGATCTTGTCAAAGGCAAAAACATCTATTCTAAGAGTTATTTTCAATCGTTAATACAAGAAAACAAATAGTTAAGATTGTGTCTCTCACAGTAACAGCCTCATCGCCATGAAAATTTTAACAAAATAAAACAAATGCAAACGACCGTTTATATTATCATGTTTATGTAAAGAAAAAGTGATATAGATAACGGCATCGAAATGGAATATGGAATCACAATAAGTGCTCCCCAGTTTAATAATAAATGTTTCAATTTGGCATAAAAGCGTGAAAAGGCCTTCCCTTTGATGTTAACATGATTAAACAAATACCTGGCCTGAACTTCGTGTCAGCAGGTAGGGATGCGATTCCTGAAAAAATAACACATGAAAACAAGATTTTCGTAAATATTTGGAAGCGTGTATAGAAAAAATTACAATTCATCTGATCAAGTATGATCAAGTATCGATCGAATGCATGAAACTTAAGTCGGATAGATCACAAATTCACATTTTCAGTTTCTGTTGGTTTTATTTGCCAAACAACAGTTTTCGATCGTTGAAATCTGAGATGGCAAGAAGTTGATCTTGCCAATAGCTGCTGAATAGTACTTAGTAGTACTTCTATGAAAAATTAAAACATCTTATAAGACTTTTATAAGCATGAAACAGTGCAGGAATTTTACATACCCATCACTAAAGGTATTACTTAAAGTGAAGTAGAGTCTCCTTGCAGACATCAGCTAAGTTCAAACATGACGTCACGGCTCCTTTTCACCGCCCACTGCGGCTCAGGCTCTATTCACCGCACAAATTACTTCTTCAGCCTGTTTCTATGGGCAATTTCACCAGGTTTTTTAATATTATTTTTAGAGCTACTTATAACTTTTATTATAAGTAAGATGATGTCTAGTACTTACGTCCTGTTTTTAACGGAGTCCTGACATGGGTCATCTTCAAAGATACAATATAGTATATACTGACTTGAAGGTACTGTCCGGTTCTTGTGCCCCACACCCCACACCTTGTATAAGAAAAATCTCAATACCAAAAATCTAATAGTGGAAAGTTACATACTTTATACCCAAATTTAAAAAAATACTAAAGTCTGAAAAGTATAAACTTTACAAAAAAAAATATCAAAAGGAAAATATTGCTGAGATCCTAAACAAAGCAATCAGAATCAACCAAAGTGGCCATTCATTCGTGAATAACATCAAGGACAAATGACGGACGGCAAAATTATCTTACCGTCATAATCATTAATATTTTGTAGTGTTGCCACGAATAGTGAATTGGCCGAATACCGAATACCGAATATTCGGCGACGCTGCCGGCCGAAGCGCCGAATATTCGGCCGCCGAATATTCGGCGCTACAACCTGTTTTTTTGTTCCTGGAACTGCTTTGAAGAAGTCACTACAGATTATATGAGAAATGCTAATTATTAGGAGGCAGAATGCTGTGGCAAACTTTAATTGATAATAGTTCGCCTAGATCGGATGGCCGATCCTTACAAGTGGTGGTCAGCAAACAAAAAACAATACCCGAACCTTTTGAAATTTGCAAAACCTTATCTTTCTTCACCTGGAAGTAGCGTTTATAGTGAGAGGTTATTTTCTGAGGATTGTTACAATGAAAAGCGCAATCGTGAGCTACCAAAAAATGCTGAAATGCTCGTTTTTATCCAGCACAACTTACTACTGAATAATTTTAAGTACTAAAATGTTGTGATTTGGAAATAAATACACAATTTTGATTAAAATAACAAGTAATTTTTTACATGATTTACTATTCGGTATTCGGCCCGAATAGTACGCACTATTCGGCCGAATACCGAATACTGAAAAAACTGGCCGAATAGGCCGAATACCGAATAGTTGCCGAATATTCGTGGCATCTCTGATATTTTGTTACCAAGCAGGTCTAAATACCTTTGTGAACAAAATTAGGGTCGCTATATGACCTGGATTTCCCGGGAAGTCGAAGTGGGAAATTCCCGGGTGTCCCGCTTGTACCGGGAACGGGATGTACTAGCAATTGCCCCCGGCTTCCGCTGAACCCGGCGACGCTTTAGCCATGAATGGAATACATTGCCTTGTTTATCTAAGTGTGGAATAAACAAGTTCTTCTTAGCGCAGCAATCGAGGACGAACCGTTTCCATTTCCTGCTGCACAAATGCTTTAATAGATCATATTATCTTTTTAGTACCTAATTAATATTTACTTATGACAAAAAGAAAAACATAGAAACATAGCTAAAGACACGAGCACAATAGATCATTTTTTAAATATTGTCATTGTATAGGGAGGGACGGGAAACTACGTTTGTATGGAAAACGGCTCTTTGGTTTAAGTATAGAAGAGAGTTTTCTTTGTTTTTGTAATTTCAGTGCACGGTAACAGAGATAAGAATTTATCTATTAGCTCTACGAGATAATTATAATCTGTCGTGTAATATTGCCACATTAGTTTTGTACTTACGTAATTTAAATATGGTGCATCTGATGATGACTTACACCTGACCGCAAATTTATGGTAACGAACGAACCAACAACTTTCCTAGGTTCCATTTAACTTGAATATAACACACAAATAAATATTATATGGATTTTAGTAAATAATCGTATCACACTCTGTACTGAAATTATAAATTAAAGAAAAGGCTTGATTAATTTTCCCTGTAGGTACCCACAATTATTTATGGTTACATGTTTCATTCATTGATACTTATAATTTAGCTTAGAAATTCAAATTCTGCCAGAAATATCAAAAATATAAACAAAAAAATACTAAAATATTATATAAAAGCTATACTTACTTAACCATTTATTTTTTGTTTCAGATATTGGGAAGCTTTTTGCAGAAGTCTCGTGAAAATTCAATTCTGTTGGACATATCTTTACAAACAGGTGTGTATTCCTAAAATTATCATCAGCATATTGACGACTTCATGCAAACAAATCATAGCAATAATAAAAATATCTGTCATACAAATTTTGTACTAACACCTAACCTTATGTAGCACAAAATAAATGCCTATTTGTTCTTATATTATATAGCTGTTCCCGCGCGCTTCGCTTCGCCTTAAAAAGTTTTCCCGTGGGAATTCGGGGATAAAAAGTATCCTATGTTCTTTCCCAGGGTCTAGACCGTATGTATACCAAATTTCATTCAAATCCGTTCAGTAGTTTTGGCGTGAAAGAGTAACAGACAGACAGACAGACAGACAGACAGACACAGTTACTTTCGCATTTATAATATTAGTAAGGATTAGTAAGGATTGAAATGTACATGCACCGGCCTCACATAAATTATACCATTGCATGAATAACAGTAATAGTTATCAAACCGTTACCCATTCCATTACAATTGCATCGAAACGATGATTTTGTTCCAGTTATGCTGACCACTTCCAACACGCACAACGCTCCATGTACTTACTTATCATTTTACCATTATGTTCAGATATACGTACCTATATGTGTACAGTTTCATATTATATTTTGCTAATGCTATTAAATTCAAGAGCGGTACCTAGGTGCTTTTTATAATTATAAGGTGTTGAATCAAAGCTGTTAATTTGATAAAAGCTATCGGATATACCTAGGTATGAGAAACTAAACAATATTGTGAAATATTCTCTTTTAACAAACTATCTCTATCCTTTTCTGTTACTATGTATATTAGAAAATTTCGTTATCTACAAGTTCTAGCATTTTCATTTCTTACTCATTCTTTGGCCGACCCCACATGTACCGGTAGTTCATAACAGTCGAATCGTCTAGCTAAACAAACTGGCTTTCCTCACTTTCGGAATTGTGATGTTTGAAGCGCCCCGGTCCGCCACTCGGCTAGCTAACCGAATGGCATAGTTTTATCAAACTTGGTCACACCTGACCAGCATACGGCATGACGAGGCGGCACATACCAGGCTGGCTAGCGGCACTCCCGCTGCCAATAAGAACCGTAGGCTCCGTACAAACTCGATTAGAGCAACCGGGCCTAATGGCAAGGACATAAACTTGTTCCGAATGACACTCAAAAAGTAAATTGCAGTGTAATGTGAGCTTTCTCTTAACGTAAAAGCGGATTTGTGCAATCCGCCGCAAAGTACATTGTAGCATCTCGAAATAAGCTTGAAACGGGATATGGAATAACAAAACGAGCCATTTTGTGCGTTTCGTAAGACTTCAATTAATGAAGTGCATAATATTTTTATAAATAAGATATTTTATGTTCTTTAGCAGTGTTACTTAAATACGAAGCAATTATCTCACCAAACAATGTAACCATAATGTAACAAGAATCTCTTGTCATCATCAAATTGACTTCGCAGAACGTAACGACTCTTAACAAAAGACGTTAAAATATTGAATTTTATTGCGATTTATTTGTTTCCTTCTTACAAAAGTCGTCGGTACTTTGTGACGTAAGCGCTCTGTAGACCATTTTGGACACTTCCATCATCGAAAATATAATCTATCTACAATATTAGTTAGGTATACTTATAAGTAAGTACACCACTCTAAATAACAAATCCTGTAAGCCGGAGCATTCTAAATGGCTTAGTAAATACTCACTGAAAAAAACATAAGTAGAAACTTGGTAATCCGAGGAAGTAGCTAGTTGTATTATTGTCGTAAGATGTTAGAATCGTGTTTGGGTGCGGCGCGCAGGGAGCAGTGAAAGTAAAGGGCCGATATCGCAGCATCTCGGCTTTCTCCAACTCCACTTGTTGTTGGCAGTTTCCGATTTATTGCACGAATATTGCGCATGCACACTCGATTCATTCAATACTTGTAAATTACGATTCATGTGAATTTTCCCATGTGTTAAGAAAGCTGTGTTAACTAAGTAAAGATGCAGAGAGGTTACGATTGGGTGACTTGGATATTTCATAGTAAACGACAATGATTGTCGAATTTTCGCTTGTTCAAAGTCTGTATAACATTGTGAAACTGCCGAGAGAAACAAAGTAGGTTGGCATTTAACATTTTGACCAGTGAATAAAAACAAAAGTTGCTGTACAAGTTATTCGAGTTCGAGATAGACAAGTGACTCCCGTTGCGAGTCTGACCTCGAAGCTCAGTTCTGCACTTTCAATGTCCTCCAGTGGTAACAGGTTGATACAGTTTATTTTATTAAGTATTTTATATTAAACTTAAATATTTTAATTGTATTCTATAAAGTAGTGCTTGACTTCTTTTCACTGAGCATGTTAAACTTAAGCCGAGTTTCAGAAAAGAACTTTAAGCTAATATTGGCGTTAGTTTGGTAGGTAGGACCGTAGGACTTTCGATTTCGTCATAAAATACCTAATATGAAGATTTAACACCATGCATGCATAACACCCTAGTCCGCGTTTTCCTATGCATGCATATCACCATAATAATATTAGGACATACCAACCATGAAAAAAAAATGCTACATACAAACAGTTTTGAACTCTCTTTGCTTTTCTCTGCCAAAAACAAAATCGATTTCCTTATCATTACTTTTCAATTAATTTTCAACTCTTGTCGGTTAAACAAAGAAGAATAACTCATAGCGTAATGACTAGATGCCTTCCTAGCACATTGTTAAGTGTGAAAATACACGCCCCTTAGTAAGGAACAATTAAAACTGTAGGTAACTGTACTGGAATTACGTAAATAGTCCAGTCAATGAATGACTCAAAATTAGGTGTAGAGTGCGTGAGCAGGTAACTAAGCGATTCCTTCAGAAACTTGTTCAGGGGGCTTAAGTTGTTAACATACCAAAAGTCCTGACTCCTAGGTGATGAGCGGGGGGAAGGAGGGGGGGATAAAGGTATGAATTTTTGGTTTTTATCTTATATCTCGAAAACGGTGTATCGGAGAGAAATATTTTCAACTAATGAAATGGAGCTCTTAAAATTATCTAAAACTTTTATATCATATGTTTTTTTCAAATTCCTAACCGTTTTCGAGCCTTACCCTCGGAAAAAGTTGAAATTTACAAGAAAAATTGATTCATGTCAAAACATTCATAAACATTGCATCATATTGTCTAAACCTATTCATAAACGAATAAAATGAAAAGGAAAGAAGTTGTAGATTTTTTAAATTCCTTTTAGAATATATATAGATATGCTGGTTAATGTCCAACCCACCTAAAGTTACAGCTATTTTACTTACACTTAAGCTTACTAACTCGGTGAGTTATGTCAGTGAATTTACCAAAATTCAAGTTTAAAATAGCTGTAACTTTAGGCGGGTTGGACATTGACCAGCATATGCATATATATTCTAAAAGGAAATTAAAAAATCTACAACTTCTTTCCTCTTCATTTTATTCGTTTATGAATAGGTTTAGACAATATGATGCAATGTTTATGAATGTTTTGACATGAATCAATTTTTCTTGTAAATTGCAACTTTTTCCGAGGGTAATAGCTCGTAAACGGTTAGGAATTTGAAAAAAACATATGTTATAAAAGTTTTAGATAATTTTAAGAGCTCCATTTCATTAGTTGAAAATATTTCTCTCCGATGCACCGTTTTCGAGATATAAGATAAAAACCAAAACTTCGTACCTTTATCCCCCCCTCCTTCCCCCCGCTCATCACCTAGGAGTCAGGACTTTTGGTATGTTAGCAACCTAAGCCCCCTGAACAAGTTTCTGAAGGAATCGCTTAGTTACCTGCTCACGCACTCTACACCTCATTCCTTGACTGGACTAAAAGACATTATCGACTGAGAGTGTGAGCTCAGATTGCTGGCAAACCCGGGGCGGATATAAGTAAGTACCTACCTAATGTAAAGGCTTTAAGTTAATAATTTTTTTATATGTAGAATTACAGAATTCTATAAACATAGGACAGTAGTTATACAAAGTTTGTATTGAAAGTTTTGGACCAAAAGCTACATATGCAAGTAACTATAATACTTTTATATTACAGTTTTCTCTAGGATTTACCTTATATGAAAATTGTCTAACCTCCAGTAATCTGTTATAATAGTGGATTATGAATTATGACTAGCTTCATACAATACAATACAATACAATACAATATAACTTTATTGAACAAAACACACAACATACATTAAATTACAAAAGGAGTAAGCACAATAGGCGGCCTTATCGCTAAAAGCGATCTCTTCCAGGCAACCTTTGGGTGAATGAGAGACTTATTGAGTAGAAGAGGAAGGTGTACACGTATTGCATTTAAATACTAGTGATATTTTTATGTTTTAATAATAAATACTTAGATACATACATACAAATATAATAGATACTTATACATATACTTCATGTACTTACTAAATTAATTGATTTTACAGTTCAATGGCTAATAAAAATGCCTAAGTACCTATAGAGGTATTATAATTTAATAATAAACATGTTTTGCTCGGCAGGCTATGGTTTCGCCAACGGTGTTTACTTGGGCCACAACCTTGGGCTTTCTTTTCTCTGAGAAAAGTATGACTCTATGTATACTTACTACAGTGACTACAGTCTCACAGTTCACAGTACGGCGTCTTTATGAATGAAATAGAAAGTTTAATGCAATTTAATTTAATGACAACTTAAGAATCGTTGACTATCGATTTTTATATGGTGATAAAAAAAAATGTGGTTGTAGTCTTATGTAAATTTATACAAGTTAGGTAGGTAGGTACTGAATATTAAAAAGTATTGAGCTTACCACATTTTAAAGGATACATAAGAAAGACAACATATTCTACATGCGTTGTGCTTTGAGCTTTACACCTAGCACCTGCAGTTAAACTGTTCAAAATCCAAAACCAAAACCCCTCCCCTATACAAAAAATGTTATAGGATAGGGCTCTATCTACGGCTACAGCTTTGTACAGTTACTCGCGACACAAAACTACCAGGCAACCATGAGTCCCGGGCAGTCATTCGACAATAGACATTTGCTAACATCTGTTGCTGTTCACACTAACCGTGGGATAGGTCCATAGTTCACGACTCGACTGGTCGCGGTTGCATAATTGCCTGCCATACGGGTACCTACCGGCCTCGGGCTTTAATAAAGTCCCTTGTAGCAACTAATAATTATTGTATTAAATACCTAAGTATTATAAAGTATAAGTATAGATCTGATTGTTGGATACCTATACTTAATATAAAATACCTGAGGCTCGGGGTTTCTCGACAGGACCGCAACAGCAATGAAGCAGTAATTCGTCAGATAGACTAGTTCTGAAGTGGATACCACCAACAGCAAACTTAGCGTAGGACACCCTCCAGCATGCTGGCCTAGCGGAAGCGACCATAGACCGTTTTGGCGATCCTCAGAAGAGGCATTATGATGATATACCTATACCTATCCATGAGTGGATGGTTCCGGGCTGATGCTGAGAGGCACAATATGAATGCCGTTTCATAACATACAGTAATTTGACCTTGCGCGGAACAATTCTCCATTAAAACAATGAGTTACGCTCGGTTCAATTCAAACTGATGATAGGTTATGAGCTTATGATTAGTGATTTATGAATGTAGGTAATTTTATAAGTAAGAAATACCTAATTCAATAAAATATCAATGCCTCTTCAAGCTCGACATACATTATTATAGAAACAATAACTTATCAAAAATGTACCTACTTAAGAGCTTATTTCTACTTGTTCCATTAATTTGTACCCATTAAACCGACGATAAATACCCAATTTGACTCCCACATGAGCCGCCAGGTCATCGCCCCGTCTCGCTGCAGCTCAGATAAGAGGGAACAAGCAGGCTGAGGGTTACCGACTTGATTTCAACTTGGAATACTGGTCAAGGTCACTAAATATGGGTGGGCACAACCCACAGTATCTAATATGCCATCCTGAACAAAAGCTATTATAAATACTTCAGTATACTTACTTATGTATTATGTGCATACTTAGGTACATGATGGGCTATGATTTTTAGCCGTGTTGTGTTGTAGATATTGTAAAATTACGATCGTAAAGGTGTCTATGAAAAGCTTTAAGTATTTTGAACTAAATAAACTACGCGTGCTATGAAATTTAATTATGTGTCTGTATCTCTTTTTCGTTTTCATTATGAAATACTGATGGTAGACTGCAGTTTCCAGTCAGTCAGTTAAAGCAAGCATCTAGTCTGAGTGCTCACTCGAGTATTAAATCTTCAAATCTGATGCGAACGAAATAAAAGTAACATCTCACCCAACAACATATTCAAAATCTCAGCAATACCTACACAAAAATAAAACAGAACTGCCAAAAATGTTCGCAATTCGCAACAAGCCCTTGGGTCGCGATCTTGAGTCGACTCGAGTCTCGAGAGCGAACAAAAAGTCGTCGACCTGTCTGCCTCGGCTCCGCGAATAATTATTAAAAGGGCGCAATGACGACATCCCGACGAGTCCCTGTCTGCCCTCTTCGCAGCTGATCCTGCATTGTACTTTCCATGTTTTTGCTTGGCGGTTGTTAAGAAACATATAAAAACATAGGCAGTACATAGTACATACATACATACCGGTCAAAATCATAAACCCTATTTGCTTCGCCGTAGCTCGTAGTCAAGCAAAATGTTTAGATATTTAATTTAAATGATTAGTAAGTAAAAAAAATTTTTTTTTACTTTTTTATTATTTTTGTGCACTTACTTATTTTGAGGTAGGTAGGTAGGTAGGTATATGATGCTGGACACTGAATGAAGATTTTTAATGGGGAATTATAAAACGAGCGAACAAAAAAAAACTTTGCGACTGATGATGACGTATTGTTTTAATAACTTGAGCGGTATGAATTTGAGTAAGCGAAAAATTAACTAAACTGACGACGAATATTGATTTATAATAAAATCCAGAACGAGCTTACAAAAAGTGGATTGTGATATATCCATTTCAGATATTAAAATTTTATCCGAGCGACTAAATTACTAAGTGAGCGACTGGAATTACTAAGTGAGCGACTGGAAATACAGAGAGGGCAACTTCAATATTAAGATAGATTCGATTTTTCTAAGTGAGGTTATACTTATCGAACTACTAAAAAGTTCACTTTGAGCAAAGTTTTGTATGCTGCTTTATTAATGATTATTGGTTACTGATATTCTATTTGAGGGCTTATGTTTTTTATTTTGATACGCTTTTTTAATGAAAACTACAGATTTTTAAATGCGCGCGAATTCGAATGGGGGCGGGGCGACGAATCGTTGCAGTCAGGTGAGTTGTAGTAGGGCTCCTCATACCTATCAATGTTTCTTACTATTAATAAGAAGTTTTTTTTAGTTGACTGAAGCGTCTTATTATATTTTTTGTTCATTTGATTGAAATAAATGCATGCATATTACTTTAATTTTACGGAGTACATTGTTTTATTTAATTACCCTTATATTTCAATAATAAAATTTCTCAACTAATAGAATAGTGTTTCTTCAAATAGTTATTTCATATTATTTTTATTTTTTAAATGTGAGCTCATTATACGCAGAGTATCATCTGCTTCATAGTGTATTTTTCAAAGTGGTTTTTGTATTCGAAACACTTCATTTAAGATAAAATGCCGCTCAGTATAAAAAATACATTTGCCAAATATTGAAAAAAATGCAGGACGTAACGTTGACACTCAAACAAATATTAGGTCGCTCAAATATTATGAAGCTGCTCATTTTGTATTTTAAGTAACTCAAATTAATGTTTGTAAGTTGCTGTTCTGTTGATTTCTCGTCACTCGCAGTCAGTCGCTCACTTAGTAATTCTATAACCCAAATTAATTAATTTTGACACTTAGAACTGTAATTTACAGTCACTCGTTTTATTGCTACCCATTTTTAATGTGACATTAGCGTTAGCGTGTCGTTAGTAGTGAACTAGTTACGTAATATTATTATGTACTTATTACTTAATAAGGTATCAGATAAAATAGTGGGTAAATTAGACAAAGGACATAGAGTCATGTCGGAACAGTCCTGTTCTCCTCGTTTGATTCCTCTCATTTGCACTGCCGCAGCCGCCTTTCCCCTCAAAGACGTACATTTTATGTTGCTTTTACACAGCATCGTAAAGATCCAGACCTGCTAGTTTTAACGATTCAATTTAAATATCGCTTTAACACCTCCAATGTGAAACTGTATATTATATGTTATAGCAAGTATTTATCATTTCATTTATAATCCAAAGACCCACTTTCTCAGTTCTTCTGCACCTAGAACCTAAGGAGCTACACTTCAATTTTGAAGAAAAATGAGAAATCGAGTATAAAGATGTCTTCTTTTATGTCCCCTTTTATTTGAAACTCTCGGATGTAGGACGTGAGGTCCATGCGGGCACACTATCTCACGTAATTAAGCCGATACGTACTCATGTACAGCAAGGAAACGTGCGCCACTCAACGTAACGCTCGAAACTTTAATACGCCTACGGCTTAAACCCAACCTCAGATAACTCTGTGAGAAACTTTCCAACATCACACAGAACTTGTCATGCAAATCTACTTCTAAGTTGCCGTTAATGCTCCCACTTAGCATAGCATCACAATATTTATTATTACAGTCGACATTAGATCACGAGATGAGACTCAAATTAGATTATGTCCCATTTATTAGCATCATAAAAGCACGTATCACGTTCAGCGTGTAAATGAGCGCGCAGAGACGATCGTGACTTATGATCACCATCATAACTCGAATTATTTCCTTGAGAATGGGGAACCGGTACACTCGGGCCTCCGGGTTAGATGCGTTTCGTAATGACACCCGACCAATTCACATAGCTGTTCCACCGATCTTAGCGTCGCCCGACCATCTACATTACGTAACAGTTACTTTAAAATGATATTTTCTTTGATTACAGGGGTGAGGATCGCACGCAGCTCTCGCATTGCGCGTTCGTAATGTCCCGATCTTGCGTGAGGTAGGGGGCAGCATGGGCGCCAACATGGGCAAGAACTCGAGCCTGCTGGACGCGCTGCCGTCGGCGCAGGGCACGCTGCACGTCGTCATGCTGGGCCTGGACTCCGCCGGCAAGACCACCGCGCTCTACCGGCTCAAGTTCGACCAGTACCTCAACACGGTGCCCACCATCGGCTTCAACTGCGAGAAGGTGAAGGGCACCCTCGGCAAGTCCAAGGGCGTCAACTTCCTCGTGTGGGACGTGGGCGGGCAGGAGAAGCTGCGGCCGCTGTGGAAGTCGTACACGCGCTGCACGGACGGCATCGTGTTCGTGCTGGACTCGGTGGACGTGGAGCGCATGGAGGAGGCCAAGATGGAGCTGATCCGCACGGCCAAGTCGCCGGACAACGCGGGCGTGCCCATCCTGGTGCTGGCCAACAAGCAGGACCTGCCGGGCGCGCGCGAGCCGCGGGAGCTGGAGCGGCTGCTGGGGCTGCGCGAGCTGGCGGCGGGCTCGCGCGACGCGCACGGCTGCCACGTGCAGCCCGCGTGCGCCATCACCGGCGAGGGGCTGCACGAGGGGCTCGACGCGCTCTACGACATGATCCTCAAGCGGAGAAAGCTCGCCAAGCTGCAGAAGAAGCGCGTCAGATAAACGCGCCGCGGCTGCAGGGCGGATATTGTTTGTAGCGACACCGTACGTGACGGTATTAAACACATGCTCATTGTGTAGAGATTCGTTTGTTAGTCCGAGGTTGAAACACCAAATATTGTTTTATTGTTATTTTATACAAATAGCTGTAATGATAAATTAACGTCTTATGAAAACTTGAGTCCGTGTGGCTCGCTTATGCATATTTGTAGTGCATATTTAGTTTGAGGGTGATTATGTTTATTTACAACTAGTCATTTTCGATTGAAAAATGCTAGAATGGCTGAACTGAAGGTATAGGGAGAAGATAATAGTGCACTTGCACTCATATAATATTCATATAGAAAGAAAAAGGTTTTTGTCTGCAACGATACCAACCAATGAAATCATGTTATTCTGAATGAAACCAGTGGCTCACAAACTAAAGTCGGACCATAATCGATATTTATAGCTAATATTATGTGGATTATACATAATAATTGTATGTAAGTAGTTTATTGTATGTAAACATTAATACAAGTGTATCACAGAAGCGTATGTAAAATTATTAAATAACAGACACATCATTATTTATTTAGTTTTTTCAAACATTAAGTATTAAGATCCGATAGTTGGCCTCAATTAGATTTTTTACCTAGCTTACTTCCCATCATTTGCATAAATATTTCATCTAGATTGGTACTCAAATCTAAACTCTATATTCCAGCAGTCATTTAGGTACCTACCTGTAGTTAAAGATAATTCCCTTGTTTATAAAAGTAACTTACAAAATAATATGAATTTTACTAATGGTTGGTTGCGTTTTTTTAACTCTCAATCATTGATTATATAATCAACGAGAGGTGTGTTACATTTGTAAGTTATTTTTATAAATAAGGCCGTTTTACTCGCAAACATTTTAAATGTGACGTTTTTAATTAGATGTTTTATAAAGAGGCTTTTACTGTTTCCCTCTCGGATGGTTATTTGTAAATATTATGTAAATAGATCTTCTATCTTTAAAATAATTATTTTAATATCTTAGGTTTTTTTACACTCCTTGAAACGGAAATCAAATTAATTTTTGTTCCATTTGAGATTGTTCTCAGTGATAAGGTCGAAGAAATTAAACCTGTACCTAAATTGTTTATGAAAATAATGTTTCTCAAACTAAGTAAATAAATATATAAGGTTTTAAGAGACACTCATACCTATATCGTGATAATTTATGCAAGAGCCATTACATATTTGATTATACATAAATTTATAAAATACGGGCACTTAACTATTTATTTCAAAGAGCATTTGTGGAAAAATCAATTTGTACTGAAACAGAATTGAATTTATCACTGAAATCGATCATTATAATTTATATTCGTGCCACATCTACGCTTCCCTCAAGAGATTAATTGTTGTAAGTGTAATCACTTACAACGCGGTAGATACCTTCGGTATCTGCCAGTTTACTTTAAAATGAAGGCTTTGTTGGTATATATATGGTACCCATCATAATTATATGATTTATAGTTTTCAAGCGACAACTTCAGATATTTAATATTTTTACATAATTTTAATTATATATTTTATGTTACAGTGTAAATATGTAAATTCCCATAATTATGCGTCAATACCATGAAACCAAACAATTGTAAGAATAGAAAATGTACATTTTGTTACTGATTTTCTTTTATTAACTGTATCTGCAACTAATGCATATAAGTATATTGTGTATTTGTGTTTTGTCGAGGAATTAATTGATAGATGTTTCCATATTAATTCCCCGTAAATAAAAGTCTGTTTTGGATATAACCATATATTTATTTATTATCCTGTCTCTATAAGGCCCTGGCCCTCCTATGAATTCACTAGCTCCAGCGGAGGCACTAAAACATAACATATATAATCGTCCACAGTTGGGCATAGGCAATAGGCATCTTCGGAAACATTATAATATGCTATAATGGATGAAAAAATGGGAAAGTGGGTTGAACGTATGAGTTGGATCGTCTTAAGCAGAGTGTGTAAGTTTTTCTGTGATGATGATGATGAATTTTTATAGCAACGCATCGTAGGCTGATTACAAAGCTAGTAGATACTATTCTATTCTAATAATGATTATCAATTCTATTATAATTAAAGTAGTATTACATCAAACCAAATTTGACGATACAGAGAAGGCCATCGAATTCGACGAATCCTTCATAGTGACGTATTTTTTACTCCGGTTCCTGCCAATGGAGACTAGTCGTGAGGAGGCGCGACTAGCCGCGGGGGTCACCATCGAGGCGCCACGGGCCGGCGGGGGGCGCGGCGGGGCGGGGGCTGCCATGCTCCGAGACAGTTGCTGCTTCATCCTTTCAAACAGGCGCAGCTCCCGGGCAGCCACCCCCGCCTGGTGGAACCTGCGCCGATCCTCCTCGAGGCACTGCCTGATGGCCGCCTTCACCGACCGCCCCGTCAGAGTCTCCAGCTTCATACAGTACTCCAAGTAGAACAACTCCACATACTTGAAAATTGACCTCAATTCTACCGCCATCGGCTCCTCCCCTGTCAACTGCTCGAAGCCAAATCTCAAATTAACTAGCAATTTCAAAACATCAGTCGAAGCCACACTCTCAAAAAATACTCCGTGCAAGATCTTGAAAAATTTTGCTTCCAAAAATGCGCTCCTCTCTTCGTGAAATTCTAGGTCGGACTCAGAGTCGCTGATCAGATTTTGTAATTTAACGCTGTCCCTTATGAATGCCTTTTTGAAAATGTTGATATTCGTGTGGAGTTTCTTGGTGATGGGGGCCAGGTGTGCCACGTGCGTGAAGTGATGGAGGAGCTGCTTCTCGACCCTCTCGAATACATGTATCAGATCCTGGGGCTCAGAGAAAAACAACACTGGCTTAACTACCTCTTCACATTCCCTCTGGAGTTTTGAAAATAATATGGAAAATGTATCTTCATCCTCTATATCCCCAAGATCGAAGCCCATGCCGGCCAGGTCCGACGACCTGGCGAAGTCCCTGTGGTGAGCGCGCCAGCTTAGCGGAGACAGGTAGTACAAAAACCTCCCATACCTTTGCTGCACTCGCAACTTGTATTCTAATCCAATCAGTCTAGAAGTAATAGTAAATTTTCTGTTAGCCAAAACCTGCAACTCTGAATCTTTCTCATCCACTTTCGTTCTCATTTCTTCACAAAGTCTAAGACACTTCATGGACTTTTCGTAGTCTTCTGCTATGAAAGCTTCGAAAGACTTGGCCTGGTCGGAGCATCGCTTGCAGCTAGCCTTGTATTTTTCCACTTCTCTTTTGTGATTTTCGTCTATATTCAAGATGCAGTCCTGGCGGTATGCGATTTGTTGCTTGATGCGTAATATGTTATCGTAGATATGCCTTATTGTGTTGAACATAGGGGCGCGAGAGGTGATGGGGCGGCCGTCGACAGCTCGATAGAAGTCAGGGTCCAAGTGTAGGATGGTCTGGACCTTGTCTTCCACTGCCTCCATGCTCCTCCGCTGCCGCCAACCCGCACCCTCCAGCTTGTATCTGTTACGCAGCGGTATGCTAGCCTGACACTTGACCACTCGCCCATCTACTTGCTTCAGAAATCTACTATGAAAGCTAGTTAGCTCTCCCCTAGTTATCATCTTCGCTTTGATTCGTATAGTGGAAGGAAATGTGTACTTGTGTAACTCGCCACTTACTGGTGGGTTTGTTGCACTATTACTAAACTTGGTATAGTATTGTGTTGCAGTATTCCGTTTAAAATTACCAATACCCTTTTTGGAATATTTTCTTGGCAGTGGAATTTGAATATCAAGTGAGTCTTTCTGAACTTTTTCACCCATTGTTATCACAGAGAGTCAAATCAACTATGGACAAGCTATTTCAAATAATACAAATGAAAGAAATGTTTTTAATCTTGGGATTTATATTTTATACACATTAAGGAAAAAACATTGAATATTTGTTGCATATGTGCACAAAGGTTAACAAACAGACCATCTAGATTTACTAAGTATTTTCTAACTTAATCAATCACTATGGGCACAAAGTTAGGTCAGATCTTGGTCAGATATTTGGATATAATATATAATCACCTAATATCCTCAGTAACTTTCTGGGTAGGTAACCGATATTGTACACATAAAAAATAAAACGACTTTAGTGCAACTTAAAAAAAAAACTAATAGACTAACAAAAGATCAAATAAACGAAGACACTGCTGAGCAATAATACTAACTTAAAATGAATATTAAAACAAACGGTAGTTACAGTAATCATCATCTGAATCTATGCTTTTACTTTTTGTCTGACTTGGTGTCTGGTTACCGTCAGTGAACATTGGTTCCACACACCGTCGGTATTGTTCGAGGAAGGGCTCGGGGTCCAGGCCCTCACACCAGCTAGTGAACAGTCGCAAACCCTCACGATCGGCCTCCGTCATTTTACTTGAATCTTCATTGGTACGCTTAACATTACGGTGTTTCTTTAGAGTACTTCTTTTATCAAGCTTATCAAAAGTTGGGCGCATATACTGAGCTGGCGGTTGGAAAGCCTTTGACAGGGTTTCTCTCATTCGATTGAACAGTCTCAGCTCTTTTTGAGCATTATGAGCGTTTTTCATATTTTTTGCATCCTGAGAAAAAGCCTTCTTTTCAGCTTTTTTTATAGATTTTATATCGATACAATCCATAGCCATACGATATTCTTCGTATTTAAGTTCTATCAACCTCATTGGCTCATACAAATTGGTGTGACCTTCATCGTAGTGACCAAATACTTGATCATAAACGTATTCTATACAAATCTTGAGTTTAAGTGTCTCCTCGCCGGCTACACACTCATAAAATAGACCATTTATTATACGATAAAATTTGTTCTCTAAAAACTGTTCGAGTTTCTCTTTACTTGATATTTCACAGTTTAATTGGTCTATGTAGTATTTAAAATTCTCCAACTCTGTTTCGGTATCATTCTTAAGGCACTTTATTGCAGATTGCAATCGACGATTTAGTGAGTCAGTCTGAGCAAGCATTGTCAGGTAGTCACCACTCTGTTGTTCCATAGCTTCAAATAAATCCATCATTTGTATGGGATCTTTAAAATACAAGGTATTAGGCGGTGGATTTTCTAACTCTTTCGCCGCCATTTCTATAGTTTTATCAACATCCATGCTAATCTCGTACTCATCTGTTTCATATTTTTCTTCGAAAAATTGTAGAGAATGCATTTTACCTAGTAAATCATTTTCTCGTCGCCATGGTAAAGGAGCCACATGCATTAAAAATTTACGATACATTTTCAAATTATTTCGTGTAGCTTCAAGTTTAAAAATGATATTACTATGTATGGTGGTTTCTGCTGCACAGTCAAAAAATTCCAACTCCATCTTTAACATTTTCTCATGAACATCTGCAGCTAACTCTGCTTTAAATACGGCTTTTTCATAGTCTTCTGTTAGAAACCGTTGAAAGTTTTTAACATGATTTTTGTACTTAAGCAGAATTTTGTTATATTTTTCAGATTCTTCTGCAATATTCTTATTAATCCTTTCTATTAAATCTCGTTGATATCCTATTTGTTGCCGTGTCATCATGTGATCTCTAATATTTTTCATGTATACTTTAATGTCGTCAAAGCGACGCAGTGGCCTTCCTTCAATTACGGTGTAAAATTCTGGATGGATTTGATTCACTGTCTTCACATCATCTGGAGGATCCTGTACATATAGTCTCACAGAGAGGTCCCTTATTTCTGCAGTTTTAATATTCTCTTTTAATTTTAATGGTTTCGTTCGCCCCCTTATTGCCATCTCCTTTTCTTTCCTGTCGCTATATTGAATGTAAGATAATATTTTCTCGGACCTATGAACTCCAAATGGCCGACCAGGTGCAACACTGGACGCCACATAATCCTTATCTTTAAAAGCGTGTTCTCTATTTGTGTAGTAGTATTGAGTGTTTGGTAAATACCGCCGTCTAGATATCATGTCCAGAATCCGCACAGGCATCATGGGTTTATGTTTCTCTTTTAAACACGCCATTTAAATAAATTACATAAAATTGATATTTCTATGAGATGATTGTCGGAGACAAGTATTATCTATGATCTCAGTGTCTTTTTGACACATCCAGATTCCGTATTGTTCTATATTTTTTAACAGACTTCGAAAAAAGGAGAAGGTTCTCAGTCCGAAAAAAAATCAACAACGCTCTTTATTCCCTCCGTATCATCCTAAAATATCTCAGATTTTTTCTATGCGTACCTAAGTAATTTTATAAAAATAAAAACATTTCAAGTTTCACAAACGGGGACATCTTAGGACTTTTTCCATCGTCTCTATGGGCAATATAGTATGTTTCACGCTACAACGTGTCTTGACCGGGCCGTGCCCTTTTGTATGCAATTTCATGCTTGACAGTGGCTCGGCCGTGCCAAACTTCATACACCGGCCGGGTCGAGACACGGTGTAGCGTGAATCATCCTTCCCGAGTAGTGGAGTAGGTAAATTGTTAACGATCATGACTGGCCATAAGATTCTGCTGAAACTGGCTGAAACCTTCATACGCAAACGTAAAACGTACCTTTGTAAAATTTAGCATGAGTCCTGTGACTTTTGATCATACCAAGATCATACCAACCAAGATCATACAGACAGATGACAGATTTTGACAGATGCTTATTAGGCTGAGTTATTAGGGTTTGCCTAGCTAGGGTTACCTTGAAAAATAACAAATGACAAATACAATGTAAGGACATGACAGCTGTCATAAGGGTCATCTTATAATTTACAATGTATAGGTAAGTACCTATAATTAATAATTTAATACTTAATGAAAAATAAAACAAAAGATATACTAAATGTTATATAAAGATTGTAATTATAATCTTACAAAAAAACTTAATGAAAAAAAAACTATATAATTATAAATAATTAATCAAAATGTTTTAACTATAAATTAGCAATCCACCTGATAACTATGGCAATAAATTTTATGAAGTGACTACAACAATCAATAATCAATATTATACATCTCAGACATAAGACTTTTCCTCTGATAGCTTTTCAAAAGTTGGTTTCACATACATATTATATTGCTCTAGATAAGGCTCAGGATCCATACCTTCACACCACTCTGTAAATAGTATCAAATTTTCACGTTCCACCGCGGTCAAATTACTGGATTTTTTCCGATCTGCTTCGTTACTAACCGGAGCAAGTGCCGGCTTCATATGTGTTAGATTTTTATACTCAGGTTGTTTATACTTATCAGGTGGCTGAAATGCTTTATTTAATGCATTGGTCATTTCCCTAAAAGCTTTAAGTTCTCGTTCGGCTTTGTAGGCTTTCCTCATAAGCTTTAAATCTTGTGCGTAAAGCTCTGCTTGAGCTTTTTTGACCGTTTTAAAATCTAAACTGTCTAGCCGCAAACAGTAGTCTTCATAAAGGAGCTCTAATACTTTCATCGTATCTCGCAAACTCTGATGCCCCTCTTCACATTTCTTAAATACTTGTTCGTATACAAACTCAATGCATAATTTTAGTTTCAAAGTTTCTGGACTAGCTACAGTATCGTAGAAAAAGCCGTATAGTATGCGGAAGAACTTCAACTGCAGAAATTGTTCCATTTCTTCTTGTTCTGATAGTAATTCGTTTTTATCATTGATATAGTGTTGAAACATTACAATTTTATCTTCCAATTCCTGTTTGAGAATCTTTATGTTCGATTGCAGCTGATGGTGAAGTCCATCTGTTGTACAAAGCATCATTAAGTACTCACGGCTTTGCAATTGAATGTTGCTGAAGATATTTATAACTTCTTGTGGATCATTAAAATATATTATATTCTTAGGCGGATCTTTTAGTTCAGCAGTAGCCCACTCTATCATATTATCTATATCTAGCACGTCTAACTCTATAGTTTCAAAATGTCCAGAGTCGTATTTTAAAGATGTGTTCCGATCGTGTGCCATTAATATTTCGTCATTTTGGCGCCTCCAGGGTAAGGGAGCAATAAACATTAAAAAAGAACGATACGTTTTAAGGATACCTCGTATTGCATCAAGTTTAAATAGGATATTCCTTAAAATAGTCGTTTTAGAAACGTAGCTAATATATTCTATTTCTTTGTCTAGTAAAAGTTGGTGTATTTTCTCAGAGTGTGCTACTATCATAGTAGATTTTCTATAGTCGTCAGTCAGAAATCTTTGAAAATGTTTTACTTGTTTTTTGTACTGTTGACATAGTTTTTCATAACTGTCTTTTTCTTCAGTAATGCTCTTACTAATACTTAGAACCAAGTCTTCTCTATACCCAATTTGCTGTCGAATCATGGCATAACTTCTTATTTTATTCATATATAACGTTATATCATCAAATTTACGAAGCGGTCTGCCTTCTATTACAGAATAAAACTCTGGATCGACTTCAACAATAGCCTTCACTTCATCTGGAGGTTCCTTGATGAAGAGGCGCTGCGTTAAGTCTCTCATGGCTGCAATTTTTGAACTACCTTTTAAATGCAATGGCAGCGAACTTCTCTCTCGAGCTGTTACCTTAACCTTTCTATCACTATACTTGATGTAGGATAATAGCTTCGAAGATTTTGGCCCTTTAAAATGATTCCCACGCTGCAAAAACTCCCTTGCAGTATTCGCGTTCGCATACTTCCGATCTGTGAAGTAGTGTTGTGTGTTCGGCACGTAACGACGCCGAAATATGACGTCAAGAGTTTTAACTGGCATAATAGTTTCGCGTTTCTTTTGTGAACACGGCATAGTTCGTTATCAAATAAATAAGTAAAATAAAGTTCTAAAAAATTTTTATGCTTGATTTTTCAATGTTCTTCATCATTTCTTGACTTTGTAATAGAGCAATAGAGTGAACGTAGTGTTCTTTTCTCTATCATAGAGAAAGTGACTGATTGGACTGACAATTCCACATCATAAATATAAAGATTGATACTGATTGAAGCACAGCAACAGCCGAGGTCTTTATTATTCTAAGGTAAAAATTTAATAATAGGTAGAACTCCAGACCATGAAAGTAATAAGTACTTACGTAAGTAGGTATAGGTACTTATTACTTCCATGCTCCAGACATACAAAAACATAGTCATAAACTAGAAACAATGCACATGCACAACAGGCGACCTTATCGTTAGGAAGGATCTCTTACAGACAACCTTATATATGACTATATTACTATTACGGAAACAAAGTTAAAAAAATAGAGGGCGTGTATAGGTATACCAATACAAAAATAAACAAGAGAATGTTGACTATACAAATACAAAATACAAATACAAAAACGTTTATTCATTTGCCAAAAAGTTGATCAGTAAATTTAAACTAAGTTTAACCCCTTCTTTTAAGTACATAAGCACCTGTGCCAGAAGAGGTCACTCTTTCTTAACAAAGTAATTTAGCCAAATGTTGACATTTTATTCTTAAGTATTAAGTGCAATGGCACGGTTATACTATTTTAGTTTTAAATTTTTAATATTAAATTTAAAGCATAAATTATGTTATGTGAATATATTATTATGCAGACTTCGAGATGTATTTTTTTTTTCATTCCTTACTGGCAGGTTGATACGACGAATTCATGCGTTTGCTTAGTTTATCAACGTCTTTCAACAGTTTACTTGCAATTTTAGCTTTATGTAATGCCTCTGCTTCCTGTTCGTATGTTTCTTTCTCAATCTTCTTCAGTTCATCAAGATCGAATACTGAGAGATCTAACATAAGATTGTTATACTCAGCCTCAAGCGCCTTTGTCATATCTAAAGTACTCAAGTCAGTGTCATTGGGTGCAATGAGTTGCTCATATGCATATTCTACGTAGTTGTAGATTTTTAAAGCTGTTTCAGAAGAAACAAGATATTTTATTTTCTCTTCTAATATTCGGAAGAATATTTCCTTTAGTTCAACTTCTCTCATTTCATTCCATTTTATTATATCCTCACTCTCGTTTATCTGAAAAGTAAAGCTTATTATAAGTAATTACTTACGTACGTTTATGTGTATAAATATACTTAGGTACAGAAGAAGGTGGAATTTTATCAGATTTGTTCCCGTTGGCAGGGGAATGTACCCATCATCGTCACTGAGCTATTTTTTTAATGAAACGAATACATGCTAAAACTGAAATAACAATAAAGAAAATTCAGTATGTCAGGCATTGGCCTGGTAAAGGGATTGTTACTGCTAAATTTCCGCATCCACTTTCTACCTAAAAAAATTAGGAAAGTGGTACTTTAGGATTTACATAGGTATTGATTTAAAACACAAGTACAAAAGTAATTGCAAAATATCTTACCTTTTGTTGAATAAAATTAAGTTCTTGTCGAAGCAGAGTTTTAATACCATCAAGTGCTTTTATAAACTTATTTTTTTGTACGCTCAGTTCCTCTGTCACCAGTAAGTAATTAAGATTTTGTTTTTCAAGTAATTGAAATATAATGAGAAGCTGTTCCGGAGTTTCAAAATATAAACGAGGTGGAGGAAATTTGTTGAGTTTTTTAATTATTAGCGCCTTATCTATTTCCAGAAGAATATCATTGTTGATTGTTAAAATCTCTTCGTGTTTTAGTTCTAATGTTATGTTATGGCTATCTTGCCACAAAATTGGGGATGCTTTATGCAGAAAATTCTCAAATGATAACAGTATCATAAAGTTCTGATCCACATACTGTAACTTAGACTTTATGGAAGCTAGCTCGTAACTCACTTGCTTCTGATCTTCAGTCAAGTTTGTCAGGTCCTTAGTCATGGTGTCCGATTTTGTCATAACGGCTATTGTTTTATTGTTGTCGTCAGCTAAAAATTTATCGAAACTGTTCTTGTAATCTTCAAAATGCGCCAATGCTTTTTCGTATATGTATCTCTCAGACTCAATTTCACGGTCGATTCTAATGATTTCATCTGTGACAAAGCCGTGGAGTGTTCTTTTGACCGCTATATCCCTTATATTTTGCTTGTAGGCGTTGAGTGAAGTATTCGGTCTAATGGGTCGTCCATCGATCATTGAATAGAAGGCTGGGTCTATATCTAAAGTAGTTTTAATAACTTCATTGTCGTCACACGGTTCTATAGGTGGCAGTTTTATACCAAACACAGTTCTTCTTGTTCCCTTCTTGGAAGCTTTGTTTTTCTTATTATCCATACTTGAAAAATACGTCGTGGTTAGGAAAGTCTCAATTAGTTTATGCTTATGACTACTACCTGTTAACTCTGTTTTATCAATATCCCTACAGAACCATGGTAACTATCTCCTTTGCAGTAGCATGCAGTAGCTAATCAATATGAAAGTATACGTCATAAAAAGCAAGACTTTGTTTTATAAAATAAACAATATTATATTATCAAAAAACATTTGAATTAGTTCTATAATTTATAACAATGAAAAACTCCGATAGTACGGTCAGGTGCAGAGAAACCTGACCCCCTTTTCATAGTAACAATGCTTCTGAGGGGGGTCAGGTTTATCTGCACCTTACTGTACATGTTTCCTACGTATTTTATATGCCCAAAAAATGGATAAAGCCATCAATTCGTTTATTTTCTATATAAGAAACTACACTAACGAGCAATGAAAAAGTTTCACTTTCAAAATACCGACACCAAATGGCCTCAATTTTGATCAAAACTTGTTTTGAACTACACCCTCTTTATATAGCAACACACTTGAGTATACATAGCTATGTATGTATACTCAATTTACAACAAAACCGATTCCACTATCTCCCTCCCTCCTACGACTCGTCGCTATCGCTGTCCCTGTCCTCCCTCTCGTCTTCCTCCTCCGCTTGCTCCCAGGGCATCACGGGCAGGGGCTCCACGAAGGTGTCGTCCACCTTCAACTTGTAGAGGTGCCGCGGGGTGAAGTGGGTCGGCAGCGGCCAAACCAGCTCTGGAGGGGTAGGAGGAGAGATGTACATAGGTAAGAATTTAATTCGTAGTTAAAAGCTTGGTGATATATCCGGACATACAGGTAAGTAATTACCCAACATATTATTATATCTTTTTCGATTTTCATAGTGACTGAAAGTACGTATGTTGGGTGACGTTTTAATTCCAATTTCAGGATAATTTTGAAAATAGTGCAAGTAGGGTAACGTAACGTACCTAGGGACATTTTCGACTACCCCTACTTTGAATGAAGCTATCGCAGCGTACAACTAAGATATTAATGCGAAATTTTCTTTATTCGGTAGGATATAAAATCTATTATCACTAGTATTTGTGCTGGAGCTTTGGTGTGGCCAGATTTTATTAAATTAAGATAAAAGTAAAAATGCTTGTTTTGACCCAAGGTACGTTACACGTTTGTAAACTGTTTCCTAAGGCTGTGTACTATGGAAAATGCAAACTTCTAAATAACGCCTTATATCTCTGTTCTTATTGATTTTCTGTATCTCTCTTCTGTCCAGTTTCACTCTGCCACTAATAAGAACAGAGATATAAGACGTTATTTAGAAGTTTGCATTTTCCATAGTACAAAGCCATAGGAAACAGTGTCCCAAGGTACAAATTTAATCGTGTCCCAAGGTACAAAAAAGCAATATTTAACCAAAATTTTAATATCTTTATTTTTAATTTAGAAATCTTTCAGATAATTGCCGTGTCATAAAATTAAATAACTGAAAATTTATACGTGACATCCATGTCTCTATTTTGAGCATGCCTCAATGATATAAAGCAACTCAAAAAACTATACAAAAGCTACTTTTGACTCCAAAAAACTTCATATTGTCTTCACCACACACTCGATGCCGGTATGATCACGAGACTCACTAGTTTTGCCAAGCGAATAAGATACTATGCCTAGGGTAGAATTTTAATGTGTTTATTTAGCCGGTTTTTAAAATACAATCAATGTCCCGAGGTACAAGCGTCCCAAGGTACGTTACGTTACCCTACCTAATAATAGGAGAGGAGACATCAGTTAAAAGATTTGTGACCTAAAGAAATATTCAATCAACAAAATACTAGCCAATAAACTACGTAAGAGGTCAAGCTGGACCTTTTGCTGGACATAGACCTCTCCTCAAAGACGACACTATACCTTCGGCCTTCCTCATAAAACCAACAACGAAACAAAAGACGGGGACTGCTATTGGTCGGACAGAGCTTAGAACCGCTTTAAAGCGTACATGTTCACTGTATACAAACTATTACAAACAAACACGATTGCAAAATGACTTTATATCGGGCCATCATGTATTTTCTCGGTGATACCTACCATTATAGTAGCTATAGTCGCCGACTTTCCGGTGCATGGCGTATGTCTCCCGCAGGTCCAGAACATAGGGCGAGCTGAGGAGGAAGTCCAGCAGGCCGGCTTCAGGCAGCGTCTCCATACGGGGGTCCGTCGCGCTGACACCGTCGAATGGCAACTGTGTGAAGGGTAGTACTGAATGGACCTTTATTATGTTACTAGCTGTTCCCGCGAGCTTCGCTTCGCCTTAAAATGTTTTCCCGTGGGAATTCCGGGATAAAAAGTAGCCTATGTTCTTTCTGAGGGTCTAGAGTCTAGACCATAATGTATACCAAATTCCATTCAAATCCGTCCAGTAGTTTTGGCGTGAAAGAGTAACAGACAGACACAGTTACTTTCGCATTTATAATATTAGTTAGGATGTTACATTTACACGTAAAAACTATCGGAATTTTGAGAAATTTGGTAAGCAGGAACTTATTCTTATATCCTGGATTTTTATCCTGGATTTACGGGAAAAGTGATTCCCTTTTTATGGAGAAGCGAAGCTCGCGGGTAAAAATGGTTGGTGCTTGAATGAAAGTAGGTAGGTGGTTTTGCGTTTTCAAAATAGGTACAATTTTGGTCCAAATAACTTGAATGTTCTTGAAGTTGGCCGCGATTACACTTTTGTGCTTTGTCAAACTAGCAAACCGCCTATGGCTTATATATCCAATTTCAAGAACATTCAAGTTGTTTGGACAGAACAGTACGTGCCTATTAACGAAGCAGACCTCTACTAACCCATAGAGACGCATTAGCCATCTCCGTAAGAGCTTGCAGCTTGGCGAGACACACTCGGAGGTGAGCTATATGGTAATCCGCGGGCGCCGCCCGCTCCAGTCCAGTCACAAGCGCGGGGGGGGCCGCCGCCACCGCGCGCCACAACCAGCAGTACCGCTGGGGGGTTATGTGGGGAATGGGGAGAGATATTTATCTCATTATAATATATTTATATACCTATATATAATAATAATAAATAATAATAATAATATGTGGGGACATCTTCACACACGGCCATCCGACCCCAAGCTAGGCAGAGCCTGTGTTATGGGTATCGGACAACTGATATATATCTACACCAATACATAGATAGATACATATTAAATATAAATATCAACACCCAAGACCCGAGGCCCAGATTCCCAGCCGGGAATCGAACCCGGGACCTTCGGCTCAGTAGTCAGGGTCACTAACCACTGCGCCATTCGGTCGTCAAATATATTCGTTATTTCTAAATCAAAGACGCGAGAGCGGAACCATGCTGAACTAAAGGCTCACACAGCACACAGTGATGGCGGCACGGCCGGCAGCTAGCCCTTCAGCTAGCCCTTCATTGTAGGTATGCCGCCGGCATGTGTGTAGTACGCTTAAGGTTGGTCATCATGTTACGGAAAGGATTATGTTTCCTTTGATTAAAATGCCTAAAACCCCTTTCAACCTATAGACAACGATTAGTTAAAGGTACTTTTAAATAAATAAACAAGGTGCAACCCGGCAATTAGCTGCCTATGTGGCGTAGTAAAGAACGTATAGGCGTAGCACAGTCATTCCAACTCATACCTAACTGTCATTACCTTCTGCACAGAATGGTAGACCATGAGCATCTTCATTCGTTTGAACACGGCCGGCGGCGCCCGCACAGCCGGCTCCTCGAGCACCGCTAGACCCTCCACCACTTCCTCTTCCTCTTCTTCTTCTTCCTCGTTCTCTAGTTCTTCTTCTTCTGTAGCTTCGAGACGCTCTTTGTACTTCTGTTCCTCTTTGAACAAGAACCTTAGCTGTCTATGGAGAGTGTCTTCGGAGCCCTAATAAATAGTTATTTTAGAAGATTATAAAGTAACTTAGAACCATATTTTTAAGGTAAGTCTTAGGTAAGTTAAATAAATGTCTTTTCTTTCTTTCTTCTTTCTTTCAAGTTTTGATAGGAATATCAAAACCAAGTTAAAAATGAAATGATTTACTTTTAACAACCTACCAGCTGTGACCCTATCAATCCGGTTTTGGGGCGCCGCGCATGCTTTAAACCACAACTCTATTTCATTGAATTCAGCCTACCGACTAAGTACACGACAGCTCTCCAAAACTTCTTAAAGAAAAGCAGTCAACAGTCACAGGCAGCCGGCAGTACAACTATTTTAAGTACGTAAAACACGTACAAACCTCAAGAACATGTACAAAGTAGCTGGCATACACGAGTAGGATGCCGTGTATGTTCACGTCACAATACGAGGCGTTCACGTCGTTCACGGTCCTCTCCACAATGTCTATCAGCTCTGGCACCGGCAGGGTGTGTTCCCCGCAGTAAATTACACGGTTTACATAGGTTTTCTGTAAATTTTATAAATGTAATGTAGGTTTTAGTAGGCGTGGTGTTGAGCAAATCAGGCTTAAATTTAAAATATACAAACGAAATATCGTTGGGGTTAGAAAACAGTAGAGTACCTACTATTTAAATATTATAGTCAATGATCATGGTAAAAAAATAGAAGTTAACCATGGGCTCTAGATTCCTGCTCTTGTATAGGGATTTTGCTGGTTCTACGACTCTAACATAGGTTATGCTCTAAAAGAACCATCCTTCCATTTCAATTGAGCTTTCTTCATTGGACTGAAGAAGACCAAGTTGGAACTGGAGGGTTAACAGATGTCACGTTGCCTGAATACTACTGCCGTAATATGTTTTAAAAGGTTTTAAATAAGTAAATAAATAATGTTTGCATACTTACCATATCTAACCTCTTGAAATTTTCTTCGACGACGTCAAACACAGTTCTTTCATCGAGTTGCGGCAACTTCAGGTTCGCCATGAGGTACACTATGCTATTGCAATAAAAATACCTACATACAAATATCTTTTCCTGTCGTTTAATTTATATAAACTGTTTGTTTACAATAACAATAGAGACGGTAAAGACGTCAGTGAAATGATAGACTCGTTAGATAATGTTGCTATGGGAAACATATAAATAATGTGTAAATACTAAAGTAGAGAAGAGATTTATGGAAATTTGACTCTTATGACATTCAAAATAACACGTCGGTACTACTTTACAAATTTTTACCATCCACTGAAACACAGGCGATTGAATGTATGTGAAATGTGTGGATAAAGTTCTAAATTCACAACAAAAACCTATTGAATGTACCTATGTGAAATGTGTTCATCTGAATTCACAACCAAAACGCAATGTTTTCGACAATACTTTTATTAATTTTATCTATAACATAAACACTACACATAATAAGGTACATATCTACTTACAACTACAGACTTCCCAATCTACTCTAATAGTAGGTATTGCTTTCGCGCGAGAGGCTGCGGTTGCTTCTATAGTTGTTCCGGTTGTTGTTATTGCTATTGTAGTTATTTTTGCTATTGTAGTTGTTGCCGTATCGGTTCCACTTGTTGCCATAGCTTGGCTTGGAGCCAGACCTGTTCCATTTATACTCATTATTCTTCGACTTCGAGAGGGAGAATGATCGCGCCATGTCTTTTAGCTCCTGTGGTACTTCCTGAAATTTAAAGTTGGAATCTTATTACAAAAAGTTATCAAGAAGGAACTCAATCTAATGGCTTCATGAGGGCTCAACATGAAGATGACGACGCTCAGTCAATGCCATGCCAATATTATATTGAATTAGAGACATGAGGGAATGATTCGACGCTTTTGGAGTAAGCCAAGTCATATAGGTACCGGGTAAAGAAACAGTATGATAATGGCGGACGGATTCTTGCTATCTCGCTCTAACCATATCTCTCTCAATAGTCCTATAATACCCCTATGGCAGCCCTTTTCACAATATATTCTTCTTCAAGCGCCTACGACGGAGTTTAGGGGAATGCCTTTGTGCATGAGAAAGGGGTGAAACTATACCTGTAATTTACAGAAGATAAAAGGTACCTGATTGGCTTCTTCTAGAACAGCAATCAAGCTTTTGGCCTGCCGCTCGTCTTCATCGGTCAGGATGGTGTGGGACACCCCCTTGCTGCTAGAGCGGCCGGTCCTGCCGATCCTGTGGATGTAGTCCTCGGACGTGTTGGGGAAGTCGAAGTTCACCACGTGCGTCACTCCGTCCACATCTGAAACATTAATATAATGAAAAGTATCAATAATATGCTGCATTTTTTTGCTCTACCAAAAACATAAACCAGCCCAGGTTGCATAGCATCTTCAGAACACATTTAATACACCAATCACGTGTATGACGCGCATCGCGATATTTCATTTATCTATGTTGATAACAGTGCCGTACAGCAGGAACACAGCATGCATACATTTTGATACCAAGCCAACATACCAAGACCTCTGGCCGCCACTTCAGTTGCAACTAGAATATTACAGCTTCCCTTTTTAAACTTTTGTATAATGAAATCCCTCTGGTTCTGTGATTTGTCACCATGGATGCCCATTGCTGGCCAGCCATTCTTCTTTAGCATAAAGGTTAAATTATCAACAAACTTTTTAGTGTTTGCAAAAATCAAAATCTTTCCAAAACCTTCTCCAGCTATGTCGTGAATTATTGATTTCAGCCTGTAAAAAAATATTATATTGAATTAGAGACATTAAGTGAACTGTATCTGATACTATCTGGATGTAGGTAGCACAACGCGGTCACTTTGGAAAAATTATGAATATGAAAAAATAGAATACAGCTTCTACTACTTACTTGTCCATCTTCTCCATTTGTTCACAGAAATGGAAGTTCTGCTGAATGTTATGATTAGCAGACAGTTCTGTTGAACCAACATTGACTTGCACAAACTTCCCCAAATAGTCCTCAGCTAAATGCTGCACCTCCTTGGGCCAGGTGGCAGAGAACATCATGATCTGCCTCTCCAGGGGAACCCCTTCCAGTGCTTGCCGGATCTGAGGCTCGAAGCCCATGTCCAGCATTCTGTCAGCTTCATCCAAAACCACATAGGTACACCGAGACAGGGTTGTCACTTTACTCATAAGGAAATCATTCAACCTTCCAGGGGTGGCAATGACAATATCAACACCCTGCTGTAGTATTTGAGCTTGTACATTTCTGCTGGCACCTCCATATATGCAAGCGCAACGGATGTACAATAGTCTCTCAAAGGCTTTGGCCACTTGCTCGATCTGTCTAGCCAACTCCCGGGTGGGAGCCAACACAAGTACTATGGGACCTTTGCCTTTTCTAGCATTTTTCTCTTTTATATGCATGATTGCAGGCAACAGGTAAGCTAAAGTTTTTCCAGTCCCAGTTTGTGCAATACCAACAAAGTTTTGTCCACTTAGGGCAACAGGCCATCCCTGTGACTGTATCACTGTTGGTTTGCTAAAGCCTTCTTTCCTTAAGAAGTCCTTAATATAATCTGGAAACTCACTATTGTCAATATCTGTGTATGGATTAGGTATGTCTTTACCTATAACGGTTATATTGTGTTCATTGCGGTATTCATCTACATCTTTCTGCTCCACAGTTTTTACTGAGTAAAATTTGTGAATGTTTACACTCAATATTGGTCTGCAGGTTCCAACATCAAATAGGTTTCTTTCAGTAGATTGTTTGATACTTTGGAGTAACCTGAAAGAAATAATTGAAAGTAAAAATTAATTATATACTTACATAAAATGTCACAGATGTAACACTGTGTAACACTTATGGATGGATAAAATGATTGAGTATTGCGTATATATTACATGCCTCTCGATATAAATACTTACACTTTGACAGCATCTTTGCGCTTTAAAAAACTTGTGATAACATTTAATGCCATTTTGATACGGTAATTTTGGGTGTTTTCTCTCCAATCACGTTATAAAACTTAAGTCTATCAACCAGGTTAGAATAATTTACTTCACTCCACCATTTCTTTAATAAATTTTAATGGAAGGTTTTATATTTATAACTTTTCCTAAGGTTTAAGGTTTTATAATCTTCGCTGTTATGCCTAACCTCAAAATCAATCTCACACTGTCTGTCACCTGTAACTGACACTTCACTCACATGTACAAGGTACTCTGTCCTCTGTCGTCCTTCCATGTATGTGACACCAATAACTCAGAATAAAAACTATTGGATTATTTAATCGATAAAATAATCGAACATTCCTCGAATCTCAAGAGAAACGACTCAACTTTGAATAATTGCTTTGGGCCTCAGTTTTGCACCCGCCTTATTTTATTACACAGTCATTGTCTTTGGGACCAATAAGTAGATACTTATCTCATTATAGGATTATAGTCCTATCATGATAGGACCATTGAACAACGCGGACTCGGGTGTACCCTCTACTCAATGGATAGGACCATCGGACCATTATGTAAATCACCCCTAAATAAATAATGATTACTAAAAAAAGCTTGAGTCCCTCTGGCACGTTCAAATCAAAAAAAAATCCAAAATTTCTTTATTAAGTAAATAGTCTTAATCTATATTACAGTAGTAGTACATCCCTTTTAAGTTCGCAGAACCTGTATTAGGGATGAACGCACGTTGAATCATCGTTGAAAGTTGATTCCGTACTTAATACTTCAATGGTCCATTCTGTGTTTTAATCCGCCTAGGCCGCTAGGGCCTAGGGGTTTTGCAATACATTTTCAACATTTAGAGATGGTAAAGCGCGAGGCCATTATTATTCTGAGTATGTGGTAATTCACGTGAATGAACGATGTTGTCCAGTGAAACACGTGTTGTCTTCATGATTATTTGTGACTCATGTACCTACACTGACCTACACGTGCGTGCCAGACGAACTCGTTTTGGGACACGTGTATGTCTCGACTTTTATCTGAAGGTATTTAGCCGGCTAACCCAAAAAAGATATGCCTCAGTACAGTAAAGTCGTAGAACGAAAGTTGTTCACATCACAATAAGGCATGAGATGAGGTAGGTATTTCGAATACTACTCTACTACCCTCTTTCGACTACTACTACTACCCTCTTTCTACTACTACTACTACCAACAAGAAATAAATAATGGGTAGAAACTACTTGCCACATAGAATATCGCCCATTTGAACTCGGGTACTAAACTCAATGGCGATTTCCGGAAATCCTGCGATAAATATACTAGAATAGAAAGTGCCTACTTTAAGAATACTGTAAACATATTCGGAAATAAATAATAATATGTGGGGACATCTCACACACGGCCATCCGACCCCAAGCTAGGCAGAGCCTGTATTATGGGTATCGGACAGCTGATATATCTACACAAATACATATTAATTATAAATATTTAACACCCAAGACTCGAGTACAAATAATTATGTCTAAACAAATTTTTGCCCCAGCCGGGAATCGAACCCGGGACCTTCGGCTTAGCAGTCAGGGTCACTAACCACTGCACCAGTCGGCCGTCTATATTACAATCATCCGTCAGTTTATATTGACGAAACTCATCACAAATATGAGTATTGCGTGTAGCGCTCGCCTTTGGTCAGTTGTGATCGTGAGCTCTAAATACAGTTCTCCCATATTAATAATGCGCATGCAAATCTTCGCAAACTGTCGTATTCCCGGAAACACCCGAATCAGTGCCTTAAACAAAGCACTTGCATTTTGATCCTTGTTCGAAAGATATAGTAGTCAATATCATGTGACACATAATCGAAAACAATTTGGGCGGTCGGTGGCTGTCACCGATCAGTCAAGGGTCTCAAGGTCAAGATCAATATTACTTTTGTGGAATTATAAAGAGCTTCAATTACACATCGTTCTTGTTATTTTTTTCAAATGTGAATTTAATTTCAACTTTAATTATTTTTGACGACGCCATATTATGAGGCACATTTAAGAATAAAATATGCGTCACATTGATAGACTTCACTTTGCCAATAAAGCCACACCCAAAAGACCAAGTTTGTAATTGTAATATTAGGCTCAGCGCACACCAAGAGCAGAGCAGAGCAGAGCATATTATGAAACCATTGAAAAATTAATCTTATGATAATTACATACATTTCAAAATTGAATACACGTCCCAACTTGATGCTCGACCATGCTCGAGCTTTCTAGTAAATGTTCGAGTATGCGTTCTACATTTTGCTCGACCATGCGCGAGCATTTTGCAGTTCGGTGTGCGCTGACGCTTATTGTGAATGATCAGCGCTGTAAATATTTTTGAACTGAGATTTTAATGTAAACATTTTTATTCATGTGAAATAATCAGTGCTGTAAATACTTTTGAACTGAGATTTCAATTTTTTTATATAAACCTGTGTTTGAAATCCATTTCTCCTTATAATATAAACCTTGGGTTATTCAAACCTTCTTTCATCCATCTTTACATCAGCTTCAGTAAGACACTTGAAAAGTACCTACTGTAACATTTTCGAAGTAAGTAAATTTTAATATTATGGAAATATTATGAATTATCGAATCAAATTTCGTTACTGATAAATCAATTATCACTTTTAGCACCAATTACTAATTCTACTAAAATTTCATGAAGAAAATGCACTTAACCACTCTAAATACATAATAGTTTTCTAAACGCTCGGGAATACGACCGTTGCCGAACAATGACGAAGATTTCTATGTGCATTATCAATTTTGGGGAACTGTACCTACACTTGTATTATAGAGGCGTTTGAAAAACAAAGACTAAAATTTTCTAATCTCAACCTACCTAAATTATGTCGAATGGAGAAATAAAAAGATTTATTTTATATTTAGACGTACATTAATTTATTTATCTTATATCCTGCGTTATGCTACTACAAGACAGTTTTGGAAACCACATTGTCAAAGTATAAGAATGTACCACAACGGTAGACACTTCACATACATAATAGAAGAAGTTTTACTGGTCAATGAAAAAGAACACCAAGAGCTAATCCTCACTAGAAATCACAGCTTACAAATTATCACAGTGCAAAAAATATTTTAAAACAACTTAAGATGTTAAGTGCGTTTTAAGAATAAATTAAAATTAAAACTATACTCAACACACTTGTACCAGGCAAACAAACAGAATTACATAATCGTTATTACATAACACCCACATTCAGTATTCCTATGAGGATTCGCTGCAATTATTCTAAAATACAATTAAATAGAGATACTTTCATAAAGTTAATAGTCATTGAATTTTTTGTGGTTTCCGCCGCCATGTCCGTTACTTCTGCCGAAGTTGGATCCGCGTTTGAAGGAGCCGCCGCCTCCACCACGGCCGCCGCCTCCGCCGTACCGGTTCCTGTTCCAGCCGCCGCCGCCTCCTCCGCAACGCTCCGCCATTGTTTGGAGCTGAGGGTTCACCGTCTGAAAAGACACACACAACATTAGTATTATCTCAAACATTTATAATATCAATCGCCTATTTGGAAAAAAAATGTAACAACATCTGAGGATGGGATCCAGACAAAGAGTCGTGTGGACACCGAAGGCATGTAGTTGTGTTAATGTACCTCATACTTGCATTCATGTCACGCCAATATGAAACGTACCCATGCCAAAGGTATGAGGAGGATATGAAAGGTATAATCGACGCTACTCTAAGTGGAACGAGTGTTTGCACTTAGTGAGTCTCAACTGCATCTAAAGTAAATGAGTGTTGGTTTGCTACTCACTTGGTTAGCTTCCTGCAGCACTGAGACGAGGTCTTTAGCTTGGCGGGAGTTGGAGGGAGTGAAGAAAGCATACGAGGTCCCTGTAGTTTTTGATCGCCCAGTTCTACCAATTCGGTGAATGTAGTCCTCAGAAGAGTTAGGGTAGTCAAAGTTTATGACATATTTAATACCGTCAACATCTGCAATTAAAACATCAATTAACACATATTTTTTAGGGAATGGTGACCGCATTTAGATATTGAAAGTATTGGAACCCCATCCCTTTAATATCTAATTATGCTGTCAAAAATAATAAACTGAGTTCTTTTTTACATTTAGTTACTTAGGACAACATAATGCTGATAAATTGCAACTCATATTACTTACATGAATGAGTTACACAGTATAATGTACAAGTCCAACAAATAACTTTGCCTCTCACTTGGAACCCTGGAGTCTTGTAAAAGGGCATTTCAGTAAATTCAATAAATTTTTCAATTTTTATCTCTTGCCCCTTTGAAAACTCCATTTTGGCCGAAACAGAAAACCCTTGACCTCTTGTCAATCTCTCAACTTTGGTCAAGTTTTATAACAATGCACCATGGGTTCAATAATTTCAGTTCTTTTTTATCATGTAGTGCATCACCAGGTTTTCTTCTACTTTCAAGTGCATCCGCAGTCACGGACATACCATCAAGCTTCCGGCCGTGGGTCCATCGTAGTGAAAGGCTCAACATATGAGGCACCATAGTAATGACGAGTTATTGCATTCTCATATCAAAGAACACTGCACCAGTTAATGAGTTTTATCTACAAATCCAGTGCAGTATCACATATGCCAATATGTGGCAGTATTCTGTTAGAACACAATAACTTTCCGCCAGTGCCTCTGAAATAGTAAAACAAATGCAATTTTAATATAAAATACAAATGTTTTAAGCACAATTACACAAACAACATAAATGCTTTTTGAATTAAACTTTAAAAGTCGAAACTTACCAAGTCCTCGAGCAGCCACATCTGTGGCAACTAGGATACTGGCACGGCCCTGTTTGAATTGATGTAAGACTTGGTCTCTTTCCTGTTGGGTCTTGTCTCCGTGCATGCACACAGCTGGCCATCCATACCGTCTGATATTTCTAGTGATATTCTCCACTTTCCGTTTGGTCTCCACAAAGATGATGGTTTTGGCACCAGGTTCTTGGCTCTGACCTATTTCTTGTAATAGTACATTCAACCTGGAAAACAATACAGTTTTAAAATATTTGCTAACCTTTTAAGTAAATATTTGTATCAATAGGAAAGTTCAGATCTTCTTAGAGGTATTGGTGTATTTTTAATCACAAAATGTGTCAGACATTAACAAATTCATCATATAAGAATCTAAAATAAAAGTTAAAAGGTCAATCAATACATACTTGTTCTCTTTTTCATGTTCTTGACAAACATCAATTATTTGAAGGATGTTGTGGTTAGCAGACAGTTGCATGGATCCAACATTAATTTGTACATAGTCACCAAGGTAATCTTCAGCTAGTTTCTTTACTTCTTTGGGCCATGTAGCTGACCACATGACAGTCTGTCTGTCAGGACGAATTTGCTCAATGATTTTCCTGATCTGGGGTTCAAATCCCATGTCAAGCATTCTATCAGCTTCATCGAGCACCAGGTATGTGCAACGCTGAAGGTTGGTTGTTCCCTTTTCCAAGAAATCAATGAGTCTGCCAGGAGTGGCAATGACAATTTCAACACCCCTCTCAAGATCACGAGCTTGTTCCCTCTTAGGAGCACCACCAAATATGCATGTGTTTCTGACGTATGAAGCATTGCCAAAGTCAGTGGCAACCTGTTGGATCTGTTGGGCCAACTCTCGGGTTGGTGCTAGAACAAGAGCGATGGGGCCATCTCCACGCCTAATAGGCTGTTGGTTGTTGATGTGAACAATAGCAGGCAGAATGTATGCTAAAGTTTTTCCAGATCCAGTTTGGGCAATACCAACTAAGTTCAATCCAGACATGGCAATAGGCCAGCCTTGTGCTTGAATAGGTGTTGGTTCTTTGTATCCTTGGCTTTTGATACTGGACATAACATAATCAGGGAAGTTGCCCTCTTCAAACTGTTGGATTGGAGGAGGGATATCAACTCCGCTAATAGTAATTTCATGTTGGTTTCGGAATTGTTCTACTTCATAAGGAGAACGGCTAAGTACTGAGGGGTGAGGGTTGTAGAAGTTCTTGTTGAATGGCTGCAGGGACACTGAATCCCAGTTGGGGCGCCTCATGTTCTGGCCTCCGGTGAAGTCTTTCTTGCCTCCAAAACCACCTCCGCCGCCGCCGCCGAACCTGCTGCCACCGCCGCCGCCACCTCCGAATCTAGATCCACCGCCACCGCCATATCCGCCTCCACCACCACCGCCGCCGCCATATTTGGAACCACCGCTACCGCGGCTATTATTCCAGCTACCTGAAGACCTGAAAACAAAGAGTTATTGTCAGATCGTTATTGATTTATGTTGCCACGCGAGCAAGTGGGCGTGGAGCACGGCGCATGCCGCATGCGCCAACCGCTTGAGGTTCCTTATCGATTTGTACAGCAAAGCGATAAGTACACGTGTCATATAAGTACCACATGTACATACTGAATACTGAGGTAATGGCAATAAAATATTGGATTTGATAGGTAAGTAAAGAGGGCAGATTGTTTTGCTAAACATGATGTTAACAGTTATATGAAATTGAACCCCCTCACACGCCTCAAAATGGCGGATAAGATCAGACAGGTATTCAATCATCAGACTAGGCAGATTAAATTCATGAGATAAATTCAATTTTCTGAGTGATGCTTAAACTATAAGTACTATATTATATTTGATACAGTTAATACACTATAAGTAACCGACTTGTCCTTTAATCATAATAGTGAAAAAATGGTAATGACTACAATAAAGCAAAGACGAATTGATTGAAAAAATTTACACTAAAACCACACTATAAAATCCTAGCTAGTCCAAAAATACTAACTCGCAGATATTAAAGAATAATCAAATGATATACTTACATAATTTCTGTAGCGTTTTGTTAAGAGATGTTAAAAATATTTATTGATTTTTCTAGGAAGCAGGGTCCAACCTGTAACAACGAATATTTATCTTAGTCATTTGTAAAAAATATATCCGGCGAGTAAAATCACTTCAACAAATTACAAAACTGAATGAGCTGACTTGTGTAAGTCAAAAAAGTATAGATAAATTCACTAAAACCAAAAAAAAATTCACTTCACATAAAATACAACAAGAAACACGTCGTACCTTGACCACTGCTTTAACTTGAAGGAGTGAATGAAAGAATTTATCTACGTGAAATACTCCAAAATGGCGCTGACCGAATGGGAAAATTCAGACCGGTGATTGGTCGAATTATTTGAATGAATGATAGATTACGTGGAGATCGACGTCATTGACACGGCATGTTGCAACCAAATTATAAAACAAGGCAATAGACAAAAAACCTGCGTATTATGATGTCCGTCATGTTGGTAACTAATAAGTTATGAATCAAAACTTATTACCTCAAAACTTTTGATGTACCTCGGTTCCAGCGGCTGTAATACAGGCTAGCGCCTGGAGGCTACTGATTATTTGTTAAATACAGCCTAGAATGCTCACTACTATAGCTTTATCACTATTGTAACAGAGAGTGCTCCTGTGTACTGCGCACACACTTGGGCACTATAATCTACTCCTGCGTAGATGGCTGATCTCAATTGAGATTGGCCGCTGTGGTCGAAATTCGGCTAGGAGGACATTACATTATTATCTTGTGTGACTTTTTATTGAAATAAATTATTCTATTATATTATTCTACCTAGCTGAAAAACAATGTAAGGATTTTAATGAAGAAAGAACCTTTACCAGCCCGCTTACTGTGGCTACTCTTAAAAAACAATGTTAGCGTTTGGCCAAGCATGCCTACGCGTCACTTAAAAAAGTCTATCATCTTTCATGTAACCGTTTTTCCGAAAATATAATACATAAAAATGTCTACGGTATTGTATTGTAGGAATACCGTTTGGCAATGGCTCTTTAACGGATTTGTCCTTTAATAAATAAAATACATCGATTCGGTACGATACGGTCTGTAACCATTAGTTAGGATCCACTTCCGTTCCGTTCCGTTTTCAGGACTTTATAGTTTTACTGGTTTTACTGTAATGTAAGTGTGTGAATGAACCGCACAATGCTTTTGCTTTGGTACTGTTATGGTACCCATTTTCTGAATATAAAACAGTCATAACACATATTACCAGGTTTTTCAACTTGCTTAGATCTTTATTGAATGAATGAAAGGCACGTATGAAGGAAAAGGAAGTGAATGAATTTCTTTTTAAAAGTTGCCATATAAAAAAATATTTTATTACTTTGTATTACCACAGAATAATAACTAGTTGTATTACTAGTCTATGCCATGCCATAGCATGGATTATGTTGACTAATAGGTACAATGATTGAAAATTAATCAGTGGCGATATAAGTTTTAACTAAACGGCTTACGTTTTTTACAGAAACGATACTTTTGCCAAATGTTACATATGCAATAAATGTTAGAACCATCCACAAATAAAGTAGACTCCTTAGGATCATCGACATCGGCAACTGCAACTGTCTGGACCTGAGTCCCCGTTGTTCTATGGTCTGCAACACATAAACTTTAGATCATCTTTTACATTGATACCAAATAGCAGTTTTACAATATAAAAACAATATTTTGTAGGATTAAAAATTAAAATGACTCGATTTTTCATAATCGATTATTTACCATCGTTTATAATGTGTGACAATCCAGCAAGTGGTCCCATCACTAAAAAAAAACAAAGAAAAACGCTTGGCGCCGTGGTTTACCGAGTCGTGTTGTGTAAAATTCTCAAAAATAGTTAATATTTGTGATTTAACTTCTTTTTAGTGTTATTTTAATAAGCGAAATGGCTATGCAACCACACAGCAAGAAAAGAGTGTGCTATTATTACGATAGTAAGTACTTAAAACCAACTTTACCATATACACATGCCATAATCAATCCAAATCTCTGGATTTTCGGTACACAACTCTACTATTACTATACAAATTATCATTATTTTCGTAGTTCTTCACCCGTAGAGCTTTGTATGTAAGTTATCGTCTTAATTTCTCGTCAGTTGACCGTCTTATGGAAATTACATGATAGTGTGCCACACCATTACATGGCGTCTGTACCAAATCCTGCCTTGCTATTGGTCGAGATCGATTTGATAATGTCTCCCCGTTCAAAATACAGACGCAATGTATGTCAAGCTTGAAAAGCATTGAGAAACAATCAGTTATATTCTTAAAAACAATTATCTATACAGGCATTATTTTATTTTTTATACATCTGTGGTAATTTATGCTGATTGCTATCAAGTATTACTTACCTGTTACCATTATAATCCTGGGCAATGCTGGTATTTTTAGTTTTTTGTTAAGTTTTTATACCTTTAGAAATGGTTAAGTACATTGTGAATTCATGTTCCCAGAAACGGAACAGAATAATAATTATAAGCACTAAAAGTAATCTTTCCTATGGTAAAGGTAATTTTGTTAGAGTATGTGGTTTTCAATTTAATCAATACTAGCTTTTCTTTAAGCTACAACAGTTTCCCGTGGATATTCTGGGATAATAAGTAACATTCAAAGTTAATATATTTTTTTTTTTTTTTTGTCCTCTTTCTCATCTGCCATCGACATTCTGTCTTCATCAGATTGTATGTTCATTATCCCTCGTTGTTTTGGGTGATGGTCCAGTGAACATGATCTCCTTGGTTTCTAATTCCAGCTTATCTCCACTTAGATTCTGTCACTGAGGGACAGGATGTGCCATCGCTTCAACCGTCGAGTATCCTCGGGGTCACTCATCAGTAGATCTCTCGCTAATTTGTTGGTATGTCCCTGTAACCTGTCCTGATATTTGGAGCTGTATGAGCATATTTCCTCTTTCACTGTGGGCATCCCCAGGTACTCGTGTGTTTCAGCATTTCGGGTATACCAAGTAGCACCAGATATGTCCCTGAGTACTTTATTCTGAAAGCTTTGTAGGATTTCCAGGTTGGAGTTGCTTGCAGATCCCCAGAGTTGGATGCCGTAAGTCCAGATTGGCTTTATGGTGCACTTGTACACCAGCAGTTTGTTGTTGAGTGAGAGAGGCGACTGTCTTCCTATCAGCCAATTCAGCTTCTGATATTGTAGGTTAGCTTCTGTTTTTTTGGCTTTAATGTGTTCAGCCCAAGTAAGTCGTCTATCTAGTCTCAGACCAAGGTACTTCACACAATTTTTATGTGGTAGTTGTTCCCGTCCCAAGTTTACAGGGGGGCAGTCACCTTTGCGTAGGGTGAATGTGACGTGAACCGATTTTGTGGCACTGGATTTGATCCTCCATTTTTGCACCCAGACATCAATCTCGTCCAGTTGTGCTTGCGAACAGTTTCTGTGAGGCTAGGATGGGGTCTTTATTGCTCGAAAGACAGGCTGTGTCATCAGCGTAAGTTGCTATAACAACATCATCATCTTTGCAAGGCAAGTCGGCTGTGTAGATGGAGTATAGCACTGGACCGAGGACTGAACCATGTGGGACAGATGCTAGGATCTTTTTTTTTTGTTTGCCAACATGCAATCGGTTTAATATAACCATAAGCAGTTCATTTCGTTGTTTATGATTGGCTTTGCAGGCATACCCTTCCATTGTCAGGCTGCCTTCTTAATGTATTATTGGTCTATGTTATCCCAGATATTTTTTCTTTTTAGTCTTCTGGTGGGTACATTACTGGTAAGGTCAGTGGCCAGTTTGTTTGGGTGATTTACAATCCTGTCTCGGTAGGTTCTTGTAAGTTTTGCAACCTCCTCTTTCACGGTAGGCATTTTCAAATATTCATGCACCTCATCCATTCTGGTGAACCAGGGTGCATTTACTATGGCTTTGAGTACTCCGTTTTGAAATCTTTGTAGGATTTCAATATTTGTTTGGCTTGCTGTTCCCCACAGTTGAATACCGTAGGTCCACACGGGTTTCAGGACTGTTTTGTAACACAACAATTTATTTTCGAGTGATAGTCTAGATTTTCTACCCATAAGCCACTCCAGTGATCGGTATCTCTGATTTAGCTCGTCTCTTTTCTTCTGGATATGGCATTTCCAAGTTTGTTTCCTGTCTAAGTGGAAGCCCAGGTACTTAACAGTAGATTGATGGGGGAGCACTTCATTTCCAAGTTTCACTGGAGGGCAGTCTTTTTTCCTCAAGGTAAATGTGACATGATTCGACTTAGTTGCGCTAGCCTTTATTCGCCAATCTTTCATTCATTTATTAACTTTATCTAGATGGCTCTGTAACATTTCTGATGCCATATTGTTATTTTCATCGGAAGCAAGAACAGCGGTATCGTCTGCAAAGGTAGCGGTCATCACATTGTCTGATTCAGGCACATCAGCAGTATAGAGTAGGTACAGCGACGGTCCCAGCACTGAGCCTTGAGGAACTCCTGCATTGATCTCGTAGAATTCTGAGACTGAGTCATTAATCTTGACATAAAATATGCGATGTTCTAAATATGACTTTAGTAGTAGGTACAAGTTGTGGGGCAGTGACTTTTTCAACTTGTAGAGCAGGCCATTATGCCAAACCTTGTCAAAGGCCTGTTGCACGTCCAAAAATACTCCTGAGCAGTATTTCTTACATTCCAGAGCTTCCCTTATGTGTTCGAAGACCCTGTGTACTTGTTCAACAGTGGCATGGTTTTTTCTAAACCCAAACTGGTGGTCAGGGATAGTACTGGCGTCTTTTAGGCTTTGGTTTAATCGAGCACTGATTATTTTTTCTAGTACTTTCGATAGCACTGGTAGCAAGCTGATTGGCCGGTACGGGGAAGTCAGCTGCGGAGGCTTTCCAGGTTTAGGTACCATTTTTATCTGGGAGACTTTCCATACACGAGGAAAGTATGACATTCTCAATATAGCATTGAACAGTGTGGTTATAAATACTATTGCCTTTTTAGGAAGTTGTTTTAGTATCTCTGCTGTTATTAGGTCAAATCCTGGTGCCGTTTTTAGTTCCAGTAGTTTTATTATATTCCGGACCTCTGTTGGTGTGCAGTGTTGTAAGGGCAGACTGAGTTGTAGGTCAGATTCAAGAAACTTTCTAACTTCTTCATCTAATGTGTCTGTTCCCATGCTGCTGTTCGGTTGGAACACATCACTTAGGAATAAGCCATAGGCTTCAGCTCTTTCAGGGTCCGTCTTAGCCCACGTGCCACGATCCGTTTTTAGGGGATGTTGAGCCAGTTGTGGTTTGTTTCGTGATTTGACAGTTTGCCACAGGGAGTTTTCAACTTTTGCTGGAGTTTTGGCTGTTAAGTTTTCTAAGCGCTGTTGCAATGTGTCATTTTCAATTTCCACAAGAAACTTTTTTAGGCTTACTGCTGACTTGTTGTATTCCCGTTTATCTGCTGGATGCCGGCTATTCTGCCAAATGCGTCGAAGCCTACGTTTTTCTAAAACTTTCTGCTTAACAATAAACGGAACATTGGAGTGTGCTTTATTATTAGTTGATTTCTTTTGGGATGGAGTACTTGCCCATGCTGCTCTTTGAATGGATGTTATGATATGTTCGGTGGCAGAATCTATATCATCTTCACTTTTCAGACAAAGGTTGAGATTTAAGTTTTCATTAAGATGTCTCCTGAAGTTTTCCCAATCTGTGTGATTGTTGCACAGGTATGGATTGGCGGGACGTTCAATAATGGTATAGCTCAGAGTCGCTATGACTGGTGTATGATCCGAGGATGAGTCATGGCAGCTTTCTACTGACAGAAAGTGAGTCTGCACGCCTTTGTAGATGAAGAAGTCCAACAAATCTGGGAGTTTTTGTGGGTCAGTGGGCCAGTATGTTGGTTCACAGGTTGTGAGGGCATTAAGTTTGTGGTAGTCCATGCTCATTTTTAAGTTGCGTCCTCGTGTTGTGGTGAGGCGTGATCCCCATTGTAGATTCTTTGCATTCCAGTCCCCTCCGACAATAAATCTATGACCAAGTGACTCGAAGAAACTATTGAAATCCTCTTCTGTAGTCTCCGGGTTTCTCTTTTGTTTTGGTGAGCAGTAGATGGATGTTACTGTGATTGGACTTTGTTTATCATGTATCATTATTGAAGTTGCCTGAATTTTTGTTGATCTATACTCTGGAAGTAATTGGTGCTGGATAGTATTTTTTATAATAATTGCAGTGCCTGCATGGGAGGTGTTATCAGGGTGGTACGTAGCATAGGTACACACGGCAACGTTAAATGGTTGGCAGGGCACACTAACGTAGGTAGTGTATGTGTGTGTCAGCGACGTCGACGTAATTATTTAGTTCTGGGCAACCCACACACGGATATTGTAAGCATGTAGTTGTGCCAGTGACAATGATTCATTGTTTTTATGATATGAAGCAAAATTTTGCAAGGCATTGTAATAGATTGAATGGCTCGGTTGGTATGATACAAGAATACAATAATAGGTATGGTGGTTCAAATCCCACTGAACTTACAATATTCTTTTTTGTTTTTTTTTTATAGATTTAATTTATTTTTTAAGATGGTTAATAATAGTATTGTGGTATAAACGAATAAAAGCAACACAGAAAGTAAATGAAACAAGTTATTAATTGTTAAAATTACCAAATTTATTCTTGCCGTAACATAAACATTAAGGATGTTACGTTTTTGTTGTTTTTCGTTTTAAAACATAGTTGTAGTTTATATTAATAAGGAAAATTTTCAAATAGCAGTTTTAAATCATAATGAACATCAGAAAAGGATGGACTGGCTGTTTTACTAAAGTAAATAGGCAAGTCATTAGTTATATGAATCAACATGTTAATTAGCTAGAAATAAGATAACTTATTCCAACATCAGTAACAATAACATCATTAACACATTGGCTTACCCAAAATTGTAAATAATAATAAGTCTTTAACAAAATACATAACTAAAATCTTATACAAATGGAAAAAATAAAAATTACTGAGCTAACCACAATAATTATAATTTTCACCACTTTTTCGCCATAATGTCTTACGTCCATCCTTGTCTGACTTAAAGGACTTTTCATCACTAAATATCACCACATTGTTGCACCAATCAAAGTTTAAAATAGTCAGTCGCAAAACGCACTCTGTTTCGACATCGTCGGATCTGATCGGTTAGACCAATTTTCTTCGTCGGCTTCCGACACCGCAACCCAGCAGCACGCAAGTGAACCCGTACGGTTCGTAGGGATAGATTATGTGTTGTGGCTGTAGAACGGGTGCTGCAGAACGGATCAGCGCTATGTGCAGCTACGATATCTCGATGGCGTGGTGATGCATCCGTATAGACATCCGTCTACATGTCCCGAATCTGCGTATCGGTGAACCCATAATTGAACAGTTCTCCTCTGCAAACAAAAAAAACAAATACTTAGCTTATACAAATACAAATATTCTAACAGTCAAATAAAATATTTACAATTCTATGTTACTTACCGTTAAACGTCTTGCGATTTCACTAATTGTAATGTTTTGTTCATATAAATACGATTATCTCCGCCTTTTTGAACATGGTTAAGTGACTTTCCATACTGACTGCGAAGAGTAATTAATTAAATTGACAAATCACAAAGTGAATCACTTTGCAGACGCAGAGGTGAATTGTCACTAAAACTAAAAACAAATTTCGTTTATTCATATTGTATGAGGGTAGAATGGTTTTAATTCTCAAATGAAGAACGAATCATATATTTTTGGCGAAGAGAAATAGTCGACAGCTATGCAGCTTGTAGTCATTTGTCAGTTTCAAATATATTAATTTTATACTCAACAGCGTTTAAATTAACGCAAAATTTGAATTAAGTTAAATAAAAATAACCATCCGTGGACTCGAACTCACGACCTATGTTTCATTAGTCTAACATTCTACCAATGAGCTACGAAGTGTATAGACACAGGTAGTGAAATTTAGCTACACATCAATTTTATAACTATTTCACTAACACTACCGGTTGATATTTTTATGTCACAGCTGCGGGCGTTTGCCTACGCGCAAACTCGTTTGTGCTGTGTTGTGTGTGTGTGTGTGTGTGTGGTTTGTTACTGGTGTGTAAACCGATTTCTGCGTTTATGCACACATAGACAACGTTAGTGTGCACACATACACTACGTTAGTGTGCCCTGCCGACTATTTGACGTTGCCGTGTGTACTATACCCCTCCAAATTAAAAGGTGTTTTTTCTGTTAGGTGAGCTTCAGATATAAGAAGTATATCAAGTTTTTGAATGTTCAGTAATATTTTAACTTCTTGTTTTTTACCAATCAGTCAAGTTTTTGAATGTTCAGTAATATTTTAACTTCTTGTTTTTTACCAATCAGTCCGTTCACATTCCAAGTTGCAACTCGTAGGGCCATATTATTTGACTAACTTGTTCACGATGGTTGTCAAGAGACCCATTAAGGTACTCATGTGATCAATAAGGCGATCTAATTTCTTCGTTTGTTCCGAAAGTATTGTTTCAAGGCTACCTGTCACTCCCGCTGTGGCTTGGGCATACGTTTTGTTTCCCAGATTTGGTGTGTATTCATCAGTGCCTGAATTTGGTTCCTCGGGGTTCTTACTTTCTTGTTGGTTTGGCTTGGCTGATTTGTTGTTTATTCTAGAGCCAAATTTCCTCCTCTCAATTTCTTTGAAAACTCTGCATCCTCTGTAGTTGGCAGCATGATTTTCTAGGCACAGGGCGCACTTGGCTGGTTCTTGTCTGTCCTTTTTAGGACAGTCCGCTGTGTTGTGGCTTTCAGCACACTTAACACACCTGTATGGCCGCATACAGTAGTTCTTGGTGTGACCATATTGTTGGCATCTCTTGCATTGGGGGATTGTGTTTTTCCGTATTGGATCTTCTATTTTGACACTCGTGTGATAGATATATTTAATATTTTTTACTTCACTATTATTGGGCCCAGGTTCTAGGTTAACAAACCAGCACGGCTAGTATGGCCATAATAAGACAACATGTGAAGTGACTGATTAAATTGAGTCACTTTTTGATATCAGTCTTAAATGTTAGCATAGGGTGTACATGGGACTCATTTTATTTGTGTGATTCGGCATTAGTCCCAGTGACACTGTAACTTTTCTGCTCTGTGCAAATAAGTTTTTCAAATGTTATTTTTTTCCGAAAACCTCTCATTTGTGGTTGTTGTTTGTATTGTCTATGGTTTTTTGACACTTAAAATGTCACCAATTGTCAAACTTGAAGAAAATTTTGACTGTTTGGTGCTTTCGAGAGTTTCGAGTGTATTATTTTGGTAATATTACTTTGCTTTGCGCTACCCCATGGATTCATATTGGCTCATTAAACTACTTTATTGAGTTTCTTGGACATCGTCTCATCAAATGATATACGACCAAGCTTGCTCCCGACCAAGCACGCTCAGATTCCTTGGGAGCTCCTGCTATCGGCAGCCGTCGATGCATCGGATCCCTGAGACGAAGAACAAAAACAGCATGCCACCTGACTGATGACCCACCCACTGTCTACCCGGACCCAGGAGCTAGAAGGCCTTGAGAAAAAAGCCCGGGCAGGATCCTGACGGGCGCAGAATATCATCTTCGATGCTTGTCTTGTCATTTATATAATCAATGGAAGGAAAAAAACAGTAGGTAAGTGCCAGTACCCGTGACATGTTATTATAATTGGGCATATGCACACAAAACAACTCAAAAAACTTTTTTCACATGGCACTACTTGGTCGGCTAGGCCTAAACCCTTCCTTCATTGGAAGGAAACCCCTACCCCAGCAGTGGGGACGTGATGGGTTATGATGATGATGAAGAGGACAATAGGAGACATAATCTTAGTTCATAAGTATAACTAAAATCTAATGAAACATTTTTGTTTGTTACAGAACATTGAAATTGGCTTGTAGGCAAGACGGAAGATGGTCAAAACCGGTCAGAAATTGATGCCCTAGACACGGTTGGAGAGCTCTTGTTGGCAGAAACCACCTGAATGGTGAATGGTGGTGCTGAATGATGGTCAGATGACATTAGCAACCTTGTGGTGAAACAATGAACTGGAGCGGCACCGAACTGAAAAAGTTGAAAAACTTGGCATACATACTATGAGACCCATTTGATGACTGATATAAGCAAAGTTCAGACTGATTATTGTGATAGTTGATAACTAAGAATACCTAATATGCTTTTATGGTGTGTGAAATAGTATACTTTTTATAATTTATTAATTAAAAGTTTAATAAATGTTTTACTTACCTAAAGAAAATATTATATTTTTATAACCATTTAAAATAGTTGTAAGTACATGCTAGCATACCCACTTATTTTTTTATAGTTAGTGTGTAGTTGATAAATAATAAATCCTGACTAGGGTTTGTCACTGTAGTGAAAGGATTAGTCGCTGACTACCCGGTGTACCGGATGTATTCAATGTACAGTTTATATGATTTACACTTCATGAACTCCACATTTAGCATTCAAACTATTCAATTAGCCACTTCATCTCAGTTAGTGTGTTGTTCACGTGTTGTTGATAAATCATAAAGCCTGACTAGGGTTTGTCGCTGTGGTGAAGGATTAGAATGAGTCGCTGACTGCCCGGTGTGCCAGATGTATTCAATGTACAGTTTATAAGTATTATTTACATTTCGTGAACTCTATATTTAGCATTCAAACTATTCAATTAGCCACTTCATTACCTACATACTTTGACGTGAATAGGCAAACTTAAAGTATAAGTATGGGAGACAACTGAAAATCTGTGGTTTGTTCCTAAGGGCAAACATATGCGCTGAGTTGCTTCCCTTTTGGTCTGCTTCAACACACACATTTCGCCTCTTAATTTAAGTGGAACAAATTAATGTCTATCTATCTAACTTATTAGCACATGTCAGCGACAGGATTTGAATCCACATCTCTTCCGTGAGGGGCGGGCGCTTACCCGTCTGAGCTAACACCGCTACATATAAGTAATATGATATATAATTTTAGTCAAATAAAAAGAGGATGTGTGTTTTGACAAATGTTGTTTTTAAAGCATTTTCAACGGGTTATTAGAGTCCCGGATCATCCTCCCTATAAGTATTATAGTAATTTTCCTTTCCTGCATCTCTTCTTGTAGAGCAAGGATGAAATTAACAAAAACTAAACAAATAATTATTTGTGTCACATGTTATCACCACCTTCGAACTTGAGTGATATAATGCTACCTAAACAAATGTCAAACTGAGACATGTGTGGATAAATTGGTACACCCATGTTAGGAAATAAGACAAATCTTCCAATCTCGCTGTCAAAATTGTAACTCACATCTTGTAGTGATTATTTCGTGTTGGCCATGTTAGCGTTTGTGAGGACAACTGGTATCACACAATTTGTTGCAACTAGCTGTCATTTATATCTTGTCACCGCCATACTGTGCTACGCGTGCAGGTTGACAGTGGTGTCTTAGTGGATCTGTCGCAGCCGGATCGTATAACCCGCCGTATTACATGACGGCTAGCCGCATTACAAGGCAGGGCCGCTTTGTAATGCGGCGGATCAACGTTTAGCCGTATTGAATACGGCTGAATGAAAATGCGCCGGATTGTTCTCGACATCATACGTCATTCAATACGGCTGGCCGTTATGTAATACGGCTAGGGATTAGCCGCCGCTTTGAAAGATTTTAGTTTTGATTTTTAACACTCGTGGCGCTGCTTGACATAACAGCAATAATAGCGTTGGATACAGATATTTGATGATGATTAAAACGAAGAAATCGTGTTAAATATGCTAGTAAACAGTAATTCAAGAACAATTTGCACGTGAAATTAAATAATTTCTATTCCGATCAATGCGGTACAGTGAAAAACGTACAAAAGATATAACGCACATCAATCAGCTAAAGTGACCATGGATTCTGCTGGTCGGTGGATTTCCAGATAATATTACTGGGTCAAAAAATATAAATGTGGCCGGGAAAGGTTATTTGATCTTGAAGAGACTGCGACGAGGCAAACGTAGTGTGGGACGCCCTCAGGCTAGATGGGGTGACGACTTGCGAAAGGTGGCTGGTTATGATTGGATGTGGAATGCTGTAGATCGCATCCAGTGGTGTGCTTTGGGAGAGGCCTACGTCCAGAAGTGATGTTGATGATGAAGAATAATAATTCCGAAGATCCTACAATCCGAGTAGTGCCCATTAACAGTATTTTGATACTTTAATGGAAGTCCATATGATAGATTTACTCTATTATGATTACAAAAATCCTTCACCTGTAATGTCATGCTTAGTATGGACATGGTTACCCTACAATTCAGTAGTAGTACGATGCGGCTAAACGTGGGCCGCCGTATTGAAGAACGTATTGAAATGACAATGCGGCTAAACGTTGATCCGGCGCATTACAAAGCGGCCCTGTTTTTTAATGCGGCCAGCCGTAATGTAATACGGCGGATTATACGATCCGGCTGCGACAGATCCATGACGTGCATTTATGATTTCCCCTTTAACTGTGTTTCCAGTTTCCTCTATAACGTCTTTTATGGCTTGAATAGGTGTTGAATGGTGAAGGTTTTTTATGACAATCCTACACGGTCTCTCACTTTTTGGTACAAAGGTGTGACCAATCAGTTGTTTTTCACGAACCACTGCCATTATCTTTTTGAATGCATCCATATTTTCAGTAGATACTCTCATTTGGTTTTTGGTGACAATCTTGAATGAGTATTGCGTTTTATCTAATACCACTTCAATGGTCTCTTTCAGTTTTGTTACATTTTTAATGCCATATAGCATAATTGGTGGTGGCTTCAGCGTTTTCGACGTAACTTCAACTTGAGGAGCATCATCAACATTGAGTGCAGAGTATCTATTGTTAGATCGAAGATCCTGTTTTTCTGGTGACGGTGTACTTAGTCTCTTCCTTTTGTACCTATTTTGATGTTGACGGAGTATTGGGATTGTTTGCCAGTCATTTTCATCCTCACTATTTTGATTCTGGGGATCGAGATTAATTTTGGCTGATCCCGAGCTTTTCAGCAGTTTGCCTGCGGCATCTTTTGGGTTTTCACCAGTAGCTTTGACTTTCTCAGAGGCCTGGACAGCCACCTCCGAGAAAGAATCTACCATATGGGAGGTAATTTTATGCAATGGCAACACTAATACATTGACATTTTTTTTTTTTTCATTTATTTAAGGATCACAAAACAGATAAGTTACACTTTTAAAAATAATTTAAGACTAGAGTAAAATTATTGTAATGTGTACTTTCTAAATACATGCGACCACAACACGAGTAGGTAAGTAAAGAAAACTTAAGGCTGTCACTAAAGCTGGAAGAAAATCAGAATCTGTCAAATCTAGTGAGGGGGGGTTGAGGTATGCGGGGCGTTCTACGGACAATGACATGAAATTTTAACATAGTACTCGAAAACATAAAAGTGAAGACATGCCACTTTGTTAAAAATATACTAAGTAAGTAATATTGTTTTGTGATACGAAAATATTTATTTTTATTTGAAAGTATTTTTAATATTTAATAATTAATTATATATAAAGTCGTACCCGTGCCGATATTTATACAGGTTGTTGCAAAAAGGGTTTAATACTATGCCGAAACCTACGTGTGCAGCATGTTATTGATGTTATTTCTAAGCCAGGAAATGAAATCAGAATGTAAAAAAATCGCGAAAATATTATCAGAGTTTAATAGTTCAGGGTGTTGTATTAAACTCTGCCCCCGTGTAATAAAAAAAGTATAGTTAGCCGAAAGGGCGTTACTCAGGCGTCACTCTGAAAAACTTTTATCCTACGTAATTTTTTATATTCATGAAAAAAACGCTTCTTCATATAATTTTTTTTTGGTCACGTGACCTTTTAGTTAGACGACCTGTTTTTTTTTGGTGTTTCAAAAGCAGAACAGTAGTTTGCAGAACTCTGCATATACAGGGTGTCACAAAAGGTTACGTAGCTGGCAAAGGGATATGGGGAGGTCACCAGAAAAATAATAACATGTAAGTACCCCCGCAAGGGGGTACATTAGTACAAGGCGAGAGTGTGTATTTTTTTTTAAGTACTTATGTGTATTTGGGATATGAAAGAAATAATATTTTTAACCGACTTCAAAAAAAGGAGGAGGTTCTCAATTCGTCGGGATCTTTTTTTTTTTTTTTTTTATTTTTTTTTTATGTATGTTCACCGATTACTCCGCCGTTTATGAACCGATTTTGAAAATTCTTTTTTTGTTGTATTGGGTTGAGCTCCCAGGTGGTCCCATTTTTTTTTCAGAATTTTATCTCACCCCCAAGGGTGGGTAAAGGGGTAAAAACAGGGTATGAATTTCCATTTTGGTCACATATTAACCGATTCTAATGAAATTAAGAACGTAAATATAGTTCTTATAACAAAAAAATATGATGGTGACCTTGAGCTGATCTGATGATGGAAACGGAAGGCAGTCAGGGGAACTCCTCAACGGTATATAGCAACTACTTCGTGTTTAGGCTTGAATGATTCGTATTGATTAGTAGGACTTTTTGGTATCATTTGCACCTTACTTTTGATTGAAAATTATTACAAATAAACTAAAAACTATTAAATAAAATAATAATTAAAAAAATTAAAAAACCGACTTCAAAAAACCACTAAAATGTAAGAAATAATTTAAGGTTTACACAAATTCTACTCGTATGAGACAGTACAAATATACCTAAGCAGGAACTGTTCTTTTTTGAAGTTGGTGCCATATTTCTTCAGATTACTTTGTCACCGCACCAACATCAAAAAAGAACAGTTCCTGCTTAGGTATATTTGTACTGTCTCATACGAGTAGAATTTGTGTAAACCTTAAATTATTTCTTACATTTTAGTGGTTTTTTGAAGTCGGTTTTTTAATTTTTTGTTTCTTAAAAACCAAAAAATTTACACCTTGCTGCGCTCTTTTGCTCACTGTAAGTACACCTACAAATATTGCTGTATTAAAAAAAACGGTTTTGTTATAACGATTATAAAAAAAAAGTTATTTTCATGTCAAGGAGTCATTTACCTAATTACGATTTCACTCAACAGCAGGTGAACTGAAAAAATAAGTTCTAGTTCTATCATCACTTTAGATCGCAAACATTGTAACTCCACTTTTCTCGGCGAAAAGTACTCTTTGGTGTCAATAGAAACGTTTTTTGAATTCACATGTTTTCCTCTTTATTCGAAAAAAAAAACTGTATTCCGCATTTTACCATTTGTTTTCCTCTAAACCCCAAACCGTGATTTTTTAACAACAAAACTTAGTAATTATACCCTTTATTCTCATATACAACGTGCGATGTAGGCGAACGTGAACGAAAACTATGCAATAAGCCTTTGTTTTTATTACTACTTTAGTAAATTACAATAACATACTCAACAATGTTAATTTTTCTTTTGCAATGTTATGTTGTTAAATTAAGATCTAATATTTTATTAACATGAAGTTACTTTCAACTTTTTTTTGCATCTATGCGTCGAATCACAGCATGACGGCTGCTGCAGCTTCCTGCTGTCCTGTCCTCCAACCAATCCCACCAGTACTGCAGGTTGCGTCGAATACGAGCCATTCTCTTCGACTTGACAAGACAGGTGCTCCCGGAAGGATCATAGATCGCACGGAACCCGTACCGTATAGAGGCAACGGACTCCTTTGCAACAGCCCCCCAGATTCGGAAGTAGCCCATGCACTGCATGGCGAGCACAGCTGCAGCAATTTTTTCGTAATGAATCATTGGGATGTCATCCCCGAAGGAGGCTCTCAGCCTACCTCACGACCTGTGTGACATTAGAAAAATGCACTGTGCTAACGCCGTTTGCGAGCTTGATTTGCAGGACCGCGTTGTATGCCAAGTTCCACAGCAAAGGGGTCCAAGACCTACCGCTGTGGAACTCCGCAACTGAACTTCTTCAGTGAAAACAAACCCTCTCTTTTCGCATCCTTAATGTACTTGTTAGACACGTATGACCTCTGTCAATTTTCTGCAGATAAGAAGACAAGTGATGGTATACAAGAGCCGCCCTAAAGGTTCGCCCTCTAGGGGATAGAGTTGAACGCGGTTACTATTTTTAAGCAAACAGCCAGCGCAACAACTCGCCCGTGGTTCTTATCCTGCTCCGACAGTGAACGAACGCAAAGTATTGTGATGATGTCCTCCACGACGTGTCCGTCGACGGCGACACCTTGTCAGTTCCTGGCATGTGCTCGTACGTGGCTTGCGAAGCCGAACTTGGTCTTAAACGTGCGGCTACAGATGTTGCACTGTAACTGTCCGCTCGTGTTGTAGGTGTAGTTGTAGGACACCTTGGGACGAGTTTTCCGAGCGTGGCGTTTAGCTTCGAGTTCCTTGAGTCGGGCATCTTCGAACCTGGCCGTTCCTGTTTTAACCGCCTTTCTCCACTCCGATCGCATCAAGGCATCACTCTCCCATGTATCACAGGACATTCCACAAGACGTTAGATGTCGTTTTAGGACGTCCTTGTATCTCAGGTATTGCCCACCAGGCTTACGTTTTCCACAAGATAGCTCCGAGTAGAAGACGGATTTAGGCATTCGTGAGTCTTCCATGCGTACAAGGTGTCCACACCATCTTAACTGCCCCTTCATCAGGAGACATTCCATCCCAGCTATATGGGCACGACGCAGAACCTCGGAGTTTGGGACGCGATCTTGCCATTTGACCCGTAATATGGCGCGAAGACATCTTAAGTGAAAGGCCCACTATTCGAATCCGCATTTCGGATGCCAAACTGACTGTCCGAAAGGTCGAAACCGTACCACCACAGAGGTATGACTCGTTCGAAGAGCTTATCAGGCTCTTACAGCAATCAGATGTGTCGGTACACTGAAAGATAATCTACAGGCCTGCTTTATTTATTTAGGAGCACTAATGGCCTCCTTTCAGTCATTGAGTCACTGGCACTCAGGCTGCGGTTGAACAGGAAGATAGACTGTCTAAACAAATCATTTTTAGGCTAGTTAAAAAAAACTTTAGGTGGGTAGTATGCCAACTAGAACTACAAATAAAACAGTATTTTTGTCTCCTCTAAAATTTGGTCACGAGGAGTTACGATGATTACGATCTAAGGTGACGCTGACGATATTTTATACAAGGTATTGAAAAAAGGGTATAAAGCTTAGCCAAAAGTGGATTTAGGTGCCATTCTGATCCACTTTTCTTCTTCAATTTTGAAAATTCACGTAACAAAACCTTTTACATAGAAACTTATTCGATCACTTGACTTTTTACTATAGAGACCGAATTTATTTTTCGAGAATTTCCAAAACTTGGAGAACAAAAGTTGTTCAGAATAACCCCTGAGTCAAACCCTTTCGGCACAGTATACCCTTTTTGCAACATCCTGTATAGGTAATATCAGGTTTATAAAAGACCTGGGCCTGTAGAGTGAGACTCGGCATGGGGAGTCATAATTTATAGATCTTTTAGGTTGCAGTGGCGAATGGGCACTGGTAGCCCTGCCCTTTTCTATAACTATAACTATAGGTAATTTTATGGCAATTTAAAAATGGTATAACATTTATCTATTTGAAAAAATCATTAAAAATATACATTACCTATCACCCTAATTTAAAAAAAAAATTCAGCCCTTACTTTAAACGTATAACACCCCTCTATTTCCTTCAGGGGTTAAGAAACCTGTGTATTTAATATTTTCTTATGAGTTTTTTTTTTAAAACTATGCTCTTACATAGTTGTACATAATATTATGCGGTATTTTATTCCACTTGTAACGCATAAAATTCATAGCTACAGTAAACATTTCATTTTTTTCATGGCGAGATACAGTCGCACTTAACCGCTTTTTTGCAAAGCTTGTTAAATAGATTTAAAAAATTATGTAAATTTTAGATCTTCAATTTTTAAAAATACTTACTTATTTTTAACAACCTGTAGTGTACAGACTACCACATCTTAAAATATATATATTTTTAATTAACTACGGTTTTTGGTTTCAAATAAAACAAATTATGAACTTACTTTTCAACACCCTGTATATTGTGTAGCTTACCTACCATACACAACCGTTAAAATAAAATAAATTACCCCTCAGAATATAAACAGGCTCGCGCTTTGGCATACTGCATTGACCGTATAGTTCTTATTCGGAGAATCTAATAAGTGTCATTATGTGCAATGTTTACCTTTATCTATGCATCTGTAACTCTATAGTAAAAAATGTAAACAAATCGAAAAGGCGAAATGTTTTCTAAGAATTTTCGGCTTTTCTGTATCTCAAATGATTAGAAAATTAACTTTCCATAGCAAATGCATATGTATTATAATACTTGTAGTCATAATTTGTTGATTTAATCAGTTTTTGTGAAATATTTGATAAAAAATAAAATGGCGTGGGTATCGCTCCTAACAGGCCGCCACCAGGGCGACGACTGAAGAAATCTGAAATCTGTCACGGTGTCATCATTTTTAAACCGGAATTTATTAGTTTTTTGCAAAAAAAGTTGACTTCTGGTCCATTAAATCCAACTCTTTAAGGTAACTTTGTTAAGAATTTAATTACCTACACATACATATAAGATTCCATGAAAATGGGCCCTCTGATTTCGAGGGTTTTTTCATAATAAGTCAAAAAATGGCAAAAGACATGGTGTGTTTGCAATTTTTTTTAACATACTTATTATAATCCTGCACCAATTTATAAGCAACTAACATGTTCAGTATACCCTCTGCTACAAAATATATTTTTATCAATGTGATAGAAGCCACCGTTTTTCCAATCTAATCAAGTATATCAAGCCGACTTTAGCATTTTAGCTTTAGGGATCCCCTTAAATGTAAAATAAACAGACTTATTTAACTAATTAAATTGAATTGATAAGTAGGTATCTTAAGTTACATTAATTAGTGCTACTTAAGTATAAGATTTTTGCAGGTTATAATGCAGTAAACAAAAAATAAGTGTCTTATTTAGGTAAACTATATACTATTAATAAAGTACCTATATACTAGGTTTTTGTAGCTATAAATATAAACTAACTATAAACTTTAAACTTACTAATAGATAACTATGCGAAAATAATTGTAGTTAATTTAGAATTTTAGGGATTTTATGGCTGAAATAGAGGTGGAATATATATCAATATTATCTTTTAATTTATTATACAGTTCCATTGTTCGATACACAGGAGCATGCTGACCCATATTAGTTCTGCAGAATGGTAGATCAAAAGGATTTTGCTTGATGACTCTGCCTTTGATTTTAGGTACGTTTAAGCGTATTGCTTGTAGAAGGTCGGGACAGTCGATCATGCCATGCAATAGTTTAAATAGTAATATCAGATCATTACGGTCGCGTCGTTGTTTTAATGTGTCTATTTTAAAGTAGTCCAGTCGTGTCGAGTATGAAGTAAGTGTGCGACATAAGTTTTGACTGAAAGATAAATGATACATAAAACGTTTCTGGACCTTTTCTAGCCTGTCACTGTGTATTGCGTACACGGGGTTCCATGCGGGGCTGCAGTATTCTAATATAGACCTGACGTAAGCATTGTAAAGCAGCTTTAAGGTTTCGGGTTCACGAAATACTTTTGCTTTCCGAGTGACGAATCCTAGGACTTTGTTAGCTTTGGCGACTATCTTTTCTACATGAATGACAAGTTTATATGAGCAGTCGACTTGAACACCAAGATCTCGGACGCTATTAACAGTTGGTAAGATTTCATTCCCGATTGAGTAGGTATATGTAGTTGGGGATCGCTTGCGGGTAAAATTCATTTGGAAGCATTTTGATATATTTAATTTCATGTTGTTGTTTTTACACCAGTTTGTGAGATTATCAATATCTTGCTGTAGTTGATGACAGTCATTAATGTTTTTAATAGTTTTATAAATTTTTAAATCGTCTGCGTATAGTAATGCTTTAGAGGTTCGGATAGATTTTAAGATGTCATTAATAAAAATAACGAAAAATAAGGGCCCCAAATGTGATCCTTGAGCTATCCCCGAAGATATTAAAAGTATTTTGGATTTATAGCCGTTCAATGCAACAAGCTGAGATCGGTTATTTAAGTAGCTATTTACCCATCGCAGCAGAGATCCGTGTATACCGAGGTGAGATAGCTTTTCCAGCAACAGTCTGTGATCCACAACATCGAACGCTTTGCTGAAGTCGGTGTAAATTGTGTGCACTTCAAGCCCCGCGTCCAGCGCTGTCATGACGTCGTTAGATAACAAAGCAAGATTCGAAACAGTAGAGCGTTTGGGAAGAAATCCGTGTTGTTCGTTTATTAAATAAGGTTTGACATGCCAGTACAGTTTTTTTACTAAAATGGATTCTAATATCTTACTAGTAGCGCAAAGGATAGAAATTGGACGATATTTAGTAACGTTATCTGAGAAGCCTGATTTCGGTATAGGGACCACGTGAGCTAACTTCCATTTCTTTGGGAACTGGCCTAACTTTAGAGAGTGATTAAAAATGAGTGATAACGGTTTAGAAATGGTATTTCTACAATGTTTTAAAAAATAAGGTGGTAGGCTATCCGAACCTGATCCCTTGTTGGCGTCTATTCTAGAGAGAGCCGCTTGTATTTCAGATTCGGCTATAGTCACGGAGGAGAGACAGTGGTTTGCTATGTCATAGTTTATCTGCGCTGGTGTTATAGCAGTGGCAGGTTCAAACACAGAGTTAAAATATTCGCAGAAGATATCGCATATGTTTTGGCCTCCGGTGGCTACCTTTTCCCCGTATTTCATAGTCTGTGGAAAAGAGTTACTATTTTTCTTAGTATTTTTAACAAAATTCCAAAAGAACTTAGGGTTAGTTTTTAAGTTTTTTTCTGTGTTTTCTTTATATTTAGCATAGCATAGTCGTGTGAGTTTATCGCAGCGGTTACGAAGCAAGTTAAAGGTAAGTTTATCCAGAGGATTGTTGTATTTTTTGTATTTACGATGGTATTTCGATTTTTCCTGTAGTGCTTTTATTAGTGGTTTACTGTACCAAATGGGATAAATGGAGAATTTGCGGGTTTTCATTGGGACATGTATTAAGAAGATGGTCTCTAGTGTTGAGTAGAAGTTATCTACGACTATATTTATATCTTGGTTGCCTTCTATTTCTAGGGCCGCGTACCAGTCGACCTGTTCAATTTTGTCATTGATCTCAACGTAATTTGCTTTGTAGAAGTTGAAAGAAGTGGTGTGATTAGGCTGAAGTGTTTTCCTAGGTGTTATACGTACGGTTATATCCAAAGGAGGATGGTGTCTATCTATCACTGAGAGAGGTGATGAGCAGCGATGTATCTTTATACATTCAGGTGAGTTGGTTAATACGAGATCCAGTGTACGGTTTAATGTGTTAGTGATACCGTTACATTGCAAAAGGTTGTTGAAATGAATACAATCAATAACACATTTTTCTATTTGATTACATGATATCTCGGGGACATAATATAGTGTATCGGGTGACTGACCCCAGTTAGTGCTAGAAAGGTTGAAATCACCTACGATTAGGTTAAAAGAGTTTTCGCTGGTACGGTAATTCAAGGTATTTGTTATATTTTGACATAATTCTTTGCTATATGTATGATTTAGTGGTGGGGGGTTGTAGGCCACACAAAGGTTTATGGTTGAGTACTGGTTTATTAGCTTGTTTTTTTTATTTACAGGTATCGAGAGCCAGATCAGCTCACAATCACATTCAGATTGGATATTTGTCTCAGTGATAATCTCTTTACGGATTGCAATAAGCACGCCCCCGCCATCAGTTTTGTTTCTAAAGTTAATTAAGGGTCTATCTCGTCTGTGTACAGTGTATCGCGTATCGATGAATTCATGGTCATAGACAGAGTCATTTAGCCACGTTTCAGTAAAAATTATTATATCGTAATCTGAAGAGAGAATGTTGGTTTTAATTTTGTCGGTTTTTGTTCGCATACCTCTAATATTTTGGTAGTATACATTTAAAGAAGCCATTTCTTATGCAAAATATGAGTGTCTTATTATTACTTAACAAAGTATTATAACTTATAAACAAGTAACCTATATTACAAATTATTAAGCATTTCTAAATTTTTTATTATAATGATAGGAGAGAAGTCGGTTTTGCGAACAAGAATTTGACCGTTACGAACCCAACAGTGCTTCAGTCCCCTTTCCTTGACAATGCGACGGGTAGCAGCATGGAGTGATTTGTTTACGGGCGATAGATGCTCAGAAACAAATATAAATTGCTTATCGCCTTGTATTCCCAGGTGAGACGTGCTGAGTTTGTCAGAGTGTGAAGCCGACTTGTTGAAGACTTTAACAGCCGCGAGTAGCTCATCTCTGCATCTAGAGCTGGGCAGTTTAGCGATGATAGATCTCGGTCTGTCGGATTGCTTATTCATCTTGCTGATCCGGAAGCACGAGCGTATATCATCATTGGCGAGATCATACGAAACAGTGTGTGCAATTTTCTTTACCACTTCAATTATATTTTCGTTACGATTTTCTGGTACGCAGTCTATCTCCACGTTACACTCACGAGCATGTTGTTCTACTGAGGCGACACGGTTGGTTAAGTCGGCTACTTTGATAGATAATGCAGAGTTCTCATTTTTTAAGTTCTCAATGGTTTTAGTGGCTGTTTTGAGTTTTATGAGGACATCTTTTAGTTCAGCAGCTAAGAAGTCCGTAGCCTGAGTAAATTCTGTGCTCATCGTTTCAATAGTTTTCTTAAATTCACCCAGTATAGTTGTATGCATAGTTTTAATTATAAAGGACTGAAGTGAATTAATCTTCTCATCGATCAGTTTTTCCAAACTCTCCGCATTCATTTTGGTAAGTTGTTCAGAGCGGTCACAGTCCGTTTCCCGCAGCAATCAATAGTGTACCGATTAGGTAATTAGGTATAATACGCAGCGAGTCCCGAAGTGTTTAGCGAGTTACCTGCCAGTTAAATTATAATAGCGGTATGTCGGTCGTCGCTAGAGTGAGGCTGTGTCCAGAACGTCGTAAGCGCCGTGCAAAACGCGTCGCTTACGCGTTTCGTTCGGAGGAATTGACTAACCTTGTTATTCACTGTTTGTCACGCTCTGCGGTATTTAATTCTACTTAAAACACTTGTAATTTGCAATTTTTATCAAATATTGTTTTTGATATTTATAAAGTTGCACTTATATTTGTTATTTCACTTTCTTAAAATTAAGTAATACTTTTAGTTCACTAGTTAATGATTATAAATCACGAGTAGAAGCAAAACGTGTTGCACGTAATCATCATTGCGAAAAGAACTATTGACATGTCATTTTGACAGCTGATTTTTGAACGCACTCTCCTGACGGGTTAGTCCCGCTATGGTATGGTCCCGGTATGGCACCCTCTTAAAATACCTATCAAAAAGTCCCGCTATGGTACCCTTCAGTTTTTGGTACTGTTGTAAAGTAGATCTAAAAGATGGGTACCATAGCGGGACTTTTTGATAGGTATTTTAAGAGGGTGCCATACCGGGACCATACCATAGCGGGACTAACCCCTCCTGACAATGGTAAATAAATGAGGGTAGAAAAATAAATTAGGCCTTTCAAATGACTATCGCGAATTTTGTTTGCACTATTTTTGGTTGAAATACGGCAGATCACTCGCGGATAACACTTTCACAAATGTCCAAAGTATTTGTCTACACTTTTTTGTTGGTTTAAGATCACAATATCACTGTTTACACACAAAACTGAATTTAACTTCAAGAGCAGGTTTTTGTTTGCTTGACAGTTGACAGCACATCCTTATAGTTATATGCTTGGATCTCATATAGTTTTGAAGTAGTTTCTCCTATTTTGACTTGGAATTTCCTGCCATATAGGTAAGATTTTAGCACCATGAAGAAGGAATTAGGTACCAGGTTTTTCATTTCAAAGTTAATATGAAGTATTTTTTGCTGTAGTTTTTAATATTACTAGGGGGTGCACAAACTGACCCTTCTGAGGTGACAGTATAACCTGTTTGGCAAACGATGGGCAGTTGCAAAGATAAAAGATAAAGATAAAATACTCTTTTTTGCACACAAACAGAAACAGTTTTACAAACATGGAAAAGAAAATTAATAGCACAATTGGTGCCCTTATTACTAAATGTAACATCTTCCAGACAACCACATTGATAGGAAAGAGAAAGTAAGAAAATGGCTATTGTGTGAATTAACTTACTAGCAAACCAATCCATTCACTATGGAGATTGAACATAGTCTAGCTCTTTGGTAGGACAAAGAAGATATAAGATTCCAGTCATGGATGAAAAAAGCCTGCCTGAATTATATGTCTTGTATATCGTGACACCAGAAGCTGAAGTGAATCTGCCTCCAGAGCAAATGGCCTGCAGGTTGTATCCCAACCAGGGCAAACATTCATATGATGAGCACTTGTGTTGTTTTGTGTGTGGTTGTTGTTTATTAGATTAAAGATAGTATTTTCAAAATTTAGTTTTGTAATTTTTTATTTATCCAAACCAAACACACAAAACATACCTAATACGATTTATATTTGGACGTAGTTACGCAGAAAGGACTCAACCCACACAAACCTAGTTCTGAGATATAGACGTTTTAAGTTCTAATCGGTATTCTTCAGCAATGAAAAGCATCTTATATGTGGAAATTATCTTAAATTATGCATATTTATTGTTATTTTACTATTGCAAATCATGGTGTAGCTATAACGAATATTTATTGAGTTATTAATGAAAATATGCACTTGGATCCTTTCTCCTAAATTGCTTTTTCTATGCAAGCAGGGAAATTCAACGTTTCGCAGAAAGGATCCAACCAAATATTTATTTTTATAAAATATTTTTTTAAATAACAATATGGTTTTTAAAGTAAAATATTTATATTGTAGACACAAGACATTACTTTTTTACACAAAATAAAAATTATATATCAAAAGTAAACCTATTATTTAATAATTTATATTGAAATGTAATCGGAAACAACATTTCACATCTATATAAAAATCTAACCGGAACTGTATTCCCAAGCGCAAAACTCTGGATCAACTTAACCGATTTTGATATTTTTTTTACAAAATAGAAGCCTACCTTTTTTGTGAGTATCTACGATCCGTTTGTATCCCATAATTTTCGGGATAAAGCATTTTGACGGAAAGCAAACCTCATAGAAAAAAGTTGGGCATGAATAAAATTCTAACCGGAAATGTGTTCCCAAGCGCAAAACTCTGGATCAACTTAACCGATTTTGATATTTTTTTTACAAAATAGAAGCCTACGTTTTTAGTGAGTATCTACGACCCGTTTGTATCCCATAATTTTCAGGATAAGGCATTTTGACGGAAAGCAAACCTCATAGAAAAAAGTTGGGCATGAATAAAATTCTAACCGGAAATGTGTTCCCAAGAGCAAAACTCTGGATCAACTTAACCGATTTGATATATTTTTTACGAAATAGAAGCCCACTTTTTTAGTAAGTGTCCCATCCCATATTATCCCATAATTTTCAGGATAAAGCAATATAAACATAAGCAAACCTCAAAGGATAAAGTTGGACATAAATAAAATTCTCTTTTACTCTAACTTCACTTCATCATCCTCGGTATATTGCAACTATCCTCCTTTTTATGCCTCCGTAGGATATCCGTCGTTCCCTGTGCTTACCATACGATCGCTGAAAAGTGGGATTTCAGCGATCGTATGGTCCGTATCACTTCGACTTTACTTTGCGGTTGGATATTAAAATTTAAGTCAAGATGCAGAATAATTATAAATCTCATAATCATTAACCATCATCACGACCCGTCACATCTCCACTGCCGGGGCATGGGTCTCCTTCCAATGAAGGAAGGGACTAGGCCTAGTCCACTACTCTGTCCCAGTGTGGGTTAGTGGACCCCAACACAAGCAAGCTTGTGCTGACAGAGTTGACGGGTAATTGGGCAACCCGACTGTCAGATGTTTTCAAGCCGCCCTAAGGTCTCTGAGTAGGCTTAACGACTGCTATCGATTTTATTATAATCATAATGATTACGATTATGCTTCTTGACATATATCAAGATCTGGATATACAAGATGCTCCTGGTCAATTGAATCTGCATCCAACTCCTCAGATGCAGACTGGTTTAGATCTTTAAAAACTTCGGCAATGTGGTCATACCATCTTACAAGTCGGTCTTCCATAGTAACAAGGAGATATCCTGGGGTTTGTTGCAAAGTTTATTTGATTCTTTCTATAGATCCTTCATGGCAGCCGCTGTTTGTTTTCTCCAAGATATAGAATCAGACTAACAGCGTTGGTCCTTTTTTAAATTACGTTTGATATTTTGTTCACAAAGAAAATACTCGTACGCAACTCGTGCTTCTTTAGAATGGTAGTCTAGTTCGATGTTAAGTCTTCCTTGGAGAGTTGATCATATGCCATGTTCCTTTAGACATCCATTCTTTCTTTAAGTGTTCCTTGTACCTTATTATTTCTTCGCAACTTTTTTAAAACATGTCTTTAATGCCAGTGCAGTTATCTTTGATTGAGGCGCGTCGCCCACACTTAGTAGGTTGATGGTATTTGTTGTGGATCTGGATACTAAGTTATCTTCTGACTTCTGGGTCCTGCAGCTTATTTACAGCGACATCTTTGGCAGATCTTGTGGCCTGCTTCTGAGCTCCCGCTATCGTCAAGCAGATTTTTCCAACCACTAAGTGGTGATCACTCTTGACTTTAGCAACCCTTCTTAAGTATTTCTAACATCTAGAAGTGAATGTCTTCATGATTTGGCATTGTGACAGGCAAGCGGGACGGTCGTGTCCGCCGGGCGCTCCCGGGCCCCAACACGTGTTGGCCGCTGGCCCTTGCGCATAAAAATCCTTTGTTTCGCGTTGCCTTTTGTTAATAAGTAACCGTTGTACGAAAGCTCTTGTAGTCTTTAAAAGTTATTAAGTGATCTCTTATTTATTGATAAAGTTTTGGAATGTGTGTTCTAGGGCCACTTGCAAAAACATATTAAGTCTGGATTTGGTGTCAAATCTCGATTTAAGAAACATCAGTCCATATAAAATTTGACGCTAAATCGAGATTTATCACTAAATCTAGATTTGATTTGATGGTGCAAGGGGTCCCTAGAGTATAACATTACCTAATCTTGCCTTGTACCAATATAGTCATTTAAATAAAGTGTGCGGTTCCAGTGTATGAGTGAAGTGTATAATTATAGTGTGACGCAGCCCCTTTATAGGCGTGATAGAAGTTCGCCAGCCGCCACCGTCATACCCCAAACCTACAGCAACAATCGTCGCGAGAATCTGGTGAGAGAATTCCAATCCCGATCTAGAGACCGGCTGACGCTGCTTCGGAAATACCAAGTATCCGCACCACCGTAGTTTACCATCTAGACCTTTGAGGCACCTGACAGAAGGCATTCATTATCATCCTTCCAAATGCTCAATTTGAAATGTATCTCAATTTCCTGAACGAGAGTGGTGGTTACTTTCGAAGTTAGTTTTCTTACTCTAGTAACTAAGAAAAACGTGGTGATTAATGCATATTTTTTTCATCTCATATTGCTTTTATTTTACCATGTATTTATCCAAATAGCACAGTATCCAGCAGAATATCATTCAATGAATTTACCTTTAGTCAACAACAAAAAACCTCAAATTCTTTATTGCATGAACAGTGTGCCTACTATCTGTTATATTTTGAAAACGATTAATAATTAAACTAGTGCGTATCCAAAAATATCTAGCACGACGCTTCCACCATCTAGCAAAATATCAACGAATAAATTTAACTTTAGTTAGTAAATTAAAATATCCCCAATTCATTCATTCATTCATCCTGAACACTAACGTAGGTATCCTATTACACAAACATGTGCAGGGTTAAGGACCACAAACTAATATTTTTCCCACAGCAAACGTAATTCTTAAAAATAAGCTCTCTTTCAGACCAGAATAAAAATTTAAAATAAACTCCGGCATAGACCCATTGCGCCAAAAGAAACAGAACATCTGCAAGCCATAAAATAAACCCAAAATGAAACAATGGAGTAAAAGTAGACAAAGCCAAAGTTGGTTAAACAAAATTCCCACATTGCAACAAAGATACTTTCAAATAGAATATAACAAAAATGTTATAGACAGAAACTGCACCCCTAAAACAATAGCTCACCGAAGATGTTAATAGAATTCTTTCAAGTATTTTTTGACCGCTTGGTATATGGAGAGATTTAGCTGTCTACATCAACGAACGCCATTCAAGGGAAACTGAAAAACGAACATAGGTTAAAATACAAATAATAAAATCAATATATCAACTATAGTCAATATGCAACCGCTGCCTACATATGAGCCAGCTAGAACTAAATAATAAATAGAAAACAACAACCAATAAATTTTCAATCAATTATCGCCACCATTCGAAGACGCACACAAACACGGAATACTCGTAAGTCTCATCAGTCCCGCCCACACTACCCAGCCCAAAAGCCACAGATGCAAGCCACAGGATCGCTACAGGAATCTACAGCCACAGAAATACAGCATCAGACACAGGGCCACTTCAGTCATCTACAGTCACTACACTACAGCATCAGCACAGAAGCACTTCAGCATCAGCACAGGACCACTCCAGCATCAGCACAGGACACACACTTTAGTGTCAGCACAGGACCACTTCAGCATCAGCACAGGAACACTTCAGCGTCAGCACAGGACCACTGCAGCAACAGCACAGGACCACTCCAGCATCAGCGCAGAACCACTTCAGCATCAGCACAGGACCACTCCAGCATCAGCATAGGACCACTCCAGCATCAGCACAGGACCACTCCAGCATCAGCACAGGACCACTTAAGAATCAGCACAGGACCACCCAGCCATCTACAATCACACACTACAGCATCAGCACAGGACCACTTCACCATCAGCACAGGACCACTTCAGCGTCAGCACAGGACCACTGCAGCATCAGCACAGGACCACTCCAGCATCGGCACAGGACCACTTCATCATCACCACAGGATCGCTCCAGCATCAGCACAGGACCACCCCAGCACTAGCAAAGGATCGCTCCAGCATCAGCACAGGACCACTCCAGCACTAGCACAGGACCACTTCAACCTCAGAACAGGACCACTCCAGCATTAGCACGGGACCACTCCAGCATCAGCACAGGACACAAGAACTACATCGGACACCTATAGACACACGGATCAATTCAAGCACCTACAGACAAACGGGAGCATTGGGTACAGACACACGGATTACTTCAAGCACATACAACACGGAGAACATCGGATACTTACAGACAAACGGATTACTTCAAGCACCTACCCCACAGACACACGGACTATAGCGAGCACCTACAGACACAGGGACTACAGCGGGAACCTATGTACATGCATGCAGTACTACATCGAGCACCAAAAGACACACGGATTACATCGGGCACCTACAGACACAAGGACTACATCGGACACCTACAGACACACGGATTACAGCCGACACGGACTATATCAGCAATCTACAGGATTGCAGGATTACACCAGACACCTACAGGCAGAAGAAAATACACGGAACACCTACAAAAGCAGACCACGACATGCATACCAACAATGATTATGCCAAAGATGGCTTTTACGCTCTCCGAAAACCTATTTCCTACCTTTTCCTATTCTCCTAGATTGGCTAATTAGGGTGCATACTCGGTCGATGATATTCACTTTCCTCACCTATCCTTGAGCGTGTGTTCCTCCTCCCTTAAAAACTGAGCGCCCCCCAGTAGGCGCGGCGATTTCCGTGATACAGGGTAACTCCTGGCTGGTGGGGTGCATTCATTCATTCATTCATTCATTCATTCTAGAAGTGAATGTCTTCATTTTCGAATAATCAAAATGTGGTCGATTTGGTTCCGGTCCGACAGTCGTGTGAGAACCAAGTCACCTTGTGACATTCCTTGGAGTTACCACCACCGAAAATTAGCCATTAACAATCCTTAGGCATCGTCGCTCGCTAATCAAATCGGGCGTAACTTGTATGAATCTGATAGATGTTTTAGAGTCGAGCAACGCTGCTTATGGATTGTTAATTGCTAATGTGACTTGCCCACACGGTGCCGATACATGGACGATGACCAACGAAACTGTGCACCGAATCAGAGTTCCACAAAGAGCTATAGAGCGAGCCATTTTAAGTATTTCGCTTAGACGTATTCCCAACGTGGTGATCCGTCAAAAGAGGAAAGTGTTCAACGTCGGTATGCGGGTCGCCGAACTGAAATGGGAGTGGCAGGATACTTGGCTCGTGGGGAAACGGAAGGTGGAAAAATGCGGTGACAGAATAGTGGCCAAGAGACGGAACAAAAACAGTTTGAATCCTTTCTGCCAAATAAAATTTGAACTGTTTTATTAAAAACTTATATTATATGAAACAACTCAGACAGTTTGAGTCCTTTCTGCTAAATACAAATTGACTTCTTTCAATCAATAAGTATTTCGCTAAAACGACTCAAGACGGTTTGAGTCCTTTCTGCTAAATACAAATTGTCTTTTTTCAATGAATAAGTATTCCTCTAAAACGACTCAGACGGGTTGAGTCCTTTCTGCTAAATACAAATTGTCTTTTTTTAATGAATACGTATTTCTCTAAAACGACTCAGAGCGCTTGAGTCTTTTATGTAAAACTAAATTTTTCATGGTTTCATAGGAAATGCGTTTCTGTAAAAGGACTCAAACAGTTTGAGTCCTTTATGTGAAACTAAAAAATGTGTGTTTCATACAATGTGGGTTGGTCCCCCACATCAAAAAAGTATGTTGTAGTTGGTTTTTTACTGTGTTTGTTTTCTTGACAGGTAGACCCTACATTAAATAGCATGTTCTAGTATATAACTCAATTTTGACAAAGTTGTGGATTGAGGCCTTTCTGCGTAACTACGTCCATTTGTGGCTGGAACACACAATGTATAACATTAAAGAACTTACGAAACACATCACAACACATCCATGGAAAATTAAATTAATTAATTAATTAGTACAATATGCAGTGTGTAGATTTAGAGCTAATTTGATTTAATATTTTCAGGTGACATTGGCAACTACTACTATGGGCAGGGACACCCGATGAAGCCTCACCGCATACGTATGACGCACAACCTCCTGCTCAACTATGGATTATACAGAAAAATGGAAATTTACGTGAGTTTCACCTCGGATAGATACTATGAAAAATGTTAAGACAACAAAAGAATGCAAAACATTAACGAGATATTTTTAAAAGTGGCAAGTGCAATTTTGGCAAGATTATGTTTTCGTGTTGGTAATAATGATGAAATCAACTGAATAAAATTAACAATTTCAGCGACCACACAAAGCCACTGCTGACGAGATGACAAAGTTCCACTCGGACGACTACATCCGCTTCCTGCGCTCCATCAGACCAGACAACATGTCCGAGTACAACAAACAAATGCAAAGATGTAAGTTGGAAAGAGCATGATTAATCCTGCAAAGGAGTTTATTTCGTAAGAAGTTATTTTGTTTTCAAGGCACATGTCTATTTTTTGTGCTAAGACCGAAAGGTTGTGATTCTGCAGCCATTTGGATCTAATTTTATTACAATAAATTCATATTCAATTTGTTTTGCAGTTAATGTGGGTGAAGATTGTCCAGTGTTTGATGGTCTCTATGAGTTCTGTCAACTATCAGCTGGAGGCTCTGTGGCCGCAGCAGTCAAGCTCAACAAACAGGTTAGTGTTCATTACCTTAATGAAAATTGGGTATTAATTAATGTAGTTGCTTTGAAATTTTTTTGCTTGTTTATAATTTGTATCAACATTGATAAGCTGTAAAGAATGCCTCCTACAAGGCAAACACCTATTACAACAGACAGAGCTACAAGGCTCTGCCTAGTGGGTCAGATGGCCTTGTGTGAGATAGGTGCACCTTCGACATATGTGTAAAGTGTAACCAATCAGTGAAAAAAGCCACACGATAAATAAATAATTATTACTTTTACATTCACCATTCACCAAGCAACAAAAATTACAACCCACTTCCCCCACAGGCATCAGAGATCTGCATCAACTGGGGCGGCGGCCTCCACCACGCCAAGAAATCCGAAGCGTCGGGCTTCTGCTACGTGAACGACATCGTGCTCGGGATCCTGGAGCTGCTGAAGTACCACCAGCGGGTGCTGTACGTGGACATCGACGTGCACCACGGCGACGGCGTTGAGGAGGCCTTCTACACCACGGATAGGGTCATGACCGTGTCCTTCCATAAGTACGGGGAGTACTTCCCGGGAACAGGTTTGTGGAAACATTTTTAAGGATATAAATTTGAATTTGTTTAGAATAGGTTTTTGTCTTTTATTCAGACTATGAGAAACAAGGTTCTTACATTGTCATTTGGGTTTCATTCTAGAAATTATCATAAATGCCAGTCATGCAATTGTTCAATTTGTGAATACATAAATTTTTTATTATACCTATTTCCTGTCCTCCTTTGTATTATGATTATGACTAGATATTCCATATGTACCTATTTCCATTCATGAAGAAACCTACTTACGAGCCTATAACTTAACGTATCACGTGTAGAATAATGAATAGCGTCATAAACACCGTAACCTCAAAAGCCCGCCAGCTCAGCACGTGCTAAACCCATCCCTCCCGCAGGCGACCTGCGCGACATCGGCGCGGGCAAGGGCAAGTACTACGCGGTGAACATCCCGCTACGGGACGGCATGGACGACGACTCGTACGAGTCCATCTTCGTGCCCATCATCAGCAAGGTCATGGAGACCTTCCAGCCCAGCGCCGTCGTGCTGCAGTGCGGCGCCGACTCGCTCACAGGTCAGTGTGGTTTCGATATTGAGTCATCATAATAATATGTCTGGGTTGTAAGTTCCTCTGTCTTGAGTGAGATGCCCAAGCGTGCGTCCCTTGCTACTCACTGATAAGTCAGTGTACTGGGGATAAAAATGTAATGTCCCTTAAATATAGCCGTTAGCGTTAGCGTGATGTCCCAGTGTAATCACTTCGCCTGTAAAACATATAATTCACACGCTCAAAGTAGATGTTCTGGCAGCTGTATGTTTGTCTGATTGTGATTTCGAAGTTCCTGAAACGGACGGTGACAAGATTTTAAAGTAATGACTCTCAGTTACTTACATAAATGAAAACATTAGAGGCAAGTTTTGAGTCTTTGTGGCGGCCATATATGTATTATCAACACTATAGTCATGCAAACAAAGTCTAACCAACACTTCCCGTACAGGCGACCGGCTGGGGTGCTTCAACCTGACGGTGCGCGGGCACGGGCGCTGCGTGGAGCTCGTCAAGCGGTTCGGCTTGCCCTTCCTGCTCGTGGGCGGCGGCGGGTGAGTCTAATACCTGATTTATAAATAACAGTGTAAGGTTTTGTAGCAGTGGTCGGTTATGTAGACCGATGGTAACTTCTGACTGAAAAGATGTTAAAATAGTTGCTGCCCGTTACTACTATCTACCGTGCTAATGTGTGTTACGACAATAGTTAAATAAAACTCTATGTCATAATTTTGAACAGTTTTTGAAGTTAAACATATTTCAATCACACCTGTGTTCATTCTCACAGTATCCGTTTTATCGTATAAGTTCTTATCAAGCAGCTTGGATACAGTATACAATATTCCGTGAAATTTTCAACAGTTTTTGAAGTTGAACATATTTCAATCACACCTGTGTTCATTCTCACAGTAATTCACAGTATCCGTTTTATGGTATACGTTCTTATCAAGCAGCTTGGATACAGTATACAATAATGCGTGAACTCGTTCATACAATTCAATACGCCACTGCCGAACAAAAACTTATACATACATACATTTTACCGATGCCGTGTGAGTGAACCATAAAACAACAAACTAACCTTAACGTTTCTCCCGCAGCTACACAATCCGCAACGTGTCCCGCTGCTGGACTTACGAGACGTCGGTGGCGCTGGGCGTGGAGATCGCCAACGAGCTGCCCTACAACGACTACTTCGAGTACTTCGGGCCCGACTTCAAGCTGCACATCTCGCCGAGCAACATGTCCAACCAGAATACCCCGGAGTATTTGGATAAGATCAAGAATAGACTGTTCGAGAACCTGAGGATGTTGCCGCACGCGCCTGGCGTTCAGGTGAATAGGCATTCTTACAAATAATACAAAGAAATTACAGAGTTCAAGTATGTTGATCAGCGAACATGCTCCATCATATTAAACAAAAAAAACCGGCCAAGTGCGAGTCGGGCTCGCGCACAAAGGGTTTCGTAGTTAAATCAACCTATCTCAAAAACTATAAGAGATACTTTGATCAAACCAAAAATCGTTGAAAGAGTTAATTAGCATGCATCACCTCTATTTTTTTTAGAATTTTATACCCCGTAGTTATAAAAATAGAGGGGGGGGGACATACTTTTTACGACTTTGAGAGCTGATATCTCAAAAACCGTTCACTTTAAGAAAAATGTTTTTTAGAAAACTTTATATCATTTTAAAAGACCTTTCCATTGATACCCCACACGGGTATGTACATCGAAAAAAAAAATTTCATCCCTCAGTTACATGTATGGGGGGCCCCACCCCCAATTCTTTTTTTTACTATTTATATATAGTGTCATATTTTTGTAGCGGTTCATACAACACATATTCCCATCAAATTTCATCACTGTAGTACTTATAGTTTCCGAGTAAATCGGCTGTGACAGACGGACAGACGGACAGACGGACATGACGAAACTATAAGGGTTCCGTTTTTGCCATTTTGGCTACGGAACCCTAAAAATACCCCCAAAAATTATATTATGGTGTGCATCGTTGAATAAATAACTAGGTAATTGATGAAAAAATACGAAATAGCTTTAGATATTGTTCTCATGATTTCATTTTGTAACTGGTTTATTTTGAATACGTAGGTACAAGCCATCCCTGAAGACGCCGTCAACGACGAGTCAGATGATGAAGATAAAATCGACAAGGACGAGAGGCTGCCACAGATCGAGAAGGTATGTATTACCCCCACAGTGAATACAATTTTAGAAAAAAGGATTTCTTATTTTGCATTTGCTCAAAAATGTACTCACCGAAGGCCAGACCATTCATCAAGTAGTCAGATCAGAGGTGACTCCAGAGTACTTCTACAAAATCATCTTATGACATATAAACTATTAAACCGTCTTTCAGTATTTCAGTATCAAAATCAGCTGTGTACTTTTTAAAGATATAAGCATTGCAAAGACATAGAAGATACAGACAGCCCTGAAAAGTAACTTGTACTATGTAGTGATCACTGTTATTTATTGAATTATAGGTAATAACGTAACATTTGTTGTAACCCCAGGACAAGCGCATAACGGGCGACGGCGAGCTGTCGGACTCGGAGGACGAGGGCTCGGGCGGGCGCCGCGACAACCGCTCCTACCGCAGCGTGCAGCCGCGCAAGCGACCCCGGCTCGACAAGGACGGCGCGCCGGTGAAGGACGAGCTCAAGGGTGAGTGCCACCTCGCTATAGATAAATAGAGGCAGTCCAACTATTCAGCCATGGCCATGACAACGGAAATTGATTGATGATTCTAACTAATTGATTAAGCCGGTATTTAATCGATGTATTGAATTTTGTCTAATCAGATCCATCGGTCGTTAAGCCTAGTCAGAGGTCTTCGGGCGGCTTGAAAACATCTGACAGTCGGGTTGCCCACTTACCCGACAACTCTCTCAGCACAAGCTTGCTTGTGTTGGGGTCCACACTTGATCAGCGTGGTGGACTAGGCCAAACCCTTCCTTCATTGGAAGGAGACCCGTGCCCCAGCAGTGGGGACGTAATGGGTCGTGATGATGATGATGATGATGATGATGATAGATCCAGTTCCCACAGTGCCCTGCATCACGCTGCGTATTGCGTGTATTTTATGAACGCACGTACGTTTTCTGCGTGTTTTCTATACAAACGGAGATACTTACAAGGTTATAAGCAGTGTTCGGGCACGTAACCACGCAACGTGCAGCGTGATTCATAGTAGTGTGAGAACCGTGCAGTGAGGGTCTACCGATTACTAACGTGTAACCGTTTGTTATTCCAGCTGAAGACGTGAAAGACGAAGTGAAAAACGCGAGCGCAGCGGAGGAGCCAAAGAAAGAGGCGCCGACAAATCCCTGATTCAGCCGCGAGCGAGGCGGCGCCGCCCGACCGCGTCCGTAGCACAAATGTGTCGCACCTAAGTGAGATTCTGAATTTATATTTTTATTACGTCAAGAAGCTCATGCGGCTGAATTTAAACTAACGTAGATAAACATCTATGGAATTCCGCCTTTATGTTTGTATCTATGTATGTAATGTAAGATATTATGGTCGCCTCCAGACAAATCTGATCCATCGTAAGATAACAGTTACTTTGTTATTTGTAAGTAAGGTATTCTTCATATTTGTTAGCAGGCGACTTTACTATTTATTTAGACAACTTGGCAGTATTTTAAATCTGTTGTACGATTTTATTTGTGCAAGTACTGCTTTGAGTCAATGTAAAAAGTGATTTAGAGTCTTGATCTTGGGTCGCAATAGGTTTATTTTTTTATCTTCTTTAGGATAAGAATTTTGTCAAAGTATTATGTACAATTATTCTCTTATAATAAATTCCGAGTAAATTATGAAGTAAGAATTTGGCTGAAAGTCTTAAAATATTCCCTGATCTACAGTACACTTGATAAGCAAGTGATCACGATAATATAAAATCATATATTAATTATTTCATAATTTGACGAGTAAAAGGCTACATGTCTTTTCGGATCTTATACTAAGTATCAAGCCGCGTTTTCACGATTTGAATATACCGGTCCTACCGACTGATGCTACTCACCCGAGCCGGTCCGTTTTATCACTTGACATCTACAGACTCGGATCATACTCTACTTTCAATACTTTTATATAATCGTGAAAACACGTCTTTAAGTAACTAACTACAGTTAGCGTGTTGACTGGTTTGTATTTATGTAATACAAATATGATGAGGCCACTTGAGTCATACTGTCATATTTTTATTCCACATTGCCAGTCTTGTACAGAATGAAGTATAGAATTTAATTAACTATGATGACAACGCAGGTATTTCTTCGATTTAGATAGATAGAACTCTATTATGTCGCCGGTTAGCATTTTTTTAAACTCTGGTTGGATGACTAAAGCATTGTTGATATCAATTTAACTTAAATTAGAATTATTTAGAAAAAACCATATGGAATTCCTATTGTATATTGTGAAATTGTTTGCTCATAATTTTATAACTTACCAAATTGTTCATTTTAACGTGTGATACGATCTCTTATTTTCTCTCCTTGCTAATAGCTACTTACGTTAACAATGCAAGAAGACAAATAAAAGATCTCAATGAGCAGATACCATTATAATTTCATCTTTAGGTCAATAAACTAATTAAGGTATAACTGCATTTAGACTGAATTTTATGTGTAAGCTTCTGAAACAATTTCAAATGACCGAAAACAATGTTTAAAATCTATTACCCTGTGTTACACTAGGCCACATGTGTCAGTTACTAAATATGGCTAGTTGGGGTGAACGGCAGGGCCCGCCCGTCACGCTGTCATCTTTGCATTTATCTTGTACGTATAAATTAGATAATTTGAAAACTACTGTACGAATCTCTTCAGAATGAACACACATGAATCAATGTGTTGTTCTTCAAGCAATTAAATACACCGATGTGTCAATATAATACATGAACGACTGAAATAGTTTTTTTGTAACACTAAACATTACGATAGTTTTGTATGAAAGAAACCACTGGAATTTCGTTGTAAATATGCCTAATTTGTAATTTAATTTGTTATAATAAAATAATATCAAAATACTTTGGGTAACTGATGTTTTATTTTCCAAAATCCGATTAGGTAGCTAATGATGAACGAAAAAAATAACGTTCGAGGTAGATGCATGCGTCTGTGGCTCGGGATTACCTATCTAAAGCTGTTTTTAACAGCATGAGGAAATCATCACGCACGCGGGATTGCCCCGCACCCGATCCTACAAGTATTCATTTTGACGTGTGGAATATGATAGTACGCGAGACGCGGGAAAATGGCGTGCAATCCGCGTGCGTGATGAAATCCGCATGCTGCTGTTAAAAACAGCCTTAGGCTCAGCGCACACCAAGAGCAGAGCAGAGCAGAGCATATTGTGAAATCATTGAAAAATTTATCTTATGATAATTCCATACATTTCAAAATTGAATACACGTCCCAACTTGATGCTCGACCATGCTCGAGCTTTCTAGTAAATGTTCGAGTATGCGTTCTAAAGTTTGCTCGACCATGCGCGAGCATTTTGCAGTTCGGTGTGCGCTGACGCTTAGGCTCAGCGCACACCAAGAGCAGAGCAGAGCAGAGCATATTGTGAAATCATTGAAAAATTAATCTTATGATAATTCCATACATTTCAAAATTGAATACACGTCCCAACTTGATGCTCGACCATGCTCGAGCTTTCTAGTAAATGTTCGAGTATGCGTTCTACATTTTGCTCGACCATGCGCGAGCATTTTGCAGTTCTAGCGTCAGCGCACACCGAACTGCAAAATGCTCGCGCATGGTCGAGCAAAATGTAGAACGCATACTCGAACATTTACTAGAAAGCTCGAGCATGGTCGAGCATCAAGTTGGGACGTGTATTCAATTTTGAAATGTATGGAATTATCATAAGATTAATTTTTCAATGATTTCACAATATGCTCTGCTCTGCTCTGCTCTTGGTGTGCGCTGAGCCTTACGGACTGTAATGAACGGTTCTACCTTTTTTAGCATAAGATTTATTTGCCTAATCTCGTATTGCATAGTAACGTTTGGTCAAAGTCTCGTTACGCCGAAAATCGTATGGCATAAATCTCGTTTAGTAAAAAGTTATTTCGCATAACATTGTTTAGCCTAATAATGGTATTGCCAAATCTTGAATAGCCTAATAATGCTATGGCATAGGTTTATACAAAGTAATAATATTCGTTTGGCTTTAACTTTGACGGAGCGTCTCCCTACATAGCGCAAACTGGTGCCTTGTATTGTTTCCGCTGTTTGGAAAACGCTCCGCTTTGGTTTTGATGAACATGTGCACCTAACACGCTCCTCCTCGCTTTGCTCGTCGTCGCACCTATTTTTAGGTTTCGATCTCATGGGGTTTGTAATAATTATATTGGTCTTTAACTTTCGATTTTTTGATCATACAATATCGTGATTTTCGGGATGTAGGAGAAAAATACCACAATTTGTACATTTACTACATACTTAATATATTATTTATTAAGATAACATTAGGAGAAACAAGATTATACATAGGTATAGACGAACATAAATTTGAGCAAACGAAACTTAGGTGTTTAAAGATTGTGCCTAAAGAGTTTTAGACGAAACGAGCCTTATGCCACATAAGTCTTGGCAAAGTGATGGTTCGGCCAAAAAAGTTTAGACCATACGAGTTATGCGAAATGAGTTTTGGTCAATAAAGATTATGCGAGATGAGCGGAACCCGTAATGAACTCCATAGTGTAAACACAGTCGTCTACTACACCGTGGACTGATTTTTACCCTTTGTTCCCAGCCAGTCACACCTCAACCAGTCACACTGTTACTCGTTGGGAATTTTAAGTACAAAATTCCCATCAGTCCACACTCTGTTACTCGTTGAAACACCCTTTTCCTTCATTCCCAACGTGTCACATACAACTGTAACACTGTAACTAGTTGGGATTATGAAAATTAAAATTCCTAACAACTTGTTGGGATTTTCAATGGAGAATTTTCCACCATAGACAAAAACCGATTATAGAATAGAATACACACATATTACATACATACACTTTATTTGTACTTACACCCTAAAAGAATAATAAAATATACAAGTTGTAACTTAATTTGGATGCGGACAGCTAAAGATCACATCCAGTGGCGTGCTTTGGGAGAGGCCTACGTCCAGCAGTGGACTGCTATAGGCTAATGATGATGAACTTAATTAGGGTACAAAAGGCGGTCTTATCACTAAAAAGATCTCTGCCAGACAACCTTTGTATGGAGGGAATAAGAGATTAAGGTGGATGGCGGTAGTGAAACCTCATCAAGTCTTTTGAGCCAATACAAGAGTCCAATGGATCTGAATTCCACCATATGCGATAACTATAACTACTACATGGCTGTTATGCAAAATAGTAACATTGTGTTAACGAGTTTAAGTTTTCCGAATAAAATAATTAAATAAGTACTTACGTAAGTTCTATAATCGGTGTTGGTCCACAAATTTTTCGCTATTATTTTGAGATCATGTGCATCTTCCGTCTATGTCCGAGGCGCGCCCGCGGTGTAAGCGCCAGATCATCATTAATCTGAGGTACTTCGGAAGTACCTAATTATTTCTTCATGGTAGAGCAAAGCAGATATGAGTCGATAAATATCAAACTGCCATAAAGTCACCTCCACGCAAAATTTGGGAAATGAAAGTTTTCATTTTCTCTATTTTTTTATGGCTACTGCTGTACCTACTACCCATCCAGTATCAGATTTTATAATTCGGTTTTGATTTTATAATTTTATTGTTAATTAGTTTAATAAAATTTATTTTATCGGAATAATTATTTCTATATTCATACTTTTTCATGAAACGAAAATAAAAAAATACGTAATAATAAATACTAATATAAGTCACAGTACCTACACTGGTTAGGCATCATCATCATTCATCATCACTGAACAAATCTTAACGAGTAACAGGAGAACAGTTGGGAATTTTCTAGTTAATTTTCCCATCCAGTTACAGAGGCTGGTTTGGAATTCAGAAATAAAGCATTCCCAACGAGTAACACTCCCATCGAGTAACACTGTGACTAGATGGCACACTTTTTATGAATAATTCCCAACCGTATACAGTGTGACAGGTTTGATGTGTGACTCGATGGGAACAAAGGATTTTTACCAATAAAACTAGGAAATATTGCTGTATAATGTATGTAATTGTAAACAGATTATCACAACGCTCTAGACAATAAATTGCACCATAAAATAAAAGTACCTTTAAATCAGTCTGGTACCGAAGAGCTAGATAAAATCATAACATATAGGTACGTAACTTAATGGAATGGAATATAAAAATACATTGAAATAATTTAGCAATATACTATACAACACAAATCTATATCAGATAGTTCAGAAAAAGACCGGCTTAACGAATTTCTCGGCAGTATATTAACTCTAATGAACACTTAACATACGCAGTGAGTTCTTTTCGTTCTACTTCATCATAATTATCGTAAAATTGAACCATTAGATCACTCTGGAAATCACTAATCTACAAAACCACTTCATGTTTGAACTTCATTGTTAAAATCACACTTGTTCATATTTTTAAAATACTCGAATCCTACTATTTATTTATTCAAAGGAATGATAGTAAGATTGGAAGATATCTTTCCACTATATTTTATTTGTAAGAATATTATTAAGAAACCAATGGAAGTACCTCATCATAACTTGAAATTAATTGTGCGTTTTATGTAATAGGCCTTTATCAATGACTAGGAAAGACCAACGGTTGTCTCAATTTTGGAATACATACATAATGTTTGTCTTTAACGAACTCATAAAATCTAAGTTTAATTTAATTATGCATGCTAACATAATTATGGTGACTACATTGATACAAAACAAAATTATAATACTAACTGAATCACAGTAAAGATAAATAAAGAATTTGACATGTCTATTATAATGTGGTTAAATATTTTTAAATAAATCTTAAAATAAAATATACTTTGATTCTAGGCACGTGTGGCCGTTCACACATTGTAGGCAAAGTTTAGTTTGCGCGTGCTCTTAAACTGTACAAATAGTTTCAAATGCAGAGAATGTTATCATTTTAACAATATCTTAATAGATGAGCTAATTTATTTTAACGCTAACTACAATAAAATTGTTAGGCTTTTAGATTCGAAATATGCAAGTTGTGGCCATGTCACATCCGCAAACTACTCTGTTGCTTACCATCCTTCTATTCGATTCATACTATGTATTTGTAACTGTACGCTTATCGACTACATACTGGCAAAACTAAAATGGCTGCAAGTTGGTAATTTAAATTACGTTTATCAAAAAGATCTCTAACTGTGGCACAATGATGAGCATGTGAGTAAAGGTATGTACGCACATTGGGCTTATTTCACACCTTCCTAAAGTAATTCGGACTTTAAATTTTTATTATCTTATTCACGCACGCTCATCATCATCTACAAACTGAATTTAGGAAGGTGTGTGATGGCGACGGAGAGCCCAATCTTGACGCTTAACCTTCCTTGACCGAGTCTACTAGTTCCTAAATACATAATTAGGTAAATTTGTATAGCTTCGTGCTCTAGCCTTTTGAAGTAGCTCGCATTTTATCCATAAATTTCACAATCACAAAGGCTCGATCAAGTAATGTTCGGTACAGGTCGAGTGCGTACGGACCTTTACAATAAATTCAGTGTTACTGTGGACATTGAACCCTGCTCCGCTATCACGTGACTGTCGCGTTCCTCGCGCCGCCCGCAACCGCCTCGGCTTGGCCTCGGCTTAGGTCTCACTACTCTCTGTAAACAAGTGAAACAAACCCGTTAGTTGAAATTCAACATCATTGCTCAGCCAAATTAATATTTTGCTTAGTATTATGTCCTGTTAGACGAATTCTACAAGATATCAGTTGATCAGGATTCTATTTCCTATACAGGGTGTTGCAAAAAGGTAGGGTAGCTATACCGAAAGGGGGTGAAATTTTTTTTTTTCGCGAATTTCCAAAACTCGTAGAACAAAAGTTTTTCAGAATGACTCCAGTCACCCCAGTTTTGGATAAGTAATACTTGAGTATGAAAAAGTATATAAATTACCTGGAGTTAAAGGATGATCTCGTAGCATTGAGCCTGTAAATAAAATCAAGAGGTATAATTTGCTGTTTGTAGTAAGAATGATTATTACTATTTATGTGCGTGGGTACATGTAGGTACTGATTAGACTTTCCATGCTTATGGGTTCATGCCACTATCAACTACAGTCATGCAAAATATAACTTAATGTAAGTATATTTATATTGTAGGGATTTACTTTTTAGTGCCATACACTAATAGTGCTAATATGCAGAAGTAAAGAGTTGTAGTATAGCAGTAGTTGATTTAAAAGAGCAACAAAACCTGCTTATGATAAAACTTACAGGAAATTAAGACAAGCAGTAAATAAATCCTATAAACTACAGTTTCAGGCAAAAGTTGGTCGTACTGAGAAGATTCCGGTTCAGGCAGTAAGTGTTAAACCTTATACCTACATAATTATGCCTTGAAGAGCTACATTCTGCCACCGCAGCGTAATCACTTAAATAGGCACAAAATTACAGTTCCATAAAATAGTATTTGCTTAACTGCTGTGAAACTGATTAAGATTATGCGATTACTGCTCGATACCGGAAAATTCTCTGTACCGATAACTCAAGTTTCAGACCAGTAAGAACACACCACAAGACCACACATATCAAGTAGATAAAGCAGCCATAACCGAGGCACACAAAACTAGAAGGCTTTAGTCGCGACGACGGTACAAAATTGCTGATAATGGATGGATATCTTATTGAAAAGTCTTAGGTATGTCAAAGCCCTATTGAAACCTAAGCGACACCGCTACGGCATAACTAATAGGTGTAAATAGAGCTCCAGAAAGTTCTACGAACCGAAGCTCTAACCCCTAAAGGCGCCGACACACTTGCGTCGCGTCCGCTTGTGTGTCGGAGCCTTTATTCCAGGCATCACAAGCAATTCCGCACCGTCACGCTAACAGCGGTTACCTAGCCACAGACAAGGCAGTGCAGCCACACAGATCAGTACAGTATAGCGTCAGAGAGTTGGTTACTGGTTAGCGCGGCGCCGGGCGTGATGCCAACGATGGAGCCGCCCACGCACGCCTCCACGCCCTCTGCACGCCGCCACCGGAATTACACCATTAGTCAACACAGGTTATATAGTTGTACATGCCACTGGTTATGTTATTAATGTTAAATAAGATTAAGGGTTTATACGATAAGGGTCGAGTTCGGATGCTATTTTCATACGAGCATGGCGCGCACTAAGAGCTGTTAAAATGTTGTCAATGGGCCGGGCGATATCAGCGAAGCCGTTTTTATTTGGCGCGCCATGCTAGGCGTACAGTTGGTGTCAAACACTAACACTAAATTGAAGTAGGTACCTAAATCAAAATTATATTAATGTAGTTAAGAATTTCACAATCAAATAAATTAAGTATAAGATACATACAGATATGTTACCTATGAATTTTTACTTGTTATACTCATAATATAACACATTCTTCACCCATCAGATTTCATATCACACCAGAAAGTTAGGTCAAACGCAGAACGGGAAAAAAAAACCATTCTGCAGCGTCGCTTCAGTGCGGTTAGCATTGCGCCGCGCTTGCAGTGCGTTGGGATCTTACGAACGCAGCTCTTCACATGGATCATAGATGTACATGTGAGGCAATACAACAGAAGGGCTAGCACGGTGAGCAATTAAGACGTGACAAAAGTTTTGCATCGCGCTTACTCACATCGCGCAGCCTCAAGAGCGAGTGGCGCCCCGTGCTAGCCCTTCAGGAACTAACTCTTTATCACTATCCTATCACTCATGCACGTGGTAAGCCCTCACCTGTGGTGCAAGCGGCGGCGGGCTCCGCGTTGACGCCGGCCACGGACCAGGGCCGCGCCTTGCCCGGCGTGCGCGAGCCGTTCCCTAGCCGACAAGCACACGTACACACACGGGAAGTGGAAGCGGATAGTGATATCAACTCGTCTGGGCTACCATAGACTATGGGTTCTTAGACCAATGGACAACATTTCAAAAAACTAAAGCTGCTATAAATCGAAAACCATTTCGAGATTTAGCTCTAAAGGCCACAAAAAAAATGTTTTTGTATTTTTTGGATGTATCATTTTTGAGAAAATCATAAAATAGTAAAAAGTGCTGATGACGTCATGCATCAGGTGCGATGCATTTTGATGATCAAAGCCTATAGATTTAAAAACAAAGTAACTGTCACTTTCATTTTTGATTGACGTTGACGTTTTATCGTGACGTTGTTGTTTATTTGGGTAATTTTCATTAATTCTGCTCTGATACTTTCTGACTATTTTTTTTATTTATTATTTAGAGATGACCTCTATATAATATCTCCCAGAGCATGCCACCGCCCTCGCAGCTGAAAAAATGCTTCTGATTATTTTTTTACATGATAAGTACCTACTTTCCATCATTAGAAATATCAAGGTCATTTGAAAATGACCCATTTGTTGGTTGGCATGTAAACAAAGTTTAAATGTCACTTGTCAGTGTCGTTTATGTTTTTTTTCGAGACTCAGGCAATAGACAAAAATAAAAATTGAGCCTAATATGTGACGTCACTTCCGGTTTTAAAATAATTAACTTTAAAGTTAAAAATAACATGCAAAAATTTATGTATATACAAAATAAAAAAATACGGGTCCACTAATTTTCTATAAACTTTCCAAATAACTAATAAAAATATAGGGTAAAGAAAATGAAATGTTGTCCATTATAAGCTTGGATTTGTGGTTGAGCGATCAACGAAGCGATTGCTTTTCGCACAACTGTTTTCTTTTGTTTTTCCATTTAAAAAAAGCTAAGGACATAGGCATCCGCTAGAAATAAGTGGAACCGGGTCAGATAAGTTGGTATCACTGTAATATTGGTCAAATTTAGAAGATGCAAACGTTTCGCAGTTAAATCGTTTTATCGGGACAGGTGACAAAGTTGCATGAAATAAAGTATGTGATAAATAAGAGTCACTGACTTTTCACTAAGTTTTCATAGAGAGGCGATTTTATCAAGTATCACAAAACAGAAGCATTGTGCTCGCGGGGTTATAAAGGCTGGTGGCGGTTTCACAAATCACAAGCATTCACGTCATTACAATAGCAGCATTTACCTACATCATAAAATCATTGTTGACCTATTTTAGTGGAATAAAATCTTGAGAGTTATTCTTGAGAGGCAACTATTTTAACATTGAGTTCTGACTAAAATACGTACCAACTATATAAATGTGCTCGTAAAAGTTAATCTGACGTTTTAGTTAATTATTTATTAAAATTATGGTGCAGTGCAATAATGTAGTTAAATAAATGAGCTTATTTCTCCGTTATTAAGGTACTACTTTATAAATTAACTCCCTTTATATGCACCCAATGATGATATTATGGTACGAGACAAAATTACATGACACACACCCGGTAACGGCCGTTTCGAATATCCAACCTAATGATAATTTTATTTTGTTGCTATCAGAAAACGAACACAACCGAAGTACGTCAGAAAAAAGCAATGTCCAATGGCAAAAATGTTACCAATAGATTGCATATACAGAAAACGGCCATTATGTTCATCATTGAATAAGAGTAATTTTCCTGCTTACCCATAGTGTTGACGTTGTCTGAAGAGCGCGACGGCGGCGGCGTGGAGGCATTCGCCTTCGTGCCAACGTTGTCCGTCGACTTGCACCGAGAAACTTCTGCAAATTACCACGTTCACAGAATATAATAAATATTCATATAAATTTATCATCGTCGCAAGCCATACTGCTGGGGCACGTGTCTCCTTCCAATGAAGGATGGGGTTTAGGCTGTAGTCCACCACGCAGGCCTATAGCGGGTTGGTGGACCTGAATTGTGAGTAACTTACATAGCACAGCGCTTGATGTCGTTACTTATATTTTTCCTTTCCGTAACTCGTTACGTTGCCCCTAATCGTAACGGTTCGTCGATAAATCTATGCATTATCTTAAAAGAGCAATTACCTGGCTCCAACTGCAAGACTGGCGTGCTTTCACCCGATGTCCCACTGTACCTGTAACATTGGAAAACAAAACGAGTCAATAAGGGGCGCGTGGTGCTATTATTGTATTTAGTGGTGCACGAAAGGAGCCTCCCTAGAGTAACGTATCAACCGTTTTTGCACATGTCTAGCGCACCCTGGGCAGCCAGCGACTGACGCTATTCTAAGTGGCTACTGCTTTCATCCCGGTGATAAACCATAAATCAGCTCTAGTGGATGAAGAAGATTGTATTTTTTTCTTAAGCCACCGGTAGTTTCTGTTTTTGAGGACGTATTTCATACATGGTGTCGTCCTGCAGCGTGGGCGAGTGTAGAGAGGACAGGGAGTGCAGCGAGCGCGAGGTGAGCGGCGGCACTGGGAGGATGAGTGTATGTGCTTACATGGTGTCGTCCTGCAGCGTGGGCGAGTGTTGAGAGGACAGGGAGTGCAGCGAGCGCGAGGTGAGCGGCGGCACTGGGAGGATGAGTGTATGTGCTTACATGGTGTCGTCCTGCAGCGTGGGCGAGTGTAGAGAGGACAGGGAGTGCAGCGAGCGCGAGGTGAGCGGCGTGCGAGATGATAGTGACGCGCGCTCCGACGGCGGCGAGCGGCAGCGCCAGAACTCTTCCAGACCTGGGAACAATAAAAAATATCGATTCAGACAAACACACACATACAAATACATACAGTTCACACTAAGAAGCATTTTTTTAAGAACATTTTTAATGTTATGAACGTCAATGAAAATAGTATCAAGATTAATGGGAAACTGGTGGCGTGGGACATACCTTCATCGATGTCTTGACATTGGTCAGTTATAGGCCGCGTCGGAGCTCTCGTTTTTACGCGTCTTGGGCGACCTGTGAACACAATTTATATGTTAGTTGGTTAAGCTGCTGGGGTTCAAGTTTTTAAATAAGAGTAAATAAGTACGTATGATGGAAATTTTATTTCGGATTGTTTAATTGCAAGCGAATTTCGGTTAATAATAGGAAAACATATTTTTTTCAATGCTTAATAATTATTTCTTATTTACCTTTGACAAGATGTTGCAGAGTGTGAGCAGGTAATTCGGCTAGCGCGTCGGCCGCTTCGGCCAACAGTGGCGGCAGAGATAGCATCTCGTTGCTACTGCACTGCTGTTCGGCCACGGACTTCGGCCTAACCCTTCGGCCGCCGCGCTCGCGTCTGCGGCCCCCTAGCGGCGTCGCCTGGAACGTAGATGTTGAATTTGTAACTATAACATTTAAACTATTGTGTTGTTGTTGTTATATGTATGTATAGTTACTTCTCTGAGTGTACTCTTTGTGGGATCTACCGCACAATGCAGCGTAAATTTTGTCTATGTGTAAACAAAATAATAGGTAACTTACCAAGTTCAAATAATCCAATTTCTGCGTTGCATGGAACATGGACAATTTTATTAAAACATAAGTTAAATAGACTCGCACAAGGGATCACAAGACTGTCGGTGAGCATAATGTGTTAATACCAGTGCGACAAAAAAATCAGACTAGATTGCTCAGAATGATGCATTTATGTTGTAGCTAGTTCCGCGCGCACTATAATAGAATAGCGCCCGCGCGGCGCGGCTCGCTGTCCGCGCAGTCCACGCCTTCGCACGCCCACAGCGCCAGCTGCTCCACGCCTCGCCGCCGGGGGTCGAGCCCGGGACCGCCGCTCGCCACACTACTAGCAGACACAGCGCTCACCCCCGCGTGCTCGCGCGCCGCCAGCAGGTCCGGCATGGCGCCCGCGCGGCGCGGCTCGCTGTCCGCGCAGTCCACGCCCTCGCACGCCCACAGCGCCAGCTGCTCCACCGCCTCGCTGAGGGGAGAAAGTTGAAATTTATGTCAATATTAGGAAAAGAATAAAGATTTTGGAGACACAATGATTCAATGGCAATATTTTCACATAAGTGGGGTAAAATTCCATCAATAAAAACGGAATTGTAGCTCCAAACACAATCCAATGATCAGAATGAGCCAAAGAGCGACCTGTGGTTTATGCCACTCGCCGCCGTGCGCGTTGCCGCCTCGCCGCAGCTCGTCACTACACTACAGACACTCACTTGAGCAGGTCCTGCAGCGCGCAGGCGCACGGCTGCAGCGCGTCGCGCACCGCCTGCAGCGTCACCAGCTCGCCGCCGTGCGCGTTGCCGCCCATCGCCGCGAACACTTCGCTGCAGCGCTGGGAATTAAAATAAATAAATATGTGGGGACATCTCACACACGGCCATCCGACCCCAAGCTAGGCAGAACCTGTGTTATGGGTGTCGGACAGCTGATATATCTACACAAATACATAGATAGATAGATACTAAATATAAATATCAACACCCAAGACCCGAGTACAAATCTCTGTCTTTAAACAAATATCTGCCCCAGCCGGGAATCGAACCCGAGACCTTCGGCATAGCAGTCAGGGCCACTAACCATTACGCCATTCGACCGTCTGTAATAAAACGTTATGATGGGTCCAATTATTATAATGCGACATTAGAACGCAGCTGCCGAATCGAATGTTTTACGACCCGAATGTTACAATAAATTGTTTGCGTGTAAAATATGGTACTGATACCGTAAACAATATACGATTCAAAGTATTACTGTTGGCTAGGAACACTAAAATGTATAAATTATAACTGCAAGCTACAACCATGGGTCCTTCGAGCCGGATATATCCGACTGTACCTGTAAATACTGGTGCAGTATCTGGTGCGCGGCGGCGGCGGCGCGCTCGGTGGCGGCGGGCAGGGCGGGCGGCGGCAGAGCGGCGGCCGCGCACGCCGCGATGGCCGCCGACGCGTCGCCGCCCGCCCAAGCCCGCTCTAGGGCGAGCGCGCGCAGCCGGTGCGAGTGAGAGGGCGCCGCGTTGCTTGCTAGTCTGTTGGGGAAATGTTTAATGTGAAAATAATGTTTTGAGGTGTACAATTTTTTCTGTTTTGTGTTAATCAAGAAAGGAAATGTTATGGTGATACTAGTCGAAAGTAACAATATTCGGCTGTCGGCAGTGGTACGTATAAGAGAATACGGCTTTTGGCAGTGGTCACTGGTCGGATTAGAAACACATAGTTTAGTGTCACTCTCTTTGAGACGGTCACCGATTATTGACTAATGATGATGACGTCACGGCCGCCGCCCGCCGCGTCGCAGAGACACCGAGCGACGCTCCGCCGTCGCTATGATGACGTCACAGTGCGAGCGTACCTCTCGTGCAGGTCGCGCCACAGCGCCGCCACGCGCTCGCTGGCGCCGCGGCCGCCGCCCGCCGCGTCGCAGCCGGGGAACTCCACGCGCCGCACCGACACCGAGCGACGCAGCGCCGTCGCTATGTCCGTCAGACCTGAGCGACAGGAGGTAATGATTATAATTGTGTTATTACGCCAGATTGCCGCTCACTTCAAGAGCCAACGCTTACGATGTAATCACTTAGATGGGGCAGTCAAATGACAGAGGGTTAACATACTAGTTAGTGGATTTCGTTTCAGTTAGCCCCTTCTACCACGACGCGATTCTCAAGCGACGCGACTGCGAGGTCACCCATGATCGCATATAAAAGCGGGTCTTCGACGCGTCGTTGACTCGTCAAATATAAGCGACCGAGGGTTGCGTCGCTTGAGAGTTGCGTAGTGGGAGAAGAGGCTTAGAAAAAACTCACCTTGCAAACTAAACGCGTTCCTGTCTATATACAGCGTCTGCAGCGTACAATTACACTGAAGGGCCTTAGCTAACAACCGCGCGCCGGCGTCGCCCGCCAGGTTGCCACACACTTCCAGCTTTTAAACATATCATATAGAGTATCTCGAGTCCAGTAAATCTAACAAACAAAAACTCACCTTGCAAACTAAACGCGTTCCTGTCTATATACAGCGTCTGCAACGTACAGTTACACTGGAGAGCTTTAGCTAGCAACCGCGCGCAGGTGTCGCCCGCCAGGTTGCCGCTCACGTCCAGAGCCAACGCTCACGATATAATCACAAAATAGGGCAGTAAATAATGAGTGAGGGTTGACAACACGACATTTTAAACATACTAGGATAAATCACCAGTCCAGAGAATCGAGTGAAAGTCAAACAAAAACTCACCTTGCAAACTAAACGCGTTCCTGTCTATATACAGCGTCTGCAGCGTACAATTACACTGCAGTGCTTTAGCTAGCAGCCGCGCGCCGGCGTCGCCCGCCAGGTTGCCGCTCACGTCTAGCGTGCGCAGGCGCCGCGCGCCGCCTAACGCGTTTAGTAGCCCGTAGAGGTCGCCCTGGAAATAATTGAAATTTGTATTTTATTGCATGTGAGATTATGTTCCCGCTGCCGTATTTAACGAACCCAAAATCGTAGGTACCTATGTTCTGCTATTGAGCAGAATAATAATTTTAATTAATTATTGTTAATTGTATAAGTGTTGTTGCTTATTATTATTTTTTTATTTAGACTGTAAGGATTCGTTTTTTCTATACTTTTGCGCGCCAGTAACTAAGGTGGAAAACTTGCGTAAATTTAACTAAACACAGTTACATACTGTACAAAAAACGCACCTTAAGTTTACAGTCACTAAGATTGAGGTCAAATGAGCCCTGAGTCGGGCTCCTGCAGTGTGTGCACTAGCAGCGCCTTGACCGAAAAATTACTATCTGAACTAAACACAGTGACATACGTTATTAGATACATTACATATAGACAACGCACCTTAAGTTTGCAATCACTAAGATTGAGATCCGTCAGAGCTGAATCAGGTTCCTGCAGTGTGTGCACTAGCGCCTGCACTAGCGGTGCCGCGAAGGACCTCTTGCCCGTGAGTCGAGACAGCGATAGCCCAGTGATGGTCTAATAGAACATGGGCCTCATCCGACACCGGAGGGTTATTGCCATAAATTTCAATTAATATTGAATACTTCACATCCATGCTACTTATGCTACTCAATGCCAAACAGGCAGTAAAATACCTCTTTAGGTTTTCCCGGTAAAGGCTACGGAGCAACCTACGAAAAATTCACTTCAAAGCGTCCGGCGGCATCTTACAATACAAAAAGTCCAAGCTGTAAATTGAATTGAACTCAGTAACATACGGTACAAACAACGCACCTTGAGTTTGCAGTCACTAAGATTGAGGTCAGTAAGCGCCGAATCAGGTTCCTGCAGTTTATGCACTAACGCCTGCACTGCACTGGAAGCGCCGCAAACCAAGAACTAACGACTACAAACACAGTAACATACGGCATAGCATAGACAACTCACCTTAAGTTTACAGTCACTAAGATTTAAGTCCGTCAATGCTGAATCAGGTTCCTGCAGTGTATGCACTAACGCCTGCACTAGCGGCGCGGCGAAGGACCTCTTGCCCGTGAGTCGAGACAGCGACAGGCCAGTGATGGACTGGTTCTTGCCGATCGCGCGGATTATGCCTGAGAGCTCGTATTCCATGTCTGTAACAAATAGGGGTGGATATTTTATAAAGGCTGGTGTGCGCGGTGACTGTATCTCTCTCTATAAATATCTATACTGTAATATCCTGCTTAATTCAATTTATTAGGCACATTTCTGCTTTGCATGTGATATACGATAGCTTAGGGCTTTGATTCACATACCAAAACGACAATGGCATCTCGACTAGCATGTTTGCGCCTGAATATTTACCTATTAGAGCATTTTTGTATACCTGGCGTTCTACAATAGCGTCCTTCAAACCTGACATTTCATTTTTATAAAGCGCATCTATTTCTTTATTTCTTGCAATCTACGCTACCTCTAACACACTAGTAGCGCAATAAATGACTGTTGTCGCTGAGGTCGCTTTGTAAATGGTCATTCGAGCCTGACATGTAGCAATCTACGCTATCTCTAACACACTACTAGCGCAATAACTGACTGTTGTCGCTGAGGTCGAGCGTGGTGAGGCAGCGCACGCCGTGCACGCACGACTCCAGCACGTGCGCGGCCTGCGCCGACGCCAGCACGCCGGCCAGGCTCAGCCGCACGCCGCCCGCGCTCTCGTTGCAGGCGAGGCCGAGGAGCAGGCTCCTGGGGGAGGGAAAAATATTACGTTATTTGATTTGGGTGGGTGCAAACTTTAACCGCACTCGATTCAATTCAAAGTGACATGCGCCCATCTTGCAATAGGCCAAATCTAAGCTACGCAAACGCTAGACAGCCATAAGTGAAGAACGTCCGAATGCTTGCGTCATACCTATTCGTTAAAATATAAAATACTTCCTCTCTCTCTCTTTCTTCTTTCAGGGGTTTGCATTCCTTGTCTTCCTTCTGTCTCTACTTCGCCCTGTCTTCAACGTCGTCTTTTTGCAAAATATGAAATACTTTATACACTAATAACAACTTAAAACATGAAAAAATACTCACTTCAAAGCGTCCGGCGGCATTTTACAATACGACAGGTCCAAGCTGCTCAAGGCTAAACAAGCCGTGAAGAACTGGCGGAAGGATTGGGGCGGGTCCTTGGGCCGGCGCTAGAGAGACCACGGGTTGCGGCCTCATTTTTTAGTTAGCAAGATTCCTTCCACCCTTTTTTCTACTTCGATGTAGGTAGTGGCCTTATTTTTTAGTTAGCGAGATACCTTCCGCCTTTTTTTCTACTTCGATGGTTAAAACCTGAAAATTACTCACTTCAAAGCGTCCGGCGGCATCTTACAGTACGACAAGTCCAAGCTGCTCAAGGCTAAACAAGCCGTGAAGAACTGTCGGAAGGCTTGCGGCGGGTCCTTGGGCCGGCGCGAGAGAGACCACGGGTTGCGCCCGAGGGACAGTTCCGAGAGACGCGCCGCGCAGCCGCGGAGTAGGGCTCCCCACATCTGGGATCAAACATGGGAGGTTATTCTGGGGCATGTGTTGACTTGTTAAATTATTGGTGTGAAAAATGAGCCAACTAAAAGGGACGGAGAACTTCAAATTCGGAGTGGTGGATTTTTAGTCAGCATTATTTCCACGTGTCCAAAATAGTACAGAGGACATAAGTGGAACTTCAGGTTTAGCGTTTGGCATATAAATGTTTACCTTTATTGTGAATTGTGAGTGATGTTATAGAGTACCTACTTACCTAATGAATAAGAAAAAAAACAGTACTTACGTTTTCTAAAGTAGTTTCAGTATTCGTCAAGTTTAAATGCGTCAATACATTCGGCTGCGCCAAAAAATTATACAGAGTCTGAAACAAAATGATTTACATACTATTAGAAACGCAATATAATGCACAAGACGATAGCAAATATAAGTATGAGTAAAGACATTCTCAATTGAAACTAACTCATACATGCGATAAAATCACTTTTATTTAGTACTAAATTATAAACTTACATGTACATCGTCCTTAAGATTATTGTGCGAGAGGTCGAGATGAGACAGCGTGCTCAGATGGCACACGTTGTCGTTGAGGATGGTCGCGAGGTGCGATACCGTCTTCCCTGTCACTCCGCACTGCGAGAGCGAGATGGAACGAAGCCCGTCCGGGTTTTGCGCTAGACCGGAGAGTATGCTTATTGCACCTGGAAATAGAATGCCAGTGTTAAATATAGGGCTGTAATTATCATCATCACCTATACGAGCATGGAAATAGGTCTATTATGTCGTAAAAGGGTGTTATTATTAATTCGTGTGTTTAATGTATCTTGCAAAATGCGCAGAGGACATTTTAGGTCCCCTCGGAGATGCGTGGTGAAGCACGGGTGGACCGTGTAAATAGCATGCGACGCCATTTCTCGCTCAGTTGCTATTCGTCTATTGCGGCAAGGCTGCGAATACTGTTTTATCATTCGTTCATAAATTCAATTCAATACATTTTGGTCAATGTATTACTGTATGATTTTTGTGTGTGAACAAATGTTTAGGTATATAAACTAGTGTGCGCGCAGTGTACAGTGTATTATCTAGTACTAGTGCCACACTGACCCTTGTCCTCGACGTGGTTCTGCGACAGGTCGAGCGAGTGCATGGCGGGCGGGCGGCGCCGCGTGGTCCGCGCGCAGTGTACAGTGTATTATCTAGTACTAGTGCCACACTGACCCTTGTCCTCGACGTGGTTCTGCGACAGGTCGAGCGAGTGCATGGCGGGCGGGCGGCGCGCGCGGCACAGCGCGTGGCCGAGCCGCGCCGCGTGGTCCGCGCGCAGCGACGCGCCGCGCCAGCTCAGCTTCTGGTGGGGCGGCGCCGCGCATCTGGGGGTAATTGGAGACGGGTTAGATTTTGTCATGAAAGCTCTAAGCTACGGTGGATAAGAACTATGGAAAGAGATTATACTCCCGTCTAGGTGACAGCATACAACACATCATGCCACTTTAACGTTCAGATGGCAGTTTGGCATCAAACAATAAAAAATAAAAAATATTCATTTGACAAATACATTTTCGTTTTGGACGTGAGAGGATAAATTGGAGGAACGATAGGTACGATTTTATCCCCTATAGAACATAGAATATGATGTTGCTCATACGCACGACGCAGTTTCGCTTGGTTCCCTTCCTTCCCTAAATGTCACACATTTCTATAGCATACAGTTACAGCAAGTATTACCTGATGACCCTGGCGACGGCCTCCCACGCTTCGCCGCCGACGCGCACGCCGTCGCCGCAGATCCCCGTGAACCACGTGTTGTGTTGTAACGCGATCAGCAGCGGGATTAGATCTCTGTAGACAAAGATATTGTTTTAGACTTGGGCAAACGGGCCATGGATCACAGCGACCGGTGGCCAGCGACAGGGACTTTGAATACATTTTCACGTGTGCCTTTACAAAAAATTGTATTAAGTCCCGGTCTATGTGCACCAGTCGTTACGGTCGGTGGACCAATTGCAACAAGGGATTACAGTCGTCGAAATATAATAGGCCCGTTTGGACAGCCCCAAAATGTATGGGATGACAGCTGGTGTCAAACCTAAATAATAAAAAATCTAAACAATAAGTAACTTTTGGTGTTTTAAAAGTTCTTTTTTCTTTCGGCCGTTAAATAATAAGCCAGATTATGTGTCTTTTTGTGTATTTCATCAAGTAAATCAAGAGTAAATAGCAAATTTCTGTAGCTGTCCAAACGGGCCTATTATATTTCGACGACTGTAAGAGAACAACAAAATATCGATTGCAAAATAAAACATGAAGTACAAGACACAGGAAAGTCAATTTTCGGTTGTTATTGAGTATTTATTGCACATTTTATATATCTTCTTATGCAACTTAGTGTGTTGTGGAGAGGGTGGTAGTTAATGGAGAGGATTATTTTACTAAACGGTGTTTTATTAAACGGTGTAAATGAGGACTAGAATAGGATCTGGCCTGAAAAGCTTTATTGCGTACATTCCATTACACTGTGTACTTGCAGCATTTGCTGAGATTAAGGTATTTTATGTACCATTACCATAAAATGATTACTATATGAATCCTTATTTACTTATTTATTTGATACTTTATTGCACAAATATGACATAACGTCACCTTAAATCGTAAACCGCCCAACTCCACGCGAGCAAATTTTTCAGGAGACAAAAAAAAACTGATTATTATGTACTTCTAGTTAGGACACCCCCTAATGTGTTTTAATTACTAGACTAAAAAATCGGTTCCGGATTGAATGTGACTATGTAAAATTTGCTATTTTTATTTATTTATACATAAAATGGACTTTCGAGCTTTTCCCAGTCTCTATGTGAATATTTTTATTGGAGATACGTGTTTTTCCTGGAAATACGAGTTTTTCGGACTTCGATTAAGCAAAATATTGTTTTCTTTGATGGACTTAGGCTATTCAAATATAGATAAAATCTCTCTATCTTTTCCTATTACTTGAAATATAGAGATAGATAGATAGATAGATAGAATATTCTTTATTTGTACACACACACATAAAATAAACTTACAAAACTTAAATACTAACAAATATGTACAAAGAAGGCGGTCTTATCGCTTAAAGCGATTTTTTCAAGACAACCTTAGGGTGGAAGGATATTTTGTTTATAGAGGGGTCAAGTGTACTAGTAGTGTATAGAGTATTGATGTACTTAATAAAAATATGATTGTATGATCAGCAATCATCTTTATAAGCAGTAGTAAACATAAATCAGTACTAGGCAGACTGAGTCCATGGTTCCGCCGTCGCCGATGAAACCCTGGTATTAAGCACGCTGTTTCCCATGGACTAGGAACATCATCATCTGACGACCAAGGAGTGACGGATCGAGAGTTGGAACAGAGCGCAAAAGACTGTTCCTTGCCCCAATGGCATACCAGACCGTGTGTGGGTGCTGGCGCTCAGAGCTGGTTTGTACAGACAGTTAATCTGTCTGTTAAACCGCAGCCTGAGTGCCAGTGAGCTCTCCACTGACTGGAAGAGGCCACGTTAAATAAATAAATAAATAATAAATATGTGGGGACATCTCACACACGGCCATCCGACCCCAAGCTAGGCAGAACCTGTGTTATGGTTGTCGGACAGCTGATATATCTACACAAATACATAGATAGATAGATACTAAATATAAATACCAACACCCAAGACCCGAGTACAAATATCTGTGTTTAAACAAATATCTGCCCCAGCCGGGAATCGAACCCGGGACCTTCGGCTCAGTAGTCAGGGTCACTAACCACTACGCCATTCGGTCGTCAAAGCTCATGAAGAAAGAAAGCAGTCCTGGAGATACTTCTTCTGTGTACCGACTCATCTGCCTGCTGTAAGAGGCTGACAAGCTCTTTAAACTAGTGATATCCCTGGTTGAACAGTCTTGACCTTTTGGATTGTCAGTTTGGCTTACGAAATACACAATCGATAGTGGATATAATACGTATAAGTAGAAGTACTTCTGCGTTCGTTCACTGTTGGAGCAGGGTGTGAACCGCGGCCGGGGATAGCTGCGCTGGGTGTTAGTTTAGACATGATGTACGCGTTCAACTCTATCCCTCGGAGAACCTTTAGGGCCACTCTGGAATACCATTCATGGCCTTCCTACCTCCAGCAAATAGTCAGAGGTTCAACTGGTACATTAAGTACCCGATCAGAAAGGGTTTATTTTCGCAGAATGAGGTCAGTTGCGGAGTTTCTCAGGGGTCGGTCTTGGACACCTCTGCAATGGAACTTGGCATACAACACTGTCCTGTAAATCTAGCTCGCAAACGGTTAGCACAATGCATTCTGTTGATGACACACAGAAGGTGGCTGAGAGAGCTTCCTTCGAGGATGACATCCCGAAGATGAAAGTTGCTGTGTTGCATGATTCACCGCCTAGGCCTAAAACAGCGCCCCTCCTTACACCCTACAAACTCCTAATGAGCAGGGAGCCACCAGATCTGTGGGTGCGGGTTAGTGATGATCATATTGCTATAGAACGGCACATGTGCTACCTCAGCCTCGTCGTAGATAGTTGCTGGTCATTTGAGGAGCATTTCAAGATGTTAGTTCCCCGGAATCAAAAAGTAGCTGGTGCTCTGCACGCCATGCAGTGCACGGGCTACTTCCAAATCTGGGGGCCCTCGCAAAGGAGTCCATCGCCTCTAAGAGAATGACTGATGGGATCGGTTGGAGGAGCCGAGGATTCGTCAGCAACGGGTTGCAGCAGCCGTCCTGCTTTGTTTGCAAAAAACCTACATACATTAGTACGTAGTATAGTGCTGACTCCAACCAAAATATACAAAATATTTTGTTTGTGACATACGCATAACTTTTAATTTTAGAGCATAATATGGCAAAAAAAACAGCAAAATTTAAGTATAAATTGATCAATAAGTACTATGTAGTAATAAAAACAAAGTAAAAAACATAGTTTTATTGCAAAAACGTACGTTCACTCCCACCTACATCGCTCGTTGTATGGGAGTAGGAGGAGTTACGAGGTTTTATTGTTTAAAAATCACGTCTTTGAGTTAGGAGGAAAACGAAAATTTAATTTGCTCAGAGCACAATTTTTTTAGAAATTTACGAGTAATACGATTAGATGCGCCTTGAAAAAACGCTTCTATTGATACCAAAAAGTCATTTTCGCCAAAAAGTGGAGTTAGGCGGTTTACGATTTAAGGTTACGATAAGTAAGTGGTTATTTAAATGGTTTAAACGCTAAACAATCATTATATTCTGAAATATTCTCACCTTTGTTCTAAATGATCAAAGTCTTTCAAGTGTAGTGATCTAATGTCGTGCGCCAGATATATTGTGTCGATGTCCCACGCAACCTCCGCCCTGAAATATTCAACACAATTCCATTATTAAGTACCATAAGTTTATGTAAGAATTGTAACGGAGGCCGAGAAATTTTATTCAGAACTATGGCCAAAATACCCAAATAATTAAATTTAGTAATGAGTGTCAGGTATTACATAGTAATTAGCATAGCATAGTAGTTAGCAAGTGATGTGGGTAGGTACATCTCTAAACATCTGGTAATCACATTAAAGATCTCTCTCACAGGCTAATGACCTTGGCACCAAGAATTCACAACAAAAACTTACGCCATCGCCTCCCAGTACCTACAACCATAAGAGCACGCGATAAGCATCAACAAAGCGTAATGAGTCACATTTACCTGAACGGCGTTTGGCAGAGATCGCACATAGCCGCATACTGATTAGAGAAGTCCCCGCAAGTTGAATGCTTCCTAGTGCCGCAAACAGACGGCAGCTCAAACGGCAAGTTGACCTGCACAACGACAATAATGATTCACACTTGTAGTTTAATTGAAATTGGTAGAAATAAATTGATATGATTAACAAGTCCGGCCTTTAACAGATGGTGATTCATTGGGGTTTAATAATGTAGCACGAGATTAATAGGGAACTGTCCTCAGGAAAAATGTGGTTATATTTGAATTGAGGCCATCTCAAAGTGAAGTTACACAGTTACACTTCTTCTTTGCCTTATCCTTATTTAGTTACTCATCATTATTATTTTTACTAATTGTGTTTACTGAATATCAATCTGATTTTTTATAGGTCAGTGTAATTGCTTTCAACAGTTCCAAGTACTTACATAAATTGTTTAATTTGCAACCAAAATCATGAGAGATTCGAATTTTGGAGATAGCGGTCTTTAACTTGAACGAAAGTGAAAACTGTGCTAGTCAACGGTCGATAACTGGATTAGCAAGTTTCAACTAGGTCATTTATAATTTAAGGCATACCGTGTCCAATATTCGCATTTCTCGTTATATTTTATGTGAAACGGTATCATCTTATCATAAAATAATCTATATACCTAAATATGAATCACCTATCACCTCCGCTGAGATCCCCATATCGTAATGAGTAGAGAAAGAATATAATATAGTAACTAGACTTATACTGTGGTAGTAAACAAATGATTGCCAGTAGACATACAATAAAATTATACACAATCTAGACTAAGGAAGTATCTCTATTGATCACGGAATAATAATATGTGATCTAATCATCAAGGTGGAAAGTCTTCATCAACCCATAGATAGTCTGACTGCTTTGTTCAATTAGATGCGTTTTTACAAACAAAACACGATAAAAAGTATTATCACAAATTCTAAGAATAGCCTTCTTATATTTTTAAAAAATTGCAAATAAATTAGTATAAACTTACCTTGCTAATAATATCTTCCATTGGTACATTAGGAAATAGATCATCAAAGGCTGCTGCGAATGCGTGAATAGCATTCATTACACCATCTGTTGTTCCTTCCTCTCCTAAAAACAGTAAACACATACTTTGCTATCTAGGTTTTTTTATAAACGTCTTTGCAGCTGAGTATGTTTAAATTAATATTTTCATCAGTTGCATTATTTAACATCCAATCAGCTTATCCATCTGTATATGAACTTTACCACCATAACTGTGGTAAAGCAATCTATAGATGAGCTTTATTATTATCATTAATTGTTGTAAAATTATGTGTCCTTAAAGAAAAAAAAACTTCTTCCCTATCTTATCTATTTTATCTTGTAAAACATTCTCCAAAATTCTCAACCAAAGGCAATAAGACATGATTACTTAGGTAGTTACTTTAAATTATATTTTTTCAGACATCATAAAGTTGCAACAGATTATTAAAGTTCTTGCATTTTTAAAACAATGGCATGAAAATTGTGTAATGAGGAAAATGCAAGAATAACTATGTTTTGGTGTCAATGTCTACGAAATCAGGTGATTAGCACACAATACAGTAATTAGACACTCACCAATTAGAATGGACACTGGCTTGTGTTCGTGGATCAGTGTTATTGACAGGTGATTGGCCTTTTTACTCTCAAGGGCTTCAATTTCCATCAGGTGAAATCCATTGTCGATCTGAAAATAATTATTTGTAGCAAATATTTCTCTATGTAGATATGAAATTTAGAATAATTAAATATATTTAAGAAGTTCATGAGATTTTTCTATTTAGGTATGTTATTTATAATGATTTACTTACTCTGGTTGGTACTTTTGTTGTTGTGATAAATATTCTGTATGCTGTTACAACCTGAAAAGAAATTGATTGACATTCATATTGCAATGGTGGGTAAGTAATAAGTAAAAAAAAAACATCTTATACATGTTGTGTTTTGGATTCTGTATTCTATTCTAAAACAACTGATTGAAAAATATTCATTTATTCTAATGCAAATCATGAAGGAAGATCCATATGACTATCTGGCATGTACTATAGCTTAGTAGTCATCAGACATTTATTGCATGATTCAAGATTTATCTAGATACTAGAGATAGGTACCTAAGATGTATCTTCCTCTTTTTATGTTGGAATATACTAAACAAAGCTAGTGAGTTTTTCAATACACAACAGATTTAGACTACATGTTACTAAAAGGTAATTGAGATTTATCTTTTACTGTTCATTTAAAACACAGCTGGCTAAACCATGTATAGGTACCTGCAATGTATACATACAGTATAAAATGCATTAAAATTCACACAGTGAATTGGAACATCAGTTTTATATTCTGCATGTGACCACAGTCTACAATTACTAGTGGGTGTTGCATGGCCACAGGAATCAAATACACTCATAGCAATTGTTAACACAGCATACCTACACATGCACACGGCAAGTGGTATTGCAATGAATGTGTGACACACCCACACCTACATGAGTCATGATAACAATAGTTCAGTCCCAGTGTGTATGTTGTAGATAATGCTTGTTATTCAATACAGTTTAGGGTGCAGCTAGGTTAATATACTATTGTTCAATTGATATAGTATTGTAAAAATGTATAAGCAATATATTTATGCCCATGTATATTGTATGTACTTAGTAGATAGAACATAAAATTATACATAAGCATTTATTTATAAACATGAATTGTAATGAAATTGTGCCTATTGATAATTTAGAATCTATCTGGGTTTTTGGTACCAGTCTAAAGTTATAATTAATGTTAATATTATTGTATATTTGCATAGGAAAGATTGCATGTGTGCACTTATCTACATGTAACAAAATTAAAGATGTCAATATAACTTACCAAAACTCTGTTATCCACCTTATCTCCCCTGGATTCCATCCGAAGGAGGGATTTGTACAATATTTTAACATTTTTCCCCAATACATTTGAAATGCTTTCTGTAATAAAATAGTAAGAGTTCAATAGAAACAGTTTTACTTTATAAATATTATTCAATTTTAATGTTATAAACTTTAATTTATCTACAAACCGCTTAGTTCTGTGGATATTTGTGGTTTTGTTGACATTTTCCTGATTTTCTTCAGTGTCATTACCTCGATGAATTGGATTTTCTAACTATGATATATCCATCGTAACTATAAATTTCTAATAACATTAAATTTAATAACTGCACATTATTATTTATAAACATAAAAAGATCAATATTTCATTGTAAATACTAAAATTATTGACCGAAAATACTAAACCACACACCTCACTTGGAAATACGTTCATAGATAAATAAATATGACGAATAAATGACAACTATGACAAGTAATCGAGAAAAACACTGCTACTCTGTGAACACTAGCCATCCTTATTTCAAGAATCGCGAACACGTTAATATTCTGAGCCCATTTTATATCCACCGATTTTTTTGTAAAATATACGTAGATAGGTACTAGTTGGTAAATATTTGCCAAAATAGCCCTTTTCTTCTCTAGTTCTTTTCTAGTTTGTATAAATTTAAATTTTCTTCTATTTGTTCTGTATGACAGTCAGAGGATTCTGTTCCATCTGTCAATGCAACAAAGTGTATCTGTGTCACTGAAAAAAATATTTTTGTTTTTGGGTGAATTGAATTGAAATTTTATTTATGGCAATCTGTCGGGTGTGCCAACAATTTCTGCCAGTATCATGTCATGACACTGCATGTGTATTTATTTGAATTGTAATTTATTGAAGGTAGATCTTGAAAACTTTACGAGTGTATATAAATAAATAAACATAATAGATAAATACATATTATATATAGATAGATCTATACTTCTATTTGAGGAATGGAGTTATAACTTGATTTTGTTGTTAACAATGAATTTACTAATAGCGATGATAAAATTAGGGTCATGAAAATTTAATAACAACTGATGAAAGTTTATTGGAAGAGGAACTTTGATTTTATATAGGTATGGATATAATGAGTCTAAACCAAAAATGGGGCAATTCAGGAAAACATGATCTAGAGTCCCCTCGTCCTGTCCACACTCACACATGGGCGAATCCCGTTGTTTTATTTTATTGAGAAAAGCAGGGGAGCAACAATGACCCAAACGAATTCTGCACAAGATGGAAACAATTAATTTAGGAAGATTTTTAAATTTAAAAAACCACGGTCTATGATGAACCTTCGGTTGAATGGAGAAGTACAATCGGCCCTTGAGCCGGCTTGATTTCTCCCATTCATGTTGCCAGATAGTCAAACTATCCTTAGCTGGGAGGCTAAGGAGGTCATAAGTGGGGATTTGGAAATATTTTCGGTCACTGCTGGCATCTGAAGAAGCTCTTTTTGCTAGCTGGTCTGCGTATTCGTTGCCTGGTATACCAGAATGACCTGGGATCCATACCAGAACAACTCTAAGACTTTTATCGTTACACCTTCTAAGGCAGTCTTTAATGTGCAATGTGTAACTACAGTGGGTTTTACTTTTAAAAGGACATTGTGTTAGAGTTTGTAAGCAACTCAAGGAATCGGTAAAAACTACAGCCCTATCAATGTTATGGGCTTCGATAAAAGTACAAGCTTCCAGAACAGCTACACACTCCCCCGTGTAAACGGAGATTTCTGGGGGGCAAACAAACATTAATTCTATTTTTGAGTTTTGATAGTAGACTGCTGCACCACAACAGGATGAATCGGTTAGTTTTGATGCATCAGTGAAGAACAAATGCCAGTCACTATACTTAGAGTTAATCTCAGAGTTAAATACTGAATTAGCGGCCGGAGTTTGCTTGTCTATACCTATGGATAATATTATGTTGGGAGTGTATTGTATACTACAGTAGGGGAATTCAAAAAGTGGGATATATTTAAATCTTAAAATGGGACATGTTTCTTCAATTTCCTGAATTTTTTTGAAGCTGTTTAGTATTAGCGGTGGATTTTTATGTGACCAGTATTTACTTTTATTGCAGTGACTGTATAATATTTTTAATTTGTCAAATAATGGATGGGATAATCTAATATATGTTCTGAATAAAAAGCGATCCGATAGATATTGTCTTCTGATGTTAAGGGGAGGCTCAGCGCATTCAACCTGTAAAGCATTGACAGGGGAGGACTTCATGCATCCAGTTATTATTCTTAAAGCCTTGAATTGAATAGATTCTAGTTTTTTTAAAGCTAATTTGCTACATGGTTCTAAGAGGAAAGAACCATAATCTAAAACGCTACGGATAAGGGCATTATATAAAAGTTTTAAAGTAAAAGGGTGGGCTCCCCACCAGACGCCGGATAGGACTCTGAGGATATTTAAAGACTTTTCGCATTTTTTTGTAATGTAATTTAGATGGACTACACCCGTTAGCTTAGTATCGAGAAACACGCCAAGAAATTTGACCTTGTCATTGACTGGAACACTGTTGTTACATATCTTTATGTTAACTTCGGGGATATTACGTTTTCTGGAAAATACTATTGCACTGCTTTTAGGTGCTGATAGATGGAGCCCATGCAGGTTAAGCCATTCACTGAGAGAATCTAATGACAATTGTATCGATTCATTGGCATCTTCTATTGAATCACAGGGTATATATAGAGCCAAATCATCAGCATATTGCAATACTTTACAGTCTGCGTTAAGGGAAGTGTGAAGTTTAGCTGTGTAGATATCATAAAGCAGGGGGCTAAGCACTGAGCCTTGAGGAAGACCCTTCCAAACAGTTCTAGTTTCAAAGTCCTCCCCAGGAACCCGAAGAGAAACGGTACGAGACATAAGTAGATTACTTATGAGCTTTACTAACTTATCAGGAATGCTCAGCTGGCGTAATTTATACCTGAGCATTGAAAGCAGCACATTATCATAAGCAGAGGAAATATCTAAAAATACAGCTAATACGGAGGCGTTACTACTGAAAGCGATGCGAATATCTGAGACCAGAAGGCTAATGCTGTCCATGGTACTATACCCTTTACGGAAGCCAAACTGTGAATCTGCTAATAAACCTTGGCTTTCGACATACCACTCTAGTCTATTTTTAATTAGATGTTCCATGATTTTAGAGAGGGTTGAAGAGAGAGCAATAGGGCGGTAATGGTCGGGGTTGTCAGGTGCCTTTCCGGGCTTAAGTATAGGAAGGATGACTTGGCATTTCCAAGTGTTTGGAACATAACCCAGATTGAGGCATAAATTGATAAGGTTTAAGAAGTATTGTTGACATTTGAGGCTAGCTTCGGAAATAAACGAGTAAGGAAAACCATCTATACCTGGGGCGGAATCGTGAACGTATAAAAGAACGGAAGAAAGTTCATTCATGGTAAAAGGGGAATCTAGGATATTGTCAGATGGACCACTTTCTGAATAATATGGTAGATCGTCTTCAAGTGGAACAAAAGGGGGAGCAAGTTTATCAAAGAAGGCTTCTGCAATGGGTCTCGGAATTGGGGGGGAGTTATTAGGGGAACATCCACGTCTATATCTATTAATAGATTTCCATACCAGGGAAGGGGGCGTAAAGGGAGATAGTGAGGAACAGAATCTTTTCCAGCTATCCGTTTTCTTTTTACGGAAAGCTCGTCTAGATTTTGCAAGGAGTTTTTTATATAATACTAGGTTTTCAATGGTCATATTTTGGTTATATACTAGTTCAGCTTTGTTCCGTTCTTTTATTAAATCAGAGCACTCACTATCCCACCACGGGGGAGAGGATAATTTGCCTGAATGAGAATTTTTAAGAGGGAAAGAAACATCCGCCGCAGAAGAAAGAGAAGAAGAGAAGTTTTCAAAGCACGAAGTTATATTTGAAGGGTTTGCATCAGGGAGATGCTCTATAAACGAATCAAGAGAATCCCGATATGTCTCCCAGTTGGCGTTTGATAGATTATACTTAAGGAGGGGATTAGACTCCTTATGAGGAACTGTTTTATTAAAAAAGGTTGTTTTGATTGGGAAATGGTCACTTCCATGTGTACTATTAAGCCGGTTCCATTGCAAACTGGAAGCTATATCAGCACTGCACACTGTCAAGTCAACACAACTTTTACTCTCACCCGGGCGGGTCAGACGAGTGGGGGATCCATCATTTAAAATGCACATATTAAGGTCATCAAAAAGATCTGAAAGGGCGGTGCCAAATACGTCACAATGGGAAGAGCCCCAGGAGTAATGGTGTCCATTAAAGTCACCAAGGAGTATTAATGGGGGGGAAACGGAAAGAATTAAACTACGGATATAGGGGATAATTCTAATATTTGGATCAGCTATATAAATAGAAATAAAATTTATACCTTCGGCTTGAATACCGATGACATTTACGTCATCGTCAAAGGGAGGGAGAGGAATGGGAGACGAAGGAATGCGGTTGCTCGTTAAGATTGCCGTGCCACCATGGCCATCGGGTCTGTCATCTCTGAAGGAGATAAACCCTGGGATATTAAAGCTACAGTTTGGCTGTAGCCAGGACTCACTGATGGCAAATAAAGATGGAGAATGTTTGTTAATCAAGAAAGAAATTTCATGTTTTTTAGGAGCTACGCTCCTGGCGTTCCACTGGAGGAATGTCAGAGGGGCCATTGTTAAATAATTTTACAAGCTGAAATATTTGGGTTGCAACGTGGTCAGGTAGAGATGAATTATTTTTTGAAATAATCTGAGACAAAAGTGTTAGGAGAAGTTCAATTATCTGTGAAGTGGAGTTATTAGATGATGAAGGTTGAGACGAGTTTTGGAGAGCGCAACCATTTGGGGAAGATGGGAAAGAATAGCTATTAACGATGGATTGATGAGCATGTTTATCATAGCCAGAGGAAAGCGGGGCATGAGATTTTCGATTTTTTGTGATGGTTTTTCTGTAAGAAAAAGAAGTAGAAGCGGGTTGAGATTGACTGGGTTGTGACAAGAATATAGGCGGACTCTGAAGGGTCTGTGGGATAGAGTTGGTTATGTCCGCATAAGAGCGAGAGACAGACGGGAATTTTTTGGACGCTTCCTCGAAAGAAATATTTTGTTCAGCCATGACTACTTTTATGTTTTTTTGTCTTTGGTATTCGGGGCAAGATTTACTTGTAGCGTAATGTTTACCATCACAGTACATACAGCACGCATCTGATTCTGCAGTGGAGCAACTATCACTGGAGTGATTGTCTCCACAGCGGAAGCATTTTGGTTTGGAGCGACATTTGGTTTTGGTATGGCCATATCGGCAACAATTGAAGCATATTATGGTGGGGAAGTGGTATAGCTCTACTGTCAGGGAGGAATAGCAAGCGAATACTCTTTGAGGTAAGATTTGTCCGTCGAACGTCAGGACTACCGATTGTGAGGGACGCCACTCTGTGGAACCCTCTGCATTCCTAAATCTGTAGTTTATGCGCCTAGCTTTGAGAATTTTACCACAACCCGCGGGAACAGTTAAATTTGATATAATATCCTCTTCTGACCATTCTGAAGGGACTTCCTTGACCATGCCCATACGTGTAATATTGTAGGTTGGGATGCTGGTCAAATAGCCCTTCAGCGTTAGTTCTGGGTGAACAATAAAGGCGTTGGCAGATTCTGGGGATTTAAATTCAACGGCTACACGGTTGCGGCCAACTCTTTTAATTCCATCCTGCATTATATTTGTTATTTTCAGTCTCATAAGGAGCTGTCCAAATTTGATCGGGTGCATTGTTGAACCTGAGTTTGATTCCTGCTCGTAGCGGGAGACGTGGACGAGGTAAGGGGGTCTGTCTATAGCCGAGTATCGAGCTCGACCAATGGAAGTCTTTACAGATTTTACGGTAGGGGTTTCATCCTCACTATCATTGGATATGGGACGCTTTCTCCTATTTTGTTCTAATTCGTCATCGCCATTTGATAATGGGGAATAAGGAGGAGGTAGAGGGGAAAGAGGGTCAGAGACGTCAGGATCAGGGGGGGCTGGGGGCGGTCTATCCCTGTCACCCTCCATGGTCCTCAAACATAAAAAGAAACTATTTAAAAAAAATTACCAGACTCCAAGGCAAGATAAACACATAAATATATAAACACAGCACTAATAAGACGTTAAGTATTCAAGGAAAGCAAGAAAGCAAGCAGAAAGTAAGTTTTTTTAGCAAGAAATGAATATTTTTTTGCAAAGCTCATGCACCGCCATAAACACTTCCCAGCGAAAAAAAAACTTGTTTTTGGGTACAACAAGAATTTGCATTGTCGTCTAATTTTACTTGCTAAATCCTAAATACTGTGCAAGTTTTAACTTTATTGTAAAGCATGTTTTGATATATGTGAAGCCCTTTGCATAATTTTACCAATGAACAAAAATTACGAGCGGTGTACTCGGTGCAATCGTCGAAAATTGCTAACTACTGGATGTCTTCGCAAGTGGCTAAAACCGATGGAATGTAAACATCTACAGCGAACTATTGATAACAAAAGAGATTACAACGACACCGATATTGTAAGCTGTGTATTCTTAACCGAACGTATGCCTCCACCAAACACGAACAAGTTTATGAAATTTTGGAAGAATAAACTATTTATAACTGGCAGTGTAAGGTCGCTCCAGCGATACTTCACTAACAAAGTCGGAGGAAGTGAGTTTATTCGCAACTTGAACAAGGCGAATGAGCCGTCTACTTCATCAGACAAGAGAATAAGTTCTGCAGCTATATCAGATCACAGATGTGAGGTGGAGCCCTACAAGCAGTCAAGTCAAGTTAAATGTTTACATTCTGATAGTCATTCAGTGCTGCGAGGCCATGATAAACATTCGTCTGCTGAATCCTGTGCAATTTACTGTCAATTAGCTAAGTATGTAACATGAAATCTTATATTTATTGCACATTTATGTATAAGAGCTCCTAAATAAATCTTTCACATAATCACCTTCCAGACATGGCTGGTACTGGGGTGGTATCACATCCAGTGAGGCTGAAGAACTGCTAGCTGGACAACATGACAATGTGTTTCTAGTCCGGGACTCCAATAGCTCTCGTCATCTGCTGTGTGTCTCATTCAGATGTGTTGGGCGCACGCTGCATGCACGCCTGCGCCATGCCAATGGCCTGTTCTCATTGAATGATGAGACATTTGTGCCAGCCAATCGGATATCAGAACACTGTGCTACTGTTGATGTTGCATCTCATCTATTTGAAAGGCCGGTTAGACTAGCCCGACCATTGAACAGGCAAGGATTTGTTTTTATATATTATTTTGCCAATAACTTCTACTTAAATAACTGCTTGGCTTAACTTGATGACTTTAATTAACCTTTGTTTTTTCTTATGTATTACTGAAAAAAATATTTTAAAATAGTTTTGAAGATGTTACACAAAATAACAACAAGTATTTGAAAAATGTAACACACTATTTACTAAAGTTTTGTATGCTTCTTTTCAGATTTGCTAAACTGGACTCACTTCAAATGATATGTAGATTTGTAATAAGGCAGACAGTTAATGCTAATGCCATCCATCAGTTACCGCTGCCTCCTAATCTTATATCATACATAAGTCTTGGCAGTGACTATATCTCGCCCCACAGTTAGATCTGTTTGTATACTATTGCAACTCCAAAGCAATGCATTAATTATTATATTATACTTTAGTACCCATATTCTTAATATCAGACTGTCATTATGTAGTGTTCATGAAAAGTTTATATTGGATGAAATATTTTAATAAAATGATAATGTTTATGTAAAACACTTATGTAATTTGATTTTTCATTGAAACTCAGGTTTACATTATCTATTTATTTAACATCAATGGAACAAAATACTGTTTTGTCATAAAAATAGCCACTTTATAGATTAACTAAATTCTCGTAAATCGTTTTTTACTTGAGTGTATTGATCCCGAGAATGTTCTTGGCCTGAAACAAAATAGAAAAAAGTATAAATTATTCTACTGAAAATATAATTTACAATACAGAGCGCCATCTATGGACTAAAACCTATCGTTTCTCACCGTCACAAAAGCAGCGGTCAAAGTCTGCGGCGCTACGGACACGGGGTTCATGTTCATGGCGGTCTGTATCAGCTGCGCGTCGCGTATCCTCGCCGCCACGAAGGCTCGAGTGCCCGAGTTGCCCGCACTGCTGTCCGTGAGGTAGAACAACTCGGCCGCCTTGTAGATGCCGGCTAGGCCCACTCGCCGTATGTACCAGTTGAACTGAAACCCGAGAGGAGGAAATTAGACCTATGTGTGTGAAGTGAAATATTACTATCAATGTCATTTCGTAATGTTTTAAATGTTCACTAGATGGCGCTGATTTTTCCATTATCTATGAAGAAAGTAAATTGATATAGAAGGTGAGTGAATATTGCGCATAGATCTCTAGTAATATTAATTTATAGTTGCTTACGTCCACGCTCCTGTCTCCAGAATGATAGCAAATGTCGTCTACCAATGAGAGTAAGGTCGCTAGGCAATTAGGTACATTGCTGGGTAAAGCTTGAATAGCCATCGCTTTTGGCCATGAGGCTCTGAAATAAGTCAAAATTATAATGTATCTAAATATAAAAATATTAAATTATAAACTATGACTACTGCAACTACCTAATCATTCTATGTATCTCTAGAGGTAGGACAAAACCATTAGCCAAAGTACAGGGAATACCTATGAATAGGTCAAGTAGTGCTCATAGACTTGTGATGAGCTTACAGTAAAATATGTATTATTCCATCTCTTACTTGTAAGGTTCTAACATCTGAAGTCTGGTCACTATGGCATTTTCTACAAATTTGGTTGGGACTTTCGATTCCGTTAGATCCTCCTTAGGCCACTGCAAAGTAAATAAATATTTAAATAATTTGATATTTTAGCAAATAAGTCCTATAAAGTTTTGGAAGTACTTAGAAATCGTTTCTTACGCTTTTCATTTGAGATACGAGGTCTTCATTGCACTTGACATTGAAGTAATGTACGAGGTCAGCGCCCCCGTTGGGGAACAGTCCGTGCGAGACGCCCGGGTAGCCGGCGGCCTCCGCACCCGCGCCCAGCGCCTCCACGGACCAGCCGCTTGCGCCCACGAACCCCAGCGCCTTCTCCAGGATACGAGCCTTCACATCCTCCTCGTATTGCTGATCCTCTTTCTCGCTCTCACTGCTCGCCCCCGGAGCTCTAGTCTCAATGCTCGGGATACTATCTGGCGCCTTGCCTCCCTGGCTGCTATACAACCTCATAGGCCTCACCACATCAGGCACAGACGCTGCAGCCAGTGGCCTTACTAATCTATGTCCATTTCTCAGGGCTGCCAACAAATTAAAAACTGTTACTTCTTCAAGGATCTTAGTGAGGATTAAATAAAAAAAAACAAAATTAAATAAGCATAGCATTTATTGATAGTTATTCACACTCCATTGTAAGCCCTTGCATTTTGTTCACATTGATGCATTCAGTGAGCCGTGCCACCAGGCCTTCCATCATGTGGAATCCATTCAAGGCTGACTGTATTATCTCCTTCTTCTTATCTGCAGGTATGTTATCCAACATGTTGCCAGCAATGTTGATGGACACTTTAGCCAATTCTTCAGGTTGGTCTTTCCCTTCCTCAATATCTCTGAGTTTAACTTCATAATGAGCTTTGGACATGTTTAGACCAATTCTCAACTTGGCCAAATATTCTGACTCAAGGAAGCCAAAGCAATCCCTTATTCCAGTGACATTATTGATGTCCTTCAGTGCTAAGTATCTCAAGAAGTTCAGACAGGAGATGATTTGATCACCAAGCTCCATCAAGTCGGATTCCGCCCCATGAGGCAAATGACACATTTTCTTTATCATATTTTTGAGTTGTGCTCCAGAGAAACAGTCTGGGAATTCTTGTGGGTTTTTAAATGCCTCATTCACAGAATCTTTGTACAATGTAATAGCATATCCCATCATGCCAGAGTGGTTAGAAGTATCTAACAAGTACTTTATGAGCATGCATCTCCCCTTATAATCAAACTTATTTACATGTAAAGTTATAACACTAACAGCTTGTTTACGGATTGACTCAAAAGTGGAGTATATAGCAACATTTATTAATCCCTTATACAAATCAAAATGGACAGATGATGATAATAGTGAATAAGAAACATTATCAGGAAAGTAAGAAATGAGAGCTTTAGAGAGAGATAGAGCTTTAGACAATGGACCAAACTCTGTAAAAGAGAAGAAATGCACAGCTGATAACAAACCAGTGTGGATGATATATTCATTGGAGTAAACCTGAGGTAGAGCTGAATCTGGAATATTGAAGTGCCCAGAAAATACTGTGTAAAACAGTCCTGAGAGGGTGGTCATGTTGAGTTTCTCATGTTGCTGGTATGGGGTTGGCTCCTCTTCACTGTCATAGTTAGAGTTTCTGGCTTGTTTTTGTTTTTTTTTGCTACACAGTTCTAAGTAAATGAGAAACTTTAAAATATCTTTCTCAATCTTGCAAATATCCTGCACCATTATTGCACAACATTGCCTAAGTTCACTAGTTGCATTTTCTTCAGGATCCAAGTCTATATAAATGAGGGGTTTCCCAAGTAGGCTTATCAAAAATGCTACAATTATTTGTTTAGCTCTCACATTAGCCTCAGGGCCTGTTATTTCTTTTATAAAAGGGTGGTAGAACTGTGGCAGTTGAGAGTACACCTTTGTGATTCTTCTCACATTGGGGTCACAATCCATTAGCAAACGCTCTTTTCCCTCTAATTGATGTTCAGGGATAGGAATGGATTCTATGTAAGTACTGATGGAATTTAGACACCACTCTAGTGATCTTCCTCTTTTGATAGTCAGCTTCTTAAGGACTTGCTGTAGTGGATTTAAGATAATGCTAAACTGTGCATCATTTTTAGACACTTCCACCTGTTCAATCAGTTCTAGTAATGCCTCTTCAGGAGTGGCCCGTTGGATTATTATAGAAAGCAATTCTTCACATGCACTTTGCAAAGAAGGCTTTGTTACAGCTGTATCGTCTTGAATTTTGCTTATCACCTCAGATATAAGGTCTGTACAGTTATCCTTAAAGCTTTGCATGAATTTATTATCAGTTGGAATACTGAGAGCTTCTCTGTATTTTCCACTTTCCAAAAGCACAGAGATAGTAGAAACGACATCGGTACAGCTGTCTTCCATGACTTTAAGAAAATGCTAAGCCAAAAATATGAGAAATTCACTGGTAATGGGCTTGTAATTTTTTTATTGTGATACTTCGTTGTGGTATGTTTTCAATACTTACATCGAATAATGGTCTGTATCTTGCTCATGTTTCAGCTAAATAAGACAAATATTATGTAATGTTTATTCTTATTCGATAAATATTGTAGAAATTTTCAACCTAGAAAATCAATATATAGGATAGGAATTTCAGAGAAAAAAATATTTGAATCGATTTTTCGTAATATTTTCCGATTCTAACCTAAATTAAATATGTCAGAATTTTGACTTTGATATGACATCAGTATATTCTGTGATTTTATCCTCAGAATAATATTCATGTTGACGACGTTTAGCGTTTGGCTTCTCTCCAAACAATAACTTTGAGAGATTTGTGAGAACCACATCATCATTTGTCCCCATGGAAGTAATAAGTACTTACGTTTGTCCCTGCTGAGGGACGTCAGGACGGATGTATGTATGTATGTACATCATTGATGGTGGGGCAAGGACTTTGTAAAGTCCTTGTGGTGGGGTGGCTAGCGACTCTTGTGATTGTGTGAAGCAAAAAAATATATTATTATTTTAAGGTTTGAAAACTAACAGACCACCTGACATCTTGACATCTGACGCAACCGTGACATATTTTATACTCTGTGTGTAATCGTTTTTTTTTATTCGGTTTCTTTTCTTATTCCGTTCGTCTTGTATTCGTAATAAAAATAATTAAAGTCAATGGAGATGTGATTATTGCATACTTTGCTAACAGAACGAATGTCGGAAACATGTCAGCTAAACCCAAGAACATATTTACTCGCAGTAAACCATTGCTAAACATTTACAGCGGAGTAGATCATGAAGGCAAACAAGTAAGTTTCGCCGACAGTAGAAACTATCGTTTATTATTGTTCGAATATTTATCATCCTTTCGATTCTATATCTTGGATGTTTGTAGGTGGAAGTGCGAGAAGATGCCGAGCAGATAGTGAAGTGGCACGAGATAGCGGACGCGCTGGTGGCGGCGGGGTACTACCGAGCACAGCTGCAGGGCTTGTCGGCCTTCGACAAGATCGTGGGCGGCCTCACCTGGTGCATCGAGCTGTGCGACATCGACGTCGACGTCAGCCTGCTGTTTGAAGAGAACCTCACTATTGGCAAGAAGATGTAAGTGGTGCCTAGGGTTGTGTTTACGCCCACTTTCAAAGGTTACTTTTTACTTGCGAAATAATGGAGAAGGTAATCATTTCAAGACGTAAATATTTCATTAATTTGTGTTATTTTTACAGAGCACTAACTGAAAAAATAGTGAAGGTGCTGCCGTCCATGAAATGTCCTCACACAATAGAACCTCATCAGATACAGGGTTTGGATTTTATAAATATCTATCCACTGGTGCAGTGGTTGATAAAGTATTCCAGTGAGTTCAGAGAGGCCAAAGAGGATGAATTGAGGAGGTTTGCTGTGATGCAGTATGAAAAGAGTCACATTTTTGAATCAGATAGAGCCAGATTTAATCAGAAACAAAAAATGATACAAAATTTAGCCTGTGTCCAAGTAAGTCCTACAGTTTTTTTAGACAGCTGGTAATAGTCTACATAATCCAGTGCAGGACATGAGCCTTCTCTGAGATCTCAAGAGTTATTGCTATAATTTCCACACTTGGAAGGCTTACATGGCAGGTAGCACAAAAGTGCTATGCAAATCCACAATTACTTCTGAAATATAAAAAATATTTTAGACAGGTACTATTAACTACTATTAACTCCTTTCAGAATCTGTACAAACCTTGCCGGGTGCGTAAGAGGAAGGGTGGCCTCCCGGCAAATGAACTAGAACAAGTGAATGCTACTCTTTCAGAGTACGACCAGAGAATGCTGATGCATGTCTCCACTAACAAGGAGGAGACCAGCAAAGATGAAGGACTGGATTTCTTGGTTTGTGCCAGTTTAATTCATATTATAGTAATTTTAATGCTAAAAGCAGGAAATGAAAATAGATACTAATATTTTTATTATTATTACAGTATGACTATGAAAAGATGCTGGCAGATCCTTCTAAAATTACAACAGAAGTAAGTATATTAAATACTACTACAGCTATTTTTTTCAAATTTATTATGAGTTGTTAATTACTCAAGAGAATACAACAAGCATTGCTATAGATAAGAAGAAGGCTGAGGAATGTTGAAGAGTGATTGATTGAACAGTTGATAATAATGAAATTTTAAAATATTTCAGGCTGAGAGATACATTCAAGATACATCCAGTAATGATTTAGGGGATACCAAAATTCACTATGCAGTTTTACAATCAGAAATCACTGGAGAAGTGTCTAAAGAACTGGAGGAATCTGAAAAACTAAAGTATTCTGAGGAAGTAGAAAAACTTTCCCAAGCCATAGACAATATGGAGAGGGAGGCGGGAGAGAGCAAGCAGGCACATCAGAGCAGGATGGAGGATGCTAAGAAACAATATAGCAATATCTTGGCCAAGTTGCAGAAAATTACAAATAAATTGATGGCATCAAATGGCAGGTACAGCAAGAGTTTATGAAAAAGACTTTTAATGATGCTCTCATGTTAAGTATGTCAAATAAATGTTTCATAATGTTAATGTTCTGCTTTCAGTGACAAAGATGTGAAGGAGTTCTACAAAACACTGAAGGAATTAGCCAGAGAAAGAAATGAAATGTTACAGTTGATCAAACACAGGGAAAACGAACACAAAAAATTGGAAAATGACCTAAAGTATGTAAAATCTTTAAATGTTAATAAAAAGTATAATAGTGAGTGAAAAGTTTCTAATAAAAAAATACTTTTTGCAGAACTTTGAAAGACCCCAATGTACAAATAGTAGAAGAGCCATTAACGCCCGAAGAGCTGAAAGAATTTCATGAAAGGGAAGAGAAACTAAAGGCTTTTATCACTAGCTTAAAGCTAGAGCTTGGGAAGCTCAACAGGGAAGTACTGCGGTACTCAGTGGCTATAGACGAGGTGCCCGGACCCGCAGAACTATTGCAGTATGAGAAGAGGTTCATTGAACTTTACAATCAAGGTATTTACTCACTATTTATGAATATGATTGGCCTGGTTTGTCTACAGGTGGCTGATATGGCTGGTATTGAATTATTTTGTTGAAATTAAATACATATTTCATATTCCCCCAGTACCGATTGACACTGGTTAGTGTATATATGTGTCCTAGCATATTATGAGATAGTAATAATAATATGTGTCCATTAACTTTTTTGTACACACAGTTTGTTATATAATGACAAAACTTGTTTCAGTGGCCTCCAAGCACAAGGAAACGAAGCAGTATTACATATTTTATAATACTCTTTATGAAGTTAAACTATATACCTCAAAGGAACTTAGTTTATTGAATTCCATTATAGATAATTATGAAGAGTAAGTATCTTGTGACATGCCTCTTTTTGCATTTTATTTACGTACATAAGTACCAAGTTTATGAGTGTATCAATGCACATAAAATAAAAATGATAACTTTCAGAGCCATGTCTTCAGCCAGAAAGCGGGAGGAGTTTATGTCTCAATTCGAATCTATAGTCGAGTGGGTGAACCAAACGGTTAAAAAAGTGGAGACAAAATACCAACAGGAGAAAGACAAGAAGACAGATCTACACTTGGAGTTCTCTCGCCTAATGGACGTGCAGCGGCAATATGCGGCGGCGCTCAAGAAACTGGCTGACGAACGGAATAAACTGGGCAGGGCGCGGCCCAGCTGAGCGAAGCCTACAAACGAACGGTATAACTCCTGTAAATAAAGAAAGAATGTGCAAATGGCGGCTGTTACATAGTGAGTAAGTAGGAGTTCAACAGAAATACGATTACGCTAGATAGAGAGGAATGGCTGGAGTCCGTCGGCCGGTTTCCATGTTGTTTCTTTATTCACAGACGTTATAAAGGCTCGCATACACCAGATGAGTGGCAGGTACCTACGTCTGACGTCTGTCATATAGCAAGATGCCTGCAGTGTTTAGGAGCCAGGCTTGATTCCCACTTACGCTGACGTGGAGCGCACTCTCGGCCGTGTAAGTAGCATAAAACTATAGTAGTCAGAGACGGCGCTGTGCCATAGTATTATGTTAGATCGTACTGTCACTTTAACAGATGTATTAGTTGTGCGAATAAAGAAGCAGTATGAAAATGGCGGCTGTCATATAAGCGGAAGTTGGTAGTTGTATTGACAGAGCATGATTACAGCGAGTCAAAAATAAGGTAGAATATATCTTTAATTTTTGTAATTATTGTTTCTTTATTTCCGCTGGTAGTGTGTGAACGTCGCGTCGTTAGCGTAGAAGGAAATCAAGCCTAAAGGAAGTGCAATAATCAACCCACTTTGTTACAAATTAAATAAGTAGGTATATCTAGTCTATGAAATATTAATGTTAGAAATAAGAGGAAGTTTTAAAATTTTATACAGGTAACGGCGATATGGTTTATTTATTATATCAATGATAGTATATAAAGAAACACTGGTTTGTTTTGTATTTAAATATTGTATTGTTAAGACTGATATACATTCCTAACTAGCACTTTTATATTATTTGCTACATGTTTGCTACATGAATAAACTGTTAATGAAAACAGTTTTAAACCAGACTCTTTTATTTCAACAATATTTTACCCAATAGCAAGTAATATAAATCTAAACATATACCAATACATAAGTGATACAAAAACATATAATATTATACTCCATATTAAAAAAATATACAATTAAACACAAAATATAAAAATCTACTAAAATCATAACAGCCAAAATTGGACGGACAATAACGGCACCTTTTAGATTCGGCCTTCGTACCACTTGGTACTACTCCGGACATGTCTTAAACTTAGCTGGACAACACAATTAAACACAAGAGTTAAGTATTCATAATTTCCATTATACTTCGGTGTTGAAGTTGCACTAATATGATTTAACATAACGTTCCATTAAAATAAGTTTATATCCTACTTTAACGGCTAAGTTTGTGGTATCCATGTCCATCACACGTTAGGTTACACAAATCAAATTCTTGCCGGATTGTCCAGTGTTTCCCGTTACAGAGGCACGCTTTTTGGTACAGTGACGTATGTACTTAACTGAAGACAATTTACCAAAATCTACCTATAGACACGGTTATTGTTTTAACAATCACAACCAAGCGAAAGTATCATTGCACCTAATCTAGCAAAACCTATCGCCTGATGGCATTACACGTGCATCTCATTAGAGTGTGACAACGCCGCCACCGCCGCCGCCGCCACCGCCTTGCGAGGTGGAATGCGAGTTGTTGCTGGGCGACTTGCGCCGGCTGCTGCTCTTGCCCGGGCCGCCGTGTCCGTGGCCATGGCTATGACCGCTCGACTTCTTGTACATGGTGAAGGAAACCAGCTCCCGGTTGGCATTTGTCATGGCCATGGCGTGGGATGTGACGTCATAGCCTAGCAGAGCGTGGATGCGGTTGACGACCACCAGAGTGAGCCCTTTCTGCACCTTCACTGTGCGCTCGGAGTCGACTAGCGTGGCGATGGTCATGCCGAATGAGGCGTTCAGATCCTGCAAGAAAGGTAAGGTAAACGCTTGTTTATTTGTGTCTTCTCAACTTCTGGCGAAGCTGGGTGGGACTGCACTAGGAACCTACAGGGTAACCCCTTTACCTAGATACTGTAAATCGGAGGCTGAAGAGTGATAGCTTTCCCTAACCAACGGAATAAGCTCACGGATAAAAGCTACCCGTAGAAAGGTGTCGATATAAGATATTAGCGCTTCCCGCGAGCTTCGCTTCGCCTTAAAAAGTTTTCCCGTGGGAATTCCGGGATAAAAAGTATCCTACCTATGTTCTTTCTCAGGGTCTAGCTAGACCATATCTAAACCAAATTTCATTCAAATCCGTTCAGTAGTTTTGGCATGAAAGAGTAACAGACAGACACACACAGTTACTTTCGCATTTACAATATTAGTTTAGTTTATTTGCTAGAAATTTATTAATCTGAACTATTACCGATTTAATTAATTAAGAATGTACTAGCTTTAAAACAAAGTCGAGATTTTAACCGCTATTTTAGTAGACCCTTCGAATATATTTTTAAATGATTTATCAACTTTAAAATAAACTTTGATTAAAGTTACAAAAAATCTCATTAGATTCCAAGCAGACAAAAACAGTGTACTCGCTTGGTAGTTAGGTAGACCGGCTCTAATTACAACACGTTTAAAACTTTACAAAACAAAAGATAACAAATGAAATGCAATCACCCGCACTAAAGTCGCGCGTTCTTCGTTCTTCAGCCCGTAAACAGTGGCACCCTCGTTGTTGGCCAGATGCGGCGCGCTCAGGTTGCCCATCACCATGATGTAGGGCATCCTGCTCCGACCTCACTGCACTGGTCACCGACGAATGCACGAGCTCATTTTGTTATACGATCTAGCAGGCGGATGCTGCATTCATTGAAAACACTGACGGCGCGGCCGGTTGCACGCGTCGCGTCTACAGGTTGTGTGAGTGAACTCTGCCAGGTAGGCAGGCGAGGCGTGTGCGTGCGCGTGCGCATGGCCGTGTCTGTGTGTGCGTGTGTGACGTACACACCGACCTTCACACAGGCTCGCTGAAGCGCCTCAAACGTGCCCCGCTCTAACCACCGGTTAACTACATGATTGAACTGTCTAGGTGTAATTGCTGCTACATTAGATGAGATCAATGGGCGTTATTGATTGTAATCGATACGCGACCGGACCCCAAACGCAATTACAGTGAAACTATAAAGTCCTGAAATTAAATGAGGGCACTGCTATCTTTTATGTAGCAACCCTATATAGCGAAACATAACTGACTTTGATACTTGAAATTTTGCCTGTTAACTTCCTACCTATTTATGTATTTTAAAAACAACTTACCATCCACAAAAAAAGCTCTTATACAAGCTAGAAGGTGTTAATATGAAGGCTATAATAGTGAAACCAATAAATATTAAATTTAAAAATAATTTAAAAAAACTGGATCTGTTGACGAAGGACACACATAGTAAAGACATCAATTTCTCTTTTTGGACGGCCAGTTCTGTTTCTTCCAGGAGTTAGAAATATTCCATATTTTGCCCTCTTTGGCACGCTGGTCCGATATAACTACAAAATAAAATAAAAAAATCTTTTTGAGTTAAGTACACAATGCCCCCCAAATTCACACAATGTGAATTTAGTAAGTAAACAAAAAATATATCTTCAAGTATCAAAATGTTAAGGTTTGACTCAACTGAAACCAGATGAAACCTACAATCAGTGGTATGTAAACAATGTTCGTCTTGGGCTCTAAACCTAGGTTTATCGATAAATGAAGCGTTGGTTCTAATAAAAAATGAGTTATTACAATTTGTACAATGCTACATACCCGTCATACACGCTGTACGAGCGTAAACATCCTCCAAATTCGACAAAATGTGTCCAGCTTGATATTCCGCTAAACATTGTATAAAAACTCGATAAATAACTTCACTAGCTTGACTACGAATATTTTTCTTCATCTTCCTAATTGCAACCAAGCGTAAATTGTTGCTTTTATCTAGATTATCCTTATAATTAATAAGAAAATTCAAAAAAACAGCCAACCGCCTATTGACATAAACAATTGTTATGACTTTTATGTTTCTTTTCTAATGGTGCCAGGCTCCTGAAAATTTTAGTTCCTCAAACATTAATTTCAGGACTTTATAGTTTCACTGTACGCATTGTTTCCTTACGATTTCCTCAATAAGCTCATTGTAGCGCGCAATCCTTGCCATAGAATGATGTTACGCAACCTCTATGCCCGTATAGTTTGAAAACATGTCATTTTAGCATTCATGCCACACGTCATTTCGAAAGCAACACAAATTACTATTTTGCATGTGTTTTGCATATTGCATTAGCTACATCTAAGGAACTTCTGTATATCATACCATCTAACTAAACGCTTAGATAAGTATACGTAACCATGAGCCATTCTATGAGCAGTGCGCGGAACATCCAGCTGGGTGAGTGGATGGCCCACAGCCACTATGCTTCTTGTATATAGTAATCAAACTTTAATAGCTATTGTTGTAAAACTTAGCGTGTCGGTGACAAACACTATTTAGAGCTGAATGAATAGGGTCAGCGTGGTGGTAGGGCATTGGCCAGTGTCAATATAAGTCTCAGTCGCTGACTGCCCAGGGTGCGCCGGGAGTATACATTAGGTACAATAGCGAACATCAGTGTTTACGTCACTCGAATAGCCCAACCAACCAACTAGCTACCATACCAGCGCTTCAACCGTGCTTAATTATAACAACGTGGGTTGGTTCCAGTGTTCGAGACGTACCAGAAGGCGCGGCTGGTGTTCGCGCAGTCCATGGCCGAGCTGGCCACGAGGTCCACCAACACCAAGTGTCTGCAGAACGCCGGTGCCTTGGGTTGGTCAAGTATTGTTTTGTGATGTAAGCTGTAGCTATAGTTATCCCTTCGAGGATATAATAGGTTACCTACTTACTATACAGGGTGTTGCAAAAAGGGTATATTAAGCCGAAACCAGCATGTGCAGCATGTTATATCTAAGCCCGAAACTGAAATCAGAATTTCAAAATAGTTTACCGTTTTCGAGTTATTGACGATTGAATACATTGTTCATTGCTGCTTTGCTTTATGTTCATAACTGATAATGATGACAAGGATCTAGGTAATTAGAACCTAATAGGCGATACACACTATCAGCAACGAAACCCAAGAATGAGTTCGTAGTGCCGACCGCTCGTGTCATTATCATTAATGATCGTACCTACCACCAGCTCACTTAGGAACCAAGTTGAATGCATGGAATAGCCCCTTTAGCCATGAGTAGATATGTACTTATAACAATGTTTTTTTTAACATGTAGGTAAGTATTAATATATTTAACTGAAGCCGCAACCCATGTCCCCCAGAGCTGCTATCGCCCCTGCTGTCGGACACATGCGCGCAGGTGCGTCAGTGCGCGGCGGTGGCGGCGGCGCGGCTGGCGGAGCACGACGAGGCCGCCGCCAGGACGCTGCTGGACGCCGGCGTCGTGGCGCAGATCTTGCAGCAGATCAATAAGTATAATGTACGGGCTTCTTCTGAGTGCCGGTGGTAGAAGTGAAACTTGCGCGCAGTGGTGGACGTTGGTGCATTTGCATCAGAAGCTGACTGTACTGTAGCTTCATAAGTGAATGCTTGAATGAGTAGACGGTTCATGAGTTTGACATAGGTACCCAAACCCAACATAATCCTTTTTTGCATTTATTGCCATCACCGTTAGTCAGTCAGGTACTTATAGTGTAGATAGATTTATTTAAATAGTTGTTATTGTATGAAATATCACGTCTGTACATAAGTGCAGCAGTCTGAAGGTTAAAGATAATATTATGTGGGACTAGCAATAAACTTGCAGGTAACAATGCACACATTACAGCGTGCGACCTAAAGAGGCGTTAGTTAGACGATCTCGCACCACAAACCACAAGAACCTTTTAATCAGATGCCTATAAATTCAAATTTATTTTGTAAGTAAGTACCTACTGAGGTCAAAGTCAAATTTCACCTGCATCCTGTTACTAAGTACTTATCTATATCATCATTAAGATGAACGATCTACTTACCTAAGGCTAAGTACCTCACTATAGTGTAAAATGTAAAATTCGAGATAGTAGGTATATGATATGCCTGTAAGTATACAGTCCAGTAGTGCACCAGTAATTTCAATATTTTTTGCAGGTTTACTACAAAAGATCTGCGTTATATTTATTGAGAGCTGTTGCAAGGTAATTGTTGCGATACATAGTTTAACTATATCAACTTATAAAGTTTAGTTAGCGTGTATAACTAGGTACTAAGGTACAACAATGGTAGGTAGGTATAAACTTTATTTCCTGTTGAAGAAGTAGTTATGGCACTGCCTAGGTAGGTACCTATTTCATATTAAACTAGCTACAAAGTAATAAGTATGGTTATTTTGTAGACATAACGAGGAGTTAGCGTCAAGTGTGGTGCGCCTGGGTGGGCTGGAACAAATCGTCGCATGCCTCGAAGACTTTGATACACAGGTAGGCCTACCTAGACCTATTTTACCATTTAAATTAATATACGCACCAACTACCTACCTACTAATACGAGAGGTATGTAGGAGAGGTTACACTACTGTTAATATTTTAGGCCAAATTCTCCTCTTATAGTTATACCTGCTAATTGATAGAGAATAAACAAAGACAGACTCAAAACCATTGCACGACATGCCACTATTTATACAAAAGGAGATTAAGGAGAGGAGGGAAACGACAGAGTGGCAGCCATCGTTAGTGATCAAAAGTAACGACGCCGAGCAGCCACTACAAACGTCTGTATGACATCGCTCTTAGAGGTACAGTCAGCTGCATAAGTACATAAGTAGTACCTTGTCAATCTAAAACCGGCTATCCATTCATTGAAACATTGACGGTTCGTCAGTTGGACAAGGTACAGAAGTGTACCTACTATAGCTACTTATGCTGCTGACCGTACGTATACAATACATTCGCAGGTGAAGGAGAACGCGGCGTGGGCGCTGGGCGTCGTGGGCAAGCAGTCGGCGGCGCTGGCAGCGGCGGCGGCGGACGCGGGCGCGCTGCCGCTGCTGCTGCTCGCGCTGCAGGAGCCAGAGATCTCGCTCAAACAGGTAAAAACTACTCGTGGTAATACGCCTTACAGCCTATCACGTAGGTATCTACAAATTATGTTAGGTAAAGTGAAATTCAAAGGGGGTCTGAAATTGCTATGAGGCTGCTATAGGCTGAAGAATAAGATGAGTTTTATATGTGCAATCAAAATACAAAAAATGAGAGGCCTCATTGGTGCTGTGCGTTTTTATGACTGCTACTTTGGGACGGAACGACGACGACGCAACGCAGTGCCAATGGGGACTTACCCTAAGACTATGAGTAAGTACATAATATTATGTATGAGATATATTTCATCGTCACACTTACAGATAGCAGTGGGTGCGCTGGCGGACTTGTCCCAACACATCCCCGAGGCGGTGGCGGACGCGGGCGCCATCCTCCACATCGTCCGCACACTCGAAAACCAAGACCCCAAGTTGAAGGTAAGTACCTTACTAATTACCTACCTAAATAAGGCTCACACCATTCCACACACATCACAGCAAATAAATTCGAATACGCGCTTCGCTCGACGAGGCACTTCGATCGATACATCTCAGCAATAATAAAACTTTAATTAACGACTTTTCTTAATTCTGATTTAACGACCTTACTGGATCTCCATCCATATAGTCTGTGGTTAGGTACAGTAATATAGCATTACAATGCATTCACATTTTATAGCAGGAGGTGGTTGTGGATAAGGTTGGCTGGCTCAAATTATGATGTCATGTGACCATGCAGTTTAGTTGAACATTGCGCCCCGGCACGGCATAGTGTGCGATTTGATTGAGATTTAAAATAAATAAAAATAAAAAAGCCTTTTATTTCTTACCAAAAGAAACTTATGCTAGTATCATGCAGAAAAAAATAATATTTAACGAACATTTAAAAATTATTGATTTAAGTACTTATGGTTATTTATTATTTTACTCTTAAATAAATTGTATTAATTAATTAATTAAAAGCATGCAGTATTCCATTCAAGGATTGAGATTTACCCGCCTATAATATTGTCTCTCCTCCACAGCGCAGTGTGCTATGCGCGCTGTCGACACTGTCGTCGGCGCGGCCGGAGCTGGCGGAGGCGGCGGCGGCGGGCGGCGCGCTGCCCCCCGCGCTGCTGCACCTGGGCCACGCCGCCGCGCCCGTGCGCCGCGCCGCCGCCTGCTTCGTGCGGGATCTCGTCAAGCATTCTGTCGATGTGAGCTGCTGCTTTTCATTTGTTTGTGTAGGCCAGTAATATTAGTTCAATGGTGTAGGCAGTTTGGCGCGAAAGGCAAAAAAAAACTTTTAGTTAAGTCTCACGTCTCCTATTACTATGTATGTTATTCCTAAGTAGGTGGAACCTGAGATAAATCGCCGCCGGAGCGACTTTATGAGCTGCTATAGACTGTACCTGTGTAGGTATTTAGTTATACAGGACATTCTCTAAATGAGTACCTATATTTCCAGCTGGCGCAGTTGGTGGTGAACTCGGGGGGCTGCGGCCCGCTGGTGGAGCTACTGGCCGCGGGGGGTGCGGCGGGGTGTGCGGGGGGCGCGGCGGTGCCGGCCGCCATGGCGCTCGGCTTCATCGCCGGACAGTCCGACCAGCTCGCCATGGCTGTCATCGAGGCAAAGGTACTCAAACAGACATAGTAAATCACGCCTATACATTCTTATGTTAGTTTTACCGATATTTCGTAGTCAAAATCCTGTAAGTACTATTAACTTCTTTAGATGAGCTCTGGAGACAAATCAATATTCTACATAATGATTGTTTTCATGATTTAGCTACAAGATACGTTCCTATTAAATGATAGGTACATAGATTTTATTCTCTCGGATCTTGCACAATGCTAAGTTTAGCTCATTTCCTGTTAACTACATTGGGACTAAACTGGTTCTGCATGTTTACCTATGATATTTTTTATAACCACCAAGTTTAGCTCACTGCTATTTCATAGCAACTAAACTGAGTCTGCCTACCCATTTTTACCTATGATGTTTTTATAACCACCAACTCACGCACACACTCCTAATTACATAGCCACTATAATTAGGGTCTGGATTTTTACCTATAAAATGTAATGTTTTTGCTACCACCAGGCGGTGCCAGGTCTAGCGAGCATGCTGCAGGGCGCCGACAGCGAGGAGGCGGCGCTGGCGGCGGCGTGGGCGCTGGGCCACGTGGGCAAGCACTCCCCGCAGCACAGCCTCGCCGTGGCCGTGGCGAATGTCTTCCCCGCGCTTATGCAGGTATTGCTGCTTTTTTGGGGTACGAATTTACCTGTTGAACCTCTATTCTATAAGTTGAAAAGCCCTCAAGAATACCTTTCAAACTCAATAGTTTATTCCATCCACAAGTTTTACAGGTGTTGAATAGATAATGTAAAATTAACCTATAATAACTTGAAGTTAAGAACTGAAAGTTGCTGGTGTTTCTCTTGAGGTTCTATTGTATTCACTAGTGAACACATTCCAAGTCCCGTTTACTTGATTGGTTTGAAATGTGAAATGAATTTGTTTATAGCTTTACACTGACCCAAAATCATCAGCTGAGGTGAAAGGGCGAGCTTGTTGTGCCTTGAAGCAGGTGCTGCAGTGCTGCCTGCACCGCCCCGCCCTGGAGCCCATGCTGCACGCCGCGCCGCCCAGCATACTCAAATATGTGCTGGCACAGTATGCCAAAGTAAGTTCAGGCTGACTTCAAAACCACCAGTAGTTAATAAACTCATTTATTCATCAAGTAACAAACTGTCTTCAATATCACAGGCACAAATTGTGCATTAACTCTTCCAAAAACTTAACAATGACATTGATCAATACACTGGACCATCATCAAGGTTGTCATCTTCTTCATCATAGTCTTCACCATTATCAAAATAGTTATTTGCATAGTCTGTTCCATCATCAAGCTCAAACTCTTGTTCTTCTTCATCCTCAAGCTCTTCATCGTCACTGTCGCCCTCCTTTTTCACGACGCCGTCTTCATTTGTCTCCATAACTTCCTTAGATCTTTCTTGAGATTCTTTCTTCTCTAGAGTTTGCAATCTCTTCTCTATATGTGTAGGATCGTCGAGTTTTCGTTTCCGTGTGAGCGTGCGGACGCGGCGCGCCTGCGGCCGCAGCTCGCTCGGCATGTTGCCCCACACGCAGTCCAGCGTGCCCACTTGCTTGTCGTCAAGAGCCAGTAGCTTGTACTTATCTGAATACCGCTCTACATCATCAGTCTTTGTTTTCGTAGTTACATAGGCGGGTGACTCGTGTAAAAATTCAATGAATTGTTCTTTGACTATGACCATGTAATCTGTAGCAGCATCGCAAGGCAGCGGTAAAGGCTTTGCTTCTATTTTAGGGAATAACGGAGGGGGCGCGAGTGTTGGTGCATTATTCTCACCTCTTGCGATTCCTAGAGCTTGCAATTGTTCATGTGTTAACGAAGTACCACTACCACCCCTCCCTCTGCCTCTGCCAGCCATTATTTATAGAATTCTGTATATATTAATTTAATAAGGATCGAACTGTTGAGGAAATTTGTTTGTTTATCTTTGGATTTTTAGGTTATTTTATTTTGTCTAGTCTCTGACAGTCTGTCTGACATTAATTTGACATTGACAACAACCGAAGCTTTTGGCCTCAGATCAACCTTTTGGCTGATTACATTAGATAAAGTACTCTGTGAATAATATAAGGCCGGCCACACCTAATAATTCATTCAAGAAAATTTATAATTTTAAAATTTCTTCACATTAACAGTGTTTCTTTTTAAGCTGCGTACAGACCGGCCAAACGAACGGGTTTCGTTAACCTTCGTTGCTGCAATCTGCCCCTGTTTATGTATGATAAATATCCATCGTTGGGCGTTCGTTGGGTCGGTCTGTACGCAGCTTTACCCGACTGCCGAAGGAGGAGGATAATGTTTTCTTCTTATTTTTACAGATACTGCCTAACGATGCCCAAGCTCGTAGACTATTTGTTTCCACGGGAGCCTTGAAAAAAGTACAGGAAATCGAAACCTCACCTGGAACATCTTTGATGGAGTATAAAAATATAATCAACAGCTGTTTCCCGGAAGAAATAGTTAGGTTAGTTAGTTGATTCTTATCATCCGTGCATGACCGAATTTATAGTCGGCAGAAAAGAAATCTGACCCCTTATCTTAGGTACAGTTTGTTGCTAATTGAAGTGATTTGATTGCTGAGAAATGAGCTGTAGTGTAGGACGCTCTTCGGCTAGATGGGGTGACGAAACGAACTTCTCACTAGTTCATGACCTAACCTTTTTTGCAGGTATTATACTCCAGGATATTCGGATGCGTTGCTGGACAGAGTCGAAGCGTATACCCCTCAGGTGATCTTACTTTCTTAACTTTTTAGTAACTAAGTATATGCTTCAGTGCTAACGACTCTTGCGAGTATATATTATTTCCCCCAACTTTAACTAGGGTCAGGTCAAGTTGGGTGAGCCGACACCAACACAACTTTCTTGATCCCTCCTCTACCTCGATTCATAGTTAACATTCTTCGCTTTTTACAATTTACAGATTCCTGAACTATTTACCGACAAAGTGCCCAGTGACTGCCAAAGTGAAATAACTATAGAAAATGGTCAAAAATAAAAATGCTTTTCTATTTCTCCATGTATTATAATTTATTGTAAAATACAATCTAAATTGTTTGTTCATACAATAAATTGTTACTACCTTTCTTTGCGGGTATTACTTATTGCTTTTCTAGAGTCCAAGAAGTTTTTTCGACTTGGACAATACCACCTCCAACAGTAGACTTTTCAATCACCATTGATTGTCCGATTATTCTGTAACTGAAAACCAAAATACCAGTTAAGCCACAGTCAACAAAAGAGACAAATGAGTACCTATCCACCCTGTTTGATAATTACCTAGTTACGATCACACAAACTCGTTAAGTAGTAGATAGATATATGTTAGTGTTTGCGCTGGGGGTGGATACGTATCTCTTTCTCTGACTGTACCAATTTTATTGGCTAATCCTTTCACCATTGGTGACCATCCTTAGGTACTACCAGCTCAGTGAACTTTACTTATAATCGTCCACGGCTTTATTCAGGGTATTGCAAAAAGGGAATAGGTACTAAGCCGAAACCTACATATGCAGCATGGCCCGAAAATACATAGGATAGGTCTCTATTTGGCCTCTAACTGCCACAAAAAATCGTCATACAACCACCACCTATTTAAAATAAGAGGGAGGGCGTCTTACGTTTGCTTTATTAAGCACTAGGTCTAATAAATAGGTAGGTACCTATATATACTTACTTTTCATCAGCTAGCATGTTTAGTACATCGACACCAGCCATATCAATTTCGAAGAAGTCATCAGTCGTGCTAAACATAACTTTTAGTTTAGTAAGTCGATCTTTCAAACGTGTAAGTTCTTCAGGATACAGCCCCTTGTAAATAAAAAAGATTGATTAGATTCTCTGCTATTTAATTTATTTATTTGCTTGGTCCACGAGTGAGTATTAAGTACATTGAGGATGAGTACAGGCGACAATGCGTTGTTCTATGGTCGGGTGCTATGAAAAGTGCTAGTAAGCGTGCGTAGGTACATACTTGCGTGTAAAGCAAAGTACCTGGTAGGCATAGAAATGGGGAGAAAAAGTTACAAGTAAATTACAGAAGGCGAGCCCCAGTTTTTGTTTGAGTCGTCATTATTTACTCCCAATAGCAAGATATTTACGTTACAATTAATTTGTTGGTCAGGTGATCATTCGTGCTGCCAAAGTTTCACTTGGTTTTCTTCTCCATTGGATCCTGGCTTTGCTGACTGTACTATTCTCACCAATATAATAAGTTAAATTTAACTGTCAATCATAATCTATTTTTTGCATGCTATTACTGTATGCACTAATAAACATTAGTGGAGCCAGTTACTTACTAAAGCAGTTGACACGTTCATATTGTTCATGTCCGTAATGGTACTCTACCTTAATTTTCCAAGATGTAGGACTTGAAGATACTAAAAAATCCAACTGAACAACCACTATGTAATGCATATTTTACTAAATTAATGCGGGCACAGGACTACTAGGTAATATTGTAGGTCCTTGAGTGCGATGCTCAAATACTATGTTTGTACAGGACCCTATCGAAAAGGAAGAGGATATGGTTAACCATAAATTGATAATACATTATTTGATCGATACGATCGTGTTTTATTATGAAGTAATATTAAAAATGACATTATTTACGCTTAAATTAATTATATAATATTTAACACAATGTCGTTGTCGGTGAGCAGCTAAATTTACCTGTAAATATAAGATATAAATACGTTAGCTAAGCAATATAAGTAACTTTTCTGAGCTCAATACATACTTAATGTTATCAGAGAAAATTTTCTTCAAATGGATCAGTTATATGCTTGTCTATTTTATAATCATCATTCTATAATCGGCATAGGTTAAGGTAATTTAATGTTAATAAATATTTAGATATTTACCTTATTTGCAATGTAAAAGCAAAGAAGAATACCCCACAGAAGACTTGCACACTGCAAAAAAAATAAAATGCATGAAACAACTTGAATAGAAGACATAAATATAAATTATTCATATAAATAGATCAGTAAAATATATCCTCAAATATATCAGTTATATGCTTGTCTATGTTGTATTCATCATGTAAGTTACGTGAAAGTTAACTCAATAAATTACATTGCGATGAACACAATAAAGCATTACCTTATTCTCTGGTAACATTGGAGGTATCGCATATGGACATTGGTGTTGATGTATCTGTCGGTGTGTGACATGTCCCCACATATCATATTATTATCTGTAAATAAAAAGTGTTGTAAGTATACATATTTTATATTAACAAATTAAGCAGAGTATGTATTTATTTTGAATCAGTATTACCATACCATATTTTCCCCACGATTTAGTGAGCCAGGGATAACTTAGCAGTTCATCATATTATTACCTAAATAGCAATTAAACTTAGCACCTACATAAAGAAAAATATGAAATTTACCTTCTGCTATTATAATTTTCTCCAGCCAGTACTCGGCTCAGCCCCATTGTTTTGGTATTAAATCTGTAATAAATAAGAAGTATTTAAAAAGGATTTCAACTGTATGAAATATATAATTATTTCATTCTTATTTTCAGTATTACCATACCATACTATCCCCACGGTTTAGTGAGCCAGGGATAACTTAGCAGTTCATCATTAAATTACTAGATGTACCATATTAATTCCAAAAATTATGTACCTTATAATTTTGTCCTTGTGCCAGCACTTGTTTCCTCTAAGTACACCATTTTAGGCTTGACGAATCTGTAAAAGAAATTATTACAAATTAATTTTACTTGCAAAATGGATAAACAATAATTTGATTGAAATATGTATATCTTCAGTAATACCATACCATACTATCCCCACGGTTTAGTGAGCCAGGGATAACTTAGCAATTCATCATATTATTATTAAAAAAAACTTTGATTAATGTAGTTATAAGATAAATAATAGTGTTGATTTAGTACCTATTAATTTATTCCGTGGTCACATAATCCTTATCCAACCACGAAACCTTTCTTCGTGGATAGCATATCTGTCAATAAAATGAAAATATACTTGAAGACAATATTATAAAAATAATGATTATGATGGCTAATGCATGCAAACATTCAGTTGTTACCATACCATATTTTTCCCCACGGTTTTGTGAGACAGGGATAACTAATTGTATCATCATTTTAAAGACTTTCTAGCTAATAGCTTTGAAATATTTTAATGCTTATATTTACCTTTCGATTTAGAAGAGAAGAGTTGTAGGGCAGTTTTCAGGAATAAACTGTAAAATAAAGAAAATCACATTAAAATGATTTCACAATGCCTACATACAATTTTCAGTAAATTATAGATGTCAGAATAATCGATCAACATATTGCTTCAGACTGGGGCGATAATAAATCATCATGTAAAGATTCTATAAACTGTATGATTTTGATTTGTTTCAAATGTAATTCCCACTCACCTATTCATTAAATTATTTTCATTTCATCTTATCTTAGATGTAGTATGTGGATAAAACCTGTGAAGATATAAGATTTAGACCAATTTATAATTAAAATACCTAGAGCAACAAATAATTATAAATTCAATCAGGACCATCGATCTACACTTATTTTATATTCAGTGGCATTGGGGCGATATTCGATCTCATCATGTAATTATTTAAAGTCATAATAAATTAATGAAAAATAATTTCACTTACCAAAAAAAAGCTGCAGTTTAGTTATTCTTTGATTTGGAGTCTCAAGATGATCAAAATCCTGTAAAATGTATAAATTATTAGACAGACCTATGAAAATTTATCATAAAATTCATGAATAAAAGCATAACGCAATCAGAACCATCGATCAACATTTTATATTCAGTGGCATTGGGGCGATATTTCGATCTCATCATTTGCAAGTATTCAGTCAGTATGACTAGAAATAATATCAAATGTAATTTAATCGTTATCTTACCATGAAAAAAGCAGAATGTTGCACAGTTTTTTTTTTGGTAGATACATATCGTTGTGCTGTCCTGAAAAAACATTTACAATATTAGTTGAAATAAAGTAATTTAAATTAAATAGTGTGGCGTCTTTTTTATAAAATCAGAAAAATCGATCAACATCTGCTTCAGACTGGGGCGATAATAAAATCATCATTAAAAAAACATCTCAATTTTAATGATTTCATTATTAATTAATTTACTGACCTGTTTAATACAATTATGCAGCTTTACTTTCACATCGTTGAGAAATTCCATGGTGTAGATGTAGATGGAGCAAAATTCTGTAAAAATAAAAATCATATTAGTTTTTAATAATGTAAGCATGCTTTACTAAATGTAGTGTGTTAAAAATCAGAACCATCGATCTACATTTTTGTTCAGTGGCATTGGGGCGATAATTTAATCTCATCATGTAAAAATTGAAATATCTTGTTAAATGATTATTAAATGACATTTAAATGCTTACCAAAGGACTTGTAGTTATTCTTCAATCATTTGGGTTGCATTTTGTTCATTGTTCAATGTGCATACATCTGTAAAAATATTTAATAAATTATAAAAAACATATTATTTTACACCAACAGTGTAATGATGTTATAACAATTATAATTGAATCAGAACCATCGATCAACATATTTGTTCAGTGGCATTGGGGCGATATTTCGATCTCATCATGTGTGCAATTAAAAAAAATATGAATAAAAAGCATATTCCGCTTACCAAAAAAAAAAAAGTCCATCTATTTGCATTGTAGTCTATGTGTTGATAACCTGTAACAAATAAATTGATGCTGTTACTAAGTTAATATTATAAAGTCAATTCACAAAAAAATTGTTAAGTATATCAGAAAAAATCGATCAACATTTTATTTCAGACTGGGGCGATATTGAAGTCATCATGTTAGACACGTGTCAATAAATAAAACATTCAGAAATTGTGGGTTTGATTCATATCTTATGTAAGTAAGATAGCATGACCCCATACACCATGTTCATTATGTTTCTTCATAAATTATTGTACAGAACTTATACCTACATCCATCACATTATAATGCAATTAAATTTTACTTACCAGTTTCAACATCTGTGTAGCAGCTGCTTTTCAGACCGTTGTTGCATTCCATGTTGTTTTTCAAAACCTGGGAAACACAAATTTGCTTTATTTTCTAATTATGTGTAAACTTCTCCAGTACGTATGGAAATATAAAATCAGGACCATCGATCTACATTTTTGTTCAGTGGCATTGGGGCGATATATCGATCTCATCATGTGTGCAAAATTTGAAGCAATCAATTATTATTAAAATATAACCTGCAGCTCACCAAGAAATCAGGAGATATTTCAACAATCTTCATTGTATTTAATCCAATGGTGACCTGTAAAGATATTTTTTTGGTTAGACTACAATATTATCAGTGGTAATGGATTTATGGATTAACAATATAATCAGAACCATTGATCAACATTGTATATTCTGCAGGCATTGGGGTTTCGATCTCATCATGTTATGTGAAAAAAACAGTTACACAAACAATAGATTATTTTCTTACCAAGAATACTGCAGATCATGTTACTTTGTTCAACGGAATGTACGATGTTCGTCAAGTCCTGTAAAGGTAATTTATGGTTAACTATAATGAAAGTAGTATGTCGTGAATATTTGGGTGGAATTAATATTTATTCAGAACCATGGTTCAACATTGCATATTCAGAAGGCATTGGGGTTTCGATCTCATCATTTTAAGTGTAGTATTGACAAACAAAAACATAATATATTAACTCACCAAGACAACACCAGATCAACTTATTGGATGTTTTTGAGTTTATTCATTGATGTCCCACACCCTGAGAAAAAATACATTATTAAAATGAGAATTAGGAAAAACAAGATCCAATTATCCAAGAACAAATTATTTCAAATCAATCAGAATAATCAATCAACATAGGTTTCAGACTGGGGCGATATCAAAATCATCACATTATTTTATTACAGATACCATAACAAAACCACAAAATTCATACATTTATAATCATATACATATTTATTACCTTTTTCTCGTATCAGCAGCTTTACAGATAAGTAGATCGATCGAAGATAGAGACGTTTATTCTGGATATTACCTGAAAAAAAAAAAAAACATAAATGTTGAAAAATAATAATAATAAGCTATGTATGGTTCTTCAAAGGAAACAATCATAATAATCGATCAACATGACAATTTCAGACTGGGGCGATATTAAAATAATCATTTTAAAGAATTTTTGTTAATTTATGTTAGTTACTAAATAAATTAAGGTACCTATGTAGGTATTAATTACATTTACTTACATGGAAATTCAGCAATCCTGTGTCTCTGTTGCAGCATTTTTATCATTATTTCATTCGGTCCTGTCCTGTTACAGGACTCCTGTATGGAGAAAAATGAACATGAAATTTTAATAAATGACAAAAAATGCTCCATGATAAATAATTTTTAACTTGGGCGATTGTCACACTCAACCCTTGGACGTGTGGCTATAGGCAACCACACATCTTACACGGAGTGTGATAATGTTCCTAGCCAGAGTCACGCACTTCTGTCGATGTGAGCTGCTGCTTTTCATTTGTTTGTGTAGGCCAGTAATATTAGTTCAATGGTGTAGGCAGTTTGGCGCGAAAGGCAAAAAAAAACTTTTAGTTAAGTCTCACGTCTCCTATTACTATGTATGTTATTCCTAAGTAGGTGGAACCTGAGATAAATCGCCGCCGGAGCGACTTTATGAGCTGCTATAGACTGTACCTGTGTAGGTATTTAGTTATACAGGACATTCTCTAAATGAGTACCTATATTTCCAGCTGGCGCAGTTGGTGGTGAACTCGGGGGGCTGCGGCCCGCTGGTGGAGCTACTGGCCGCGGGGGGTGCGGCGGGGTGTGCGGGGGGCGCGGCGGTGCCGGCCGCCATGGCGCTCGGCTTCATCGCCGGACAGTCCGACCAGCTCGCCATGGCTGTCATCGAGGCAAAGGTACTCAAACAGACATAGTAAATCACGCCTATACATTCTTATGTTAGTTTTACCGATATTTCGTAGTCAAAATCCTGTAAGTACTATTAACTTCTTTAGATGAGCTCTGGAGACAAATCAATATTCTACATAATGATTGTTTTCATGATTTAGCTACAAGATACGTTCCTATTAAATGATAGGTACATAGATTTTATTCTCTCGGATCTTGCACAATGCTAAGTTTAGCTCATTTCCTGTTAACTACATTGGGACTAAACTGGTTCTGCATGTTTACCTATGATATTTTTTATAACCACCAAGTTTAGCTCACTGCTATTTCATAGCAACTAAACTGAGTCTGCCTACCCATTTTTACCTATGATGTTTTTATAACCACCAACTCACGCACACACTCCCAATTACATAGCCACTATAATTAGGGTCTGGATTTTTACCTATAAAATGTAATGTTTTTGCTACCACCAGGCGGTGCCAGGTCTAGCGAGCATGCTGCAGGGCGCCGACAGCGAGGAGGCGGCGCTGGCGGCGGCGTGGGCGCTGGGCCACGTGGGCAAGCACTCCCCGCAGCACAGCCTCGCCGTGGCCGTGGCGAATGTCTTCCCCGCGCTTATGCAGGTATTGCTGCTTTTTTGGGGTACGAATTTACCTGTTGAACCTCTATTCTATAAGTTGAAAAGCCCTCAAGAATACCTTTCAAACTCAATAGTTTATTCCATCCACAAGTTTTACAGGTGTTGAATAGATAATGTAAAATTAACCTATAATAACTTGAAGTTAAGAACTGAAAGTTGCTGGTGTTTCTCTTGAGGTTCTATTGTATTCACTAGTGAACACATTCCAAGTCCCGTTTACTTGATTGGTTTGAAATGTGAAATGAATTTGTTTATAGCTTTACACTGACCCAAAATCATCAGCTGAGGTGAAAGGGCGAGCTTGTTGTGCCTTGAAGCAGGTGCTGCAGTGCTGCCTGCACCGCCCCGCCCTGGAGCCCATGCTGCACGCCGCGCCGCCCAGCATACTCAAATATGTGCTGGCACAGTATGCCAAAGTAAGTTCAGGCTGACTTCAAAACCACCAGTAGTTAATAAACTCATTTATTCATCAAGTAACAAACTGTCTTCAATATCACAGGCACAAATTGTGCATTAACTCTTCCAAAAACTTAACAATGACATTGATCAATACACTGGACCATCATCAAGGTTGTCATCTTCTTCATCATAGTCTTCACCATTATCAAAATAGTTATTTGCATAGTCTGTTCCATCATCAAGCTCAAACTCTTGTTCTTCTTCATCCTCAAGCTCTTCATCGTCACTGTCGCCCTCCTTTTTCACGACGCCGTCTTCATTTGTCTCCATAACTTCCTTAGATCTTTCTTGAGATTCTTTCTTCTCTAGAGTTTGCAATCTCTTCTCTATATGTGTAGGATCGTCGAGTTTTCGTTTCCGTGTGAGCGTGCGGACGCGGCGCGCCTGCGGCCGCAGCTCGCTCGGCATGTTGCCCCACACGCAGTCCAGCGTGCCCACTTGCTTGTCGTCAAGAGCCAGTAGCTTGTACTTATCTGAATACCGCTCTACATCATCAGTCTTTGTTTTCGTAGTTACATAGGCGGGTGACTCGTGTAAAAATTCAATGAATTGTTCTTTGACTATGACCATGTAATCTGTAGCAGCATCGCAAGGCAGCGGTAAAGGCTTTGCTTCTATTTTAGGGAATAACGGAGGGGGCGCGAGTGTTGGTGCATTATTCTCACCTCTTGCGATTCCTAGAGCTTGCAATTGTTCATGTGTTAACGAAGTACCACTACCACCCCTCCCTCTGCCTCTGCCAGCCATTATTTATAGAATTCTGTATATATTAATTTAATAAGGATCGAACTGTTGAGGAAATTTGTTTGTTTATCTTTGGATTTTTAGGTTATTTTATTTTGTCTAGTCTCTGACAGTCTGTCTGACATTAATTTGACATTGACAACAACCGAAGCTTTTGGCCTCAGATCAACCTTTTGGCTGATTACATTAGATAAAGTACTCTGTGAATAATATAAGGCCGGCCACACCTAATAATTCATTCAAGAAAATTTATAATTTTAAAATTTCTTCACATTAACAGTGTTTCTTTTTAAGCTGCGTACAGACCGGCCAAACGAACGGGTTTCGTTAACCTTCGTTGCTGCAATCTGCCCCTGTTTATGTATGATAAATATCCATCGTTGGGCGTTCGTTGGGTCGGTCTGTACGCAGCTTTACCCGACTGCCGAAGGAGGAGGATAATGTTTTCTTCTTATTTTTACAGATACTGCCTAACGATGCCCAAGCTCGTAGACTATTTGTTTCCACGGGAGCCTTGAAAAAAGTACAGGAAATCGAAACCTCACCTGGAACATCTTTGATGGAGTATAAAAATATAATCAACAGCTGTTTCCCGGAAGAAATAGTTAGGTTAGTTAGTTGATTCTTATCATCCGTGCATGACCGAATTTATAGTCGGCAGAAAAGAAATCTGACCCCTTATCTTAGGTACAGTTTGTTGCTAATTGAAGTGATTTGATTGCTGAGAAATGAGCTGTAGTGTAGGACGCTCTTCGGCTAGATGGGGTGACGAAACGAACTTCTCACTAGTTCATGACCTAACCTTTTTTGCAGGTATTATACTCCAGGATATTCGGATGCGTTGCTGGACAGAGTCGAAGCGTATACCCCTCAGGTGATCTTACTTTCTTAACTTTTTAGTAACTAAGTATATGCTTCAGTGCTAACGACTCTTGCGAGTATATATTATTTCCCCCAACTTTAACTAGGGTCAGGTCAAGTTGGGTGAGCCGACACCAACACAACTTTCTTGATCCCTCCTCTACCTCGATTCATAGTTAACATTCTTCGCTTTTTACAATTTACAGATTCCTGAACTATTTACCGACAAAGTGCCCAGTGACTGCCAAAGTGAAATAACTATAGAAAATGGTCAAAAATAAAAATGCTTTTCTATTTCTCCATGTATTATAATTTATTGTAAAATACAATCTAAATTGTTTGTTCATACAATAAATTGTTACTACCTTTCTTTGCGGGTATTACTTATTGCTTTTCTAGAGTCCAAGAAGTTTTTTCGACTTGGACAATACCACCTCCAACAGTAGACTTTTCAATCACCATTGATTGTCCGATTATTCTGTAACTGAAAACCAAAATACCAGTTAAGCCACAGTCAACAAAAGAGACAAATGAGTACCTATCCACCCTGTTTGATAATTACCTAGTTACGATCACACAAACTCGTTAAGTAGTAGATAGATATATGTTAGTGTTTGCGCTGGGGGTGGATACGTATCTCTTTCTCTGACTGTACCAATTTTATTGGCTAATCCTTTCACCATTGGTGACCATCCTTAGGTACTACCAGCTCAGTGAACTTTACTTATAATCGTCCACGGCTTTATTCAGGGTATTGCAAAAAGGGAATAGGTACTAAGCCGAAACCTACATATGCAGCATGGCCCGAAAATACATAGGATAGGTCTCTATTTGGCCTCTAACTGCCACAAAAAATCGTCATACAACCACCACCTATTTAAAATAAGAGGGAGGGCGTCTTACGTTTGCTTTATTAAGCACTAGGTCTAATAAATAGGTAGGTACCTATATATACTTACTTTTCATCAGCTAGCATGTTTAGTACATCGACACCAGCCATATCAATTTCGAAGAAGTCATCAGTCGTGCTAAACATAACTTTTAGTTTAGTAAGTCGATCTTTCAAACGTGTAAGTTCTTCAGGATACAGCCCCTTGTAAATAAAAAAGATTGATTAGATTCTCTGCTATTTAATTTATTTATTTGCTTGGTCCACGAGTGAGTATTAAGTACATTGAGGATGAGTACAGGCGACAATGCGTTGTTCTATGGTCGGGTGCTATGAAAAGTGCTAGTAAGCGTGCGTAGGTACATACTTGCGTGTAAAGCAAAGTACCTGGTAGGCATAGAAATGGGGAGAAAAAGTTACAAGTAAATTACAGAAGGCGAGCCCCAGTTTTTGTTTGAGTCGTCATTATTTACTCCCAATAGCAAGATATTTACGTTACAATTAATTTGTTGGTCAGGTGATCATTCGTGCTGCCAAAGTTTCACTTGGTTTTCTTCTCCATTGGATCCTGGCTTTGCTGACTGTACTATTCTCACCAATATAATAAGTTAAATTTAACTGTCAATCATAATCTATTTTTTGCATGCTATTACTGTATGCACTAATAAACATTAGTGGAGCCAGTTACTTACTAAAGCAGTTGACACGTTCATATTGTTCATGTCCGTAATGGTACTCTACCTTAATTTTCCAAGATGTAGGACTTGAAGATACTAAAAAATCCAACTGAACAACCACTATGTAATGCATATTTTACTAAATTAATGCGGGCACAGGACTACTAGGTAATATTGTAGGTCCTTGAGTGCGATGCTCAAATACTATGTTTGTACAGGACCCTATCGAAAAGGAAGAGGATATGGTTAACCATAAATTGATAATACATTATTTGATCGATACGATCGTGTTTTATTATGAAGTAATATTAAAAATGACATTATTTACGCTTAAATTAATTATATAATATTTAACACAATGTCGTTGTCGGTGAGCAGCTAAATTTACCTGTAAATATAAGATATAAATACGTTAGCTAAGCAATATAAGTAACTTTTCTGAGCTCAATACATACTTAATGTTATCAGAGAAAATTTTCTTCAAATGGATCAGTTATATGCTTGTCTATTTTATAATCATCATTCTATAATCGGCATAGGTTAAGGTAATTTAATGTTAATAAATATTTAGATATTTACCTTATTTGCAATGTAAAAGCAAAGAAGAATACCCCACAGAAGACTTGCACACTGCAAAAAAAATAAAATGCATGAAACAACTTGAATAGAAGACATAAATATAAATTATTCATATAAATAGATCAGTAAAATATATCCTCAAATATATCAGTTATATGCTTGTCTATGTTGTATTCATCATGTAAGTTACGTGAAAGTTAACTCAATAAATTACATTGCGATGAACACAATAAAGCATTACCTTATTCTCTGGTAACATTGGAGGTATCGCATATGGACATTGGTGTTGATGTATCTGTCGGTGTGTGACATGTCCCCACATATCATATTATTATCTGTAAATAAAAAGTGTTGTAAGTATACATATTTTATATTAACAAATTAAGCAGAGTATGTATTTATTTTGAATCAGTATTACCATACCATATTTTCCCCACGATTTAGTGAGCCAGGGATAACTTAGCAGTTCATCATATTATTACCTAAATAGCAATTAAACTTAGCACCTACATAAAGAAAAATATGAAATTTACCTTCTGCTATTATAATTTTCTCCAGCCAGTACTCGGCTCAGCCCCATTGTTTTGGTATTAAATCTGTAATAAATAAGAAGTATTTAAAAAGGATTTCAACTGTATGAAATATATAATTATTTCATTCTTATTTTCAGTATTACCATACCATACTATCCCCACGGTTTAGTGAGCCAGGGATAACTTAGCAGTTCATCATTAAATTACTAGATGTACCATATTAATTCCAAAAATTATGTACCTTATAATTTTGTCCTTGTGCCAGCACTTGTTTCCTCTAAGTACACCATTTTAGGCTTGACGAATCTGTAAAAGAAATTATTACAAATTAATTTTACTTGCAAAATGGATAAACAATAATTTGATTGAAATATGTATATCTTCAGTAATACCATACCATACTATCCCCACGGTTTAGTGAGCCAGGGATAACTTAGCAATTCATCATATTATTATTAAAAAAAACTTTGATTAATGTAGTTATAAGATAAATAATAGTGTTGATTTAGTACCTATTAATTTATTCCGTGGTCACATAATCCTTATCCAACCACGAAACCTTTCTTCGTGGATAGCATATCTGTCAATAAAATGAAAATATACTTGAAGACAATATTATAAAAATAATGATTATGATGGCTAATGCATGCAAACATTCAGTTGTTACCATACCATATTTTTCCCCACGGTTTTGTGAGACAGGGATAACTAATTGTATCATCATTTTAAAGACTTTCTAGCTAATAGCTTTGAAATATTTTAATGCTTATATTTACCTTTCGATTTAGAAGAGAAGAGTTGTAGGGCAGTTTTCAGGAATAAACTGTAAAATAAAGAAAATCACATTAAAATGATTTCACAATGCCTACATACAATTTTCAGTAAATTATAGATGTCAGAATAATCGATCAACATATTGCTTCAGACTGGGGCGATAATAAATCATCATGTAAAGATTCTATAAACTGTATGATTTTGATTTGTTTCAAATGTAATTCCCACTCACCTATTCATTAAATTATTTTCATTTCATCTTATCTTAGATGTAGTATGTGGATAAAACCTGTGAAGATATAAGATTTAGACCAATTTATAATTAAAATACCTAGAGCAACAAATAATTATAAATTCAATCAGGACCATCGATCTACACTTATTTTATATTCAGTGGCATTGGGGCGATATTCGATCTCATCATGTAATTATTTAAAGTCATAATAAATTAATGAAAAATAATTTCACTTACCAAAAAAAAGCTGCAGTTTAGTTATTCTTTGATTTGGAGTCTCAAGATGATCAAAATCCTGTAAAATGTATAAATTATTAGACAGACCTATGAAAATTTATCATAAAATTCATGAATAAAAGCATAACGCAATCAGAACCATCGATCAACATTTTATATTCAGTGGCATTGGGGCGATATTTCGATCTCATCATTTGCAAGTATTCAGTCAGTATGACTAGAAATAATATCAAATGTAATTTAATCGTTATCTTACCATGAAAAAAGCAGAATGTTGCACAGTTTTTTTTTTGGTAGATACATATCGTTGTGCTGTCCTGAAAAAACATTTACAATATTAGTTGAAATAAAGTAATTTAAATTAAATAGTGTGGCGTCTTTTTTATAAAATCAGAAAAATCGATCAACATCTGCTTCAGACTGGGGCGATAATAAAATCATCATTAAAAAAACATCTCAATTTTAATGATTTCATTATTAATTAATTTACTGACCTGTTTAATACAATTATGCAGCTTTACTTTCACATCGTTGAGAAATTCCATGGTGTAGATGTAGATGGAGCAAAATTCTGTAAAAATAAAAATCATATTAGTTTTTAATAATGTAAGCATGCTTTACTAAATGTAGTGTGTTAAAAATCAGAACCATCGATCTACATTTTTGTTCAGTGGCATTGGGGCGATAATTTAATCTCATCATGTAAAAATTGAAATATCTTGTTAAATGATTATTAAATGACATTTAAATGCTTACCAAAGGACTTGTAGTTATTCTTCAATCATTTGGGTTGCATTTTGTTCATTGTTCAATGTGCATACATCTGTAAAAATATTTAATAAATTATAAAAAACATATTATTTTACACCAACAGTGTAATGATGTTATAACAATTATAATTGAATCAGAACCATCGATCAACATATTTGTTCAGTGGCATTGGGGCGATATTTCGATCTCATCATGTGTGCAATTAAAAAAAATATGAATAAAAAGCATATTCCGCTTACCAAAAAAAAAAAAGTCCATCTATTTGCATTGTAGTCTATGTGTTGATAACCTGTAACAAATAAATTGATGCTGTTACTAAGTTAATATTATAAAGTCAATTCACAAAAAAATTGTTAAGTATATCAGAAAAAATCGATCAACATTTTATTTCAGACTGGGGCGATATTGAAGTCATCATGTTAGACACGTGTCAATAAATAAAACATTCAGAAATTGTGGGTTTGATTCATATCTTATGTAAGTAAGATAGCATGACCCCATACACCATGTTCATTATGTTTCTTCATAAATTATTGTACAGAACTTATACCTACATCCATCACATTATAATGCAATTAAATTTTACTTACCAGTTTCAACATCTGTGTAGCAGCTGCTTTTCAGACCGTTGTTGCATTCCATGTTGTTTTTCAAAACCTGGGAAACACAAATTTGCTTTATTTTCTAATTATGTGTAAACTTCTCCAGTACGTATGGAAATATAAAATCAGGACCATCGATCTACATTTTTGTTCAGTGGCATTGGGGCGATATATCGATCTCATCATGTGTGCAAAATTTGAAGCAATCAATTATTATTAAAATATAACCTGCAGCTCACCAAGAAATCAGGAGATATTTCAACAATCTTCATTGTATTTAATCCAATGGTGACCTGTAAAGATATTTTTTTGGTTAGACTACAATATTATCAGTGGTAATGGATTTATGGATTAACAATATAATCAGAACCATTGATCAACATTGTATATTCTGCAGGCATTGGGGTTTCGATCTCATCATGTTATGTGAAAAAAACAGTTACACAAACAATAGATTATTTTCTTACCAAGAATACTGCAGATCATGTTACTTTGTTCAACGGAATGTACGATGTTCGTCAAGTCCTGTAAAGGTAATTTATGGTTAACTATAATGAAAGTAGTATGTCGTGAATATTTGGGTGGAATTAATATTTATTCAGAACCATGGTTCAACATTGCATATTCAGAAGGCATTGGGGTTTCGATCTCATCATTTTAAGTGTAGTATTGACAAACAAAAACATAATATATTAACTCACCAAGACAACACCAGATCAACTTATTGGATGTTTTTGAGTTTATTCATTGATGTCCCACACCCTGAGAAAAAATACATTATTAAAATGAGAATTAGGAAAAACAAGATCCAATTATCCAAGAACAAATTATTTCAAATCAATCAGAATAATCAATCAACATAGGTTTCAGACTGGGGCGATATCAAAATCATCACATTATTTTATTACAGATACCATAACAAAACCACAAAATTCATACATTTATAATCATATACATATTTATTACCTTTTTCTCGTATCAGCAGCTTTACAGATAAGTAGATCGATCGAAGATAGAGACGTTTATTCTGGATATTACCTGAAAAAAAAAAAAAACATAAATGTTGAAAAATAATAATAATAAGCTATGTATGGTTCTTCAAAGGAAACAATCATAATAATCGATCAACATGACAATTTCAGACTGGGGCGATATTAAAATAATCATTTTAAAGAATTTTTGTTAATTTATGTTAGTTACTAAATAAATTAAGGTACCTATGTAGGTATTAATTACATTTACTTACATGGAAATTCAGCAATCCTGTGTCTCTGTTGCAGCATTTTTATCATTATTTCATTCGGTCCTGTCCTGTTACAGGACTCCTGTATGGAGAAAAATGAACATGAAATTTTTATAAATGACAAAAAATGCTCCATGATAAATAATTTTTAACTTGGGCGATTGTCACACTCAACCCTTGGACGTGTGGCTATAGGCAACCACACATCTTACACGGAGTGTGATAATGTTCCTAGCCAGAGTCACGCACGCAAAACGTTATTTTGCGTACATCGGCTTTGGTAGGGTAATTGTAAACAAGGTAATATAAGTCTTCAGAAAATTCAGCTGCCTACAATCTTCAATCAACTTACCTGTAAAAAATGTGTGCTGCAGATATCTGTTCTATTTCATTTCAACCCGGTGGTGTAGTCAGTGTTGCCACCACTCTGTCTCAATCACTTGGTCCTTGTAGTGTCCACAGTCAGTTCAGAATATCATGTTAGGTCTGATGGCATGTTTAGCACCTTCCATTCTACAAATAATAAAATATATTAGTTAAGTACTATATCAAATAAACGAAATTGTGTTAAAGTACATGTTACATTAAATTATTTGTTACACTCAACCCTTGGATGTGTAGCTATAGAAGCCACACATCTTACACGGAGTGTGATAATGTTCCTAGCCAGAGTCACGCACGCAAATCAATGTTTTTGCGTACATCGGCTTTGGTAGGGTAAAATATTACAAATATATTTTTAAATATAATATGACTGTACCTTGATTTTGTGGTATTCCACAATTGAATGGCATGTTACTTCCAGGATGTAAATAACCTGTAATGAAAAATCTTGTTAGAGATGATTTATAGATTAAGCTCATAAGTTATAAGTACCAATATTTGTTCAGTAAAGTGGTATGTTTGAAATCACTAAATTTCATACGAACGAGACTATAAAAATTAATTCATCATATTGTAATTGATCTATGTGCATTGAGTACTACAATATTTAATTACAATATGTAATATCATTTCACATACCTTCTAGTCAAAAAAAATATAAATTCACTAGTGCAGCTGTTTGCATGTCCTGAAAGAATTTTTGTAAATTAATTTTAGATAAAATATTTATTTTTAATTACCTAAAATTAAGTAATTCAGTATGGTGGTAAGGTTGAAATCATTTAATTCATACGAACGAGACTATACAATTATTCATCATTTTAAATTAATACTAAATAAGACTGTTTAGTTTATATTAAATAATTTTAATTACCTTTATGATGGAAGAGACATACTAGTGGTTGGTGGGTCGTCTTTTTCATCAGCTAGTAAAGTTGTCAACTTCTTTGAATGCCATAAGTAAATTCATCAGTAGATCTTATCAATTTAATTCTGAAATAAGATAGAGACAATTAGATAAAGCATCCTTCCGTACTTGAATGTATTTTGTGGTTTTGTAGAATCAGTGAAGTGGTAAGTTTATAATCATTTATGTCATACGAACGAGACTACAAAAATAAATTCATCATAAGATATTTATGTTTACCACCATGTGTTAATCATAAAAACGATAAAAAGTGCTCACCGCATATCACATATCTGCTAGATGCACTCACTACCTGAAAAAGAAAGAAAATTGAGTAAGGAAAAAACACCACATGTACACCATTGTATTGACAACTCACCTCATTGAATCACTTTTAAGATTCAAGGACTATCAACAAAAACTGGCGCATGTTAGCTTAAAGTAACTCTTTATTTGATTAGTCCTTAGATATTCAACACACAAAATTAGAATTACTTCTTCGCTGGTTTTTTAGCTGGCGCCTTCTTGACTCGGGGTTTCTTAGCGGGAGTCTTGGGGGTCCTCTTCTTGCCGAAGGTGCCGCTACGGGCCGCCTTCACCTTCAAGCTCTTGAACACCGCGGTTCTGGCGCGGTTCCTCTTCACGCGAGCGGCGCTTAGCTTGAACCTGTCGTAGTCGGTCATCTGTGCGCGCTTCTCCTTGTTGGCGAGCTTGGTGGCCCACTGACTCTCCACCCACTTCTCGTTGAGCTTAGCGTCCGTCCATGCTTTCCTCACAACACGTGTGGGCGCTGTGAAGGGGTAGCTCAGGCGGAACTTTGTGAGGTGCAGCTGGTTGAGGCGGATCTGTTGCCGCGGGACGCCGCTGCCGGGTCCGTCAACGAGGGCACGGGTCTGGTCGATGACATCGACGATGCTCACAAGCTTTCCCTTCAAGGGACCGTCAGCTACCAGGGCAACACGGCCCGGTTGTACGTACCGCGCGAAAGGCATGACGTTCTGGAATATACACAAAACCGTTAGCACACACTTTGTAGATTACTCAGAAGGTACACTTAATACACGACTACGGTTGAATTTACTAAAACACAAGACACCAAAATATGACAACAATCATAACCTAACAATCTAGAAACACCACTACGTGAAGAGAAATACAAGTTGCCACGGTTAATTTTGGGTGCCGGCGCAAACATTTTGGTTACAAAATGATAGAAACTGAAATTTATCACACTGATTCCTACGGATTTAAAATAATTCTAACCTTTCAACGTCTTTGCACAATGTCTAAACTCAGAAAAAGAACCACAGACAATATTTTATTTCTCAACTGTCAATGCATAGTGTTGTCCTCCTCAGTTAATCTAAAAACCGTAAAATTTATAATCGATCGATTATGATAAAATAAATTGATTCACACGAGATTAGCATCATTAGGCCAAAAATAATAAAATTATACAAAAATTGTCAAGGAAATCTCTTATTTTACGGTCTTTTTGGGTAGCTTTTCATTAAAATATGAATCAGCCTTCCAAATAAATATTCCAAGAGACACTACTTCCGGTTTTTGAACTTTTTATATAATCTGTGTGTAACTTTATGGTTCATTCATTGCCGCCGATGCGGAAATGAACGGGAACGATGTTATCGCGCGCGGGCTTTTGTTTATTTACGAAAAGGTTGCTTAGTTACCGAAGGAGGTACAACAAAAGATTACTTTCACATTACTTTCTGAAAGGGTTTATTACAAATCAAGAAAATGCGGTTAAAATACTCAAAAACATTGATAGAAGCGCAGGTAAATAATTAGTACCTCATACACTGTGGAAGCCGCTGGATGCAGATGGCGGGTGACCGTTTGGGGTGGCGATCGTTAGGAGAGGCCTATGTCCAACAGTGGACTCATAGAGAAAAAATAAACAATTGTGTAAAGAGTGCCACCTGGAGGAGTTTTTTGTCATACTCTATACGTCATACTGAGCCTACAACGCCATCTCTTTATATTGCTCAACCTCATTGTACATACATACAGGGTGCCCTGTTGGGACACCCTGTATATAAAGATATTGTTATCACAAGTTAATAGCCGGATCTCCACCAAACGATCCAATGCGATCCGATCGCCCGATCCAAGAAGTTTAGTATGTAAGATTCCTTGGATCGCGCGATCGGATCGCGTTGGATCGTCTGGTGGGGATCCGGCTATTAACTTCAATCTATAAAGATATAAGACATATTTGCGTTGACGTAGTTACACCACACAACAGTTATTACATTTATCAGCTAAATTTAAGTTCAATCTATTTATGTACCTACCTACATGCAACAATAAATAAAAAACAAATTATTATATAATTCTTTATTACCTCGCATATAACAATGTTTCAGTTCAGTTTTGTTCATGTCACTTGTAAAATAATATGCGAGTGGGTGTGTGTATTCCTTTCACCATGAAAACCAATTCATGTTTTGCTAGTTTATGTTTCCCAAGAGAAGCAAATCTTGACACTTGTGGTGATAAAGTCATTTCGTCCAATAGTGCATCATTTATCCTCGCGAGGCAAATCTTTGACGACATTTATCAGTTTGGTACACATAGTATTTTAATCTTCAGCGGATATGAAGATGTCGATCGCTCTTTGCCAGTGCCGCCATTTCAGCTCGGTTCTCGTGGAACCACATGGAACCTGGATCCATATGGAATCTGTCAGGTCACAAGAATTTCATAAAAACACTTTTTGCGGATAAAGATGCTTTTTCTTGACACACCATGTTTATTTTTATTTGTAGATATATAAAATTTATAAATAACGATATACCGAGAGTATAGGCTTTTATTACAAAAATGTTATTTGCGAGACATTATAAGACAACTGAACTGACACTGACACGCAATTTCTTCATAAAAGCCATAGATCATGACAATGTTAACATTCAAATACTACTTATCTATGTGTCTTGTTATTGTTCTATGGTCTTGTTGATAACGCCATCTTACATCTTTTTTGGTAGTAAGAGTAATATAAAGAGATGGCACTACCTTCTACTAAAAGTTCAGCCATTAAGGCACTGACTCCCCCCTGAGTGGACTACAGAAGGCTGAGAGAGAGAGAGAGACACTGTGGATAAAGTAATTACTCTTTAGTAAGAAAAACCTCAACTATTTGCCATTAATTTTACAGGAGAATGAGAGCCCGATAGCAGATATTAGCTGGTCACCAAATAGTGCAAAGCTAGCAGTAGCTACAAGCGATCGATTGATTATGTTATTTGATCGAGAAGGGGTGAGAAGAGATAAGTTTAATACTAAACCCGCCGATCCCGCAGCTGGCAAAAAATCATATGTAATTACAAGTGAGTAATAAATATTGTATACAACGGCTTGGTGCTATCTTCGCTACTTTGGCGTAAATAAAACCATTATTATACACCTCATACATTATTCTACATCTATCCAGACCGTTTTCGGTCAAAGCGATGACTAGTAGTAGGATGTGACTGAGGTAGCCAATTTTTGCAGTGCACCTACCATTATACACCCACCACTAACATAAGGGTCAATTCAGACGTACCAACTACACCACAGCCACAACCACACCACAACCACGCGGTGTGGTCGGGCGTATATTTTGTATTGACAATGAATAATCCAATTCACACGTGCCACATTTTGCCGTTGTTATCCACCATCTGTGTAATACGACCACATCGCAACCACAACGCAACCACATCGCAACGGCAACCGCGGCAACCTGTTTTCCGTATTAGCGTCAATTCACACGTACCACAACCACACCACGTCGCAGCGACAAAATGTGGTCAAGCTGTGGTTACGTGTGAATTGTGTGACAGCGGCTTTTTGCAGTTGCGTTGTGGCAGCGACAAAATGTCGATGTGGTTGCGTTGTCGCTGTCATTGCGATGTGGTAACCATGTCGTCGTGTGCATTTAATAGGGAGAGGAGGTGGCCGCGGTGCCGCCGCCGCGGCCACCTATTGCCGTTGCGATGTGGTTGCGTTGTGGTTGCGATGTGGTTGCGATGTGGTCGTATTACACAGGTGGTCGATAACAACGACAAAATGTGGCACGTGTGAATTGGATTATTCATTGTCAATACAAAATATACGCCCGACCACACCGCGTGGTTGTGGTGTGGTTGTGGTTGTGGTGTGGTTGTGGTACGTCTGAATTGACGCTTAACTGCACACGACGACGTGGTTACCACATCGCAATGACAGCGACTACGCAACCACATCGACATTTTGTCGCTGCCACAACGCAACTGCAAAAAGCCGCTGTCACACGCTTGACCACATTTTGTCGCTGCGACGTGGTGTGGTTGTGGTACTTGTGAATTGACGCTTACACTCCACTCAGACACAATGGCATCTTCCACGAGTTTCAAGAACGTACCAAAAAGATCTAGCTTGAAACAAATAAGTATATTTGCCATGGAACCCGTGAATGCTCGATCTGAAGAACAATCTGCGGTTTAACATGTCTGTGACTATTTTTGCCATATGGAGAGTAGATGGCTTTAACCAATAAGGCCACCTTGAAATTTTCTTTATTCAATCATGCTGAGAAACAATATCTTCAATGTAGATAAAAAATAAAGTATATTTTGTTACACAAACACACACATATTTACTGTCTATAACTAACGTACCTTACATTATTTATACCCACAGGTTTATCATTCAGCGAGAACTCTGAGCTGCTGGGCGTGGCGCAGAGCGACCACATGGTGTTCGTGTACCGCGTGGGCGCCGACTGGAGCGGCAAGAAGGTGATCTGCAACAAGTTCCCGCTGTCCGGCGCGCCCACCAAGTTGTTGCCTGCTGAGCTGGGGTTTTATGCGGGCACTACTGATGGGAAAGTTAGGTGTGTAATGTCTTTTTATACTTATAATTACTCCATATTTGGGGTTACTTAAGAGCAGCTAAGTTAAAGGCAAATTCTATAAGAAGGTGGACCTCAATTGCACTTAAAAATATGTTTTTTGAGTAGGTACCGATAGTATTTATTGGTAGTTTCTGTGTAATCATAAGTTGGTATTTATGGCAGGATCGGCCATTTTCCAGCCCTACAGAATTACAGTTTTGCCGGTTAAGCAGAAGGTTTCCCTGAACCACAGAATAATAACCCTGATTAAAGACTTCTAGAAGGCGAGGTCATTATTTTGACTCTACATAACACAAAATAAGACTGAATTTACTTATCCTCTCATACTTAGTCACTTGGCTACTACGAATACCTGCTATGACTTATCTATACCTCTACCTCACAAACATGTTTCCTCCAGGATATTGGACTGCAAGACAAACAAGTCCACTTCTCTCTGGACGTCAGGGTCTTGTTGCGTCGCGCTAGCGCGGGGCGGCGGCCGCGACGGGAGCGCCGCACTGGCCTCGGGACATGTCGACGGCACTATATATCTGAATGGACGGCTGCTGTTGAGATACGCGTTGCCTCCTACTGCTCTCGCTTTGACGCCACCGTATGTAAGTTATGTACCTATTAAATAGTGATTGAATTTTCTTTCAAGTTTAAACACCCTATAAAAATATGATCTCCTGGTATGCATTGAGAGTAACAGGGGAAAACCTTATAGTCTCTAACCCACCAAAGCAGTAAACTAAAAAGAACCTACTTTTATATTCTAACAAAGATATAGATAACTATTATTACTGTTCCAGTTGATAGTTGGTTCGTGCGACGGCCGAGTGTCTGTGTACGAGGCGCAGCGGGGCGCGCTGTTGCGGAGTCTCGAGCCACCGCTACCAGCCGACGGTAGAGATATTATAACTGCTGTTCCTAGCCCGTCGGGACAGGTAAGAGAGACTGAGCTGATTATTACAATACTATTTACTACTAAATATTATACTCACTACCAGATTTCTCACCATAATCATAGTTATTATAATACAGATAATACTATTTACTACACATACATCGCGCAGCGATGTAGTCTCAAGCATAATAGCTTGAGAATACATCGCTGCGCGAATCTTAGAAATCTTAATTTAACTCGAAGCCTACGACTTTCGTAGCCCCTGCTACGAGGCTACGAGTCCTTTCGCATTGCGCGTTGAACTCTTTTATACTGTGCGTATTATATAAAAAATAATGTTAGTTTGTCTTACGGATGCATGTATATTTTTATACCCCATCCACACGCTCGGCGGACAATGGCAAACAGCAAACAGCAAACAGCAAACACTGACGTGTGGATGGGTGTTTGTCGTTGTTTGCCTGTTTGTGTTTGTGTTCGCCAGTGTTCGGCATCGGTGTCGGTTTTTCTTGCCAGATCAAAGGATGTTCGGCAAACAGTTTGCTACGTATCCACACGTCTGGCAGCGGTCAGTATGCGCGCTAGCATTGCGGGAGGTGGACGTATCAACTTGCTACACTTTTTCGTTGGCGCGCAAAGCTTAAAAATGTCTGATTGATCAGCACCTACGATTCTGTAATTTTTGGAGGCTTATCAAAATAAAAATATAAAACAAATTAAAGCCCAAATAAAGCAGTACGATTTCTATGTATTTTTAACCGACTTCAAAAAAAGGAGGAGGTTCTCAATTCGTCGGGTTTTTTTTATGTATGTTCACCGATTACTCCGCCGTTTATGAACCGATTTTGAAAATTCTTTTTTTGTTGTATTGGGTTGAGCTCCCAGGTGGTCCCATTTTTTTTTTAGAATTTTATCTTACCCCTAAGGGTGGGTAAAGGGGTAAAAACAGGGTATGAATTTCCATTTTGGACACATATTAACCGATTCTAATGAAATTAAGAACATAAATATAGTTCTTATAACAAAAAAATATGATGGTGACCTTGAGCTGATCTGATGATGGAAACGGAAGGCAGTCAAGGGAACTCATCAAAAGTATATAGCAACTACCTCGTGTTTAGGCTTGAATGATTCGTATTGATTAGTAGGACTTTTTGGTTTTGGGGTTTTTTTTATGTATGTTCACCGATTACTCCGCCGTTTATGAACCGATTTTGAAAATTCTTTTTTTGTTGTATTGGGTTGAGCTCCCAGGTGGTCCCATTTTTTTTTTAGAATTTTATCTTTCCCCTAAGGGTGGGTAAAGAGGTAAAAACAGGGTATGAATTTCCATTTTGGACACATATTAACCGATTCTAATGAAATTAAGAACATAAATATAGTTCTTATAACAAAAAAATATGATGGTGACCTTGAGCTGATCTGATGATGGAAACGAAGGCAGTCAAGGGAACTCATCAAAAGTATATAGCAACTACCTCGTGTTTAGGCTTGAATGATTCGTATTGATTAGTAGGACTTTTTGGTATCATTTGCATCTTACTTTTGATTAAAAATTATTGCAAATAAACTAAAAGCTATAAAATAAAATAATACTTAAAAAGCAGTCAGTTTTTTTTTAAAATTATTATTATTATTATCCCACCATCGTCTTTGCTTTCTTCTTATTTTCCTTTTTTCTTTCTCTTGCTTTAATTTATATAATAAAAATATGTCAACCCGAAAGTAATAGCTCGTCGTCCGCCGTGTTTGCCGGTTCGGAATGTTATGAGCGTTCGCCGAGCATGTGGATGGCTGTTTGTGTTCGGTGTTTGTGATGGTGTTTGTGACTTTGTTTGCTGTTTGCCGTGTTTGTGACAAACAGCAAGCGTGTGGATGGGGCTTTATTCATATTTATTACATCACTGTATGATTTGCTTTATGAATAAGAACTTGCGTAATGCTCTTTTCACCTCCTCCAGATAATCGCGTTCGGCATATTCGACGGCTGCCTGCTCGGCGAGGTGAAGGACTCCGGAGTGCTCGAGCTGACGATGCTGAAGATAGACAAGCTGCGGGCGGCGCGCGCGCTGGCGTGGAGCGGCGACGGCACGCGGCTGGCGCTGGCGGCGCAGAGCGGCGCGCTGCTGCAGCTAGAGGCAGTGCTCAGGTGACTCCACACTGCAGTAGACAAGCTGCGGGCGGCGCGCGCGCTGGCGTGGAGCGGCGACGGCACGCGGCTGGCGCTGGCGGCGCGTCAGGACTGACCATTGAACTTGGCACCCATTTAGATCTCACTTCTTTTGTCTTTGAAGTCAACATTCGGCATTTAGGTAAGTATAATAATATTGAACTTGGCTCTCATTTCACATTTATGTTTTTGATTGGATATCATTACTTTTTTTTGGTAAGTACATAATAATATATTATCCTCGTAACGCCGTAGGTCCTTTTAAAAATACAAATTTTAAAATGCATAAAAATAACTTTAAAATCCCTAGACTTTTAAAAAGGATAAATATTCACTCTACCTACATAAATCATATATTCAATATTATTACTGTATTTTCCTACGTTTACGGGGTACTTATAATTTTCTTGTCAGTGTTATTTTATCCTATCCGATTTAATCAGATCCGATCCGATTTGAGCCGATTCGTCCGATCCGATCCTATTTGACTCAATTTGATCCGATCCCATCCGACACGATCCGTACCCATCGGAACCGATCTGATCCGAGCCGATCCGATCTGTCCGATCAGTCCGATTCATCCGATCTGTCAAATCCGATTCGATCCAATTTGATCAGATCCGTACTATCCGCTCCGATTTGAGCAGATCCAATCCGATCCATTAGATCTGTCCAATCCGTCCGATTCGAGCAGATTCGATCTAATCCGATCCGATTTGATCCAATCCCATCCAATCCCATCCGATACGATCCGTTCCCATCCGATACGTAGGTACATATCCGATTCCATCCAATACGATCCGATCCGATTTCATCCGCTTCCATTCCATTCCATTCTATTAACAGCTATCTTAGTAATAGTACCATAAGAGTTTTGATCTATACGTGAGTGAGTCAGTCAATGTTAAAAATGAGGTTTTTTGGACATTAATATCTACATAACCGTTTGACATACGCTTATGAATGTATCTCGCTAGTGTCAATATATGAGCCAAATTTCATACGTTTATATTAAATAGTTTTTGATTTATGAGGGGGTCAAAAGTGTCTCACCTTACACACGGTGCGGCTCACCAGTTCTGTTTCTCGAACTTGGCTTGACACGCTACCGCGTGTCTAGATAATTATAAAACAAACAAAAACCTGACTGCACGCTAAAAATATGAAAACAAGTTCCAATGTTAATCGAAAGTATCGCAGGATGGGACCAACTTGACCGTCACACAAGGCCGTTTTCTAAGTAACATTCAGCTAAATGGTAAACCCTCTGCTGGTCCCCGCCTACGATACTTTCCATTAACACTGGAACTTGTTTTCATCTTTTTAGCGTACAGTCGGGTTTTTTGTTTGTTTTATACCTAATTATATTTTTTTCTCTCCAAACCTTTAACAAAATTCATATGTTCTACAACTAAATTCCCTCCTCCCAGACGCTGGGTGTGGCGCGACACGGTGGAGGTGCAACACCTGAGTCCGCGGCAGCTGGTGCTGACAAGATGTGCGCACGACGCGCCGCCGCTCACTGTTACTACTACGCTGGCTCAGGACATTCACAATGTCAAGTTTATTGGTGAGAGCGACTGTTGTCTATTGCTAGATTTGCTAGACTGTTGTCTATGGTCAGACAGTGGGTGTGTGACACGGTGGAAGCCGCGGCGGCTGGTGCTCGCGAGGTGCGTGCACGACGCGCCGCCGCTCACTGTTACTACTACGCTGGCGCAGGACATTCACAATGTCAAGTTTATCGGTGAGGCCAAGGAGTATACTTACCCACTTCTCATGGTTAGGTTATAATAGGAGCATCACACCTCCTCAGCTCTATCGTGGGCCTTTTTCATAATCCTCATTCAACTATTTACAACGTTTAGAATCTGAGGTAGTTATCGTGGATATTAATTATTATTATTTCGCCCGCTATTCCGAGTATAATAAAATTTATATATTAAATAATGCTCCAATAATGCTGGATTTATGATGAATTTTGAGCATTTCGAACTTTTTTTTCAGGTAATGACTGGTATGCCGTATGCAGGACCAGTAGCTCTTTGATACTTTGTGATATTGCCAGAGGACTCACTAGTGAGGTAAGCGCCATGTACAAATGCTTATGTACAGTAAAAAACTTTCGTTTTTATGAAAAAAACCCGTGGCCGTTGGAAACAGTAAGAACATTGGTAAGAACATAAGTACTACTCCAGGGTATCTATCATCTTAATGCATACCGAATTTCAGAATAATAATATCCGTTCACAGTTTTACGTAACAAACACCAACTATTTCGAGTAAGTAACATCCCTTATCACAAACTTTGCGTACATTAGATTATATGTAATTACAGATCCCATGGTCGGGCAGCGGGCAGCGTATCTACGCGGCGGTGGGTGGAGCTTGTCTGCTGCACCGCGCCGGTGAGCTCAGCGTCGTCGAGTACGGGCTGGACCGCGTGTTGCATACGGTATATCATCAGAATTATCGTCATCATCATCAGGAAATATTCGTTAACTCCTGGGCATAAGTCTCTTTGTAAGGGCCACAATACTCTGGTCTGACCTTGGCCTTCCTTATCCAACTACTACCAGATACTTGTCTAAGGACATCAGTCAAAAAGGGCAGCAAGGAGCAGGGCGTCCCACACCACGCATGTCTAATACGCTGCATGGAGAAAAGTAAGGATTGGATTTTTTTAAATCAAAAGCTACCCCTGTGTCCCAGCTTGAAAGCTAGTTAGTTTAAAGCGAATAAAACTATTCCACAGGTGAGAACAGAGCGCGTGAACCCGCACGTGCTGAGTGTGCGCATTAACGAGGCGCGCGCGCACGATGACGTCACTGAGCGCAAGCACCTCGCGTACCTGCTTGATAGACAGACCGTCGCTGTGCTAGATCTTGTTACTGGTAAAGATTACCTATTTTATGATTTTGTATTTTTTTCAGTTCATTTGTTTTAAATAATAAAATCCGTATGCAGTAGGTGCCAATAATCAACTGCTGATGACCAGCTAAAAATCCACTTTTGGGCGTATTTAAAGTCACTCAGTAAAGGGGATTCTGACCCAGAACCTCATTCTGATCAACTTTGGAAAGTTTGCCAAATATTTTTCTCGAATTTCTCAAAGTAGTTCAGAATGTCCCCTGAGTTATCCTTTTTTGGCTTACTAACTATACTGCTTATTTATAGGACATCTTTGTAATACTATGACGGCCCCCAGGTATCCAAGTGGGGCAGTGGTGGCACGAAGCGCGCATCGACTGGCTGGAGCTGAACGAGAGCGGGCAGCTGCTGCTGATGAGGGACACGCGCCGTCGGCTCGCCTTGTTGAACCTGCGCACTGGGGACAAGGTAGTCTGAGTGTATGAGGATAGGGACATTTTGCAATGAGCTCTGGTCTGGTGTTGTATCAAAGATCTGTATGAATAATAAAACAGGACAAACAGCCAGCCAACCAGCTCAGTATTCGTGGTATAAGTTGTTATATGTTGTTATATGATAAGTTTTTAGATGCACATTTTACGTTTCATAAAGATTACAATATTTAATAAAATAGTTTGAAAATTTCGTTTACAGGAAATAATAGCCAGTGCCGTGGGATTTGTGCAGTGGATTGAACAAAGCGACGCAGTTGTAGCTCAAACCCCTACACATTTATTGATATGGTAAGCAATCTTTTATATATCTTAATACGTTTTATGTTCGTTACTACTTTCAGTTCCCGTGAAACACTTTCATAGCTGCTGATGGGAGTGGTTGGTGTGCATGGAAATAACCTATTCTTACGTATCAAATTTTCCTTATAAATTTACGTCAGTATTTTACAACTAATCTGACTGGAAAATCCTTTCACCACGGTCACAAGCTACGGTTTTGCTTAATTTAGTTGGTGATAAACCAACATCTCAGAAGAAGAAGCTGCAGGAAGTAGCAATGGATTTTACATGCATTAAACTTTATTTGAAAATATATAAATGATCGTTTATTCAGGTACAGCGCATGGGACCCCGGCAGCGTGGAGATGGCGGAGAGCGGCGGCGGGACGGCCGTGGAGGTGGTCGCGAGACGAGTCGTGTTGGAGGGCGGGCCCGTGCCGTATCTGCAGCTTGACGACCATCGACTGGAGTTTAGTAAGTAAAAATTATGTCCTACTAGTCGAATTTCGACCGCGGCGGCCAACCTCATTTGAGATCAGCCATCGGCTCGGGACTATATTATAGTGCCTAAGTTCATGCGCAGTATACAGGGTCACTCTCTGTTACATCACTCTCATAACCCAATGACGGATTGACCGACATGAACTGAACTGCTTCTGTGGTATAATGGTTAGTGATTAAACTGCCTATTGAAGGAATTATGTCGATTCTGAAGGCACAAAATATAATTTTACTTGGCAATAAAACTATCAATTTTGCTGTTAGAAAATGAGATGCACAAAAAGCAGAAACATTTGTAAAATATATTTTTTAACAAAGATTTTTAGATTTTGATAATGGACCTGGTGGTAAATGGCGGTTAAATTTGGTGTTTTCGGAACCGCAACCATTATAATTATAATAGGTCTCAGAGCACACACTCGTGTGATGTATCGCCTTGATTTATACGTTCGGCCCACTTTATGCTTACAATAAATTATAACTCGCTTTTTCATATGAACAGACAACGCGCTTGCCAGCGGAGATCTGGCGGGGTGCGCTCGATACTTGGATGGAGTTGGCAATAACGCAGACATTGCCCCTCTGTGGAGGCAACTGGCCGAGAGAGCATTTGCCAATGAGGATGTTCAGGTAAATATTGTTCGCATAATATTCAAATAGAATCCACAGCATATATATAAAAATATCGTGTCATAATTATTTTCTATTAGTTGGCAGCAAAATGTTATCGAGAAGTCGGCGATGATGCAAGAACTTTCTACCTGGACAAAACAGTGGAGCTGGCGTCGACTGAAGGACACGGGGACGTTAGTGAAGGTAAAACGTTACGATAATTACTAATTAAAAAAAATACTAATTCTGTGTCGTATGTGTCGGTCACTTTAAAATCAAAAGTAGTTTAGGATTATTTCCATTTCCAGAATGAGAAGAATTTTTATATCATCCCATGTTGAATATAGTTTGTAGCAATTAAATTACTAACACAAGTTTAAAAATACCTAGGTCTCCACTCGCCGTTAGTGCAGGCTAGGCTGGCTATATTCACTAGCGACCTGGCATCAGCCGAGGAGTGTTACACCAAGAAGGCGGGACAACCGGAGCTTGCTATACAGATGTACAAACAGTTCAATCGCTGGACAGAAGCTATAGCTGTAGCGGAGAAGACCGATCGCAGTGTAGTGGCAGAGTTGAAGCAGCAGCATATGGATTATTTGATCTCTACTGGTAAGCTTTACTTCAGACATTTTAGGATATTTTGTATTGGTATTAGGTGCATGGTCCATAAAATTGCTGCAACTTACAGCTACTACGATATTTGTAGTAACTGCTACGAATGTCGTAGCAAGCGCTACGACATTCGTAGCAATAGCTACGAGCTTCGTAGCAAGCGCTACGACATTCGTAGCAACTTGAGTCTACATTACAATAATGTTCGCAGCATTTACACCGTGTATTGTACTAATTACAAAGGATTCCTTTGCAAAAACGTAAGCGCAGAATCACTACGATGGATCTGAGCACGTAATGGTGTCACGAAGCCATGACGCGTCAGCATTTATGCTATATGTTGAGAATATCATACCCAACCACTCTCTACCCAGGTCGCCTAGGCGAGGCCGGTGCCGCCATGGTATCAGCGGGCGACTCGCAGGGCGCGGTGCGGCTGTGGCTGCGCGGGGGGCGGGCGAGGCGAGCTGCTGCCTTACTACTGCACAACCCCGTGTTGCTGAGAGACAATGAGATTGTGGACGCTGTGCATAGCCAGCTTATACAGGTGAGGGCTAGGGGGTGTTGTACCTCTACGAGCACATAATGAGGAGACCCACGACAGGCTCAGACAAAGCAGCAGTTTGCAGCCGCAGAAATTGTGTATTTTTTGGTCTCTGGGTCTCAGGAGGTAATATACATATTATTTTTACTCTCATATCAATTTGAACACAAGCTTGCACCCATAGAAAATGTGGCGTGGGTCACAAAGTTGCGGTGATTAGGTAAGCATCGTTATAGGCGGCGTGTGTAGGTATATTTATATTTTCAAATAAAATAATTTTAAATTTATAAATTTCAGGAGGAATGGTGGGAGATGGCGGGCGAGCTGGCAGAGAAGCGTGGAGACAACCTCGCGGCCGTCGAGTACTACGCTAAGGGCCACAACTACGCCAGGGCTGTCCAACTCGCTAGAGAAGTATGTAAATTATTACGTTAGATACAGTTTTGTACCACAAATCAATGATATAAGGAAACTTTGCTGCGGTTTAACCGGACACCAGGATTGGCCGTCGTAGAGCTGCTTTCCTATTTAGTTTGTCTCCGGAGCCATTTTTTTTGCGGAATTGCTCCGCGACGGGCATTCGCTCCTTGTGTTCGCTCAACGCAGTGAAGGCCCTTAACGTGAAAATGTGGTAGCTATTTTTCTACCATGGCCTCATTTATTACCTTAGCATTCCTCATCTCCCAGGCATGCCCAGGTGAAGTGACGCGCCTGGAGGGCTCGTGGGGCGAGCACCTGGTGTCCCAGCGGCAGGCCGGCGCCGCCGTGCCGCACCTCATCGAGGCGGGCCGCACGCGCGCCGCGCTCTCCGCCGCGCTCCGGGCGCACCACTACAAGAAGGCGACGCAGTGCGTGCAGGCTAGTAGTGTTGATACTCATCGAGGCGGGCCGCACGCGCGCCGCGCTCTCCGCCGCGCTCCGGGCGCACCACTACAAGAAGGCGACGCAGTGCGTGCAGGCTAGTAGTGTTGATACTCATCGAGGCGGGCCGCACGCGCGCCGCGCTCTCCGCCGCGCTCCGGGCGCACCACTACAAGAAGGCGACGCAGTGCGTGCAGGCTAGTAGTGTTGATACTCATCGAGGCGGGCCGCACGCGCGCCGCGCTCTCCGCCGCGCTCCGGGCGCACCACTACAAGAAGGCGACGCAGTGCGTGCAGGCTAGTAGTGTTGATACTCATCGAGGCGGGCCGCACGCGCACCGCGCTCTCCGCCGCGCTCCGGGCGCACCACTACAAGAAGGCGACGCAGTGCGTGCAGGCTAGTAGTGTTGATACTCATCGAGTAGTTGGTTGGAGGAGAAGTGGTGACGCAGCAGGATAATTCAGAATTACCAGAGGGTCACTCATTCGACTTACAGTACCTACCATTTTTGATAAACCCTGTTTATTGCAGGTTATCGACGACAAGGAATCTATCAGGGAAGAATGTGAGGAGTTGGGTGACCACTTCATCTCTATTCAAGTAAGTACTGTGTTATTTTCAATACACTATTATAGAATAACTCCATATCCATAACATTGTCGTTGTCTCACCGGGGACAACGTTATGTTTTTATCTATAACTTCCTATAGATTGTTTGGCACTTTGGCATGTGTACATAAGCCAAATGAAAAGTCTATTTCAATTGTAATAAAACATTTATAATTTCCCAGGAGTGGGAAACAGCAGAGAAAGTCCTAAGCGAGTGCGGCATGGCGGATCGCTGTGTGCGAGCGTACAACGCGGCCGGGAAATACGCGGAGGGGCTGCGATTGGCCGCCAGACATCTTTCTGAGGAGGAGACCAGGGACATTTATATGCCTCTAGCGGAGGAGTTGAGGAAAGATGGTTAGTGGAAAAGTGTAAGACAAGTTTGGTGGTAGAAAAATACTTAAGTAATAAACAGGGGTATAAAAGTGTTAAAAAAGGGTATAGTGAGCTGGTTATTCTGAACAACTACAACGACTTTTGAAAATGCTTACTTGATTTTGTACTAATGTACTCCAAATTTTTATAAAATCTACATTAAAGTTTATATTTTACAGGGCAGTTTAGAAAAGCTGAGCAGATCTATATTGGACTCGGAGAACATGATGAAGCCATTTCTATGTATAAGGTAATTCATTGGCGTATAATTTAAGTTATATAAAAGTCGTAGGAAAAGAAATATCTAATTAATCTCTAATAATAGCAACTACTACAACCCATACCTCTCCACATAGACATAATAACGACATAAAACTTTTCATTTTATTATGTAGGAGGTATCACAATACGAAGCCATGTTGCGTCTAGTGGCTGCCCATAGGAGTTCTCTGCTAGAGGCAACGAGGCGACACGTAGCCCAGGCTTTACAGGCCAACGGAGACTTCAGGGCCGCCGAAAACTACTACCTGCAAGCTGGTAATACATTTCCATATTATTTAACATAATATACATTCATGTCTATTGGTGAATTGGTGCATCAACGCAGACCTATAGAAATTAGCGACTTTTAAGATAACAACAAATAGGTTACACTATAATTTTACACACCCAAGTAGGTTACTAATAATTCATGCATTTTCTATAAAATTATATAGGTACGTATCTCTGTTCTTAAATACTGATAAACATTATCTAAATTCCCAATCCCACAGGTGACTGGAAGAGCGCAATCCAAATGTACCGCTCGGCCGGCCAATGGGAGGGCGCGGAGCGGGTGGCCCGCGCGCACGCGCCGCCCGCCGTGCAGCAACAGGTTTCTTTTTATTTTATTTATTTATTCTACAACAATCCATTCATTGTATTTGAATTTAAAACTTAAAATTATACAGGGTGTTGCAAAATTGGTATACTAAGCCGAAATCGAAACTAAAATCAGAATTTGGAAATTCGCGAATTTTTTTTTTCCATAGTAAAAGTCACGTGACCAACCAAGTTTCTATGGAAAATGAATTATTTTTTTCGCGAATTTTCAAATTCTGATTTCGGTTTCGGCTTAGTATACCCTTTTTGCAACACCCTATATATTAATTATACATCATCATCATTATCAGCTTTATCATTTAAAATTGATCAAAATGAGTAGCAACACTTCTTCAATAGTTTCACATATATTATGCTTGTTGTTGAAGGTGGCGCTGCTGTGGGCGGGCGCGCTGGGCGGCGCGGCGGGCGCGCGGCTGCTTGCTGCTAGGGGGCTGGCGGCGGTGGGCGCGAGGTGGGCTCTGCAGGCTGAGAGGTGAGGGTTTAATAAGTTTTGTTAGTGAAAAAGTTAGTTTATGGAATATGGGACTTTGCCCTAAGGTTTATCCGGTTTGTGCCGTTTTACTCTAAACTTAACTTGTGTTATAAGCCAGTTGACTGTGTAAAAAAAAAACACATTAAACATAGGTACCTAATTTTGTTAGTATAGCAAATTTTAGGTGCACCAAATAAACTTACTCCGCTGGCAGAGCGACCCAAAGTGATACAAAAACTCGCCTTTTACCTAATATTTTTTTTTCTCTCTTCTTTCACCACCCAGATGGGACATAGCCCTAGAGCTCAGCTCGCTGGGCGGCGGCATCTCCGTGCGCGAGGTGGCGCGGCACGAGGCGGCGGCGCTGGCCTCGGAGCGGCCGGACGAGGCCGAGGCCGCCTTCCTGCGCGCCGCCGCGCCTGATGATGCTGTTCGTATGTGGCTCGCCAGGGGCATGTATCAGAAGGCACTGGTGCTGGCTGAGGCACACGCTCCGCATATGGTAAGTGGAAAAAGCCGTAAGGATAAAAATACCTTCACCGCACGGGCCGCCATATAAGGCTCCAACAGCTTGATGACGCTTAACTCAGTATCTGATTTGAAAGGTTGGATACCTCTCGTTTTTATATGCTCCGTACTTACTAGTATCTAGCATAGGATACCCCTCAATCATATATGCTTCGCATATAGTATGAAAGGATACATACCTAAACATACAGACAGACAAAGACACGCGCATGTGGCTCGCCAGGGGCATAGTATCAGAAAGCACTGGTGCTGGCTGAAGCACACGCTCCACATATGGTAAGTAGCTCCAAAAGTCGACAGCGTCCAGCGCAATATTCCTTTGCGCGGAAAAATGCCAGTTGCGGTGATAACTTAACGGCTCCACCTATCTAGAATGTAGAGCTGGAAAACTCTCATTTTTATTATACTTTGTATTTATAAAAAAAATTACTACATACCTAGTTAGTTTTTATAACATAGGACACCCCCTATTCATATTTATATGCTTCGCATATAATATGCAAGGATACAATCACAAATGAGACATTTTATCTAAAAACAACTGTTTACCTAAATACATAATAATGTTGCAATATGACAGGTAGAAGAAACGCTAGTGGAAGGCGCGCGCGCGGCGGCCGAGCGAGGGGACCTGGCCGAGTTCGAGACGCTCATGATACGCGCCAACCGACCGCGCGAGGTTGTGCAGCATTACAAGGATCTCGGTAACTATTATTGCTAAATATTACTCATTATGTCGGTAACTATTGTTGCTAAATATTACTCATTATGTCAGTTGTTAGTACTAGATAGTATTTTTATACTTTGATATAAAAATTACCCTGTTTTACAAAGTTTAAGCTATTATACATTTTATTAGGTATTATTCTATAAAATGTGTATTAATAAAAAGAGTGTCATTTAAATTAATGCTGAATATAGCAACTAATGGTATCCTACTACCTACTAACTGAAATAATTATACCCTTTTTGCAACATCCTGTATACAGAGCTGTGGGAGGAGGCGGCCCGAGTATCCCGCGAGTACTTGCCGGACAGCGCCGAGCCCGTGCCGCCCGCCGTGCCGCCGCTGCTGCAGACCGCCGCCGAACACGCCGACAAGTAAGATAGAATAGAATAGAAAAGAATATTTATTCAGAAAATACTTAATGCTAAATGTGATTTACAATAATAGGTCAACTTTTAATGCTAAAGGTAGTTTAAAATGCTGTTCTGAACTAGAAAATAACAGAGTTTTTCCTGTATTTCAGATGGAAAAGGTCTAAATTAAACAATTTTAGAATCTAAATTAAATTATGTAAATTGATGTACTATTATCATCATCATAACCCATCACGTCCCCACTGCTTGGGCACGGGCCTCCTTCTAATGAACCACGCGGGCCTCGCTGGTGGTCCCCAACAGTAATATTCACACAAGTTAAGTAAGTAAGTGGTCAACCCGACTTTCATGTGTCTTCAATCTGACCGAATGCCTCTGACTAGTAAAGCCTAGACTGCTGCCAAAACAGCAACTGAAACCCACATTTATGCATCAATTTTACCATTAGCGTCAAACGTATGCACTGTCAAACTACATTGAAAACAACTTCACTACATTTTCTCCTCCCTTTACCTTATATTTTATTAGCAACCTTAAACCTATTATTTAATTCCAGAGGAGAGTGGTGGGAAGCAGTACAACTACTGTGCCGCGCGAGCGAGGAGGGCGCGCGCGGCGGCGCCTCGCGGCTGGCGGAGCGCGCGGCACTGCGGGCGGCGCGGCTGGCGCGGGACCACCTGCCGCCGCCGCACCGCGCGCGCGCCGCCGCGTTGTTGCAGCAACGGTAGGTGGAAAGCTGTACATAGATATAGATAAAATACTGTTTATTGCACTAAAGTCGTCGAAATATAAGAGACCCACTTAGGCCCGGGTCTCCTATTTACGCCGTAGGTCGCGTCCAGCGTCACGCCGTAGGCCGCGTCACGATGCTCACTATGTCTACGCGCCAACGTCGGCGTGTGAGGGAGACCGCATCAGTACATTTCTATAGTGAGCATCGTGACGCGGCCTACGGCGTGACGCTGGACGCGACCTACGGCGTAAATAGGAGACCCGAGCCTACTAGCTGTAAAAGATAAAGATACAAATACTGTTTATTGCACTAAAGTCGTCGAAATTTAAGAGGCCCACTTGGACAGCTACAAAATGTATGAGATGACAGCCAGTGTCAAATCAAAATCACCAAGCGAGCGCCGCCGCCGCCGCCGCCGCGCTGCTGCAGCAACGGTATGTGCACTAGACGTAAAACATAAAGATAAAAATACTGTTTATTGCATACAAACAGAATAACCCCCTTATTCATAGAAAAGTTACAATACGTTTTAACTAATAAACTGTTTTGTCCCTCTCTGTCAAAGAACAAATTGATCTTTGTCGGAGAGGGACAAAACAGTTTATTAGTTAAAACGTATTGTAACTTCTCTATGAATAAGGGGGTAAGATTCACATACAATATAGAACAGAAAATAAATAGCACAATCGGCGGCCTTATTATACCTACTAAAAGTAATCTCGTTACCACTGTAACATTACGCACTGTATTGAAAAACTTTCCACGATTCGATTGGATGTTTGTTACAGTATTCTAAACTTACCTTTGCACTTAACCAAGTGGTGTCTACAACTGTAATAACTAGCTTTCTGTCTTTACTTTACAATGTATAGTAAATAACGTTATTCTTTGTAATCAAACAGATTTGCCGCAATTGGTCAAAGCGATGTTGGTGAGCAGCTCCGCGCCGCTTTGACCGAAGGGTATGAAGGCGAAGACGATGCACCAGGTAAAATAATTGCTTCTACCTGTATTTCTTTCCATATAATAACATTCAAGACTAAAGTTCAAAGTCTAAATGCTTAAAATGTGTCTCATCATCCAGTAGCAGAAGAAGACGAAGAGGAAGAAGACACACAGCCGCGCGCGAACTCGTCTTCCACCGTCGAGGCGGAGTTGTCCCGCTTGTGCCGCGGCGGGCAGTGGGAGCGCTGCCTCGCGCTGGCCGGGGACAGGGCGCCGCACTACGCGCTGCTCTGCGTCACACAACTGTTGAACACACACGACGTGAGTGACACTATACAGTCTGCAACCCTCGAGGCGGAGTTGTCCCGCTTGTGCCGCGGCGGGCAGTGGGAGCGCTGCCTCGCGCTGGCCGGGGACAGGGCGCCGCACTACGCGCTGCTCTGCGTCACACAACTGTTGAACACACACGACGTGAGTGACACTATACAGTCTGCAACCGTCGAGGCGGAGTTGTCCCGCTTGTGCCGCGGCGGGCAGTGGGAGCGCTGCCTCGCGCTGGCCGGGGACAGGGCGCCGCACTACGCGCTGCTCTGCGTCACACAACTGTTGAACACACACGACGTGAGTGACACTATACAGTCTTCAATGCGGTTAATGAAGTAGTGGGAGAGCTTAACTAACCGCTCTCAGTGATTCCGGAGAGTTTGCAGCTTTTGAGACACAAAATAATAAACAATACTTACCCTTTTTAGCCTCAAAATAATAAATCCCGCGAGTCGGAGTTCTCCCGCTTGTGCCACTCTCAGTTATGTTAAGTACTCCGAAGCTTTCTGGACACAAATAAACAATACTCATGCTTCTTTCAGATTAATAAATATCTGTACGGGTATAATGTACATACAGGGAAGTTAAATGATAAGAGTCTGATAACTGATAAATGTTCAATATATTAGGATTTCCACAAATATTGATTAAATGCTAAGACTATGTGTTGGGGCCATAGGCATAGGGTCAAGGAACTTCGTGGGTACACACACAAACAGCTGACAGACAGGTACACAGATGCTTGTAACTCCTTCCCACCTTCCCTATCCTAATGGAAACTGCAGGTAGATGAACACTAGCTGTCATCTGCCACCTCAACGACCGACCCTCGTCCACTTCTACCACCGCCGCGATTCGAGTCGGTCGACGCACCTTACGCTCCCGTCACTCAATTCGCGATAGAAGCACAATCCGCCGCGTACTACAACACACGTAGCTCTACGCCGCGCACCGGTACATCAGCACATCAACCTGGAGAAGAACGGGTGGAAACTCGAAGAGGTCAAACGCATTTGATCAGCCGGACAACCGTTCCTGCCAGGTCAGTTTCTTCCTTCAAACTTCCCCCTTGCTCCTCCATTTCATGGTCCTTCGTAAACCGGATATTCCCTATTCCAGTCCATCCCGGTTTATTATTTACAAACATTTGTCTAAACTTCAGCACGTAACTGAAGTCTTCTGCCAGCTGTTTTGTGTGTGTCATCGTGACGTCACTTAGTTTTTTCCCTTAGTCTATGGTCAATCGGTAAGAATCGGTTAGTCGAGTAGTGTCCATCACTACTCAACTTCAATCAGTATTCCGAGGATAGCACAGAATAGAAGTTTGACGTCTGACACATTACTTTTTTAATTCAACTGGGACTGTTTAGGTTATATTTTATCGTCGTAAATCAAATTAGAAATAATGATGAAATCGGAAAGTAAGTACGTTAAGGGTGCCGCAGCCGACCCTATTAAAATATGTATGGTCCAGCTGGACACTGCGGAGCAGTACTTGAGTGGGGTCTACGAGTTGGCGTGTAGCCTTCAGGCAAAATCGGATGCGCCTGGTCTATCTATGTTCAGGGTTCGTTTCGAGGATCTGGAGCGGATGCGCGACCAATACCAGGACGCTTACTTGAACCTGAAGGGTCTGCCCGTCGACGAGACCGTGCTGCAGCAGGCTGACAAACGCTTCAACAAATTTTATGAAATCTTTTATTCGGTTAAAGTGATAGCTGAGGGATTAGTGTCGACAAATAGCGTCGCGGATGTGGAGCCAGTGAGATCAACTGCTCACTTCAAGTTGCCTGAGATTAGTCTGAGCAGTTTCTCTGGGGTCTACACTGACTGGCCAAATTTTATTGGATTGTTCGACAGTCTGATACACACTAATGGGGACTTGTCCAGTGTGCAAAAGATGCACTACCTTCTGAGTGTTCTGGACAAGGAACCTCTTAGTTTAGTTAGGCATCTGGAGCTGGCCGATGGGAACTATGAGATAGCTTACCAGCTCCTTAAGGAAAGATATGACAACAAGAGACTCATTGCCGACACACACTTGGAGTCCATACTTGCTGTGACACTCGGTCAACAAGGGTTGACTGGCAACCTTCGGAAGCTAGTCAACACCTTAAAGGAGAACACTATGGCTCTGAGTGTGCTTGGTTTTGATGTCAAGTCATGGAGTTTCTTGTTGCTCCATATAATTTTAAGAAAGCTTCCCTTTGACCTTCGTAGTAGGTTCAACTCGGTATAGGGGGTTCGCCCAACACCATCCCAACATTCCAAGACTTGCTTGGCTTTCTGGAAACAGAGTTGAGAGTCTTGGAGACTGTTGGTGGCTCGGGTTCCAGGGGGTCAAGCAACTCTAATAATGTGAAAACGGGGACTTCACACACTACAGTGACTCTCACTGCAGTGGCTGTGTCTTGTGCCCTTTGTCGGGGTAACCACACCATTTATAGGTGCGACAGGTTCAATTCCCTGACACCTGTTCAGCGTAGGGAGCTTGTCGCACAACAGGGCTTATGTTGTAACTGCTTGCGTGCACACTCTGTAAGCAGGTGCACGTCCAAGTGCAGGTGTCTAGTGTGTGGTGGACATCATCACACGAAACTACACCTGCCACCATCATCATCATCATCATCTTGTCTGCCATCATCATCATCTGCAGCACCTAAGGATGGTCGACCCGCAGACTCATCGCCCGGCTCCACGGTCTGCCATGGTTCAATTCACAACACCATGTTGTTAGGAACTGCCATGGTGGGGGTGTACGACCACAATGGTCACATACACCAGGTGAGAGCCTTGATAGACAGCGGCTCGCAGGTGTCTGTCATCACTGAGGAACTGGCGCAGCGGTTGCGGCTTCCCCGCACTAGCTCTAGGCTTCTTCACGGCTTGGGAGGTAAGCAGCGCTCCAATGGCAGCGTAGAGTGCAGGATCGCATGCCCTCAGGGTGCATCCCAGCCTGCCTTGGTAGCCACAGCCGTCGTGCTGAAGCACATCACGGGGGATCTCCCTAGTGCGCCTTTGTGTCCGAGCGTGTTAGAGCGGTGCAAAAGCATCAAGCTTGCTGATGATAGACTGTCTGTTCCGGGTCCCATTGATTTTCTGATAGGCGTGGACCTCTACAGTCGAATCCTGGATGGGTCGTCGTACCAGCTGGGTGAAGGATTACCTACGGCACATAGGTCTATCTTCGGATGGATCTTGATGGGTCAAGCACCAATAGACCGAGATAAGGTGGCGCTTCCCAACAAGTCCGTCCAAGTGTCCGTGGGTGATCCCCACCCGCAGCGGTCGCGTCGCAGACCAGCGAGGAGACGCCCCTCACAGCGCATGCATGGCCAACCAGCGCCATCCCGGCCATATGCGGCCTGCAACTGCGTCCACGCCTGCTGATGAACAGACACTACACACCTCATCACGGAAGCCCCACCGTGGTGAGGTCCAAACGGCAACTGGGGGCTAGCGATATGGTTTCAGTGGGGCTCTGATCCGGACAGTCATCTATCAGGTCTCACCGTTCGGCACTACTGGGGAGATTTGCCGAATGTTTGTTTTGTACGGCTCCCTGTGGCTACTTAGGCCAGCATCTTTGGTGCATCAATGCATCCTGCGACGGCCTCTGTTCGAGGAACCTTCCAGTATTTAATTTCTTCGCAGAGGTCCCGTCTTACTCTACGCTTGCCGGAGCTGCTCTCCGCTGCTCTACCTTCCAGTCGTTAGGCCGGTTCCGACTGACACCTGCGGCTCTCACCACCGTCGTGATGGGCTTTGATTGTGTGGGTCGACATTCTCGGTGCTGGGTGCCCTCTTCCTGAGGTACGGGCAGTGCAACATGAGCTCTGCTCTAGGTGCATGTGGTGCGAAGCGCACACGACGCAGCAGTGAATTCTTCGAAGGGATCGTGTTGGGTAGAGCCCCTGGGAAGTTTTCTCACTTGGGGAGCCGCGCGTCGTCTCCTGGTCCTATGGGTCGGGTCGATGCTTGACATCGGGCTGTCGAGTGATCGAATGGATTTTGGACGGGCTCACCCCTCGGAACTTATCTTTCAGGCAACTGTTGTTCGAATTGGTTTCTGCATCTGGGTCCTGCTGTCGGCGCTTTCCCCGACGCTACACTTGTGGTGTTGGCGGCTTGCTCAGCAGGTCTCCTGTCTCGCATCTCGCCTCCGTCTTTGGGACGAGCTCTGCACATTAGCTTAAGGTTTCGGGCTGGCTTGTGGATTCCACTCAAGCTACGCCACATATTTAGGTTTGGGAAAATCATCTTTTAATTATTATTTTTATTTCGTGCTAAAGAGCTTAGTGGCTCTTTGGGGGGCGGTTTATGTTGGGGCCATAGGCATAGGGTCAAGGAACTTCGTGGGTACACACACAAACAGCTGACAGACAGGTACACAGATGCTTGTAACTCCTTCCCACCTTCCCTATCCTAATGGAAACTGCAGGTAGATGAACACTAGCTGTCATCTGCCACCTCAACGACCGACCCTCGTCCACTTCTACCACCGCCGCGATTCGAGTCGGTCGACGCACCTTACGCTCCCGTCACTCAATTCGCGATAGAAGCACAATCCGCCGCGTACTACAACACACGTAGCTCTACGCCGCGCACCGGTACATCAGCACATCAACCTGGAGAAGAACGGGTGGAAACTCGAAGAGGTCAAACGCATTTGATCAGCCGGACAACCGTTCCTGCCAGGTCAGTTTCTTCCTTCAAACTTCCCCCTTGCTCCTCCACTATGCTAACTTGATAGGTATAATATTGAGAACGCGGCGACGACTTGATTGTCTAACACTATTTTTAACAACTATCTAATATAATTACAGCGAATGGAAGGCGTCGACATAGAAAGCGAAGAGCCAAGCGAAGGGGTGTCCCAATCCCTGGACATCTTGCGTCGCTACTTCACGGAGGACACACGGGTGGACGAGTCCGACGCTCGCATGGCGGCCTCAGTCGCGGCGGAGTTGCTACTGCGTGTGTCCACTACGCCCAAAGCGTACGCCGCGCTGAAAGATACGTGCGACGTGTTGGTCGCTATTGGCGCTGATGACAGGGTTTTGCAAGTGAGTGTTTTGTCTTTTACTAGGGTTGTCACTTTTATTAATAGAGTATAATAATATAGTGTTTTTTTAGTGTTGGTATAACATTTTAACTTTAAAGAAATATTAGTATTTATTCTCTACTATTCAGAGTGCCTACGTACTTACATGAATTTGATATTTCAGGCAGCAAGTCTCTTGTTGGGGATCAATGTGAGTCAAATTGCTTCAAAAGTTGCTCGAGCCCTGCCTCGCTATTCAGACATCATAGTAGCGGATGTTGGTAAGTAATTAAATACTAAGGTATACCCTTTTTGCAACATTACATACAATTTAAATTATAGCAAAACACTAGAATAAAAACAATTCCTAATTGACGGACAAATTCATGTTATCTCACACTATTTGTAGCTCTGTCAGTAGTCATTACTTCCTATCTCTACATCTCTCTTCATATTGCTTCTTGTTACATCTAACACGCCATTTACGCAGTGGCTACACTAGATACAATTAAAATGATTAATTAATGTATTCTTTCAGCATTCTACATATCGGGCGCGGTGGTCCGCTCTGAAGGTGCTTCGGGAGCGCGCGAGGCTTTTGTTCTGCTGAACCGCTGCATCGACCTCACTGAAGCCGCCGACGATGACGCCGCGCATCTGCTCGACTTCACTGACTTCGGTTAGTTATGTTAAGGTCACAGCACACATAAACGGATCGTCGCCGCATCGCCTTTCACCCCAGCTCGTCCTGAGGCGAGTCTACATATTCAGTGAGGTGTTCGTTCTCCTGAACCGCTGCATCGACCTCACGGAGGCGGCTGACGACGACGCTGCGCATCTGCTCGACTTCACTGACTTCGGTTAGTTATCATCATCATCATCATCATGTCCTCCACACCGTATACGGTGATGGCGACTCCTATATGTTCAATCCGGGTTATTGTTTTGGTTAGTTATGTTAAGGTCACAGCACACATAAACAGATCGTCACCGCATAGCCTTTCACCTCAGCTTGTCCCGAGGCGAGTATAATGTTCTACATATCCAGTGAGGCGTTTGTTCTGCTGAACCGCTGGATCGACCTCACGGAGGCGGCTGACGACGACGCCGCGCATCTACTAGACTTTACCGACTTTGGTTAGTTATGTTAAGGTCACAGCACACATATACGGATCGTCACCGCATACCCTTTCACCACAGCTGGTCCCGAGGCGAGTATAATGTTCTACATATCCAGCGAGGCGTTTGTTCTGCTGAACCGCTGCATCGACCTCACGGTTGCGGCTGACGACGACGCCCCGCATCTGCTCGACTTCACTGACTTCGGTTAGATTCATTTTATTACTACCTACATAACTATCTAATGGTTTTTGGGCCCTCAATAGATTACTCGCCCAACGGCCGCTAAACGGGTTCGTTATCGGCGCCTAAAACGTGAAGTTTATAGTAATAATCCTATAGTCTTGCAGAAAGCATTTGTTTTGAGTGAAATGTTTAGGCGCCTGTGTTGATGGAGGCGTAGTTATGAAATAACAAAGTTTATTATAAATAATATTTGACCTTTATTTGAACCACTTGCATATTCCCTATTGTGTATTTAATTTCTATGGTTAGTCTTACTTGGTATATGTAGAATATACTAAGTACCACTTGATAACACAGCTATTACTACTCACCAGAGTGCACGGACTGGTCCAAGACCCCACTGCTGCTGCGAGGCGCGTGCGTGCGCGGCGCCGCGCTGGACGACGCTAGAGAGTGGGTGCTGCAGGTCTCCATGGACCAGACTGTTGATCAGGTGCACTAGACTTTTTACTGGCTTTCCTTTTACTTTGTGTTTAAAAATCGGCATGAAAGTAGAAAAAAAGGCGGAAGGAATCTCGCTTTCTAAAACACTGAAGCACAATAATGGCGGCGACATGAGAGTGTGTGGGTGCGTAGGTGCGACGTGATTGGCGCGCGGCGGCAAACTGACTTACTTTGAGTGTCAATGTGTGTGTGTCGGGCTCGTCGCAACAATGAAATCGACTTACTTTGGGTGCTTCACTTTTTAGTTAGGTAGATTCCTTCCGTCTTTTTTTCTACTTCCATGCCCGAGGGTATTCGAATCAAAAGTACGTAGGTTCCTCATTTATTAAACATCTATTGGGTAGTTTTAAGGATTTAAGACATACATGCTGGTTACTACTACTACTACTGCTTTTGTAGTGTTAGTGATTATCCTACTAACATTAATAAAACGTGTTATATGTATTAAAAAATATCCAATTCTTTTTGTACACATAACACGTTTCGACTGACGATGCATGTTATTTTAGAAAGAAAGATGGCTTATACAGTTTGTACCTAATACCGTTAAAATATGCGTCATATTGTGACCTTAATGAAAACTTGTTCTCATTACTCTACAGACGCTTCCAGTGGACAGCCGAGGCCTATATGCATCCAGTGTGCCGAGCGGCGAGGCTTGTTGCGTGCTGACTGGCTTCCCGCTCGGCTCCCGTCTAGTCACCTTCACTAACGGTAACTTTACAACACACTACACTTAGTGGAAAATAGAACTAAAACCACGAAAATAAGTTTTTTTATGTAAAGACGTCATTGGTGCATTCTTTGTATGGCACGTACACATTTGAGTTATTATTTGAGATTTTATAAATGTAACTCTTCGTTCATCGTGGTGAAATGCTGAGTAATAGGACAGACTGTATTAAACTCATGACAAGGGGTGCCAACGTGTCAAGGCCTGATTAATGACTATCCTAACTAATATTATAAATGCGAAAGTAACTGTGTCTGTCTGTCTGTCTGTCTCTCTGTCTGTCTGTCTGTTACTCTTTCACGCCAAAACTACTGTACGTATTTGAATGAAATTTGGTATACATACGGTCTAGACCCTGGGAAAGAACATAGGCTACTTTTTATCCCGGAATTCCCACGGGAAAACCTTTTTAAGGCGAAGCGAAGCGCGCGGGAACAGCTAGTATGTATATAAGTAAGTATATTCTCATATACCAAGTAAGGCTAACCATATAAATTAAATACATAATTCAATAAATCAAGTTCAAAACTGTTAAGTTTATCACTTGCTCCAAAAACTCATCTTCTTAAACCCCTATCCCGATGGTGACCAGGGTAGTATGCATATTAATTAAACTTCAACTCTATGCTTATTAGTTTCTGCTTGAGTCAAACCATACCGCCATGTAGAAGTTAGCCCTTCCACGCCATCTAACGGATTTTTAAAGATACAAACACAACATGTTTATTTTATGAAACTCTTCCTTTACACTTTACATTGCACGGTTATTATCTAATGACGTACTTAATATATTACAATTTGATGGTGTGTTTGTGTTAAAAATGTTGTAGATACAATATTTTTGTAGCGGCCTGGCCTACGCAATAGCCATTGCACAAGTCTACTATGTCCATGGTAAAATAATATACTCCGCCTGGTACTCTATTTATATTCCGAGATTCGCGAACGACGTGACTGACATAAGCCTACATCATCATGTTGTAATGCTGCCAGCACTGTAAACAAAATTACCCGAAGGCCTAAATTTTTTTTCATAAATCGGAAGATGTTGTTTCCAAATAATTAAAAATGACGTGTTATTACAAAATTTAAGATAAAATTAAAAAACAAATAACAAATTTAATAATAAATATACCTATACCCTGTCCATATAAGTCCTGTGGCATGTTGCGTTGAAATAAAGTGGGAATGTTATTGTAGCGTACGCTTGTGTCACTTTGGGAATAGAAGACCATGTTTAATTAGGCCATGGCTATGTCGTATTAGGTCCATTACCTTACAAAACTATGTGCATAAATATACCCATTACACCGAGCATGATTTGGTTGCAACAGGGCGCTGTGCGAACCGCGAGCACTGGGCACGGGTGGCGGCGGCGTCGCGCAACAACGCGGCCGCGGCAGATGTCGTCCGCGCTGTGACGCTGTGGTGCGGGCCCGCCGACTACAAGCCCTTGTAACTTGCTGTGCTACAGTAAGTACATCTTGAGGTTGAAAGCAGACGATCTGTACTACAATAACAGCATGTAGTTGCATCAGAAACAGTACGCAGTAGCTGTATTAAATTTATTAGAAGGTTTTCAACTGCATGCAGTTCTATACTCGAACTCATGCAGTCGCTGCGATACAGTCCGTCTGTTGTCAATGTTGATATAAGTGTCACCTGAGAGCGTCAAGCAAGCAGCACTTTTGTATGGAATGCGGCGCTGTGTTAGCTGACTATTATAAATCGTATAGTAGAACTTAGTCCGTGCTTCGTAGATTTACTCAAGAGGGAAAATTCGCGTCCAAATCATCAGCTACCATCCACTGCTAGTCATAGGCGTCTTCCAAAAAGCGCTTCTACACTTTGTCAGCCTTCTTCAATTAACTATAATACTCGTCTCAGGTTTCCCTACAATCCAATATCGTAGAATGGTAGGGAAACCTGAGACAATATATTATACCTCAGCGACAATGCATTATTGACATAATTCCCATTATTTATTACTTATTGATCTCACTGATCGAACTGTGAGAAAAACTCCGACCAGACTTCAGACAGGTTCTCAGTTCGTGAAACAGCGATTGCCATTATCTAGAGTTATCAGAGGAATAGGGATAATCTGTGAAATATACGGATCCCGTACAATATTTTATACCAGACCAATACAGACCGTCCTCGATGTTTCTTTTCTGTACATGATTTATATTAAGACTATTACTTTATATCCCAGGTACAAACTGTGAACATCAGAGTTTCAGTCGCCATCATGAATCAAGACACAGATCTACTACAAATGCAGGAATGTAAGTGAACGTTGAAATTTAGCCCTAAGATGCAATAGCATCAATATATACTGTTTGATAATCGTGTCAGTTCAATTTTAATGTTAGTTTGAACATTGACGGTCGATTCACACACAGACTTGTGACTTCACTGATATTTGTGACATTATTTATTATATTGTATTACTTTAATAAACTTATAAGTACATTTAAGTTCTTTCGTTGTAATGAAATTTATCATGCTGAAACATAACAATTACAATAGACTATCAATAAATGAAACACATATTTAAATTTTATATCACTATAATAAACTCATTTATTATCACATTTATTAAATAATAATAATGATAATATACTTTGACACACATATTTGTTACATTCTAAAACATTAAGAAATTCATTCTATGATTTTGAAGACTAAAATTTGAGTTATGATGGAGTATAATATTAATCTGTATATTTAAAAAAAAAACAATAAAATAATATTAGTTATGAAATTTCTTTTGTTGATTGTGGCTAGGCCTGCTAAATATACGGAATATGGATACGGCACATTCATATATATTTAATGAGAAATGAGAGTTAAGTATATAAAATATTTAATAGGGTATTATAGGATGTAGAAGTTGTTGGATATTCAATACCCACAATTTATCGAGCTTTCCACGAACTGATATTCTGGATATATTACATAGATATGAGTATCCTTAAAATATATTTAAAACATAATTTTCACATAAATGTATATATCAAATATAAAGTTTGATTATTAAATATCATTTTGAGATTTCATTAAACTATTAAATTCAATAAACATTAAATAATTTTAACTATAGTCCACCAACGTAGCATCTGATATCTATTATATAATAATATGCATGATTGAGGCACGTAACAATCCTAACTAATATTATAAATGCGAAAGTAACTGTGTCTGTCTGTCTGTCTGTCTGTCTGTCTGTCTGTCTGTCTGTTACTCTTTCACGCCAAAACTACTGAACGGATTTGAATGAAATTTGGTATACATACGGTCTAGACCCTGGGAAAGAACATAGGCTACTTTTTATCCCGGAATTCCCACGGGAAAACTTTTTAAGGCGAAGCGAAGCGCGCGGGAACAGCTAGTAAATATATATTTTATTATCATACATTCTTTCTTAGAATAATAATCTGTTATAGTAATATAACAAGATAGTAAGCGTAAGTTAGTTTGTATCGATCCCAACATAGGCATCGAGGGTTTTAGGGCATTTTCCAAAGAAATTAGATTTAAAATAAAAATCATCAGAGTTTCACCAATTTTGATTTAAGTTTTACGTCATTTTAAATTTTAATATCTCAGGAAAAGTACCCAATAAATTTTATATAAAATTAGTTTACATCTAAGATACCAAGTCTCACAGAAGCAACGTGCAAAAGTTTGAGAACTACAGGATATGAAGAGACTAATTTAATGATACCAGTAACTTTTTAAGTACAAGAGGAAGAGTTCGATATGTGCTACTTGGCTATTATTTTATTAAATCGTAGCAATCTATGTTTTTTTAGAATTTTGAACATTTTCTATTTCCCTGCAAAGTGAAGGAATTCCTACATACTTCCGAGCTAGGGGGTTAACTAATACTGTGTATAAATAATTATGAAAAATTTGTTTCTCGTTAGAAAAGTTATCTAATCTCTATAAGTATTAGTTAGAGGAATAGTCGTAGGTACTAAAGTTTCTCTCTCTCAGGAAATATACAACCATCATAGAATATTTATACAGTTAGGTATTGGATCATAGCTAAGCTACCGTAACACAAAATGTTTAACTAACAAATCAGGAGTATGCTTGGACGCGTAATTATAACTGCTAAGGGTTATATATTTTTTGTGCTTTTATTCTGAAATATTGCATCGTATGGGGTAAGCTGCATCTGCGTTATAAGTTACAAAGAAATTACAGCAGCATAGGTATAACTTGAGACCTTAATAGGGTCGGCTGAGGTTAATTTCAGCACTCATTCTAAACGGCTGTGAACCTAGCCTATCCTAGCAGTTATAATGAGTGTCATAAAAACTAGAAGTAGGTACGCTATAGATATAGTAAAATGTAAATATTGTCAGACGAACTACACAACTACTCCAGCACTGGAAGAACACAGATTCAAACAAGATATATAATACAATACAGTGCTCTGGTAGAGATATGTACTTCTTATCTAAACATCGATGATAAAATATACTTGTCTCACATTTACTAAATTACTCTACAATATTGTAACTACATACATAATGTAGGCTAGGCCTTTTCTTTCGGAACTGATAATTTCAGGAAATATAATTATGTCGTAGTCAAAAAGTTACGGATTTTTCTATACGATTCATATAAAGATTAATACGATTATATAAAACATCTACCGTTTAAATACTATGGATATTCTTCAGAAATATTTTGGTAAGAAATTATTGGATTTTTTTAGTGTTTTGAATGAAATTTATCACGAAAATTGTTGTGCGTAGAAACTTTGAAGTATGTCGAATAGAAGTTTAGTACATATATTTACAAGATCATTAAAATAAATTTCAGTTTACTTGAAATAAATTTTGAAATATCAAGAAGATATTATAGGCTTGCTGTATTTTTGTACAACGGGGAAAATTCTCTAAAGCACAACCTTGGAAGAATAGTCTAAACGCACTTATGTTATAACTATGTATTATAGAGTTCACAAATGTGAGATTTATTAATTAGATAAGGCAAAGTGTTAAAGTTGGGGTTTTTCAAGATATAGATAATTTACAAGATTAATAAGCATCTACTACTTACAAAACATTCTTGATGATTTCTTAATAATTTAGCAACTGGGAAATTGATGAAGTATGAAGAATGCTATTTGAACGATATAATAATCAATAATATTAAAATAACGCTGAAAATCTACGTAGTAAGTACAATGTACCTACATACTAAATAATAAAAAGATTTAAAATATCTGATTGCAATGCGTACGTGTGAAGTATGAGGATGAGTCAGAGCCAATGTTACGAGTATTAAGTTTGGGTTTTTATGTGAGCGAAAAAGGTCCCTTTGGCGTAATGTTATGAGCAACTAGAATATCAAACAAATCCGAGTATGCTACGATTAAAATAAATAAATATTTTATACATACAACAAGAAAACAATTACATATTTTCTAGAAGATATTCTGAAAGGTATACAATACAACTATACAGTATGTGAAAATGTATACCTAGTGGTGGTACATGTTACGTGCCACGGGCCAATACGACGGTGTCAAGGATTTCTTATTTGTTTTTAGTGTTATGACAGCTCGTAGTTTTCGGCAGTGGTATTGAGTATACTCAAAAAATACTTGATAGTTCGACAAGTTAAATCATATCTATTTTCGTATTACGTAACATGCGGATGTTTATGAGAGGCTTAGGGACACCAAACCCTATTAAAGGGTACTTAGTTCATATTTTGTGTATAAGTTCGGTGGCTTGATATACATAGTATTATTTCACACATCATGCTGTGTAGAAGTTTTAAACTATATGAAAAACTAGCTAAAGTGGGTTTCCAGATATACGATTACAATGTAGGTTACACGGGATATATAAAATTCGCTACAAATACATTTAATTAAATTAAAAAGAGACGCAACCTCTTTAAGCTCCTTGTCATGAAACTACTTTCTAAATGATGGTGTCACATCGGGTCCAGCCCCTGTACAAATCTTTCCGGATCAATACTTTTCTTGGATGTATTTACAGTTGCGATGACGATAGAGAGGCAGGCAGACTCTCGTTTTACGAATAAGAAGGTCGGTGTCATGATAATCTCGATATTTATATTATAAAGCTGGCGATGAAACGGCAGCGTTCGAACATATCGTATTCGTAAAGTTTGAATGAGCCTGCACTAGTGTTGTTGGGCGGGTTTGGAAAGCCGTCGTCCGCTAGCGGTCTTCAAGCCGGTCGGGCGACGGCTCGCGTGATCAGTCGGGCGACTCGTCGGCGGCGGAGAGCGAGGTGGCGGCGAACAGCGGGTACCAGCCGTAGGTGCGCTGCGGGAGGGTGAGCTTGTCGAGGCAGATCTCGGCGCCGCCCAGCGCCAGGTTGTGCTCGAAGCCGCCGCAGCGCTGCCACAGCATCACCACCAGCGTGCGCCCGAGCGCTTCGCTGGCCTGTAACAATAACATTTATTACTTTTCATGCTTTATAACAGTAGTCTACGTACAGTCCGGACTATGACTCTAGTAACTGTCCAATTGGAGGTTGCGTTCCGGACCTATTGAAATGTCGATCGAATATTTGATACTCGATTCAGGGTCAGCAGCGGAAACCGTTGAATGCATAAAGAAGAGGAGCTTTAATTAGAAGTATAACAATTATGCTACATTAGGCTGAGTAAGAGAGTCACCTGGTACTTGAGGGTCTGCTTGAACTTGGGCTCGGTGGTGCGGCGCACGATGCGCGTCTTGCGCTTGTGCAGCCACTTGTCGCCGTCGCGCAGGTAGCACTTCACGTACGAGTCGGGCACCTCGCCGTTCACGCCGTACACGCGCCGCGCGTGCGACACCTGCACGAGAGGCTGTTATTCACGTGGGGAATGGGATGGGGAATTGAAAACTAAGTGCATACATAAGTAAGTGCTATGATTACGGCGCCTCAGACATCTGAAAGGCATTACAGATTTTATAGGTAAAAGTCGAACGCAACAGCAAAAATATGCTTGAAAATAATAGTGGTCAAATCGTACAAACCTCGAGCTCGAGTTGTCCCTTGATCATGATGATGCTGATGTTGATCTCGGCGTGCAGCGGCGGCAGGTGCGCGTGCCGCGGCGGCAGCTGCCCCGGGCCCAGCGCCACCTCGGCGTCGTCCGCGTCGCCCGCCGCCGCCGCCGCCGCCGCCGCCGGCACCGCCGCCCACATGCTGCCCTTGCGCCCCGTCGCCGTGCCTACACACACACGCACGTCACCGCCGCCCCTCCCACACACAAGCAACCGGTGCGACAGTATACGCACCCTCCAACAAACAATCAATTAAAACACAAATCAAAAATAACCATTCAATTAAACACTTAAAGTACCAACGGAAACATTACATAAAATAAAGCACGTCAAACAGCTCGTGCTAATGTACAGTTTCGGTAACATAGAGTCGAACTGTTAGTTTCCTAAACACATAAAATGAAAGAAAAAGCGTATTAACGTGTGCAGCCAAGAGTGTAATCGAATTTCTAATAGTTGCCCGAAGCGGTCATTAATTCATTATGGAAAGCATTCCGTGTTATGAACAGCCATCAGTAAGTAAACTTTATTTAGGTAGTGTGTAAGACCACTATTGTATTAGATGAAGCTCATGCGACCGGCCGCCGCTAGTCGTCCAACTACCGAGACTCATGCCTCGCGGGCGACTGAGCCACCCCGCGCAATCGCTCCAAAACTAGTCATACGCTCGTTAACAACTTAAACATTATCATAATCCATAGAACGGAATCGAGCTACGGCCTAAGGATAAAAATATGTACAGGAAATCTAATAGAATGCGCATCGTAACAGTGAGTGACATTTGCAGAGGTAAAATGGAGACCAAAACATCCTAGGCGACACAATGCCATCGAGATGAAACGAAGACGGGCAGCCGAACAGACGGAACACAGAAACAGATGAAGTGAGCGTGATCGCCCTCGACCGGGCATGCGTCAGGACAGAACAGACAGAACACAGTGAGAGGGATGAGAAGCGATCGGGCGCAGCCACATTGAACGTGTGAGTCGCGCCGCGGCGCAAGCGATGTATGACCCATGCTACTACGTCCCGCCACACAGGCTTACCCCGCCAGGTCCGCGCGCCTACCACTAGCGCCCGCCGCGCGCCCGCCCGCGCGCCCGCGCACTCGCTAGTGAGGGCCGCCCTTACCTGAGATTAAACTTTACGTGTTCTACATCCACCACTGCCAGTGTCCGACACAGTCGGCGATGTGATGCTTTCTTTAAAAACAAATACACGACAGCAAAACAATATCACCAAACTTAAAGATTGCTTCAGATTTTACATTTTGAATGTGATATTGTGGGACGTTAGGTATATTGCGGTGCTCTAAGTGAAAATAATATTAATTTTTCATTGAAATTTTCAAAAAACAAGTCGTAGCTTTGAACACGCTTTTTACATTAGAAATAAGGGTAAGATAGTGTTATAATAATATAGACCATTCATAGGTTTTCATAGTATTCATATTGATTCCGCAAACCGCCAACTTAAACATGAAATAAATGTTACTACACAGATAAATCAGGGTCCTTACAACCAAAATAGAGGGGGTACTTTACTAAATGTCAATGTTGCTTAGTTGCACGAGCTCTAGCTTGGTTGTGAAGGGAGGGGTACAATGAGATGGAGTATGCAGATGACACTTACGGCGCGCGGTGGAGCCGGAGAGCGAGAGCGTGCGGCCCAGCTCGCCCTTCACGGCGCGCAGGCTGCGCAGGATGTCGTCCGGGTCCCGGCGTGCGCACGACGACCGCCGCCGCTCCGTGCGCCGCGACGCCGCCTCCGCCGCCGCCAGCTCTGCGACACCCACAGCCACACACACTACTAACTACCAACACACAGCCAGGGCGCTACAGTGGGCAGTGGCACGCCACAGGTGATACATGTGCGTCATTACATTAGGGGCATGACTAAGAAAATGTTTAAGTGATTCATTCAGAAGCGTAAGACCGAGCATTAACGTATTTGTTTTCAATTGACGGTCTCGTGTTGACACAGAAATAAGTTCAATGATATAGTTTTACGAGTATTGTACCTTTTTCCGCTTGCTGGAAGGAGGAGCGGCGGGAGCCGGGCAGCGAGCGCGAGAAGTCCTTGCCCAGCTGGTAGACCTCCACCTCCAGCGTCTCGGACTGGCTGGAGCCGCGCCGCGAGCCGCCCACCCACGCGTGGTCCGGGTGCAGCAGCGACGCGCACTCGCCGATCGAGTCTACGTCATCTGAACAATAGTGGCGCTGGATTAAATAACGGGGACACCACATCTATAGCACATCGATAAGAAGCAACGTATGTACCGGAGACAGAACGCTGCGACGCAAAGTCACCTCGTCGTAAGGCTCTGGCTCCAGTCAACGAACCACGCGGGGAAGCGTTGGCTGAGCGCGTACCTCCACGTTCCTCGAGAGTCCACCACACCGCGCGTTCTTCTGCGAATGCCTTCTCGATTTCCATCTGTGAAGAGAAAAGTGCCGCATGAGAATCCGTATCGAGGCTGCGCTGTACTAGTGGTACTGGTACTGACCGTGCACTCCCCGATGAGCACGGGGTCGATGCCGGGGCAGGCGTCCCACAGCGTGAGCTCGAGCGCGCGGCCCGCGATGAGGTCGGCCGTGAGCCCGCCGAAGCCGAGCGTGGCGTTCCACACCGGGCTGCACGACGCCGACGCCGGGTCCGTCTCCACGGGGGGGCAGCTCTCACTGGCGAGTATAACAGGGTAATGTTACACAATCAATTGTCAAAACTGCAGGTTGATAAGTTGACTACCAGAGATGAACCACACGGATGGCAGACAAGCGTCGTTTTAGCAAAATTACCACTATCCTACTAATCATATTATTATTATAAATGCGAAAGTTTGTGAGTGTGTATGTTTGTTACTTCTTCACGTCACAATGTCTGAACCTATTTTAATGAAATTTGGTATGGAGTTAGCTGACACCCTGGATTACCATATAGCAGGTTACTTTTTATCGCGGAATTCCCACGGGATTTTTTCTAAGGCGAAGCGAAGCTCGCGGGAGCAGCTAGTGTATTTATAAATATGCATGTAGCTACGAGCGTTCGTAAGAAAATTATTGGGAGATGTGTTCTTCGCAGTTCGCAATTTTAGAAGGCCCTTTATTTATGATAAACATTTGATAGGTACACAGACGTCTAAATAGATGTATGTGGATAGGTATATGTATCACTCACAGCGAGGGCAGCAGGCGTATCCTAGCGAAGGCCTCCGGCTCGTCGCCGTAGCCGAGCGTGTGGTCGCGCGGCGGCAGGTCGTCGGCGGCGATCAGCACCACCACCAGCTTGCGCAGCTCGCCCTCGAACCACACCTGCAGCTGCGCGCGCGCCGCCGGCCGCTCGCGCGCCAGCCGCTCCAGCCGGTCCTGCTCCTACACCGTACATGAGTGTTATTTATCTGAGTTAATCAGCTAAACAGCACGTTCATCATGTGACTCGACACGCGTCGGAGCGTATTATAATACATAATCTTGAAAATGGTGAAGATATAATGTCACATGGTAAACGGCTCATTCGAAAACACCACTACAAAAATCAAAAGGATGACGTATAAAAATATAAACAAACATAAACAGGTGTATCATTTCTCAAGACTCGTAATGCAAAAATCTAATCGGTCGTTCTGGGGAATGCTTAACTTGATCAACATGCAGCACGTTTAGCTATAAAATCCTCCACCAGCCAGATAGTTAAATGTCATTCGGTGCATTTCATAGCGATGCATTCATATTGTTATCAACACGTAGACGTTCGTTTTAGTAACTTGACTTGCAAAATATTTCAGAACATGCTTTGGGCTGAGGCGTTTCTAGTAAAACACAAAGTAATTGATAAAATCGGATGCTGTCACCCGCCATGCAGAAAGCTTCGCATGCTCGTAGTTATCGCTGTGTCAAGCGCAGAACCCAAAAGAATGTTGAGTCTAGGGTTTAGGGCTTGTCTGTATGTTGATTACTGTATTCATGATGCAAGTCTAGTCACTTGGACCACGAACCTGAATACCTAACTCACCTACTGATATCATGGACTTTTGGCACGATAAGTTCTAAAACTATTACAGGCGCTTAGAATTTGTATCTACTAAAAGAGTAGGAGGCGAGATGTTTTAAAATGTTACTAGGTATAATAAGGTTTACAGTTATGTAGAAGTAGATTAAAATTAAGAGTTAATAGGTGACAATAGTATAATCTAATTTAGGTATCGTAGTTACTGAAAATATCAATTGTATTGAAAGCAATCCAGAATAACATATTTCACTAGGATGTATCTATGAAAAATATCTACGTAAAGCGTATCTTTATTCTTAGCAGGAGCTTACGTTTTTGTGATTACCAAATTTAAATCACGCCTTATAGAGCTTTTTAAAATATTGTTAGATTCGTAAATGCAAATGTTTGGTTTTTGTGATGAGTTTATTTTAGTGTGTAGTTTATTTGATTCATTTCACCTTGGAGATAACAAAGGAGGTGTTTAAGTAACATCAATTTCCAGTTCACACAAGTCACAAATAATATACAGTTTGTAAATTAAACCATCAAAAATATAGAAAACATTAGTCACATCCTCGGAATAGCCATAACACTATTCACTTAAAACACACATAGGGCTTCGTTCGAAGTGTGCTCGGTAACTATGAGACGGATGCAAGTATCCACATGGTGCCACATCATGCAGTTCTCAGTCGGAACAACGTCTAGGAACAACGACTACGAGTAGAGCAGGCGAGCGGAATGTACACTGTGTCGAGTGACGTCACGGAAGCGTCGTGCGCGGCGCGGAGTCGCCTGTCGCTAAGGTTTTCGCCGACCGTGCGTGTCCAAGCTCCTAAGTCGGGACTCTAGTCCCTTGCGAGCGCCTCGGTACGGGTGCGGCATGACACACTACACTAATGTCAACAGCAAGACTCGAGAACAGACAGTCGTACGTAGAGCAAGACGTACAGAAGGTGCGGCGGCGTCGGATGCGGGCCAGGCAACACACAGTAGCGCGCTCACCTCGGCTGCGGCTCGCCTCTTCACGGATCATCTCTGCGCTCTTTGCTTCTCCCGTTCTCACTCACTTCTCACTTAAAGAGCTCTTTATTGCCACGGTAGAAAATGTGATTCGTTTCCACTCGGTTTTGTCTTTGTCACAAGCTTTAAGCGGCTGCATTACTAACTTCACTACAATTTAGATTCATATGCTCCTAGCTTTTACCTACGCTAATGTAGCTAACACGAGTATTTTAAAATGGATCATAATGTACTGGGGTAAATCCGCTAAACTACTATTTAGCATCTAAACTTTTGTTTTCTCAAGTATGTAACACTTACACGTGACTGCAGTGCACGATTCGTTTCTATATTTCATTTTGCCGATTGGTCCCTAAAACTCAGCCTTCGCTCGTCGTGGGTATCTTATTAACGATTTGGTTAGTAGATAGATAAAATAAAAATCTGAAAATAAGTTAGGTAGTATTTTTTCACACACTTCACTTAAGATAGTTATATAAACGGTAACGTTTAACGAATATAAATAACAAACGAAGATATAAATATGCGTAGGTATAAATACTTCAAGTAAACAAACATAGTTAGATTATCTTTTACATAGTTAACAATGTTAGAGTATGTCTACTGTCGTAGATAGAAACACTAGATTCTTAGAACTATACTAACGTGGAAGATGTTAATTAGTGCTACAGTATCACAGCAGAGCGTCGGGGTGTGAGCGGGGGAGGGGGGCCCCCGCGCGGCTCGGCACCTGCGCCCACGCTCTGCGAGTCTGGGACGTCATCGTGGAAGGAGGGAATACTGTCACTTATGTATTACAGTTAATTTGACGGCACCAGTGCGACGATAGATAGAGCTAAATGAGCATAGCTGCTGAAGCAAATGTATGCCTGACAGTTGCAGAAATCCTCACCTTGGACGATAAAGTTACAGAGCCGCACAGCTGACGTCACTACACTCCTCCACCGCCGAGCTGGCGGATCTCACGGATCACACAACAACTTGACACATCCACCAACTCGGAGGCTCAAAGACATTCTTCCGCACAGTAACTAACAGTGATCTCAAACGCAGAGAAGTAGGCACCGAGTGAGAGTCTCTACAGAGTTCATGAAGGAGGATGAGGCGAGGCGATGCTCAATGTCTCATGGGTCACAACACATATTGTTACAGTTAAAGCCTATGGGTATTATACCGGGGTTTTCGGCAATTTCCGTCGAGTCGGCGACGATGGTGATTTGTCGGTTTCCGGTTCTGTGAACCAAAATAATGTGCATTATACCACTACTAATCCTAAATGTTACATTTAAACATACATACATATTGCGTGTATGAAAGCGATCAAGAGAGTGATAGTTAAAGAGGTAGAAGAAAGAAAGATGAATAGTACCTTAGAATGTGCATCGAAGAGAAAGAAAGAAGGAAAACTGTGGAAAAGTTTTGAAAGACACAATGTTAGGATTTTTTTCTATTTAGGTATAACTTTTCATGAAATTCTTACAGCATGTGTATTTAAATGAAAGTGCAGTGCAAAAGTAGAAGAAGTTTCATACAGACTTAACTCAAAGCTTAAAAAGTAATACGTAAGAAAGAAGAAGTTTCAATATTTTCATATTAATGCCCAATTCTGAAAGCATCTTACAAAGTTAAAAGATCCCGACGAATTGAGAACCTCCTCCTTTTTTTGAAGTCGGTTAAAAGGTTTAGCTCAATGGCAGGGTTATGTTTCAGAATAGAGCCATTATAGGTATCTATTTCAGATAGGACGAAAGCAGGCTTCATCTATTTCAAAGATTAAAGATAATTCTTGTTTATAATTTTCCTTTAGCATGGCATGGAACGGAATAAAGCTGGAGTAATCTATTATAATGACCTAATTATTATTATTGCTCTATTGTATTAAAAACTTGATGCTGCTACAGTACTATCGTTTCTATCTGAAACAGGCTAACAGTATCCTTTCTAACCCTTAACTTATAATTCAACCGCTAAAACCACGAGGTACCTTGGCATGAGAAGTGTTTATTATTGCATTAACATCACAAAAATTTGGCGTTACCACAAAAACTTAAACAGTATTTAACAAATGTTTAGCGCTGTGAAACGCCTACGAAATCTGTAATTTTTCGTTTTAAACACTTGTAAAACAGTGTTTAAAAAAATGCGGTAGTACAGTATTCCTCTTACACCAATTCACAAGCCATGCACCTCACGATCCGCGCGTACAGTCGCACACAACAGTCTCACCGAACAGCAGCGAGGGCGGGTGCTGGCCGGGCGGCGGCGCGTGGTCCTCGGGCGGCGGCGAGCACACCAGCAGCTCGACACTGTCCCCGCGGCTCTCCACGCTGTGCTCCACCACCGCGCACACCTCCTCGAAGCTGCGGTCTGTTAGAGGCACGCCGGCCCACTCGAGCACCTGAAAGTATCAGGAATAGAGATAAAATTGAAATTTCGACAAAAAAAAAACAAAAAAATGCAACCCCACCCACTTGAGCACCTAAAATTATCAGAGATAGAAGGTAAGATTGAAATTTTGTAAATAAAAACGAAAACTGCTACGCACAACGCAAAAGCGTTGAAGTTCTTACCATCGACTAACTTTATTCTAATTTCTCCTTTAGCAAGTTATAATATGAAGGTACATACCTATAATACATATATACTTTAGTTAGTGCTCTATTATGGTAAGGAATATGACTAGGGTCTACCAATGTCTTGATTTAGCCAAGCCTGACTGGCATTGTAAGCACGAAAACCCGCTCACATCTTTCAGCAGCCGAGTACACGTGTTATTTCAATGCCAACTTACTTTATCTCCCTGCTGTAGCCCAGCCAAGTCCGCGGGACCACCAGGGACAGTCCACACGATGACTGCCTCGCGACGCCCAGAGGCGTCTGGCTTGCCTCCCACCACGCGCATACCAAACCCGCGAGCTGGAATTATAATTACATAATTTAATCACACTAAAAAGTACTTGTATACTGTTAGTTTTCACAGAAAGACGAAAACCACATACCTATCTATTTAGAGGTGCTAAAAGAACAGGACATAAACAGGGTCATCAAAAGCTTTATAACCACTTACTTTCGCCGTCAAGCTGCCTTAATTGCTATGTTAATAGATAAGAATAGGATTTAGTGATACACATAAAAGTTTTAATGCTAATTGAAAGGCAGGTTAGTCGACCACGCGCATTTACATCTCAATCGTCAGTAGTTAGAAAAGTAACGTTTATTATGCTTTAAAGAAATGTTCCATTGAAGGTCTATGTTGCTAGGTCGATTTTATTTACAAGGCGGGCGAGATAACTAGACACCTGGGTTAAATTACATTTGTCTTTAGTACTGAGTGCAAAAAAAGTAATATCGATATTACAAAAAATATCCTCTTTGCTATCAGTATTTTTATAACTAACCTCGCCATACTGCGCAGTTTTAATGAACTAATTTTATAAAGAAAATTGTTGCGAGAACGTAAACATAATAATATATACATGTAGAGCCCCGATATTTGAAATTATTCTGGTTATCTAAAAACATACTTACTTACCTGACTTTTGTTATATTGTAATAAAATGTATAAATATTTGTTTATACAGAGGGTGTTGCAAAAAGGGTATTATACTAAGCCGAAACCAGCATGTGCAGCATGTTATGTCTAAGCCCGAATCTGAAATTGGAATTTCAAAAATCATTCTCCATAGTAAAAAGTCACTTGTCCAAATAAGTTTCTATGGAAAATGAATTTAAAAAAATACGAATTTTAAAGTTCTGATTTCAGTTTTGGGCTTAGATATAACATGCTGCACATGCTGGTTTCGGCTTAGTATACCCTTTTTGCAACACCCTGTATAAGTATTCAAGTTGATACCTACTTGTTAAAGTAGTAACAAAAAGTATGCGATAAAAAATATTTATTGTTAGGTAATCGTCTGATAATTCTTATGCTAACGCTACAAAAGGACGAGAGCGGGGCCTCACGCGGGGAAAGGGGAGAGGGGCAGATTTTTGGGCCAGGTGTCTAGAAACTTTGCGCGGGTTGTATAAACCGACTTCCGTGGCGCTAGTACTGCCGATTATTTGATTGCGAACTATCTATTTCTTACGTTTTCGAACGAAATTGCGTGTGTAACCCACACATACTAATATCTAATCTATCAGATACATCATTGCACAACAGAGCTCAGACTGCAACTGATTTAACATTATTGGCAACCCTTACATCGATGTCCCTTATCATTAGGGTCGCGTCGCAGCGTGACCCGCCTGGGGTTGCGGTCGTCCACATCATGTATGACGATCTTGATGGCCTCAGCGTCCACGGACATCTGTCGCGCGGCGGCGATGGAGGCGGCTGACGGCTCTGATGACGCGTCCGACCCGCGCGGCGCCAGCCCGGACATGGCTCCCAGCGCGCTCGTCCGCTGCTGCAAGGCTGCTATGTCTGGCCTGGAAGGATATATTTTGGTCGTTGTAGTCAATATGAAATGCGTAAATAACTGATATGATGAGGTGCTACAAAAAGATCGGAAAGATCTATGAAATGGTTATGTGGTGTTTTATTATAAGAAGCGATCATAACGACTATTACGAGTTACGAGCGAGTATAGACTGCTACGGCCCGTGCTACGAGCTACGTCGCGCTACGAGCTACGTCGCTCTACGGGCTACGGGCTACGCCGTAGTCTGCTACGATGTTGTTTTGTTTTCTGAATGGTAATAAAAGGAGTCAATGTTAACACTAATGACGAGTGCACGTCTGACTTCCTTAAGGTCAAGTATGAGATGACTTACAGTTGGCTACCCCTGCGTCGTATGGGGCGGTCCTCGTCCACGCTGAGGCCGGCTATCTGCGGCGCGGCGTCGGCGGCGTCATCGGGCGCGCGGTACGACGGCCGCCGCGACCCGCCGCCGCCGCCTCCCAGCACGTCCACTGCTGACGCCCTGGGAAATGTGCATGACGAGTGTTGTTAAGGATTCCTACTGCCAAATTACCTTCAACTAAGAGAGAATATTATTTCTTATTAATTGAAAGATCTTTGAGAGATTACTGTACTTGTTTTTGTTGTTCCCAAGGCTCGATTTTAGGACCATTCTTGTTTCTTGTATATGTTAACGATTTACCGTTTCTGGTAGATAAATTATGTGAGATAGTACTGTTTGCTGATGATACTTCACTTATATTTAAGTTGAAGCGACAAGAAGTCAATTTTGACAATGCAAACAGTACTCTTTCCATAGTTGCTAATTGGTTCACTGTAAATAATTTAGCTCTTAACTCCAAGAAAACAAAATGTATTAAATTCACTTTGCCTAATGTAAGACAAGTAGAGACATATTTGACATTGAATAACGATAAGCTAGAGTTAGTAAATGAAACGGTATTCCTGGGTATTACAATTGACTCAAAGTTGCAATGGGGACCCCATATTGAGAGGATAGCCGGTAGATTGAGTTCTGCAGCTTATGCGGTTAGAACCATTAGACAGTTAACAGATGTAGATACAGCCAGGCTTGTGTATTTTAGTTATTTTCATAGTGTTATGTCTTACGGAATTCTATTGTGGGGACGAGCGGCTGACATTAATCAAATCTTTGTTCTGCAAAAACGAGCAATTCGAGCCATATATGTATTAGGGTCTAGAATTTCATTAAGAGATACGTTTAAGGAAATAGGTATACTAACTGTTCCATGCCAATATATCTATGAAAATATTATGTATGTTCGTAAAAACTTAAATTCATTTAGTAAAGTAGGAGCCACTCACGGTATTGAGACCAGAAACAAAAATAAGTTGCTTTTCCCCACACTCAGACTTTCGAAAACAAACACATCATTCATGGGGAACTGTATACGTTTTTATAATAAATTATCAAGTGAAGCAATAAACCTTACTGAGCAAAAATTTAAGAATTATGTTAAAGCTACATTATGTAGTAAAGCTTACTATAGTATAAATGATTATTTAAACGACAAAAACGCGTGGTCTTGTCCACCTCAGCTAAGGCTATTGAAAAAATGAAATGGATATAGGTACTTAAGTAAAATTGTAGGTACTAGATATAAGTAAAAATTGTAATAGATTATAAGGAAAAAGTTGAAAAGATGCTCGAGGAGTTTCTTTCGCCATTTCTTTCCTTCTCAATGACGGGGCCTTTGTGAAATGGTGGTAGATGACTATCGACAAATAATTGTAAAATTTTACGTCGATTAAACCATTTGAATTTGAATTTGAATTTGAATTTGTTGAACACAACTACTTAATAACCACTTCTGGTCTTAACGGGCGATTCCATGTCCTAAAACTGAGTTTGCGTCGTCATATAACGTAAAGTCTAAAACTACTCATTTCATTACTCAATATAAACCAGAAAACACCAGCGACATACCTTCTAGAAATAGCCGGAGCGCCCAGCCCGGCGGCCGGCGGGGCATCAGGCTTGTCTTCATCACAGGACCTCTGCCGCGGCATGCGCATGGAGCGGCGGCGCACGGGCGACACCACGGCCGCGCTGGGCCGCCGCGACTCCCCCGTCTCGGGCGTCTTCGACCCGCCGCCCTTTAACTGCCGCCGCGGGCAGCGTGGTTAGACATACTCGTACACATGTGTGTGCGTTGCTTTTTTGGTTCATTCACACACGGTATCCGTTTTTTATCGTATACACGAGTACGTTTAGTGGCATATTGAGTTCTATGAACACATAACAGTACGCTGTGTCCAAAATTTCGAATAAAAACTGATGCTGTTAAACGGATGCTGTGTGTGAACGATCCACACACACACATTTTTTGTAATTTTTAGGGCCACTTGCACTAACATATTAAATCTAGATTTAGTGTTAAATCTAGCTTTAGTGTTAAATCTCGATTTAGTGTCAAATTTTATATGGACTGACGTTTCTTAAATCGAGATTTGACACTAAAGCTAGATTTAATATGTTGGTGCAAGTGGCCCGTAAAGTTATAAAAAAGCGATCCCAGTCATGTAGTACGTCAGATTCTAGGTGCATTCTTGCAGTTTTCTTTACATAATGACAAAAGTGAGTGACAGGATGGTAGATAGGTTTTTATTTACATAATATAGGTACTGATTTCTATCCTCAGAGTTCCACTGGATGTATATTTTGTGGTGAAAATCTAGCTGTTAGACGAGAACAATTCAAAATTTTTAACAATCAATAAACATAGGTACTTCCACAAACTACAGTCCCCTAGACTCCAACGCAAGGCACAAAATAAACATTACCTTCTCAAGCTCTTTCAACGACGCGGGCGAGACGTCCGAGTGTCTTCTCAGCTCCGGAGACCGCGGCGGCGCCAGGGCGGTGCTGGAGCTGCCCCCTCCCAGCCGTGCCTCGGAGTGCCGCCGCTGAAGCGAGTCCAGTACTGGCACGTCGAGAAGAGAGTCCGTGCTGTCTTGGGCGGCGGGCGGCAGACGCGGTGCGGCCTTGCGCCGGCACACTGAGCAGCGCCAGGAGTTCTGGTGGCCGGGGTTGTAGTTACTTAGTATTGTCAATTTGTCAGTGACAATCATAAAAATTATGGTAGCTAGGGTTTGGATCATTGGCCAGTCAAATTAGCATCCGTGTCGCTGATTACCCAAAGTTCGCCCGATAAAACCAAAACCTGACTGAAATAAGTTCATCGCTAGACCAGTTCCAGTTTATCAGTGGACATAAGTTCAGCTGCACTTAATTGTACTTCATTGCTTTTCAGCTTTAAATGCTTATGTATTCTGTACTGATTTTATTTGTGTGTGTTATTTAAGAACTCATACTCTTACCGACTCATCGTCACTGGTGGGCTTGGAGTAGGAGGAGCAGTCCTCGCACACGCGGTGCTGGCAGCCGTTGCACGTGTGCGTGACCTCGCCCGGCTTCAGCGCCTTGAGGCACACGCGGCACGCGCCCGCGCGCGACGGCGCCTTGCCCGCCTCTCTGCACACACGCATTATGTTATGCTCTTGGGAGAAGAGGCAGTTAGGAGTAGGGTTCCGATGGTAATATAGCGGCTGTGGTATATTAGATTTGGATGCTCTTTATGTAAATACACCGCTATGTAGGAAACAGTGTCATGTGGTTTATACATACAGACATTATAAATAAGGAATTTAAGTATAATGATACCACGTAGTCTTACAGTGAAGGAAAACATCGTGCAGAAACCGGCACATCTAGATTCTAGATGTGTACTCTAAGCGCTCATTAAAAGAAGCGATACGGTTCGCGACCTATCACTTGAGTACAAATGTTCAGTGAAAAGCGGGAGGCTATCTTGCGAGTCACCTCTGCTTTTCTCTTCAGGGATTACACTCGTGAGCATAATACAATTATATATATATATATGTGTATGAGTGTGATGTGTGTATGTGTATACCCACCGTTCCGTCTTGGCTGTGGGCGCGGGCGGCGGCTGCGCGGGCGGCGGCGTGGGCGCGGGCTCCGCGGGGATCTCGGGGGTGCCGCGCGGACCCAGCTTTGTTACTGAAACATTACACGTTCATCATCAGCCTTCTATCGGACACAGGTGGGTACACGTTACTTCATTAATATCAGCTTAAGTATATCTTTCGATATCTTAAGTGAATGTCTCATGTCTGTTACAAAGTATAAAATGTTAGGTCCATTGCAATAACGATCCATTAAACATTGACTGTGTTCACAAAAACGTTAAACTATTGTTATTGTAGCGTTAAATATGTTTTATGCTCTATTTTTAGCAAATCTAATTTTATGCAAAAGATCGTGCGTGATACTTAGACGCAATAAGGACTTAATATTTAAGCTAATTAAATTACTTTTTAGTGGTATTCAGTCCACGATTCCGAAGCTGAAAGCTGTAAGCAGTTTCCAGAATCCTACAAGTATACTTTTAGTTCCTTAATTTCCTAGAAATAATTAGTCTCTCAGATTAAGCAAATACTATGGAAATATACAGACCCCTAAGTAGTATAAAATAGAGCCAAGTAAATGAAGTAGGACGTAATAATAAACGGAATGAATATTCAAGAAATATGCAACGTGCTCTGAATTTCAAATAAATAATGCATTCGGTCTATGTGGATTGAGTGACAAAAGCCAGGCAGGGATGCTCGGCGGAGGAATGTCGCTACCTGAATTATTGAGAATTCTCATAAATTCCTGCCTCAAATCAACTTGGGCCTCCAGTTCCAGAATTCATTTGTTTCATGGAATTTATCTTTTGTTCCAATGGTGAGATGGAAATTATAATTTTGACGTTGCTATACCTATGTATAAATAATGTAATTGATATAATATACGTACTTATGTATTAAGTAGGTACTTCATGTAATTAATTCACATAATGATGGTTATGCGATTCGCTTCCGGCTCTTTTCTATAGGTACATTCATCAGTACACAGGCTCAGGCATACATGTATGTTTGTTTTAGTTACTTACACATGTGTTTAAATATGATCGTCATACGCGATGTTAGTAGCACGGCGTTTATTTTCACAGCGAAGGCGACAAAGTTATTTAACGGAAACTTCGTTTATGATCGCTACGACGTAACTATATCGCTGCAAAATACGTGAGGGTGTTTAGTTTGCATAGGCGAAAATGAATTAATCGCCTTCAGGCCTCTTGAGTGACATAAATAAGGGTTAGATGCCAGGTATACATGGTTCCCTTAACTCTCTTCAACTCTAAAACTCCGTACCGCTAAATACGGATAGTTCGCAACTTGAGAATTTACGCATATTGTGATAGTAGATGCCTGAATGCTACGATGTGGTAAAGTTAGCAGCAATATGAAAATGTGTACATGTAAAGGTTAGCAGTCGAGAGTCGGAGCTAACGATAGATATTCAAATTCACAGAGAGATTTTGAACGCTATTTTAGTGAACGTTGAAGTTCTACTTTACCGCTTATTCGTTACACTACAATAACATTGTTGTTAACTTTGCATATCTATTAGATATCTACTAAAGTATCTATACTACGACGACCGAATGGCGTAGTGGTTAGTGACCCTGACTACTGAGCCGAAGGTCCCGGGTTCGATTCCCGGCTGGGGCAGATATTTGTTTAAACACAGATATTTGTTCTCGGGTCCTGGATGTGCCCGTAAAATGGCAATAGGCTCGCCCCCTTTTACATTGGGACTAACATACACTCTGGCGAAAAGTGGGTGCAGCAATGCACCTCTGCCTACCCCGCAAGGGAGTACATTAGTACAAGGCGTGAGTGCGTGTGTGTAAAGTATCTATACTACACAGAATAACATAAATTCCTTTTTTTATGCGATTTCAGAGTTGGTCATACAGTGAAAATTGCTCAGTGTACACGTCGGTCTTATTTATGTCGGTATACACTTTGTTGGTCACGTGACTTTTTGCTACGGGGAATTTGGGTATAGTAAATATTTTTCAGCCAACTAGGTATACCTTTCACCTAACCATAGAACTTCTTACAACATCCTGCGTATAATATTACAGAGGTTCGATCTATGGAATTTATTGGTGTCGGAATGGAATGTTGGTGATAGAGTTATAGGTATATAGGCGTCACTAACCGCCTGCAATATTCTGACCTTGCTTTGTTTTAATGAAGTTCGCAATACAGCCGCTCTAACCAACCTGAAGCCTCACTCAGACGCTAACCGCGGCTGATTATTCCATTTCCGTGATATATTGTTTGTTATTTTTATTTTCACTTGGATTTGTTTTTTAAGGATGCCTTAGTTGGCCAAATCTCGATCAGCGAGTAAATGGGTTACAATTATTATAAAATAGATAATATAGATTCTAGTAGGCAACAAACGTAAAAGCCACTAAACAGGGTGTTGCCAAAATGGTATATACTAAGCCTTAATTTTGAAATTCTGATTTCATCTTTGGCCTTAGATATACCATGCTGCACAAGTAGGTTTCGGCTTAGTATACCCTTTTTACAACACCCTGTATAGGTACTTATGTAAAAAAAAATTTGCACATCGTAATTTTATACCTACAGGGACAACCATAAAATTTTAATATCAATCCATGACCACTCAGAAGTCAATAAAAGTAGGCTTAATTAATCATGGGCTTGACACTTTAAAATGTAATAAAGTGCCAAGTTTCTGTTTCACTGAATTCAATTCAATGAAAGCTTATCAAATCGAACGAGTGCGAAGTCAGGTTACGGTACGCAATTCAGCCATTATTCGACGGTATCAGAGAGTACTTAATTATTATGTTTGCCAAAATAATAATAAAAACCGGGATTATAAATATTTAAGTCAATCTATCATCCGAAATAAGAACTTTATTACAAAATACATACTTTATAAGCAGTTAGACAAATACCTCGTTAAGCCTCTAACTGAAAATTTCACAACGAAATTCTCCGCAGAAATTCTCAAAAAGTTATTTGCAATAGCTTCGCCAAATATGTTGAACATGCAGCGAATTTCAATTCTAGCGGATTGCGAACAATGTTTAAAATATTTGCTGCACTAACGGTTCACCGACAGGTAGATTAGTACGATGCTATTATTCAGCGAGGAATTAAATCAATAACCTGAAGTTTATCTAGAACCGGATCTAGCTATAAAACTGGTAAGCATTACCTGGAATAGTTAATGAGTTAGGTCACCACAAACAACGAATGTTACAGCAAACATAATTTTATGAAAAAAGAATCGAAATAATGCTGTAATTATGGTCAGTGGATTGCGGAGTAGCAGTTAACTATGTGGATGTCGCCTACATCAACACCATTAGTTCCTAACACAAATAACGGTTAAAAAATACGTAAGTGATTTTGTATATTTTTCATTTGTCTATCTAACTATCCATGGAAAAACTATTATCGATACTTAAGTTGTATCTGTTAACACACAATACGAATATTTTTTTCGTTGTACACACATGAATTACTTAAATAATATATGATTTCATGGAATATGGAAACCTATCTATATGTGAATCAAGCACTGTTAGGTATTTAGCTTATTGGAGACGACGATATTTAAATGTAGCTTTTATAGTGGCATTAATTATTTATTTTAATTCATCCATATCAAAAGTACGAACGTAGCATAGCACATATCTGGAAAAGCGCCCTAAAGGCGAAAAAACAAAGTTGTTCAGTAGTATACAGGGTGTTGCAAAAAGGGTATACTAAGCCGAAACCTACATGTGCAGCATGTTATATCTAAGCTCGAAACTGAAATCAGAATTTGAAAATTAGCGAAAAAAAAAATTATTATCCATAGTAACTTTGTTGGTCACGTGACTTTTACTATGGTTTTTTTTTTTCGGAATTTCCAAATTCTGATTTCAGTTTCAGGCTAACATATAACATGCTGCACATGTAGGTTTCGGCTTAGTATACCAATTTTGCAACACCCTGTAGAGGTACAGAGATACTGTTTGATATTAGAATATGCAGGTATAGGCTGACATAAACAAGAGTGACCTCCTCACCTTTGTCCTGCGCGGTGAGCAGCGAGGAGGAGAGCGTCTGGCGCAGCTTGCCGAACGTGCCCGGGCTGTCCGCCTGCCCCGGCGCCGCGCCCGCCGACTCCTCGGTCGCCACCATCTGGAACGAAATGTCACAAGTTACGTATAGTGGGGTGCAAGTAAACCAGAGCCGATATCATTAGCTGTGTCAAAGATACCAGGTTCTCAGGTTTCTGTACTGGCCCTTGTAATAGCTTTTCCCGCGGGCAACCCTCGGTCTTAAAAGGTTTATGTGTTAATCCAGGATGTAGACTTACACGACAAACCGTGGGCAAGCTATAGTGTTTTTTTAAGGAAAGATGTCGGTTAAATAAAGAAAATAAAACAAACACGTATAGGTACCTATAAGTACGCATAATACAGTGTGTTCCTTTCGTATAATATAAACAATGGAATAAATATTTACCAACTTGTTATATTGTGGCTTATTTGAATAAGAGAAAATAGTAAAGATCGCGATAAAAACTACCGTGTAGTAGGAACCCACTCCGCGAGCCGAAATGGTGTAGCGATAAAACTCTTCATACAGAAGTAACGACTCAGTAATACTGTCGTAAACTTTATGAAGAGCAACAGATGGAGCCTGAAATACATCACGAGTCACTGAAATCAATATTGCTGTCTCTCGACTGCCGACTTTGGCGTATTTTATCACTCTTCATAACCAAGCATCATCTCGAACTCGAACACACCATGTATTCTTAGTAAATTGTATCATGAATAAAAACGTAACGTGTTCGTGATGGTTTATCGAAATGCCAACTTTTCGTATTTTAAAATTACATTTCAGTAATATTCAGAAATACCTTTGCACATTTTTCGTGTGCCGTCGGCAGCAGGCGCATCGGCTCGCGCGCTAAAAGGAATGTCTATTAAAATTTTAAGCTTATTTCAAATATGTTTCGATGAAATTTTAGCTGAATTTTAGACGTTCCATTCCCATAATAGGCAGAAAGAGTTGAGTAGATTCTATTTATTTACTTAGGTATAGGTATATAACTAAAATAAGTATGGCAAGTGTGGCAACTAGTTTTTTTCTGATAAGTAGGTACTTATATAAATCTTTTCTATGAAAGAAATGTAAGGTACAACGAGCTCCGAGTACAAAGAAGTCCTGGTTATCGGAAGGAAGTGTGTAAAGGCTGACAAAGCGGCGCTCGCGACGGAGCCATAAACCAGACGCGGAAGGAAGTCTTCCTTCCTTCATACTTTAACATGTTTCATGCGATGAACTTTATTTTGAAGCGGTTATATTTTAGATAATTCCAACTATGTTACATAAAAGTATGATAGACGAGAAGTTTTGTTGTGTTTACCCACATGTTTCTACCTCACACCATAATTGAGCAGAACTTTCAATAATATATGTCGTAAAGTAGATTTGAGGTTTACTCAACATCCTAGTTAAGAGGATTGGGGCTATATCATTAATACTTTATCCTGTAGCCCTTTATTTCTAATTATAATACTTCAATTATATTAGAATATTTGTTGGATATTCCATTTATCAATTAATTCAAATACAGTCATGAATTGTTATTAAGAAAATGTATATATATTTTTTAATTACGGTCGTTGAGTAATTTCAAGTAATTTCAATTTCAAGTTACAGTAATTTCAAATTAAAAGTATCCCATTACTGCTTCATATTAGCTGACCGCCACCGAAATAGTGCAGCAGGAAGGCATCTAATCGCTATTGCTGCTGTCGGCTGAACGGCGGCGGCGGCGGCGGCGGCTGATCGCCTCATTTGTTACCCGACTCCATTCAATTACGGGAACTTGTCTCGAGGAGCCGCTGAATAACTTACTAATACCTAGTTGCATTTGCAGAGAATACTGAACGAAACTGAATCTCTACGTTCGTTAAGAAATGGGGTGTAAATTGGAGCTTTATTGATGCTTATTGTAAATGTGGTATCTAATCCTTGTTTACTCGAAAAAAATATTAAATATCTTATTTTGAGTTATTTTGTAATATTTTTAAATCTATATAATTTAAAAAAAAATTGGTACTAAGTATAGATACATAGTGGTGACAAAATACTCCCCGTCTATTTCTAGTATAAGCAGTATAAGTTACCGCCTTAATATAAGAACAAGAATGCAATGCATAATTTATTAGTAATATAGTTAGGCAATAACATCGCAGCAGTTCATTAGCATGGAGTAGTTTAATAATGGTTTGATGAATTCAGCTCGTTACAGCTGCTAGCAATAGTTCCGCCCCGTTGTCGGCGGCTTATTGAGTTAGCAGCAGCGCCGCAGCCTGATGAGCTCACTGCACTTTGAACACACTTCATAAATTAACCTATGTATTGTTAGCATACAAGTAAGCTCATTTTACAAATACTTCATTGCTTATTCTCATTCTATCAATTATAAATTTATGATCGCACCACGATCTTCGTGGAAGTAATTCCAATTTCCGTGCTTCAAATTCGCTGGCGTGGCTTTGTCGGTTCGATTAGCTTGCACCTGTGGAGATTTTCTCCGAGATAAAGTAGGTCATGAACAGATCGCGTTCATGACCCAGTGGGGGCGCGCTGGGCGCAGCTCCGGTTGACCCACTTGTTGCCTCGGCCGCCCCCCGCGCCGCCGCCGCCGCCGGCCCGCTATTTACATTACCTCTCTAATTGCTGCCCGACCACACCACTGCTGTGCCATTCCAGCTGTTCTTATGAAATCATATGTCTAATGGCCTCAGAGAACGATTAACATTTCTTACTATTCCCTTCGTTACTCATACCACTTTATCTCTGTAGACGCTTCGACGGGGTTCAGTTCAAAGAAATTTACAATCAATTTATCGAACATATACTGGAATAGAGTGTTTCCTTGTATTTTCGCTCAAGGGGAGTTCTGATGAGCAACTCATTAAGTTCAGGATGACTCAACCCGTACGATTCCCTCAATTACTTTCGCCGCCTGAAGCTGTTCTTTTCCGTTCTACGTGGAAATTACAGACAGTGGAGTAGATATAGATAATGTGCGTTCTTTCACGTGGTGCGACATGCGGCGTAGCGGCGCGGGGGCGGCGGCGGGGCGAGGGGGTCACACAAAGGAATAAAGGAATGTAATTACGTGTCACCCACACGAGCTACGCGATTGCTCAGTTATTTTAGGGTGCTTTCCGATAAAGGCACTCTGTTTATATGCCTGCGGTTTGTATTGTGTTGTATCGTCGGCCCCAAAATTATGCCTAACCTCAGAATAGGAAATTGTACGAAGGGAAAACAAAATTTAGTTTTTTTAAACCTTCCTTGAAATTTCACATATCATTTAAATCCAAAATTAGTCAAATCATTCTAAATTTTAGCAGGACGAACAATCTTCAACTTCAAGGCTTTATCACACATCTTAACAGGACGGAGTACATTTGATGGAATGAAATATCGCAGAAAAGGACATCAACTCATTAGTCACGTCTGAACGATGGAGATGATGTCATTGGAGCGGAGCTTCAAGCATGACTCACATAGCTCACACTAGAAAGGATGAAATCATAGAAGAGAAACTTAATGAAAACTACGGCCGTTATGGTACATATGGTACACAATATTTTATGATGAGTGAAAACATTGTAGTCCGTTTACTTAATACTAAAATGTACTAAGAAGCACTTAACCACGCAGTGCACACAACAGAAGTACTTAACAAAAACATTCAAAACAACTTAATTGCGGGTCACAAGCCCGCGTAAAATCTGTAGATAAAGCATTTAGCGGGATTTACTGCGCCGAGAGTGCTTCATCCGACGCCAACCCTTCAGGAATCACGCTAATGTCGGGGGGAACACGCGCGCCTTCCGAAACACACCCTGTATAAATCTAAATCAGTCTTGCGGTATACAAGAGGTATAGTTTTTATTACTCTCGCGAGTCAGAAAATGACATACTATGATATGACATAGCACCAAATTACTCCTAAAGGGAAAAGGCTCTTGGAAAGGCTAGCAACATTTCGCTGCGCATCAGAATATTACCAACTAATTGTTATTTCAAATTTTTATCAAAGTTTAATAAATTGGAGCCTTTTTGGTATCAGTATTTTATTAGTGAATTTGGTATTGCTTATTAGTGTACTTATCTGGATGACACGAATAGAACTTTACTTATAACTTATAACTGTTAAGTACTGCAAAATATGCATAAACTATTGAAATTAAAACTTCCTCAGCTTTGGTTGAAACGAGCTGCACCTCTGAACGAACAACTAAGTTGGCCGCGTTTGTAGCAGTTTGCATGCATTAATCACCTGCAACTTTGAACACACATATTATACTTCGCAACTTCGCGTTTAAAGCGAAACTCCCATACAAACGTAGTTTTGTTTTTAAAAGGATTTCCCAGAATATTACTGTAGGTATATTAAAATGTTTTGTATCTACGTGAGTACATACACACTTTTATAACAGTTTTAACAGATTAGCTAATGTTTTTTGTTACGGATTTACTTCCAATCTAGCTGAAGTCGCAACGAATAGCTACTTTTATTTTTTTACTGTGGGAGTGGCTCTCTCTGTGGGACCCTTTAATGAATTTGTTGCCAGTAGGTCATTTGGTTGTCGGCTAAATGCAGTTTACGCTAAAATAGTTATGTTAATAGTTTATAGTTGCTATAAAAGGGCACGTCGGTACATAATGACCATTGTTAACGAATTGAGTTATGTAAGTTACATAAGTAGTTAATAGTTATCATAATTAACTTTACATGCATTTGAAATTGACGAACAAATTCACGCTGAGGATTGAATAGGCTAATAGTATAGGTGCATAAAACCGACCTTCAAGTTTGAAAAAACGAACGAAACCTTATAAAGTTTCAGTGGAATTATTGCCAATATTTTAAACTGCAAGAAAAATAATAATGTCTAAAAATACTGTACCTTGGCTACATATAAAGTTACAGTTCAGTGGCTCCAGTGGACCACATCTCTTCAGAAATCCACTTTAAGCTAGTCTCCCCTGCACGCCCCGCGCCCCGCGCCCCGCGTCCCACGCTCGCGATTGACATACAAACCCGCGACAGCCACTACAAATGGAAAGTTCTCGAAATACCTTCACATTGTTGTCTTTTACGAGAAGCAAGGATTTCTACGGGTATTTGGGTCAGCCGAAACACTCCCGGAACAAAGAACCCGAAGCCTCTTCAAGAATAAACGGCAAAAATATTTCCCTTATTTCATGTATTGACACGTTGAATGAATCGTATATAAAATGAAGGGAAGCAATCTATAAAAGAACAACAACGAAACTATATAAAATATTTGCATTTTGTCCCAGAAAACCTGTTTTAAGAATGTGTCTCGGCGAAAGCTACGCAATTCCTGTAACTATGTTGAAAATAGCGCACTCAAGCCTCTTACTTTACCTGGGGGTTTTCAGTAAAATTTTCCCAGTTTTCTCACGTTTTTAATTCCGTCGGCAAGTGACACAGTTTTCATGTCACTACGCCGCACCTACTTAGGTAGTTTTGTTCCAGCTGGCAGAGAGCGCTGCAGAAAACGAAATTGCAGGTTTTTGTGCAGAGCGCGTCCGCCGCGGCTACTTACCTCATCAAACGTACCTTTTGAAAACTACACGCTATAGAAATGTACACTCAACATCTTGGACGCTTGAAAAAGAAAAGACAAGAATTTGTTTAAATTTTAAAACTTGTTTACATTTTACGCTATATGTTGTTATGTTTATTTTATACTATATTATATAAGTATATTTTTATATCGAAGCTGAGTGTTTACTTGAAGGTAAGTTTAGTAACGATTCTCAGTCAGGGCAGCTATAATAATAAAACAAATTGATGATACCCTTTTTATGACAGTATTAATTTACCGTTCCTTTAATCCGTGGTCGAGGGGGCATGTTCCACTAGCCATCATTATGTACATAATAGGTGCAATTCGCTTTAAAGTCGCTCAGCGTGCTATGGAGAGAGCTATGCTTGGGGTTTCTCTGATGGATCGTATCAGAAATGAGGTTATCCGTCAGAGGACTAAGGTTACCGACATAGCTGTCAAAATATGCAAGCTGAAGTGGCAGTGGGCTGGTCATATCTGCCGAAGAACCGATAACCGTTGGGGTAGACGAGTTCTCGAGTGGAGACCACGAACAGGCAAACGCAGCGTGGGACGCCCTCCTGCCCGCTGGACTGACGACCTTAGGCGGGTGGCGGGTAGTGGTTGGATGAGGAAGGCCGAGGACCGAGTGTTGTGGCGCTCCTTGGGAGAGGCCTATGTCCAGCAGTGGATGATTATTGGCTGATGATGATGATGAGGTGCAATTCATGGTACTATGGTACTATCATAATGTATGCTTCATACCCATATCTTAAAATTCTAAGAAAATCTTAAGTTTACTAAACTAAATAAATGAGATACGGATTTATGTATTTAAAAAAAATAAGAATAATTTGTTGACCCACATCCACATGCCATTAAGATTTATGACTCACTAACCTTTACTTTTTTAACCTTGACTACTTAGCTCAAACGAACGAAAAACTAAATAAGTGAAGTATATATCTTTCCATATCGGTCTAATTTACTATACTTTTATAAAAACCAACACCTATAACATGAAACAACAAACAGAAGTGAATGCACATAGTTATTCTTTTTTATTACTAGAAACAAACACTCCGCTACGCCGCCGTGGGCAAGCTACGCCGCGCTACGAGCTACGCCGTAGCCGGCTACGACTATTAGGATTAGCTGGCGCGCTACGGGCAGTTTATTTTACGTGCAAAGTAAGCTGCCCAGTGTGGGCTACCGCATAATTAAATGATGGTAGTTGTATTTTTTACTGGTATTTTATTCTATACGTTAATAGTACAATGTTACCCAAGAGGTGAAAGATTCTTATTTAATTCGGACACAGGATTTAATGTGTTCGAGGAATTAAATAAGCAATTACCCCGAGGTAAACTTGCGCATTAAAAAAGGTATATTATTAGAAAAAGTTTAATGTAAAAATCGATTATTTATTTAGGTTTTGATCTATTTTTTTTTTCTATTTAATATTGAAAATGCATTCAACGTATACCATAAATAAGAGCATGATTTATGAAAAATTGTTTGTTACGAAGCTGATATTTTTCGTCATACAAACAAAAAAGTATCCAAATATAGATATTTTGGCACCTTTACGGCTAGTCAGCGTACGAGTACCAACGGTTTGAGCATATTCCTGAATCATTCGAGATGGAACTTCAACAGGAAGCAGCCGGCAACATGGCCGCCTCGCCCTCACCTGTTCATTCAATGGTAACTTCAGTGAAACAACGCTAATTGGGAAAGGATTATTTATTATTCGCTTTCAACTTTAGGTCAGAAACAGCTGTGTTCAAAACCAAAATGTTTATTTTCTCATTTATTTCAATTTTATTTTTAGAATAATGAGTATAAAGTACATACCCGTAATATATTTTTTTACAAAAAACGTGAATTCATTATTTAATATGAATTTTATACAGCATAGAACAAGCGAATAAAAATATGTAGCGCAGCAAAAATATAGTTTTGGAACAACAGAAAAAATCAGGGGACATTTTTAGAGAGAGCTGCATTAAATATTCACCGGGCAGTCGGCCAGTCCTGCACGATGATGCTAATTAAAAAAGTTCCGACAGGAAGTTAGAAATGAACAGAATTAATTACGGACTTTGGCAGATGAGTTTATTTACAGTGGAACCGAGTTTATAAAAGGCCTTACAATTAGACATGGCAATGATTATGTGCTTTTTAAACTGTTGGTTTTAGTCCAAGCAATCCATTTTAACTGTGAAAGTTCTACTTGCACTGAAGGGCTATTTCGGTTTTGCAAATGTGAGTGTTTTTTTTATTTTTATTTTTATTTTATTTTATTTATTAGGGACAACAAACTGTTTTCGATCACAAGATACCATCGCTTCTTCTAATGCATGGTTATAAAGTCGTATTTGGCATGGTCACGATAGGAACTACGTGTTCATGAAGCCGGTGTAGGCCCTCGTCGTGTGGACGGCGAACTTCGCTGGACTAACTTCGACGTAACCACTTTAGTCGCCGGCGGAGCGGCCGAACGTCTTGTCCCAGTTTTGTCTCAGAACAATCTGCGTATTCTCGTGCTACGTTCACACTTCATGCAATAACTAATACACTCCACACTCTTCAACTTTGTCTTTCAGTTTAAAGTAATCCGGCGAGGCGTGGCTCAGCAGTGGGAGCGCAGCTTTATGTTAATATTTACTCATATCTGCAAAGTGGAGTCAGATGTTGTTTGTGTAAACCACATCAAAGAGATTTGACTAGGTGTGTCGGGTATCATCAAAGCTTTAGTAAGTACTTGTGTAATGTGTTGGCTTACAAACGTAAATATTTACTTGAGTACACACGTAAAACATAAATATACTGACATCCGTCTAAATCACGAGTATAAAAACACTTTAATTAAGTTTGATTATGTTATCTTGGAAAGGACAGTAGGTTCGCAGCTCTACTATAGGAACTCACTGTCTGGTCGCTGAAATGGCTAGAAATTAATGGCACCACCGAAAGCCACAAGTTGATGCACAAAACACCATGCTAAGCTCCAGTAGTAATATTGTTACCAAGTACTTAAATACGACAAATCAACGAACATGTTCATTGTTCAACTGAAATAGAAATGATACGTGCACTATGGATTAAACGTTATTTGGAAAGAGCTGTAACAAATACCCGAACAAAAGTTGCAAACAAAGGTATTTGAAACAAAGAAAGGCTATTCCAGCTGGTCGTAAACCAGCGCTTATACAATGGCACATCGAACTTTTTACGATCTTTGCTAGGTCTCCAAACAATACACTCTGCTTACTTGCCTATTTTAAGCTATTTGAGTTTAGCACATCAATACTAAGCATTTAAGTCGTAAGGTTTTTTATTGCATCCCGCGAAGCTTAGCAATAGTTATCACGACGTTTACGTACATCCAACTTATTCTATTGATGTTAGTTTATTTAAACACCCTCCCTCCGAAGTCCCTGATATGATATGGCGTATTTATGAGTATAATTCAATGACGCCAGCAGTAACAAAGCTCACTGGCTGTAATTACAACAATGGCGTCTGAAATGTGCTCAGGGTACATGTTGATATGTGAGCGGCCGCCGCGCCGAGCTCTAAATGAACAACATGTTAGTTTCGGGACATGTGTCACCGGCCGTCCTCGCTGGCGGTATCGATGTAGTGTTTGTGTACGCTGTACGCTTCATTGTAGGTGTTTAGTAACCTATTTCATGCTTTTGGTCGTTGTTCGCGTTTGTTCCGCGTACGGTATATGGTTGGGTATTATCTTCGGATTAGCGAAGGAATTGACCGCTGGGACATAACTATACATTTATAGTTCTTTTTACGTGTAAGCTATTGAACTGTTAAACAATTATATGGGCTTTTTCCTGAAATTCTTATGGGAAATCCTAAGAAAGCTCGTGAGCGGAAGCTATTCTACATGTGATGTTTTTTCATATATGAACACCGAATAACTAATTAACACAATTGACCTAATGTATACATATACGAAGAATATACGTAATGGTGTACGTATGTAACAGGTCACGGTGGCGGATGTAGGCCGGCGTGTGTCGTGTCGTGCGACGCCGCGGTTGATGCTCCATTTGTTGCGGCTAACTGCATTATCAGACCCCACCTGCCTCTTTAGTGTCACGTGCACACCCTGTGCTCTTATTGTTTGCTCGGGTTTCCTGTGTAACACGACGTAATGTAGCTGGAACTAGCCGGTTTGTTGCTCTATTCTTTGACAATTAACATCTTACCTCTACAATAGCAGAGAACCATGTAGATTAGATTAGAAACACATGTTGCATTTAAGGGATGTGAAAAAGTTTACTTATAAATATATATCTACATTTTATATAAACATTATAACGTAAAAGAAAATATAGCTAGATAAATGTGTTAATGTTACGACACGTTCCAACCTGAAACACTTAAAAGGCTAAAATAATTATTTAGCTCGGCCAGGTCTGGCTAGGTCAAGCTTTTACTGTAGTGTTTGCAGCCGTGCTAGTTTTAAACGCATTATTTAAATACGCGGTAAACTTTACCCGCGCTGTGCACATTTTAACGAAAAACTAAAAATGCCTCATATTGCAGCGGAGTGTGTTCTTTTTATAAAAAAAAACCCAGTCTTTATTTCAAAGAGTTGGGTTTAATATGCATGCCTCGATAACGTGCAGCTTTCATGGACCTGGCCACGGCAGCAGACGCGTCAAAGTGAAACGTCATCTTTGAATAAGGCTTCTCTCAAGTGACCCCCCCCCCCTCCCTCCCACGGGGAGGCGCGCCCCACCCCGCCGGCCCTCAATCTCTCCGCCGGTAACAAATTGTAAGAAAAAATTAAGACCGACCTAATCTCTCCAAGACCTTGAGTAAACAAAGATAAGTAGAGTACCTACTTATATTTTAGGTCATTATTTTGCCAGCAAATTGAATTCCCTCCGACACTCCCTCTTGTTGTATCAAAGTTACCGATTGAGTTATTTTAAGCGCGTATATTATAGGAATAAACGGCCGTTTTTAGTGTAACTAGTGGTTCTTGAATTGCGAATTTGGAAATTCAGATTTCAGTTTCGGGCTTAGATATACCATGCTGCACATGTAGGTTTTGGCTTAGTACTTATACCCTTTTTGCAACACCCTGTATATATTGTCGTTATTGGTGATAGAGACTTCACATTTTTTTGCGTCTAGTTATCGCAGCCTACCTACCACGTTTGATATACTCGTGGGTTGGTAATTAGGTATACCTATTACAATGGACAACATTTCATTTTCTTTACCCTATATTTTTATTAGCTATTCGGAAAGTTTATTAAAAATTAGAGGACCCGTATTTTTTTATTTTGTACATACATTAATTTTTAACTTTAAAGTTAATTATTTTAAAACCTGAAGTGACGTCACATATTAGGCTCAATTTTTATTTTTATCTTTTGCCTTAGTCTCGAAAAAAAACATAAATGATACTGACAAGTGACATTTAAACTTTGTTTACATGCCAACCAACAAATGGGTCATTTTCAGATGACATTGATATTTCTGATGATACAAAGTACTTATTATGTAAAAAAATAAGCAGAAGCATTTTTTCAGCTGTGTAGGCGGTGGCATGCTCTGGGACATATTATATAGAGGTCATCTCTTAATACGTACTAACCATTTTATATGATAAATAAAAAAAATAGTCAGAAAGTGTCAGAACAGAATTTATGAAAATGGCCCAAATAAACAACAACGTCACGATAAAACGTCAACGTCAATCAACAATGAAAGTGACAGTTGCTTTGTTTTTAAATCTCTAGGCTTTGATCATCAAAATGCATCGCACCTGATGCATGACGTCATCAGCATTTTTTTACTATTTTATGATTTTCTCGAAAATGATATATCCAAAAAATACAAAAAAAAAATTTTGTGGCCTTTAGAGCTAAATCTCGAAATGGTTTTCGATTAATAGCAGCTTTAGTTTTTTGAAATGTTGTCCATTAATATATACGCTTGGTTTTCTAAAGAGGATGCTTATACAGTCAGGTAAAACCTCCATATAATATTTTTGCTACTTTTTGGATGGCTGGATGCTTTTTTGCACCATTTGTAACAGTAAACGTAAAAAACATAATATAACGTGAAAAAGACCCAATAACGCAACAATGGAAGTTGACCTATTTAAGTAGGTACCGTTATTACCTAGTTATTTTAATTTTCATACGAAGATTAATTCATGTTGAAAATGTTTCAGACCAGCTAAATGGTATTGCGTACCATTAAACCTGCAGATTGTGTAAATTATAATTATTCAATGAATTAATGAATGTTTTAATATTTTCTGTTTCCGTTTGTGTTGCATTAAAACAGCAAACATTTCCCCGCTACAAACAGCTTTAATTTGCGCCGAGAGCGGAGAGCAGGCGGCAAGACGCCTCGCCATGTCGCCGCTACGTGGAATTTTAATTAAGGTACAGTTGCGCTAATAAAATCAAAATAGCGTCAAGTTGGCTGTTTAGCAACGAGTCATTGGCAGATTTATAAGAAGAGTCTGCCTCTAGAGCAGAGTGGCAGATAAATATGGATATGAAACAACTATAAGTAAGCTCCTATTCCTCGATTCACATAGCCAAAACGTAGTTAGGCTCTTAGCGTAGTTTCAGTGTATTTGCAGCTACTGATGGTAAATATTAATAATGATAATTAATCATGTACCTCCAGCGGTAGAGTACCATATAGTTAAGTAATATTGTTTGATAAGTACCTATAGAAAGTTTTAATGGAAAAAGTTAGGTAGGTACATAATATAATGTGATGCCTCGGCAAAGCATATTCTGATTAAGGCAACCCATAAAGTGCGCTTTTGTTTATTCGCTTCGCGGTGCTTCGGTTTGCACATATGCAGAGGCATCACATTGTGGAGTTAGTCCTTCAAAGTTAACGTAACATAAAGGAATAATACGAAAATGGCAGCCGTTCTATAAGTCTACAAATTGGGCGAGATAACATATATGTATGAGTCCATCTTCGTACTAACTAGCTAATACACTGCCGGGCAATGAAAAGGTTCCACTGAGAAAAGCACCAAATTACTCCTAAACGGAAAAGTCTACTTTAATGAACATTGAAGTACATTTAACAGAGAATCAGGATATTACCAACTAAAAACGGTAATATTTTGATCAAATTTAAAATTAAATGTTTAAAAAAATTGGGATTGTTTGGTTTCAAAATTTTGTGAGAGGAACTTTTTCATTGCCCGTGAGTGTAAAAAACTACCTCTCACTAAACATAATGAAAATACTGACCTTTTTCATAAAGGACATGACATTAGTGGGCAGCATGGTGACGGTGGCGCGTGGCCGGCGGCAGTCACATCATCACTTCACTTCACTAGTCGGGGATCAGCACACAGCTGGCTCCGAAGCACGACATCTCCCGCTCACTCACTACACACACTCACACACAACACCAATCTGGAACAAGGGAAAACATATATTAATAAAAGTAAACTAGGTACTTGATGATTTTTGATGAACCTTACTTTTCATATAAAACCTACTTACTATAAACCTAGTTAGGTACTACCTGGGTTCAGGGGCAATATATAACGTAGGGGTAGGTTAGGCAGTGGCAAAGACCTAAACCCTAAAGAGGGATTTACACTTCAATAGTACAGCTTAGTTGCAATTTAAGTTTATATAGTTGATAAGTAGGTAGTCCATGGACTTATAAACAGACGTCTAGCAGGTATAATAGAATGTCTGTGACTACTTAAATCTATAGAAAAACGCGTATCCTAACTAAAATAGTAAAGTTAACGGTAGGTCAAAAATCAAGCGTAAGTATATGTAGGAACAAATTTACCTACCCCATAAATGCGGATGTACCAATCGAAACTGCTGAAGTCATCTGTCTAAGCTGCCTGTCTGCCTTCGTAGGTAGGTGTATACCTACCTGTGCCATTCGAGTGAATTTCGTATCACCGGCAATCTCAATCGATTTTCTTTGGTTCGCTACTTTTCAAATGTGAACCTATATACGTTACATGTATTTCCGATGATGCAAGCTAAATCTGATCAAACATTATTTAGATGCGATTTTCCATCTACCAGGACTTTTGAGTTTTTATCATTTAACCTCGGTGAACCACATCAACCAGTATTCTATTCTATTCTCTGTGAGGGTTGGTTCCTGCACCTGGCTCTCTCGAACATTTAATATCCATATCCCCTTAAGGTATTAATAAACTGTCTTCCTAAGGTTGTAGGTACCATTTCCCACTACGCTGGTCCACTGTGGGTTTGTAGATGAAGACATTTGGATGACAGGTTTCCTCACGACGTTTTGCTTATCACCGTAAGAGCGATGATATAATAGATTGTACTTAAATTCCAAAGAACTCATTGGTGTATTTCAGCAGTGTGAATCGATCCCGCATCTCGTGCGTGAGAAGTGGGCGCTTACCGACTGAGCTACCACCGATTTCATCAACCAGATGGGTATTTCGCAGAAGGGTGATTTAGGTACCTACATATCTACTGAGCACTAGTTACCTACTAATAACCCAAGAGAAGAGAAATTACTTAAATATGATAACAGATCATTGAGAGCTTTATTAAATAGTCCGAGTTCAGTCGATTACCGTGGGGCATTTCAGCTGCGAAGGACAACTGAAGAACTAACAGACCTACCCGTAGCGGTGGGAAGGTTAAAACATAGGTAATCTCTACTCATCGAATCAATCATCGTTGCCGTTTGTAAATAGGTACCTGACTAGGGCATGCAATACCGCAATACCGGTATCCGTAATACCGGGATCCCGGACAAAATTCCCGCTTTTTTCAATACCGGTATTGAAAGTTAATACCGGTATTGAAGTAATAGCGGAATCGGACTTTTTTAGGCTATAAATAAAGCGATTAAGATTTAGTTAGCCTTGTGTTCCTATATACTGTGAAAGCGCACTTGTTCCCAACCGTTTAATGCAGTTTTCGGCTGCTAGAAATCTACTGTTGACCATGCGTAAACCGGCACCGGATGTAAAAAAAATATTTATTCTAAAATTTAAACTCAAAAACTTAATTCTCGTAAAAATCAACAACAAAATAACGAATATGATTGCATTTTCTTGTTTAATTTTGATGTATACGACCTTCATACACAGTATATGCCATTTATGACAAGGAAGTCTAATACCGGTATTAATACCGGGATCCCGGTATTGAGTTGTAATACCGGAACTCAATACCGGTATTGAAAATTGTTCCGGTATTGCATGCCCTATACCTGACTGAAACTGCAAACCAAAGGTATGACCAAATTCTAATTTTAAAGGTTGCCAAAAACAAACGATATTTAGGCCGTGTCCGCACCACGAATATTGTTCGGCGCGGAATTAATTAAAAAATGGTCCAAAAATGTGCTTAACAGCGCGTAGTTATTGAAGGAAATATTGCAATACGTAGACGAGAATATTTGATTTCATAAGATAGCAAATAAAACTATTCATTTCGTAATTGTAACATATTTTATTTATAATCACCACTTATAGGAAACGTCTTATTGTGAAATATCAGACAAACCACAAGAAAAATAAAACCAATTTGAGAACTAGGATAGGTAGGTAAAATAATATATTAATTTATGCTGTGGCCCAAAGTCTTATGTATTAAATGAAATATAAAACGAAATCAGAATAATTACTAACTTCTAGTAGGTACCTAAAATAAAGAGTATGAACTACCATACTTATGTATCACATTTTAAAACAAAAATACCGCAATAAGTGCTAGATAGAATTTGAAACAATTACTGCAAGTGCAAATTACATTAATTAATTATAAGACATCCGTAACTAAATTAAAACAGTTTTAAAATTCAGTTTGTGAATTGGGAAGGATTTAATATCTGTAGGTAGCTACATACATACATACCGACTATAGTCACAACATTAATTTCCACAGCACATGCCATTTTTGACAAAATTGTATCAGAATTATTTTTATGTAACTAAATTATATTGAATGTATCTTTGACAAATTACCACATAATTTATGTGCATGCATATTTGGTTATAAATGTTTTATGAAAAATAAGGTAGTATACACAGAATTAGTTGAGCTTACCAAAATTGTTTGCGATCAGATTGATCAATATTTTTTTTTTTATGGCACAATACTAAACAAGTCTGTATGGTTCAGGCAGTTCTGGAGCAGTTCTACTTACACAATAGTGGAGTTCTTTACTCATTTTACACAAGAAGTTAACGATAACAGACTTGGCAATCTTTATTCACAACAGAAGTAATAAATGTGAATAACAATGCTACAATCAACCTGTGACTTTGACTATTTTACCTTACAGATCATTAATTTCATATGATAAAGGAAAGTTTAGATACAAATTAAGCATGTGTGAAGGCATATAGATACAAAATGATATTTTTTTTATGTTATTGAGCCCAATACGTCACTCATATCATAATTAAAGGACCTGAAGTGGCAAGTTAAACAAAGATATAAAGACAAATAAGTTCAAGTTTTTGGTTTCAAATAAACAGGAGCATTGCAACTTTGCAGCTTTGGTAACAGAGAGAGTCAATCAGTCTAACTAATGATGAGCTAGAGTTGTGAAAAAGTATTATTCACTGGAACAGAACACCTTCAGAAATCAAACATACTGGCAGAGTTTTAATGTTGCAAGAGAACATTTATGAATTAGCACAAGTGTTAAATTAAAGAAGAAAGCAATTTGTTTACATATGGATGTAGAAATAAACCAAGTAATAATTAGATTAATTAGTTAACATCTCATAACATTAGTACAATGAATACAAGTCACTTCATCACTACCCATAGCAGATTGATACTCTATCACTCCATCCATAATGTTCATTCAATGATTGACACTTGTAAATTTGTGTATTCTACACATTCTTTATACAAATTATAGCTAACTGTCGAAAATTATCAATTTACAACATTATTATATAAAAATACACACTAATTTTCTCATTTATACACATTATAAGCAAATTCACAATTCACCATTCAGCATCACCACTTGCTTTCTGAAAAACGTAATCTTTCCCTGCTAGGTTCATTATGCCATCTTTCAAGTAAAACTTCCATTTGTTACGACTGCGGGTGATCTTGTCATATTGACAGACCACAACATTGTCAGTTTCAAACATATCACCGGGTTCTTCATCTGACACATCATCACCAGAGTTGAGAGGCTCCTCTTCTGCTCCACCGCTCTCGTCCCGCTCCTCCTCCTCTTCCTCTGCTCGCTCCTCAGCAGATTCTTCATCTTCATCATCATCACCGGCCCCGTCATCCGAGCCATCGCCAGCATTAGAACCATCATCATCGGAGGAGTCCAGGGCACCATCCAGGGAGAAAGGTGCAGCGCCACTGCGGCCACCTCCACCACCATCAAATTCATTTTGTTGACTTGCTAATGCTGAATTTATATGTTGCTGGAGCAGGGTGGCTGCTAGTGGTTGAGGCAAACTAAGTGTTGCATTAATTATGGGTCCTGTTAAGACTTGATGTAGTTTATTTCCATTAAGCGCTGATGCCGGGATTTGGATAGTAAATGATCTCGGCTGGGATCCAGGTACTCCGGGCTGGGCCGGCAGGGTGAGCTGCACGGGCACTCGATTGCTGGGATCTAGCATCTGATGTGGGTGAGCGCCGCCCATGTTGGGGGCGGGGGGGTGGTCGGCGCTGGAGCCCTGGCCGGAGCCCTGCGGCAGGTGCTCGGCGGGCGCGCGCTTGATGGCGCCGCCATTGGCCTTCTGGAAGTTCTGCAGCACGGGCGGCGGCATGGCCACCGAGTCCGGCTGCGGCGGGTCCATGGCTCCTGATGCTGTCAATTTGGTTTTCCATAGCTGTTTTAGCTCTTGTAGCACCTGCTCATCTACTCCATCGTCTAAAAAACAGTCTCTCACTCCAGCTATAACGTCATCTACCACTGTATTGTAGAGTTTAATAACAGATGATTGGCTCATAGTCATTTTGATATATTTCAAGTACGCTTGGGTGTTTCACTGATATATTTGCACTAATTGAATGTTTTCACCATAGGATAAGGACAAACTTCAATGATACTGTACAGATGACTGGTAATTTACAGAAAAGTGCGTCTTTTCCTCCACCTTTGAGATCTCATCTCAATGACAAGTAACACTGTAACCTCTGCTAGTATGCTTTTGTTCACACAATATTTCTTAATTATGGCGCGTTGGATAAATTCACTTTATCTTAGTACACCTTTAAAATTTGCAAAATTGACAAATTCCGTGAAAATATTCAACGTAAATTTTGACAATTCTCTAACATTATAACCTTAAAATTGCATCGGAAGAAAAAATAGATTGTCTATGGCCGTTCTGTTACAGAGTAAAATACGCATGCGCGACATGCGCAGTACACCAACGCCCAAGCTCTGTGACCAAGGAGTATGCGCCAAATAACTAAATTGATTACTAGAAAGTTCAAAAGTTTCTATTATTTATAATAAAATATTTCTTAAATATATATTTTAATCTCATTAACATAATCGATCGATTGAATAAAATAAAAATAATCAATACTTGCAACACTAAAGCCGGAAACGGATTAAAGACTTGCAGCTTTTTTTAAACTAGGAATGTTGTTTTTTTTTGTTTAGACTCGCCTTCTTATCTTTGCTTTAACATATTTTAACCGACTTTGAAAAAAGAAGGAGGTTCGCAATTCGTCTGTACGTATTGTATGTTCTATTAGTTTTTTTTTGTCATTTTCAAAATTCGTAAAAAAATGAGTAACTAGTTATTGCAGTTTGAGTGAAATACTACTTATATGAAATGTTTAAAATATTGATTCTGAGATAATTATTTCATTTCATTTCGTTGTTAATACACAAATTTTAAATAAATAAAATCTTAATCCGTGGAATCGACTGAAAGCACCAAACAACTTTTGTTCGCCCATTGCATTGTTCAATTCAATCGCTTCCCCATAGCAGTAAATACCTCGAAACTCACGTTACTTTTACTATGAGGAGTATTATGTAAGTACTTAAAACACTAGGTATACCATGATTGTAAAATGCTGTATATTTTGTGTTTCGCTTTGTGGGAAACGCTCCGCTCCGCTCTACTTGATGTAGGTAGGTACTTACAGTTTGTATGTACCTATGTACTCGTAAGTATATGACGTTTAATTGTTTTATTACCTATACCTACCTACCAAAGGTAAGTAGCCCACCGAATCGTAGCTATAATATTATTATTATTATTATTATTTAAAGCTTTATTTTATTTGGTAGATATCTATCGTCCGTAGGGACTGGTAGGGACGTTAGTCTGTCACCTCCTGATTCCCTAAATGCGTAATTTTGTAAGTGTCGGGCATCGAGGCACCCGCGCGAGGGCCAGATGGGACGGAGATAACTCGAAACACGAACCTATTTAACAAACAAAAGGTAAAATGCCATTCAATCTGAAAATCTACGCATTCGCAGACTGAAGCTGAAATTATTTATTGGACATGCTCTTAGAAGGCGATTTTACGAATCTAAATAGGTATAAATTCTAGTTACCTAAGCTAAGTAGTGTATACTTATATAAAAACATACTTATTATTTTTATTTATACTGATTATGGTTACGATTGTTGATAATTATAAGATTTGATATATTTTATACTTAAAATAATGTATAAATCTACGTAGGCACTTTTACAAAGAAGCTTAGGAAGGTAGAAAGGTTTAACCCCACCCTTCATCGCCCTACATCGAAATTGTTTTATTTCTGCACAAGGAGGGAGGGCAGGTAATACATAATATTATTATAATTCGTTTACCCTCCTTGATCTCACTGCGAGGTGGGCACCGCATTAATCTTCGTTGTTCTGAGGCGACGCGACGCGACGTGGAATAACGTGTAAGCTGAAAATCATTCCGGATACTTTTTATACCTTTGTCACAGGCGTAGCCGTGGTCTGCATGAGGAGTGTGAGTTTTTAGTGTGTTCGAGTGAATTTGTACCTATTAGGTATGGCTCGTGAGAGTCATTACCTGGCGGGACACGCGCTGCACTAGATTCGCGTGTAACAAATTTGTGTCTATAAATATTAACTGCTACATATTAAATAATAAATATTAAACCTACACTTGGCCCTCTGTCCTCTGTTAATCCCATTTCATGTTTACGGTGAACTGATATTTTTACTTATGCTGTTTCGTAACATAAGCTCGTGAACACTCGGTAAAATGAACCTAAACTATTCGAGCACCACTCAGTGTTTCACGATGCCGGGGCTCGCTGAAAAACAGCGAATATTTTATGAAACAACTCTCCGCAACGAATCTCTCGACTAAAGTAATATTAACTTTAATAAAATAATTTGTATTTAATAATCCTCTACCCTTTTTGATGGAGTTGTTTATAACAAGCTGAAGCTCGCGGGATCGGAACACAATGGACCGGAACTGTCGGCTGAGAGGAGCTCTGGAGCTGAGAGTGAGCTAATATCATTTATTTTTTCTCATACTTAATAAGAATAAAAGTGTATTCACCATTATAGTCTATCCCTGACTAGGTTGAATATGCGTTTCATAATCAGCAAAGATAGATAAGTCCACGATCGACGCTCCCGTCCACCCCAACAATCATTCGTTCTTCGGCATTTTCATTTCATACACATATCTATATAAGTACCAGGCGCGGATCCACCCATATGGGCAAGATGGGCATGCCCATCACCTAAATCACTTGCCATATCACACCACTGCATTTCAATAAAATAATTTCGTTATTTTATCACTTTCGTATGGCTGTATTTTATAATTATGGTGGTGATGATGATTAACTGCCAGTTTCTATATCTCTATCTATCCATAACTGGTAGTTACTTTCATACGATTTTGACATAATCAAAAGTAACAATCTGTCAAAATCGTATGAAAGTAACTACCAGTTATAGATAGATAGGTTATAGAAACCGGCAGTTAGAGTTATGCTAAATAATTTTTTTTCGTCTCGAAAGCCCTACGGATACCTGGTCTAGTTGTTAAAGAATTCAAAAATCATAAAATTTTCGGTCTTTTCAAGAGTCTGAGTTTGGGCTTACAGCAATAGTTACTATTTACGTATACAACCATACAACGAGACTAGTTGATTTCAATAAGCCAAATAGTTTTTATGATACATTTATTATAAAAAAACGTGAAAGTTTTGATAAAATTCGAAATGAAAATGTTTTGTAAAATTTGGTTTTAACTTAATTTTGGTGTCGACATTTTGTAAATAACTGTACCCTTTTCATTGCTCGTGAGTATGAATAGGTACCTGTCTAAAAATGATACGAGTTATATAGGTAACTCATGATAGTGTTCTTGGGATTCAGCTGTTTTAAGTTGTAGGGGTAATTGACTATTTATGGGTAAGTATAGGAACCTTCACAATTTAGAATTAAAATTTTGCAACACTTTTTATGACCTTGCGTTGAGTTATGGCTGAAAAACTAGCACATTAAAAAAATCTTTTTTTGTTTTATCTAAAATTGCCATAGTAGGAAGGCTCGGATAAGAAAGCTATCCTTATACAAAGTGTTGCAAAAAGGGTATACTAAGAAAAACAAAAAAAAGATTTTTAATGTCCTTTAAAAAGATAAATAATTACACCTGGGTATTTTAAAAAAATTAAACATATTTTTTATACTTACTTAATTTTAAAAATATGTTCCAGCCATAATTGAAATCATTGATTCCAGCAGCCATAAATCATCGCGCGGTCATTTAAAAGTGACGCTAAATTTGAATTATACAGGTGTCCCAAAAGTCAACGATATGCCTTGGAGGGCTGATAGACCAGCTCATGAGTGACCAGAATATCATAATATGACAGTAAAAAATCGATATTTTTCGAGATATTCACACTTTTATAAACTTGATGAAAATCGACACCTTGGATCAGTTGTTTGCGTGCTGCCGGTACATAATTCCATATTGTTAGTATTTTTTGCCGGCCCTGCTATTGATCACAGTAAAAAAAAACGAGTAATGCTAATGCTGTATGTTTAAAATAAACACGGTTTTCAAAGGTAATCATATTTTTTTATAAACCACTTTGACTCGATATACTGTAAAAAAATATACCGCAAAATCCTGGCACCTTATTTTAAAAAAATGTTCATTTAATGCAGTTTTCAAAATAATATATAAACCGTTGCTATTGTTTTAATTTAAAAAAAAGTTATTGCCATTTTAGTACAAAACGACTTTGATATAAAATTGTTTGAAGGAAATTTATCCGACTAAATTTATTAAGGGTAGATCATGTTGGAATGATTTAAAGTATATATAATATTATTATAGTTACTACCAACATACAAAAAAAACTGCTATCCGTACCTACCTCAAGGCGAGGCAAAACGTGGGCAAACCCACCTTTTTTGACTTGCCCATCACCTATTTTGAGGTCTCGATCCGCGCCTGATAAGTACCTAACTTGGGCAGTATGCCATTGAAGTTAAATGCTATTCACCTCTATATCCAACCATTAAAGGTAACCTGTGCCGTTAACTGCTATATAAATAACCGATAATCCCCGTAGTGTCCGATAGCAATGTTTTGCATTTTAATGGTCATTGCCTTTGTTCAGCCGTTTCAGTACTTAAAAAGTTACTTTGAAATTATACTGACATTTTATAAGCCGCTATTAGTAGTTGAAGAGCACAGGTTCACAGTATTCGTTATAAAGTCTCTAATTGAGCTATTAAACTGGTTCGGGCGGGGCGAGGTTTTCTTGTTTCGGCCACATTGTAGCGACGTGTGGTGTGCCTGGCTACAGGTGGGCGCAGGTACGCGTGCCGCCGCCCACACGCCGCACACGCCACGCGCCACCCACGCAACACACGCCACGCACGCTGGACAAGCTCGCTCCGCCGTGACAGACTCTCTTTCCCACATTCCACAGACATATAACTACACATAATTCGACTCCTGAAGTGCTCTTCGATCTTAAAATAAAATGTACACCATTTTATGTCATGAAAAATTATGAGCGATCAAAAACTTCACGGGGCTTCGAGCCCCACGATTTTTCCTTTTCATCCGTTGACGTGCGCAATCCCGGCCGACCCCGACCCCCGGCCCCCGGGCCCGGCGCGGAGGAGATTTGTCCTCGAGGACGCCTCCGTGATCCTCTCAAGCCACCAGGAATTATCCTGATAAATACACTTGGAGCTCGTTGCTTCTGCATATCGGATTACTTGGCAAATGTACACTGAGTCTGTTTACCTAACTAAATCTTAGCGAACTCCATCGATCAGTAGGGAAGTTTCGCACAATGTGTTGTTCTTCTTAGGTAGGTATAGGTACATGTGTCATCAAACGAAGGGCGTGACTGAACCCTTTAGCAAGCTTGAAACTTAACCATTTTCCTTAACTTAGGCTTAACAAAGCCATTTAACAATAAATCTCAGAATCGCACCGTTTTTCCCACCATTAAACGTAATATGCACAGAGAAACGAACCTATTTGCATACCAAAGAGGGCCCGTATCGTTAACGTGTAGCGCAAGGGGTAAGATGGCTATTATCTTTGTAATCGACAACAAAAGTGGAAAAATACAATCCCCACTGTAGCTTTGAGAACTCGCCTGTACCTTGAATAAACTGCAGGTATATAGGTAGTGGGTACCTACCAGTTACATAAGTACTATTTAATCAAGTTAACTTTCCCAAGCTTGCGCTAAGTGGATTGAAGGTAAAATTAAGTTTAAACGGTCGACCTCGTCTTTGATCGATTATGTTAAAAATAAACAGGTGAAGTGATGTGTAACTAGACAGGTGATGCCGGTAGCGCAGATGAGTGCAGGAAATGAAACCTCCGCCCGCCCGCCGCCGCCGCCGCCGCCGCCCGCCCCACGGCATGCGCCCAATCGCTGCGACTAATTGCTAATCTGCTGGCAGCCTCCCTAATATTTAGACATCACAGTGAAATATTCAACTAGTCAGCCGTTCCTAGAGCTATTTGGCATTATTAACGAAACGAGAAAAGGGTTGGCACGAAAGATAAGCGTCATTATGTCCAGAGTTATGTATGCGATATTTCGTTCCGCTAACAAAATAATAGTGTAACGAAGAGAAGACGTTCTACTTAAGGCAACAATGAAAATGCTTGTCACTCTGTTAGCAGCGGAGTTTCCCGCGCTGCTGTAGAATTCTTTTGTTACATCACACAATTACTTGCAGCTTGTGACCGCAGAGATGAATTAGGTGCTTTGTGGCAACATGCAGCCGCGCTCCATTCAGGCGACTTTTAAAATTTTACTTCGTTAAGTGTTCATAAAATATTTAAATTCTCCGCCGTTGAAGTTCGGTCTAAAGTCACACAGAAAGTGTGGTATCGACTTTGTAGTATATTCTGAAAGCTATAAAATTCACTTATCAGGACATTAATAAGGATAGGAAATACATTCACCGTGTTGTGATCTCATATCTACGTAATATAGGTACTTAGGAAGGTACACAATATGCTAATGTTCCACTGTGAATTTCGATGCCACATAGATACCTTGTGGGTATACATACTTACATAGGTAACTTTCAACTTTATTGTTATTATCGTAAAAAAAATACGTATCCGAATGCTTGGCAACAAGAATTTAGGAAAATCGGTCTCACCCTGTTTCGACATTCCAGTATTTCATAGCTCAAACTTTTAACTATTCACCGTTGAGTAATGGACGAAAACGAATCCGAGAGGGAACTTTTACAAAGCAGAAGTACCTACACTTTCAAAAACAGAACGAATTTCAATTATACAGTATACTGATGAAACAGAAAAAGTAATTAAACGATCTTCAACTCTTTCTTGTTTACTTTCGGTTCGAAATTCCGAAGCGATTTGTTTGTAAAACGCGACCGATTTGTCAAATTGTTGGTAAATTCATTTAAAAACACATCAATGTCTGTCACGGGTACGATTAGCGGCGCTGCGCCCGACCCGACACCATTTTTCCTGCTATCAGCAAATTGTCAGGCATTTTTGTTACTACCGTTTATATAATAGAATGTAAAATATTGCCTCATAAACGGGAAGTGGCGGCTTAAGCTATTTTTATGAGCCGCTATTTGTGGAGATTGGGCGGCGATCCGCCTGCCAGCCGCCGTCATCAATACTACGCCGATTTCCCATCCTTACATAAGTAGTTTTGATTTTATTTCATTTTAAGATCTACTTATTTCAAAAAGAAGCAATTTTTCAGAAACTTACTTAGCAGCGTTTGTTACAGCATTTTGTGGTTTGAGCAGATATTTAACAGCAAAAGGGAAGGCGGTGAAAGAGCAATTTCACCGACGGAATCCTTTAAAAGGAGGCTCCAACAAACAGAAGGTAATTAAAGCCTTTTTACGGTCCCATCTCTCATCTCATAGGTACAGTTGCCATTGTTTCATTCTTGTGCTCAACCGCTGGTTTACCAAAAGATAAATGTATAGTACAAGAGTAATTCTTTTTACTGTTATAACTTAAGGCACTAAAATTGTGTGTTCCTTATTTTATAGCGCTGTAATTAAATGACTTGGTGCATAATAAATACAAGCCGTTACTTTTTGTTTTCTCCAGTCCTCTTTACTGTACTTAAATCAGTGCCTCTTTTTTGTCTCCAACATTTTAAAGAAGGTCTGACACTAAATAAAGCGAGAAATCCCTCTTAATAGGATTACTTAGGTGTCCATCTGTCTGACAGAAATATCACACAAAGGACAGACGTATTTTTGCTCCTGTTTTTCTTGTATAAAATATCTATCTCAAAACTAAATAACTGCGGCAGTAATAGCAACGCCAAAATAAGTAAGTGTGCTTGCTATATGTTAGTGATCGAGTAGTTTTTCTTATCGAGTTTACCTCCACTTATGTAGCAGAGCAGGGATTACCGTGATTATGCTCAAGGCAGAAAGTAATCAGTTCGCTTAATCCTACTGAATAAATTCGGGATAGCTAGCAACTTCACTTTATTCTGCTAAGCCAGGACATGGCATACCCTCACATGGAGCCTCACATATGGGTAGGTAATGTGCGATCGATGATGGATCAACTAACACAGTTTGTTTCGGAATAATTGATGAGCTGAATGCTTTTGTGGACACGATCCGTTATGGTATTTTACAAATGAAATGTCATTGATGTTCGGTCGGTATTTGTGGTCGGTATAATAAAAGTAAACAGTGTTTCAAGATATGTATAAGGTCACATGTAAAATATGACTAACCAAGCTCTCAATATATTGGGTATAGTAACGTTTGATTAATAAAAGGTTTGTAAGTGCTTGAATTGTACTTTTATAATACCTATCTAGGATAGAAACAGAAGAACTTTGACGAGATTCAAATAAAAAATGTGATGCCATAAAACAACGCGGACTCGGGGGATGCGCTGAAGGTGAAAATCTTTAACGTTAGGGAAAATACTATTAAAATAATATTAGTCGTATCTTGCGCATGGTCTAAATGTAAAAAGTGCACTAAAAGTAATAATGCAGCGAGCTACACCTCTCCGCTACAGTGTTTCTTTAAATTTTTGTTCTGAAATCTTTCCTGAGCAACATCAAACAATAGCGCTTTGTGCAGATCCTTTGTTTTAGATTTGTGTTTTGACTACATTTTAAAAATGAATTTAATTAAAAAATACCTGACGTTGTTTCTGCGATACATAAGTCTAAAGTTTTACTTACAGACAATACCTAATTCAAAATGTAAATATAACAACAATAAGTTGTAGTCATTTTGATAAGTAGGTCACAATTGACAGATATGTTATTACTTTACTTTGCGGTATAATCCGGAATATGGTTGAAGTATGTATAAATAAAACTTGAATTTGTTTTCGAAATATTCATAACAATGCAGTACCTACGATACGATATTAACATGCAAAAAACATCGTGAAGAAACCTACATACCTAGATTTACCACATGTGGATATGTGAACCAACCAACCCGCAGTGGACCAGCGTGGTGGGAAAAACGGTCCAAGCTTAAGAAGGCAGTTTAGACCTTGGGGATATGCACAAAGGTTCCATTCTAGAGAGCCAGGTGCAGGTACCTACACCCCCACAGAGAATAGAATAGAATAGATGCTAACAAGCGATTCGTAAAACTATATACCCCCTTAGCCCCACCACGGCGTGGCAAGCCGATTTATAAAATGAAGACTTATTATCACACGAGGCATAACGATTGTGATGCGAGGAGGGGCAATTTCCGGGATTACATTTCAAAGTAGGAGCTGAGCGATGTGAAAAGAATAATTTCCGGACTCCGCATTGTTTTGTACTAAAAAGATAAAATGCATAGTTACAGTTAGTTATAATCGTTATAAGCAGTGAAATGTAAAGTTGAGTTTACATCAAAGAATGGGGGAGTAGTATTCTCTTTGAATCCACAGTTCATCAGCATCAGCCAAAAACCGAGTCGAGTCAAACCGTCCACTACAAATAAATGAGGAATATAAATCATATATTTAGTTAGTGTATGTTGTGTGTGTATGTGTGTAGTGGCCTAGGGCATGCCCTGGGGCTTGGCAGCGTCAACACTTTCCGCCTCAGAACACATGTCGCCATACTCGTTCACACTCCGCTGGCCAGCGCGATACTGCTACTAAAATATAAATACAACTTGTCGCTCACCTCACATACTTTCAAATTCGCAGAGATATCCGCATAATCTGTGTACCAAAGCGTTTATAGATACACTTTAAAACAAAGAGTCAGAGTTTCACTCTTATTTCTATGTTATTTAAGTATAATGGAAGTATGGATATCGGAAAACTCTAGTAGCGCAGTCCAATCGGCGTGGAGAGTGTCGACAAAGCCGGCAGGACAGGTTGCTTCCACGTTAATGGAAATGAACGCGTATCGCCGCTGCATGCTCGCTTCAAAAGGACTATCGGGCTTAGCGTTGTGAGGAGGCTTCGATACACTTTCAGTTTGGACATATAAGTGCGCACCGGACCGGTAGATTTCATTTATTTCTGTTGGTGTCGTCAAAGAAGTTAGTTTTAACTATAGTTTATAATGGAATTGTACTTAACTCAATTGAATTGTACCTATTCATGGTTGTTTGATCTGTTTTGCGGTTAAATACTCTATTTTATCATGACAGATTGGATATCTTTGTATCGTTAAGTAATTTGACGTGGCCTTTTATAGTCGTCCATTGACATGCTCCACTCTCATATAAGCGGGTCCTAATTGAGTTTCCAACTTGTCCTCTGCTCTCTACTGAATAGCCGTGGATTAGAGTCTCGAACAAGTCAAAGAGTATGACCCTAATAATTAATAAAACAGATCCCGAACTTTATGAAGCTTTCATACGAAATTGGTAAGTGTTTGCGAGCCGTCATGAACTGCATCGCAGCTGCTAGTGATGACGGCTGCATAAAAGATTCAAAAATCTTAATAAAGTACACTCATTTAAAGACATATAGGTATTTTGTTTTTGACGGTCAATAATTCTTGATTAATTTTAAACCGAAAGTTAATCAAATTACCGGAGCGCAAATTCATTTGTTTGTTGAATCTTAATCTCATGAATTTGCAATGTGAAACATGAACAAATCATGCCGGGACAGCATAAATAAAGCACTCAACAACGTTTCATGAATTTTTCTACCAATTAGTACGGATATAGCTGCAAAATATGAAAATATGTGCTGCAAAATAACGGAGTTAGTGGTAGTATAAAAATAAAAGAATCTACATGCTCGGAAATTGCAAACATGGATAAAACGTGGAGGTTTTCATTTTACCATTTGGTAAACAAACATCTATTTCTAGTCAGCTTGGGCGCTGATCTGAACATCAATGCAGTTTAGATAATCTCACGGCACGAGTAAGCAGAAATTACTTTCTTTATGTAACCAAATTAATTCGTAATAAGAATATTAAATATAATTTTTTGCGAAGCGAAAAAGAACAAACCTAGTTTTCTACTTCGTTTCAGCATTGATAATAATCAACGGGGAAATAGAAGAGTATTCTTTGTATAATGGTAGTCCTAAATGAATGAAGAAGAGTAAGACGACACTCCTCAATGTTAGATAGAAATATTAACAAGGAATATTTGTTGTCCTATTGTTTCCGATTTTGGGACTTATTCTGTTGCAATATTAGCTTTGTCGGACTCTACTATGGATATTATTATCTAGCAGCTAATATTCTGACAGCACATGAATATCAGGTGCAGTTGCAAATGCAAAACTGTGTAAGGTGAAAATGAGCACAGTACCTACATACATTCAGTGTGTTCAGTAGACAAATGAATTTAATCAGTGCGCCAGTAGCAGTTGTAACAGAGAAATGAAATTCCGGCGTGTGCGGCGCGGCGGCGGCGGCTGCGGCGGCGGCGGGCGCAAACATGTCTAGTTATGAGTTAGTTCTGAGCTTCAAGCCACTCGACTTGTCCTGATGAACACTTGAATGCTATATGCAAGTGTACCTACTAGTTTTTACCCGCGACGTTCTCTTTGCCATAAAAACATTTCCAGTGGGAATTTCTCAGATTTCATGCCAAATTTCATAAACGTTGGTCCATCCTTTTCCACCAGAAAGATTATTACTCCAACATCCGTTCAAACATAAAAACTTCAATATGCAGAGGCTTACAAATTTTGTATAACATATTTTTATTTTATGTTATAGTAATTACCTACTTACTAGAATTATCGTTACTGTTCTGGGTGTTTAGGACTGAGTTTAAACCACAAGAGTGGGTATTCGGGATAGTCAATGGTCACACACTTTGGACTAAATATATAATAACTTCGCACAGTTATCTAATATCTAGACGACCGAATGGCGTAGTGGTTAGTGACCCTGACTACTGAGCCGATGGTCCCGGGTTCAATACCCGGCTGGGGCAGATATTTGTTTAAACACAGATATTTGTTCTCGGGTCTTGGATGTGCCCGTAAAATGGCAATAGGCCCGCCCCTTATTACATTGGGACTAACATACACTCTGGCGAAAAGTGGGTGCAGAAATGCACCTCTGCCTACCCCGCAAGGGAGTACATTAGTACAAGGCGTGAGTGCGTGTTTTTTTTTTAGTTATCTAATATTTCTGGAAAACAAATAGCCTACTAATAGCACTGCAACTACTACGAGCAAAAGGCTCCGAGGATAGACGAAAACTAAGTTATGGATAAAGTTTGTCAGTGTGACATAGTAATAGTAATTAATATAGATGAACGTTGAAGTGTGTGTGGCCACGGGGGGGCACGGTCGGGAGGGGGCGGGGAGCTATTCACAGTATTCAGCACGGGGAAGCATTTCAAAAGCAGCCATGAAATTGCAGTGTACGCAGTACATTTCATCGCTGGAACCTGGCTTCGACCTGAATTTCCTTTTCCAGCCATCGATGCACTTGGGATTAACGATTTCCATTGAAATGTTCAGAAGGGCGGTGTGCTACGCGGGCTGCAAGGGGCTCGGACTCAAGAGCTGGGACTCTTCATCCACTCTGCGCTCACACGCTGTCACCAACTGACTTTACATCAACGGCAGAATGCGAGCAACGATACGCTTTCATTCAACTTGTGTATTTTCTGTACCGTCGCGGATTTGAACGAATATCATTTTGTCAACATGCGACATGCATATGCGTGGGTAAACTAGATAGATATTCGATTTCATAGAATTGGAAATTGGCACGGTAAAACGCGGCGTATTTGCAGCTGTAAAATCCTGTATTTGAGTTCTCTATTTCCTAGCTGAGCTATGCCTTTTAAATAAATACCGTACATGTGCCGAATGCCCCAAAGCTCGAATACATATAAATGTGGTATACCTAACCGTAAATCGTGGTGGTCAGTGGAATTAATTAACAGAAACAGAATAGGAGGAACATTAATGGAATGCTCAATCACCGCTGGGACAGCACAGTACATAGCTCACCTAAACATTGAAATTCGTAGCACTGTTGTACTGTCGTAGCATCGTGGCACCGTAGCGCTACGTAGTGCTACGGCATTTTCCTAATACAACATTGGAACTTTTCCGTTGCTCGCGGGTGCAGCATTTAGTATCATTTTTCTTGTATAGTATTAATTTTATTTAATAAAGGTAGGTACTTGCTAAAAACCAAATCGAAATAGAATCGTTTACTGAAACAAGAAAAACAAAAGAATTTTGTAAACACATATCGCCACAACACAAGTGAACTAAAAATAAGTTGACAAGACTCCGAGCTACAGTGAACAAGGAAACTGAGCCTCGCGATTCTATTCACTTCTACAAACACCCTCACTCTATGGAACTACACACACAGGCACACACACACACACACACACACACACACACACACATATGCACCTACATGTTTAATGCATACATGCGTTACCTTGGCCGTATTTCGTGGTTTGTCACGACTCACTACAAATACAATTCTACCAATGCATGTCATGAGTACCAGATGTCATGTGCTTTCTAATAGAGCGGTTAAATTAATTTCAAATAATGCACGAATGTGAGTGATGCGCCATTGGGTTGCGTATACACCTATACGGGTGAAATTTTCTCAGTGAAATCCGTTGACAAGGCAAAGAACCTGAGGGGGAATTTCAAATGAAAATCTACTTGTCAATCAGAACCAACTATAGTAGTGGTAAAACATGTAGTTGTAGGTACGTAGATAAACTGTATTTTTTCTGATTGCAATAAAATTATAACTATGCGAACTATCCAGCAAGCAACAACCTAGCTCAGATCGAATCAATACTAATGTGGTTTAATTATAACCATATTATTATTATATAATTAGGCACATATTATTATAATTTCTACTGGGAATAGCAATTGCATAATTATGCAAATAGCCCAGCTTTTGGGATTGTCCTATTAAAATTTATAGATTTGAATTGTGATCTTATTTTCGCATCTCATTTTATTTACTCCCCCTGTATACATATTATTATGTAGTAAAAATAGGCGTACCTATTATATATTTAGATACCAAAATTCTATTAGTTCCGGAACACTAGATTTATTATTATGTTACTGACACGCTAAGACGAAATTTTAATTGCCAGTTCAGAATATCCTCGAAACGCACAACCGCCAATAATGACGGTAGTGGACTACACCACACGGTGTTCGGATCCTCACAGAATACTGTATTTTGCTATACTTAATCTCCATCGCTTGGCAGGAGAGTAGGTGGCACCCAATAAGTATCTTCTACAGGCATTATTTATTTTCTCCACGTTACTCTATAACATAATAAGTATAACCAGGTAACCTACCTAAAAAAAACTGTTCCTGTATATTTATCATTTAGATACAAAAACTGTGAAGTTTTTACTGTTGTTAGGTAATGACATAGCGGAGTATAACGAGATCGACTGTGAACTGTAGTGATAACGTGCAGTAATAATGTAAACGCGGCGGTTTCCGGCGGACTGAAACAAAATGGCGTCCAGTCACGCGAGCGGCTCACCTCCTCGCTGGGACTAACAAAAACTTGTCATGATGTCTGTCTCCTCGATACTTTTATAATACCATGATAATAATATTTAATTTGATTATACAGGTTAACAGGGTTAATAAGGTGATAATGAATCATTGTTAGGTTATACTTACTTACTTCTTAGCTGTAAAATTTAAACTTAGTTGGAGACGTGAATATTGACATTCACCTTCATATTTAGACCTTCGTAAGCTTTTTATTTAATACGTTATAAAAATCAAGCCGTGGGTATTAGGTATGATTCATATCAGATATTGAAGGGCAGCCAATTTTCGGAACGGCAAGCTGAAAAACATTTTTTGTACAAAAGTGTGGAATTTGTGAACAAGCTAACAAGCGTAAAACGGTTTAAACGAGCTTCGGCTAAAAGTGAATCCGCCTACGTGTGATATGAGGATGAACACCAATTATTTTGGTCGAAAAATATTATTAAAGCTTCGAGAACTTAGTAACTGTTCCCAGCATTATACGAGCCCCGCCGACCTGCCCGAGGTGCCCAAAGGCCGCTTATAATTTATTCAAAAGTCTCCAACCTTAATTAGAGCACCCAAGAGGATGAATTTCAGATACAAAGGGCTTTTATTATTATTTGCTTGCTTTTTGATGAAGAGATGAACTTTTGAACTGCTTTAGCAGCCGAAATCACATTCTGAAAATACCTGCAGACCGAGTGCTGCGCTTTGCCTTACCGCACCAAAATTATTCCATACTATCGATACATACTTCTCTACACTTCAAGAGCTTTTGTCATTCTAATCTATAATTTATAACATTCAAGAAATGCATTTTAACATCCCTGCCCGGCCGCCCAGGCCAGGGAGCCCGAGTCAGCCCGCAGCTGTCGTCCACTCCGCAGACTCGACCAGCCGCGACAGATTTATAGCTACTAAAGATTTAGAGACCACTCTCCAAACTTTTATCAACTGTCGAACGCAAACAGATTTTTGCAGCCGGCACTTTTTTGACAGCTCCCGCCGAGAGTGCTTTACGAGATGAGTTACCGACGAGCCAAATCTAAATTTTACTACTGTAAGTTTGTAAGGGGATAGAGAATTTTCAGCTGACGCTCTTTATCGGAGCTGGTTAAACTTTGGACAATATATTAAATTGTAAGTTGAGTTTATATTTGAAGGCTCACTTAAGCTTAATCCACCACTAATGGCCAATAAAAGCGGTACTGACACACGACCCGGCGCGGGCCGCAGTAAAACTGTCAAATCATTAGCCGAAATTACTTTCCGAGCCGACGCGATGCTGCAGCACAACCGTAGCTAAAGTATCAATTAGTTACTCTATACCTTTATACGTTTATATTGATCTACATAAATAAGTTCACGTTTCATACACAAAAGAAACACTCAAATTATAATACTTAGATATTGAATATATTCCATTATAAATATAGCCTGGTCTTGACCAGTGTTAATAGATGGCACATTAAATAAATGAGTCCTTTGAAAAAACGGTTTCTTTCAGCTTTTAGGGACGAGAAACTAGATATTATTATTTATGTTGATACTTTCTTGGCAGTCTTGTAACGTAAAAGATAATTTCATACAGGTACATTGTACTAATTAGAATGTATGTAAGTGCTTAACTATACTTACGAGTACTGTTATTTTCAGTATCATGTTCATTTATGTAATATTGGTTCGTTTCTAGGTAACTAAATTACAAAATCCGATCAAAATATTTTAAAAAATGATCTGATAGATACGAAACAATGAAGACCATCTGTTGTAGCACAAAATAATTCACTCGCACGAACTCTCGCATCATTTGAAGGTGGAATATGTAGGGACGTACCTATTAGCTGTCCATTCCGATAGTAGAGATATCCTATAAAGCAGGATTAGCGTCACATTGCTGTACATATATAGTATACGCACGTAAGCTTTGTACCATAAGTTAATTACTATAATACTAATAGACACTCCAGTGACAGAGCTTTCATCTGCGGCTAAGTCGTAGCTAAGCCTGCAGGACGTTTAATTACAGGCATTATGGAGAATCGCACACACCCACTATTTGTGCTCAGACGCCATTGTGTACGGTTTAATCCTAAATTGGCGTGGTCCGGCGCTGTCGGCCGCCGCCGGCGATAAAACCGTTACCAACTGTCCTTTGCAGAACCAACAACATATCTCTATGTACAGATAGTTTGGGCAGGTATACGAGTAATGCTCTATAAAACTCGGAAATGTTCAGTTTAAAAATCGTAGCTGCACATTTTGTGTGAATTCGATTTTTCATTGTTCCCTGCCTTTAAGTTTATCAATAAACGCTCATTGAGTAAAATGGCTCTGCAAAGTTTAGATCTTCACAACGGAAGGGCCGCGAGATAATCTGCCTCCGCCTGAAGGTAAATGAAGGCTCATCTCGAGAGCTCCTGTTCCTACTAATGTTTTATAGAATAGCCTTGAAATTAACCCCTCTTTCTACAGTACCTATTATATTACGAATGAGGTACCTATCTTTATATGAAAATATATTTGTAAATCAAAAGTTTTTCTTTCAAACAAAAAAAGATAAAAGAGACGTAGTTAGGTCCACACATGTGTTGAAATAATTTAATAATATTCAGACATCCATACATAGGTAGGTCGATTCTCGGTTAATTAAGAGAATTATTTGATCTGCCTCTGATGCTGGCGTCGAACCGTTTCTCGTTTGACTTTCATTATTGCTGTTTACCTACGAATATTACCGTTCCATTTTCAAAGCGGTCCAGCCGATCGACGGCGCCATGGTAGATCGTTTTGGAAAATGGCTGCAATCAAGTAGCGATTTCCAACTTTAACGTATTTATTTGTTTAAGTACCTTCGATTACTTGTAAATGATCTCCCAATTATCTTAGTTAATTATTGCGATGAACATAATTTTCCTGAACTTCATTTCACGCAACCATTTAAAAGCGAAAAGTATCCCCGACTGACCCTCCCTTGTTGATTATAAGCACATTTGTAAGCACTGCTTTAGATATAGTAATGTCAATAATTGATTATTTTACCAACGAAAATATCAGTGAGAAAATACAATTGAGTAATGTGAGCCCGCCGACCCCAGAATACGATATGAGCTTGAATTAGCCGGCGGCCGCCTCCGCGATACAAATACACAGACTGAAGTCGGTTAACAGTTTTACGCTCAGAAGACCATTAAATATTAATCCGCGGTCACGTTACAAAAACCTCGCGAGCAAAAAGCTTTCAGGAGTTTCAGGCACTCTCCGCTTCCGCTGCATAGTGAGTGCCAAATTAATTCATTGAAACGATTAAACAGGCGCCGCCCGCGTTAGGGCGCTGCTTCAACCCAATTCAAATATCAATTAATTTCAGATTTTCATAATTTAAATTTTTAGTACTTTTACTTGGCTTTATTACCTAATATCGGCAGCTTCGGATCATAACCTATAATTTAAGGCCGAACGGAACCATTGAAAAGTTCATTATGTGTTTGTAACTCATATTTTAAAGGTTTGAAACTGAAGAATTACATCAAACGAAACCAAATTTTTTCTCTCGTGAACTACATACCTACTGCGCCTACATAAATAACAGATTACTTCTATACTGTACCGCTGTGTTATAAACACGTCCCAAGCGAGTGTTTAAAAAAGGGTTTAGGATTGTAAAATTTTAAGTGAAAATATTAGAGGTAGGAAAGGAAAACCGAACAGGGGAAACATATGACTGTCTTCCTCTAGATAGCTACGTATTTAAATTATGCTCTGTCTTAATTATTGTAATTATGATAACTTAGAAAATTAGGGTTTGCGTATAATCGCTATTGTTCAAAGTTGAATAAAATTTTGAAGAAAATTATTGCAAAATGTACCGTGCCGGAGGCAGTAGAAATTTAAGATTCCAATCCTTCCCCTGACAGAGTTAAAGATGGAAATGACGGCGACTAACTTCACCAATATCTGACTCAGAAATTATTACGCGAGTGTATTGTAAATTTGCACACATTAGGCAGGTAAGTATAATACACCTATGTGATATTACAAATTTTTGCATAAGTCTAAGTTTTAAATATATATTTCGACTTTATCGTTGTCCCTCGAGTATTCCGGGATGGCAAGTAGAAATATTTTAGCATTTCTCACGATAAGCTCTATTTTTCGTAACCGGTGTACCCATTTTATAATAAAAATTGTACGAAAATATCGAGCTACTTTCGTATTTATAATGTTAATAACACTCACGAGTAATGAAAATGTTCTATTTCCATTATGTCTATGGATCTTTTTCATTGCTCGTGAGTGTAATAGGGACATTATGCATTGTACATCGGACACCTACATTTGCAGACTGGTCGGGGGCGGCAGACGTCTCGAACGTGCACATAAATCACCCGTGGGACGCCCCGTCGCCCGCTGTTTGCCGAGCCGCCGTCAGCTTGATACCGACATGACAATCGATTAGTGTACACTAGTTACAAATCACTGAAATGAGGTTAAATATTGCGGAGAAAGTCTCTGGCGTTTACGATACTACCTCTACACTAATAGGTAAATCTAGTAGCATCGATTTCGATGCCCATTTTTTCTTCTTCATATACTTATATCAAATAATCTAAATGTGACTTATTTAGATGAATTGCAAATCATTCTAATATCGCGAAAAACCTGATTTATCAGTATCAAGCGCTCAAGTCTCCCAATGGAAACAAATTTTAGCGCATCTTTCACTTCATTATGTAACCGGCCCTCATAAATTACTGGTAGGTAACAGATACGCTGAAGAATAATATTGCCACGTCTCATTTTATGAATTGGAAGTGCTATATCAAAATATATTTGGTGATTTATTATTCATGCCGGCTCAACCGATACCAATTCCGATTAATGGGGATAATCCTTCGTGCAGTACAGAGCAGAGCGTGGCCGCCGTAATGAACTAAGTTCGGGTCCGCCTCGCAGCGGCGATGCAACTCTGTCATACTACCCGCCGAGCCCCGGATCAATTCTCAAAATAGATTCAATTCTCAGTAAAGGCTTCCTACGCACGAGCTATAAATAAATGAAAATCAATGTTTGTCGGGGATAACATTTATTATTAGATGCTGGTTATTACGCGGCGCATGTCGAGTCTATTTCGTTCTTATTTACGGACAAAGGGCTTCAGGACCGTGGGCGGGATAGAAGCAGTCAAAGCATTGCGAATGCAAGGATGTGTTGCGAGCCCGCGGCGGCGGCGGCGGCGGCGGTGCATACTGGTGTGTGGGCTGCACAGTGCACACTGAATGACTTTGGGCGACCATTTGTGCGGCTTTACACAAGCTTTCTAGTACGGTAATCCTATTTTAGGGTTGGTATTTATTTACCACTTTTAATTTACCTGGAACTGATATTAAAATAATCTATGCACTGATTGAGTTTCTGAGCATCACCGCATTTTATTCACTTCATGGATGGAGTTGTGTGAATTTTTTTATAAATATTAATATTGTAGAGGTTCTTTTTATGGCTTTTACTTTCAAAACGAAGTCATTTCACATAACCGTACTCGTATCAAATTATGTTCTACACTCGAGCTGACTACATCTATTCTCTTTGATCAGCCGCCAGCTGTTAGGAGCTAATAGGATCCTGAAGATAATTAGAAACACTGAATTACAATCTCAATTAATATGACTTTGAGGGTAAAAGGATTTTATAGTTTATAGTTGACTACTCTGTCTTCGCGTACAGGTCCTTTATAAAACATTTAGCGAGTCCAGTACATGAAAATACAAACAGAGACGTCCAATTTCATTATAACTATTTCATCAGGCAATTAATCGTCTACGGCCGGATAAAGTAGGTAATTTTCAGGATAGCTACCTATCTTTAACACTTGTAAACTACGTACTTAAGAATAATGAAGTCAAACGTCAATGTTGAAGTATACGGACACGATGTACCACACGTGTGCTTGACCTCCACTGAGATCCGACATCCATTTCGTACATCAAAACGTTATGTTCAGGAAAAAAGTTTGGGAAACGATAGCTTTGATCCCACCGCATTGAGAATACTGAAGAACCTTTCTTATGAGGGTATAGAGTGAGCTTATAAAACGCCTTTAATATTTATTTTTAGAATAGAATAATACTTGATAAGTTACGCATACCGCTCATTTTTAAAACGAAGTGTTGCATAAGTCTATTGTTAGTTAGTAAGTATTATGTAAATACGGGTATCTACTTTAACAAAAGTATTTTTTACGCTTACGCAGCATATTGGTCATTTTAATTACTTATATTTATTATATCTTAAAGGTATATATATTTGTGATTCATAGTTCTATATTTAGGCAGTGTACCAGACAATGAATATTTTAAGCTCATATAAGTCTTAGAAGAGGTATCCATAGGAGCCTCGTTTATGACTCCCGAACCAAAACAATCGATATTAGCTTCCAAAGTGCTCGTAATCGGCAATATTTTCCGAACAATACCCCTGTTTATGTTCGGCGGATTAAATAGAGTATCAGCCTTGCTACCCGTTTTCTGTTGAAATAACTTCATCCAGTTGAAATAATTTAGTTTACTTCATTTGTTTCTGTTGTTTCGATTTATTTTATAATTTTAATAATTATTACGTTAATTGTTATTGATCTTTGACACTGTAATAAAACAGAAATTTTAAAATCATAAAATTCTAGCCTCTATCATAACACTTATTGTGTATGTATAAAACTACAGTATTCTATACTGTCTGTAAATATGCTAAGAAGAGGAGCCTCCATAATCTGTGGTAAGTGCGCACAGGTGCTACGAAACTGCTACGAAGTGCTACGAGCCTGCCACGAAGTGCTACGCCGCGCTACGGGAACAAACACCTCTTCTGTCACACTTCACACACACGATAGCACGCACAAAAACGTCTCTGCTGCATACATAATAAGGACTATTTCAGAATGAAGGTTATGTTTGCGCGGGTATATCAGAATACATAGGTACATCACAAATCTATGTGGCTGCAGCTTAGTTAGCTAACCTAGTTGCTAACGAACATTATAGCTGAAGTTAAGAAAATAATGTTTTAACAGTAATGAGTCAATTTGTTCCAATATTTTTACATATGTCATATGGATGTAAGTATCTATAAATCATATTATTAATGATTTAAAGTAATTAACAAAAAAATCATAAGTAGTAAAATATATAACTTAAAAAACTGGAACATCTACAAACGGAAATGAAAGCGTATTAAGGCAGTTTAAGGGGGACATAATCAATAGTTGCATTCAAGATATCCAGGTGCTAACACCTCTCTAGAGAATGAAATATAATATATAAGAATAGAACGTATAAATTCAGATAAAATACCGATAGTAGTATAAATATGCATTTTAGTTTATATGGCACAAAGCTCAAAGCGTGCAGTCCTGCGCGAGTAGGTTATCCGTCAAATGTCCCCAAACACAAGATGTTACATTCAATATCGTTGTTATTCATGAGATCCGCCACAGACCCTCGCCCCCCCTCACAACAACCGCTAACATACTTACGTATTTTACATCCAACAAAAATTACGACTCACGACCCAAAATAATAACAGGCCGCATAAATTTTATCATAATTTAATTTATTAGAAAATTCTATTGAAAAGTTTGAGCTCAGTCAAGCCGCGTATCTAGAAAATGCAAATAAAATGGGAAATAATATTACAATGAAATGTTGAAGTATTCAAATCAGGTACGTTTATATAGCTTCGGTTATATTCTTTATGACCGTTGCTTTTGACGCTATTATCTTATATTATACTATATGGCGACCGAACGGCGTAGTGGTTAGTGACCCTGACTACTGCGCCGAAGGTCCCGGGTTCGATTCCCGGCTGGGGCAGATATTTGTTTAAACACAGATATTTGTTCTCGAGTCTTGGATGTGCCCGTAAAAATGGCAATAGGCTCGCCCCCTATTACATTGGGACTAAACATAACACTCTGGCGAAAAGTGGGTGCAGCAATGCACCTCTGTCTACTCCGCATAAGAGTAAGCTACATCAGTATAAGGCGTGAGTGTGTGTGTGTATATATTATATGGTACCCACAGCTTATTTTAAATTTTGGGCACTGATTAGTATACTTATACTTATAGGTTAAATTTCACATGGTAAAGGAAACAAGGCACGGACGGTTAGACTATAACTTAAAAAAAAAACCGGCCAAGTGCGAGTCGGGCTCGCGCACAAAGGGTTCCGTAGCAGCAAATATAATTTACAGTTAAATCAACCTATCTCAAAAACTATAAGAGATACTTTGATCAAACCAAAAATCGTTGAAAGAGTTAATTAGCATGCATCACCTCTATTTTTTTTAGAATTTTATACCCCGTAGTTATAAAAATAGAGGGGGGGGGGACATACTTTTTACGACTTTGAGAGCTGATATCTCAAAAACCGTTCACTTTAAGAAAAATGTTTTTTAGAAAACTTTATATCATTTTAAAAGACCTTTCCATTGATACCCCACACGGGTATGTACATCGAAAAAAAAAATTTCATCCCTCAGTTACATGTATGGGGGGCCCCACCCCCAATTCTTTTTTTTACTATTTAGTGTCATATTTTTGTAGCGGCTCATACAACACATATTCCCATCAAATTTCATCACTGTAGTACTTATAGTTTCCGAGTAAATCGGCTGTGACAGACGGACAGACGGACAGACGGACATGACGAAACTATAAGGGTTCCGTTTTTGCCATTTTGGCTACGGAACCCTAAAAATTAGTCTTAACTTAGGGGCTTAGGGCTGATTTTTCAATAATCAAATAAAATATATCTAAGGAATATTCCTGATGCTTTAGCTTCTGAATGTTTGTATTATACAGTGACAGCAACAAATTTTATTCCTCAGATAACATTTATCTGAACATTAAAAAATCAGCATACTTTTTACTTCAACATTTGATTTCAGATAAGAGCGAAATCTCCATTACCCACGTATAGAATGAAGACATTATTATGATACATTTTTACTATTCTCATAATATGTAGAGACAATTTTCGTGCCACAGTGTTTGTAACGTAACATTTCCAAAATGGTATGACCTATTCGATTCAAATTTTCGTATGTTTAGTAGGTCTAATATCATAACGAGTTACGACAATACTTTTTATCTCGATGTTTCTAAAGGAACGCATTTAAAGGCTACGCCGACGCGAATCTTAAGCAATCTAAGCTTTCTTGTTTGTCTTTTTATGAATCAAGGCAACGAAGTTAATATCAAGGCATTGATATAAAGGCTAGAGACTCGACGGCGACAATGATTGACGGAACAAATTGCTAAAGAGTTTGACAGACTGCCAGCATTTTGTCAACTTTAGGAGAGAGCGCGGGCTTCTTCGCAGCTCAACACCGACTCGTGCTAAATAAGCTTTAATGGCGAACACACGTTTAGTATGCAGCCGGGGTACTCGGTGCTGATTCTGTTATTTTTACACGGAAATGATAAAACATACTTCAAAAATCGAACGTATGTTGTATGTTCGTTATGTATATGTGTTAAAAGAAGAATGGCGAAACCTGACCCGCTTTGCATAAGTTAGCAGCCACTCACCAAACCTATTTTAAGTTATTGATAAAAATGTCTATTATCAGGGAAAAATATTTAAAAAAATCTAAACCATGGGGTTCTTGAGATATTAGGGTTCAAAAGTAAATTAATTAAATATATTTTTTTCGTTAAATAAGATTTTGCTGAATGGTACACGCACAAATAAGTTTTATAATCTAAATCATGGGATTCCCAATTCATAGCGCATCACAAAATGTATTACATGATTTTATTTATGCAAATAATATCATAATTATTTTTGCACATTTCACACTCAGAAACCTATTTTTCTAAAGAGACCAATTTCAAAAATTATTTCATTCTATTCAAGTTCCCGTTATCCCGAAGTAACATAAAATACTTTTTAGGCAGGAATTCCCACGGAAACACTTTTAAAATCAATTTTTAGCTCGAGGGTAACATCTAGTACAGTAGAAAGACTAACAGAAAAACAAAGAATGTTTATGTAAATTCGGAAATAACCTATCAATACCAATCAAAGAACTGTATGCGTATTATTACATACTAACTAAAAAAAAAATACATTCACGCAAACTAACTATGTTTGTCTTGCATTTTTCTCGTGATCTCAATGAACTCCAGAATCAGTCTGTGTCAGCGGCGGAGGCTGCGGGGCCGCGTGTCCGCTGATATTAGTCGCGAGCGCGCTATTACATACATATTTCATGTAACACTTGCCGCGATCGTCGCCTCTTATGTACGTGATCATTTACGTACATAAACCGCCTTCTACGAAATGGAACACTGAACAGATTTATATTTGAGTTTTTTAGGTCACTTTTGTCATGGGTTATGAATTCTTAGTTATGAATTGAACGGCATAACCTTTACTTATACAAACAGATACACCTCCTCCTGAACCTACACGTGTTACATGAATAGCTGAAATATGTCAACAGAACTGGGCGCCAATATTTAGAAAGGACCCGTATTAAGTAATTGAGCCTGTAATTATTGTGACAATATTATAATTACCTGAAGAATTTGTACCTTTAGAAGAAGACCGATACCCTAATTAGTCATGTTTGCAGACGATCTCTCTTTTATCTCTGAAATTCATTATTTATGGCAGTATTCATTGATTTTATAAATAATTATATCATACTTGTTCGTTTCATTTTGAAATTACAAAGCTTAATTTAGATCTGTCACAATCAGAGGTCGGGTTTTGCGGTTATGCAAGGTTTAGTTTATTCAGGTTATTCAGTCACCTCAATTTACGTAGGTTTAACACGTCCCTCCTGCTGCTAGGAAGTCCCGGGATATTATATCGTTAAAGAGATCAACTTTTTTTTTCTTTTTCGGAAACAGCTGAAGTCAAACATATCCTCTTATTTTTTAAGTGTACTCTATTACTGTAAAACTTCCAGATTGATCTACTGCGAGACGCAAACAACGTCCCGCCACGTCCTCGCTGCACGTGACAGTAGCAGCGACGACTCTTTGTCACAAAGGAAAAGTTCCCAAAGCAATCAACCTCCTTGCAAACAACCAAATAGAAATATAGTTACCTTTTAGTTACCTATTGCGCCTACAATTTCAATTTGAAACTACAAAAAAACTACACTGTTAGTGACACGAAATTGTTAGAGAAAGAAAAATACGCAATACATTAACATACAGTCATAAAATAGACGAAACATTTATTTATAATGCTTTATCCGGTATTTTGTAAAAACACATTCCAGGAACCCCATTAGTATAAGCCAAGATTAAGTCCAGGTATCCCTCTCGGGAATATATACGCTCATACAATATATTATGAAGATAAATCCTTAGGATATTATTCCTTAGAGGAGTTTATAGGGATAAAAAGGCTCTGATATTTATTTAATAAGTCAACTCCTGTTGATTAACATTACTTTATTTAGTTTAGTTTATTAGTTTGTATAGTTTAAACCCATCACCAAGAATAATAATAAATAATATTACCACGATCTTTTCATACATAATTACTGCAAACATTGATATCGTCATACGTGTTTTTAGTAATACTAATGCCTAAGTAGTACCTACTATCGTGGAATTTCACGCTATCCTTAAAGTAAAGTAGTAAGTATATTTTATCACATCACTAACAGATGCTCGTTCAATGTAATGTTAATTAATTTAATTAATACTCTGAACGAAGACTTCACGTTCAGAGAAACGCTGCTCTGAAAATGGTAAATATATATACTTAAAATATTTAGAAATTTTGTTAGGTTGAATCGCGTTGTACATCTTGGGGAAATAAGCAATGAAACTGTTGCAGAATAAAATAGAAGTCATTTATTCTAAGTAATCTTAATGATCGTACAAATATCACAAAGAGCAAACCCGCCATCTGCCTGCGTCAGTCATCGGCCAATTAATATAACGAACTTCAAACATTTCCGAAAATAGATTGCAAAATTTACCAAATTAACGTTCCAAAGCATTGAAAATAATCTTCGCGATATCTCATATTTATGCTTTTATGAATAGATAATTTATTCGTCAAAACATCGAGGTCCTATCCATAAGGAGGTTTTGTGATGAATAATAATTTAATTTTAGGTTAATTATACCAGCACACACGATACAAGTAATGAGAGAAGTGACATGATGTAAAATCTGGCCTTTGACACCATCTCAACATCGACGTAACTCGAGGGCTATATTCAATTCATTCATCATCAGCCTTCCATCGCCCACTGTTGGGTATAGTATTCTATTCTATTCTCTGTGAGGGTGTAGGTACGTACCTGCACCTGGCTCTCTCGAATGGAACCGTTGTGCAAATCCCCAAGGTCTAAACTGCCTTCCTAAGCTTGGGCCATTTCCGACCACGCTGGTCCACTGCGGGTCGGTGGGTTCACATATCCAGATGTGCTAAATCTAGATATTATTATGCAGGTTTCAAAGGTACGCCAAATGTCTCGGTCCTGTGCGGCTCTAGCTCTAACCTAGCTGGTGCCATCTGACCATCAGGTGGTATACCAACAGCTCTCCGACTGTCTGTGGGCCACCATTCTGTGATGCCAGGGAATTTCAGGTGTCCAATATTGCCCCTGAACACGAATATTTAACCTATGTGTAAAAAAACTAGTAAGTACTTATAGTGTCAGTTACTAGTTACTAATAATTTTGGTATACAAGAGAAGTGACATACGGAAGGACGGACCTACAGACAGCAATGTCGAAATTATAATGAATCCGTTTTTTCCAGGCGCCAACCGATGCCTATTAAAATGTGGGTTGAGGGACAAAACCGGTTACATAAATTTGAAACAGAATAGGTACATGTTACATGATTGGTCAAAAGTTACCTAATAAAGACTTTAAAGTTTGCATGTTATGTGAAAAGCGGAAAGCACAGCAATGAGTTATTCCGTGAGGCACACATACACACAGCTATGGTAAAACACGAAACTAAATAATGAAACTATTCTAAACTGTTTGTACAGGACTTGTGTTTCATTTAAATCTGAAACACACTATGTAGAACTTAATTTACAGTACTGCTGAGCGTTATTTACCTTTAGGTAGAAACATGGAATTTCATTTTAAATTAATTCGGAATTCTATAAATTCCAAATGTTTTATAATGCTGAATCTGTATTTAATTTGATTTAGGTACTTCTTGCAAAGAATTTGTACCTCTGTTTTTATAGTGCTAATGAAAACGAAATATGCTAAAAACAATATTGCGAACCTCATTGAAAATATATATATCGTAGTATCAAAACCATTTAGACTTGTCATGTGAGATTAACAATTTCTAACCCGCTGAAACCTTACTCCGAACTCCGTGTTTAGTCTGAAATTACGAGGTAACCTGTAAGTAGGTCGCACTGAAACTTACGGGAAGCCTGTTAAATATAGAATTCAAACGAAGCTGTCTTTTATAGATTACTGTACCAGCGAAAAGTACAGCCCCTACTAAGTTATAAAGATACATAAAGTAAAATATTATCATTAAAATATTATCATTAATTTATCTCTAGATTGCCTAAAGTTTTCCTTAGTGCAACTAGGTGTTATTCGGGTGAATAAACTTCGATAAACAAATAAGGTTTGGAGTCGTAGCGTACCACAACCCATTTTATTTCAATATCAAAACTCTGTTATTCAAATTTATCAACGTCCATTTCTTACCAAAGAACAACGCGGACTCAAGTGTACCACCCTCCCCTCATGTCTCAATTAGCTGTAGAGAAGGCCTAGTGCTTTATTCATGTTTACTTGCATTATTTCCGTCGGTTTGCGGAATGAAATGTTTTGTAAATAAAATATGGTGTTCGCAGGGTCTTAGCGGCAATGATGGCCGCCCCGCGCTCTTTACTGCCGCATTCTTCATTTATTATTTAACACTTTTCAGCCTTTTCTCGAGTTTTAGGAGATGTGCATTATACTTATGGGTCATTGTTATGATCGCATAAAAATATGCTGTCACAGGAAATTAGGTAAGTAACATTTTACGCTGTTTTTTTGGTTTGACTTCAGGCATACAGCAATTATCGTCTCCGGCCGGGCCTCCGCGCAGGTACCTGTGAGTCATAAACGATGAGGGTGGCTCGGCACGAAGCTATTAAATCCACATAAACTTTTCTCGCACAAAAGACGTGTGTGATATACGACAATAGTCAAAGATAGGCAAATGGGTATTCAAATATACAGTGTGGCGGCGGCCGGCGGGTGGCCAGTCGCCCCGCCCCGCCCCCGCCCCCGCCCTCGCCCCAATAACTTGCAACTCATACGCGTTTAATGTCTTCTTTTTGTTCACAACAGATGCGGGCAGCTTCTAGTGCGATATTTTGCTTAAAGTTTCAGCTTTGTTGCACATTTTACAGCGTGAAACATAAAGAGTTGCACTGAGATACCTAATGCCTTATAAAGTTACAATTAAACTTTATAGCCGTGGTGGAACTATAAAGTGTCGCTCAGTTTTGCAATTTGGCTGGGAGGTATCATTGGCAAAAGTTTCGATAGTCTATAAACAGAGCAGACATCTTCGATTCGAATTACATACAACTGGTGTTCAGTTTCTGAGTGGGGGTTATTGCTGGGGCGCCGGCGGAATATCAGATTGACTTCACTCAGCTCTAAGTTACAGTTATTTCAACAAGTTATGGTAACTTATCCGTCGACAACTTAGAAACATCATCATCATTTTAATACTTTTAACATTACAAGTAAACTTCGTGAATCAACTACTTAAGGGTTGTTTTTAACACGTTAAATGTCTCATTTAGACACATGACTAAACCGTTTTAACATATTTTAGTAATTAATTAGTAAAATGTTGTTAAAACCCATACATACGAAGTAACATAGAGCTTCGAGTCCAGCTACTAGCAACTAAGCGAAGTAAGAAAGGAAGGGTAGCTCCAAACAAAAAGTAATAACAGCGGTATTCTCGGTTTTAAAGGAGCAACATAAACCGGAGCGGGTTCGGCTCAGCCGTAATGAGTGCAGCATGTGGCCAGCGGCCGCCATTTACATAATATGAAAACATCAAGATACTAATTAAGACGTTGCGGGCCGGAGACTTCTTCTTGTTATCGTGTCGGAAAACACAAGAACTACACTAGCGCTTTCCGCCGAGGTGAAAATATTGGCACAAGGAATACACTACTGTAAGTACTTCTCTTACAAGAAGGATTGGTCAGATTATCGTCATCCACTGACTGCCTATAACTAGGGTAGGTAAACTAAATGGTTTAGGTATACAATAGTACCTGCATTGTTATCTAAGGGAAAAATATCGCATATTTTATTTCGAGATTGTTTTGGCAATTAATGTGTACAAAATGAAATATTAAAGCTTTTAACACCACTAGAAACACTAGCTATACATGGCTCTAACTTGTCTATTATGAAACCGGCACAAGTCAAATATCCCATATAGGCCCGAGGCCTCCAGAGTCTAGACCGACTGTGTCCACAGAGATCTTATTACTCTGTGTCACAAGCCCAAACTGCGCCCATTGTGAAGCCAGCTCATTCACACTAATAGACTAGAGATAGATGCATATTCAGTATTATGCAATAGCATAAGGTGTTTTCATAAATTAACTGTAATCCCGAAGGGATAGTCAGAGATGACACATCTGATAACTAAATTGGGTACTTACGTAATACGGCCGCTTAATATTAACCATTATTTAATTATAAAGTCATGGTTGAAAAGTATTAAGTGCTTACTGATATTGTTGTTTTTTAGATGATTAAAACTAACGATCTTACTGCTTTATTTTCATACATAAAATAAAAAAAATATTGTAGTCGAAAATTGTCGTTAGGGTCACAGTTGTCACTAAACTAGGTCCATCAGATAAATTGAAACTGATATCGATCGTTCCATTTTTGAACGCCTGCAATATGCACTGATACTTGTATAGTTTCACAGAAATTGGTCACCTATTTTCAGATACTTTTTAGGGAACTGTGCTCGACTGAAAAAAAGTCGTGACTTTTTCCCAGAGAATTTTCATTACTCATACGTCATCACGTTGTTGTTACTAGAGAAAAATAAATATAATTCAAGCAAAAGTTGATGATGAATATACTTATATAATTATGTAAAACAATCAGGTTAGTTAGGTTATTACTAACGAGTATCATGTGATGATATGATTAGGTGGGTATATGTTATACGTACATCGTATCATACGTACAGTTTTATTCCAATTATAAGTATGTATTTTATCTCAACAAAGATGCTTTTGTGAAGATAACATGATTTCTTCCGTAGGCCCAGTACATTGTAGGTATAAGTTAATACAGAGGAGAAGTTGAAAAATAAAAGCTTTGATAGAAAAAGTTTAATGGAAACCGCATTACATTTCCACGACAAAAATACAGAACAAAGTTTACTTAGGTATATCCAGATATTAAATACTGATGTTCTAACTTGTTCTGGACAAAGTTTATTTTCTCTGGTGTAGTACTTCTAGAGGGAAAATTTATGGAAGCTGATTGAATTTAAATTTATGACATTATGGGCCACTTGCACCAATATATTAAATCTAGATTTAGTGTTAAATGTCGATTTATACTCTAATTTTTAATTCCGTGGAATTCTGACATTTCATTAGTGATACCACTAAAAAAGCTTGGATCCATTTCAGGGCAATATTTTTTTAAATGTTTTCATGCAAAAAGATAAATCTATATATTTACCTGCTCAAGAGAAGTAGGTAATACAAAAATAACAAATATTTAAATACTAGCTGTTGCCACGAGCTTTGCTTCACCTTAATTAGTTTTCCCGTGGGAATAGCCCATGTGTCCACCCATCCAGGGTGTCGGCTAACTGCATTCCAAATTTCATTAAAATCGGTTCAGCCGTTTTGATGTGAAGAAGTAACAAAGATACACACATACATACACACACACATACTCACAAACTTTCGCATTTATAATATTAAGTAAAATAACGACTCGCGACCATTGTATCGAATTAATTTTAATTACTTTATTTTATTCATTAGCATGGCATCACTTGCTACTAAATTCAGGGATAACAAACCTTTTTAATCGATTTCAAATAAAAGATTCTCAATTCGGTAAGTACATAATAATATGTTCGGTATGTAGGTATGTAAGATTATTGGAACTGCACCATATTCACATAATATATGACAATCCATTAAGCCTAATAAACAAATATGAACTTTTATTGTATAAGTATGTTTATATGTTTGTTGGTTTGTATGTTTGTCCACGAATATCTCGGAAACGATTGATCCGATGGTTACTATTCTTTTTTAGGGTTCCGTACCTCAAAAGGAAAAAGGAACCCTTATTGTTGTCCGTCAGTCTGTCACCACCCTTTTTTCTCAGAAACGGTTAAAGATATCAAGCTAATATTTCGTACAGATGTACATAATTATGAAATTAAAAGGAAAAATATCTCAGGTAAGTAGACTTGTACGGAACCCTCAGTGCGCGAGTCCAACTGGCACTTGGCCAGTTTATTATTATTGACCTTTCATGTTGTGATCGTTTGTTGATTTTTATAAACGTTATGGAGCCACAACCTGGTCCTTCCCGTGAAGGAGCTCATCTGACAGAGCACAAGAGTCCGACTTTCTCTCTCCCAGAAAGAAGCGTCCTCGTGGTTCTTTTGCGTCTAACGTAAAAACCATCATTCTAAATATTTAAAAATATAATATAGAAAATTGTCCGGATACAACTGATGTTCCGACTCGTATTGAAAAAAGTACCCAGCCAAAAAAGGTTTGTGATCTCTGACATGTCAAAAATTGATAACTGTCAGAATTCCGTGGGATTAAAAATTTGAGTATAGTGTCAAATTTTATATGGATTGACGTTTCTTAAATCGAGATTTGAAACTACATCTAGATTTAAATGTTTCTGCAAGTGGCCCTATATATGGTTACTATTATGTTACTACATGATTACACGAAAATTACTTCATATAATTTTGACCATAGTAAAATAATAAATGTAGGTAAAATGAGGCCTACAGCTGGTAATTTCATTAATTAACTGACTTAACATCACCACTGTTAACATCAATGCTGAATTTTCATCAAAAATATAAAATGAATATGTAAATGATTGTAAATTACAGAGTGTCTCGTAAATAGTGGACCACCGGAAAGGGGGTGATTTTTGTTGAATGACTTTTGGAAATTAACGATAAAAAAAACTTGCTACTCCATAGTAAAAGTCACGTCACCATCAAACGTACTATGAAGAAACAATATTTTTTTCGTTAATTGCCAAAATCTTAGATAAGTACAACAAAAGTTATTCAGATTGAACTCCTGAGTCCCCCCCTTTCCGTTGGTCCACTATTTACGGGACACCATGTACATACAAGGATCGAACCATACACGAACAAACACGCTTGTTTTTCAAGCATTATTTAACAAAGCAACGCAAATTACGAAACAAATCGAACATGTACCTAGCAACTCAATTAAAAAACAACAATTTCAACGGTAAAAATGAAATGAAATGAACGGTGAAAAGGTGGGAATATTCAGGGTCCAATTTTGCTTCATTGAATGTGTTTTGTTCGGCGCATTCTCACCGTATCGCGATGTATGGAGCGCGGAGTATTGTTCCATAGAGAAGGAGTCGTGAAGAAAATGCGATCGTTTCTTCGTTCTCCGTTCCCACTTGTATTGAAAGTACTTCGTAAAGCTGTCAATAACGCGATAGCTCGTGCTCGCGAAACGAAATGATTCGCTTATTCAATTCGTATTCATGTTAGAGCAATATCAATGTTTCTAAGATAATATTTATAAGTTTTAAAGTTAAAAGCTGCTTGTTAAAGTTGTTGTACGAAAGATATGTCGTGACGTAGACCTGCCACGCAACTGCTAAAAGACTATAAATATCATCGTAGGCATACCTATTAATGATAAAACATTAAGTATATCACATACTACATTTGGAAAGTACTTTTTTTATGGAGGGTGGAATTTTCTAACATTGTACCACCATACAGCAGGTTTTCAAGCAAGAGTATTGAAAAAAATCATGTAACAACATTATTTATACGAGAACGTTAGATGAAAGCATTTTACTAAAGGAAGATGTTTAATCGAAAAAGTTTTAATGGGATTTGATCAACGAAACGATTCGAAAGTCGTTCTTAATACAAATTCCTTTGGGCAATTTTGTGAGTTCTCCGTTCCAGTGAATGCTTTTTCATTCCTCCCGAAGGCTGTATTGTGCCCATCCGTTTGTTATGCGCGCCCGCTGTGTGTGAAGCGGAAACTTATTGCTTATTTTAGTTTTTTTACGTTTTCGGAGGAGTACGCTTATTTATAGAGGTGAGACGGGGAGCGGCCGCTATCGCCATTGACACAGCGTGTGCGGACCCAGATCGCTATAAATAACTTGAAAATGGCCAAACTTGAGACTCTCACGCTAGATGGAACAGATTAAACGCCACTAAGAGGCTCACTGTGGAAACCGACCGAATGGCTAATATATTCTCCTTCTCAATAAATTACCTTTTCTTTGTCCCGAACCTACGACATTTTACGACTACCTAGGATCTTTAAAAAGCTAAATTATTTCGCTGTTTAAGGCAGACAGGTAGGAAAGTAGGTACCTTCATAAAACAGACTTAGAAAACACGCTACTTTACTTTAAGTAGGGGACGACCAGACGACGAGGATTAGAATTATTTACCGTTTACGAATTTACCTAGTTATATTATACAGTATACATAACTTGATTAAAACTAACCTTACTAAGTATATACATTAAATAGTAAACTTACCAAAGTCTTATTTATGTGGATTATTTCGTGTTTCACCTGAAAAAAACAATAATGTAATAAATATCACCTCAAATAAACGCGTCAATACAACAAGGCATAATAAATACTATAATTACTAGAAGTATTTCGCAAACTATTTTTTTAAAGTACTTTTACCTACTTTGATTACGTAAGAACGTGGCTCTATTCTTTCTATTTAAATTTTCATTCGGATCCGATTATCGTTTACAAAGTGAGCTCTTGATAAACTTCCTGTTATCACATAACTAGGTACCGAACTACCGACTCCGTAGTATTATGTTATTATTTATTTATATAGTCTATAGTATGTACTGTTTAATTAGTATACCTTGCACCTCTACTCCCATTAATTATGTTAAATTTGTCTCTTCCATCCAAAGGTTGTCTGGTAGAGATTGCTTTAAGCAATAAGGCCGCCTTTTTTGTGCTAGTTTAAATATAAGTTGTGAATTTGAATATTGTCTTTAATGGTGCAAAATAAAGAGTATTCTATTCTATGTTCCTTGGTATCCGGTATGTACCGAGTACTACTGCGGCAGCGATTACCACTTTTAATAGCTGAACGATCCTTCTAAATGCCAGCGACTTCTAGTCTGTGTACCTACATAAGTTTATGTTTTCTACGTGTTCAATCACACCGCTGGCGGCGGTACTACCTAATACATCAAGAAGCCTAAATATATAAAATTTAATTTCCGTCAAGCAGCACTCAATAATAAGTTCCACTTTGACAGTGATGAAGCGAAATATACCCTCTTGTGTTGGAAAACTCGTGTTTTGCTTCTATACATATAAAAAATTACAACTCAAATACAAATACAAATAAAGGTATAAAATATCTTTGAAATATTGAAATGAAATGTCGGTATCGAATACCTACGTTCGTATTACCTACTTATATTTTAGGCATTAAGGGTTCCTAGGACTATCAGTTAAGATTTAAGGGTGCGGCAGACGTGTCCCAAAGTCACCACTGGCTGGCCCATTGGTACCTTTAATACTTATTTATTTAAAACTAGCTGTTCCCGCACGCTTTGCTTCGGCCTAAATAGTTTTTCCGTGGGAATTCCGGGATAAAAAGTAGCCTATGTTTTTTCCCAGGGTCTAGACCGTGTGTATACCAAATTTCATTCAAATCCGTTCATTAGTTTTGGCGTGAAAGAGTGACAGACAGACAGACAGACAGACACAGTTACTTTCGCATTTATAATATTAGTAAGGATAAGGATAGTAAGGAAGTAAGGATGAAGGAATCATCAACTAGCATCAAAAGTAACATACACAATTACGCGTGACTTTACGCATTAGTGTACCTACCTATCTATACATGGGTACAAGCCTACATCATTAAGTCCAATGCCAAGTTTCAACTAGGTCAAACCCGTTATGTACATATGATGAAGTTAATGGCGTCCAAAATCTACCAAAGCGTCCACCGCACCGGCCTGACCTGACTAGTTTTAGAATAAACAAACGACAAGATCTTACTGAATTCCTACTTAGTCCCCCTTTTCCGTCAAATCCTACAAATGAAGTTGTAAAGGTACTGAAACCACTGTTGATCTTTTACCGGGAATTGGAGTGAGCAAACAGAAAATTAAATTTATATGTTAGCTCTCATTTGTGTGGGTCATAAATCGGCAACTTAAGTTTGTCGTCACGCGCCGCGTATCAGCGCAAACATCGCTGATTGTGCCCCTCCCCCCCCTTCCACCTCGTTGCCCTCCCCCCGTGCCACTGCCCCGTGACCACCAGAACACTTTCCATTAATTTTCCAAGAAGGAAAAACCATTTCTGAACCCAAAACATCAAATTACATCCAAGATCCCACTTCGCGAAATTATCTTCGCAGGGCTTTTTTCAGAGAAGTCAACATATTGTTTCTAGAATTCAATTTTAAACCTAAATTATGCTTGGGTACTCCTCGTATTTACTTTCAGACTTATTCATACTCCTCGCCCCCTCTTATTCTAAGATACGGTAGGTTCGTAGATATCAAGCCACAGCACATTTTCCAAAAGCCGAAGGCAGAATTAATGAACTTATTTATTTTAATCGATTAGACTTGTTTGTATATTTATTATAACAAATAAGCCAAATTTTAATACGAAAGCACTAACAGGCTAGAGCCATGGAGTTCTTTCGATTATTCCAAATAGGTACGTATTTTTCTATTACAGAATGTGTGACCTTTATGGAACACGTTATGTTAAATTAAAAATATTCTTGGCTAATAAGTATGTCAAAATATACCTGCAGAAAGCCAGAAATGTGAGAATGTCCATAAGTAGTGCTTTAAAACTCTACACAATAAAACATAATCTTGAAAGTATCCCTATCAATACAACCATCAAACCTGCAACACTAACTACAATGATCATTACTCAAGGCTAGAGAGTTCCAGTAAGAATAAGAACAATCGGTTCCAACACAAAACTAAGTTTCCTCTCGCTCTGATTACAAAACAAACACATCACCTCTATCAGAAGCGGGATAATTCTATTTCCAAAGTTATTTGCGCTTCCAATCGTGAAATTGGATTAACTTTTACAGAAAATCTAGTTTTTCGATTTTCACACACGAGCTACGCTAAAAATACTACCAGTTTTGTAATAGAAAATATGAATGTTTGTAATTTTAAATTTACCTCAAAAATATTTAATAGGAATAAATCCTGTATTTTAATCTGTATTATATTATTCAATCAGCTCAGAAATAAATCCAAGTTAATCCTACTAATTGGCTTTCTTTCACACCTATATGTATATCCAAGCTATAATTATAGACCATATAATTGTTTTGATTATATACTATCATCCTATTGTATTCAATTTGTATATTTTCCTAATAGAGAAAACAATTTTTAAACAAGAACAAGGCTGTAGAAAACTAGCAATTTAGAGCAATGTCAATGTTTAAAAGAATTCTAATATTTTATAGTTTTACCGCTGTTTATGTATTTGATTTAGGTAGATATAATTCCATTTAGCCGCCTGCGCCTGTGACTACTTTTCACAGGTGATCGAAATTTGTAAAATGATTTCAGAATATACCCGGCTGGTTGAGCGGTTCTGAACACAACATCGTGATAAGTGAATCGTTCCATTCCTTTTGTTTACTGCCCTATAAATTCACACACCAATACTACACGTTTGCCGTTTTGCTACACATGTCGTTCTATAGATCTAAAGTGAGGTATTTTGTAGAAAATGTATATTTTGACTATTAAAATAGGTAAGCAATGATGGCGGCCGCGGTAAACACTCGGGCCAGGCCGTCCTGGCGCCCACCGTGGGGCGGCCGGTCGCTCAGCGCCTCTCATGAATCACTGAACAGCTGCTCCTATAAATACAGAACATCCGACATAAAACGAAACAGCCAAGAGTTCCTCTCACAAAATACTCGTAAATAAACAAAGGCACTTCACCGATCGATCTGATGTCGAGAATGTTGAACGAAAAATTTTGCAGCCGCCTGCGAAAATTGGTAGCCTATTCAGTCTAAGTTCTGATGTTATCTAATAAGTGAAGTTATTACAAAATTAAGTAGGTATTGATAAAATCTTCATGACACAACTTGTATGTAGCTAATTAAAAAACTTCTTAATTAACCTATGCGAAAACTTTGAAAAGGTCTTATTCGCATGTAGATTCTTCATGTAAAGTAGACCAAGACCAACAATAGCTTCGCTACAAACTTTGCTTGTTTCATAAAACGTTAAAGGGTGTTTTGTGTGAAGTTGAAGTTGCAAAGGTCGCGGTGTCGATGGAGGCCGTGACTGGTGGAGCCGAGTGCTTTTTCTGAGAAACGAATCTCTTAATCCTTACCATAAGATTGTAACTTCGATAGCTTTTAATAGAATCTTTATAAAATAACCCTTTGATAGATTTTCTATTTGTTTGGCTACATTAACCTGTCTACGGGATGATTTCTGATACAATTCCACCCTGTATATAACATGACCGATAAATATGGATAAGCACGTATTTTACAATTGCTAACGATTATTTGTGTTCGCAACATAACGAGTTTCGTTAGCGCCGCGCACGCCCCGCGTTCCGCTGAGGGCCTCGGGTTTCCTCTCACAGTTACGGCAAGTACTTCCACGGATCTAGGATACAGTAACCTGTGATATTTATGATGTGCACATCATGTTTTAATTTAAACCAGAATCTCTTGAGGATGGTATTGATATTGAATATTTAATAAATAAGTATGCGAATATTTTTACTTCAATTATTCCACCTCCGCAAGAGCAGGCCCCAGCCGCTGCCTCCTGTAAATCTTCTGAATTATATCACCCCAAATGCCAATTCCCTTTTATTTCTATCGCGAAAGCCCGGCGCTCACTCATTTACATACACTTTGCTGACCCAACGGCGATAAAACCCTTTTTATCGCAATAAAAAGATTCGAGATTCAACAAAGAATTCTTGCTATCTGAACAGAGACTCAATAGAAATTGGAACATAACAAGCTTTGAACCATAACAAGCAATAACTTTGTAGTTAACAAGATATATTTTATATACCTCGGTGAGAGTGTAAGAGTTACACTGATAGGTCACGGAGCCAAATACAATGAAACCATCTGTTAAACCACATTTAACTACTTTGACGTCGGAAACGCTACGTCGTAACAATAATCAGGATTTTTCAGTAGTAGGTGGGAGGTGTGACCAAATTTCGTGGCTGACAAGGGTAAACGACGGAGGCGTGCTACGAGCCCGGGGCTACGGGCTACGAGCTACGGGCTACGAGCTACGAACTACGTTTTACAAGTTGTTACAAGCAACAAGCCATCATCGTTGATCATTGCAATGCAAGCCTACACCAACATCATTAGTTTTCTTTTTAACCAATCATTTATTTTATAACATCTGAATTGGTAACGCTCGTTTCAATAAATTGGCTTTTTATCAACAAAACTTATCGTATTATCTAACATCTTTCATCACTACGATAAAAAAATACATTTCATGAGAACATAAAGAACATGAGAGCCGAGCTTAATGAATCGTTAAAATCACATTCACCGCTCCTGAAAGTCATTTCGGGAGCGAAGTCCCGACAGACGTGGTCATTAGATTGTTGTGACAATCTGGTCGCACAGTGGACACTCCACACCCGGCTAAATATTGAAACGGTTTCAATTAACTTGGTATTGAAAGTACTATTTTGGTAGATATTAGATAGCTTTGAAAGCTAATTACTGTGGCTCTCTTTTGTTTAAATAAAATATTGTTTGTATATTCGCCACTACATTCGATACATGTATATAAAACTCATATTACTATATCTTATGTGCCACTGATCTCATTAAAACTAATATAATAAATGGATGTTAACTTTAAAAGGCATAATGTCCCAATTGTATACAGCTTGGGTACGAAATGCCGCCATCTCCTTTGTAATTATTTAATGTCAGCTTAACTTTGGAAACTTTGCCATTGCACATCCGTTGTTTTAAATCGCTACGAGTTATAATAAGAAAGATTTTATATAAATAAAATAACTACCAGTCATCGATAAATATAATATTGATTGAATCTGGCAGTAAAGAAAGTAAAGCCTATTAGCATTATCATTTTAACTATAACTACATAACACACATATAATACATAGTTACGCAGTCGTAAATTTGTGTTTATTCACAAGTACTTTAAATTTACCTTTCATTTCATTAGATTTTTTTATTTTTTCCGTTATTTTCTAGTTGGACAAGTATTCAATGAATACTCAGCAACTATATTTTGTATTCATTTAGCTGCTTTTTAGGGTTCCGTAGCCAAAATGGCAAAAACGGAACCCTTATAGTTTCGTCATGTCCGTCTGTCCGTCTGTCCGTCTGTCCGTCTGTCCGTCTGTCACAGCCGATTTACTCGGAAACTATAAGTACTACAGTGATGAAATTTGATGGGAATATGTGTTGTATGAACCGCTACAAAAATATGACACTAAATAGTAAAAAAAAGAATTGGGGGTGGGGCCCCCTATACATGTAACTGAGGGATGAATTTTTTTTTTTCGATGTACATACCCGTGTGGGGTATCAATGGAAAGGTCTTTTAAAATGATATAAAGTTTTCTAAAAAACATTTTTCTTAAAGTGAACGGTTTTTGAGATATCAGCTCTCAAAGTCGTAAAAAGTATGTCCCCCCCCTCTATTTTTATAACTACGGGGTATAAAATTCTAAAAAAAATAGAGGTGATGCATGCTAATTAACTCTTTCAACGATTTTTGGTTTGATCAAAGTATCTCTTATAGTTTTTGAGATAGGTTGATTTAACTATTTGCTGCTACGGAACCCTTTGTGCGCGAGCCCAACTCGCACTTGGCCGGTTTTTAAATGAGTGATAGGTGGTATTATATTTCGTTTAAAAAAATTATAAACCCACTCAACATTGATGCTGAAATTTCAATATGAGACTTTGTTAGTTTTTTTAGTCTAGCCTGAGCTGAGCCTACGCAACTAATTGTTAGTATAGGACCACAAGTTGAAAAATAAATCTGTCTAGGTTTACGTAAGGAAAGGTCAGCTATGGAAAGACCTATTCTCGAATTCGATTCGTTCGGAGAGCTCGGGTTACCGACGGTGACGTAGCTACAATATTACAATACCCACCTGACGAAGCACCGTATACCTACACCTAGTGTAAGTTTGAATTTATCTAAACTTGCACTTAAGCAACCGATAAGCGATAGTGGAGGTAGGGTAAACGTGTTCTATAGAGGAAACTGTAACGACAACTGACCCGAAATGACGACAAAATTCATCACTTCACACAAGTTATCGGCATCCAACGAACCTCACAGTCAAAAGCCAAAATTTCACTTAGAATAGAATATAACATGTCCTTATTGATCATCGATATATCAAAACATACAAAAAACATCTTGATTACAAAGATATAACTGACCTAATCAAAGTTAAAAACTCCCGACGTCCAACACTAAATAAATTTTCAACGTTTAAGCCGATTTTGATAGCATTTGGCTTATTAGAACACCGTCAATGATCCGAAAAATACTAAATGAAAATCAGTTCAGCTGTTTGAGAGCTACGCTACCACATAAATCTGTCTGTGTATCTGCACACAGATACATAAAACTTATGACACCCTTCCTTTTCATCGTCGGTGGTTGGTAGATAAGCAGATGATGAGATGATCTAAATGAGATCTCATTTCCAAACTTCAAGCCGGTTCATTATTATCTACCTATTAACAATACTAGATGCGTTTGGTATCAAACCTGTAAAAATCCGATTCACAAGTCCATTCGACAAATGCAGCAGCCACTTAAGTACTTATATATTTTTTAATTTATAAGTAGGTAGAGAATCTGGCATTCTGTAAGTGTGTAATTATTTGTATCAAAGTATCAGTAGCCAGGTCTAAAGGTCAGCTGTACGCAGATAATAACTCTGTCGGGACATAATGGTTGCTAACTGCACAAGCAGATACGAGTAGATAAATATCGACTTGCAAATATTGGTGCCTATAGGTACCATACCATACCATACCAACAGTAATTTATAACAAATACTTTGAAGAGCTTATACAGATAAAAATATGTTACGAATTGAAGTCAATTGCATAAGTTATGTATTTATAAACTGCCGTATAAACTTGTATAGAAATTGCATACGTAAAATTAAAGCTAACATGAATCCTTGACCGCGTATTTTTATGTTGTTATTATAAAATAAACGTTTTTAATATAACAATACCATCTGTTTATAAATATTTACTTAAAACATAAATTATTATATTGTGATAATCGAGTCACCCTACAGGAACGATAGTTAAGTCGCACTAAAATGCAGACGAAATATTGTTTCGTACTTAGCTTCAAAAACGTAGAGATCAGAACTGAAAGATGCAGAATACAGAATTTACTTTAAAGTAAAAAAAAAGAAACCCCAATGTGTAGTCACTAACAAACAAATAGAAACATTCACGCAAATTTATTTGTGCCCAATGCTTGAACCAACATTTTTCCATTTAGCGGCATCACTGTAATCCTTTGTGCGTATTCAACAGCTTTGTTCTGCACAAACATAAAACAAAAAATAAATTCATTCAACGGAATAATTGTGTTTTTATTTGTAAGGTCCTATAACATATTATATTTTTTTTATGTCTCGGGGCGGTTTATTCACTTAATATCTAAGCCCCGTTAGTTTTATTTTCTTTTATTGTTGTAATTAGTTTATTTTATTTGTATATAGTATATGATTGTTATGAAAAAAATAAATTGATATTGAAGGATGGAATCCACGTACATAATTATAATGCCTGTACATACTACGTTTATTTTATTAAAATATACAACCATGTAGCGTTAAAAAGTTTAACATACAACATGATATTTATCATTTACCTATCAACTAGTTTTTCATAGATATTCCAGAAGTATGTACCTAGCTATCGGCGAGTGCAGAAACGTAATTGTAAAGCAATCTAATTTACTATTTTGGACACTTCTAGCAAAAACTATGCAAAAGTGGGCAAGTAAATTGGCTTCATTACATTATAGTTGGAGCTTCGCAAAGCAGAGTGCACGCGAGCCGTAATCTGCGCCGGGGGCCGCGGGACGCCATCATGGTAATCGCAGCAGGTACAGGTATACAGACCCACCTGTACTGTACACTGGCCATATTTATGAAATCGTACCTAATATTGATTTAATGATCATTCCAATCCAAAGAAATGATGGGAGATTGAACGAACACGACCTCCGGAATGCGTTCAACAGGTAAGCCTTTGTGTCGATATAAAGATATCCATCAAATGTAGAGGTGGGTTACCGGGGTGGTGTGCGGCGGCGGCGGAGCGGGGCGGCGGCGGCGGCGGCGGCGGCGCGCGGCTGGCGGAGCGAGGCGGAGCGAGGCGGCGGCGGCGGTCGGTGGCGCCGCGTGGCCGGGCTGCGGCAGACTGTTGCTCCCGGGCCCGCTTCACTTGTTACGTGCCGCCCGCCCTGCGCGCCCGGCCCGCCGCCCCGCCCGCCCCTGCGCCGCGTCCGCGCCCCGCCAATACCGAGTCCTTCGCTTTGCAGCATCATTCCGACCTAACTACATAAACATGTCATGCTTGCCAAATTAATGTGAGTACGTACAGGTAAAACTTTTGCTACGTCTGGAAGTCGGTTTTCGAGATCAGTAAATGTCTTGGTTGAACATAAAAATATAAATTTGGACATCGCCGTGTTTGAATTAAATCTGTCTTAAAACTTTGAACACAAGTTTGATATTAACTGTTCAGCACAAAGGCTTAGTTAGTACAGCTGAGGCTTACCGCAACAGCTATTGTGGGATAACGCCGGGAGATGAAGCCGCCCGAGCCAGAAACAAGACGTAGACAATATTAAGAAGCCTTCAGGAACATTGTTCGTTTTAAACGCGCTTTGGGCAGCAGCGAGCGGAATTGCTGAGTGGCACTTTCGCTGTGTTGCGCGCCCACCGACCACCGACCCACTATCATTATACGGACGCACCTCAGATGATATGTATACAAAGAAGTGGACCTACTTTTCAGCTCCATCCTACTAGATTATGCTCGAGAGGAAATAGCTTATTCCGCAAGACAAGGTCTGCTAATTTACCTGTGGTCGGTTCGTTAACCGAAACGTAACTAATTATATCAATAGTGTATATCTAATCTTACGAAGGCAATAGTTATTGTGTTTATTCTGCATGAATGATACAATACATATTTGAGGTGTGTCGTGTGTCGTGTGCTGTGAGGTTCGTCATTTGATATAATCCTCATAAAAACAACACAAATATTCATTACACGGTAAATATCATCAGGCAGGTACTTGAGATTCATCATCATCCATCGATTCTCATTCATCATTCATCAATCAAAGCCATTTTCCGCAGGTATGAAGTGAATAGCTATTTTCATGCCTCTTTTCGGCAAATTACACCTTAACTTTCTGAGCATGAGTGATGAAAAACTTCTTAAAAGCATCAAAATGTATCATTTTGACACCGGTAAAAAAAATGCGGTTCATACCTTTTAGAGCTTTCGGTGTAAAAAAAGATCCAACTTTTTCGCTCAAAAGTAAAGTTATAATCCTCAATAATTTAATGTTACGATTTTAAATAAATTTATCTACCTTCTAGTTGATTTTCCTCAACACTGATGGAAACAATTTAAACATAAAATTATTTAACAGTACCGTTGTACCCCTTAAAATCAAAACACGCTAGCAAATACGCTGAGTTTTCAGGATGAATATTATCAACGTGAAAACCCAGCCGTATTTGCGAACTAATTAAATTTCAATGCCCATCCACCTATTTACGTGTAATGGAAAATGCACCGCGCTCGAGGCAATTTCGCATTTCGGATATTTTCTCGATTGGAAAAATTCCGGTAATGCTTACCTAAAGAGAAATTCCCGAGAGTTATAATAAGTAAGTGCACCGGATCTTCGATCCGGTACGTAGTAGCTGGAAGGCTTGAGGCTTAAAAGAAGAGTTAAATAAGAGAGGCGAGGTGCGAGATGGGTGCCGAGCCCTCGTCTAGATTTGAGATAATCCGGACAATTAAGCGACAGGCACGTCGCGCCGCCGCCTCATCCATCACCGACCGCGCCACACCTGCCCCTAGCTACGCTCTACTCTACCAGATAACTCGCACCTATTGTTCAATGTAATTGGTGATCTTTATGTAAGTAGGCAGTATTTAAGTGTGTAGGTAATAGGTATATCTTGATTATTGTGCTACCATGATTATCAATCCATTAACTATCACCTACGTATTTACCTATGTATGTACCTACAGCCAGCAGCTCCGGGTCACGAAGTGTGTGGTTTAATTTTGTTAGATAAAAATACAGATACTATTACATTATTCGGTACAAAGAACAACGAAATAATTGAATTTATCTACTTTCGCCTAGCCGTAAATGTGTCTGTACAAAATATGGAAATTGAATTTATTATTCCCATGGAAATGGAACATCAAACCATTTATTATGCCTAAGAATTGAATAATGTCGCTCGCTTCATGACTCCTAAAATGGGTTGGTAGATTAGCCTTGATATTCAAACCTAGGTACACTATTTAGATACACAGTCAAACCTAATGGTTATTTAAACAACCTAGCTATTTAGGACACCAATTGATTCCTACTATAACGAACCAGACTCATTTTTTTTCTATTGTAGAATATGCGTTTACTACCTCGTAACTACCTACGTGCTATTTACTTAATTATAATAAATCAGAATGCAAGTACCTAGTTAGTCGTAGTTTTAGTACTTAAGTCATCCTATTTTATAAAATGAAATCACTCTCATTGTTTCTATCCAATGAAGGCTTAGTGTTAAAAATCTGATCAACCTTCATAAATTCCGGCATAAAAAGCCTCCTTAGCTGTTTCAGCGTCCAAAGTGGTCTCGTGTGTGGAATAAAAAACAATTTTGGCGAAACTGCTTTGAAACAATGACATAAAGGGACGCGGTGAGCGCCCGGCGACCCTCGCGGGGCTCCAGCGGCCCGCCGTGCTCCGGGCGCAGGATCATTCCCGGAGAAAGGTTTCACCTATAATATGGATCTGTATCCACCTTGATAGCTAGGTAACATGTGTACAACCGGCATACGATCGACCCCCAACGCAAACAGATTGATGCTATCACTCAGAAAAGGTGGTAAAGAGATTAATTTTAAATTTAATGTATACTTAATGTAAGTAATGGGTTTATCAATAAGTACATTACATACAACACAGTCGCTCTAATGATTAAATATTCTGACTGTTCGAAAAAAGAGTGAAGTTATCAATTCGTCTAAATGTTTTTTTGTAAATATGTAAGTCCCATCGGTCGTCAAAGGCCGCATAGATGGTAATTTTTTTTAGCTATAGTAATACTGCCTTTGATTTTCACTAAAAGAACAATGAAAACAATAGGGTAACAGTACCGGTTATCGGCCACTTAAGCGACTTGTTGACTTCAGAGTTAATTTCTATCATAATGCTGTGTGTCAAGATTTTCCAAAAACATATCATTTGATCTTTCAATAGTCTAGTTTTATAAAACCTAAAGTTTATAGACGTAGCAGTGATATATAATTTAAAAAAAAATATTTTTTGTAAAAATAGAAAATATACCGCTTATCGGCCATTTTACCCAGTTATCGTCCACCAGTGCACTGGTTATCGGCCAATCGGTTAATTCACAGTAGAAAAACGAGTCTTATTCAGTAGTTCATAGGGTTTTTGAAATTACAAATTAAAATCTAAAGTCAAATTAGCTACTCTTGGCATTGGCATCGATAAACATTATCGGCCGTTTTATAATCTAATGGCCGGAATCAGGTTTAACTTTACCTATTTTCGGCCGCCTGCTATTTTAGACGGCCGGAATCAGGTGTAATTTTTACCTATTCTCGGCCGCTTATTTCGACGGCCGGAAACAGGTTTTGTTTTAACTGGTTATCGGCCGCTAAACATTCGTTATTTTTTATGGTCATATCTTTGAAACTATGAGGTACTCTGACGGCCGGAATCTAGTTGCCAATTCACAAAATTCTAGCTGTTCACTAATATAATGGAATCTATGGTCGTGCATTTAAGGTTTCCGCAATATAGACAAAATTTAATGACTACAATATACCGGTTTCCGACCACCCGGCCGGAAACTAGATTTTGAAATAAATCGATAACCTATTGTCCGACCACTAAAAATATTACAAATTATGAAAACTTTTGTTAGTTTAGGCAATGGAATATTGAAATTAAACATACTTTAATACACACAAACCAATTCAATCACTAATAAAACAGTAGGAACACTTAAAAACGTACCTCTGAAAATCAATCCACCTGCTATTTTTTCTGCTAAATTTGCCACGCATCCACACACCAAATTTTGAAATGGTGACTGAGGGCTAAGTTCGCAAATTTCGAGGTCATGCCGTTGGATTATGAACCGCGATGTTCGTCCAGGTCGAATGGCGCGAAATTAGAAAGGAGATGTCTCAATACTATCCTATTATTCAAAATAATGTGCGAAGTGGCCGGAAAGGGGTAGTGGCCGGCAAACCGGTACGTTTACCCTACCTACCTTCTATAGAAATCCAGCATTCGAATCCGTTAACGTTGTGGTATGAGCCGGAAATATAGTAGATAGTATAGGTGCGTATAACCATACCCTTGATGACTAATATAAAACCCCCTAGGGATTATACGCGTGAGTGTTTATGTTAATTTTATTCCGTCATGCCACGGCAATGGCAGCGAGCTATAGAGGCATCATGTTCAGAATACGAGCCTCCAAGACGCTCTCACATAGAACGACGGTGGCGCTCTAATGTCTTTTTGATTGCGAGGCCATTCTCTTTGTATCCCGAGCCGGGGCTCGCCGGACACCCGGTGCGTCCAAGAGATTATATCTATGTTGGAAGGTAATAGTGCTTGTTACAAAGTCTTTGTTCTTCGCTAGATAGGTAAGTACTAAGAAGATGCGCTTTTGCTTTTTAATAATTATATATTTCCTATATTTTCCAGAATATGAAAATTGCGGCGGATTACCTACATAATATGCTCACGACTGTAATACCCGAAGGGGTAGCCAGAGGTGAGTCGATTTATGTATGTAAGTAAGTATGTGAAAATGACCCGAATTATTTGATAACCGATTGCAAATTCAGATGCATCCATAATCATAAACTCGTCTCAAGAGAGTCTCATCTCAACTCTACAAAGCATTTAGGCGCCCTTTAATATACCTAAACAATACCTCTGACATACCTTTAGCTAGTAAGTACGGTAGGCACAATAGTAATGTACCTACATACCTTTAGCTAGTAAGTACGGTACAATAGATATTATAATGTTTATCTGTGTCACGGTCATAGCGGGACCTTCGCAGGGTTGCGGTCATGAAAATGCCTCCACGACTGTCTTACGCTTAATTCATTCATAATATTCGGGACGATGCCCGAGATGAGGCCTTGGGATACCTACCTTCGTGCCATTATCAACTTGCTGCGTGTAATATTAAATCAACACGTAATTGACATTAAAATGAGATAAGGCACTTTTGCCGTTATTGGTGAGATGATAATAATGAATACCCGATTATAAATTAAGTTATTAGGTATATTTATGGTCCCGACGATATAAAAAGGACCTACTGGTTAGATGGTTGAGGCCTAAGGATACAAGCTAGACTAGGCACCTCAAGTCTAAGGGTGGGTTGCACCATTTAACTTTAACTATTACAGACGTCAAATCTCTTGAAGATTGATCTGTCTCGCCAACAGATTTGACATTTGTAATAGTTAAAGTTAAATGGTGCAACCCACCCTTATACTCCCTACAATCTGAATGAGAACAAAAAAAACCCTGTAATTTAATTTGTATAATAGGTACATGTAACATGTTAGATTTCGAAAAGCAACGCCTAATTTACGATAAAGTAAACTACCATTCCACCTTATTACCCAGTTACACTACGCATGATTGAGAATCAATATCGATATCTAATTAAATTTCGCTACCCTGGCTGGTACGAACCGATCAACGCCGTCTTTTCATCAATACCCTGTATTTTGATGATATTGCCTGAAAGGGTTAATTTAATTACAAGGATAAAGTCATTATCCGTGACAATATAATTAAAATGTTGATCCGGAAAAATTCTTCTACTTACTGTACGATACTTTTTGCAAGCTATTTTCTTTTTTAAGGTTTCGGTTTATTTTATCGGCCAGGAGTATTTTCTTTCATTTCGCTGAATATAAGCCTCAGTCGTTTATTATAAATCTCTATCTATCATACATACCATACCATACATACCATATGAGGTAAGCACCTGCTAGTGTTTCACAAGACCCTTCGTCGATTTTCCTAACATGAGTCATCGTACAGATAAAGGAAAACATTCAAGGAACCTCATTTTCCCTCTCACCTCAACTTGTAGGTAGCGGCTCTACCCCTGCGATTACCCTCACCGATGTATTTTCTAAAAGCAGCATTTGTGAATAATTCACAATAATTTTCGTTGTTCATGGATATCGACGGCGAGGTGTAAACAAATCCCACGATAACTAATAGACCTGTAATTAAGCGCTTATCATCGATTCATCAAATAGCTATTAATATGCAATTAACTAATTACAACATAATTAACTAATTCAAACCATCGCAACACAAAGCACTATCCTTCGATGTAAGTGGAAAATAATTAGTTTCTTTTCCTTACCGCTGCGCCGGCCGTCGGTTCACTCGATGTTTCAAACATTTTCACGTAATTGTAAAAATTGTAAACGATTTCATTGTATTGTGATTGAATCATCAATTCATTATTTATTAATAGATGTCCCTGTTAAACGATAGCTCTTTATTTTTCTTAACCTTTACTATTGTTTCATAAGTATAATTGAATTAAATGGAATTTTCCTAGATCTTGAATAAGACTTAAGTACATAAGAATAATGGATATTAAAATAAAAGTCAAAATTCCGCCGTCGCATTGCTTATATTGCATGAAAATATAATGGATAGACAACTGCACTCTAACGGACCAAATCTTAATTCGAAACAGTAGCAATATATTTCACAATTAAGTTCTCATGTCAAAAATATATAATAGTCATTTAATTGATTTGTAATTGATTGATTTCATATTTTCATAACAACGAATGCGACCTATCGTCTAAATACAAGAAATAAAAGATGATAAGATGGCGCCACCCGAACTTACATTTAGATGTGTCCCTCGACTATCTGATGAGTGATGATTGCTGCTCGACGTGATACAAGATCGTACTTAGCTTACTCTACGTGAATGGAAAGTAAAACAAAATAAAACTTTGAGGACTTCTGTCGTGTTGAATTCTGCGGCGCCGGTGCGCCCGGGCGCGGGCGCGCTACTTGATGAGGCCCTTGGCCTTGAACAGGTCGCGCATGAGGCCCTTCAGGTAGCGGATCTCGCGCTGCAGGTCGCTGCACTTGGTGCCGAGCGCGGCGTGGCGCCCGCGCAGCGCCGCCTCCTCCTGCAGCAGCACCTCCACCTCAGCCTTCTTCTTCTGGCGGTAGCGCGTGGCCGCGTTCTTGTTCTGCTCCTTCTTGCGCGAGCGGCGGTCGTCGGAGCGCGCGTAGGGCTTGGCGCGGTGCGCGGGCGCGGCCCACTCGTCGTCGCTGGTGGAGCGCGGGGAGGAGGGCGGCGAGGAGCGCGGGGAGGACGCGCCGCTGTCCGTGAGCTGCTCGGCGCGGCGCCGCACCAGCTCGTCCACGTCCTGCAGCGCGCGCTCGAGGTCGGGCTGCGGCCACGCGGCGGGGGCGGGGGCGGGGGCGGGCGCGGGGGGCGCGGGGGCGGCGGCGAGGTGCGCGTAGCTCTGCAGCAGCTGCGTGGCGGGCAGCGGCGGGCTCTGCGGCGGCGTGAGGTGCGTGAGCTCGACGGCTCCGTACACGGTCTCGAACTCCCGCAGCAGGTCGTCGGTGCGCGGCGCCACCGCCACGGCCGCCGGCGCCGGCGCGAGGCTGATCGCCTCAAAGATGGGCAGTTCCACCTTCTCCTCCAGCCAGTTCGAGAATATGTTCTCTGTGGACAAAACAAACGCACCTTGAGCATATTGTGCAACATACCAGAACTGGATGTAGGTAGGTATAATAAAAATTAATAGTCATACAAAGCTGTACGTATTTGTCTTACATATAAAGATATAACACCTGCTTCAATATTCAAACATTGGAATAAATTAACACGTATTGTAATTTGTTAGCTTTATAGAATATAACATACAAATTAATTTAATTGCAGCGTTTGAGTATGGACAATTGGACATGTGGACTACATTACAAAGCTCGGCCTTAGAGCTTTGGCATGTTTTGAATGTTTATAAACGCGACAGAACTAGAGGCAGTGGCGAGTTGTTTACCGCTCGCGAGAATGTCACTCTCAAGGACGTCAAGGGCGGGGATAGCGGTCGAGACACCTCTGCATATTTCCCCTCGATCAAGACAATAACTTAACAAATGAATTGATGAAGTGATTCAATTAGTTGCAACTCAAGCAAAAACAGGATGAACTAGTTTAAGAATGGAATTTTCCGATTAAGTATAATAAATTCAAATGGATTCGAATCAATAATTCATAAAATGTTTAAGCGCCATATTGCAAGATTGAGCAAGCTCTGTGAACTAGTAAACAATCGTAATGCCGCACGCTCATTGCTCGGCCCTGCTCCCAGGGATGCCCCGACTGTGCTATATTCTACAGCGTCGTGGCTAGCGAACACTGTCGCCAATCCACACGTTTTACTATTTCCATTGTGACGTTTCACTTATTTAAATTTGTTTAATTCGGTTTTAATTATAACAAAGTGGCACAACAATACTTTGAGCCATGTATAAAATCTTATGTAATTAGTAACATAATAATGTGTGACTGTGTACTGTGATTTAATATGCAAATAGAGCATGTGCATGATGGCAAATTTTCCAGCACGCGTGATAAAGAGCAAACAGCACGTATCTTTTAGTTTATTGATAATATTAAATGTGCTGAACTTTATTTAAGTAGTTATTATACCGTCGCTATTAATAGTAACGTTTTGTTTAACAACGATTTGGCTAATAATAATAAGATTAAAACTGTTGGTATGTGTATAGACGCACTTATAAATAACTTATTCGTTGAATAAATTACGATTGCGTATTTCTTGGCCTTAGTTGTAAGGTACCGTGGCGGGGAGGAAGAATGTATACGCGTTATCACAACATATAAGGATTATTTGAAGGGCCAGTGTTTACATTGATATGTAATTGAACAGCGATTGAGCACGCGGACGCTCAATTGAATGTAAATGGATGTAATTGACGTGTTCGGTCTCACTCGCGAGACAGTATCCATAAATTGGCAAGTAACTTTCGTTTTTTTACGGCTCGGATATTGAGCGGACAATTTGGTACCCACGGGCAGCCGTAAACGTTCAGTTAGCGGGGAGATTCTCCGCAGAATATTAATGGCAGCCCCTAGCGGCCGGGTCACAAAAGGGCTTGATTAGTGCCCAAACAATGCCTGCCGGCAACTTCTGGGACAATATTAGCGTTCTGTCCGTAAGTTACCCTTCCACATGAACATTATGTAGGTATATTAAGACGTGTTTCCCCAAGTGTCAAAAACCAGAGCAAGGAGTAGGCAAAAGGCTATAAAGTGGTTGTTTTACAAACACGGCGCTGACCCCGTGATAACCTGTCCCATCTCGCGCCCGCTGCCAATGCCCTGATAAACAAGTGCTGGAGATTTCCATTTCGATCGGGCAAATCATGTGACATTATTTTTTTAAGTGTCAATGACATGCGTTAGATTTGATTTAGTCCATAGTTTATTTACTTTGGTCGTTGGTTTTGGTTTGGTTCGCGGTACCTTATCTTTCCAGCATTTCTGACATGAACATAGGTTAACTGAACGTCTTTTCCAACTTTCGCTCTCGAAAACGCTTCCGTTGGATACAAAAACATGCCCTCTATTTGATAGAAAGGTGGCATGAAGTCGTTTTATTTATATCAATATACATGAGCGGAACCGAGTGGTCAATAAGTTGGTTTAATTATTGGGCGAGCAGCGGCGGGCGAGGCCGCCTTGTGCGAACTGGTTATCGACCAGCGCCGGCGCAACTCACGAGCAGAGCGACGAGCGGAGCGGGCCGGCCCACTAGCGCCTTATCATTTGTTAATTGGGGACATCACTACAACAGCTTGACACTTGGACCAAGCCTCGCGAACACGCATGCCGAGCCTGCACTCTGTCAATGCCGAGCCACGTGAAATTTGAGAATTCAATATTAATGCGAAGCAAATCAAGTTAATTCGCACAATCATCACAGTTTGTGCGGTATTGTAGCTACTGTGTAGCGCTCTGATTGCGTAAGGTGAACACTCGGCTATCGCGAGTGACTGCTGTAACCCCTCATACTGATAACATCGGTTATAGTTACTTGGCGACTATTGGCGACGCGACGACACCTAATTACCATAAGAATAGGGCAGCTACCTAAATATAAGTTTGTGACATAATACATTGAAATTATATTCAGTTTCTCATACCGTATAGAAAGCAGTTTTTATGCTAAAAAAACATTTAAAATATTTCCAGTGAAAACGCCAATATCGACGACGCGGCAAAAGTAAACTGGTTTGTTGCGCAGTAAAATAATGCTCCCATTCTGCTTGTTAAATTGTCCAGTTACCAAACTGATAATGCAATATCGACAAACAACGATATTACGCACTTGCCGCGGCGACTAGTGGACGGCGCGGAGTTGCAGGCGCCAGCGGGAACTAGAGCAGGCCTTGACGCAGACTTTCAACAACAAACAAACTCGCACACACATCTACTAAATAATGAGATCGACACGTACCAGTATACAGATCTGCCAAAGCCATCGCGCAGGTCATTGATAACACGAGATCAAAACACGGCTCGTTTCACTAAGGAAATGCTTCCTCGAATGTCCTTACTTCTAGGATAACAAGTCCTAACAATATATTTAATACGCCTGCTTAGGCAGTGTCTATAATCGTCCGGAATCAGGAATCTGGTTGAAGGAGCGAGGGTCGTCGTAGAGGTCCAGGCGCGGGGTCGGGGCCTAACGTCTCTTCACCAACTTCTGTGAGTTGAAAACAATTTCTTTGTTCCAGACGCAGCGATGTTGGAGCTTCATTCTAACGGCGTCCAGATGGGGCATGGACGGCGGCAGACATAAGTCGCGAGCCGAGCGCGAGCGCCCGTAGTTAGCTTCTCGATGGGAATATATTGTCACGGGTGAAACTGAGCGTGGTGAGAGAGAAACACCTTAGTGCGCGGCGCGAGACGAAGCGAGACTGAGCGCGCGCGCAGCGCCGCCGCCCGCGCCCCGCCTGCAGCCTCCACCACCACCCGCTAGCATCGCTCATTATCACACCCTGAGCATATACAATACACCTTCATGTGGGTTATTGTCTTAAATATCCTGCGAAGGTACTACTGGTGATATGAAAAGGCTACTAGACTGGCAAAACCCTGCATCCAAGTCTAGTGAGGGTGGCCATGTTTAATATTTGGTAATACGAGTAGGGTCAACGGTAGAAATGTGCAAAACCACATGTCTCGCTAGGGAGTCCTCCGACTGACCCTTCGGTGATTTCCGTTGGTCTATAATTATTATGTTACCCATACATAATTACCAAATAATAGGTATATTGTTTTCTTTTAATTGAATCAACTCAGGGTTGAATGTACCTACTTGATTACCAAAATAATAAGCTTTATTGAGGACACTGATTTCGAAAGTGAAACATTGACCGTGATTTAGGTAACTACTGTTGTAGTAGTACCTACATACCTACTTGAATAAAATTAAAAGGGACATAAACATAACCTTCTACAATGTAAGTATATCAAAAAAACATTTATTATACCAACCATGGCATTCATAATTAACATTTATGTATATCGAATAGATAAATTAACCTGTAGTAAGAAAAATGCACCAAAAATCCAAATGATGATAACCTTGGGAATGGTGAAATAGTTGAACTATTTAAATCATCTAAAAAGAGCCCAGAGTGATGGAATGTTTTTATCTGTAAATGAACAGAGAGGTCCCTGTATAAACTTATTATTTATCTGACACTATAATTAAATTAAACGGAATATTAATTAATGAAGGTATGGGATTTCTATTACTTGAGCATAATATTACTGTATACAACAACTTTTATTTAGCGGATACATTTTTACAACCGGGAAAATACACCAGCAAAATACTATAAGCCTGTTAGTACTTGCATCTCGAATTATTTTAATATTTTAATTTAAATAATACAGATTACATTAATGCATTCAATCGTTAATTAATATAATGAGTATGTTAATGTTAACTTCATCAAGATTTCTATACTTGTAGTGAGGTTAAACATAAAGAAATCATACAAGTGCTGCCATCTAGGAAATTTATATCGAATTGCTTCGACAAGAAACCAATAAGACAGTTAACAAACTGTTTATTATAATTTACGAAGAATGAAAGCAATCAAAATGTAAACACGATAATAACGTTCAGAAAAAATATGTAATCACGAGTCAGGGGTGTGTCTGTTAGTGATAAATTTTAAGTTAGTAATAAATTATGAAAAGCCTTAATTTGATAAGATGATAAAAAAAATCGAAACATGAAAATATAAAGTTAATTGGTTCAAAAACCATTGTACAAATGTACACACATGTTCTCCCAGTAGCAACTGACAGGCAATTTCCATAAACAGCTATAAACAACTAGGTAAATAAGTTCTGAGCCAAATATCACATAGCACATGTATTTGGAATGATTGTACCAGACTAATCATGTAACAGAGGTGTGTCAGTAGATAATTTTAATAAATCATGATCTTTGCCCTAAGAGGATCATCAAATGACTGACAAGAAAATCATTGTGCACATATTCTGAAATTGATAAGTACCTTCTATTAGTAGTTTAATTAAAAATAATCTGGCAAGTCATCATTACCAGCATAAAATATTTGATTAACAGTACAAATTCCTATATGTGTCAGCTCAATTTTTAACATACAAGTGCCGCATATGTATTGATAAGCCCTAGATTTTATGTCAGTTTGTCTAGTGTCGCGCACAATATCATTTTAATTTTTCAATCTGGATGTTTTGATGGATAGCGCTAAATTGAATTGGGTCAATGTCGAATGATATTGCGCGTTCCATTGATCATATGCAATAAATTGCAAATTCAACAACGAACGTACAGTAAATCGTACAGGAGAACTTCAACTCATCATAATTTATTAGTAATGGTAGCATAGGGTCTGTTTTAGCAATATAATTCATTAATAAATTATAATGGAAATTATGGCTCGAAATGTACAATAATTTAATTTAAGATTTTGTGAGGGAATAAGAGATTAAATTCCGATTAATTTTTCAGTAGTATAATTATAATATATGCCATATTAATATGCTCATCGATGCACAAGAGTATCAAGGGATTTGAATAGTTTCATTTCTTTTCGTGGCGCTAGTATCGGTATAATTTTCTAGGTTTGAAAATTAAATTCTCACGCCAAGTATGACGATTCGCATCCCGCCGCGGACATAAGTACCAATGAATTTATAGACATTTAATTACACTGTATAAGATCGCTATTACGGTGATGGAAAACCTCATGAGTAAATCTGCACATCTGCAGATCTAACCCGCAGTGGACCAGCGTGCTGGGAAAGGATCCAAACTTAGGAAGGAAGACTAGGTTTAGAGAGAGCCAGGTGCAGGTACTTACACCCCGGATAATAGGATAGAATAGAATACGCCATATCGCGTATAATTTCTTCACTAGCGCATGCGACTACCATTTCGCTTAAATCTGAATAGGCCTACACAGTTGGACTAACCTTTCAAGCTACTTTAGATCTTAGATAATAGTAATTAGTAAGGCCTCTTGTTGACACTCGTTTCACGGTTTATTCGCCGTACTAATCACGGTGAGCAGTGTGTATGGATTGCTATGAGAGCTTGTTGACTCAAACCGGCAACCAAACTACGGCAAACTCGCCGGACGGTTAAAAAAATCGTGTTGTGGATAACAGTGCAGCCATTACAAGATTATCGAACCTCCGTTAACGTTGCGTATCGTCAACTGTCATAATGTAAGGTTTGTTAGTTCCACAAGTACGTTGGCGCTGTTCTTTTCCATATATGTTTGTGTATTACCGTACACGTTAGCCTATCATAGGGGCTTAGAATGCTATAGACACCCACCTTGCTTGCAGGAGTTGTCTAGCTGCAGCAGCAGGTCGTGGGCGAGCTCGGAGCGCGAGGGCTTGGTCTCCGGCGGCGACGGCGGGTACAGCGATGAGGACACGTCGTCGCACGCGTACTCGAGCCCGTCCTCGAGCTTCGTCGCCGCGGTGGGGAAGGTCTTGAGCAGGTCTGTGGAAGAATGACAAGGTTAGACTCTTGAAGGAGGTACGGAGTGAGGGTTACTGTGTTCTGACGAAAAACGAACGAACGAGAGCTGTCGTGGATAGATAGAATAGTGGTTCACGCAGCAGCGCTCCAAAGCTAGGTTTTTCGTCTTATGGAGTGACGCTCTTGTAACTTGAAGCTAAGGTATAAGGGTAAGATTGGGTATTGCTTCCACGAAGGGTACCTGTATTTAATGAGTTAAAATCATCTCCGTAAGATCCCTTGCACAGTTTACAGTCAGTGATTTATCTAGTTGCCATTTTCATTTACGGAAATAATAAGTAAATTATAGATAGATAAAGTGTCAAGGACAATATATGAGACCAATCCTCTTACCACTAGCTCTAGTGTTTATCACCGACACGCTAAGAAATTTCAAAAAAAGTTATTTTTAAAAACCTCATTGACCGTGACAAGATGAAGGTATAAAATAGTATTTGTAGTCTAATTGGTAATATGATAAATTATTAATTGTACTTTGTAGATTCTGCCAAATTATTTTATTAACTAATATTTAAGATAAACGTTTTCCTTGTAAGCTATAAGTGTGAAAGTTATAAGTTAATAAATAGTTATTTAATTTTAGATTATACATAATTACACCGTGCAAGTTGTAATACATTTAATAACTTCAGGAAACAAGTAATTAATTCAATTCAATATTCACCACAAAACATAAAATAAAATAAAAAAAATCTTACTCTGAAGCAAGTTCAGCTGAAAGTCTCTACACATGTCACACATTCCATTGTTGTAGCAGCACATTTTTCGAGTTTTCCTTTAATTTTTCCGATAAAAATCACGAGAGGAAATCAACAAGAGAGCGCGACGGAGCGAAGCTTTTAGGTAAAGCGCTGAGATAAGTAGTGGACAAAATACAGCGGACCCGAGAACACGTCAGTATATATATGAACGATAACGTCGCGCGATGTTACGTCAAAGTAACGCCCAGTTGTCGTGATTCCTCCAATCTCCGCTGATAACGCGGGAACAATAATACTCATAAATAATCGTTGCTTATTATTTTAAAGGCTTAAATCTGCGTTTGTCATTATCAGCTCAGCTACCTACTCTATGTACACGATTAGTGAAACTTTTGTGAGGGTTTATTGTAGGGTCTTATCATCAAAACTTAAGACTTATGCTAATCGCTTTCAAGAACCTGATATTTTTATGGTTAGACAGTTATAATTCTAGTTTTATATTATACCCTCTTCAACATGATACAAACGTATAACGACTTATTCTACTAGATCATAACTTTTCGACCAACATCCATAATAAAAAAATCGTACTAATCACACCACTGGGCAAGTTTGTGAAAGGTAATTTGGGGGTCAACTAATCCAGGTTATGGGTGAATCTTCCCCCTATATTTAAACTGAATGCGTTCTGCTGATATCGTTATAAAGGCAGATATCGTATCATGTATGAGGATGTTATAATTTATTCTTTCAACATTGTAATTTAAGTAATTTTGTAGTTATCATGAGCAGTGGCGGATTAAGAGCATCGGAGGCCCTAAGCACAAAGCCTGTGTAGGCCCCTAATTTAGAACAATTTGTTCCTTGACAAACAGTTCAATAGCTAAAACGTCCTATAACTTTTCTTTAAAAAAAGGATGTAAAACATTTTTTTTTAAATTGCTTGGCTTAAAGGCCTACGACACGCTCAAGTATCACCACCGTTACAACTGCGCAGGTACGCCGAGCTATCACACGGCACAGTTAAGTACGCGCAAGCCTCTTTTTGTCAAAATCGTCGGCGTGGAAACTGGAAACAATGTTTCCCAATGAGGAACTATTTCTTCTACTTACTGGTATAATTTCAATATTTGCAAACAACTAAAATTTTTTCACTAGAAAAAAGTCTTAGTATTCCATGTACAGTACAAGCCGGCGCAGGCAAAACTGTGGTGATGGTGATATAAACTTAAGCCCTTTACCAACCACACGCACGGTATTCCGTGTTTAAGCCGGCCTGCCCCCCTACTCTTGAAAGGCAATTTATTGCGGCTGTCTTGCGTACTCAACATTAAAATAATCATAAGTTCTCTTCAAAATCAATTTACAAAAAGTAAAAATACGTAAATTTTCATCAAGATAAGGCCTTTTTTTAGAACTTAGCAGTAAGAACCAAATACCTAACTAGTTAGAACTAAAATTTATTTTCGATTTTGGCTGAAAAAGCCATTTTTGGCCTTTTTGCAAGTTATTATATTATTATTTCTAGGTTCTCCAAATAGGCATTACCTAGCTGCGTTCAGGTTCAAACTCAAGCTCCGTATATTTGTCAGCAATGTCAAATCAGTCCTGCTGTATGGTTGCGAGACGTGGAAAGTTACTAAATCAATCTCCACTAAGTTACAAGTTTGCATCAATAATCACCTGCGGCATATTATGCGAGTGTTCTGGCCTGATACAATATCGAATGAAGACCTCTGGAAGGAAACGCGACAGGAACCCATAAACAAAGAGATTCTCAGAATAAAGTGGAGTTGGATTGGACACTGCCTCAGAAGACCAGAGGGGAATATCGCCAAAATGGCGTTAGATTGGAATCCGCCGCAGGGCAGACGGCGCAAAGGGCGACCTGCAATAACTTGGAGGCGATCCATTCTCAGCGACCTCAATGCCGTCGGAATCTCCTGGGACGAATCCAAAGAAAGAACCCAGGACAGGAACGTCTGGAAAAGAACTGTGGAGGCCCTATGCTCCTCGTGGAGTTAGTGGAATTAATCATCAGCTGCGTTCAGGAGGATAATGTACCTATAGCAAAATGCACCGCGCGGAGATCTGATCGTAAATTAGTATTTTTACTTTTTGGAGAAACGCCTCTGATGAGAAGTTATGATTTTTTAAATGTTGGGATCGCAAGACATACGCAACACATTGCCTTTCAAGAGTGGCACCACTGCGCAGGCAAAACTGTGGTGATACTTTACGCGTGTGGTAGGCCCTTTACAACCACACGCACGGTATTCCGTGTTTAAGCCGGCCGGCGCAGGCAAAACTGTGGTGATACTTACGCGTGTGGTAGCCCTTTTAATCAGAGCAAACTCATTACATCGGACATATTGTGGATGAATAAAATGTAGGTATAAAATGAAACAGCAGCAGAGGATGGGGGCCCCTGGAGGCCCGGGGCCCCAAGCACGTGCTTGTCGTGCTTATAGGTTAATCCGCCACTGATCATGAGATGATCTCATTTTGACCTACCCACTTAGGTATGAGGATTATGTATTACCTTTTTAGGCCTTTTAATCATTTGCGTTAAATAATTGATAAACTATCAATATTTTAACAGGGGTTAAAACAACGTGACTTCTTGATATTTTACAAGGACTTCATTTATCTATTATGCACTATACATACAGTTATACTATAGGTACAAAGGTTGTATAATCTTAGACAAATAATCAGTGTATCAGTAAATATTACGTCTTTTTGAAAAATATACTAGTTGTTGAACTAGTCATCATCATGACAATTTTCATGTAGAAAATATAACTAAGATATCCAAAATGGTTTTCTAACTGTTCTTTATTACCACACGACCATGAAGCATTCATCACAAGCCTACGATCATCGACGGACATACAACAGAATCCCACTAATAAAATTTGTGAGTGTGTGTGTATTTGTGTATGTTTGTTACTTCTTCACATCAAAACGGCTGAACCGATTTTTATGAAATTTGGTATGGAGTTAGCTGACTCTAATTTTCATCTCGGAATTCCCACTGGAAAACTTTTTAAGGCGAAGCGAAGCTCGCAGGAACAGCTAGTATATGATATAGTATAGTACCTACATAACTTGGTTCTTCTTGGTCTTGCTTCTGGTATGTTCCCTACCGCCACCTGGTGAGGTTGGAAAGGTCTCTGGGCTCGCATAAATATTATTATAATATGTTCTTAATCTGATCAGATGCGTCTATAATGAGACTTCCTACATGCAGTTATTATTTCACGAGTCAACACGTACATGCGCTAGTCTTGCTCTCTGTATAAACAGCAGTCGTACGTATTGTGAGCTTTATCGATATCAATAGCTGCCCTTTAGTTCTGACAAACAACATGAAGGCAATAAACATATTTTCATTGGATACAAGATAAATAGTGGAAAATATGGGCAGTAACTAAAAGTTAACTCAAAACAAATTTGTTTTGCGAGCCTAGTGACGCGATATGGTATCTAACTAACTGCCGACATTTATTAAGTAATCTGTACATTTTTATCAAGACACACCCACGCTATGGCCATAGCAACACTTGAGAAAAATAGCTTCGAGAATAAGATAACATAATAATTATCTTTTCTTATACTAAAATAGTTGGTCCGAGATTGTCATTTGAGTGGCAGAGGTTTACTTGGATGCACTTTCACTGATTAAAAAAACAAGATTTACCCTCAAATTCATAGATTGTACTGTAAATTTACAACAAGGTTAAAATGATGGAAGTACGAGTATATTGTACTAGCGTAGGTACTATTAGTTCAATGGTTAAAATTGACTTTGAGACACACGAGTTTACACGAACAAAATTACAAGAGCAGTGTTTTTTTTGTCTATTTTATTTATAGACATAAGAACATTGAAGGTAAAACTCCGGTACCCTCCGCCGAAAAATCTTTTGATAATTCTACCAACTTCATTCCTTTGAAATCTCCGTAAAAATATATGTTAAGAATGTTAAAAAACTTTTTGGTTTACGTGACTTTTTACTATGGGAAGTAAATTTTTTTCACGAATTTTCAAAGCTAGTAGAACTGTACGTCTAGTACAGGTTTGATAGTCAAAAACTATAAAAGTTTCAGTTTTCTCGCATACAAACTGGCGCCTCTAGCGGGAAACTATCATGAAACTTTGACAGATAATGGATGCAGGTGACAGAAGAATACCAAAACTTTTTTCGTTTATATAAATTACAAAACTTGTACTAGGGGCCCTGAAGTTGTATTGAGAATAACAGCTATTGAGAATGGCTAAATACTAGTTATCCCGGAATAAGGGTGCCATTCCACCAGAGATGTTCTACACAGCTATGATGCGATGATTTTAAAGAATTCCGTTCCCACCAAAGCTATGAGAACATAGAACATGCTTAGTGTATATAGTGTATATAAAATGGCTCCGTAGCAACATAGTTTTTCTCTGGTGGAAAAGCACTCTAAAGAGGCGATGAAGAAAAACTCACGCGGTAAAGATGATTGCTGTTTTTTTTCAGCCAAAAACGGTCGCTGCTTGTAAAGGTGTTTCTTTCTTTTGAAATACTTTCCCTACTGACTAGCTCATAAACATTATTAAAAACCGGTTATGCAGCCGAAACTCACATTAGTTTAACTAGTGGGCATGTTCGAAAACAAACACATTTTAATGTGTTTAGGAAACCAAATAGTAGGGGTCACGCCACTTTCCGATAAAACCTTAAACTTCTTCATGGATGGTGCCACACCTCATTAGTGGAGTTATCGCCATCGGTGGTGGAAACTTACTGTCGATAAGGGAGATAAAGTTTGTTTGTATCTCCACCGAGCATGAGGCTGGTTCGTGGGGGTGCCGCGTGTCACACGGAACAATCAGCTTATACTTACTAATTAAACTCATTTTAATGATAACTCTCAACCTTATCGGAGAATGGAAAGGACAAAGGCAGGGTTCTAAGGACGTTTTGTACCACTATGGAAATGACGGGTTCCGTAATGAAAGTACCATGATTAGAGAGACACTGTACAGGTACACAAGTGAATTAATTACTAGATTTTTAGAAGCTGGGAGAAAAGAGAAAAACGGAAAAAAAGAATCTTTAAAATGTAGTCGCAATGGAACGTAAACATTCATACAGGAAGAATGGAACGTCAAGTGAGGTAATGTTTATGCCAAGTACTCTGTGATTTACGTCATAAATGTCTAGGTTGGATCTCAGTATAATGATAAAAATTGACAAACCAGAGCACAAAAATTGAAATGATAAAAAAATGTGTCATGTCAACAACTAAACGTCAACACCATGTCAACACTTGAACAACACAACACAAGACGAACAACGTGAATAATAATTTGATATTAATATGTTAGGTATATCAAGTTATATGTTTACGTTTAAATAAATACGGGACGTGCAACGTACATAATAAATATAATGATTTTATTAATATTATCGACTAGATCAGGCTACTACTTTCATCATGGAATAATGTTATACTTATCCAACTTCTGAAGTTTTAAATTGCCATTCCGCAACAGGGATCTGCTATGCCATTTCGAAATGCTAAATGTAAAGGTTCTACTATATGGGTATGCATTTGGCGAATAATGTAATGAAATAAAATATACTGTTTAAAAGATCATTGTTTTATTTACATAACATAATTTGCCTGGAATCAACTTTAGGAATTTTATGTTCCTATTACCTACTCTATTCTATTCTCTGTTGGGGTGTAAGTACCTGCACTTGGCTCTCTAGATGTGCTAAATCTAGATAGGTATGCAGGTTTCCTTCACTGTAAGTGTGATGGTATACATTTTAATTAAATTCAAAAAACACATTGGTACATGTCAGCGCCGGGATTCGAACTGCAGAACGCAGTTGCTCTTCTCATATTTGACTTAGGTATTTATCATCCTATGGTTCATAGAAAATATTGTCAGGATTTTTCGTGTTCTTGTTCTGCTGCTTCTGCAGGTTCCTGATGAAGAAGTGGGACGGGAGCCTGCCGGGGAGGTGGAACAGGAACCGGGTCTGGTTCTCCCCTTTGTCACATTTGTTCTATATCTTCAGCAGTTTCAGCGGTATTCAAAATATTAAATAATTAGGTTAGGTAATGGAAAATGAAATAACAACTACTATGACAAGATTGACAAGCAAGATTCAGTGTTATTAGATTTAAATATTCAAAAAATATCGATTATAGTGAATCGAATAAAGAGAAAAAGAAAATGGTTTACTATGGATAAAAGTCTTCAAGACTTAAATATAATGATATTTTATAAACCAAATGTACTAGTTTTGGCACAAATAGTACCAGAACATGTAATTTATTGATAAATAAAATATCTTTTGTATTTAAGAATGTATCGATATTTCTATTCGATTACTTTTTTGCTCGGATTTGCTGGTAATATTCCGAGGTCTGGCACCACTGTTGCTACGTTCCGTTCTCTATATGTTTGTTTTTACGTTCCATTATCCTTAGATTTAAATATTCTTTATTTATCATTTTTTCTTTTCCCCCGACTTCTAAAAATATTGTAATTACTGAAAATACCTTATCTACACTGTATTAATAAATGGTGAAAACATGGTTCTGAAACGCTCCAAAAAAAAGGCGGTACGCCCACTGCCGTTCTCCTTTAAGCACACAAAAGATTATCAGAGTTAGCAAAGTGACCTGATAGAGATTGTTTTCTATCCCAGAACTATTTTAAACTATTTACAAGTGGCTTCGTGTTATATCATACGGTACGTATATTAGTAGAGCTACTGAACCGATTTCAACCATTGTTTCGCCATTACAATTCTACATAACCCCTGAGTAATAACTTTAAATGTTGTCCGAATCTTGCGCCAAGAAAGCTAGAAAATATAAACATTTAGGGAAAAAATATACACTTTTAGCATATTGTATAAGCTTACAACCGTAATTCCGATACGGGTGGTCAAGCTATTTATTACAGAGTTTTTTTCAAAAAATTACAGGACAATCTGTTCGTCACGTCGTTGTAATTTATAGAACCTACCACCCTAATAACTATAATCTGAAAGTTTGATTTCCACTAGAAGGTTAGAAGGGTAACGGGTGACCGTTATTATGTCAAGAATTCAAGATGATGTCGCCTCCCAGGACTTATCTCGTAGGTAACATATACACCTGGCAACTGAATACATATTATCATAATTAATTCCAATAAAATTTCTTATCAACTATGTGACTGCAGTCTCCGGGTTCTCTAATTTATAAACACCAGCAGCTCACAAACAAGTCATTAAATTATATTACCTTCAAGTCAAAACATCAATATTTTAGAATTAATAAAAGGTGAATTAGGTCTAGAACGAACAAAGTACACGTCCCAATCTTACCTACAGTGTGTTAAATGACCTCAGTTGCGGACATTCTTAGTTCTTGCTGGTAGACTGTTATGTTTTGAGTAGGCTTTTGTACATGAATGTACCCATAGAAATTCCCATTGTTGAATGTGCTGCGTTGTTAACTGCTAGTCATCAGCTAAACTCAGTCGAGGGCAGAAGCTATGGATTTTTTACTACCTGAAAGATGTATTTGTAGATTTTCGGCGAGCTTATTAATAATGCTCTAAATAAAAAATATCTGTCACGATTTAGAATATAAAAAGTACTTATTTTCCTGTTCTATCTACCAAGACACTGAATGTCCTATTAGTCTAGGTCAGTATCGGAGTCAGATTCATATAATTTATACTGTTACTTTGTAATTAATGTGCCTAGTTGAGGTACAACCTACTGTTTAATCTTAGATAGTTCATTTAATATCGCTATATAGCAATTATGCGAAGGGGCACCAACGTGATTCGAGTTTAAGTAAACTATCCTCGCATTGGATAAATAAGTTAATTTTAATCATTGACCTACGCGTTATCTTGTCCATGAGGTGAAGCCGTGGGGGGTGTCGCATCTCTATTATAATTTTATAATAATTGTAGCGAACCATTACTTGTAATAAAAAAAATATTATCATCATGATATTATTGAAAGTCATAACTATGTGCGCAGAACGCTTTTTTATTAGGAATTATTATTTCGATGGAGCCAAGAGTAACAGCGATTAGATAATTACTAGTAGATAGGTACTAGAGTAGTGTAACTAGTGTATAAGAATAGCAGTAGTTGTATGAGTTTGAGAATATTAGACAATCTTGTTGTTGGTGTCCAATAAAAAATGTAAGTAGGTATTCTATTCTAGCAAATTTAAATGAAGCATGTTAGTAATCTTCACTATGTTATTAAAATAAATATTTGCTGAACGGCATACGGTAAGACTCCTGTGCACAGTGGGCTGTGATGGGCCATGCTTTGCAATTCACAACTGTAGGCCACGGTTAATTTTTTCTTGGATATGCTTGTCATGTCGTGTATGTCACACGCTAAGGAGACGCATCAGTCGGACGTGTAGTCTTTTAAAAGTAAGTCGAAAGGGCCTTCGCCTTTTTTCCATATTTCCAAAAGTTATTTAGAATGAATCCAAGAATCCTCTGAGCTCCTTATGCAACACTCCGTACAAGGTACAGTTGATTCATCACTTGTGTAAGCTGTAACAAATTACTATAAGAAATTACATATAATAAATTACTATAACAAATTACTATAATTATTGAGTGACATGGCAATTTCCTCATTATTATTTTTTTTGCACACCTTTAACATAGTTTCTCCTGTACTTCCTGTTGGTTGACTGGTAGAAAATGCTTTTAGCATTAAGTCCACCCTTTGTACACTTATTTATATATTATTTGTGCAATAAAGGTATTAAATAATTATAATATAAGCGAATAACTTGACTTAACGAATATGTTAGAAAACCCCTATCGTGCCAATAATAGCAATAATTTTAAATCATGTGTTTCCGAGCTATTACTATAATGACAGGCGCTTGAATGTTGATAACGTAAACTCACTATGATAGTGACCGCGCCACCACGTCTTACGGAAAAAGTGGGAACTACGACTTAAACGGTATTAATAGGCGGCAATTTAGTTATTTCAGTGGTGCTACAGGATTTCTTACACATGTACCTAATACATCGCGGACAGTATCACGAAACGATTTACAGAAGATTATATTTATGCGTTTGCGTATTTTATCTTATCCACGGCATCGGGATATATATAGGGATGGTATAAGCTTGTCTGTGTGCGTGTGTCATAATGTCCTAATCGACTTCGATCGAGAAACTTGAAATCGGTGAAAAGTGTTCACCAGTTTTATAATGATAGTCTCTATTGAATAAAATATATTGCAATTCCTTAGGCACAACGACCAAATCCTATCCATCCTATTGAAGAATACTAAAGGGGTAGATAAATAAATATAGACACGGATTCAAACAAATGATCCACGCGGCGCTAAAGTAATTAACATACACATACACGCTCACGCCTGTCTCCCAGAGGGGTAGGCAGAGATTACGGATTTCCACTGGGCACGATTCTGATTCTGACACACCTCTTTCGCTTCTTCCACATTCATACATCTGCGCATATATGGTCGTCGGTTACGGGTACTCTTAAATTAGTCCTTTTTAGTATGTCGGCAATCTGGTCGACATACGTCCGTCTAGGGCGACCCCTCCCGACTCATTCACTCACTTTTGCTCTATATATTTCCATTGTCACTCTTTCATCATTCATTCTTTCCGCGTGTCTAAACCACCGAAGCATTCCTTTCTCAACCTAAAGTACTTAATAAAATTATAATAAATTTTTATTTAATGTTCTTTATTTCTATTTCTTCATGTTTAAGGTTGCCTGTAAGAGATCGCTCTTTGCGATAAGGCCGCCTATTGTTAATTGACTCTAGTTTATAAGTATTGTCTGTATGTTTTTGTGGTGACCAATAAAGTTATATTGTATTGTATTGTATTTGCGTATGTATTATTTTTGCGTGGACATAAAATAAAATACTTAATTGACTATCATCAATCGTGGAGCTGTTAGAATTGATAACAATGTTACATTCTTATGGGTTATAGTGTAAGGTTATCGGGGCAGACATTTTCTATTATAATTACGCATCAGAGTACACGATTAGTTGATAAGTACAGCATCTCCAACCACAATTAACTATTATTATTAGGTATGATAAATTCATTCATTGTGCATTGTAAGTGATGACTGATGTCTTGATGAGTGGTCAATATTTATAGATCTGGCTTCCATTCTGTCTAGTTTTGATGCCTATTTTTCCCCAATTTTAATGCATTGCAAGATATTAATATTAAATTCTTCAACTATCTTCCGTCTTACTGATATTCATTCGACGTCAGTCTGAGAACTATTTGGCCTAAACCTAAATCTGACTATAAATTGAGCGCCTCAGGAGCTTTTAATACTGAAGCAGTCTTCATAATACCCTGAGAGACACGGTTCTCCATAATATGGGAAACCGTGTGATAAGTAATTATGGCTTATTATTTATAGGGACTCTTTATTCTGAACACGTGATGACTTCTGCTTCTGTCACCTGTCTATGGCAATCATGCAACACCTCGCGCCGCCGCGTTGCGCGAATTCAACTAAAAATGACTGCGTCACCGCGACAGCATTGTGTTGTGATAGGCTATTTTTCTATACATATAAATTGAGATTCTTGCATAGATGACTGACTTGACTTGACTTTATCCTAATACAGATTGTTGGAGAGGCCTACATTCATCAACAGTGACCGATATAGGGCTGATTATGTTCTTAAATTAAGCGTGTCGGTGTTTTTAATAATGGACGGAGGTTAAATAAGTCATACACTTTAACCCAAAAAATAGGTAACATCACTGAGACTAAACTGGCAAGTGGTAGAGCACTGTGTGACAAATGAACCAAATGGAAAAAGATACTGCAACCCTTGAGTTGACACCCTCATTTCAAATAAGTATTGAAAATTATGAAGGCCACACACTGGCTACTGAACATACCATCGTCGGTGTTGAGGATATCGGCGTCGAGCAGCAAAGAGCACTCTTCAGTGGTGAGCAGGCCGTCGGCCGAGGCCAGCGACCAGTCCCATAGGCTCGCACTCATTGTTCAGTTGTTTGATGGACTGGAATGCAGAGAGGATTTATTTGTTAGTAACTAAGAATAGTTGCACTTTGCACAATAAATGTTTTTTTTTCTTTCAGGATTGCTATTTAGATTTCTATCTAAATACATTGTAGAGCTGTCCTATAAATTGCTAAATGCTTGAAAAAAATATTTCAAGAATTAATACAGTTTCAGCTTTACAGACAGGAAGTTTATGCCTCTCCCAGTGATCTATCAACTGTACTTTTTATATGTCTGGCATACTCTGGGCAGTCTGCTAATGATAACTGATTGGACTGGCTAATGCTTTGACCATGGTGACAAACCCTACTTCAGCTGTAGTATTTGTCACCAACACACTAGGAAAAAGTAAAGGGTTCATTTAAGTCAGCCAAGTTCAAAGTATAACTAACTTACAAAAGATAACATAGAAGTCAACATACCTGAGATTCAAATACAAGCCTTGAGTCAGATGTGTGGGAGGGGGTGGTGTCGAGGTCCGTAGATGATGGTTGTGGTCGTAAGTTGGAGCTGATCGGTGAGGACGCCATGATGGCACTGGAAAAGAAAACAAACATACTTTAATAACTTTGTTTTAAGAGCTTTCTCATCACAAAATAAGGTAATAAATTTAATATTCTTTGAAATTTTATTGTCATTATGTGAACACTTTAAAAAAAAGACATATTTTCTTATTGTATATTGTACTTTCTTGGGAAGCCAACATAGGTTGCGGTATGTGTCAAATTCACATTAACGATACCTGGCCTACCCTGGGCAGTCAGCCACTGATGCTAATATGACTGTTATTCCTTTCACCACATTGGCAAACCCTAATCTAACTCTGTGATTTGTCACTGACAAAATGTAAGTTTAAAATCAGGACAATGACCTCGCAATAAGAGTAGCAAAACACTGGAGGAAGTTAGCTTAGTGCATTTACACTATAGAAGAAGATCAGGTCTCTGTCTCTGTCTTACCAGGAAATTATTTATGATTCAGTGAAGTGTTTTTAATCTCAATCTCAACTATGAAAGCCTTTCTTATTTATTTTATCTTAAAAGCTTAAAAACCTAAGTTTGTATCATATGTACAAAAGCGCTACATTTAAATAGACCATGATCTTTTACGACAGAAACAAATATAAGCATGCAACCTTAAAACCCTATCTATTATAACGACTTAATTTTAACAGCTTCAGACTTTTATAAATATAGACAATCAGCCCAGTAGTTAGTGCTAAAGCAAGCTTTAGTGAGACATGTTATTGCTCAATTGTATGCAAGCGTGAAAGGCACGCGCCGCACGAGGCGAGTATCACTCGTCGATCGAGTGATACTTGCTGCTTGCTGCCTGTCGCAAGAGCAGGTTGCAACAGAGTGAAAGTGCTTGAATGGACATTTGTACTGCTTGTGCTTGGAAATCCTAAACCAAACAGAAAATGGCAAAAAATACAGTAAATTATATACTTACAACATTTTTAAAACGATTTGTACAGCACACTTGCGTGTGCGAACTTGGGGGTAACTAGAAACCCATCTTTGCCGCGGTAGTAGCACAAGAAAATACAAAAATACGTCTTTGATTAGCGAGCCATGGATGAGTAATAGAAAAAAAAATAGGCACGCCATTGACGTCACGTCAGTGGTGTTGTGCTACCGTTATTTACCGGTTAAATTAAAATCGATCGATTAAGATCTCCAGAAGTTCCTTCAATCAGTAGGGTAACGTAACGTACCTAGGGACATTTTCGACTACCCCAACTTTGAATGAAGCTATCGCAGCGTACAACTAAGATATTAATGTGAAATTTTCTTTATTCGGTAGGGTATATAATCTATTATCACTAGTATTTGTGCTAAAGCTTTAGTGTGGCCAGATTTTTTTAAATTAAGATAAAAGTAAAAATGCTTGTTTTGACCCAAGGTACGTTACACGTTTGTACCTTGGGACACTGTTTCCTATAGCTTTGTACTATGGAAAATGCAAACTTCTTAATAACGCCTTATATCTCTGTTATTATTGATTTACTGCATCTCTCTTCTGTCTAGTTTCACTCTGGCACTAATAAGAACAGAGATTTAAGGCGTTATTTAGATGTTTGCATTTTCCATAGTACAAAGCTATAGGAAACAGTGTCCCAAGGTACAAATTTAATCGTGTCCCAAGGTACAAAAAAGCAATATTTAACCAAAATTTAAATATCTTTATTTTTAATTAATAGGAATCTTTCAGATAATTGCCATGTCATAAAATTAAATAAGTGAAAAGTTATACGTGACATCCATGTCTTTATTTTGAGCATGCCTCAATGAGATAAAGCAACACAAAAAACTATACAAAAGCTACTTTTGACTCCAAAAAACTTCATATTGTCTTCACCACACACTCGATGCTGGTATGATCACGAGACTCACTAGTTTTGCCAAGCGAGTAATATACTATGCCTAGGGTAGAATTTTAATGTTTTTATTTAGCCGGTTTTTAAAATACAATCAATGTCCCGAGGTACAAGCGTCCCAAGGTACGTTACGTTACCCTAATATTCCTTGTACCGCAGTGGGACGGCTCAGCAGCTCTCTGCTGTGGAGCGCAGCATATACACGACGACGGCCGAACCTTGACGATTTGGACCTACCGACACACTCATCCTCGAAAGCGGAAGCGGCTCTTGGTGACATATTTTATTTTCAACTCTAGTGCCTTTCCACCAGCATGTGGTATGCCTAAATCATTGGTCCATGTAGCATAGCACTAGTGGAAACGGAAATAAATATGTTTTTTTATATTGAAGGATGTCTGCGGATGCGTTCTATATACAGAGCATATTGGCGGCGGCGTTACGGCGGTCCATCTTTATAGCGCATCTTAATAGTACAGCAACATATAGTGCCACAAACTTATCTGTTCCGGTGACGGCGAACTTAATTGATCCATATCTCATTACTTACTAATGAATTTTATATTTTAAAACATTAGATGGGTTTATTAACACCGCAAGAGCGAAATAACAATATGAGCAAACTTAAAATCTTATAGAATTAAGAAATATTAGAGATTTATTTGAGCTGTCACCGGAACATATAAGTTTGTGGCACTATACTTAGTATTGGGTATTGGTGGAAACGGTCACATACTTTCGAAACGTAGATTTCACATCCTCGCAGTCTAGCTACGTACATCTCGCTACTTAAATAATTTCAACGTTATAGGGTTAATCAAAACGCACCTTTATGGAAATTAATACAGTTTTATTAATATAAGAGTTTAGTTTAAGAGAACGACATACTGTAACAATCTAAATTAGCTAAATTTACAACAGCCACGGTTTTTGTCGAACAGAAGTCTGGGACACACACCAATCGCACCCGTTGACCATTAGTACCTGAAAAACAACAAAACTGTATAATCACCGTCACACCGAACCTTCGGCCGCGACCTTCTGGATTTCCGGCTGAATTTGATTTAGTCATTCCTGAAAAATGGCTATTGTCATAATCCTCTACCTCTTACTCCCTACTCCTCATGGAACTGGTTATTTATATCAGCGGAAAGAGAGACAGTAGGGTAAGATTTATAAAGCATTGCGTTTATATTTACCTTCATACATAGACGTAGCGAACTCCTCAGTGTTGCCACAAAAGTACACGGCTGGACATTTGTAGATAGTGAACGGGTCAGTTTCCGTGCACGGGGTGCAAGGGACTGTGTCTGGGCACGTCGGGGCTAGATGGCGCCACTGCAGCGTCTTCCGCATGGCATCCAGGTAGTTGTCGATTTTACTGTAGCGGAGTATGTCCTTGATTGGCTCTCCGGATGTTCCTAGACAGAGGAATCCTGTAACAGCAATACAGTATAAGTATGCACATCAGTCACTAAGAAATACAGTATATGGCATAACAAGTTGTGAAAAATGTTATGTCTCAGGGGAATTTTTGAGATTACTCTCCGCACAACGACTATTATAATATTTATTATAATTATATAAATGGGTTTAATCAAATTTTATTACACTAGAAAATTGGTTTATAATGGATAAAAAAGTAACATTACCTCCGACATCGCACTCATAAGGATTCGAGACGCGGTTGAACGATTTGTACTCTACAGCTTTCGGAAATAAACCTGAAACACCACAAAAAAAGTTATATGTATATGCGTTTAACTGCCAGTTTCAATAACTCTATCTGCCGATGACTGGTACTTATTTTCATACTATTTTGGAAGATTTAGAACACAAAACTCACAATAATGGAACGGCTTCTGCGGCAGCATGATGCCGGCGGGGTCCCGGCAGCCCGGCATGAGGTCCAGCGGCGCCACCGCGCTGGCGGCGGCGCATAGAGAGTCCACGCTCCCGGCCGAGGCGATCACGTCGGCCTCGTTGAGCGCACTCTCGCTGTTGTAGTTCGTGAATACGCCGCCTGGAAAGGAAGGATTGTGTGGTTGAGTAGTTATCAGTGTAGGTTTTACTATATTATGGCTCGGCCAACATTATAATCATCTGTTGGGCCGAATTTTCACCATAGCTCTAACTTGTAAGTAAGGTATGCCTTCTGCTGAAAGGTATTCAAACGAACCAGATATGCTAACCAGCAAGGACTACTTAGTTTGATCCATGGATCTTGTTAATCAGTTGCCAAATCGACACATATCAGAAACAAACACATAGATGAAGTTGGCAAATTAAGTTGTCTTGGCAGTACTTAGAATGAAAAAAAGTTATAACCTACCTGAATTAAATTAAAGTTATATACCTGCCACAATGACCCTGGCTATCTTGGACAGCTGCTCCTGATACTGCTCGGAGCCGGAGAGGCCGGCGAGCCACTCCAGGAACAGGTGCAGGGAGAACCAGTGCTCCGCCGACTTGGACGCCATGTTTAGTCCTGATACCAGGACTATGTATCTGGAAATTTAAAATATATACAATTTTTTTTGTCATCTAGGGTTAGGCATTGAATTCCACTGTAAATTTTTGTATGTGATTCAAATATGCCTAATACCATGTAAAAAAATTATAACATGTATAACAATAACAGGCATTAAGTTCCAATAAAAAATATATTTAAAAAAACAGTAAAAGGGAGTCGCCAAGAAACATCTATGTTCAACAAAGTTAAGGTAAATATTCTCAGCCAATTCCAATTACTGATTATAACTAGTACTGTGGACAGATATAAATAATATAAATCCTAACTAATATTATAAATGCGAAAGTAACTGTGTCTGTCTGTCTGTCTGTTACTCTTTCACGCCAAAACTACTGAACGGATTTGAATAAAATTTGGTATACATAAGGTCTAGACCCTGGGAAAGAACATAGGCTAATAGTGTGTAATAATAAAGACCATTATAATGTTACCTATCCTCCTCAATCTTAGGTAATGGCTTCTGTATGTTACATTCAGGCCAGCAAACATCTTGAACTGTAAATAATCCATCTCCATCTTCAGAACCTGAAAAGTATAGAAAAAAATCACATATATTAAGAGCTTACTTTGCCCAAAGATCCTTTAAAAGGTAAAAAAAGTATTTATGATGTACATTGTTTAGTAGATCCAGAGATTAGAACATTATTCTCTTTCCAGCTATTTCCTTTTAGGTACAGTTTCTCACCTAACAAGGCACACACCACCCCGGTGACCACTTGATGCACATCAATACAGCCTCCGGCCAATTTGATCCTCTGAAGCTCATCTTCCAATACCAGGGTGTCTGAGTCATTCACAAAATGGGTCCTGAAACATTTAAGTACAACATTTATAGCATGAAGTAAGAATGAAATAGTGAGCATTAATATAATTTAAGTAGTTCAGTACTAACCTAGCTGGTTGAGGAATAATATCCAACTCATCAGATAGTTCTTTCAGAATACTTGGCTTTAAATCCTGGTGTTTGAAGAGTGTCCCGATAATAACGCACGTTGTGCCCTTCTCGCGAAGTTCACAGAGTTTCAGGATTTTATGTTTATCAGACCATTTCTTTCTGACTATTTCCCCAAGTATATTTCTGAAGGTGTTCAACCTAGCTGCATATATGTGAGCATATTGCTTGGAAAAGTCTCTGGAAACTTGGTAAAATCTTTTAGAGCAATCGGTATATTGAAGATCAACTCTTTCAAATTCACGACCCACCAAGTTGTTTGAAACATCTTCTGATTTACTTGCTTCCACTTTAAACAACATGTCTGCAGGTTTGGATATCTTGTTTGGCTATCAATCTTTGTTTATAATGAAATATAGTAAATTCTGTATGGTTAAAATTATAGTATTCAATAAAATTAAATCGCGCGAATTAAAACTAAACAGCAAAACAAACCACCACCAACGAATAATCAACGTGACAGTGACATGAGTTGAAATGACAGTTAGATGACATTGAAAGTTTTTTTGGCCTTTCTGCTCTCAGAATAATAACGGCGTAGTTCGATTAATGTACAGTGAAACTATAAAGTCCTGAAATTAATGTTTGAGGAACTAAAATTTTCAGGAGCCTGGCACCATTAGAAAAGAAACATAAAAGTCATAACAATTGTTTATGTCAATAGGCGGTTGGCTGTTTTTTGAATTTTCTTATTAATTATAAGGATAATCTAGATAAAAGCAACAATTTACGCTTTGTTGCAATTAGGAAGATGAAGAAAAATATTCGTAGTCAAGCTAGTGAAGTTATTTATCAAGTTTTAATACAATGTTTAGCGGAACATCAAGCTGGACACATTTTGTCGAATTTGGAGGATGTTTACGCTCGTACAGCGTCTATGACGGGTATGTAGCATTGTACAAATTGTAATAACTCATTTTATATTAGTACCAACGCTTCATTTATCGATAAACCTAGGTTTAGAGCCCAAGTCGAACATTGTTTACATACCACTGATTGTAGGTTTCATCTGGTTTCAGTTGAGTCAAATCTTAACATTTTGATACTTGAAGATATATTTTTTGTTAACTTACATTGTTAAATTCGCATTGTGTGAATTTGGGGGGCATTGTGTAACTCAAAAAGATTATTTTATTTTATTTTATAGTTATATCGGACCAGCGTGCCAAAGAGGGCAAAATATGGAATATTTCTAACTCCTGGAAGAAACAGAACTGGCCGTCCAAAAAGAGAAATTGATGTCTTTACTATGTGTGCCCTTCGTCAACAGATCCAGTTTTTTATACAGTTGTAATAACGTTATCTAAATAAATATTTATTGGTTTCACTATTAGCCCTCATATTAACACCTTCTAGCTTGTAAGTAAGAGCTTTTTTGTGGATGGTAAGTTGTTTTTAAAATACATAAATAGGTAGGAAGTTAACAGGCAAAATTTCAAGTATCAAAGTCAGTTATGTTTCGCTATATAGGGTTGCTACATGAAAGATAGCAGTGCCCTCATTTAATTTCAGGACTTTATAGTTTCACTGTACGGTGGCCTGCGCCTAAAAGTATACAGGCGGAGTTTTTAAAATAGCGATCTCAAGCTCACATGCTGCTTAAGCACATCCACATTTATAAACACCACTGCTACACACATCACACACAACACGTCCCCGGATTTATAACAGATGTAGCTGGTCCCTTCATCATCAGGGATCGCTATTTTAAAAACTCAGCCTGTATACTTTTAGGCGCAGGCCACCGTACCTACAATGTGGTTGAGATTGTCCATTTATTTTAAGGACAGCATGAGACCGTTATTATTCTGAGACACTGGGAGGACGGAACATAATCTTGTAACTAACCGTTATTAGTACTTCCCTAGAAACCGGAAATAGCTAAGTTACAAGCAAACTTAACCTCTTTCCGGTTCCGGTTCTTTTTGTGAATGAGCGGGAATCAGGGAAACGGGAAATTCGGAAAATATTATATAAACCACCCATGTGAAAAATGGCGGGAGTACAAAATTTTCGGTTAAACAATTTAAATATAAATATAAAAAATGCCCTCATCGTTGGAATTATTATAGCTAAAAACAGTCCACGCATATTTGAATCTAAAAAGAAAAGTGGAGAATCTAGAGGCGTAACCTCATTCACCATACGGGATTCCGAAATAGATACAATCAATGTTGATGTTTGGGGTTCCGATTATTTCGTTACAACATTTTATGAGAGATTTTTGGTTGGCGACGTTGGTATGAACATTTAACATGATATTTTGTGCATAATGGATAGGTACTTATTAAAAATTAATATGATTACCAATCCTTAACATAACTCAATATATTTTACTATTTCAGTTGAAATATCATCTCCAAAGATTTGTATTAAAAGTGGTGCTAACGAGAATTACAGACCTCATGTGAGTTCTCATCATTGTTATACCTATAATCGTAATCATTGAGCTATTAAGCAACGTACCTATAGTTAGAAAATTACTCCCTCAATTATGTTCTCTACTCTTCAGGTTACTTCTCCGTTTTATTTATCGCTGAATGAAGGCTTCTCTGATGTTTGCATACACAGCGGCAACGAGTTTAGTCACTTCTTGCCGTTGCTGCATATACCCACGAAACCATCTTCAGGCTATCACGGTTTAGCGGAGATCTTAAAACTTCCAGGTATTAAGCCATATATGTTACTATCTTTGTCAAGCTTGATAGGTACAGTAGGTATGAATAGTATGATGCAAAAAAACTGACCACTTTCAGAGTGATACTGCTATCTGAGAGTGGTCAGGTTTCTCTGCCCCATCTCGCATCACACCGTAATATTATTTATGTAGCTACGTCATGTTAATATGCCATTATTGTACATTTATATGAAATGGACGTATGAAAAGTTAACCAAGTAATGTTTTCAGAGTCAACGTCTAAGGTCTACGTGGATCTGTTGGTTGTTGTTAAATCTGTAAAGCCCGTGAAGACTATAAAGACTCGTACAGGTAAGTGATACCTAGATTTATATTTTCTATAATATTTATTACATCCATAGTAATTATGTTTTGGACATTATGCCGATTAACCGTAAATAATAAGTTATGGTAGGTAGATAAGTACAAAACCATGGTTCATATCCCCTTTTTATTGAAATATTTTAGGAGTTGATATGACGGTTCGAAGCGTTGAAATAATGGACAACACGACACCGGCTACGCTTCTGTTGGATTTGTTTGATCTAGATTCCATACAAAGGTAAATAAATATACCTTCTTACTTTCCAATTTAGTTAGGTACTTTTACCAAACCCTAGACCTAAGGCCGTGTCCGCACCGCGAATATTTTTCCGCGCGGAATTAATTCGCAATGGGAGATTTTCAACCATAGACAAACAACCATAGATTATAGATGACTTCATATTCAACAGCACTGCATATTTTTTTTAGCCGGCATCTAAAAAAAAATATGCAGTGCTCTTGAGTATGAACCAAGTATGAACAGCGAACTTCGATCGCGGAATATAATTCGCGCGGAAAAATATTCGCGGTGCGGACACGGCCTAATTATTTAAAACTGTAGTAATAAGTAGGTACTGGTACTACGTACACCTACTTACTTCCATGGTAAGTACTAACTAGCTGAAAGGCTACTAAATAGTTACCTACGTTTACCATTTTAAATTCTAGCTTAGTTCATTTGGGTTCATGGAAATTATTGTAGATTGATGTGTATGTAAAAGCGAATCAAATCTCTATCTAAAATCCCCCTTCAACAGGGCAGAAGAGTGGCGTCCGCTAGAGAGCGTGCTATTCGTATCCGACGCACTGGTCTCGTGGCGGCGCGGCGCGCGCGTGCAGGCGGCCGCGCGCTCCGTGCTCACGCACCAGCCGCACGCCGCCGACGCCGAGGCGCTGCTGCTCTACGTCAGGAACCAGGCGCATACCAGTTAGTTGCATCAACTGTAGAAAATAGCTTAAAGCACAGTCGGTCGCTAAGAACAGCGAAAAACGGCCATTGCCCTTTTTGTATTTATCTGTCACACGGGCTTAATTATGAATAGTGCCCTCACGATCGCACAGTATCCTTTATTTACCACGCATCTGTCGATCTAACGTCATATGGCTCTAGCTATATTTGACTAAGTATAGGCATCATGCCAGTATTCGTATAGAAGAGCGTGGTATTCGTATCGGACGCGCTAGTGTGCTGGCGGCGTGCAGGCGGCCGCGCGCTCCGTGCTCACGCACCAGCCGCACGCCGCCGACGCCGAGGCGCTGCTGCTCTACGTCAGGAACCAGGCGCATACCAGTTAGTTGTGTATTGCATGAACTGTTTAAATATAGGAAATAGCCTTAGCAAACTGCTATTCAGTTCAGTCATGTACGATCGGGTACATAACTGAACCGAGAGGTAATGATAGATGCACAGCAACATCATTAGAATTAAGTAGTTAAGTATGTTAAAATACACTGATGAGCAATGAAAAGTATACCCTGATTACACCTACCGAGGAGTAGAGTGGCCGAGACAGTATTCTATGCCGAGCACACAGTCAATTGCTAGCTGTTGATTGCCCGAGAATCGGCAGAGGATACTGTCATACCCCTACTACTCGATAGGTGTAACAAGGGTATAACATCCTCATTGTGTGTAGGAGGCGGCGAGGCGGCGGCGTGGGCGGCGTGGAGCGGCGAGCGCGCGAGTGCGGCGTCCGTGGCGCAAGTGAAGGACCGCCTCGGCGCCGGCGCTCCCTTCTGTGCCTCGCTGCATGCCCTGCTCACCCATCTCGACTTGGAGGAACTGTTGGAAGCTGCGTAAGTATGCAGGTATTTGTATCTATCTAGTACACTACAGTCCGTGCCACTAGTGAAGTGCTGCGGTAAACGGAACATCCGCATCCGCCTCTACGTCCGTTGCGTGAGTTGCGTCCCGCAAGTGCAGACCTTCTGTGCCTCGCTGCATACGCTACTATGTAGGTACCGTTGTGTTGTGTTGTGGGGATGTTAGTGTTAGAATTAATATAGTTAGGAGGGAAATACCTACAAATCCAAACAAATTGGTACACAACAGAGTAGGGGAATGGGGAACCCGAGGTAAGACGGGGTCGCTAAGGGGAAATGAAAAAAAGAACAGGTATTTATAACCACAACGTTAACAATTATTTATGGCTCATTAGGAACTTAATGAGGAACACTTTGGCACAGCTTTTGCCAAAAAAGTAATCATTAGAATGGACCTATTTTAAGAAATGTAAAAAATGGGAAATAAACCATCTTGCCCCAGATGGTAAGTATACTATGTGGGTCACAAAACAGACAAACAACACTTCTTCTGTGTTTTTATCGTCAACACCAGCACCTGTAGTGTGAGCCCAACGCCTGCCAGTTTGACATCCGACCCAGTTTCTCTTAGATTTAAAGTAGGACTGTTGATATCCTCACAGTAGAGGTAGACACAGTCATCTTCGTTGTTATTCTGCTTCGTAGGCAGTATCTGCTTTGTCTTTTTAGCCATCTTCCCTGTAGCCCTTTTAGAGCCCTTCTACAATGTCAAATATCGGGTTGGAGAAAAAACCGTACCCTATCTTGCCCCTCCAAAAATACCCCGTCTCGCCCCACGTTATATTTTTTATAAAAATAATTAATAAAAAAATACTTTCGATGTTAAAGTGAATTTGCACATATTTAAACAAGGCGTACCAAACCTTTAATAAAAACACACAATTACCAAAAATGCCACTGTTTTACTTACTGTGTTGTGACGTTGTTTCTACCGGTCAAAAATAACATGGACACTACGTAAAAACCATGTAAAAACAAACAATTGAGCTTACACAAAAAACGCATGCGCTCACACCTGCTGTCACTGGCGCACTAAAGGTCAATCATTTAAGCCTTTCTATTGGCTCATTACTCAGATTCCTGAGATGTATAGTTTTGCATATATGTGGGGGGCCCCGTCTTACCCCGCGACCCCATCTTACCCCGGGTTCCCCTACTCATAAAACATAGCCCTACGATAACCTGCTTACATTATTTTCAATTTCTTTGTCTATAGAAATGAGCAAAACGAAGAGATAAGAGTACGCTTCTCAGACCATACCGGAGAACTCAATGCAAAAATACCACTCAATATACTAGAAGACACTTTAGGACATTCTGTAAGTATCTACTAATATAAGTTGACCTCAATCTGGGAATAAAAGGTTTACTTAGGTACCTACTATACATATATTACATCTATCATCTACCTACCTTCGAATGACGCATATATGGTGATATTGGTGTTAATGTGCCTAATTATGTGCCAGGCGCACCGCACCCTGCGCAGTCAGCGACCAGCGACTGACGCTAATCTGATGGAAATCCTATTACTTATCACGGTGACAATCCCTAGTCTAGCTCTTATGTTTATCACAGTCACAAAAATAAGATAAAGAAGTTTTTTAATCCATGTTTCTTATCCTTAGACAGAAAAGCTGAAGGCGTTATCAGCGGACGAGCGGTCTGCCCTGCGGTGGAAGGTGCTTCTAGAACAATGCAGCGTGAGGCTGGCGGCGTCTCCGCCCCGACTCATCGTGTTGGCTCTACGTCGCGCGTCCCCGGCCGACCCTATACCTTTGTATTGATTTGCATTTGTCATTGTTAATTTCCATGTATGTTCATTAGATTGACTTTAATAAAGTTTATAAGGTGTTGTTCTCGTTTATAGGCTATTTGATTATTATTACTCCTCATAACATCATTGTTTTGAACTTATGGCGTCTATCCTTTCATATCAATGTCTACTCTAACTTTGATCCAGTGTTTCAATATACCTGCTTAAATACCTAATATGTATGGTTATATCCTAGTTACTACATCTAATATAGATGTATAAGCGCTCGCTGTAATATAAATCTGTTAGTCCGGTAACTATGGATTTCTTAGTACCTATCGATTTAACATTCACTTAGAAGGAGTTCGCTAAGTTATTGTTGTTGAAAGTTAAGAAACGAGAGCACATAAATTGAAAATGGAAAAACCAGAAAAGACCGAAATCACATACGAATACACAAAGCGTAGACGGGAGTTTGGGAAGCAGTTGTTGTTTGAAGATACGACCCCTGAGCTGGTGGTCAGTATACCGTGCAACCCGGCTTTGTATAAAAATTACGTCATGAGAAACCCTATACACGCTGAAGTGCAAAATGCTCCTGTTATGGCTGAACATTGGGTTAATTCTGTTCGGTAAGTACCTACTTGACCATGGTTTATTCATTATTAGGTACAGCTTAACAAGTGGTAAACTAAACCCCTATATTACTTATTTGATGTGTTATGAAAATTACTTCAGAGCCGAATACACAAGCAGTGGCATGAATCACATAGAAGGGGGGTGGCCAAAAGACATCAACATGAATGACCCAGAGGCAACTCAACGATATCGACGCAAAATTGAAAAAGACGACGCTTACATTCACGCAGTTATGCATTTGGGACATGTAAGTAGATTTAATTTGGAGGGTGCAAAGTTGCAAACGCAAAGATAATAGATACCAGCAGGTGGCGCCACTTTCGACATGGGCCTTACATGTGAAAATAAAATATTTATATCATGTATCATAAGATTCATGGGCCAAAACCAAAAAGGCTTTCAGTTGTTATGCTGTCCAGTCATGTATTTCCTGTAAATATTATTTATATTTACTAATCTTAGTACCTAGCTGAAACAGTTTAAACAATTCACAGAGCATGGAGCACAATATCCTGCAAAACAACGCGGTGGACATGTACCAAACCTACTACTCGGAGCTCCCATCCATCCCCCCGGTGGAACACAGTAGTTGTCACACAGTCAACGTGTACCGAGAGCCGGGCACTCGCCGCCCCGTGCGCTCGCTGTCTTGGCAGAGCGACGGCGGCGCCAGGCTGGCTTCAGCTCATGCCGATATTGATATCAGGAATTGTAGGAATACACAGCTGTCGTATATTTGGGATATTGGTAAGATTGTAAAGCATTTAATACAATACTATCGGTTCTCCATGAAAAAGTTACAATTAAATTAAATCTAATAAATAAAGACAAGTTATTCAGAATTTCAACACAATTATGTTACTTGTAAAGTAGTTACGGAATATGGAAATACATTGATGGCCTTTTGTAATTGCAGAAAATGCAAACGCACCCGAGCTGATAATTAAGCCGCCCCAGCCACTCCTAGACCTGCAATACAACCCTCGAGATCAACACACACTGGTTGGAGGCTTGCTCAATGGGCAAGTAAGTATCCGACTATTGCTAATTGTTTTGCAAGTTCAACGTGTATGGCTAAAGCCTAATTAAAGGTAGCTTCAAAACGTATGCAATGGTCCTGTTTATATTCTGTTTTTATGCACGTTCTAATTTTGTTTTAGGTAGGCTTTTGGGATATGCGTCGAGGAGGTGAACCTACAACAATATGTCCTCCGCACGTAGCTCATCGCGATTTAGTGAGAAATGTACTCTTTATCAACTCCAAAACTGGAGCGGAATTCTTCTCTGCCTCACCAGATGGCGTTGTTAAATGGTACCTATGTTTTTTATTGTTGGTTTTCATGTTACATATGTGTAATAATAATTTTAAGGATATAATTTATAAACATAAAATTTTAATGATTGCAGGTGGGACACTCGCAATATGAATGAACCAACAGATACAATGATAATAGACATGGTTAAAAATGTAACTGACACCCAAAGCATTGATAATGCAATAGGAATATCAGCTCTTGAATACGAGCCTACTATACCAACAAGGTAAAAGTATATGAATCTATGAGGTACTAGCATGTAAAGATACAGAATATTTTACACAAACAGATTGGGTGTTTCAGATTTATGGTTGGCACAGAAACGGGTCTAGTCATTGGAGGAAACCGCAAAGGCAAAACACCCATTGAAAAACTACCATGTAAAGTAAGTTTTTTGCTACCAAAAACAAACATTCCCAACCAAAAAATTGCAATATCTAATGTCAAAACTATTTTCAGTACGAAGCACATTTAGGCCCAGTGTATGCGCTACAAAGAAATCCGACATTTCTAAAGAACTTCCTAACAGTTGGGGACTGGACGGCGAGAGTGTGGAGTGAAGACTGCAAGGAGTCTTCAATACTGTGGACGTACTCGCATCGTACTAAACTCACTGACGGTGCCTGGAATCCTATCAGGTAAACAGATGACCTTAGAGATGATTCGACCTATACATAATTATGGGCTTTATGTTTTCCATCTGTTGACGTACATCGGATAGTCATTCTTTACTGCATTTGCAAGAAGGACCTATTAAGGTACTTATTTACATAATTATTGTATTTTCAGGTTTTCCTTGATGCTAGTAACACAATGGGATGGATGTTTGTCTTGCTGGGATCTGTTGAGGCGTAGAAGCGCGCCAATAGTGACGGCCCAGCTCTGTGACGAACCCTTACTCAAGCTTCGGCCACACGAAAGTGTAAGAATGATTTTTCTATGCATATTATCTAAAAAATTACAGCCGATATATATTTAAGAGTATATTTTTTTCAGGGTTTACTGGTGGCATGCGGTAGTAGCAAGGGAACAATTTACTTGGCTGAATTATCCCATAATCTGGGAACAGCTGATAAAAACGACAAACAGCTACTGACTCATGTAAGTACCTACTTAAATTTTAAAGAAACCTTCATTAAAGCTTCTCCTAGTTTAACTTCAACGATGTCATACTACTTTGTATAGAAAATTATAAACGTAAACATTATAACATTACATAAAAATAAAAGTGGCTGATGGTGATGAAAAAAACTTAAGTGTCTCCCAAATACACATCAACTTCATAAAACATTCCTATACAGATCTTAGACCGCGAGAACAAGCGCGAGCGCATCCTGGAGGCGCGCATGCGTGAGCTGCGCCTGCGCATGCGGCAGGACCGCGACGGTGGCGCCGCCGCGGCCGAGAGCGACCCCACGGCCGGCGACAAGGACCTGGTGGAGGCCACTGCGGAGTACGAGCAGACTGTCAGCGAGCTGCAGGCGCAGCAACCTAAGTGAATGGTACACTAGACAAACCATGAGCTTTAGTAGCGTCCAATAGAGATTGAAATACCTATAGTTACTGGTGTCTGGACGGGTCAAACAAATTATATTTGTTATTGTGGGTCTCCTAGTCTCTGGTCAATCTGACATTGGCAAAGGTCTTTATAATATAGTTGACAAAGATATTATATTACATTATAAGCAATAAAATTACATTAATAGCCTAAAGTCAATAAAAGATGCAAAATTACTATGAAGATATTTATTGTAAAATTACTTCCATCCATATTCTACTGATTAGAAAATACGTTTTGTTCACTTCAACACTACAAAACTACGATCGTAGACCAAAAATTAAAGCTACACATTCGTCTTAAACACGAGCGATACTTTTTTCCGCGGAGCCGTCGACATGTCTCCGTCTACCTGTGATTGCTATGCCGATGGTGTCGGCGTGAAGGCGACGAATGCCCAGCGGTTCTCGATGTTCGCGCCGACGCCGCTCGTGGTGCGTTGGAACACGTCCGCATGCTTCTGAAGCACGTGGTGCACTGTCGCTTGTGAGACGTGCGGGAATAGGGCTCGGACGTAGGATACTACGTAGTCCAAGCTCGCTCCTTGTGGGTGCACCTGGGATTAAATTGTTTAGTTAGTACGGATACTTAGATGTTGTTGAAGTGCGTGAGTTTTAGTAAAAGGGGAGCATTGGGACTTTAGGACACATGATAGAATTTTTAAAAAAACCTATAGCTTTTTATACATTAGATTGATACGATATTATTTATTGTTGATTCATTAGCTTGTTTAGATAAGCTAAAAGTTCCACCAAGGAATATGTAACATGACGTTATGAATTTGTGGTTGATTGAATTCATGGTTTCATAGCACAAAACAATAATAACTCAAAGAGAACAACTAAACAATAATATTTCAGTTTAAAATACAGAGAATACATATAAAACAAAATACATAATCTCCAAGTACCTGCAAGAACGCCGACATGACCCCGATCAGCTTGGCCTCCCCGCAGCCGGCTTCCACCTCGTCCTTGATGTGCACCTTGGCGTCCAGGTCCTCGGGCAGCGGCGGCGGCGGCGGCGGCTTCACCACCGGCGATGGCAGCGGCGGCTGGAATTGACATGGTCATAGTTTAACCACATTTTTAATTTTGCTCTGATTTCCCGGTATGTGATAGGTTAATGGTATACAAAACAAATACACATCCCACCGCATGACATGGCGACCTCCAAGAATAGAGATTAATTGCCACAATCTTCACGGTTAGCAGGCGGGTTGGAGCCAATCCGGAACCCTGTGCACGGCACTCAGATATTAACCATTGCACCATCCAGTATCCAGCTTAACATAGCCCAACGCCAATCTACTGTTGCTGAACACGGCTTCTCTTCATAAGCGTGATTTAGTATTATTATACAAAAAATGTGTCAACACTCACGTTCTTCTGTTCCAAAGTGCTCTGAAGCGCCTGCCGCGCGATGAACTGTGCCTTGAACTTCTCCATCTCTTTCTTGGATTCGGACTTTATGACGTCTACTTCATTCTTGTACGCTTCCAACTGGAACTGGAGACTTTCGTTTTCGCGCTGTAAATGGCAGTATAAAATTTAACATTAGGTACATTTTGACAATAATAAACATAAAAATTATGTTTTGGTCCCTGTCGTTATTTATTTATCTGAGCAGCAATAGGTATAACCTACTATCTAAATTGAACATATCTGAGTCGACTGATTTATCTCTTTTCTTCGATCTAAGATTCATAAATTAAAACCTTTACCTTGAGCTGTTGGTTTACTTCGTCATTCATAGACTCCATATTGTATCCGTTGCCCATGTCCATATTATTTTCATTGTTGTGTTCATTCTCGAACTTCTCCAAAAATTCATCTTTCAGGTTTGAAAAGTCCTGAAAAATTATATATATTTTTATAAAGAGCCTCGATTCAAGAGGGAAGATTTTATAACTATTAAATAATTTAAATGTTAAGACATTTACGTTTTTTACGTTACCACCAAGTTAACAGCCTTATGACTTGACCATCTCACCTGTCTCAGAGTAGTTGTTTATTAAACTCTCCCGAAAATATTTCAGTTGCAAGTTATTTTCTGTAGTAAGAGCTTCATTGTAATTGCGACTCATATGGGGACATAATCCGATGAGTATGACACTCGCTTCGTTGTTTCGTAGTATCCGCACCCCAAATTCATGTCCCTGACTTACGAGTTTTACGATCTAGACTGTGCACAGTATTTTTTTACAGATCATAAGAAAGTTTAAAGTTCTGTTCTTCTGCCGATGTTGATGGACTTGTCCGATAATATGTCTCCTAAGTGTCGTCTACTTTAGGAACAGTACAATGTGTCGCTTTAAACAGAGCTGTATAGATTATATGTACTATGACCATAGAACGTACCTGAGTCATTTTCTGCCATGTTTCAATGTTTTTCCTCTGAGGCTTAGTGAAGTGATCCCATACGCGCTGATGAGTGGCGGCGTTAAACACTTTCCCCACCTGTTCGACTGAGTTGCACAAATACATGTTAAAGAGCAAAACTGTGGCCAAACAACCACACATACCATAGCACACTCGGAGACTCGGGCTTATCTGAGCACAGGTTATCATGATATAGTAATTACTGTAAATGGCGGAGTATAGCCTGAGCTTGTAGCTTTTCTGCTAGAGTAGTTTGTACTGGCTCGAAGATGTCTCTCGATCGCGCATGGCCTGACTTACTAACGTGTCACCGACACATGACTTGCCCCATTTATTATGTCTGGACAATACATTGCTTATCTTTACTTAGAGGTAATGTATTTTTCATTCTTAATTAGTTTTAAATAACAGGAGTACAAAGATAATAAAAGTCAAATCAAAGATAAAAATGATTGTCGAAACATAAAACTTACACATCCCTTTTAGTTTATCGAGGATTAAATGTACCAGCCTTATTCGGTATGCAAAGTAAAGTTGATATTATTATACTGATTTTAAAACTATTCCATTTCAAAGAAAGTTTACTGAATTCATTAACGTGGCGTTGGGCCCAATGACTTACTTAGCATACCAAATCATTTTATTTTCTTTAAAAGTTCTGCTGCATTGCGATCGACAATTCACAGTGATTAGATACAGGCCGCGGCCGCGGTGTACATTGCATGCGTGTAATCAGTAAACACAACGTGAAATGTCCATCACAAGATGCAATAGCCAAGTAAATGCAGGCTATAACAGAGTTAGAGGAGTTACCTCGTGGCATGTTATTTTTATTTTACAGAGCAACCTAATACAAACCAACAGGGCTTTAGATAGAAGTAATACAAAGTGGCTCCAGAGTTTACTCACCATTACTAGACAAGTGGATTCATAATATCAGAATCATTGACATAATCAGAAGTGGCTAGTAATACATAACTATAATACAATGTATGGACTGTAAAGACCGACTGACTGACTGACTGACTGACTGACTGACTGACTGACCGAGTGACTGCCTGACTGACTGATTCAAAGGCAAAAATGTTTTATTCTACTTACGTTGCTCGATTATATTCTCAATTTTTTGTTTAGTTCTTTCCTTGAACTCTTGCAGTTCCTCTTCTGACTGCATTTTCTCACTGTAAAGCCTTCGAATGTGAGAGTTGGTGGCTTGAATCATGGAGTAAAACTGATTTGAGTTTTTCTTTGAACATTCTCCTCTTTCTAACCAGGCAAGCAGAGTCTGAAAATTAACAATCTTATGTTAGTATAGCTTATCTTTATCACTGGCTTACATAAGAATAGAAAATTGTACAAAAAAATAACTGTCATGGTGGAGATTTAGAATTAATAATAATAATAATAATAAATATTTATTTGATAAACAGTTTAGTTTGTTACACAAAATTCTTAACTAGTTGATTAATACTAAAGTAATATGTAAGAATGTGTTATAAACATAGCATCTGATGCTGAACTAGGTTTATGGCCTGTATTTCAGCATTCAGCGCCTCTATCCTCAGTAATCTTAAATAATATTAGACATCTGTTAACGCAAAGTAGAGAAACGTAACGAACATAAACATGATTTGATTAAGCTTAATTACCTAGTTAAATAATTAATTCCTATAAATATATTAATAAAATAAGTATGTGGTGAGTCCTCTCGATGTGTAAATATGTAAGTGTGTGAGTGTGTGTGAGAGGGTGTGTAATAGTTAAAGATGTGGATTCCTGTATTTACCTAGTTTATTATTAATTATAAAACGATTGTTAAGTCGTGTTTATTGTTGAATAACCAATAAGTCTTCAGTCTCGTCATAAGTTAGACTCTGTATCCAAGGAGTTATAGTTTTTTTAACAGCTATAATATTCATTGGGTAGGTATTAAGAATTTTATTAATTTTATTGTATATATGTGTACCTAGAAAATTGAAAAATCTGTGAATGAACATAGTCTTGGGTTTGAAAGAGCTTCTGCATACCGTAAACCACCTACGCCTCGAGAGGATTTTAGGATTGTATTGCAACATTGAGTGTTGTTTCAGTATAATACTACACAAAAACAGCTGCCGTACAGTAAAAACCTGACAATATTCATAGAGAAGCTTGGTTGGATAGATAATCGGTTTAAAACTGCAGATCTTAAGTATAGCTCTTTGCGATACTTCCAGCTGTTTGAGTGTAGTTTTAGGTGCACCTCCCCAAGAAGAAATGCAGTATGAAATCAGTGACTGACAGAGGGCATAATAAATCTGCTTCAGCGTATGACGAGGAACCACATGTCTCAAGTTTTTAAAGACATATATAAGTTTTCTCACTTTTTTGCTTAAATTAAAAATATGTTGCTTGAAGCTTAGGTTACTATCAATGATAACGCCCAAATATTTGATGAATGATACGCGTTCTAAAGGTTTGCATTGGCAATTATAATCGGAAGATGGGTCGCTCTGACAGTCATGTGCAATTAATTTAAGGTCTTGTGAACAATTTCGTATTGAAAAAGCTAAATACTTAGTTTTTTCGCTGTTTAGGGTGAGGATGTTATCTTTTAGCCAATTCCTAACTGTATTTAGACCATTTTGTGCAAGTAGGTATGTCTCATTCCATGATTTAGCGGTGAAGATAAGAGCAGTATCATCTGCGTAAGAAATGATTTTGCCATGAAATGAGTCAAGGCATAGGAGATCATTAATGTATATGAGAAAAAGGGTAGGCCCCAAGATACTACCTTGCGGGACACCATACGTCACGGAAAGATTGGTACTAGTGTGAGATCCTACCTTAACACATTGTGATCTACCTGTTAAGTAATCAGAAAATAGGGCTAGCTGCGTACCTCTGACACCTATTTTCTGCAATTTATAGATAAGGATAGGGACAGACACCGTATCAAAGGCCTTGGCCAAATCTAAAAATATTGCAATGCATTTTTTACCCTCGTCTAATTTCTGTGCTATAAAATTTGTGAGAGTACTTACAGCATCATCCGTAGATTTGCCTTTCCTAAAACCAAACTGATTATCTGATATAATGTTTTTGTCCTCTAGGTATTTAATTAGTCTCGAATTTATAATTTTTTCCAATAATTTTGATATAGATGGTAAGATCGATATTGGCCTGTAGTTTAAAATATGGTTTCTGTCACCTCCCTTATGTATTGGGGAAATTTGGGACCTTTTTAAGGCATATGGGAATATTCCATTTGCTAAGCACATATTAAATATGTATGTAAGGTGTGGCACAAGTTGATGTCTAAAATCCTTTAATAATTTATTAGTAATACCATCATGTCCTACTGAGCATTTATTTTTAAGCGTTAGTATTAAACTATTACTATATAACTTCCTCTTCATCTGTGTCAATTAGTACAAATGAGTCGTTAGGAGATAATATAGTAGATTATTTTATATTATTGATATGGGGTTGTGAAGATGTGATTTTGTTTGCCAATGTTTCACCCACAGAAGAAAAATATTTATTAATGTAATCAACAGATTTCTGGGGATTATCTTTAAGTGTCAGTAACTCCTTAGGAAAATTTATAACTTTAGATGTATTTGTAATATTCTTAATGGTATCCCACAGCTGTTTACTATCGTTACCTGCCTTTTGAATAAGTTCTCTTTCGTAACTACGTTTAACTTTTTTTAGAATTTTACAGCAGAAATTTCTATAACGGATATACGTTGATTTTATAATTAAGTCATCTGGACTGGCTTTAGATTTTTTATGTAGCTTGTCTCTGTTTCGCATACAGCGTAACAGCCCAGGCGTGATCCACGGTTTAATTATCTTTTTACGACATGATAAGGGAACTATTGCGGTGTTATTTTCCAGAGCCGTTTTTAATGAATTAATGAAACAATCCATAGCTGCATTGCATTCCGTGAGATTATAAAGATGGTCGAAATTGATTTTGTTAATGGAGTCGCTCAGTCCTTCTTGGTCAATAACAAGGCGGTTTGAGGATGCATAGTGTCGGGATTGTGGCTTTTTCAAACATAGAATGACGGTTTTGTGATCCGTAATAGTAGATTGTGGGACTATAGTGATGGATGGAAAAGTAGATTTCAGAAGCGCATGATCTATACATGTCCCACTATCATCGCGAGTAACTAAATAGTGGGTAGGTGACAGCCCATGATACGCCGTAAGTGTCAGATATTGTTCAACGGAGGAATTTGGACTTTCTGAGATTAGGTCAAGGTTAAGGTCACCGACCAGGGATATATTTTTGAAATTTGATATTTTTTCCAATGTTTGGTTGAGCGAGAGCAAAAACGGGCTTACATTTTTATATGAAGGTGAACGATAAACCGCTAATATTGCTGTGTCATTGCGTTCAATTTTTATTAGTAGGCTGTTACAGTTTTGAAGTAGCGGTTCTTCAACGGTAAAGGATAGTTCATCCTTAATATAGATAATAACTCCATCATTTTGCAGTGGATTGTTTGTGCTTGCGAAGGAACAATATCCATTAATAGTAGGTATAGAAGTGACACATGACAACCAACACTCTGTTAGGATAAGTATATCACATTCAATTCCTAGTCTGTTTAAAAATATATCAAAATCTGCAAAGTTTTTGTTTATACTCCTAATGTTTTGAGTTAAAACCGATAGCGTTACTTGTGATGGATATATTTTTTTACATTGTTCGACATCGCATTCACATGATTCCGTTATAGAGCAGTCATCAATATCATTGGAAACTTTATATATATTTATAACTGTTTACAATGCGGTATAAGTGATCCTGTTGATTGATTTTTGTAGTAGGTATATATAAATACGGCAATAGCTAAGATGTAGTTACGCTTTATGGAGCTGAGGTGTACTTTATTGTAAGAATCCACTCTGAGTATTTGTTTGTATGTGTAAAGTGTCAATTGTTTTGTGAAAAAGAAGTAATTATGAGTTACATATTTTAAATCATGCATAAGAATGAAAAGAGTACAATGTATCAGTAGATCAATGACATAATAAGTATAGCACTCTAGGACCGCTCTAAAAAACTATTCTTCCGTAGGTTTTCAATATCTGTTTCCGAGGCAATTTTCATATGTGGAGACTTTTCATCTTTCCTTAGGTATATAATACCATGTGATTATTATGATTAATATCATGTAATTATTACTGAGTTGCATCACAAGTTTTATTGAGTGATGATGTATGTTGTATGACATGACTGTCTTGACGATTAAGAACCAAAATATTAACTTACAGGGAGAATAACTGCAAAATGTTCTTCACTTTTAATTTTCTCAGACATCTGTGTTATAGCCGCATTGCTGAATGGCCTGATTGGTGGCGAAGGGGATCTGTACATGGCCGGTGCCTGCCGGCCGGTCATGGCAGCCGCATACTCCTGCTGCGCGGTGAGCTGCTCCATCTGCGCCTGCTGGGCTCGCAGCACTTGTCTCTGCTTCCTCTCATATTCATTTTGATCATCCCGACTCTGTAATGGTAAAGAAAATAAATTGCATTACAAAATTCTTGGATATGTATTTAATAACAGCAATATTGTACGATTGAAACTCACTATGGCATAATCAACATGAAGCCACCCAGTATTTGAATGGTTGTCTTCATCTTCTTTGTCTTTACTATCTTTATCTACTAATTTGATGCGATACCCAGACAACTGCATAGCAAGGTCGACACAATTCTCCCTATCAAATCTGATGTGACAGAAGTTTTTCTTGGATAGCCTCAGCTGGTGGATACGACCATATCTCTCAAATATGTCCCTGACTATACTTTCTTTGATTTTGTCAGGGAGACCCCCAACAAAGATGGTGCGGCATCCCAGTGGCTTCATTCTCCTTGGAGGTTCAGCTGTTCCTGGGTCCGCCGGGGTCAGAATGCAGTGTTTAAGTACAATTTCTTCCTTAACAGGAGAGATGGCCATGTCTCCTCCCATGTTGGAGTACATGCCCATGTTGCCCATGCCCATCATGGAGGGATCCATCATCATGCCTCCCATGATGTTCATGTCCATAGACCCACTGTTTGGGGGCAATGGTGGAGCAGGCATCGGCGCTATGTCCATTGTCTGTTGTGGCATCATTTCCATTCCAGTGGTGGGCATATTTTGTCCAGGTAAAGGTGGTTGAATCTGCCCAGGCAGTGGGGGCTGAATCTGGCCAGGCAGTGGTGGCTGCACAGTGCCTTGCATGCCAGTTGGCATTGATCCCTGCACGGCTCCCTGCATCATCCCTTGCATTCCAGGCATTGCTCCCTGCATAGCCCCAGACATCATGTCCATATTCCCTGCTTGCATCATTCCACCACCCATCATATTTTGCATCATCATATTGGGAAACATTCCTGACATCATCATATTTCCTGAAATGAATATTGCCTATATTTAACACAGATCTCAACCAGATAAAAGTGAAGAATGAAGCAATACTTGCAGGTATAGCTAGTGTTACTAGGTTAGCTAATAAAACTTACCTTGTTGATACATATTGTTCATCATCATAGCATTCATATTATTGGCCATGTTGTTGGACATATCGGCCACACCGTTGTTATCCATTTGTGAATAATTGTTCTGCTTATTATTAGAAGACCCCCTTCTTCGACCCACCTGGTCTACAGCTATGGGGGACCGGGACCTGTCCCGTCTTCCACCTATAAAAGTATCAAATTCAAAGTATATCAAATATCATGCAGGCATAATTATACGCTTCCTATCCCTTGCTTTTTGTTCTACTCGAATTTATCAAAGGATTATTTCATCAATCCTTTGATATTAAGAGTACCTACCTATCAATGCTGAAGGTGGCTGAAGCCCAAAGCAGGCTGCTTTGTTCGAACTTATTTTGTAGTTTCAGTATTCTATAACGTAAATGAAGATGACAATACTTACCACCGTGATTCTTCTGCATACTTAAATCAAAATTAATTGGATTTAATTAGGTATTTAGTGCAGAAAAGGTAATTTTATGGATTTGTAAAACAACAAGCGGCGATGCAGCGCAAGTGTTTTTTCTCTTCTAGTTTCTAGTCTATGGCACCACAGACTAAATAGCATGTTCATACTTCATGCAAAGAGATGGCACGCTCAGAATAATAACAGTCCCGTTTTTTTTTTTTTTTTGAAGACAAAATAATCATTTATTCAAGGTTATAATATAAATCAACACATCGTCCCGTTTTAAAATTGATTGTTTGTGGGGCGAAGCCAACCATAGAAGTAATGGATGGACGCTGGTCCGGATTTGGAATTATTATTTATTTTATACAGGGATTTGGAATGGTTTGAAATCTACAACGTTGATCGATGAAGTTCTTCTGCGACCGCGAAGCTTATCGTAGAGTTATCGGTATGATCATGATCAGGCATGTGGCATTATATGTCAAATATGATAATAGATACTTGTCAAAATGACAAGACTTGACCACAGAGTGGACTTGACTTTATTGTTTTCATCTGAAATATTCTGAAATTTCGAGATATTTCCCTATTTCTAACAAAACCACCGAAAAATGAAGCCTTTTTGGAATAAAATATGGTTCTACACATTAAGTGCAATGCTTATACTAACTTACTGTGACCATGTGTCTTCTGAAAATATCGAATATGTGCAAAAAAGTGAAAATGATATGGATAGTCCTTTCAACATAATATCAAGGTCGAAAAGAAACAGTGATCAAAGTTCCAGCAGTCCCAGGCCAACTACTCAATCGACTACCATAAGTGATGCAAAACGCTCTTCACCTTCACCATCGGAGAGTACTAATGTGGTTTATGATGTGGGACCTTCAAATAACTCCGTATTATCAGTAACACCGATAAATGTAACAACCACAGCAGCGCCCAACATTTCGTTAGTGGGCCCCTCCGATGCAGCACCCCTACCTGAGAAGAGTTCAGCAGAAGATGAGCACAACAGTTCCATGGCTATATTTTTTGTACTGTGTATTCTGGCCCTTGGAATACTTCTGATTCATTTGATGTTACAAACAGGATTTTCATACCTGCCAGAAAGTGTCGTAATCGTATTTCTGGGTGCTCTAATTGGAATGATTATAAATCTGATGTCTATAAAGAATATTGCAAATTGGAGGAAAGAAGAAGCCTTCTCACCAACAGCATTCTTCTTGGTGCTGCTGCCTCCTATTATTTTTGAATCTGGATACAACCTTCATAAGGGAAACTTTTTCCAAAATATAGGGTCAATTCTACTGTTTGCAATTGTGGGAACAGCAATTTCTGCATTTGTTATAGGAGCTGGGATTTACCTACTGGGCCTAGCACAAGTTGTTTATAAATTAAGTTTCGTTGAATCTTTTGCCTTTGGCTCTCTGATATCTGCTGTAGACCCGGTTGCCACTGTGGCTATCTTCCATGCCCTGGACGTTGATCCAGTGCTGAACATGTTGGTGTTTGGGGAAAGTATCTTGAATGATGCCATTGCTATTGTCCTCACAACCGCAGTCTTGGACTCCAATGACCCTTTCATGTCCACTGGAGAAGCAATTCTTTCTGCTATAAACCGTTTCTGGCTGATGTTCTTTGCTTCGGCTGGTATTGGAGTCCTCTTTGCACTGGTCAGTGCCCTTCTCTTGAAACATGTAGATTTACGTAAGAACCCATCTCTAGAGTTTGGTATGATGTTAGTGTTTACATATGCCCCCTATGTGCTGGCTGAAGGCATCCACTTGTCAGGTGAGTTAAAAGAACATGTTTAAGGTCTTATTCTGGTTTATTTTCATAGAACCCTTATGGCAGTGCTTTTCATTTCCCATACCATCAAGCTCTACCACATGAATGCCATAATTGTAGCTCACACCCACCTTTCCAATCATTAACCTTCAAATTCAAAGCCCATGTTGATCATTCAAGAAACCAACTGTAACATTTTACTGATCATCAATCCTGAAACATAGAGAATATGAAAACCAACTGTGTAACATTTCAGGCATAATGGCAATCCTGTTTTGTGGCATTGTCATGTCCCACTACACTCACTTCAACCTGTCGACGGTGACTCAGGTGACCATGCAGCAGACCATGAGGACTCTGGCCTTCATTGCAGAAACCTGCGTGTTTGCTTACCTGGGACTGGCCATTTTCAGGTATTGAAAGATATAATGTATATTTTTACTGCATGTGTTATTCACTTAATTAATCATTTAATAAGCACCTTATAGTGCTAAAACATCCTTAGTGCTACTGTCTCCTATTACTTTTGAATCTGAATTTTCATAAGGTAAACTTTTTCTAAAATACATTGATGTATGATTCGTAGACGGTAGGTTAGGCTGGCTGGTCTTCTTGAGGAAAACCACTGTTTCACAGTGATATACAGCTTATTGATCACAGAAAGTGACAATAGACAATAATAATAAAAACCAACTTGTGTTGCTCTGATATCTGGATCAAATCTTGATCACTGAATAACTTGTATAATAAATTGTCACAGTTTCCACCACCGCGTGGAGCCAGCGCTAGTGGTGTGGAGCATCGTGCTGTGCCTGGTGGGCCGCGCCGCCAACATCTTCCCGCTCGCGCTGCTCTGCAACAAGTACCGCGAGCACAAGATCACCAAGAAAATGATGTTCATCATGTGGTTCAGCGGTGAGTATGGCTGAATGCGAATATTTATACATGCATGTATATGCGATAAGTATAATTATATATTTATATGCCCTAATGCTGCCTCATCACATAGACCTGCGCATTCGCCAACGCGTTGCGCTTGCCCTTGCCTTGTGAGTAATTCACACCACACATAGGAAGGTCGTTAGTTTGGTTTGGGTCAATGTGCGGATGGAATCAATGCAGTTGCGGCAAGCTTGCAACAAATGTCCTTAGATGTAGCGGGCCTGCCAACGTTCAAATACCCACCCCAAATGCGTAAAAACCCGTTCTACACATTGGCTTGGCCAGCGTCTTGGCGAATGCGCTAGCCTATATGAAGAGACTGCATAAAAAGACCATTAGATGCCTCTCACTCACTAAGAATAATGTCATGTAAAAATACGCTTCAGTTTAAATAATTCTCTTGTTTCGCAGGCCTCCGCGGCGCGATATCGTACGCGCTATCCCTCCACCTGGGCTTCTCGGACGAGACTCGCCACGTCATCATCACCACCACGCTCATCATCGTGCTCTTCACCACGCTGTTCTTCGGCGGGTCCACCATGCCGCTGCTCAAGTTCTTACGGGTATTGTGAATGTTTATTTCAATGTTTGCTCTACTCCTTCACGCAAAAGCTACTGAATAATTTTTGATGAAATTTGCTATGTTGGAAGCTGTCACTCTGGAATTCCTACGGGAATTTTTTACGACATGCCTAGCAGTAATGGTGATATGACATTGTTAGGTACAATAGGAACCATACAAATGCTCGATGGAATTTTGTGGTGACGACGCGCCACCAATCCTCGCTACAAACGCAGATCGTGTGTGTTTTATCTTCACCAGTTCCATAGCAGAACCTGTGATTCATTTGTTTTTATAAAATTGCAGGCCAATAAGAAAGTGAAACGCTCGCGGTCTCAACGGAAACAGAAGGAAGTGAGCTTGTCGAAAACAAAGGAGTGGGGACAGACGATCGACTCCGAACATCTGTCCGAGATCACTGAGGAGGAGCTAGAGGTAAGAGCTTACTTAAATTGAACTTTAGTGAGAGGGCAGAGTGGGAACAAATTAGGTACAAACACGATAAAAAAGCCTTAATTTTCGTCGAAATTGTTATCTTCCTTGGCCATGAATCGAACTCGATGTAACTAAACCTGCGCCATCTGTTGTAGTGATTATAGTATAATTAATGAAAAATTCATCTTTTTTTCTTATAGGAAATCAATTCATTTATAATAATAATTTTCAGGTCAGCTACTCTCACGCAACAAGAATAAAAGGCTTCGTCAGGCTGGATATGAAGTATTTGACGCCCTTCTTCACCAGAAGATTTACACATCAGGTAAGTGGAAAACCTACATAATTAGTTGTGTCTAAATTATATGTTCATTTAACTTGACCAAAAGGGCGACACAATAGCAGCTTATGATAGTGGATGTTTTCATCCATGTCATATTATATTTATACATGTATTTTTCTTAGGTACGTAATAAAATGGAAAATTTCACAGGAAAATAAAATTAGATATCTTACGGTTTGGACTCCACCAAGTTCTAAAGTATCTTAGTAATAAGACACAACACGTGTATATCCCAATTTATATCATGTGTTGTGCACGCAGTGCACGACCACCGCAGGTGCTTTAATTACGCAATGGTGTCAGGCAAAAACTGGCATCTTATCAGACCTCTCGCTAGCTAGCACTTGAAGGCATCCTAAATGTATTTTAAATTTTCAACGTATTACAGGAGCTGAAAGACTGCAAGAGTCAAATGACAGACCTCACGAACCAGTGGTACCAGGCGATCAGGATCAGCAACGATAGGGAGACCGACGATGAAGACAGCCTGCCGCCCGGCTCGCTCTCCAACTCACAGGTCAACCTACAGCGAGGGGTCTAATGATTGTTCTGACTAGCGGAAAGAATAGCGAAAATGCAATAGAAAAGATTCATTTTGAAAACAGGGCAGATAAACCTGACCCCTCTTAGAAACATTCTTACTATGAGAGGGGGGTCAGGTTTCTCTGCACATAACCGTACCTAATTATAGAAATCGAAAGATGAATTAATGAGAGCTCGTTCGTTAAATGCAACGAGTTGGAGTTGAGGTCAGCGCTGAGCGCAGCACTCCGAAGACTAGAAGTGCAGACCACGACTGTGTCTCGTTGCACTAAACGTAAACGTACCGAGCGTAACCACTCACGTGTTTTCATAGTGACCCCTCTGAATAGCATTGTCACTGGGGTAAGTTTTATTTTCCCCAGAATACGCCTGTACAGTCGACATCAAAAGTAAATACTTAATGATTTCTAAAATAAATCATTTCAGTAGATGCGAGTGCATTTTGAAACATTCTAAAATTATATTTGATGTTTAATGTAGTTAACAACTGTTTAAATAGTTCAGTGAGGCAGCGTTCCCACTACGCCGGACCGGCAGATCTGCCGAAAACCGGACACCGGACAGAGTGTTCACATTACATCGGATCCCGGAAGAAATTCAGACAGTCCTCAGTTGAATTTGGACCTGCGAGGGGAGCACGAGCGGGGCGAGCGGGGGACAGATACCGGCACAAACTCGTTCACATTACTCCGGGCCCGGTCGTTCTACCGGCAATTCGTAGTGACAAAACGTTCGGTAGAAATGCCGGGCTCGGCAAAAATGCCGGACCCGGGATAATGTGAATAGCTTCATATAAATTGTACAGCCACTAGCTCTTCCGGCAGATTTACCGGCGCGGCAGATCTGCCGGTCCGGCGTAGTGGGAACGCTGCCTTAGAGTGGCCAACAAGTAAAATTTCCTTATAGTAATATGATTGCTAGTTTTATACATAATGCTATGGGATAGTGTGAATCATAATGGAATTATGATTTGGTATAGATTTATTTATTGACACTTTGTGATATATTAATGTTATCATTAAATTTTATTTTATAGTCAGAGTTGTGATAATTTTAACTATTTGTATTAATCAAGGTATTCAGTGAAACTTCAAGGAACTATTGTATGTTTTTGTACTTAAGAGTTTTAAGATAAGTGCAAATGTTCTGGGTGTTATTAGATTATTGAATTATACCTACATACATAAATATGTAGCTAGTCAAACTTATAAATAAATGAAACATTTGCTTCATTAGTATTTGACTATGAATTTAATACATAACTATCAACCTTGGTCAGCAGTACCCGTATCATGAAAAACCGCAGCATATTCTATTCGATAGTCTATTCGAAAGTGCTGTCAACCTGTCAACAACAAAATGGCGGTGTACAGATTTGCGAAAGTTTGACAGCTATCATTCCATAGGTCATTGTCAGAATAATATCATGTACTCTGTGGTCATTCTTTTCGAAACTCATTCGAAAGGTAAAAAGTGTTCGAAAGTGCTGTCAAGTTGACAATAGTCGCACTCGCATTCGATTCTATTCGTTAGTTCGAATTTTCATGATACGGGTACTGTTATAGAGTTTAGCTGCCATGAAGACGTGTTTGCGCAAAAAAAATTGTGACTAAAAATTATTATTTTTACAGGGTGCTAAAAATAGTATAGTAAGCCGAACGAAGCAGAATAAATAATTAATAATTTTCCCAATAAAATGCTCCTCCATAGTATTTTTTTGTGATAGGTTACTTTGACAAGCTGAGTCACCACCTTTTGGCTTACTATACCACTTTTGCAACAGAATGTACATCGTTTATGTTACCAGTTTAATAATGTACTTACGTATAAGTTATATAAGTATTGACATTTATAGTTGAATTTAATTCATGGGCAATGGGAAATAAACACTATTGGAATGCAATTTTAAAACAATATCAGTCTGGCTTGTATCTCAATCCCAGTATTGACTAACAGAACCTTTGTCCTAAAAAATGTTTAATATAATGTTCCTAATTTCTTAAAGAAAACAATTTTGTAGTTTTAATTTATTTTATTTTTAATTATTTATGTGACTATGTTTAAGATGTTCATACAACATTTTTAGTGACAAAAAGTAAAGTGCATATTTGCATTTGTATTATTCTGTAATTGTATATTAGCAAGCTGATAATATATCTGCAAGTATTTTGCATATTTTTATGTTATTTAAAAATATTAGTAAAATAAATGATATCCAAGCAAGTTGGTGTTATTCCTCCTCATTTTCTAAGTTAATGTGACTACCGAATTTTCCATACAAGTGGGCTTTTAGTTCTGCCATCTGTTCTTTTAACTCTTCACACTTTTGTTCCAAATCACTTATTTCTCCTTCCTTTTTTGATTTAGCTTCTTCTAGAGATTTCTGAAAGCAATATTTTTATATAAATTAGAAATTTACTTAAACAATACTTTGTTCCCAATAGCATTAGACAAGAGTTCAAATTAATGCAATAGATAGATGGCCAATAGTGACACTTCATTTTGAATATTGCACAATGTAGATGTTCTAGGGCTCATGAGAGAGCAAGACTGAGTATTGGTTAATATTGTACCTCATTTTGTCCTTTTGTTGGTTGCTATTTGAAATAAACTATAAGTAAGTACATCTCAATGATAGTATATATCTCTCTTTGATTATTAGATAGTCTAATGAATCAATTATTACTTTGGAATGAATGATACTTACTAATGTGTCTTCTACATTCTGACAAATGAAAACTTCCCCAATAAGGTATGGAATAGTTTCACTGTCATCAGCCAGGGCTAGCTCCTCAACTGCTTCTTCAAGATTCTTCATATCATTTTGTTTAACTTTTAATTCATCTTTATAATCGTCTACCTTGGCATTCAATCTTGCAAAACGATTAATTTTTTGCTGATCTTCGAACGAAATGTGAACATCTGAATCCTAAAAAACCAACTGGGATTTAATACAATCTTTACAATGCATGTAAGCGCGATATATCTAACTCAAATACTTACAGGTTGAAAAGTTCCTTTCCCGGAATTAGCCATGGCTGTGTTGTATTGTCTAACCTCAGGAACTCGAAAGGAAAATCGCAAAATTAGATTATCTTCAAAACATAACCTAGCGTAGGTATGACTGAAACGAAACTGTCAGTGTCAGTCATAGAGTATATTATTGTGTCAGTCATAGATTAGAGAGCCATGGTGTCAGTCCAATCCATAGACATTCGTTATTATTTTATGGCTCATTACATCTGCTACTACTTGGCTATTAAAATTTACGTATTTGCCAAAACTGCAAATACGAATTAGCCAAGTGGGGTGGTAGGTAGAATAAGGTAAATGTGGTAACAGTGGTAAATAAATAAGTAAATTTTTCTACTCATCTTATTTTGCAAGGCTGTATAGTAGAAACGAAATCGATTACACATTTTTCATGATGGCAACTTGGAAACTATGGCAAGTGTCTCAGTGTCTGTGTCATTTGGCAACACTTAAAAAAAACTGCACAATAGGAAAAGGACGTGAAAAGGACAAAAGAGAGAAAGTCAGAAAATTTTATTGAAGATTTATCTCTGCTGTGCTGTGCATTTCCACAATCAGTTATAATTATTGTGTTTCTTACGTTACATGTTCACGAAATCATACATCTTGGAGAAAAGGCAAGTGAAGAGTTTGTTGGAATCACCAGATTCTATTAGTAGGTCAACGTTGTGCTTTGAGCGCCATTTTGTGTCAACGGTTGGCACTTTGTGATTCTAGAAGTGGTTCGTCTTGTGCTATAATTAGGCAGAATTATGGCTGAGAATTCAACAAAAGAACCACCTATACAGACGATGAGCGGCATGCCAGCACATCCACCATGGATGTACGGGAATTATCCAAACTACAACTATGGATTCACACCATTTTACGGTCAACAATATTTTAATCAAGTCAGGAACCCGGGGCCACCTGGTAATAATCACAACTCTAATAATCAGTATCCACCAATGCCACCACCTCCTTCTGCTCCGCTTCTTGGTATGTCTCCATTGGACACCAGTCGTCCCTTTTTTAACCAGTCGCCGATTAGATTTAATTTCAACGGAAACAGAAAATCTGCACCAATACCACTTAATGAAAATCCACTCCTCGGCAACACTGGTGGTGGTGCCAAAAAGAAGCGCAAGAAGAATAATAATAACAATAAAATGAATGAAAGCTTCGGTGATGCGTCTAATACATACCCACCCCTTCCTGACCACCCGCCCCCGCTACCCCCGTGCCCGCCCCCGGACGTGCCGGCGCCCCCGCCCCCGCCTCCCTCCGATGTCCCTCTTCCACCACCGTTCATTACTGAAGATATCCCACTTCCCCCTGAAGACTTAGATATTCCAGCAAATGCAGAAACAGAATCTGCTATAAATAAAGATTCAACCGAATTGTTAAAATCTAATTCAATGTGCCAGAACTCAGCAGGCACATGGCCTGAGAGTCTTGAAAGATATATCAAGAGGTGTTACGAAAAATGTAAAACTACATTTGATCGTGACCAGATTGATATATGTCTGAAGGGACGCATTACTGCTGCTGCCAGCAAAGATGAGATCTGGACAAGGAACTGGGATGAAGAGCCCATTCCAAGCGTTCATAGTGAGAGGCATAGTCTGTCAGTCAAACCAGTCCGTGGAACATTGTCCATGTATCAAAAACCTGAGAACAAAAATGATTCACCAAAGGGTAAAGGCAGTGTTAGCAGTCGGTTAGGTGGGCGCAGAAGTTCTCCTAGGCGTAGACGGCAACATTCTAGAAGCAGGTCCAAATCTAGGAGTCCATCTAGGAAAAGGATAAGGTATACTATATTTATAATTAAATTATGTTTTAAATGCAAATAGAAAGTTAAAAAAATATCAATACTAATCATATTTGTCTTATTTTAGCACTTCATCAAATTCAGGAGATGAATCAGAAGAAAGAAGAAGTTTCCGTAATAACAAAGGTAAGAAAAAAGTTACAGATCGTCTTTCGCTGGATGAAAAGAAGCCTCAGAAGAATAACAAGAATGCAAAGAAGAAGGTCCCATGTGGCCAGTTTGTTATGGAGGACACTCATGTCAATGAAGAAAGGTTGCAGAAGCGCGCTCAGAGGTTTGGCGGCGCTACTGTTCCCAGCATTGCAAGTTCCCTGCAAACCAACACCAGGAGAGATGAACCATGCATTAGAAGGCCCATTGTTCAAGACTGTGTGGGAGATTTTGAAATTGATGATGTGCACATAGTTGGAACATGTGCAGATGTTGAGAAATCATTCCTAAGACTCACTAAAGCACCTGAAGCATGTGAAGTCAGACCAGTGGCTGTTCTAAAAAGTTCACTGCGCAATGTTAAAGACAGATGGATAGATAAGCAGGATTACCGGTATGCCTGTGACCAGCTCAAGTCTATAAGACAAGATTTAACTGTAAGTATATTTTTCATTTTTAAAACAATGCTTAACAAGTTGCATGGATTCTGAAAACTTTGTTTCTAGCTAAACACTGTAAATTTAATAATTTTGCAATTGTATTTGCTTTTTACAGGTTCAGGGTATAAGAGACAATTTCACAGTAGAAGTATATGAAACACATGCTCGTATAGCATTGGAGAAGGGTGACCATGAAGAGTTCAATCAATGTCAAACTCAACTTAGAATGCTCTATGATGAGTTACCAGCTTGTACGGCCAACCAGGCTGAGTTCACAGCATACAGGATCCTGTATTACATATTCACCAAGAACTCCTTAGGTAATGGTTTCATTATAATACTTAGCTGTCATAGCTACTCAATGCGATAGTAGCTGTATGTATGTTGTATTTGCTTATTAATTCACCATTTTATGTTTTCAGATTTAACAACCATATTCCAATTTTTATCTGATGAAGACAGAGAAAATGAGTGCATTAAGCATGCACTGCAGACTAGAGGTGCTTGGGCGACAGGGAACTTGCATAAATTCTTCAAACTGTACAAGAATTCTCCTCTCATGGCCGGGTACCTTGTTGACTGGTTCGTCGAGCGGGAGCGCAAGTTGTACTTAAAGTACATCATTAAGGCGTATGTCTTGTTTTATATATTATTCTTTTTATTTTATTCAATTTTAAAGGAAGTCCCGAAGATACCTTGCAGCATGTTGACCTTAGTGTGTGGCTGGCAGAGACCTGCTTGATCCTCGTTTCACCTGTTTCCAGAATATTCATTTATGATTTTTGTGGTGCACACATCTATGATGCACACCTTGGGAGAGGCTTATGTCCAGTGGACTCTTGGGTGATAAACAACTCAATCATACTATTAATAATATTAATATAGCCTGAGGTACACATAATACCTATGCAGTATTAAATACAGCTAACTTAAAATGGACCAGCTACATAAATTTTAATCATTATTCAATTATTAATTTCTCATCAAATCACGGGAATAATTTGTACATATTCAATACTAATTGGGGTAACGTTACTTCATTGCTTGCTTGGTTCTATAAAGCACTGTGTACTAGTTTTTGCTGAGAGACATGTGAGAGTATAGATATCAGTAAAGTGGGTGGTAGAATTTGATGAATGATGTATACAGTGTATTGGTGTATATTTTAATCCATAATTATAGTACATACATACTACTTTATTATAGCATGAACCATGGATATTGAATGAAATGTTACATGACCTATAGGTTATGTAAAATTTCAGTTTAACAGTAACTTTATAATATATTTCATTGAGAGGTAATTGCACTGCATTTCTAAAGGGTATATTTAATCTTATCTCACAGAGTGGTGAATTCTTGCATATTATAATATTTTTTATTGTTGTGATATTTATGGGAATTGCATAGTATTTAAATTAAATTGACTTTTACAATTATTACCTATGCTTCATTATAATTTTTATTTGACTGTGTGTCTAGAATCTAATTTATTTGATTTTTAAAACTTCTAAGCACATGTAGCTCTGCACTATATTCTTCAGATAATTTGTATATCAACTAGTTTGGGTGTGTGTGTCAGCCATGCGCTGGCGGAGTTAAGACTAATGCATTTGTTTATGTTCAGATACAGGCAAGCTGTTCCGGTGGACTTCGTCACTAAGGAGCTGGCGTTCGACTCCCGGGCAAAGGCTCTCGAGTTCCTCAAAACTTTCCCTCTGTCGTATACCGATGACGGCTCTCACATTGATTGCAAGGCCAGCATCTCATGTCTTGCGAACATATAACATTTTCTGTTTGATGAGGATAGAATAAGACTACGGTATTGCGTTTGCGCAATCATGTAATGCCGCATCGTCGCGTCGCAGGTCCGGCTTCAGTTGCAGTTGTCATGGCGCCTGGCTCCTGGTTACATTTTATGTTATCTTACTTTAAAACAGCTTTACTAGGACGAGGTGGCTTCCAATCCAACAATTCACGCAACTATGGTCATGCAGAATACCACCTACTGCAGCGTCGGCCCTGGATCTCGGACACAATGGGCATTACAGCCGAATGCACGCAAGTTAACTATCCGAAGAGGGTGTGAAGATAAAGACTATAGTGATAAATCAGTGTTTAAGTGGACTTTCTGAAAGCAAATTATGAAATGATAGACATTGAATGTAGTTTTAAGTTTCACTCCTTAACATTTTAGTTGTAAATATTGTATATTTGTTTCATTAATGTACTTTTAGCTTCATTGTCAGTGTTATGAAATAGAGTATTCCATAATATGTAAATAATTAATTGGTGTTAATTTAATAAATACTTTTTTTTATTCAATCTCATCTGGTTTAATTTACTATCCCAAATTAGGTAGGTACCAATTAGAGATGCCACGAATATTCGGCAACTATTCGGTATTCGGCCTATTCGGCCAGTTTTTTCAGTATTCGGTATTCGGCCGAATAGTAAGTAGTATTCGGCCGAATACCGAATACTTAAAAAGTTGCAAATATCTTACAAAGAGGAATTAAAAAAAACAATTTAATCGTAACATTTAACTATCAAACAATTATTAATTGCGAAAACCTGAATACATCATCAGAATTTTTAATATTTAAAATTAATTAAAGGCATATTGTAGTGTTGCCCAAATGCAAGAACAAGACGAGACTTAGCCAGTCTTGGTCTTGGTCTTGCGCCAATACACCTGGTCTTGGTCTTGGTCTTGCGCTCCCAGTCTTGGTCTTGGTCTTGGTCTTGCAGCAAGAGTCTTGCAAGTCTTGCAATTACCTATTAGTCTATTACTATTTATTAAAGTTTACTTTTTGATTTTAATAGATATTTTTTTATTCGCTATGTTTATGGTATTAGTCGTAATGCGCATAGGTCCAGTTTTTCATTTTCTTTGATACAGTTTTTTGCATCTCATAGAATTCCTAAGCGTACTTACCTATACACCGAACTGTTACACCTAACTACTCAGTGAAATAGCGCTCTGCAAGACGCAAGAGTCTTGCAGGCTATGTCTTGTTCTTGCTCAAGTCTTGCACGGTCAGTCTTGGTCTTGGTCTTGCTAAAAATACGCGGTCTTGTTCTTGGTCTTGGTCTTGCAAAAACGCAAGAACAAGACCAAGACTGCAAGACCAAGACTGAATTTGGGCAACACTAGCATATTGTGATGAAGAAAGACAAGTTTTTCGGCATTTGTTCGTAAAGACGATTGCGCTTTTTTCATAAAATATACAATACCTGCTACTGAGACACAGGTATTTTTTTAATATAATATATAAGGTTCGGCTACTGATTCGAGTTGGTTGACCACCCGTTGTACGGATCTGCCGTAAGATTAAGAAGAACACTGTTTAAATAAAACTTCAACTTATTTAATTATACTAGATCACCAGCCGAATATTCGGTGGCCGAATATTCGGTATTCGGCTGAGAGCGCCGGCCGAATATTCGGTATTCGGTATTCGGCCAAATCACTATTCGTGGCATCACTAGTACCAATTAAAGTTACAATGGGCAAAGATAGTAAAGTAAGTAAAGATAGTAATCGAAAGGCAAAAAAAAATTGATTAACATTTATTAAATAGCAATAATCCAATTACCTTATACTTATATTATAATTAACTTATTATAGGTTCATTACCCATCTATTAAAATTACCTATATTTTGTATATACAAAATTACATAAAGTGGAATGTTCAGATCTTGAATATTTATAAATTATAAAGATTGCATCAGCTCTGATGTCTGATGTAAGTAAATTAAGGATGGCTGTAAGTTTTTTTGGAGCATTGTTCAACCCATAAACGGCCGTGGCAACTCAAATTATTTTTTCTTTGTTTTTCGCCCTGAACTTAAGGGGTTAAAGTTCAAAACAAGGAGATCCATTATACAATACTATGGCCAAATAGGGGGTGCATTAACTTTAGAAATGCGGAAGGCAAACTTTTCCCGCAAAGAGCTCCGAAACCACGGTGATCCACAGAGAGAGTACAAACAGGATGTAGGAGATGCCCACTTGGTGGCTGTTGGGCAGCTGGTATGGCTGGCCGCCGATCTCGTCCACGTGGAACCCCATGGGGAATATCACCGCGGCCATGCAGAACACCACCACTGAAACAATATGGTGAGTATTTAGTAAGGTAATAAAAACAAAGGAATTAGGAAATAATACTTGGTCTGTGAACTGTCTTAGCAAGCAAACCTGCTCTCCAACATTTCGACTGCAGCAATTAACAACGTCGTAAGTGAAAAATCGCTACTTTACAGTAGAGCCGTTTAAAGTTTTAAATATGACTAAAATAGTTATAAAATTAACATTACTCCATCTATCTTAACAAAATTCGGCATGGTGACTTAGTTTTAAATGTGCCACAAGGTAGTAAGATCAAAAGTTAGTATTTTTAATAGGAAAGGTGAAAAAAGGCACATGTGACTTTATTAACCGTCAAATCCCAGATTAACTTTGTCGGAAGAGTTAGATCCAACAATGTTAACTGGACTTAGTATTGTAAATTTTGTTGGTAGTGGGAGATTCAACAATGTTCACTGAACTTAGTAGGGTAAACATTGGTGAAATTGGCCACCCCCAATAACTGGCCACACAGCTTTTTATTCGCCTAAAATAAGAAACACGATGACAGCACGCCATCTGTTACGGCTTGACACTAACCATTAGTAAGTTGTCGTTCATTTTAGTTCACACTCACTCCGCTTGAAGGATTGGTCTTCAAAATACCCGCAATTTTCTGACAGTCGGCGACAGTGCGTCTGATAAAATGGTTTTGCGCTAAGAAAACGTTAAGCGAAGACATTATTTCGAGAGGCGATATTTTTTGTCCCCAGCTTCTGTGAGTGACTTTAAATAGTGACAACGATAGATTTTGAGCTAAGCAATCATAATTTGTACTGATTTAATCCTTAATTTGATTTTTTATTGCATTTTTCGACTTGGCCAGTTACTGGTTCCAGTTTTATAGTATTTTTAGTAACTGGCCCCCCTATGCCAGTTACCCCAATTTGCTACTTGCAAGTAAATTAACTTAAAATACAGCTTATTACCTTGGTTTTAAATAGCATTTTCTGTGGTATAAATTTTGTAAAAATCGTTCAATATTTAGTAGTAACTGGCATAGGTATTCTAGTGGCCAGTTACTACATGGCCAGTTACTGAGAACTATTTTATGTTTCAGGATATATGCTAAAATCTCTTCAAGATAATGGTGGCCCAGCCCACAAACAGTCTTCACTATTTGGACTGTATCCTCCTCAATATCCGTAGTGGTTAGCAGCGATTCGAATCGGCTCTGTTGTTCTCTTTGGAAGCTGGTGTTGCCATGCCAACTTCAATTTGGTGCAGCGTGGGACGAAAGGCCTGCTTCATCAGTCGTCTTCTCTCCAGCTTGAAGTTGATATTCAGAGTGCCTCCAAGGAGTCGGTGATCACTCCCAGTTTAAAATCTATTGATCACTGAGGCATCTCTGAATATGTGCCGCTTGTCAGTCATAATTAAGTCGATTTAATTTTTCGTCCTACACCATCGGGGCTTGACCATGTTGACTTCCTCCGGGGATGTTTCTCATAGAAAGAATTCATCAAGTATAGCCCATTCTGGTCTGTCTCATTCGAGGAAGTCAACAAGAATTTGCCCTCTCCGATTTCTGCTACTAAAGCCATGGGGTCCTACCCTCAATTCTTTGCATTCTTGTACTCCCACTTTGGCGTTGAAGTCCCCCATCACAATGGTGTATTGGGTCTTAGCAGTACACTTGATAGCCCTAGAGATATCTTCGTAACTATACTGCTTCGACTTCTGTGTCAGAGTGTGTCGAGGTTGGTGCATATACCTGTACGACCTTCAAGGAATCCCTCTCGGTTAGTTTGAGTACAAGGTACGCTACCAGATTCGACACACTACTGATCTCCACTACGTTGCTGACAAGGGTCTTGTTGACAAGAAATCCTACGCCACCTTGGGACAGTTGGTTACCCTCCCGACGGTAGAGCATGTGGCCAGACTTCAGGGCTATCGTGTCCCTCTCTAAGGGTTTCCGATAGCCCTATTCTATTCTATTCTGTGTGGGGGTGTCAGTGACTGCACCTGGCTCCCTCGAATGGAACCTTTGTGGATATCCCCAAGGTCTAAACTGCCTTTCTAAGCTTGGACCATTTTCCACCATGCTGGCATTCCACTGCGGGTTGGTGGGATCACATATCTAGATGTGCAAAATCTAGACATGCAGGTTTCCTCACGATGTTTTCCTTCACCGTAAGAGTGATGGTATACATTGTACTTAAGTTAAAAGAACTAATTGGTACAGTATGTCAGCACCGGGATTCGAACCCGCATCTCTGGCGTGAGAAGCGGGCGCTTACCCGACTGAGCTACCACCGCTCTCCGATAGCCCTAAGATGTACTTATTTTTTTGCCGAGCTCTACCTCGTGTTACACCATCTTCTCGTCCTCTCTCAGTGTCCGTGCGTTGTATGTAGCAAGTTGTATTTTATACAATCTTAAAATTAGTTCAAGAAGAAGCTAAGATTTAAGGATTTGACTTAATATAAACTTGAAATAATTCAATATGATTGTTAATAAAGATTTGCGATGATTTAAAGATAAGAAACTTATTTTTGTCATAATAATATGTGAATTGTGACGTTGTTACACTAATTACATTGAAGGGGTATTAAATTGTAGAAGTATTTTTGTTTTTATATTAAATTTTGTTAGAAAATCCTTCCTTCATTGGAAGGAAACCCGTGCCCCGGCAGGTGGGGACGTAATGATGACGATGAACTGTTTATTTGTTAAGAAATATAAGGTATTTCTCATTATTAAGTGTTAACACATATACTACGTCATAACACATTAATTATATTAGGTTTTTTATAATGTTTGCAGTAGTTATAAGGTTAAAACTTGTCATTTTAGTTAATTATATTAGGTGGCCAGTTACTGCAAAATAAGGGGGCCAGTTACTAAAATTTGTGGCCAGTTACTACACAAAAGTGATAGTTTTCATTTAAATAAAGATATTTAAATAAATAGTTCTTATTGATTATCAAAATGATCAAAAAAACAATCAACAGGATCTAGTGAATCATTAGATATATAAATCACCTAAATCAGATCATGCATTTAGATGGAGCACACACGTAAAGTGGCCAAGGTGCTTAAGTGGCCAGTTACTACCCCTTTTCCCCTACTATAGATTTTGTCGGAAGTGGGAAATCCTGCTATTTTAAGTGGACTTTATATTCTTTACGATGTCATTCGACTGTAGCAATTAACAATGTCGTAACTGACTTTTGGCCATTTTTCAGTTTATTGCACTAGAATGTCATAATATCAATAAGGAAGGTGTTAGGAAAGTTTCAGCTCTTAATTATGAATATTTCCCGATTTTTCTTGTGGAAAAAAGTCGGATCTGTTCATGGCGACCGCTTAACACTGTCGGTAAGTATGTTGCGACACTGTTCCCGGGGCGGGCGAGCGGGACGGCCGGTCGTATCTACCACTTCCCGCCATGTTAGCGGGAGGAGCCCAAGTTGCGTTATACAATTTTATTATGTGGTATTTAAGATCAATTAATTTATAAAAATAATGAAACTATAATGTCTTGCTCTAAATAATGGTAGACTTAGTGTATCAAGGAACGGGTAAAGATCTCAAGACAATGTATGACAGAATTTGAAGATTTGTGTACAAACATGTTCCATTAAAACGGATACAATTAAACAAATATATATTTTTATAGCATCTCACATTAACATGCTTGCTTAATAAAATGTATTTTTTTTTAGCAATTAATATTTTATTAAATTTTCGTATGGAAGTTGTATAAACAGTACTGAACAGGTAACATTGTAGCAAACGGCACATCCAACAGTATTAATTGCGCATTATTTTAATTTTGAGTCGGATGTACCACATCCCACATTGTTACTTGCTTGCGTTTCAAGTACTACTGTTGTATATGGTATTACCGACTTTATTATTTGTTCTTCTTTCCCTTGTGATTGTCGGATATGGAAGAACCGACCTTGTTATTTGTACATAATGTTAAACTATTGAGTTGGATGTGGTACAATGTACCATTATTTTCTGTTAACGTTGTAAAATCTCGACCGGCTCTCTATAAAAGTTAGAGCCCAGCCTCACTAGAACCTCATTGACCGCGTTACCAGCAACGTGTCCAAGCTGTAAGTATTGAAATTTATGGTACCTAACTCACTTGGCGACGGTGTGGCATCGTCGCTAATACCATACATTTCAATATACCTACTGCTTGGATACGTAGTTGCTGATGTGACCATGGCCTAGTAAGGAAGGCCTCTTACTGTAAATTTATTAAGGGCAGATTTTTCAAAAACAGTTAAAAGCTCTGGTATCTGCAAAAATAGTTTACTTTAATTTAACACTCACATCTTTAGAAATCCCATACCTACTCGTAATATTCCAAAGTAGGTAATTCTGTATGGTAAACTGAAAAAAAATGATAATTTGCGTAGGTATGTCCCTTAGACTTTTTTAGCTGGACTGAAGGAGCACGTGGTTCATGATTTCAGGAGCATTGCTTTTACATTCTGTATGTTTATAGGTACCGATATTTTATTATTTATTTGTTGTTTTTTGGATAATAACCGTCAGTAAAATTCCTATTGGATTTGAAGATGAACTAGTGCAGTCACGTGCACTGTAACCTGCAGGTTTCTCGGCCTCTTACTGTACAGCTGCAAGGATACGATTATGCTAGATCTTTAGAGATAACAATAATAAATGACATCAGCGTAGGGAACAACACTCTCATGAACATCCAAACGAGCTTTTTGAGACACTTTCTGACTCCTCATTACAGAGTTCCAGGCTCCAATAAATTTATCTGATTTCTCACGTTCACTTTCAATAACCCCCTTACATCTCTCGTTAACAGGATACCCAAACAATACAAACTCATTCTCTTGCTGTAATCTTTAATTCTCTATCGTGATCTTACACTCAGTCACCGTTTCATCTATTTCAAACATCATTACTTTCGCCTTTCATTCCCTTCATTTTTAAACATCATACCGGAAAATTACTTATTTTTGCAGCTGTTCTACCGACGATGATAGTAAGACTTAATTGTCAGCGTACAGCATGCACTTAAGAAGTAACTTTTCGATTCGCAATCCCCTTTATCATCTTTTATATCCCTAACATAACTTTCTTTAAATAAATGAAACACCCAAGGCAAAGCACACATTAAGCAGGGCTTAACACCCCTGTGAATGCTAAACCAGTCAGTGTAGGCTCTATTTATCCTAACGCAAGCTAAAGTCCCTAAAGGGATCCCAGTGGTCGCGTCAATTGGCTGTCCACTCCATAAACGGACATTGTGTCCCACAAATCATTCCTCCTTACTATAAAAGCATTTCCTAAATCTAAGAAGGCACAGAACTATCTGTGACATTATACGTAGTGATAAGATCGTAATCCACAAATCCCATTCCCTTTCTTCAAATACCATGCCAACACATCCAAGATTTTTTATTCTCTGTCTCCCTATATACCCTTTCAATCAATATTTTTGCATACAGAATCAATGATACTTAAGAGGCTGATGCCACGGTGAATGTTGCGGACCTGGAGAGAGCCTTTGTTTTTATGCAAAGGAACTATGACCGCTCCGTTCCAGTTACCTGGCACTGTACCGCAACACCAGCACTCATTGAGGAGTTGGTGAATCTCAGTTGCAGCCTCTCCCAATGAGCGCCACAACACTCGGTTCTCGGACTTCCTCCTCCAACCGGCTACCCGCCTACGGTCCAGCGGGCAGGAGGGCGTCCCACCCTGCGTCTGTCTGTTCGTGGTCTCCACTCGAGAACTCGTCTACCCCAACTGTTATCGATTCTTCGGCAGATATGACCAGCCCACTGCCACTTCAGCTTGCATATTTTGACAGCTATGTCGGTAACCGTAGTCCTCTGACGAATAACCTAATTTCTGATACGATCTATCAAAGAAACCTCAAGCATAGCTCTCTCCATAGCACGCTGAGCGATTTGAAATCGGTGGACCAGTCCTACCGTCAGTGTCCAGGTCTCTGCAACATACGTCCTCACTGGCAGGACTCACTTTTGTCTTCAGGCTCTGAGGAATGGCCGAGGAGAATATGTGACGAAGTTTCCCGAATTTCCCGTTCTTAGCATGCCTTAAGAAACTGCGATATTCAGTTTTGTGTCTAGAACTATAAGCAGATTATCGTTGCATTATTATAATTGATAACTAAAATTTATCTTAGAAAATAAAAACAAAATAATGGAAAACAAAAATTTTCATGGAAAAATTTATTCAGGAAAGCATAAATCCGACATCGTAAAGAATATAAAGTCCACTTAAAATAGCAGGATTTCCCACTTCCGACAAAATTTTGAGTACTAAGTTCAGTGAACATTGTTGAATCTCCCACTACCAACAAAAATTATAATACCAAGTCCAGTTAACATTGTTGGATCTAACTCTTCCGACAAAGTTAATCTGGGATTTGACGGTTAATAATGTCACATGTGCCTTTTTTCACCTTTCCTATCAAAAATGCTAACTTTTCATCTTACTACCTTGTAGCACATTTAAAACTAAGTCACCATGCCGAATTTGGTTAAGATAGATAGAGTAATGTAAACTTTAGAACTATTTTAGTCATATTTAAAACTTAAAACGGCTCTACTGAAAAGTAGCGGTTTTTCACTTACGACATTGTTAATTGCTACAGTCGAATATTTATGCTTTCCTGAATAAATTTTTCTATGAAAATTGTAGTTTTCCATTATTTTGTTTCTATTTTTCTAAGATTAATTTTAGTTATCAATTATAATAATGCAAAGATCATCTGATTATAGTTTTGATGAACGGGAAATTCGGGAAACTTCGTCACATATTCTCCTCGGCCATTCCTCAGAGCCTGAAGACAAAAGTCTTCAACCAGTGCGTCCTGCCAGTGATGACGTATGGTGCAGACACGTGGACACTGACGGTAGGACTGGTCCACCGATTTAAAGACTCTCAGCGTGCTACGGAGAAAGCTATGCTTGGGGTTTCTCTGATGGATCGTATCAGAAATGAGGTTATCCGTCAGAAGACTAAGGTCACCGACATAGTGGTCAAAATATGGAAGCTGAAGTGGCAGTGGGCTGGTCATATCTGCCGAAGAACTGATAACCGATGGGGTAGAGACGCCTTCCTGTCCGCTGGACTGACGACCTTAGGCGGGTAGGTGGTAGTGGTTGGATGAAGAAGGCCGAGGACCGAGTGTTGTGGTGCTCCTTGGGAGAGAATGCAACGGAGATTTACCAACTCCTCAATGAGTGCAGTCGGCTGTCCCATTTCAAAACACAGTAACCGCCAACTTTAAAAAAAAACGGGTCTTTGATTTATATATTATTTTAGGCGATTCCGCACAAAACTGCATTGTCAGAATATCAAAAAACCGCTTAGAAACGAAAATAAAATTTCTAAAAACCTAGTAACTCCACCCTGCGAAATCAAAAATGCCACGAAAACCATTTCAAAACATAGTAAGAGCCACCAACCATTTTAAAACACAGTAAGTGAAAATGACTTACTAGGTTTTAAAATGGTCAATGGCGCTTACTAGGTTTTGAAATGGTCAGCAAAGGACAATTTTCGTCCGTTAATTTTAGTAAGTCACAAATGGCATACATTATTACTAACACTTTTTTCGAACAAAATATCAGACATTTCAGAACCTGTATCTTTGCACCAATGAGACCTAGAGAGTTGAATTAAAAGTAGAACATAAGTAAATTTTGTCTTCTTTATAAAAGCCATAGAGACCTTTCTCGTCAGAACCTTTCTACTAGCCCTATTTTGCATAAACCAAAAAAAAACATGTTATAAATAAGAGAAAACTGATTTTTAGATAGAAATTTAGGAAATATTGTCTAATTGAAGGCAGCCATAAATAATTTTCATGTTAGAGCCTTCTTAATATGGCTATTTAATTCATTTACATAAAACAAAAAAAAAAACATAAAAATATGCCCGTATTTCAGCTATTACTTATAGTGCCGTCGTGTAAAAGTGCTGCAAAATTGGATTTATAATATGTGAAGGATCCCAAACATATAAAAAATGAAATTATTACGCAATTATTGCAATTTCAATATACTTAACTTGTCTTAAATTACACAATAATGGCTCTTACTAGGTTTTGAAATGGTCAGTGAGGGCGGTTTTAGGGTGAGAAAACCATATAAAACCTAGTAAGTGTTTTCTTTTGTGCATTACAGCAACAATTTTAGTTATATTTAAATGAAATAGTATTGTATGTAAAGCCTAGGTTCTGCCGCTTCTTTTAAGCTTACATTTGTTCAGATATCTGTCATAGTTTTACCAGGGCATTGAAATGAAGGGACAAAAATGTTTTTTGGCTCTCCTGAACATTTTGTCTCATGGCTGTTACTGTGTTTTAAAATGGGACAGCCGTGCTGGTGTTGCGGTACAGTGCCAGGTGACTGGAGCGGAGCGGTCATAGTTCCTTTTCATAAAGACAAAGGCTCACTCCAGGTCCGCAATATTCACCGTGGCATCAGACTCTTAAGTATTGTTGATTCTGTATGCAAAAATATTGATTGAAAGGGTAGATAGGGGGACAGAGAAGAAAAAATCTTGGATGTGTGGGAATGGTATTTGAAGAAAGGGAATGGGATTTGTGGATCACGATCTGTTCACTACGAAATATCACAGAAAGGTCCTGGCTTAAGAGTTCTGTGTCTTCTTAGATTTAGGAAAGGCTTTTATAGTAAGGAGGAATGATTTGTGGGACACAATGTCCGTTCATGGCGTGGACAGCCAATTCATGCGGTGACTGGGATCCTTTTAGGGACTTATGCTTGCGTTAGGATAAAAAGAGCCTACACTGACTGGTTTAGCATCCATAGGGGTGTTAAGCCCTGCTTCATGTGTGCTTCGCCTTGGCTGTTTAATCTATTTACTTGCTTGACAGTTGTAGGGTATGTTAGGGATATAAAAGATGATAAAAGAGGATTGCGAATCGGAAAGTTACTTCTTAAGTGTACGCTATATGCTGACAATTAAGGCTTACTATCATCGTCGGCAGAACAGCTGCAACAATAAGTAACTCTCCGGTATGGTTGTTTAAAAATGAAGGAAATGAAAGGCGAAAGTAATGATGTTTGAAAGAGTAGAAAAAGTGGGAAATCAGATAAATTTATTGAAGCCCAGAACTCTGTCATGAGGAGTCAGAAAGTGTCTCAAAAAGCTCGTTTAGATGTTCATGAGAGAGTGTTGTTCCCTACGCTGATGTAATTTATTATTTTTATCACTAAGGATGTAAACTACGGTGCGTAGGCTATAGGGAAACCCAGGATTTGTAAACAAATAAAAACGTGTATTTTCGGAGCTAGGCTATTTACAACACAAAAACAAACCAAAAAGCAACTCTTTGACAGTTAAAAAATAAAGAAAAGTATATAAAAAGGAGGCCGTTATTATTAGGAGATCCTGTCGGTAACAAAGGATCTAGCATATCTTGCAGCTGTACAGTAAGAGGCCGAGAAACCTGCAGCTTACAGTGCACGTGTCTGCACTAGTTCATCTTCAAATCCATTAGGAATTTTATGGACGGTTGTTATCCGAAAAACAACAAATAAATAATAAAATGTTGGTACCTATAAACATATAGAATGGTCCTGAAATCCTTAACAAAGTGGTTAAACTTTTTCAGTTGGACTGAAGCCAACTGAAAAAGTTTGACTAAGGGACATATCTTTGCAAATAAACTTTTTTTTCAGTTTACCATACTGAATTACCTACTCTGGAATGTTATGTATGGGATATCGAAAGATGTGAGTGTTAAATGAAAGTAAAATATTTTTGCAGATACCAGAGCTTTTAACTGTTTTTGAAAAATCTGCCTTTTACTGTAAAGTTATTAAACTTTACAGTCAGAGGCCTCCCTCGCATGGTCACATCAGCAACTACGTATCCAAGCAGTTCATATGGATATGTATGGTATTAGCGACGATGCAATACCGTCGCCAAGTGAGTTAGGTACCATACATTTCAATGCTTACAGCTTGGATAAATTGCTGGTAGCAATCAATGAGGTTCTAGTGAGGCTGGGCTCTAACTTTTACAGAGCGCCTATGGGGATTTTACAACGTTTACAGAAAATAATGTTACATTGTACCACATCCAACTCAACTGTTTAACATTATGTACAAATAACAAGGTTGGTTCTTCCATATCCGACAATCACAAGGGAAAGAAGAACAAATAATAAAGTCGGTAATACCATATACAACAGTAGTACTTGAAACGCAAGCAAGTAATAATGTGGGATGTGGTACATCCGACCCAAAATTAAAATTATGCGCCGTTAATACTGTTGGATGTGCCATTTGCTACAATGTTACCTGTTCAGTACAGTTTATACACCTTCCATACGAAAATTTTATTAAAATATTAAATTTGAGAAAAATACTCTGTATTAAGCAAGCATGTTAATGTGAGATAATATAAAAATATATATTTGTTTAATTGCATCCTTTTTAATGGAACATGTTTGTACACAAGTGTTAAATTTCTGTCATATATTGTCTTGAAATCTTTACCCGTTTCTTGATACACTAAGTCTGCCATTATTTAGAGCCAGACATTATAGTTTCAATATTTTTATAAATTAATTGGTCTTAAAGACCACATAATAAAATTGTATCACGCAACTTGGTTTCCTCCCGCTAACATGGCGGGAAGTGGTAGATACGACCGGCCGCCCCGCTCGCCCGCCCCGGGAACAGTGCCGCAACATTCTTACCGACAGTGTTAAGCGGTCGCCATGAACAGATCCGACTTTTTTCCACAAGAAAAATCGGGAAATATTCATAATTAAGAGCTGAAACTTTCCTAACACCTTCCTTATTGATATTATGACCTTCTAGTGCAATAAACTGAAAAATGCCCAAAAGTCAGTTACGACATTGTTAATTGCTACAGTCGATTTATTTGATATTTTGTTCAAATAGTGATATTTGTGAAAACAAACAGTGCTAAAGTGTTTATTAGTGTCTGAAAACTGTGTGATAGTGTTATCTCCAAACGAAACTTTAGGGTTAAAGCAAAATAGTGCTCACAAAATCTCAATTCACATCTTAGTCACTAAAATATTTGAACTTTTTTTCCAAGTACCCTCAAATATTTTTTTACATAATGTCATTCCTCAGAACAATAACTTTAATATTCTGTGGACATGTCAGTGAAAATTAGGTGCTCTCATTGTGTTACCACATCATAATGATGCAGCATTCCCCGCCGAAAAAGACCTTACTGGTGGAAGATCATAACACCAGCAGGGAAAATGATACCAGTGCAAAAAACATTACAACAAAAAATTCTATGCCGGTTTTTAAACCATCATCTGAAAATGTACCCCCTCAAGTAGATCTGTATACCAAAGTCAACCTTGATCCAGAGAACCAAACATCAACCAACGAAAATGATTGGCAAACCATACCCATCCTCCGCAATAGATATAAACGGAAGAAGCTCAACCAAACTCCATCTCCGGACAAGGAATTGCAGCTAGAGAATCGATATTCACCACTTAAAATAGATGATAATTCTAAACAACACACCAAGGCTAAACCCAATGTGAAAAAACCCCCACCAATCATACTTTATGGTATTCAGAATATCACTAAACTCAATGAGCTCATTGATGGAGTGTTACAAAAAACACAATACAATTATAAAATTGTTACTAAAAATCAGTTACGCATCAACTGCAGTGACATTGATTCCTACAAGAAGCTCCTAGACCTAGTTAGGGAAAAGGAACTTATAGGACACACATTCACACAAAAAGATCAAAGACCATATCGTATTGTGATAAAAAATCTCCACCCATCTACACCAATTGAATCGATTAAAGAAGCTATCGAGAGCACTGGTAATAAAGTGAAAGGTGAAATTATCAATGCTAGATCTGGTTTAGATAAAACTCCATTATTCACATGGTTTGTAAACCTTGAGCCAAGTCCCAACAATAGTGATGTGAAGAAGCTGAAATACATCTACCATACCAGCATTACCATAGAAGACCCAATCCATAAGAAAGTTATACCACAATGTAAGCGATGTCAACAATATGGACATACAAGAAACAACTGCATGCGTCCCTATCGCTGCGTCAAGTGTGCAGAAAATCACAGTACTACAGACTGCCCAATTAAAGATAGAAACACGCCAGCTATATGCGCCCTCTGCCTTCAAGACCACCCTGCTAACTACAAGGGCTGTAAAGTATTCTTGCAATACAACAACGCAAAACTACTGTGAAACCACACCAAAAAAATAGTGATAAATCACACGATACCCAGGCTCCAAAAATACCAGCTAGTACCTACAACATTCCAGCTCCGAGTAAGAGTGAGAAACCACGCCGCACCTACGCATCAATAGCAGCCAATAAAGACGAAGAAAACACCCCAACAAAACTAGAAGAAATTCTCTCCAAACAAGCTGAAAAGCTAGACAAACTACTGGACCAGATGGGCTCGTTGATGAGTCTACTGACCATGCTAGTTACAAAACTAATCAATTAATGTCGTCTTTAATAATAGCAACTTGGAACGCAAATGGACTATCAAACAGGCAACAAGAAGTTGATGTTCTGATGAAAATGCACCATTTGGATATATTATTAATATCTGAGTCACGCCTAACAGAAAGTTCTCGAACTGATATATCTGGCTACCATACCTACCTAACAGCTCACCCAGATGACACGGGGCATGCAGGAACTGCTATTATAGTAAGGAACAACATTAAGCATCAATTACTGCCTAATTATCGAACAGCTCAGATACAAGCTACATCTATAGCGATTGAAGATCAATGGGGGCAGCTTACGGTGTCATCTATATATTGCCCACCAAAGAAAAATAGACAACCAGATCTGTCAGACACAGACTTTGACCAGTTTTTCCGGTCGCTAGGGAACAGATATATCGTAGGTGGAGACTGGAATGCAAAAAACATTCACTGGGGTTCAAGACTTACGCTAACAAGAGGAAGAAACCTAAAAAATAGTTTAGACCGAAACAAATTAACTGTTCTAACAACCTGCCAACCTACCTATTGGCCTACTGACCCGAATAAACTCCCGGATCTTCTGGACTTCTTTGTATATAAAGGCATCTCAACCTACTACCTAAAAGTTGAAGGATGCTATGACAGCTCTTCGGATCATACACCTGTAATAACAACAATAAGCACATCTGTTATAGAAAAAGCAAAATGCCCTTATTTATGCAATCACAAAACAGATTGGGACTCGTATCGCCAATACCTAGAAGATCGCAACAACCTCAACATTCCTTTAAAAACCGAAGAGGATATCGAAACTGCAGCTAACTATCTGACTCAAATAATTCAAAAGTCAGCTTGGCTAAACACTCCAGGCATTAGAGATCCCATAAAAAATCACAGTCGGTACAACATACCTCAAGAAGTAAGGAAAAAGGTACTGGAAAAAAGACGACTCCGTAGGCAATGGCAGACCAGCAGACATCCAGAGCACAAAAAGGCTTTTAACAAAGCTGCAGCTGAATTAAAGGACTTCCTAGTTGAAATAGAGAATGATACCCTCCAACAAAAATTAGAGTCCTTAAACCCAATGTGCGATAATGAATATTCCTTATGGAAAACTGTTAAAACCACACTAAAGCCCCAACTTGCTCAGTACCCACTAAAAACCGAAGACGGAAGTTGGGCGAGGACAGACACAGAGAGAGCTGAAGCTTACGCGGCGTTTCTGAAAAATGTGTTCAAACCTAATGAAGACCTCACATCAGACACTGTAGATGAAGAAGTCAAAAACTATCTAGAAAGTGATCTCCAACTCAGTCCACCTTTAGCTGCCTGTACCCCTTCTGAAGTACGTAGAACAATTCAGAATCTACAATTAAAGAAGGCGCCAGGTTTTGACCTTATAACCGCTGAAGTACTAAGACAACTACCAAAGAAAGTCATAACTCTCATAACTATTGTTTTCAATAGCATACTGAGAACTGGTTATTTTCCGAACATCTGGAAAGTGTCCCAAATAACAATGGTGCTCAAAGCGGGAAAACCCCCACATCTTACGTCTTCCTACCGACCAATCAGTCTGCTACCAGTGCTCTCAAAAGTCTTCGAGAAGGTACTTTCTGTGCGGCTAAAAGCTTGCATGACAGAGAAGAAACTAATACCAGAACATCAATTCGGATTCAGAAGCAATCACTCAACAGTGGAACAAGTACACAGAGTTTGTGAAAAAGTAAGAAACGCCCTGGAAAAAAAGCTTTATTGCTGTGGAGTATTTCTGGATGTACAACAGGCGTTTGATAAAGTTTGGCATAATGGCCTACTTTATAAAATAAAGAAAACTCTACCTCATAACATGTTCCTACTCCTGAAATCATATATTGAACACAGGTCATTTTATGTCAAAATAAACGACTCTGTTTCCGACATGTATGATATACAAGCGGGGGTACCGCAAGGATCAGTCCTTGGGCCGACATTGTATATTATTTATACCAGCGATGTTCCTGTGTCAGAAACAGTGATGACTGCAACATTTGCAGACGATACTGCTGTACTTGCTTCAAGTGGCAGTCCAGAGCAAGCATCAGCGACCTTGCAAACACACCTCAACAAGATATATGATTGGATGAAGTGTTGGAAGATCAAAGCTAGTGCAGCAAAATCCAATCATATCACTTTCACCCTAAGAAGGAAAGATTGTCCGGAGGTCAAATTTGGGAATGAGCCTTTACCACATAAAGATTCAGTCGAGTACCTAGGGTTTCACCTTGACCGGAGGCAAACTTGGAAAAAGCACATACAGAAAAAACGTGATGAGCTGAACTACCGTTTTAGATCACTCCAATGGCTGCTCGGCCCGCAGTCAAGACTGTCACTGAACAATAAACTGCTTATTTACAAGTCTATTTTAAAACCCGTCTGGACTTATGGTATACAGTTGTGGGGTACAGCAAAAAACAGCAACATTGAAATACTGCAAAGATTCCAAAATAATGCACTGAGGACCATAGCAAGAGCTCCCTGGTTTACAAAAACGGATGAAGTACATGCTTACCTAGAAATTCCTACTGTGAAAGAGGAAGTTAAGCATCTCACAAAAGCCTACAGAGACAGGGTAACAAATCATGAAAATGAGCTGGCGCGATGTCTAACACAGACAGAAATGACCCGTCGCCTGAAACGAAGCCACATCTGGGACAATTATTCAGTAGAATAAATCTGAATAAATTTCAATGAAGGACAGCCTATCAATGGAGAGGCCAGTTCTGCAAGTGACTCTACCGCTCAAAAGAACTGCTTATGGTCCAACGACTGATTGCATGTTAGAAAAATCAAGGAACAAAAAAAGGAAATAATAACTAAGTTGCCATGAGAACATCCCATTGTTTAAGTAGTAGGAAATACTTTGCTATTACTGTTGTAGAGAACTTTCATATCAACACAACCCATCACATCCATCTATTGCTGGGGCACTGGTCTCCTTCCAATGAAGAAAGGCTTTTAGGCCTATTCCACCATGCAGGCCTAGTTGAGAACTTTAACCTTAAAGAATGATGCAGGTGTAAAAAACATACAAAAAATATTGCTAAATAATGTACTCACTTGCAGCAAAACCAACCCATCTTGCATATGGGATAACATTTCTGTCGAAGTGACTTGAAGCCAACAGGATAACTGTGGTTGTAATACAGATGCAGCCTATGAATATACAGATCAAGGCTAACAACCACTCGGGCTGAAGGTCAGGTGTGAAGCAAACTTGAGGCCTGTCATACAACGATATGCAAGACCACATCAGACCTAGACGAGTGTCACCTGAAATAAGTGAGAAATGATTGTAATTTTCTGTAACTTTCATTAGTTAATAGTAATGGAAGTTACAGAAAAATGTGGCCTTCTAATCAATAAGTTTGTAGTGAAATAAGCAATTTATATTAGAATGTGTAAATCCAGTAACAGTAGGAGTTTTCGAAGTATCTATTAATGGAATGACAACATAATTTATATGTTTTAAAGTAAATAAACTTGTGCATTTTGCCTAAATATAAATATTTACCTCCCACATCTGTAATAATCCAGTCAGGCATCGCTAAGCTGACTATAGCGAAAACATCTGCAGCCATAAAAAGCGTACCAGAAATAACAGTTAGTTTGTCCATTTTGCTTGGTTTATTAGTATTTTAATTGAGACTTTTAAACATCGACATTTTATTTATTTTCATTAGAAGAAATTTCGCGAGATTTACTGTCAGTGTCACTACAACTACCTACATTGTTGACATTGACACAAGACAATGTTGACATTGACACATGACAATGTTGACCACAGAATATGAATCGCTCGGAGAACGGTATCGTAGCTAGAAAAAGTTTAGCATCGAATAACTGAAGCTCAATAACGTTTATGCAGTTAATAATATTCCTTATTGTGATGCAATCGCAATCCCGAGACACAGACACGAACACGAACACGATATCCTAACTATTGGTGGCTGTGGAGTCCGGCTACAGAACTATGAAGCTGAAAAAGCGCGGAAAATTAAAATGTCCTGCGATATAAGATCTCATACACATAATCATGATACGATGTCTCGTCGTGAAAACATCACCTTCACTTCACTCTAGCAGGTGTTCAATGGAAGAGAGCGAGAAAGTGGCATGACGACTACTAGTATTTTTAGGGTTCCGTACCTTAAAAGGAAAAAAGGAACCCTTATAGGATCACTTGTTGTCCGTCCGTCTGTCTGTCCGTCTGTCACCGCCCTTTTTCTCAGAAACGGGTAAAGATATCAAGCTGATATTTTGCAGAGATATACAAATTTACGGCCCCAACAAAGTAGTAAAATCAAATAATGAAAAAAAATCATTAGGGATACCTCCCATACTAGTGTGATACATAAATGGGGGGATGATTTTTTTCCCGTTGTTTGGATGGTTTGGGGTATCGTTGAATAGGTCTAAAAAAATATTATAGGTCTGCTCAAACCATTTTTTTATTCAGTGATTGGTTTACGAAATATTAAGCTTAAAAGTGCTAATTTTTGTTAGACTCTTGTGTCCCCACCCCCTGTGGGCTCGCACTTGGCCGGTTTTTTCTCTATCAGTAAGATAATGTCATATATTCCTTTGTTGCCAATCAAGGTAAATAAGGTATAGATAGGCAGATATCACAAATCCAGGTGCAATGAAAAACTTTTATTTTTCATAAATAATTTTACGATAAACTTTCACACCTACCTAACTACAGGCAGGTTTTTAGGTAAGTATATATTTTTTTGTATTTTTTATATGCATTGTTAACTTAACTAAATTAAAAATAAACTCATGTTAAACATCACAGAAAATCAATCTGAATATTTAAACACAACGTCGCAGAATCATCGGTAGTCCGTAGTAGAAAGCGTGTTGTCGTTTGTCATCTTGTCGGTAGTATCTTATTGGTATTTGAGCAGTCGTGGGTCTAGGCGGGCGCGGCGGGCGGCGCGGCGGTGGAGTTGCTAGTGGCTGTCGACGTCGAGTCATCTGGCTCGTCGATCTGGAGCCACGGCATCCGCTTCTGCAGCTCTTGCCTGTAAATTGTGGTTTATACTTATTTTGAGTGAGATTTGCCTTAAGTATATGTGCCGAAGAACGAATGACCGCTGGGGCAATATAAGTTCTCAAATGTGGTATATGGCTCGCCAGCACGCTAAACCGACGACCTTAATAGACAGTTGGCCGGTAGTGGCTGGATGAGGAAGGCCGAAGGTCTCTCTCTTGTGGGAGGCCTCTGTGTCCAGCAGTGGACTGTTACGGGCTGATGATAATCACGATGATGTGTGCGCTAACCTGTATCTCGGATGACTGATGGCATACACCCACGGATCTACGCATGCAACTATTTTGCATGTCACTGCTGGAATCATGGTCACCTGGAAATAGAGCATATAGTTAATCGTTATAAACTTAAACTACTAGTCATATAATTTATTCAGTAAGTGTTAAGAATAAGTTTGTATTACGTAGGCTATTATAAGTAGGTATATAGTTACTTACAGTGAAACTATAAAGTCCTGAAATTAATGTTTGAGGAACTAAAATTTTCAGGAGCCTGGCACCATTAGAAAAGAAACATAAAAGTCATAACAATAGGGAATATGCGTAAATTTTTTTAATACTTTTATTGGATAGTTTTACATCACTTTATTATTGTAAAAAAAAAATCAACGCCAAAATAAGTAATTTAAGGTATTTTAAAGAAAGTTAAAAAATTACAACCATCACGACCACTTTGAAATTCCCGTCAGGATGGCGGGCTGGTGTGACGTCATAATCTTTTAATTTCACGGCTCAGAATAATGAGTCCCGTCAGTCGGCATAGATTTTTTACCTAATCAAGTAATCACAGAGTACTTTTGTATTTTCAACAAACCAATGTTGTCATGGTAACAAACGAAAAAGGAAATGTATAAAGTGTGATCAGTGGCTGTTTTGTAATGGTAATAAAGTGTGACCAGTGGCTGTTTTGTAATGGGAGCTCGTAAATAGCTACTAGTAGCTCTTTTGAAATGGGAGCGCGCAAACCAGAGGACCTTTGTACACAATATTACGCTATTATGGCAATATGAATATAAAGTAATATTTGTATTGTATGTAAGTACTTACTGTAACTTTGGTTCTCAGTAAGAGAGGCTAGGGTTAGTGGGTCATTCTATTCTATTATCTGTGGGGGTGTAAGAACCTGCACCTGGCTCTCTTGAATGGAACCATTGTGCATATCTCAAAGGTCTAAACCCCCTTCCTAAGCTTGGACCATTTCCCACCACGCTGGTCCACTGCGGATTGGTGGGTTCACATATCTAAATGTGCTTTATCTAAATATTGAGGTTTCCTCACGATGTTTTCTTTCACATGCTACATGATTATCCCCGAATAATCATGTAGCAAATAGTGTAATAATCATAATAATAACATATTATCTTTTATTTATGATAAAAACTTTTCCGCAGCTGGCCACAGTTTACTCGTTCATACTGCGTAATAAATTTAATGTGTCAAGTTCTTCTGATTACGAGAATTCTTCCAAAACATAATTTAGAAAAAAATAACAACTTTTGAAATATACTAACGACTGCCATTATAACCTAAAAGTAGAAAGAGCAACTTGTGTCATGTTCATGTCATAATACTTACAATACAAATTTAATTTTATTGTGTTACAATATGGAGCATATATGAGTGGCTCGTTGACTAGCGAATGGCTGTTTACGCCTCATTACAATAGAACAACTAGTGGCAGCCCATACACTACCAACAAAAAATATAAAAAGTCCTAAACTTTGCAAACAAACAAGCATATCAAACAAGAAGTGGAGAGGTTATAGGAGGCTAGGGTCTATTGGAAGAATTTTTATGTGATCCATCGTATCTGATCACAACGAGCATCACAAACACTCGGTGACATTAACATTTCTTTGTTTACACTTGACATTTATTTAACTTCCGCCGTAAACGCAAAGAAGTTATTATTCTGAGATTGATATATAAAGAATTTTGACGTCACATCTGCCCTAAGAAAATGGGTGACGTTTCTCTGAAGTTAGAATTTACCGAAGTTTTTTTGTACTTTTCAACTTCATTAACTTGCTCAAAAATAAATTATAATCAAAAATATTGATGGAGGCGTAGTTATGAAATAACAAAGTTTATTTTAAATAATATTTGACCTTTATTTGAACCTCTTGCATATTCCCTATTGTTTATGTCAATAGGCGGTTGGCTGTTTTTTGAATTTTCTTATTAATTATAAGAATAATCTAGATAAAAGCAATAATTTACGCTTGGTTGCAATTAGGAAGATGAAGAAAAATATTCGTAGTCAAGCTAGTGAAGTTATTTATCGAGTTTTAATATAATTTTTAGCGGAACATCAAGCTGGACACATTTTGTCGAATTTGGAGGATTTTTACGCTCGTACAGCGTCTATGACGGGTATGTAGCATTGTACAAATTGTAATAACTCATTTTATATTAGTACCAACGCTTCATTTATCGATAAACCTAGGTTTAGAGCCCAAGTCGAACATTGTTTACATACCACTGATTGTAGGTTTCATCTGGTTTCAGTTGAGTCAAACCTTAACATTTTGATACTTGAAGATATATTTTTGTTTACTTACTAAATTCACATTGTGTGAATTTGGGGGGCATTGTGTAACTCAAAAAGATTTTTTTATTTTATTTTATAGTTATATCGGACCAGCGTGCCAAAGAGGGCAAAATATGGAATATTTCTAACTCCTGGAAGAAACAGAACTGGCCGTCCAAAAAGAGAAATTGATGTCTTTACTATGTGTGCCCTTCGTCAACAGATCCAGTTTTTTATACAGTTGTAATAACGTTATCTAAATAAATATTTATTGGTTTCACTATTAGCCTTCATATTAACACCTTCTAGCTTGTATAAGAGCTTTTTTGTGGATGGTAAGTTGTTTTTAAAATACATAAATAGGTAGGAAGTTAACAGGCAAAATTTCAAGTATCAAAGTCAGTTATGTTTCGCTATATAGGGTTGCTACATGAAAGATAGCAGTGCCCTCATTTAATTTCAGGACTTTATAGTTTCACTGTATATTATTATTTTGTTATTATTGGTACACCGCCCTCTAATTTGTCACTTTGTTTCCGCAATATAAGGTTGCCTGTAAGAGATCGCTCTCAGCGATAAGGCCGCCCATTGCACATTAGTTCTAGTCTATGAGTATGTTTTTTGTATGTCTGATTTATGTGGTGTTCAATAAAGCAATATTCTATTCTATTATTTTGAAAGGATGAAAATATGCCTCAGTGAATTGGTAGATGATTATAGGATAAGGTGGCTACTGGCTACGTATAAGCGACAGCCACATAAGCCTAGGGCCTAGACCATAAACCAAACCAATGAATCACTCACTCCAGGGGTCAACAGCTGTTGGTCTCCGTATGCCCCGATGAGCGACATGACGCCGTAGGGCGTCCAGGAGGCCACGAACAGGAAGCAGACGGTCAATGCCGCCTTGGCGATGCGCACCTCCGCCGACTCCGCGTTCGCGTTCTGGTTAGACCGAAGAGATTCTACGTTCATCTTCTTCGCTTGCTCTCTGGAATTGAGGGGGTTTTATTAGTTGTGAATCTAACTTCGATGGTAATTTTTTAAAAAAAGCCCCTTTCCGTGGTTGAATTTATTTGGTTATTAAGTGCGTGCAATGATAATCTGTTGCAAATTAAAATATACTTAAATTTGCGGCGGCCACGCGGCTAGCGGTTAGTTGCGTAAGGGCTTTAATTATACCTTTGGACCTTCGTTATTCCTTATTACTACATGTACAATATATTATGCACCTGCCTAATATTTCACCTGTAAGCATAGTAACAACAGGTATCCACTAGCTACGTGTTAACAGGCTATCACTTATCACATTTGCACATTTACGATCTTCTTGATAGGACGTAACCGAGAGGAGTAAACGCTGACGTGTTTCGGTGAAAAATTACGACTCCATTCCGGTTTATGAGTTTTCTATCGGGTGTAAGGGGGGCAGCGCCGTTGTGGCGCAACAAGTGGGGTGACGAAGAGTGATGCCACACGGGTGTTGTGTGTGCGTTGTAGCACGACGCTCCATAGGTACCTATACACATCTAAATCTGAACAAAATGGTACACTCACACGATGTGATAAAATTATGGACGCAGAAGGACGAGTTGTGAAAGGGATCTGCATTGTGACTACGGAGCCGAACGTATTGCCGGTAACCAGCAGGTAACGCAATGCATATGGCACTCACTGCGGCTGCGTTGAAATCATGCGTTTGCAACCATAACGAATGTGCAACATCGCTCGAAGGCTCACCTCAGCGCTGCCTCGTGGGCAAACACCTGCTTGACGATGCCGGAGTAGAAGTAGATGATGAGGCTCATCGGAAACACGTAGCTGCACGTGAATATGCAGCCCACGAACAGCTTCGTGTCGAACGTGTTGGTCAGATAGTCGAATGTGCATGAAGTTAGGTAGCCCTCTGAAATAAATGGTAGAGGTATTAGGGATCGCGCAGTTAATATCGCTAGCTAGTAGCTAAACGGGCGAGCTAGGCAGGCGAACATCGTTTATTCACCTCGCGAGCTACCCACCAACTTGAAACGATGTTCACCTGCGTAGCGGTTGCCTGTGGTGTGGCCTGCGCTTTAATCACGGTCGCCATATACATATAACTGCTACCTACCAGGAACATATCGGCCCCAAATCTTCAGGAACGGCAGGAAAGCCCATGGAGTGGCGTAAAGCCACACTATGATGATCATGAGTATGACCTTCCCCCTAGACAGGCGTCCGTCAAGCGGTCGCGTGATGGTGGAGTGCCGGTCGTACGCGATGCAGGCGTTGGTCATGCCAGCGCCGATGCCGCTGTAGGCGCCCATGAGAGCGAAGATCTGGCAGCCCAGGGTGCCGGTCGCGAACCCGCGCATCGCGCTGTTGTAGATGAAGAGAGGCGCTTTCGCCATCATTATGAAGTCTAGTATGGCTAGCTGAAGGATGAGGAGGTTGCTTGATGTTCTTAAGCTTTTTGTTCTGGAAAGAAAGAATTTGAATGTAAACTATGTAAGTAAGTACTTAATCGTGAACCATGATTCACGATTCACAAGGCCCATACAAACCTAGTGATTCTTTTTTACACCTTATTCAACCAATAATAAAGATTTTCGGCATACAAATACATAAGTATATAGATTTACCTACTTATCGAAACGCATCCAGGAAATCTTTTGTGTTACTATAAAGTAAGATTTAATAAACTTACGTAGAAAAGATATAAATGACGAGTCCGTTCCCGACGAGCGCGGCGGCCGTGAGGAAGATGTAGAGCAGCGCGAGCGCGGTGTGCGCGGCGGCGGGTGGCGCCTCGTACTGGAACCAGTGCTCCGGCACCATGGCCAGCTCCTCGCCCGACAGGCCCGCGCCCAGCATCTCCACGCCCTCGCTCGCTCTGTCACCATAGATAAATGTGGGTTAGATGAAGCCCGGTTGTGTAGGGTTTTCGAGTATAAAAAAAGAATCCACGTCGCAGGTGAAAGATTCACGAAGAAAACTTAGAATGTTTGTATCGAATAAATAATTATTCTCTCACGCTAAGTTGCAGAAAGGAACTTAAAGCTAAGCTTAATATTAAATCTATGTACCTATGTTTCTTTCTATCCGTAACTGTCAAAGCAGGGACAGCCTTGTAACTCAGTGTGAGAATAATTATTTATTCAATACAAAAAAATATCTTCGTGAACTCTAGTACTTTTCTTCATGACGTGATATGAAAATCTTTGATCTGGGGGTGGGTATAAAATATATTTTTTGTTGACTGTACATATAAAAATTAACTCAAGCCCATCCTCCCTAGTCTAGATCTATTGTTAGTCACTAACACGCTGGATAAATGAAGCCCACCATCTGGTACCCAACGTATAAGAAGGCGTTGTTATCACATAAACTTTACTGGGTGTATTTAGGCAGGGTTTCAACTCTAAATTCAATTGAAGTGCTTGTAAGTCCGATTTTATTGTGGGATCCGGTGTAATATGAAGATCTGCTGGTCTGGCATAGTGGGGACCCTGCCTTGCACCTTACACCGTCCAGGGTGGACTAAAATAATAAATGAAAACATGTGAGTAGTTACTTGAGCGCGGCGAAGAAGGGCCCGAGGCCGGAGTCCTCAGTGCGGTTGTCCATGCTGCTGCCGAGCAGTCCTCGGTAGTGCGGCCCCCCACTGACTGACTGCCGCAGCGGCCTCCCACGCCCTGCCTTTATACCCTGCACCTCGCGCTAAACGGATTGCCGAGATTATCCGCCGTATCGCCTCTGATAGGATTTGCACAGGTTTTCAGCACTGATTTGTGCTGACTTGTTTACGAATGTAATCAAAGCTTGGGTGGAGGTGCGGCCTCCATTAGTACTGGGTTAAAGGCCTCTGATGCCGTAGTAATGTTACACGAGTTCCGTGCGCAATGTGTGGCATGGGTTCCGTAGATTAACTTTTATTTTTATGCCGAATCTTGCAGTGTATTGTATACTTATTATATACTATATTGTATACTTATGTGTAATGTATAATATTTGTGCATAGTTTTACAATTTATTACATTAAATATGGGTGGGGGTTTTTAAATTGGGTATGAGGTTCTGAAGGCACAAATTCAAATCTTTGGGATCTCAAAATCTAATTCTTTGTTTGAAAGAAGAGTGGCGAAACCTGACCCGCTTTGCATAAGTTAGCAGCCACTAACCAAACCTATTTTAAGTTCTTGATAAAAATGTCTATTATCAGGGAAAAATATTTAAAAAATCTAAACCATGGGGTTCTTGAGATATTAGGGTTAAAAAGTAAATTAATTAAATATATTTTTTTCGTTAAATAAGATTTTGATGAATTGTACACGCACAAATAAGTTTTATAATCTAAATCATGGGATTCCCAATACATAGCGCATCACAAAATGTATTACATGATTTTATTTATGCAAATAATATCATAATTACTTTTGCACATTTCACACTCAGAAACCTATTTTTATAAAGATACCAATTTCAAAAATTATTTCATTCTATTCAAGTTCCCGTTATCCCGAAGTATTATAAAATATTTTTTATCCAGAAATTCCCACGGAACACTTTTAAAATCAATTTTTAGCTCGAGGGTAACATCTAGTACAGTAGAAAGACTTGATCTTTCATCACCTATATCTTCGTTCTCCCATGCCTCGTAATAATAAAATTAATACCAGTATATGCTGTAGTCACGGACTACACGTCAGTGTATGTTTCATCAATGGCCGCTCTGGGTCATGGCGCCATAGAGAAATGGCCATTCTCCTTCGACTCTCATGAGTCTTTCCGTAGATTTTTTTGTACAAGAAAAATTTATGACATTGGTAAAATTTATTTTTCTGCTTCGACATCAATATTATAGTAAACAAACTACAGGATGGAACAATTGAAAGTAGGGAGTTTATATTAACAACAATTTAATAGACATCACAACAACCATTTGGATGTATTATTTACACAATATTTATATTCGCATCAAAGTTAAGTAATATTAATGATACAAAAATCTAACAATCAGTTTCCAAATTGACATTCAGTCGGATCGTATGATGTGATGAGATTTTGAATGGGGTCTAATTAAAATAACATTAATTTACAGTACTTATACTTTGTAACACATAGCAAGAACTCTTTGTCAGCAGTCAAATCCATACATTTTATCTGTCATTTGCTAGTTGTCAAGGGAGAATGTATTTTATTCCCCAGGCATAAACATCTTCAATCAAACGCCATAGGACTCTTGCCATATTTTACAAAGCATAGTATAATATTTAGCTACCGTTGCCTAATATTTATGTACTCTAAATCAGTGAATGGTGGGGTGTAGATACTACTAAGTATGTATTACAATTTTCAGAATCATGGTAAACACATTATTACTATACAAAAAGGTTGTTTACACAACCCAATAAACTAAACTCAGAGCTTATTTTATACATGACCTAAAGTATTATTAGTATTACAATACTTATTAGGGAATTCCTTTGGAAATTTGCAATAATTCACTCATCCCTAACTCAAATTTACTTTGCTCTATATCGATTCTTATTCTAAATTAATCGCGAATTTCCAAAAATGAACACACTGGATACATTAAGTACGGGTACTTATACCTATACGTTAAATATTCAAAATTATATACAATAACTCAAATGTTCAATACAATGGAACATTATAGCACAGGGACACGTAACTACATTAACAATTTTACCATGGAAACAGTACGGTAATCGCTAAATGCACTAGCAATTTTCAGGCAATCTTTTATTATTTATACCTATTTCAATAATTACTTTAAACACCTCAAGAAATTATAGAAAAAAAGAAAAGAAAGGCAAGTGGTTTGGTATACTACGCCGCGTTTCCGTAGCAGCGTAGCGACGTAGCTCGTAGCAAGAAATATCGTAGCACCGAAGCGGCGTAGCATGTGGAAAAAGGTTAGTTAGAATAATTCAATTTTAGGTTTCATAGTTAATGGGCATCTTAGCTGATGACAAATTTCATATTGAACAAACGAACGAAGGTTATCGAGTTCATCAAAGTCGATAACAGACAAATTTTACGTAAAATTACGAACTTCAACGATATTTTTATGTTACAACAGTGCACCAGGTAGTAAGTACGGTGGCCTGCGCCTAAAAGTATACAGGCGGAGTTTTTAAAATAGCGATCCCTGATGATGAAGGGACCAGCTACATCTGTTATAAATCCGGGGACGTGTTGTGTGTGATGTGTGTAGCAGTGGTGTTTATGTGGATATGCTTGAGCAGCATGTGAGCTTGAGATCGCTATTTTAAAAACTCCACCTTTATACTTTTAGGCGCAGGCCACCGTACATTTTATAACATCCTATTCGATTCAATTTTATTCGTTGGATTGATTCTAAGAAAATAAAAACTCTTCAAATGTGTTTTCCAATACTTAACACTACCAACCAAACCCCAACCAATCGAATTTCACCGGAATTTTCATGAAACAAACATGATAAGATCGCGACTAACAAACATGTAAGTAAGCAAGGTATCTTGTGATAAATTATTGGAAGAGCTGGGTACTTGGGTAGGAAACAAGACCTTTACCTATAGGGATGTCATAATATCTGAGACTATACGAATATTCTACATTACAGGTTTTAAACTGGGTTTTAACGATACAATCAATAATGTTTAATGCCAACTAATAATTAATGTAAGTATCTTTTACTCGTTTTATTAAACAAATTCGCTTTATCAGTCTTTTTACATGGATTTAATTTATTTATTACAAAAGTGTTTAAAGTTTAAGTGATGAAGAATATCCCGTAGTAGGTTTATATATAGTTATAGTCAAATATTAGTATATTATCACAAGTCAAATTTCCTTTTATTCATAATATTTTATCGGTTTTACACGATTTACTCGTATAAGATGTGAGGGTGAAACAGCTACTCTCCTGACAAAGATGTCCATGAAACTACGACGATCACATTTAATAGTATCTTCTCGTACTTATGACAACAGTTTCTTAATTCCTATACAATTTTCAACACTGGGTCCAAAAAATAGACAACTGTCGCTATTATCTATCCCAACGAAGACATTTCGAAAATCTGAGAGTATATTATTAAAAAAGGACAAATTAATAGACATAGTAAAAACTTCGTACAAACTCTACTGACGTGCGGCGGTCTTATCTGCTATCAGTTGAAGAGCCTCTGAAGAGGGCAAGAGAGCCTCATTGACCTGTCTGCGCGTGGACGTCAGGGGAGGGGGGCGGGGACTCCGCGAGCGCGGGGGACGGGGGGTCATCCTCCACTTGGATGCACGTATCAGGCCGCGGCTCCGGCTCACTGTCTACCTCTATCGTGACCGGCTCACTCTCTTGCACAGTCACAGGCATTACTTCTTCACTCAGCGGTGTAGCAACTAGTTCTGTGGGGGGTGACGGGAGTGCCTCACTTGGTGACGTCACTAGCTCGGTTGGTGGTGAAGTCACTAGCTCGGTTGGCGGTGACGTCACTAGCTCACTGGGTGGTGACGTCACGAGCTCGCAGGGCGGTGACGTCACGAGGAAGCTGGGGGACGCGGGGGGCGTCGGCAGCGGCGCGCTGTGCGCTCTCAGGGCCTCATGTTCCACCACTAGCCGCGTCACTTGCTTCTCTTCGCTTTGATCTTCTTCTGGGATTCTGTAATAGAGAGCAGTGGTGTGTTACTGCTAGATTTAAAAGTAATACTTACTAGAGACTATAGGTAATAGTTGTTGGTACTTACTTGGCAGAATTTTCTTCTGTTTTGTTGATGGTTGTTATGCTAGCAGCGGCGTGTTCTGAAATAAATATTCTATTAAGTAGTATCTATTCTATCATTAAAACTTGTGGCAATAGAATATCAAACGGGGATGTTACGGTTCATTAACTTTTCGCCCATAAAGTACGTATTTTGTGAGAAAACTTTCGTTAGGCGAACTATGGATTGACTGGACTGTTTTTTACTGAACACTATACTAACGTTGCGGCGAGGCGTCGTCATGCAGCCGCCTCTGCCTAGCCAGGGGTCGGCGGCGGGTATTGTCGCGCACGCGCAGCGTCACCGCCCCCGCGCCCCCCGCGGCCCCCGCATGCAGGTCCATGGCCAGCGACGACTGCGACCCGCACTCCGACTCCGCTGCGCTTGCGCTGTCGAACTCAAATGATTTTATTCATCGTATAATATTTTTTTTCTTGATGAACGTATTTTTTTTACAAAATACTGTAGTTACGTGCCCTGGTTGTCTTTTGAGACGAACGGAGGCAAGAAACTCTTGAGCCTTGAGAGTGTGCTCATTAAGAAGGGACTGTTTGTAGAATACAAATTAAGATTTCAGATATAGATTTATTTAAAAATGCTTATTATAAAATAAATACACAGACGTTCCATGTGCAGAACATAGATAGTGATAGTGGTCAATAGCAATATTAAACAGGAAAAGTTTTCAATATTTAAAGTACACTAGTTTACAGCACACACAAAAGATTGAAGTCTTTAAATTTTAAGTTTGAGTTTTGGAATTGAATGAATTAGATAATCATAGTCAGTAATAGGAACAAGGAAAGTCATACATCTAACAAGGACTTAGCAGCAGTATTAAGGAGAGAGCAAAAGCATAGCGCAGAAGCGGGCATGAGCAAAATGGCGGCGGCGATACCTGACAGCGGAGTGCGGCGGCTCGTCGACCGACAGCGCGTAGCGGCGGAGGGGGCGGCGCAGCGCGGCGGCGGGGAGGGGGGCGCGCAGCCCGGCCAAGCGCAGGTCCGGCGCCGAGCCGCAGCGCGCGCGCGCCCCGTGCCGCGCTCTGCACATACCACACTCACTGTCTAGCTGTCTACCGCCTCCGTCACAGGGCATGACCGAATGGGATGCATGGCTTGCGGTTTAAGGATCCACAAGATTCATGTTGATCGAATCACAATCGTCAGGTAGAATTGAATCCTGTAGAACCTTTTGCATTATGTAGTCAAAGTTGGGGTTAGTAAAAGTAGCATAATTATGAAAGTGGGAATGTAAAACGTTAACAAAAATGGCTTCAAATCTCCTGATAGAATGGGGACGGGGCTGTGATAATGCCAGCGTAACTACGGGGTTATTAATAAAAAACAAGTGAGTTTTACTTCAGGCAGTGTGTACCTGTGTGCGTGCGGCTGGCGGTGCTTGTGCAGCGTGGCGAGCGGCAGCGCATGCGGCAACGGCAGCGCCAGCGGCAGGCGGTACACGCCGAGCTGGTCCAGCCGCGCGGGGGCGCAGCGCCGGGGCGCCGGCCGCGGCAGCGACGTGGGCCGCGCCGGCGTCACTTTCGCCGCGCTGTCTCTCGCCTCAAACGTCATTACGCACGCCGCTACCACTATAAAGCCTGCAATTTTCACGCTACATCATGCAATGCTCTTCAAAGCCAGTCAAGTTATTGAAAAATTGTGTTACTAGGTGTTATAAGGAAAGTTACCCTACGATTTTTCTAAGTATTAGAACTAAATTAGAACCTTGCGAAGCTCATTTTATGCCAGAATTATGTGAGGAAACAGCATGCCGATTTAAAATTGAGACGAAAATGCCTATTTATTAAAATTTAAACTTGTTAGAAATCAAAATAAAAATGTATTTTACCTCCGAAGCCCATAACAATAGGGCCCGCGTAGGAGAGGTTGTTGAGATGGAAGCCCCTCGCCTCGTCCTTCACCGATATTGTGGCATTCCCTCGTATTTCTTCTGCCACTGATAATGTGTCTGCATAGTATCCTAGAATAATCACATTAAAATTAAAACCAAATTAGCTCCAACAATAGCTGATTACATAACGCTATAATATGTACGCTTGAACGTAGGCATGTCAGCATGAGTGAACATTTTAATTAGCAACTGCTAGACAATGGTTGTGCATGTCAGGAAGCGTCAGTCGGACGGACGTGTTAGCGGCTGTGTGCAGACTCGCCGCCGCCGCCGCCGCCGCCGTCACGTCACGTCATTGCGATAGCTTATGTGGGAATGTGGGGCGCTAAGAGGGTGGCTCGCTTGCGAGTCCGTCCCTGGCTAACCGTACTACTTCATACAAGAACTGGATATCTTTTGATAAGTAATTTTATTCAGAGATTGATAAAATAATCGTAACGATTGTGAAGGCTACAAATACAAATTAATACAGTAGTTAAATTAAAAAAATGCACGTTATAATAAACTATTATATAAAATGTATTTGTTCACAACGACAACATTTAAAAAAAAACATTACATTAAATGTTTATCTACTTATTGTGGTACTATAAGAAGTTAAAAATTTCATTTCCCTTGTTTCGGCAACAAGTGGACAATCCCATACGAACTAACACCGAACAATGGGTTAGGACGGCTCCGGCTGTAAGTGGCTGGACTTAGTATGTCATTGTTACAGAGGATTCGCTGAAACTGCCGGCATATAGCTTTGTAATACGACAGCCGTTGTAGAGCACTTTGCGAGAAACGAATGTGAAGATTAAAAGCGATTGCGTTGATCCTTTTACACGACTGCGGCGAATATGTTCTAAAAGGGAGGTTTTAGTATTTTTTGAAGTTGGTGAGTAGATAAATTGTAGTTATAAAGATAATTTGAATTTGTGATGATGTTTAAGTATTCGGTGTAAATATTATCCAAATAATTGTGTTTTTTGGTAAATAAGAAGGTACCGTAGGTATATTTATAGAGCTTAGTTAGTCTTTTAAAAGCGAATCCGAATAACCGGAAAATATACTAATCGGATTGAAAAAGTGAGGGCTTTTACAATCCGATTAGTAGGTATATTTTCCGGTTCGACTGAAAAACAATAGTTTCAATGATTTCAATTAAATACCTAAGATCAATAAATCACGATTATGTGTATGAAAACACAAGGCACCTATTACACCTAGGTATCCTATATATCTAGGTTATATTAAACTCTTATGAACTTGGATCAATAAGCTCGCAGCATCAGAGGCCCAGTAGGTACAATACCTATGTATTATGTACCGGTATGTAAAGCTGTATGCTCTCGAAACGAAGCCTCGTCGCAGCCGGAAGCGGAAGCGAGCCGGAAGTGTCACTGGCGGAACAACCGGCCGGCATCCGTCAGGGCGCTGTACTGGGACTATTTTCATTTCATTCTTAAAATCTTCATGATCGAAGTCATTAATAGGTCATCATTCTAAATATCGGTTTCTTATTTATACCAGCTTTACAGCTTCAGTGTATGAAAATATAAGAAATAGGTAAGTACGTAAAATGTATAGTAAAAAAAACTATTTGAATTAAAACCACTGAAGTTTTTAAATAAACAACATAGATCAAACAAACTGGGCAACCGCAAATAGTACTCAACAACCAGCCAACATAAAAAACAGACACTGTTTATTGCTTTCATTTCTTATATTCTGTGTACCTACATATACGAGTGTGTACTTTATTAACAAAGGCTTCGGCCGTTCTAATCAGAGGGAAGATATTGGAAAAAAATACCCGAGAGAAAACACGATGTCGGCGGACCCGACTCATTGTTATTACGAAACGGGGGGGTCACTCTATATTCCGAAAAACTAAGTTTCGGAGTACTGCTGTGCGAGCGACGACTCTATCTTGTTTGTTTGTTTGTTTGCATATTAAACGTGCCGATTGCAAGACAGCTCTCATTCGTTCGTTTTCGTCAGTATAAAGTAACCCTCGGGGCCCTCAGGGACCCATGCGCACACTATTACAGCGGGAGAAGTTTCATTGCGTATTAACAGTACACTTCCTTAATATTTCACGCAGTAATTGTTGGCGCTATCTTGCGTAATTAACACCCTGGTGTTGCAAGCAACGAGGCTGGTGATGAGGATAAATGGTGATGGAAATGATGCCATGAATCTTCTTATTAAAGGAAGGGTTAGTTACTTAATTCTTTATGTAGTTGCATAGGATAGGATTGAGGTATCGGGGTTTTCCGTTTTGTGTCCGTTGTTGAGGGCACCGTAGCTTAGGCGGTAGTGAAGCTGCTTCCGAAGCTTGGGGCCGCGGGTTCAAATCCCGCCCAGGGCAAAAAAAAATGTGAAGAGCATTAATTATGTTTGCCTTGTCTGGTTGTCGTTTGTCTATTCAATATGTATCTATATATGTATTTGTGTAGATATATCAGCTGTCTGACATCCATATCACAGATTTTGTGCCTAGTTTGGCGTCGGATAGCCGTGTGTGAGATGTCCCCACATATTTATTATCTATTCATCTTGCAACAACACAAGTACATACATACCAATAGTGGCCATGGCGGCGCCGAGCAGCATGAGCAGCAGGCCGGCGGACAGCGCGCGGCACGCGTGCCACAGACACGTCGAGCTCATCTTGCCCCGGACCACCTGCGTACAGAATAATATACATATAATCATAGTCCATATTCGGCGGAAGTAAAACTTTCCGCACGAGTGCGGTACAGTACAATAGTTTTAACTTATTCACTAGTTACCTACCTTTGTTTTAAAAATTGTATAACAGTGGTTTCAGATTAGCGTATTTAAAGCTCATTATTGGAATGTAGCATTATTAACTTGTTCGACTGTGGTCGCGCTTCTACCAAAAACGAGCTTATACACGCGTAAAATACGGTAGTCTGAAAAAGCTTTAATGCTGTGAGAGGAAATATAAAGTAAGTAAGTTGATACATTTCGAAACGATCACATTCCAAATATTCATGATATTATTTCGTAAGTCCTTTATATGCGAGTATAGTTGCATAATACAACTTCAAGCACCACGGAAGTGTTGTTCAAATGGTTGCTAGTAGGTATTTCATGTTGAATATCTCGATTCATATGTAAATTCCACAACTTGTGCCGTGACCCGGCCGAGTTTGTTCAGAACTGCTGGCGAGGGAAATCTGCCCTAATAGAGAACTACGCGCATGCAGCCAGCTTCCAGTGCACATGCACAAATATAACTTATACTAGTATTCAAGTTGTATCGAGGTTAGCACACAATATAAGTAGGTAGGTACTGTAAGTGTCTATGTGCTTCGGCGAGCGCGGTTGTTCCTAGAACTGTGCTGTAAATTTATGTATGTAGGTATGCATAATTACACCTACATAGTTGTACATACTTGCAAGTTTAACTTTGAATCAGTGTTAAAAATGTTTTTAAATTATGAACATTTTCAGAACTTAAGTGGAATTGAAAAAAATTAATAAGTTGTAAGTATTATTTGCGAAAAGCAAAGTGGTGTACAAGTGTAGTGTTGTAAAATAAAATTAAAATGGCGGTGGTTTTGTAACCTGTAAACTCAGTGTAAAGGGTCCGTAATTTCAATTTCAGTCCCGCATAAACCTGCTTACATACGGGTATAACATTAACGGAGGTGTAAAAAGCCCTTCCGGTTCATATTGTTTAGCGAACATTAACTCTGAATTAAGCCCTAAAGTGATGAAGTCATTAAAGAGAATACCTCACAAAGGCTTTATGGAAAGTTTTTAATTTGTTCGCGAGGTTCGTGACCCGCCGACAGCTCACGCCGACTCACATTACTTAGATGAAACTTTTCTTAACTGAATATAAGATTTCTTTGTAAATTATTATACTAATAAGAGGGTATAATTATACGTTCTTATTAAACTTTGCCCTTTTTGCCATAAATAATGTTTAAAAGCAGAGTTTTCTGCTTTGTTACATAAACTTTCATGAGCATGAGGGAAAATGCACATTTCTAGCACACGTATTTACAAATAAACAAACCACGGTCACGATACATCGCGTGAGACGTAAGACGATCATAGTTCGAATGTACTCAGGGGTTGCGTGCGCAACAAGTCCTCAGCCAACTGTTGATCAGCCTCGGTCTGGTTACATTCTTGTGCTGGAAGGGTTGATGACCAGATTCGAGATGACAGATGTAAGATTGCGGTGGACAGAGGGATGAGCGGTGGCGTGGTGTGTGTGTGTGTGTGTGTGTGTGGTGTCGCGTGGTACCTGGACGTTCCAGGTGGCCCCGGAGGCGGGGTGGGCGCGCCGCAGCGGACCCGTGACGCTCCGCGCTCGCCTCATGCCGACTGTCCGCCACGCGCGCCGCAGCCACCCTCAGCTCCACGCAGCAGACTCCGTGCCGTCTCTGTCTCCCATCTCACACTAACAACAGCTTTCAGAGCGAGATGCAAGAGCGAGTGAATCCAGGCGGAGCTGCGCGCGCACCCAGCCTCCCTGCTCCGCGGAGCGCGGCTCACTCTACAACTATAGACGTATATTGATCTCGCTGTTTTTGTTGTTCATTATGGAGTTTGACGTGTCACGTGATACGTCTCAATTAATTAAACAGCCGCCATGATTTTTTGCATTTTGTAGATTTCGTTGGGGTTACAGCGTATGTTCATGCGTTTAATTGTCGCATTTTCAACTTTTGTCGTGCATTAATTAGTCAAGTAAAAGGTTAGAATGTTTATAATTCAGATCATTTTTAGATCTTAATTACTGAATTTTATTGTGTTTTTGGGTTGATACGTATATTATTTACACTGAATATCCGTAATATATTTTATTGAGACATTACTTTCTGCATACAGCAGGATGGAATGTAGGTTAACGACAAAGATTACTCGGCGTAACCCGAGTTATTGAGCGACAAGGATTTCGGCCAAACGTTTGTAGGTACGTAGTTAGGTACGCGACCACTAATAAAATCAGGTTAGCTTAATGGCCTGTAACTGTTTTGTTTCTTAATTAGAGAGAACAAACTGAAATAAATCCAGTTATTCCAACAATCTTGTTTAGCACTAGTTGACGTGTAGACCAATATTTCACACGGTTTTAGTATAAACAGTAGGGCTGTTAAAAGAACTAATTATGCTAACTAGGTATTATTTCGCAATTTTATTAATGACATATGTTATTCAGATCGTCCAGTTGTAGATATTTCAATATTTATTAAGTTAACTAACTAACTAACTAACTTTACTACCAGAGTGCGGGACTCCCTTCACGGGTCATTCACGGTACATCATAATCCATAGGTAATCCAGGTACCGATATCTTAATATTTATATTTTTATCATTGGTTTTATGTCCTCCAATTTTAAATGTTACAGATGGGGATTTTACCACTTTGCAGTTAAGTATCACTCGCGCAAAATATATATGCAATTTATAAATTTGGAACGCTTAAAATGACCCTTGGGTTGCGAACAATAAACCCCAGCATCAAGTATAATAATGTCTAAATACGTCGGGTCTGTATAAACATAACGCGTATTTCGTCATTTTAGTAGGTACTTAATGTACGTACATTATATACGGTTTACCTACGTATACACACATATAGAAAAGATCGAAAGGGTCGTTCAAAAATAACGCAGCATATTTTTGAAGTTATGGGGGACGGATATTCTTATTTTTGCGGACAAAAACGATAAAAGGGAGCATAAAACTGCCGTGTATGGCTTGTATTGGATATCTTTCCTGAGAGTCGAGTGGTGTTACAGTTATGTAGGTAACACTTGTCATGTTATACCGTTCTTATTTCATACGCCATAAGAGTATTTTTTTGCTGTAAGTCTCACGTGTATACTGTCCTCTACTGTAGACGCAGGTACGGTGGCAAAATTTCCGCAAACTCACTGCAGTGGTTTAACAACCCCGCCTACTGCAATAAATTGTTTAATTCGCTGGCATTTTTTTCAAAACTGCAGTTTGTAACACTCGATAAATTTTCTGACTCTCACAATATTTTATACCACAATATAACAATGAGTGAAGTTTTTATTATTTAGCCCATTCGGATGGACATTTTCAGATTGAAGCACAATATCGTTTAACCATCGCCGCTTTTCTTTGTGAGAACGGTCAATTGCAGATATGAATGTACTGAGTCGACCCGCCACTTAGCGAGGGCAAACAAAAGGAGAAAATAAAAGCTTGTAGAAAGCAACTCCGGTAGGGTATTCTATCCGTAGGCTTTGGAAAAGTATTATATGGCATTTATGTAGTTTTTACATACCTTAGTAGGTCCAACTCATCTACAGGGTGTTGCAAAAAGGGTATACTAAGCCGAAACCTACATGTGCAGCATGGTATATCTAAGCCCGAAACTGTGATCAGAATTAAAAAAAAATGTGGTTCACGTGACTTTTTACTATAAAAAATGACTTTTTTTCGGGAATTCTATTAGAACTTTAATATAGAGGTAAGTTGCTATAGTTGTAGTATTAGTAGTACACGATTGTTTCAATTAACTATGTATGGATAGGACTTCTTCGAAATAAAATTTATAATGCTGCTTTTGCTTTTCCCCAGTTGTTACTCATGCTACATTTTATTGCAGAATTTCCACGGAAACTCCTTTTGAGATGAGACGAAACTCCAACTCAACAATACAAGAGACTCGCTTCCCAATTATCTCCAAACAAATTAACATCAGCCATGACGCCCCGTAGTAGTAGGTACCAAGTAACAGAAGTGTCCTTTAGTTGCTCAAATACGCTTTAACATAGTAATATATTTAGTATTAGTGTAACAATATCATTACATACTTATAAGTAAACTGCAGCAAGCCTGAACCTGTACCAATACAAATAAGTTAGTATAAATTGGCGTATTTAGTTATAATCTACCATTATCTATCAGCTGTGACTTTAGAATCAGACGATTAATAAAATATGTAAGTATTATGGATTCTAGAAATAGCAATACTCAAAATGCAGGGTAGCATAGAAAAATGAGACAGCAAAGGTACCATAACTGTAACAGCTACAGGAATATTGCCTTACCTTATTATTGTATCAATAAGTATACTATATTGTATGGTAAAGTCATTTGTAATGCTTTTTGAATTTTGATTTATAACCATCATTGATTACAAAATATTTAAACAGCCTAAAAGTTTAAAGTCTCTGTTCTGAACAGAGAAACTCCGTTGAACAAAGTGATTTTGTACTTCACAAATGACTACGAGTTTCGTAGCCGATGTAGCTAGTTCGTAGCACATTGCTACGCGGCGTAGCTAGTGAACTACGACTCGTACCAAATGCGTAGCACATTGCTACACGCTGTAGCGCATTTGTAGCATTCGTAGCACACATGCTTCGTAGCCATTTCGTAATTAGTTAGCTTAGCATTTGGTTGCCAATTCGTGCGTTGTATTTTATTTAGTTTCAAACACTTTTTCCATCGCTATTTCTATAGAAAATATCAGCGATGGAAAAAGTGTTTGAAACTAAATAATATAGAAACATTCATTAGATGAGATGAACTCCGGCAGATCGTTCACATACTACAAGTAGGTCGAGGTCAAGGCGACTATCCTGCAGAATTTCTATCCATAGGGGGCGCGGGAGGGCTCGCTATGAACCTGTATGGCTATGTTACCCTGCGTACAGTAATAAATTTGCTTATTATAGCTATATCTATTATATTATTACACAATAAACATAAATAATAGCTTGGTTACCAAATAAGTAATTTAAACAATTTTTTACGAAAACAAACAGAAATGTTTTGAAGATCTTAAACGTAACAAAATGGTAGAGATTATTTCCTTGGTTCAATTGCGTCGATATGAGCGAGGCTTGTGAAAAGGAGGTCGGATTGTGTCGTTGTCGTGCAGCTCCAGGCTCGAGGCGCGACCCCCGGCCCGGCGGGGACTCCGCACAAGTGCCGCCTGCCGCCGCCGGAATGCCTACATGTACCTCTGGCTCACTCCCATATTCTACTATATTGTTAAGCCTCTTATGGTGAACTTTGATCCCCGGAGACGTTCAACTTAGCCATAAATGAAAATTTAGTGTCTCAAGTTTAATGTCCGATAACAAGTCGGTGCCATAAATATTTAGATTCATGCTTCTTGTTTTATGATTTATTACCCTCCACAAGAATCGAGATTACCCTCGAGTCTTTATCAATTTCGAAGATAAGGAATGTTATTTTATGAAAGGGAGCAAGCTGTCGTTGGTTATTAATGGCGAGGAGAACACAAAATGATTTTCTTCGCAATCTCGAATCCAATTTCCGACTAATGTACGTCGAGCAGTTAATTGATGGTTGACGATTGTGCATCTGAGAGATGTGGCGGGAGTGTGGGGGCGCGCGGGCGGGGTGCGGGGCGCGGGCGGGGTAGCGAGCTCGGCGCGCCGGCGCGGGTGGCGGCCCGGGCGCTGCGGCCGGGCTGGCGGCACTGGCCGGCGACCCGCCATGCGCGCCACACGTCCCGCGCCGCCGGCCGCCGCGCCGCCGGCCCGCGCGCGCCCGCCCCGCTAGCCGCCGCGCCGCCCGGCCCGCGCTCGGCGGCCGGCGCGCCCATGGAGCCGCCCTGGGAGCTGGAGCTGGAGGTGCGGCGGCACATCGAGACCTGCGCCTGCCCCTGCGACCACATGGGCTACGGCAACTACCTGGACTACCAGGTGCCGGCCGGGCACGCCTGCCTGTGCCGCGCGCTCGGCGACCCGCACGCCCACGTACGTCCCCCCGCCCCCCGCGCCCCCCCGCGCGCCACGCGCCCGCCCCCGCACCGCTTGTGATCGTGCATGCATGTAGATCCATCTCCATCTAGTTCTAATTATTTCAACAGTAGATACAACTGTGTTGTGTTTTTAGTGGTGTTATAAGTTTAAAAGGATGAAATTATGGTGCTGAAGATGAATGATAATAAATAGTATTTGGTATAATTACCTTAATAGTCGCATAATAAGTAGAAGTAGAATGAATTAAAGTAGGTACGCAGAATTACACACACGTACATGATATTCAAATTGGACGTGTAGTGGTGAGAACCTATAACCTAGCCGTCTTGTTTCGCGTACGATATTATGCAAATGTGTTTACAGCTTGTTGATATTCAATTTACGACGTCGTCATTTTTAATAACGCAAGCTGTAGCTTTAGTCTAATATGAAATAAATTTGCATGAATATAATTAAAATTTTCATAGACATTAACTTTAAATTTTTGTACAGTGTAAGTATATTACTGTGTGTAGGTTCATATGCATGGGTTTATACAATGCATTTTTGTTTTGATGTAGCATCAGACTATATATTTTGAGTTCACTGACCACGGGTCAGTAAGGCATGTCCCTGATAAAATATGCATTATTATACTCATTCAATACCTACAAGAATGAAGTTACCCAAATTTACCCGAATATAAAAACCGCTGGACCATAAGGGTATTGTACCATCGGTTTTAAAACATTTGAAGATTTACATTTAAATTGGATACAGATAACTTACGCGTTTGTTCCATGCTTGATCGATAATTTATTATATTAAGATAGGTATTTCCAATATAAGTTAAATATTTATTAATTTTTGAGAAAAATTATGAGTACGTAATATCAATAAGTTCAATATGTAGGTATATTTTTCTAAAGAGGCAATGCTATTTTCCGTGATAAGTTGTAGGTTGCAAAACTGCAGGAATTTACAATACGTATAAAACAAATCATATAAGTCAAGAACTATTTTAGAGGTCTAATTTTTACATGTACTTAGGTATTTAGAAAATTAAAAAAAAAACTACTTAGCCGTGGCATAAAGTATAATCTAAATTAAGTTCAGATTGCAAGGGTTCACCAAAAAAGGGTATCCTCCACAGTCATAAAATTATCGGAGAGCTTACAAAGTTAGAATTGCGATAAAGCTTGACGATGAAGAATAAGCACCGTGTATTTAATGATTCATTTAATCCAAAACACTTGACATTGTGGCAAGTATGATTTAAAGCGGAGTTCTGGTAGCTCGCGCCGTGCCAGAGGGCTTGTTGTGTGTTTTGCATAATATCATTGCCGTCCCTCTGTTTGTTCTAAATTTAATTCGTGACACGATAGTTAATTAGGTTATCTCCCCTTGAGGAATTTGGTTCGTTCTACAAGAATTATCAGGTACTTATATAGGAGCATCTGGTGAAACCATAAAGTAAAGTTAGTACTATGGATGAAACGTACCTACGGTCTGTCTATAATTTTGTAATATGACGATTTAAATGTAAGGTTTTCAATATCATGCATTTACGGCAAGATGTGCCATTCCCACGTGAATTCAAATATTTTACAGCTTATAGTACTTATTCTTGGACAGTTTAAAAGTTATTGGGACATAACAGAGAAAGAGAAAAAACACTTCATAAATGTAAATATTTATGTGGTCAAAATGAGCCCAAGACGATAAAATAAAAGTCAAGTATCACTAAATAAAACACTTGTAAGTATAAATAAGATAAAATGGCACTTCTAACTTTTGTTGCGTGAGTCGGCGCTCGATTTATTTCGTTAAACTTCATACACCCATTTAAGAGGGCTACAACATTTTCCATTCAGTAAAGTTTTTGGCTTTATGTACTTTGTTTTCGCCCTCATATTCTTTCCTCGTGGGGGTTATTCAACTCATTGTCCTATAGGTACTTTACGAAGGCTGAAACTTATGATATATAGTGATGTTCGCAGCACACGCCGCCAGTCGTCATGTACTGTGTGCTCTCCACTGAACAAGGTACTCTCCGTACCGTAAAACACGAAATGCTTTTCGGCTATTCATGCTTCCCATTCGCATTGTGATTTCTGTAAGCTACGTGCAAGCATCTTCTGTTATTTGCTGCTACGTGTATACAGAGTTAAGTAAATCTTAAAATACTGATAGAAGTAGTATTGGCGTTGTCTTTATAAAACTCAATGAAGTATAAAAAATACTTGGTAAAAGCTTGTACGTTTTTAATTACGGTTTAATCCGTTACTAATCTATAGAGAAGTTTGTAATTTAGTTAGACAGCAGCTTGAGTGAAGGAGTGCTTTAATCCATTGGTTCTCATAACTTCATACTTTTCAGACAACACATTTAAAGTATACGGCAAAGTTGAACACTAAATCAACGCGAAGTTTTCTGAAAGAAAAATATTAAGTCAAAAAGCTTTAGGGAGACATTTTTGCGCGGGAACCTAGCACGGGGGAAGGGAGGGGAGAGGGGGGCGATAAAATTTAACACATGTGTCCTGACGTGGAGGAACCCAGCTCTCTTTACATCTCAATTGAGCGGCACTCAATTTTATAGCGTTAAACGGATTTGTCAAGATTTGTATTTGGTTTCTTGTTCTTATGCACGCACATACTCAAACTTTCTACTTGCAAATTATCCTAATGTTTATGAATTTTCTACTTAAATATACTTCATTAATATAGTCGTTCGTGTAATACCAATAGTTAATTACCCACTAACGCTAGTAAAGCACTTGCATAATATATGAACTATAAATTACACACAAAAACATGTAAACAAACATTTACCTACAAGAAATAGTTACAAAAAACCTTACACCTACTGATTGTTACACTTTATCTAGATATAACACTCACTCTATCAAACGCAAAAATACGCTGCGATATCTTCAGAGAGAATATGAGACGGTCGAGATATCTCAACACTTGCTTATCATTTGACGCCGATGCTCTCACATCCGCCGATCAAATGCTCCCTTTGAGGTTCGCATGTCGACTGGTTTCCGGCAAGAATTGGTGCACGTTCCTTGCTCCGAGTCCATTTCCGACTGTCGACTTTTTGTGTCGAATGGAATCGAAGCCTTTCTGTCCGCACCGTGACGCGCCGCCGGGCTTCCGTTTACCGTACTCGGACGTTGGACACATTACATAGGTATATAATATGTATGAGAACTCACGAGCAATGAAAAAGGTCCAGTAGGAAAGCACTAAGTAAATTACTCCTGAAAGGAAAAGGCTCTGTAATATGAAAGTACATTTAATAGCGCTTTAGAATATTTCCAGCTAACATCTATTCTATTCTATTCTCTGTGGGGGTGTAAGTACCTGCACCTGGCTCTCTCGAATGGAACCTTTGTGCATATCCCCAAGGTCTAAACTGCCTTCCTAAGCTTGGACCATTTTCCCACCACGCTGGTCCACTGCGGGTTGGTGGGTTCACATATCTAGATGTGCTAAATCTAGATATGCAGGTTTCCTCACGATGTTTTCCTTCACCGTAAGAGCGATGGTATACATTGTACTTAAATTCAGAAAAGAACTCATGGGTACATGTCAGCGCCGGGATTCGAACCCGCATCTCTGGCGTGAGAAGCGGGCGCTTACCCGACTGAGCTACCACCGCTCCGTACTGAGCTACCACCGCTACGTGCTCCAGCTAACATCGTAAATATGTATTGTGTTCAACTTTAATTACTTATGTAATTGTATAAAAAATAGAGGCCTTTTTGTGTCGGAATTTTGTAAGTGGAACTTTTTTATTACACGTGAGTACACTCACGTGATAATAATAAAGAATAATAATAGAGAATAGATTCCCTAATCTACAATTTCTTATTAAGCAAACCAGTTTTTTTTATTATAATCTTAATAGTACGACACGACTAAACAGTAACATTACAGATTAATGTTTATTATAAATACGATGTATATTAACTATGATTGGTTTTGTTAGCTAAAGCAGCGAGGCAGTTTTGTATCAAACTACATAATTATACTAGAGATAGAACATCCTACAGTAAAATTTCATGAGCTAAAAAACCCTAATCATGAAATTTTCACAACCTCGTAGGTGTTTATACCCTCTGTGGAAATTGAACCTTTACGGTGTGAATTTTTTATTTAGGCACACACGTTTTCAGGTCCATTGACTCTAAATTATTTAGGCAATGATCAGATAATAGGACTAAGTTGAGATTGCGTACATCAGTTTATCGAAACATAACGTATATTTAACAAGATTAAATACCAAAAACGGTATTGCTTTTTTTAAACCAGATAAATCCTGAATTTTAGTCTTAATATTTATGATAGAGCCAATATAATAGAGGCAGGGATCAGCGTACTTGAAAAAGTTCCAGTGATTAGTGGAACTTTGTCATTGCTCGCGTGTGTATTAGAGAATATAAACACCCTTAACTCTAAAGGAATTGATCGTAAGCAAAACTGCACATCTAGGACAAAAAATATTTGACCCACCAACCCCCAGTGGGGAGCTGGCTGGGCAACGTTCCAAGCTCACGAAGGTTCCAATCCAGTAACCCGGATGCAGGTATTCGGGGAATTCATTTCTGCCTTATAATCTTGCTTCGCATCCTGACAAATTAGATAAATTCCGTCTAAACACATTTCGGATAACAGATTAAATTCCTAATGAATAATGATTCAGGAAGTAAGTACCTACTTACTAACGGAACAATTAGTAGTCATAGTAACTTATTTAAAATTAAACCAGTTGTGTTCAACGCTGGAAACGGTACAGGCCTCGTATCTAACAAACTTATAGAATTTTTTTGCTTATAAATATTTTCCTGGAGCTTTGTTAGATGCCACGGGCGAAGATTATACTTTAGAGAGACCCGACGTGGAAAATATCTGGTTTTTAATACGCCGCAGCCTTAAGTGTTATATTATACGTTTTATTAAATCTGTCTTAGTTGGTATTCATTTTACCTGAAATAACAAAGTAGCAGATTAAATTATTTTTTCATGAAGTAGTAAAATGAAATACCGTATATAATGGAAATACCGTAGGTATTTTATATCTATATGTAATGTACGTATGATGTAGACCTCAGCTCAGGTGACTCTTATTTGTATGTAGATGTGTTGGCCGGGTCACATATTGATCAGCTCTATCTTTATCCAGAGGCTGCGGCATGTAGCGTGCAGCTGTCTAATTTAAAGGATGACCCAGTTCAAAAATGGAGCTTCCAAAAAGGGTGTAGGTAGTTGAAAAACGTGCCGTAATATGTGGTTATAATAGACTTTGTGTTGGCACTCTCCAAGTTTCCTGCCGCAGCGAAAATCTTCAGAGTAGCTTACGGTCGGTTACTGCGGGATAATGCGAGTGCTTTTTCAAGTGACTTATATATTTGTTGATGGCGGTAGGTAGCTCGCCGCGTGCCGCGCTAAAACGACATAACTTTTAATTTGGCCTGTTTAGGATCCCGCCAAGAGTTTCGGAGTTCCCGGAGAGACACTCCTCGTTAAATTGAGTAATTTAATTTGCAAAATTTATATTCTTCAGCTCGTCGGATGCTGTACGCATTGCAGTGTGCTGTGGGGGCCGCTAGTGGCGGGCAGGTATGCGCGGAGCGTGCGAGTAGGCGGTGCGATCTACGTACTTACGCGATAAAGTTAATGTAATATTGAAATATGCGAACATATTAGTCAGGCTTGAGATAGTATAGGTAGTCAGGCACACTATAACATAATAGGCAGACCGCTTTTCGATGTACATTAAATTGTACTCACATGGTAGGTTGCGACGCAAACGGTATCAGCGTTTCAAATGTATAATTAATTTCTCTATTAATCAATATCTTTAAAATACTTATTATAAATACCCTAAATATGACCATAATGATAGAACTCCAACATCAACAACCTCAGTTTTCAGTGCACTGCAATCATAATCATAATGAAGAAAATAATGATCTTGCAGCATTGTAGTAAACCCCACGGATCAGTTAACAGTGCAGCGGGCACAAATAAACCTCTGTCCGGGGCGGCCCGGGTCACTGCTGTTCACCTGCGCACGGACTTGCCTGTGTCCCACCACTTGCACCAATGAAGTTGCTACAAGCCGGTGAAACTTGGCAGCACTATCGAGATGGCCAATCAGAGAATTTAATTACGAAAATGGTTTCTGAATAAACCAATCATAAGAGAGCTTTTAGGAATGTTTACCTGTTAGTAAGTTGGCTGCACGTCTCGAGCTGTTATTTACGGTGGTTTGCTGGAAGTGCGGCGTTCCAGTCGACTGGCCGGGGCGGCGGCGGAGCGTGCGGGGCTCGAGGTAACAATGGGGGCGCAAATTTCACGCAACATTATGCCGCGCGGCCCGGCCGCCGCCGCTCCGGCCCTGTTCGGTTATTGAACACAAGCCGCACACACGCTCACATATTTTTAACCGACTGCGATAAAAGGAGGAGGTTCTCAATTCGTCTGTATATAAAAATGAATGTTAACCGATATTTTCACCAGTTATGGAACGATTTTGATAATTATTTTTTTGATGTTATTGGATTAACCTCAAATATGGTCCCATTTTAATTTCAAAAAATAAATTTTACCTTTAAAGGTGAGAAAAGACGTAAACGCAGGGTATGAATTTCCATTTTGGACATTTATTAACCAAATGTAATGAAATTTAGAACCTAAGTTAGTTTTAAATATAGTTCTTATATCAAAACAATATGATGGCGACCCCGACCTAATCTGTTGAAACGGATGGCAGTCAAGCCTCTAACTTACAAGTGTCGTCAGAGCAGACTAATATATCAATTTGTTATGGAATGATTAAATAAATCTAATTTTCGCAAAGATACTAGGCATGTTGCATTAACACGAATAAGTAATTAGTTGCGTTCTGCTTTGTTTTTAATGTGCACCGCACCAACATGCTCCTTCCCGCTATGCTCGGCGTCGCACAGATCTTACAATATCCCTAGGATTATGTCGAAAACAGTTATCAAATCATCCTACGACGCCAGGACGGGACTCCTTTACGGGGAAATGTTTTAAAGCGAAGCCGGAGCTTGCGGACATCCGCTAAGTATTTTATAATACAATCAACACCTACATTGATTGGATCACAAAATATCATGATAAATGTTCAAGACATGCTCATAAACTGGCGGGGAAATTTTGTAAGAACTTTTCGGAATCATAGTATGATGTGTTATTTTGTTTTCCAATTGATATTCTCCGCTGATCTGACATACATTGGCAACCGCCAAACAGTAATAACAATAGGTTCCGCATTGTTCGTCCGGCAGCGCTGAAAACAACCTGTCCTCACGAATGTCCCGATTGCTTTGCCGAACGGGTCGCTCCGGCGGAGGCTGTGCAGTGAATCGATGCAGCCCCGTCCGCGCCGCCCCCGCCCGCCCACGCCTGCCTCGATGTTTTCACAACTTTCCACCCCCCGTCGCCCGCGCCCGCCCGCCCCGCCGCCCGCCGCCGCGACCCCGCTCACTCAACTCTCAACTCGACCACCTAACAACACAAACGAATTCTTGCTCCCTTAAAAATACTTTTCAAAGTCATCAAGGTTTGTTCTGCGCAAAATGTAGAGCTAGTTATGACTTATTTTAAGGTTTTTAAAATCATTTTCATGTAATGTTGATAATTGTTCTTTTGAGCCGGCAGTGGTAGGAGCTCGGAGACCTACTTAAAATAAATGGTTGTACATTATACAACCCACCTCGCCTACTAAGGTGTGTAGATTATTAAATTAACGGTCTCGATTATGGCATTTAATTAGTGAAGCTCTGCCTGAATTTCATAACTGGTAAATTACATAACTATCCTGAAGTCACTCGGAATCTGTAAGGTATAAAGCTTGAATAGTGTGGGAACAATTGTCGGTTAAATCTACCCTCCTCGCTATCCAACCTATAGTGTAATGCTAGCCGCCCCAGTATCGGTCCTGCCTGACCTGACATATCTTCACCTATGTACTCGTAGTGAGAATAGCAGGTACATGTCTTGTCGGACAATGACATAGGTTAGTCAGGATACACGTTCGTAGCTACATAGTCATACGGCTATGTATAATATGTGTATGCGGCAAACACAATGACCTACGATGAGAGGAAAATTGTAGATACTCGTATACACAAATGCAAAGCTTAATCGTTCTCTTAAATGTTATGTAAGTAACCCGTAAGCGTTAGTGCTTAGTTAAAAAAAAACAATTTGAATAAAATTAGGTTAAAGTAAAAATATTTGCCATCCATTTTAAAATGTAGGTCTCCGATAAAAGAGCAGCGGATTCTTTCATCTCAAGCTGCTATTGTTAGACCGTTGTCTCTTTGCAAGGCGGATTTTTATATTTATTAATAATTCTATTGTAAAAGTGCATCCACGAGGAAACTCACCGATAAGTGCTCAAACCACTTTGTAACTCCTTTTATTCTACATTCATGCATTTTAAAATGATGGCGGTTGAACAAACAAGGTTCGACCCCGCTACGTGAGTAGACGGATCACTTAGATCATGCTAGTTAAGCTGTGCATACTTACATGTATGTATGGGACCTATGTATATGTAGGGATGTGAGGCACTAGACGTGTGCAATGTTCATTCCCCGCTATCAAGCATGTAGGGAGGAATTAATCGAAGGCACATTGGCAAGGCGAGCCGGCCGCTCTGACCTACCCCACTACACTGGCTCCTCTGAGAGCTCGCTCATTTACATACGTCTCCAGCTAGGACATCATTCAGCCAATGGATGCATTAGTGCCAAATGCCGATGTGTATTTTGTTAGTGGAAACGTAGCTCTGACATGTTTTGAATGTACAATTGTACATAGCTAATTTATAAGTCGCTGGAGGGAATATGTGCAAAACGAATGGGTTGTACTCGTTATATACTAATGTAGTTAGTACTTATTGAAAAAATACTCACCGTAGGTAAACTTAGGTTATACAAAAAAAAAAGTTAAACAGACAAGTACATAATTAAACTGATCAGACAACATCAGGTGCTTGTCCGGCTCAAAACCTAATAAAAAGATATCATCACATAAATGTTTACAATTCATTTTTATATTTTGGGTACCTATTTCCGTGTCAGCTAAGGTCGCCAATATATCCATCCGGTCCGGACAACACACATGTATCTGTGTAGCAGTAGGTCGGTGCTAAAGTGTAATAAGGGTACATACACATGTATATAATACATAGGTAAGGGGTATGTAATGGGTATAATGTCGGGCGCGGCACGTCCTGCGCTAGACGCGAGCCTGTTGTCTGGGAGCAATTAACTTATGATCCCCAAATATATTGCCCGCAATTATGGTCGAATAACCTTTGACGTAATATGTTGTGTTGGACCTGACTGTTTAGCGCTACTTAAATGTAGATATTATTATTATAGCTATTGTATGCTCCATTATATTTTTATTTAGGGCGGCAGGTATTCGTACTTGCGAACATATCTAAGGAGTAGGGTAGTTAGAAACGTCGGTCTATACTGTTCAGAGAGATGTATGCGAGTATATAAACTGACTGAAGTAACCCGACTCAAGAGTGGATACTTCGACTGGGCAAATTAACCTATTTTGGACCGCCTATCAGTAAGGTGGAGCGAGCATTGGTTGGTAAAGACTGGATGCAAATAACCTCTGATCGCATCCAGTATGAAGAACCTTATTCAAGACCTATTGTGCAGATTAGGGCAGCTATTTGCTAATAACGATGACAATCTGTGTAGGTCGGTAGTTTATCTAACGAAAGTTTGATCTAAAGTGCCACTTCATGTTGACAATGAATAGATAGTGAAGTGGAGCAAACATTTCCAGATAGCTCCCGATCGCGACATCTCCGCTAATGCCAACAGTCTGCGGGATAAACAAAAGGGGACACTTCAATAGCGACACAGCGGCACTTCCAAGCGGCCAATCACTAACGGAAATAATAGTTTCAGAATTAATTAGAATAGCCATTCTGCACAACGCCATCAAATATGTGCTGCGTAATTTTATTGTTAGCTTACTTAGTGGGTCCCCGTGAACAAGTCCTCCGTGCCAGTTCCATGAAAATGGGTCAGAGATCAGAGGCTACTCCCCCTCCCCTTCCCGTCCGCCTCGCACCTCCCCGTTCCCATGCTGTGCCCCTTGCATAATTGAACACTCGGAAAATTATTGTCACGCCTGATACGACCTGCAACTGTGAATTTAGCTCTCGCGGGGGCATAATAAAGTTATTAGTGATTCCCGAGGGCGTTCATTACTACGGGCTTTTAGGACAGGCGTTTGTATGCGCAATCATTAGCATCCTTTTTTATTACAGTTGTAGCGGTTGGTACATTGTAATTTTTTTAAGGGATTTTTCACGAAAATCTGCATTTTGTGTGGCAGATTGTGAGCCAAATTATGCTCTTGACTGTTTAAATGATAGAGTTTTTTTATGTTTGTTGCAGGCGGCCGTCCCGGTGCCGGAGGGCATGACGTTTCCGGGCCCGCTGCCGGACGTGGCGGAGCGCTGCGGGCGCTGGGCGCCGGACTCACTGTCAGCCTCCGCATCCGGCAGCTCGGACGAGAAGCCCACGCCGCGGCGCCCGCGCTGGCGCATCGCTCTGGCCGCGCTCGTGGTGTTGGCGGGGCTGGGCGCCGCCCTGGCGCTACCCCTAGCGCTGGGCGGCGGCGGCCGTGCCACGCCCGAGCAGCGACTCTCCACCGTCCGCAAGCTGCTGCGGGACTCGCCGCTCGTCGATGGGCACAACGACCTCGCGTGGAACGTACGAAAATTTTTACACAACAAAATCGGTGACTTCAATTTGAGCGCCGGCCTCGAGAGCCTGGAGCCGTGGGCGCGCTCGCGCTGGTCGCACACGGACATCCCGCGGCTGCGGCTGGGCCAGGTCGGCGCGCAGTTCTGGTCCGCCTACGTGCCGTGCGGCGCGCGCGACCGCGACGCCGTGCAGCTCGCGCTCGAGCAGATGGACGTCATCAAGCGCATCGTGGACATGAACGCGGCGCACCTGGCGCTCGTGACCGACGCGGCCGAGCTGCTGGACGCGCACCGCGACGGCCGCATCGCCTCGCTCATCGGCGTGGAGGGCGGGCACGCGCTCGGCGACTCGCTGGCCGTGCTGCGCGCCTTCTACCAGCTGGGCGCGCGCTACCTCACCGTGACCCACACGTGCGACACGCGGTGGGCGCGCGCGGCTGGCGCGGCGGGCGGGCTCACGGAGTTCGGCCGCGCCGTGGTGCGCGAGATGAACCGCCTGGGCATGATCGTGGACCTGTCGCACGCGGGCGAGGAGACGGCGCGCGACGCGCTGGCCACGACGCAGGCGCCGGTGGTGTTCTCGCACTCGGGCGCGGCGGCGCTGTGCAACTCCACGCGCAACGTGCCCGACGAGCTGCTGCGCCTCGTGGCGGCCAACGGCGGCGTCGTCATGATCAACTTCTACGCGAAGCTGGTGACGTGCGGCGAGCGCGCCACGCTCGAGGACGTGGTGGCGCACATCAAGCACGTGCGGCGCGTGGCGGGCGTGGCGCACGTGGGGCTCGGCGCGGGCTACGACGGCATCGACGCGCCGCCCGCGGGGCTGGAGGACGTGTCGCGCTACCCGCACCTGCTGGCCGAGCTGCTGCGGGACCCCGACTGGAGCGAGGAGGACGTGCGCGCGCTGGCCGGCATGAACGTGGTGCGCGTGCTGCGCGGCGTGGAGCGCGTGCGCGACCAGTGGCGCCGCGCCGCCGTGCAGCCGGGCGAGGAGGCGGCGGCCGCGCGCGCCGGCGCCTGCGTGTACGGCCCCGCGTGACGCCGGCTGCCCGCCGCGCCCCCGTGCGGCACACCTCGCACTGCTCAATATTGACACTTGTTGACCGTAGTTTTACATGTATATTAGTGTCCAAATGTGATTTAGCGAATAAAAAATATCTACCTTACCTGAAATGAATGCACAAAAAGTTAGCCGCGGAGCGCGTTGCGCGCTGAGCCCTTCGTCTCGGCGTCTCGAGGCGACCCCTCTCCATCCATGCACGACTTCGTTGACGAAAGCTCAATGCCCGACGTAATTTGTATTATGTGAGCTAATAAATCTAATATGAAAATAAATGAAATGTGTTTATAGAAAAATAAATATTCTTTATTTATAGTTTTTGTTTAATTTCTTACGGGTTATTGATAACTTCACTTTTATTTGTATCACATGTTTATTTTCACTTTTGCAGTAGGTAACAATTAAAATACATTCAACTCTTTTACGACATATCCAAAACCAAACCATACCGAGATGTAGAATTGGTTAGACAGCCCCATCTCGGGAATAAATTAGAAACTAAAAACTTATACAATTACACATTCCGCCCACCAAGGCGTCAGCCTTAATAAGCTCTTTGCTGACAGAACTTTAACACAATAAAAGAAAACGAGAGAAAATAATACCGCCCACCGTGACAATACTCTAAATGAATAGGAACTATACCTTGAAAAAAACATAGAATAACTACTTAATAACTATGCGATGACAATTTATTGCAACCAGTAACCTATAACCTAAGCTACAGCTGCTCAAAAGAACACAAACTTTAAGTTATACACAAGTTATACAAAAAAACAACACAGTATCAATTTTTTGGTAAAATACACAATTTATTACAGGGGCGTTTCAGTACATTATTTTTACACCTTATTGAAACTACTCTTGTAATACCATCCTTACCACTATGCCTCGCAATCACTCTTCCTAGCAACCACTTAGCTGGTGGTAAATTATCCTCTCTAATTATCACCACATCATCTATTTCGGGTTCTATTTGACGATGCGTCCACTTATAACGTTGGTTAAGTGTAACTAAATATTCTTTGGACCACCGTCTCCAAAAGTCAGTTACCATTTTTTGGACTAATCGCCACCTCTGTAGCCCTGTTACATGAATTTCTGAATAATCTTGGTCAGGAATAGCTATTAGTGGCTCTCCGACCAAAAAATGACCTGGGGTTAATGGAAGAGGTTCATCAGGATTCTCACTTAACTTTGTAAGCGGGCGCGAGTTCAGACAAGCCTCTATTTGTGTTAACACCGTGGAAAGCTCTTCGAAAGTAAGTGTAGAATCACCTATTACTTTCTTCAAGTGAGTTTTGGTAGAGCGCACTCCAGCCTCCCACAAGCCACCGAAATTGGGTGCACTGGGTGGTATAAAATGCCACTTAGTCTGTTCCAATGCAAGCAACTGCACAAATTCGGTTGGAAGCCCTGATTTTGCACGATTACACATCTCTTTAAGCTCTATATTAGCCCCAACAAAATTTGTGCCATTGTCACTGTACAGATCTTGACAATGACCTCTCCTTGATATAAATCTGCGATATGCAGATATGAATCCCTGTGTCGAGAGGCTCGACACTGCTTCCAAATGTATGGCTCTTGTAACCATACAAATAAAGAGGCATATATAGCCTTTGTATGATTTTGACCCTCGACCAGGTGAAAAGCGTATGTTGATGGGACCGGCAAAGTCAACTCCGGCTGATTTGAACGGTCTGCTAGGTTTCAATCTTACTTCTGGAAGACGTCCCATCAATTGGTTGTTTTGTTTGCTATATCTTAAACAAGTTACGCACTCTCTGTAAACTTTCTTTACTTGATCACGCGCGCGAATGATCCAAAACTTAGATCGCAAGATATTGAGCATGACCTGTGGACCGCCATGTAGCGTTTTTTTATGAGCATCCAACACTATAAGCTTAGTAAGATGACATTTACTAGGCAAAATTATGGGATGCTTTTTGTCATACTCTACATGAGCGTAATGAATGCGTCCATCTACCCTTAGAATACCATCTTTATCAAAAAATGGATTAAGAGTATGCAGTTGACTCTTCTTCTGCACAGTTTTTGCTGTTTTTAACTGTCGGATCTCTTCACTGAAATAAAATTCTTGCGTCTGTTTGATACACATGATATAGGTTGCTTTAATTTCATCTACTGACACCACATTCGAAAATTTCACGTGTTTAATCCGTAAGATCCTTCGGCAATACGACATTATGCGCAACATTTTTTGTAAATCTGAAAATTTTGTCCAGACACAACGAAATTCTTCTTCCTTGTCCGTGTGTGTGAATAAGACTTTAACGCTTCGTACCTCTTCATTTGTGGAATAGTGCTCGGTTGAAATGTTAATGGTTTCTTCACGAAGCCAGTTCGGTCCGTCCCACCACAGTGAGTGTTCTGTCAATTCGCTTGGCTCTAGCCCCCTTGAAGAACAATCTGCTGGATTGCAAAGTGTCGAAACATGGCTCCATTGTTCGACGTCTAGAATGGTCAATATTTCTGACACTCTGTTACTAACGAAAGTGTTCCAGCGATTAGGCAGTCCTCTCAGCCACGCCAAGACAACTGTTGAATCAGTCCAAGCTCGTATATTTTCCTTTGGAATTTTCATAACTTGGCTCACCTCAAATGCTAACTTTGTAGCAAGTAATGCGGCACATAATTCCAAACGAGGAATTGAAACTTCTTTCTCAATAGGAGCGACCTTAGTTTTTGCTGTGATTAAACTCACACTAATATTTTTACTCGCATCGACTGCCCGAAGATATACCACAGCTGCATACGCAGTTTGAGAAGCGTCCGCAAACGTATGCAACTCAACTCGACTCTCTTTGGTTGTATTAATCCATCTCGGAATATTAATGCCTGCTATTTTGACGAGTTCATTTCTGAATCGAAGCCATTCATTCAAAAGTTCGGGTGTCAGATCAGTGTCCCATTGCAGTTGAGATTTCCACAACTTTTGAATAAAGACTTTGGCTACTATCACCACTGGTGCGATCCAACCCATCGGATCATACAGCCTAGCTATATCTGAAAGAACTGATCTTTTGGTGAATGGTCCGTTAACTCTTGGCAATGATATTGTATACTCGAAGCTGTCAGTTTGCTTGTTCCAATTAACTCCTAACACTTTAACCGTGTTGCCAACTTTGATTGGGATGGACTTATTCAATTGTTGATTCTCTTGTTCAATATACTTCAGTAATATTTCACTATTACTGCACCATTTTTGCAATTGAAAGCCACCTGACTTCATCAACTTGGTCATTTCATCGTAAATCTCAATAGCCTCCGCGTCTGTGTCACAACCAGTCATTAAATCGTCCATATAGTAGTCTTCTAGCGTGATTTTTGCTGCCTTTGGACAATTCGGCATCTCATCTTTGGCTAATTGTTGCATAGCCTTGACTGCTAAATAGGGTGCGGATGCCGTCCCAAATGTTAATGTCAATAGCCGGTTATGTTGAATTGGTTGGTCGGGCGACGGCCTCCACAAAATTCTCTGAAAGTCTGTATCATCTGGATGCACTCGGACTTGACGGTACATCTTTACCAAATCAGCCACTAGGCAAATTTGATGAGATCTCCACCTCATAAGAATGTGACGAAGATCCTGTTGTAGCTTCGGTCCGACAAGGAGATTGTCATTTAAAGACACATTGTTGACACCCTTACAGGACGCGTCAAACACGACACGAACCTTTGTAGTCTCCTTGTCTTCCCTAACCACCGCATGATGAGGTAGATATACCGCTTTTTCATTGTTCTTTTCTTCACTGTTGGTAATTAAAGACATGTGATTAAGCTGAGCGTACTCTTCAATAACACCTTCATAGTCTTTCTTTAAACCTGGATTCTTCATCAGTTTTTTCTCTAGTAACGCGAATCTCTTCCTTGCTATGTTTTGTGACTGTCCGTATTGACACTCAGGATCCTCTGTATTGAATGGCAGTCTCACAACATAGCGACCTTCTTGATCTCTCTGGAAAGTTGTATTAAATATCTCCTCACATTTCTTTTCTTCTTTCGTCAGTCGTTTTGTTATACCATCTGGTTCGTTCTCCAGTTCCCAAAACTTCTTCAGAAGAACGTCTTCTTTAACTTGCACATGCATGCTGATCACTGGCTTTGCTGAAGCTTGATTAGTTTGAACTCTACCTGAAATGATCCAACCGAACATAGAATTTTGTGCGATTGGTCCATTGTTGATCTTTATCAAACCCTCTAAAATGATCTCACCGTATACTTCAGCTCCCAGTAGAATATCAATTCGACTGGGTGATTGTATGTCCGAATCAGCTAGTGGTAAGTTTCTCAGTTCTAGCCAATCAGAAACATTAACAGGTGATGCCTGCTGGAATGATGTCAATGATGACATCACAAACGCATTGACACGAATGGATAGAGCTGGGCTGTGGCGTGATTGTAGTATGAGTGAAACCATATTTTTAATTTTAGTTTCACCATCACCCAAGCCAGCTACAGAAGCATTCACCGGAACTCTTTTCAGCCTAAGTAACTGAGCTGTTGACTCTGTAACAAAGGATGCTTGGGACCCTTGATCGAGAAGGGCCCTGATTACATGGGATTGAGCATAGCAATTGTTTGATTTAGCCTTGACCATAGCCGTAGCCAATAAAACACTGTTTTCAGTGTACTCATCTTTAACAAAATTTGCTACTACTCTCGTCTCTGCATCTGCAGTTGAAGCTACACTATTTACTGCTTGTTTTACATCTCTTTCGAAAGATTTGGACTCTGACTGCGTTGATTTCGGAATATCTCTCTCATAGTGAAGCATCGTGTGGTGACGTCTACCGCAACGTCGACAGCACGTAGCTTGATGACACTGCCTTACCGCATGTGTCGGTGACAAACAGTTGAAGCACAATCTCTTTGATTCTACTACATTAACTCGCTCTTGAGGAGATTGCTTTCCAAACTGTTTACACTGATAAAGCCAGTGTTGACCTAAACATAACCCGCAACTAATACTATTGTTATTGTCTTTTTTCTCTTCTGGTACACTTGAGGTGGTGGCATGAAACGACTTTTGTTTTAATGAGGAGCTAGATTGTTTGGCATTGTAGCATGATGGTTTCACATCACAAATATTAGATGAATCTACCATTTCTAAAGCTCTAAATCTACATTCGAGAAAATCTACAAGTTGTGCCCAAGTTGGCAACTCATCAGACAAACCCACACTAAGTTGGTATTCCCACTGCTTTCGCGACTCTTGGTCTAATTTAGACAGAACAATATAACTCACGATAGAGTCCCAAGATGACGTAGAAACACCAATATTGTCCAATGACTTCAGGCACGACGTAGTAGTGTCCAGCAGCAGTTTGATTGCAGTTGACGATGCTGAATTTATAGTCTTTTGATTAAAAAGTCGCTTAAATATCTCATTTACATTGTATCTCTTGTTGTCGTAGCGACGTTTCAACTGCTTCCACGCTTCATCATAGTTTGCGTCTGTTGTTGGTAGGTTCCGAAGTAGATTCTCTGGCTCACCCGTTAAACTACTTTTTAAATAGTGAAGTTTCTGGACATTGCTTAAAAGAGTGTTCTCATGGATAAGTTTCAGAAACAAGTCGTGAAATGCTTGCCATTCGTCATAACCTCCCTTAAATGTCGGCAATTGTATGCGAGGTAACTTGACATCACAGCTAACTCCCGCTGTACCTGTTGGATGACTCTGAGCAGGCGCACTGACATTTTGATTTGGCACAAGCTGTTTCAGATGTTCCTTCATTAATGTCTTATATGAAATGTACAAGTCTTCGACCTGTTCATAAAAGTCCGATTCAAAATATTCAGACTCTTTCTTCTCATCTCTACTCATACCAGTCACAATCTCTAAATGATCTCCCTTAAATTCTGTCCATAACTAACGTGACCATTTATTTTTTTTGTCAAAGCGGGACACCTGCGGATTTATGTTGCAAAAAAAACTTGGTACCTATTCATTAGAATTTTGATGTAGTCTATGTAGGGAATATGCTTATTTTTATAGTAGGTACTAGTAACTGACATAACGTTGCTTAGTTATAAAAATTAAGTGACTTTTATTAAAAAAATTAATGAAAAATATTATTTTGTCTCTAACTCCAATAAATAAAAATTTTATGTCTATAATTAATACACCTATTACGGCTAATCAGCTCAAATTTATGCAAAATTGGTAAAAAAAATATCTATATTTAGTATTTTGTAAATTTATTACTGTACTTTCAAAAATTAGGAGTAATAGGAACATTAGTTTTACTAAATAAAAACAAAAACTTAACTTGTAAGAACTTATGAAGTTCTTAAATAAATGTTGTGAGATCTTATTAATCAAATAAAAGAAGTTCAAAAGAGAAGTCAGATCAAGTTATCAAGGTACGGAAAGGCCAGTTAATTTTTGTGAAAATTATTTTGATTCTGAAGACATAACTAAATTCTAATTTTAGAGCTGTCAAAACCTTATTGTATTTGTTTAAAATTCGACTCTATGTGTTTTTCCGTAATTGTCATTTTTTTCTGCTTTTTAGCAAAATTTATAGTTTGACAGCGTTAAAATTAGAATTTCAGCCTTTCGAATCGACATCATGGCTTCTTAAAAAACTCATCATGTCGAGAGAATCATCTGATCGACGACTTCTGATTTTGCATGAAATACACGTAGTCACGCTGCATTTGTCGATCTCGTTATCTCGCGAGATCCCGTACGAAATTTAACGAGTTTCAATCTCGTTAAATATGGCCGGGGTCTCGCGAGTTCGGGATCTCGGCGTGACGAGATTGCATTCCCTAAGTCTATGTGAGAGGTAAAAAGATATAGAGCTGTCTCAAGTGATTAATGCAAAATGTAGGTAATTTAAATTATCGTTTGGCATGTTTATGAAAGCGGGACATTTTTGCCCTCGCGGGGGACAGCGGGACGGACAGCTTGAAAGCGGGACTGTCCCGCCGAAAGCGGGACGTATGGTCACCTTATCCATAACGCTTCTAAATCTTTTCATTTAAGTACCCCATTACCTAGATAGTTACCTACACCTAAATACAATTTAATTCTTGTAAGTATGTATAAGTAGATATCCGTTACCTCACAAGGTACAATAAAAGTACCTTGTGAGGTAGTGGATACCTACTTATCGGTGCACCTACTTTTCTAAAGTGTGACTGAAACCCCAAATATCGAATTTGAATATTTTCAGCCATCCCATCAGTAGTTAGGTAGAAAATATCGAACTCAGCAGGAAATCGAACTTACATTTTCGGTAAAGAACATTCAGACATTTGGGTAAACCACTCGCGCCATTCTTGATTATGTCATTCAAGATAGGTTTACTGATTACTGCCTGACTGACCGCGTATAAGACGGTTACAAATGAGGGTGGGCATTACGTGCCTATTTTCAGACTGTACCATATACAATCTAGTATCTATGTGATTTACATGACCTCATAATATAAACCAGTCCGTGTTTTTTGAATGGAGGCAAAGATATTATTATTATTCTGAGGATTCGTCACAGAATAAATTCTAGGCAGTTAGCACAGTCTGTCCAAACTGTCACTGTCAGCAGTCAGCTTTCAGCTCATCAGCTGTCAGATTTACAGAAAAACCCAAATGCGGATGAACGCGGATGTTTACAGAATTTAAATTAAAATAAATTTATTTTAAAGAGCTTATGTAGGGTATTTTATTAATTGGATTTGAATACAGTGATTAGTTATGTAATTTATTACATCTTCAGAAGAGTTAGTTTGCTCAGGTATGTGGAATAATATTTTACATGAATTATACATTTGTTGGGAGAGAATTTTCGTAAGCCTTGTTGCAACTCCTCTCATATTGCATGCAGCATCACCTTGAAGGATGGATCCTAGGCGAGGTTGGTCCCATTCGCAACATTAGTCTATCTAATTAGTCCAATTAGAACTGTTGATAGTGGTATCACCTTTAGCTTACTGGTAGTTTTCACGGCCATGTATATTTTCCTACCGTTATCAGTCTTATGATAACGAACCTTTCATTTAACACCTTAGGTGTTTGCTTTCGTATTTATTAGCAAATAGAAAAGAGGCATCTAACTTGATTTTATTTTGTAGGAAACGAGTTAGATTGAGTGTATGCTCTTGTGATTTGGTATGTTATTTTGCTAATATTTTGTGCAGATACATTTAACGAGTCTGTGTCAACACTTCTGGAGAGGAAAGTGAGGGGGTGGCTGAGTTGTGTGATAGACGACATGCGGCGGAGCAGCCCCGTGCAACAATGGCTTGACTCACTCCCGGCTGATGCCTCCGAGGGAGACACCACAGGGCATGACACTTCCAATAGTCTACCAGAGACCTCAGACGACCATGAAAGCAAAGACAGCACCACTGACCCCACTCTAGAGAAAACATGCTTGGAAAAACCACCTGTTGAAGTTGAAACATCAATTGTACTGAGCCATGAAGATAAATTAAACCTAGATGTTCCTATTTCGAAAGACATGTGGAAGAGGAAGTCCCTGGAGAGTGGCATGCTGACCAGCTCCCCGAAGGAGACTCCCAAGAAGAAGCTGCAGAGAGACTACTCAGTGCAGTCGGAGGGGCCACCTAAAATAAAAAATCCTCTATTCAGAGATGCTTCTCTCCAGGTTTGTTATTTATACCTGCTTTGTAAATCTTATCTATTATGTTAACTGGTATTGACTGTTTACAAAAGTATGTTTATTAACTGAATTGTTTTTCCCAGTCTGATGCAAGTGGGTCAAGTGGCAGCTCTGTGCTCAATGTACTGAGTGCAAGGAAGGTGGATGCCGAGTCTGTGCTGCTGGAGCTGGGTTTTGGGCCCAGTGAAAAGCAACAAATGCTGCAGAGAATACCTGATAGGTTCCTAGTGCCATCTAAGGTAAATATAAAACATTGAATGTTTCTTGTCCTATAGTGCTTGTTTACTGTTGTAGTCCATTAAAGATGAAGATCTATAAACAGTATCTGGAAAGATGCATGTAGCTTAAAAATACCTACCTACTATATTTTTATGCCAATTTAAAAAGCACACAGATGTAATAAAGATAAGAATTTCCTTGAGCAAAATGATGTTTATGCTTATTGTACACAATTTATTCCATTATAGTACTTCTAAACAAGCAAAATAGACTCACATTACTGTGTAGCAAAGCAATTACTGTGATTTGAATGGTTACCTAACGTTGTGCATGCTTGATTTGATTACAGTAATCTTCAAACATTTCAAATTGACCCTTGCAAACTCAAGAACAGTACAAAATTCTTAGCGTTTTGTTTAGCGATTGTATTCATGAAGTAGAGGGCTGATGATTATAACTAGTGCAAGGGTACATACACACAGAAAATATTAGGGCATTTTAACCAACCTAAATTAAATACTTACTAGCTTTATTTGTAACTATAATAGTTGTGTTTTCTATTATTTTCAGCTGAAAGGAATTAGTACAGAGAAGTTTATAAAAGATGAGCAACACTCTATGAGAATGCATGACTGTGGTGTGTTTGGGTACAGAGGACTTACAGGTCAGTGATTACAATCGCTTATTATCATACTGTTCGAAATTAGTTTATAATTGGGACTATGTGTAAGATGGGTTGCTTACTAATTCTGTAATAATAAATTACTAAAAAACTCATTTATGTAATAATAAAAACATCATACAGTCATCTATTATGGTTAATTGATATGATTAAAACTAAAATAACTGTTAACTAATTCATACAGGTTTCATTAACTGGGTTTAGTTTTATTCCAATATTTACGGTATCATGCTATCATCTTTAAATAATAGCTTTTGTGATTAAATACCAATCTTTTAGTCTACTTAATTAATTTGTTTTCAAACATTTTATAAACATGCTACCATTCTTTGATGCAGTAGTTAGTGATTTTTATATGTATAATATGTAGTTTGTAAATATAGGTAGTATGCTTTTATTACAATTAACATAACATTAAAACTAACCGGCGGCGACTAACATATTGTGCCTACTAACAGAGAACTGCACTCCAGTGTGTCGGTTCATGAAACCCGTGTCCCCCACGTACCACCACGACTATCAGGTGCCAGAAATAGCTGTGCAGTGAGTATTCGTTACGTCATTCTAATTATGCCTTTATCTATTTCAACACTAATTGCATGTATAGGGAACAGTACGGTGTTTATTGTAATTATAACATTGTGTGGTAACATTTGTAACTACTAATTTTGGGTTGGTTATAAAATTTAAACGTCTATTGACTATTACTATCAGTCGGTCTATCTCTATCTACGACGCAAGGGTGAAAAGCTATGCCTATACTTCCATCTCAGAAATGCCTACATTATATTTCAATGAGAACGTCTAGATAAGCTCGCAGGCAAAAGCTAGTACTTGATCAATACTAAGCCCCTTATTAATAAACAAGTTATAAGTAAATCGTTTTACCTATTGAACTGTTTTGTCACTGTATTACAGAGAACCATTTGTTCTTTTGACAAACAGTTCAATAGCTAAAACGTCCTTTTAATTTTTTATGAATAAGGGGGTTACTTGATATTTTACTTAAATTCTTACGTGGTATTTTCCAGGGAATCCCCATGCTCCACCGTCGACAATTGTAGCTAAGATCATGGAGTGCATCCTGCACGAGGACGCGAGCGCGCAGGCGTCGGCGCGCGCGCGGCACTCCATCGCAGACATCAGCTCTGCGCACGCGCAGATCGGCGCCAGGTTCTTCAGGGACGCGTGACTGTAGGGTTACTCTATCTCTATACTGACGAAAACCGAACGGACAAGAGCTGTTGTACAACGTTCACGTTTAAAGCTGTTTTTATAGCATGCGGACTTGATTGCTCCGCACGCGTTCATACAAGTATTCATTGTAACGTAAGACGTGGGAAAATGGCGTGCCATCCCGCATGCGTGAAGAAATCCGCATCATGCTGTTAAAGCCTTACTTTATACTGACGGAAAACAAACGAACGAGAGCTGTCGTGCCATCGGCACGTTGAATACGAGATAGAGTCGTGGCTCACGCAGCAGTGCTCCGAAACTTCGTTTTTCGACTCAGACAGTGAGCCCCCTGAGTCCCGGGCTATAGCTAGATCAATGACCTCTGCAGCGGACACCCGCAATGGATGCCTGTCAAGGAATCGGGGCTCGCACTACGGTCCTTGCGCATAAGACACATGCAATAAGCATGCGCATTAGGCACATATAATAATACAAACAAAGAAAAAGGTTCCCGAAAGTCTATTGCCCTGGGTGTCTGCTACAGAGGACGCCAAAGAGCGATGCCACGCGAGCATAATGTGCGCGTTGCGTTATCGCTGCGCCGACGCACGCCCGTATGCCATCGCTCTAAAGCTCGTTTAACCGGGTTGTTTGTTATTCGAGGTTACTAGTTATAATTTATTCGTTTAATTTTACGATTGTGTGTAATGTCAAAATGTAGGTTCAGTCAGCTGCCATGCAATAATACATAACCAACTAAGTCAAGGGCGTTCGAAGCTCAAAATGACCATACAAATATTCATTTGGTATTTATGATAAAAATATGTCGCACAAAGAGCTCTAAACTCATAATTATTATTGTTTCTGACTGTACCTAAGTATAACGCCTGCGAATAAAGAAACAATATATAAATGGCGGCCGTGACATTAGTGGGAGTAGGAAGGTGTATAGATAGACAGACTTACGATTAGAGCGAGATAGCACGAGTCGGTCCGCCATTTTCATTTTGTTTCTCACAGATGTTAAACCTACATTAGCGAAGGGATTTCCTCTGAATATTACAAAATGAGGCTCAGTATACACTAGCTCCGCTGGGGTTCAAACAATGAATATGGGTGATGCATTGTTTATTTTATGTTCCTCATCGGTAATGTAAACTGTATAAAATAATAATATATACTTAAACGTATTTCTGGTTCAGGCACAAGTAATATTTTAACCATAGCACAGACCTTACTTTGTTTCCTAAGTTCATTATACTACCACCTCACCCGGTATCCTATCCAGCAGGTTTAATAAAGGGATGAAGTAAGGTCTAATTAAATGGATTTGAATTTATGAAACACGTTCAACCAAAGATACCACAAAAATCTTAACACCATAATATGACTGTGTGTTCAGTGATAATTTCAGACTTTTAACAAGATAATTTTTATAAATCGACATATCTTTCCCTATTTTTATATAGTAGGTAAAACTTTAAAATAAGGAGTGATCTTCATTATCTTATTATAACTTTAGAAAATAATCTGTTCTTAAATTATTGTAGCACTAATAAATACCAGACAATTCAGGAGGCATGGGTATTGGGTAGTAGTATCACGTAGGCAGTAGTAGGTATACTATCTTAAATTATTCTCCTGTCTACCTACAAAATCCATGTAATCTGGAAAATATTTACAACTTGCCTTCTACAATAAAAAAAAAACACCTAATTGTTGTTTGTTACTTTATTATTTAATAACTAGATTTTAAGTAGTGGCTGTGTGAATTAATTTTGATCTTATTTTATAGTTGTTTTATAGTTTTGATTTAAATGATCTGAAGTGTAAATAGTCACAAATTATTTAAATATGTACGTATTTTAATACTATAAAGCCTTCATAGAAAGAATTTAATATATGTATGAATTCAATTTTATCCGTTTATCTCTACAATCTATAGCTTGTAGGTACATAAGTAGATGTCTTCTTACCAAGTGCCACTGTTAGGTGTAACCTGATTCTAGTAGTGATCGAATGTTTAAGAATAATTAAGAATAAAAGGCGTGTGTAAAATGAAGAGATGGAAGAATATCAGTTAAATTGTGCCTTATTTAAAGTCATTTAGCGATGAAATCTTGATTAGGTAGTGTGCCCTGGGTAATTTAACTTTAACTTGAAATATACATATTTGAAATCTATCACTACTTATATGTTTTTAAATCTATATTGACTTTATTATTGCTCATTTTATTTATTACTATTATGGTGAAATGTATTACATAGGTATTCATAGATAGTTTGGAATGGGATCAAATAGACGTGAAAAGATTAAAATATACTTATTCGTTTTATTACCATCTCATAGTTTTATTCCTTGTAGTTATAACTTATACCAAGTCTAGGCCTCTATTAAGCTGGGTACAGACCGGCCAAACGAACGGGTTTCGTAGACCTTCGTTGCTGCAATCTGCCCTGTATTATGTATGATAAATATCCATCGTTGGCCGTTCGTTGGGCCGGTCTGTACGCAGCTTTAGTAGTAAGTGGTCTCATTGCAAATTCCCCCGAGCTTGTTGTTTCTTATGCAGTACTTTCTCAATTCATCGAATGTCAATAAGAACACTGAAAATGGTAGCGATAGGAACCACCTGCAATATAAAATAAACAGCAGTTGGATCAATAATTCATAGGTACTTTAAAAACATTAAAGAAACTCAAATTATCTATTTTAATATGTTGTATTCTCACCATCTAAAATATAAGGGATATGCATTGAAGAATGTGTTAACGCCGGGGATGTAACAAATACATATCGCCAAGCACAGTTCGAACACCAACCCCACATTCAAAACATGATTCTTCATTCCTGTTGAAAGTATATCAAATTTTATTAATGAAAAGCAAAGCCTAAAGATATATCACAACTTCAGCCTGTCTATTGCTTTATTTATTTATTTTTATTTCAATCCAACAGAGTTATTCTATGTATAGTGCCACAAACTTATCTGTTCCGGTGAGAGCGAACTAAATTGGTCCATACCTCATTACTTACTAATGAATTTCATATTGAATTGACATAGATTATATGGACCAATTTAGTTCGCTCTCACCGGAACAGATAAGTTTGTGGCACTATAAGTAGGTATATTACATATGATAGGACAGCATAGTACCTAATAGTCAGGTCACCTATACTATTTTCAACATGCAACACTGCTGCCACCTACATCCATTTTATGGTGTAGATTAATTTTCCCCTTACAAGCAACACCAACTACATATAACTTCTTATAAACGTATTCCAAATTCAAACTAACCAATCCGGAACACAGAGTTGTACCGAGTCCGGCAGACGACTCCGTTCATCATCTGAGTCAGCACTATGGCCACGAAGTAGGCGGCTTGCGACGCGCGCTCCACCTCCTTGCGCTCGGCGTAGGTCCACTCCTGGCCGAGAGAGTCTTGCACGTCGGTGACGGCTGGGTTGTCCCAACGGTCTCTTATGCCTTGTAAATAATAACTTCATTAGGAATGATTATAGCGAATCTGCCTAGACACTTCTAGTGCTGCTGGACATTTGTTATCGGTAGTGGAGGTATAATTATAACGCGCGTGAATAAAGAAACAATATAAAATGGCGGCGTTTCATAGCACGGAGCGGAGCATAGTCAAACCCAAAACTACAGAAGATCGTCTTATGATTATTGTTCCGTAGTCGGTAAACTACCGTACATTCGTTCAATCCTTACTAAATGTGACCAGAGGGCGCTACTGTCGAAATCAAAACTGCACAAAAATCCTCACCAAAAAGGTCTTGCGGATAAAACCCGAACTCGGCCATCACCACAAAGTAGGCGAACATGCCGGCGGCCACCTCCACCAGTCCAAGGAGGCCATAAGCCAGGAACAGCATACGACCAGAGACGAGGTGTGCGGCGGAGCGGGGGGGGCGCGCCATGGCGTCGCTCTCAGCCGCCTCGTAGGAGAGTGCCACGGCCGGCCACATGTCCGTGCCCAGGTCTACGCACAGGATCGTCATTGCTCCTGGTTATTGAAAGGTATTGGTGATTAGGTAGGTATTTGGTTGTGGTGGGTAGTTTGAGCTGCGCTGCTAAGCTCCAGTTTCTCACTTGCAGTCTCTGCCAATCACAGCAGCGCTTAGAACGTAAGTACTTACATAATTAATACACTCGCAAACAATGAAAAAAAGTGAGAAAAAGCTTCAACTTTAAAATTAAATGTTAAAATTGGGGTTATTTGGTAGGAATTCGAATTTTGTAGGTAGTTAAGTGGAACTTTTTCATTGATCATGAGTGTATTTTAGGTCTACAGCTGGTATCTACATAATGTTGCGGTAGTAATAGTAATTAGGTACCTAACGGCAGCGGAATAGCACACAATATGAACAGAAACACGGGGAATATTTCTGGAACGTTCGATATAAGAATGTAGCAGACGGATTTCTTCAGGTTATCATAGATCTTCCTTCCTTCCTCTATTCCAACAACGATTGTTGCGAAATTGTCGTCCATCAAAATGATGTCTGCCGTTTGCTTCGATACCTGATTTGATTAACATAGAATCAATGGTTAATATTGATGGACACTGGTTAACGTATCTACCTACCTAAGTGCCAGTTTCGCCATAGTGGGTTAGAGCATAACCAGGGATTATTATTGATGAACCAATCCCTGGTTACGATCTAACCGACTATGGCGAAATTGGAGCTACGTATATTTGTACACCACCAAAAAACGGGATCAGTACTTAATATTTTTGCCACACGCCTTCCAACCTATATACAGTTTTCCTGCGTAACGGTGACGTAAAAAAAGCGTCGCGCTCGCTCACAATTCGTGACTGCGTTTTTTGCACCCCGCGCCATTTAAATTTTATGTACAATTCTTCTACACAATATATAAAACTGTAGGTACTCTATACTAAGTCACTAATACTAAGTCCTCGTGTGTAAACACGCTGATTTGTGCTTAGCATTAGTGTTTGTGAATGGTGCAAGTGAATAGAGATCGATCCTATTTACTAAGAGACAAGTCGATGACAAGTACTAAGCGCTTAGCTACGAAGCCCGTGTGAACCAGCCATTAGCCTTACCTGTGAGCCAGTGATCCCCATAGAGATGCCGATGTTGGCTCTCCTCAGGGCCGGCGCGTCGTTCACCCCGTCGCCCGTGACCGCCACGATGCCGCCGAGCCGCTGGCACGCCTCCACTATCTGGAGCTTCTGCGTTGGAGACGTTCGCGCGAACACTGAAATGTATTGTAGATGCTCTGTTTGAAATTCAGTAGACCGTTGATTTGTACGCGGATCCATTAAAATATGTGAAGCATCTAGCTACATCTACATACGTTCATCAAGGATAGATAGAAAGATGGGAGAGCCAGTTGTTTGATGGTACCGAATAGATATAAATTACTTAAGTGTTTCAGGAAAACTCTGACCGTCCCTTATTTGCGATGTGCTATTACCGGAGAGCGGTGTCGTGTTAGTACCTATCAAGTAATTACAGCCTACCATATCACTACCTCGACAAATAGCCAACCTAAATGAACACCAAAGAAGCTCACCAATCTCCGGATACTCTCTCAGCGTACCCTCCAACATCCCCGCCGTCATATCTCTCAGCTCCGCGCCGGTGACGACGCGAGCGCGGGGCGTGGTGGCGATGCCCACGTGCCGCGCCACGGCGCGCGCCGTGCCCGGGTGGTCGCCCGTCACCATCAGCACGCGCACTCCTGCTGCGCGCACCACCGCGATGGCCGAGCGGACCTGGATGGTGCATCATGTTGGTATGTGGAATATTTGGACGCACTTTTATCTAAGTAGTTAATTTAAAATTAATAGTTACTAAAATACAAAGCAACAGCTCTTTTCAAATTCGTCATCAGCACACGCACGCCCGCCGCGCGCACCACCGCGATGGCTGAGCGGACCTGGGTGGTGGTTGATTTGAGCTATGCCGATTAGTTGATTGCGCTTGTAATTTAGGGGTAAAAAAGAAACGGGATAGCTCTGTGTAGCTCGCACAGCCGCAAGAGCTCACATTATTTATACCGACTCATCATTCCCATCATCATGCATTCCAGTAAGATGATACAGCATTCAAATAGTCATATTTACCAATCACTTTTTCAACATCACCAAAGGTTAACTGGTAGAGAATGCTACTAGCATTAAGTTCGCCTTTGTACCAATTTACTATGTTTGTTCAATAAAGAATTTATTATTAATAATAATATTTCCTTAACCTACCTCTCGCCGTGGTGGATCCATCAGCCCCACAAGACCGAGAAAGCGTAGGTTTGATAGCGGGAAATTTTCTTTTTCTGTATCAAATTCAAATCCCATGGGGAAATCCTTTGTGTCTAGCGCCAAGTCAGCGAATGCCAAAACTCTTTCACCTGAAAACGATATTCTGATAAATAGATCGTTTGATTGAGGATTATACTTGTAGAGGTGTATAAAAAATAAGTTTACCGGTATTTGCAAGTGATTCAGTAGCCTCTTCTGCTACTTTCTTCATTGCGTCTGTGAAATTAGATTCTCCATTTTTCATGGCGATGGTAGAGCAACGGCTTATTATATTTTCAGGTGCCCCCTTCATCATCACAATGTAACTTGAAGATTTTGTGTCTAAATGGACTGACACCTGAAAAAGTAAAGTAGTACGGTCTAGAGTTCAACACAGAAGCTTATGGGAATTCTATATCCTTGCGGTGCTTATCCACCAGAGATGTGCTGTGCTACGTTGCGATGGGTGCCCTTGATATCCACATGGGATAGCACAGGTGGGAACGGCATTCTTTCATATCATCGCAGCATAGCTGCATAGCACATTGCTAATGGAAAATCAACCTCAGTGTAGATAAAGCTGTAGATCCTTGCTTTACAGATAATTAGAAAGAAGCCCATTAACTACCTGATACTTATTAACCGAGTTGAACGGTATCTCGGCAACATTCGGGAAGGCCAATCGGCGCGCTGTGGGATCATCTGCGTGGAAGAGGAATTCCAAGATGGCGGTCTCGGACGCGTCCCCGTGCACCTCTCCCGCTGGTCCCACTGACGCCGTGCTGCACAGCGCGCCACAACGTTTCAGGGAGTCGAATGCTTTAATTGGCATAGTAAGGTTCATTAAATTATTGGTAAGAAAATATTGTCAATTAACTCAATAATGTTGGTAAGTACAATGAAATATTTATCTTTACCTGCACTTCCCTTTAGTTTATCTGTAAAGAAAAACAGTTGCATTGAATATCTCCTATAAAGGAATCTGGTGGGTAAGGTACTGTAGGTACCTAGCTTTACAAAAAGGAAACGAGAGCTGTCATAAAATCGGTACGGCAATGCTCGTCGTGGTTAGCACAGCAGAACTCCGAAACATCGTTTTTCGTATCCACAAATGACGAACATAGTTTAACTGACCCAAGATTCAAGATATCCTCGGTGGCCCTTTGCTCGTCATAGTTAATACCTATGTAAGAAAACATTAGCCACTTTACCCAAGGAAGTCTCAACCCCGCACAGGGTGTTCCAAACCCACACGTCCCACACGCACATCTTGTTCTCCGTCAATGTCCCAGTCTTGTCCGAACAGATGGCAGTGCACGCGCCCAGCGCCTCGATGGCGTCCAGGTTCTTGACCACACAATTGCGCTTCATCATGTGTTTAGCTGTCACGGTGAGGGCTGCCGTCACGGTTGGTTGCAGGCCTGAGGGTTAGTTGAAGCTTTTGTAATGAGGTGTTGTAACGGAGGTACCCGGTATTATGATTTCGTGGTCATTTCACCTAAGTACCTATGTGTAGGTAGGTACCTATACTTATACAACATAAGTACATAAAGGTAAAAGGAACCCTGTAAATATTAATATTTGCCGCCACGAACTGTTCATTATATCCACCCATGCGCGGAAAAACTATACTACTAAGTACCTACTAGTTATTTAGATGCGGGGGTTTCTCCTATTTTGTAGGCTCATTTACTTACGATAAAATACTATAAATACTCACCTTCAGGTATATTAGCCACGATGATGCCAATGACAATCACGGTGATTTGCATCAGCGGGTACCCCAAACAGTAGGACGCGACCGCAACAAACACCCCAAGGCTGAGGGCCCACACGGACACGCACTTCATGAAGTGGTGGATATGGAGCGTGAGCGGCGAGGGTTGCGGCTTGATGCGTGCCGCTAGCCCCGCCACGCGGCCCAGCGCTGTGAGGTCGCCCGTGCAGATTACCACCCCTGGAAGGTGGGATTGTCTATTGTTTATCGTCGTGTAATTTTTCACACACACACACACACACACGGTTAGGATTAGATGTCATGTGGATACAGAAAATGTTGGAAATTATGAGTTTTTGCAACATCCTGTACAGTGGAGACGTATTCAAAAATGTGAATGAAAGTAGAGTATGATTGACTTATCCTGATGAATGGGAATGATTTCCATCTTGTGATGAGTGTTTTATGTTACAGCATACCTACTTACCTATTATATTGATATTGTAAAAAGTAAGTTTGTAGGTATATCTTACCCAAAGCCCAACCTTCAACACACTGAGTCGAGAAAAAAGCCACATTGGTTGATTCCAGTATGTTAGGATTGCCCTCTGAGTTGCTACGTGGCACTGCTATGCTCTCCCCTGTCAGCGAAGAGTTGTCCACCTGCACGTAACATAGGTAGGTATCATATAGTATACCTATATACCTACATAGGGTTCCGCTCATCTGGCATAATCTTTATTGACCAAAACTCATTTCGCATAACTCGTATGGTCTAAACTTTTTTGACCGAACCATCACTTTGCCAAGACTTATGTGGCATAAGGCTCGTTTCGTCTAAAACTCTTTAGGCACAATCTTTAAACACCTAAGTTTCGTTTGCTCAAATTTATGTTCGTCTATACCTATGTAGGTATAATCTTGTTTCTCCTAATGTTATCTTAATAAATAATATATTAAGTATGTAGTAAATGTACAAATTGTGGTATTATTCTCCTACATCCCGAAAATCACGATGTTGTATGATCAAAAAATCGAAAGTTAACGACCAATATAATTATTACAAACCCCATGAGATTGAAACCTAAAAATAGGTGCGACGACGAGCAAAGCGAGGAGGAGCGTGTTAGGTGCACATGTTCATCAAAACCAAAGCGGAGCGCAGCGAAGCGGAGCGGAGCGTTTTCCAAACAGCGGAAACAATACAAGGCACCAGTTTGCGCTATGTAGGGAGACGCTCCGTCAAAGTTAAAGCCAAACGAATATTATTACTTTGTATAAACCTAATAAACCTATGCCATAGCATTATTAGGCTATTCAAGATTTGGCCATACCATTATTAGGCTAAACAATGTTATGCGAAATAACTTTTTACTAAACGAGATTTATGCCATACGATTTTCGGCGTAACGAGACTTTGACCAAACGTCACTATGCAATACGAGATTAGGCAAATAAATCTTATGCCAAAAAAGGTAGAACCACCTACATATGAACGTTAAGAGCATTTTAGAATCTTGGTATCATTGACACTCAGACGCTATGATTTTCCACCGTCCGCGAATCAACCAGATTCCCGAACCAACTTTTTCAACAGTCGGAGTTCGATTGATGAAATCCCGGAAACAAATCGATTAAATAACCCATATGAAAAGTTATTAAGTACAACTTATAAGTACTTATGTATTATGTACAAAGAGAGTAATATAGCAACAAACCTTAAACCCCTTGCTATCAATGACCCTAATATCCGCCGGCACGATATCCCCGGCTTGCACCCTCACCACGTCTCCCTTCACGACCTCGTGCGTGGCTCGCTCGCGCAGGACCCCGTCACGGACGCAGTGAGCGTAGGAGGGCAGCATGTTGTTGAATGTCTTCATTATCTGGGGGAATTCGGTTATGAGATATACCTAACTACCATGTAGCTGCTGGGTAGGTTATCGTGCCTTGCCTGTAGGCACAAAACAAATTAAATGAGTATATAGTTACTTACCTACCTACTTACTACATATACCAACGAGTTCTCGAGTGGAGACCACGAACAAAGGCAGCGTGGTACGTCCTCCTACCCGCTGGACCGACGACCTTAGGCGGGTAGGCGGTAGTGGCTGGATGAGGTAGGTCGGCCATATATGATATGTCCAACAGTGGATGATTATTGGCTGATGATGAAAATACCTACTTATCAAAAATCTCACCTAAGTAAGTAGGACGTTCTAATCTAAATATTAGTCATTTGAACAGATATAATTAAATTCACCCTGGTGCTCCTGTAGTTCTGTACGAAGCTGAACAAGCCGCAGACGAGGTCAACGGCCACGAGCACGCAGCCCAGGTACAGGTTGTCTCGGGAGGGGTTGGGCTTGTTCATCACCTCTATGAGGTAGGCGATTAGGCACAGAGCCGCACCGACCCAGATTAGAATGGAGAAACCTGGAAATTATAATAATAATAATAATAATGTCCTCCTAGCCGAATTTCGACCACGGCGGCCAATCTCAACTGAGATCAGCCATCTACGCAGGAGTAGATTATAGTGCCCAAGTGTGTGCGCAGTACACAGGAGCACTCTCTGTTCCATCACTCTCATAACCCAATGGGACGGATTGACCGACACGACTGGAGAGAGCTAGGCGCAGGACCGACTGCTTTACATGCCCATCCGACAGCATGGATCGTTTCACTGTTTCGGACATCAGGTGATCAGCCTTCTATGTCCTAACCAAACTTAGAACCACAATTTAGAAACACAAATTGATGGTCCCACCCGGGAATCGAACCCGGGACCTCTGGGTCATGAAGCTAAGCTTCTACCACTAGACCACAGAGGCAGTTAAATGGAAATTATAATCAAAGACCGTCCGTATATCGTATGATAGTCAGGATGTGGCTAGATGAGGATGGCCGAAGACAGAGCGGCCTTCAGGCGAGGCCTATGTTAATTTTTTATTGTTTTTTTATTGGAAGATGTTAGCTGATGATAAACAACGGCATTACCATTATGGACATAACTCCCCAGTCTTGGAGGGCCTATTTACAGTAAGTACCTACTTATCTGCGTGTGGGTGTGATACTTCATACCAATAGCTTTTGTATGAAGTTATTAATAGCTACGTAGGTAGGTTCCTAAGTCGATTGTATTCGTAAAAAGTAGGATTCTATTAAAATGTATTGTAATGGTCATGGGCGTACCCAGGTAGGGGCAGGGGGGGGCAGCTGCCCCCCCCTAGAACATAAAATAAACTTAAATTTTCCGGCCAAGTGGGAATTAAAAACGTGTTACCTACTCTGCGCAAAATTAAGACAAGTGTTGGAAAAACATAAAATAATAATTAAAAAAATTAAAAAACCGACTTCAAAAAACCACTAAAATGTAATAAATAATTTAAGGTTTACACAAGTTCTAATCGTATGTGACAGTACGAGACACGAAGTAGTTGCTATATATCGTTGAGGAGTTCCCCTGACTGCCTTCCGTTTCCATCATCAGATCAGCTCAAGGTCACCATCATATTTTTTTGTTATAAGAACTATATTTACGTTCTTAATTTCATTAGAATCGGTTAATATGTGCCCAAAATGGAAATTCATACCCTGTTTTTACCCCTTTATCCATCCCTTATATCCCTTGGGGGTGAGATAAAATTCTGAAAAAAAATGGGACCACCTGGGACCTCAACCCAATACAACAAAAAAAGAATTTTCAAAATCGGTTCATAAACGGCGGAGTAATCGGTGAACACTGAACATACATAAAAAATATATAAAAAAAGATCCCGACGAATTGAGAACCTCCTCCTTTTTTGAAGTCGGTTAAAAATATATTTAACTAGCTGTTCCCGCGCGCTTCGCTTCGCCTTAAAAAGTTTTCCCGTGGGAATTCCGGGATAAAAAGTAGCCTATGTTCTTTCCCAGGGTCTAGACCGTATGTATACCAAATTTCATTCAGATCCGTTCAGTAGTTTTGGCGTGAAAGAGTAACAGACAGACACAGTTACTTTCGCATTTATAATATTAGAAAGGATAAGGATTTTCAAAAAAAACGGGAAGATATCACCGCCATCTTCAAGAAAGATCAATTTACTGAGCTAACCAGTCGGTTTTAGTCATAGAACGGATTCAAATTACCTGCGTTTGTGTGATATGCATCTAATAAGACAGTAATTGGTATGCGTAGCTTTTCTAGAAAAAGAAATATTTCAATAGTTTCCCGGGCTCACCAGGTTTTTTGACAGAGTTGCATGATCGGTCCCGTAAGAACATTGGTTTGTTACAAAAGAGTTTTTATATAAAATTATTGATAATTTTCTTGACTTTAATTCTAAAATAACTTATTCAACATGTTTACTTACTGCCAGTTTCTATAACTCTATCTATCCATAACTGGTAGTTACTTTCATACGATTTTGACATATTCAAAAGTAAAAATCTGACAAAATCGTATGAACTAACTACCAGTTAAGGATAGATAGAGTTATAGAAACTGGGAGTAAGTATTTTCGAAGGTATATATTTTTGCAAGTATATAAATACGATAAAATTAACATTTAAAATAAACGGTAATAATACCCTCAATGATAGAAGCAGTTGATGGTAGTACCGCCACCCCGTGACGATTGCTACCTGAGCTGCGGCGCTCCGTTAGGTGTGTTTTAAACTTTCGACAATTCTTGACTGCCTTGACGATCTGTACGTCCTGTACGTATGTACATACCTACGGTTTTGGTATCATTGCTTAGCTTATTTCAAATAGTTTTAAATTAATACATAAAAATATCATCAAAGGGGGCTATTTTCAAAGTAAATCAAGTAAATGTAGATTTTTTATGTATTTTTTTGCGTCAAAAAAATTAGATTAGGTGCTTTTAACTTATTTTATGTACCTTTTTAGCAGTTGTGGATATTTTTATTGGATACAAATGGCTATTTGCGGATGAAATCATTTTTTTATTTCATGCCCGTAAGGCGTTTAATTAAATCTCGAGATATGATTTTTTATGAAAACTAAGTATCTAAAACTTTAAAATGGCCGCCATTTCTAGAATATTTAGATTTGACCCCACACATGGGGGTTTTTTTATCGATGAAATTACTCGTAGAATCCACCCTTCAAGTTTGTTGGGTCCGAAAAACAACACACTGTATAATCGTATACAGAAATATTATATTTAATGATCAACCAAAACCCTTTCTTTTCGATCTTCAAAGTCAAAAAATGGCTTAAAGATGGCGGTAATACCTGCATTTACGTTAAAATTAAATATTGTACAATATTCGTTGTAGTAGGTATAGGTTAGCTACGCATTACAAGTAAATTTTCATGATTTTTTGTTACAATCGACCGACTATCATCTCGAAATAGGTATGAGCTGCCCCCCCCTAGCTGAAATCCTGGGTACGCCCTTGGTAATGGTAATCAGCTAACGTTAAAGAAGAATTAACAGAGTACAAAGTCCAGTTGTTAGCACTTGTGTAGAAACGATAACACATCAATATCTACCTCTTCATACAGCATATAAAATGACTCACAACTAAGACTTATCAACAAGTAATAATAAGTTACCTGTGCATAAAGATTTGAAGAGCTGTGTCAATATTCCATAGTTGGTTGATGGCGTCAGCGTGTTAGGGCCATAGAAATGTAACAGCTGGGCTGCCCTAGCACTTGATAGTCCCGTACTGGGGTCGGTACCCAAATGCTCGTATAATTCCTCTAAAATTGAAAAATAACTGTTAACTTAAGCAAAATGTGGCTATTTGAACTTAACCTACATAAGTAGGTATATAAAATGTATCTCTACCTACATAGCAATGAATTTGAACTTACTCAAGGGTATTAAATGGTCCGTAGTTTGTATTTCCTTCTTCAGCAAGTTGAGTCTGGTGTTGCTGAGTTCCCGAGACCTTAAACGCTTGGGATTGTTGGGCCTAAATAGCTCAGTCAAGCTATTCGTTTTAGCATTCATTTTATCGATAAATAAGTCGGTATGTTGGTGGTTAAAAGTTTTATCTAACTAAGGCATAGGTCATTGCAAAATCTAGTGGGTCACCTAGATAGATTTTATGATTTGAAAAGTATGGATGGTCAGTCAGGGTAAGAGGGTGGCAAAAGAAACTAAAGTCTGAGGTATTGACTCCAGCACCGTTTTTACTGTGTCCAACAGTACCAACACAATATAAATAAACTCATTAATTTTGGCCAGTCAAGTTTAAAGAGGTCACATTAATTTGTAATTTATATGAATTAGCCTTTAAAAAAATATGTTTTAATTTAAGTAGTAAAAAGATTAGTAAATGGCTTGATCAAAAGTAATTTAACTGTAAAAGTGTGCCCCTCTAACTCTTACCCTTACTGGCCTTACCCATGTAATGTTTTAATATTGCATAATTCATTTAATACACTATATTAACCTATATTTACACATCACCAGTTAAATTACATTTGTATTTTGTAGCTGACTATTATACTATACTTTTGAAACATATATTACAAACTTGATTCAAATTTTGCTCTTATTCTTTTCTAACATGAAGTTCTGAAGGCTGGATAAATGCTCCCCGGAGTCCCAGACATTCTGTAGTGCTTGCAGTTCCTTGTCATTAACTTGCAGCAAATCCTTGCAGTTGTTCCTGATGAGGCTCTTAGTGGCTTTAATGGAATGTTTGGGTAGTTTTGAGACTTCCACAATCTTGTCCCACACTTTACTTTGGAGTTCCTCTGGCTTAAACAAGTAATTCACAAATCCACATTCCAGTGCCTCTTGAGCTGACATCTTGTGGTTCAACAGCAACATTTCAATTGCCTGAAAAAACAAGGTTTCATTAAAATTTAATGAGTGTGTTTAGTTTTATCTGCTTTGTTATAGGATGTAACTGGAATGGAAAGCAATATTGTTACCTTCCTATCTCCCATTACTCTGGGGAATGTTAATGTTGAGCACCCTTCAGCCACAATACCCAGTTTAGAGAATGGGGTAAGGAAAAATGCCTGAAAAACAGAAAACATATTATAAATACTAATGAAGCAAAAAGGAAAGAAACACCTTAAAATTAATTAATAAAACATTGATTTACACTTACATTTTCAGCAGCAAACACTAAATCACAGAGAGGTAAAGTGGTGGCTGCTATTCCAACTGCTGGACCATTTACAATGGCGATGAGTAATTTAGGGAATGTTATGAATGCTTTTATAAACTCTTTCAAGACATCAAGATGGCTGTGTTCTCTGGACATACCACTCAGATCATTCCCGCTGCTATAGTAGTCGCCGTTGCCTGTGAGCACCGCTACAGCTATGCTATCATCATCAGCTGCTTCATTCAGAATCTGTGTAATCTTCAAATACATGGGAATATCGATGGCATTTTTGCGCTTTGGCTTGTTGTATTTAACTATTTTTATGTTTCCCATAACAGTTTCGATAATATCACAGTTTTCCATTGTTACTTTAAATTATCTTGATTTAAGTGCCGCAATATGATAATACACTGGTGCGATTGCGGTTCAAAGGTTCAGCCTCACTACACTATCAAAATTAATTCATACTAGAGTAATGGTAAGACATTAACAGGCAACAAATGTGTTGTCGTTTTGGTATTGTAGAATTGTACATTAGATATTCGTCCACCGGTTTCAAAATATTCTTAAATTTTATTTTGCAAAATAAAGTTTTGAGAACTTTTGATAATTTGATTGGATTGGAATTTTGTCAATTTGACTTTGACAGTTTGTGGCAAATTTTCATATAGTAAGTAGTCTGTGTACAAATACGATACTCCGAATAATAACGTACTCCCGCTTTCGCTCGCCCTTCTTTTTTGAGTAAAAATGATGACTTGCGGTGGTTCTTTCACCCATGTGTGTCCAAAATTTGCTTTTAAGTATCTCTATTTGTATAGAAAGCTCACACACGCTTTTCAGACACAAGCAAACGCCTTATTCTAAGGTTGTATATGTAAAAACTTTTCACTTTTTCAATGTCATTTAAATGTCACAATTGTCAAAACAAATTCAAAATTGTCAAAATCATGAAGAGGATAGATAATTTTTCATAATTTTTTCCCTTTTCCTTTACATTTATACCGGGAATGGTGAATTTGTTACAGAAGTTACCTAACATTTTAAGTTATTGTGCACATTCAAAACATTTCCTAAACACTTCACTTTTCACTCGTCGAATAACTACTGAAAAGTGCTGTAAAATGTTCAAATCATCTGTTTTTAATCTTCAAGAGGCATCTAAAGAGCAAGTGCAAGAGTTTTTAAACTCTTTTGATACAGTTTTAACTGACTGTGATGGTAAGAAACCTAACCATAATATTTGTAAAAACTTTTAGTACTTTCAAGTACCTAAGTAGTACCTATCGGTACTTACAATAATTTATCAATAAAATTACTTATATTTAATTATTACAGGAGTATTATGGATAGACAATAATGTCATTCCCGGAGCACCAGATGCAATGAATTATTTCCGGGAAATTGGCAAAAAGATTTTCTATGTCACCAACAACTCCACCAAAATTCGGAGTGAATTTGCAGCAAAAGCCCAACAACTTGGATTTATTGCAAGTACTGTGAGTGTTTTAAACTTGTTTTTTTGATGGCATCTCTAAAATCAGTTAATAATCATTCTATCTTTAACATTCCCAATGGAATTGTAGCTTTTGTGATGAAATTTATAATTATAAAATATTATGAAATACCTATTATTTTCTTCATATCAATTTCAGGAAGAGATTTTGTCAACAGCTTACCTAGTGGCTCACTATCTAAAAGGAATTGGCTTCACAAAGAAGGTTTATCTGATTGGGTCTAATGGTATTGGGGAAGAACTGAAGGCAGTTGGGATCAGGCATTCTGGCATTGGAGTAAGTATACAGTTAACGACATTTAGGTGGAATAAAATATAATACTGACTAATGTTGTAGATTAGCTGTAGTGGTATGTCTTGAGTTACATATTAATTTTAATTAAATTCTTTATTACAGCCGGACCATGTGAAACCTGATTTCAAGTCAATGCAGCCATCGGACTTGGATCCTGAAGTTGGAGCAGTGGTAGTTGGTTTTGACGAGCACATCAGCTATCCCAAGTTCATGAAGGCAGCCTCATACCTGGCCTCAGAAGATTGCTTGTTTGTAGCTACCAACACAGATGAGAGGTTTCCTAAAGGGGGTTCAATAGTGGTGCCTGGAACTGGAACCTTGGTGAGGGCAGTAGAGACCTGTTCGGAGAGAAAAGCACTGGTGCTTGGCAAGCCACATGCCTATGTCCGCAAGTTCTTAGAGTCTTGTGGCCTGGACCCTGCTAGAACACTCATGATTGGTGACAGGTAAATACTGTTTTAAGACATAATTATATGTTCAACAACAAACCACTTCTCAATAAAAAAAAATATCTTCTCTATTCAATAATGCAGTTACATAACATAGATTGCTATGTATGAAGAGGGGGCCTAGCAAAGACATGAACTTAAATACTTACCTATTCAGTCATGAGACATCAGATAATTTATTATGTTTACTTACAGATGTAACACTGACATTGAGCTGGGAGTACGTTGCGGTTTCCAAACGCTGCTGGTGCTCTCTGGAGTCACCTCCACCACTGACTTGGACAAGATCCGTAACGAGAAGAAGCCACCACTGCCTGATGTGGTCTTGCCTAAGCTCGGAGACTTGGTGAAGCTTATACCATCACCATAGTCACCAAAACGAATAGTCAAATTATACTGGCAAATAATTAGGTCAATTTGTTAGCTATTTTTATCATCATGTTAAACATGCAATAAGTGTAACTGTAATTGTGTTTTTTACAACTGTTTGTTGACGTTATTGTGTTAATGAAACTGCTTAACATAGCTATACTATGTATGTGAAATGTTATTGTGTCTTTTTCTACTCATGCTATTATGTTTAGGAGTCACCGTGATGTTGTTCAACTCTTAAGTGATAAAATTATTATAAATTTTAATTAATTGACAGTGCAAATATTTCATGGCTGTGTGCTTATACCTACTGCTTAGATTGTAGTTAAATATGTATAGTAGAAGACTGCATCTAAGTTGAATCAACGTGTTAACATGTGTAAAAGAGTTCAGTACCTATGTAGTCTATAAACAAATGCTTCTAAATGGAACAAATTTAATAGTTGAAATGAGTTGTAGTTACGTGTTAATTACTCACAAATAAAATTTGTGAAAGTTGACTTTATGCTGTCGTATTTATTTATAACAAGTTTAAAATTAGTCCTTTTCATATAGTAAAGCACATACCTAGGTAGCATAAAAGAAAGGGAACGAAAATATTCGTCACCGTGTCACCATAAATAAAGATAATTGGTAAAGATGTATCATGAAGAGCAATAGTATAGTCGAGGTGGCTATCTATGCACAAAATATTACATGAATATCTATTCTACTATTTCATATCCAGTTAAATATCAACTGTTTCACATACTTCCTCGACTGTACCTGTGTGCATTCTATAATCGCATTTATTGCGCACCTATTCGATAGCAAGGAACGAGATTAGCATTGATACGAGGTGTGCGTATGTGCGAGCTACGCGCGATGGCGGGAAGCATCAGGCCGCACAGCGCATGCGCACCGCCGCGCCCACACTCCGCGCGCGTCTCGTCTCGACAACACGAGATCACCCGCTCCGCTCCCAGTGCTGGCTCGCAAGCGACCACTGCCGCGCGGATAAACAACGCGAACGAACACACTGTGATAGTAGACACTGCCTAACACTCGGAGGACCATTAGTGAGTATGTTTGTAAATATTGGACAGGTTTTATGTGATTTTGTGTGTAAGTAGCTGTAATGAATGTTCAGCATCACCTTCATCTCATCTAGCCAGGGTTCGGGTCGTCTTCCTAAAAATATGAATGCCTTTTTGATCTGTTCCGTGTTGCGATTTGCGAATACTAAAATCTTACTAATTAGGTAAATAAAACACACAATAGTTTACTACTTAAAAGTTATGGGTCAAAACTTTAACAATGTAGCAATTCAGAATAGCATTAGGTACCATGAAATCACCGAAAAATACGGGGTTTTGCGGAAACAAAGAATAACGCGACCCCTCCGGGTGATATCACCCTCTCGATCTAGCCAGACGGTGCCGTGCCACTTGAAACACATTTCTCTACATTAACCTCTATTGCTGCCACTACATTACCTGTGGTATATTGAGTTAACTTTCAGCACCCTAAACTCTAGGTCCTAAGATAATGAACCATAACTTAGGTAGGTACTTAAACTGCTCACTTACCTACCTATAACTTAAGTACTTATACTAACCGTGTACCGACTTCATTTGTTTTGGAATAAAGGTTTAATAAATTAATTAGCTATGTCCTTATTTTGATAACGAGTGTTTGCTAAACGGTGTGTTAATCAGCGGAGTGTGGTGCTTCTGATAAAAATTATCACAAACAATACAATAACGCAATCCATCGTGAAAGTGATACCTACGATAAATTGATAATAAACAATAATCCAAGGCAAGTACAAAGTCACAGTGGATGCACCGACCTTCCCGCCTGCCGTAAACAATAAATATTATATTAGGAACTTAGGAAGATTAAACAAACATCACATCATAGATAAAAAATATAGTTAGGTAAGTACCTATACTTACTTAAATACATAGCTCTAATAATGAAATTTAACTCTATTGTGGAGTTAAAGACCTACATTTAAGTAAGTAAAAGAAAATTTCGTGTAACTAAATCATGGCTATAAATCAATCTCTATAAACGGTAACTTCTCAGCCTAGTTAATCTGTACCTACATCTTTCGAAGCCCTTTCTAACATCCTAAGCACCGCAACCTGTAAGGTACATTAGGTACCAACAACTATAATCCGACATTTGATAAATTACATGTCCATTAATTTCACTATTATAGGAACCATCGTATTGCTGCCAAAAATAATTAGCATTCATGAGTAAAACATATTTCAACAATAGAGTTACTAATACCTGAGTGCTTGTTCAGACAGAAGTGCCTATTATACCTCGCTACCATGGCTGGATTTGATAGATATCCTTGAAGCAGCATCGCAGTGACATGCATAACAAAATAGCAGCGACGTAGCCGGCGATGATGTCAGCCGTTATTTTTAACGTTATCAATCATTATCAAGTTTTAAATAATAAATGTTACCTGCTTAATTACTATACCTACACAATTATAATAATTGAACTGACTTTTTTGTGTTTACAAAATCCAGTTTTATGGTCACCGCACATAATAGGTACCTATGACCGTATCGTAAAGGCGATCGCGAGCTCGCGTTCTACGCTAAGTTCGCGTGGACAGAAAAAAAGAGACGAACCCTTTACGTTACGGTCATATGTGCGGTGACCATTAATGTTAGGATCAAATAACTAGAGGGGGTTTCCTTTGAAATTGAAAACATGAACCATACCACATACAGTAGGTACAACGACCCAGTCATAGCTTTTACTTTCATGATGGAGTCGCATCGTATCCTCATACCCACATAGATAAGTATTCACTGCTCGTATTACTGGTGCATGGTGCAGGGAAAGTTAACTGCCTTATACAGTAGTGCACCTGTACATAACTGTAGCAAGGTATTTAGATAAGCTCTAATATAGAAACAGGCAAGGCTATTAGCGTTCTGCCTGGTTTTTCGCACGATACTATTCAACTCACGCGATTTCCCTCCATTTTAGACGCCCGCCTTCGTACGGGATTCTTTATAGGTTTTACTTTTACTTGTAATGGCTTCATAAAGGTTGTAGTTAGTAGGTACATTTTACGTAGTTTAGCCGTAATCTTCTGGGCTAAGATTGACCATCTACTGAGTATAGGCCTGGTACATGCTCATCCAGTTGAGATGTATAAGTAATATTCAATATTCCTTATATCCATAAGTTCTAACAACCTGCGCCATTTGAACTTACATAACGTTAATTTAGTTGATGTCAAATTAAAAAGGATACTTGTAGTCTTGTATAAAGGTAGGTACCGCGATGACTCACAAGGGTCATGCATGAGTCATATTTCATTAAGGGCGGATTCGGCCAACGTCGAGTAACTTTTTACTCACGAGTAAAGTACCAGTTACTCGCGAGTAAGCAGATTTTGCATTCTACCAAACCTGAAACCAAGATAACTAGCTTATCCCAAGAATAAAATGTTATACCGCCAAAATTGACCGTGTAACGAGCTTATCCGAGAGTAATTTTGTAATGGCGGCAGCACATCAGCTGATTAGAAAACCGTCATAATGACATATAAACACATCTGTCAAAACATAAACAAAAGTACGTTAAAAGGCAAAGTCTCAGAATAACAACAGCGAATAAAATATTAAAACATAAACAATTTCATACTTTTATAATCCATTCAAACTAAGTTGGCATGTCATTTCTATTGCATGCTTTGAAACGCAGCTATTTTTATTTTAGTTGCATTGCAGTTTCGTTCCTCGTTCATTCAATTTAATCATGGTATAACTTGGTAGAATGCAAATGTACTTATCCTAGATATTTACTCGCGTATAATTTTAATTCCGGTATAGTTATTCTCGTGTAACGTGATGTTTGGACGAATTCACCCTAAGTATATCATGACAATGAAAAGGAAAAGCGATGGATGGAAGCGTGACGTACAGGGTCTAAATAATAGTGAGAGTGACGTAGTTATACCTTAGTTATACATACATATATGACCCATATTATCTTGCTCTACAAATGAAAAGCACCTAACTATAATCCATCAACCCAGAAGAACAGACGCTATTTTATTGCATGCTTCGTTTATTTATAACAAGGCGACCTATTTGATAGGATCTTTTTAGATTTACGAAGTCATTGTAGTTCAGTAACAGAGCTCTAGAGCTGCATACGACACCGTGCATTTAACAAGCAGTCGATATAAAGGTTGCCTAGGAACTATTAGTTTAGTGGTTGAAGCGATTCTTGTTGGAATATGGGCCACAGAACTGGGTCGGAAACGTAGCGCGGCTCCATCGACCGAGCTGACACGCACAGCAGTGGAAAATGACCCTTATTGTGGATAGGTGTGGTGAAATAGCAATTAGGGAAATCTCGACCCTTGAGCGTTGATGGGGCTACGGCAAAGTCGATCCTACTTTTTGGCTATCGGTAATAAGTCAGTGATATGGGAACCCCATAATGGGGTGGATGAATGGGTCAATGTTCCTAAATTAAAAAAAAAAAACATGATGGTCTCTTGTTTCTCTCCCTTTGGTGCTGGTCTTGGTAATCCACCCTGGCCTTTATACAATTTAAAAAAAGTTGAATTACCGCAACACATCGCTTTCGTGTCTAACCTTTGACTTTGGTACAAAAGCGAAAAGTCAGAAGCAAACAGTTTCTAGGCCGTATTCAAATGCTATATTAACTTGCTCAGTGGCAATGAATAGGTGTCCTTGTCTTTTTGTTCTAATCAAAGTATGTACCTACCTATGCGCAATGGCGTAGCTACATTTTAGGTTTTAAATATAACTACCAAAATACCTTATAGAACCTGGGGAGTTACCGACCAGCCCAACCTATATGGCCTATAGGTAGGCTATAAGCAATTAAGTCAGCACCGTAATGATAATTAATGAAGCCACCATCTAGGTTCCTGCTGTACCCTCATAGGTAGAGTAGAGGTGTACTTATACAACTTATAGGTACAGTATACAGTCGTATTAATGGCCCTTCTGAATGAGTCACCAGCTCTCCGCACCTGATATAGTAAACAGTTGAATAGGGAGCCAGCAATATTGCACTGGCAAGGCCGCTCTGTACCTCGCCACCTACCTACATAGGTCAGATTATTTGTTCTAGGTCTAATAGGTAATTGATGGCACCCACTGCGCTTGCCTGTGGAGGTGTAATAACGTATTGTTACTGCCCCCGCCCGACAACTATTTTATTGGATAAATTAAACGTGTTTGTTTTGTTTTACTTCATAAGGATTGTAACAATTTTGTAATAAAATAACACTTTAAAAGATCTCTCCTACGTAGGTATTCCTTACCTATGGTTTTGGGGCGTGTGGGTGGGTAGCACAACTAGCACAAGTGGAAGACACTGAAAATGTGTACTATATGTATCTACAGTTCCCAATTAATACAATAACTTTCGTTAGTGCTAAGCTAAGAGTTATATTGGCATTATAACTAACATTAACCGAAAACCCAGTCCCTGAACTGCTGTACTCATCACTTAGCAATACTTAGCATGCAGGCGCTTAGTACTTATATGTATTTATAAGTGCTGAAGATATCTCTGTACAGCTTCCTGCTGCGTCGTAGGTACCTGAGGGGACATAATATATTAGACATGACAAGTATTAATACGTTCCTTCCATAACGATTGCTTCAGCAGTTACCTATATAATAGGAATCTCCAGATTTTTATCATAGCGATAAGCAACACACAATCATAACTTTATAACGTTAATAGTCTTTACCGTTTCTTAGTTGCAGTAACTAGAGTCTAGCATCAGTTTTTTGTCACGTTTCTTGGTTGTTTACCGAATATCCAGTAATACCCGGGCTGATTCGCGACCGAACACTACGGCCAAGGCTGATGATGTAATTTTCCGTTTTAGCACCACAACGTAACGCATATACTCCGGTATATACAAATATCTCATATCACCACACAGCTGAGTAGGTATACCTAGGTGTGTATAAGCGGGGAGGCGATGATAGACTATAGGTGTAGCATTGGACATTGTATTTGGTTAGTTTAGCATGACATCATACTTAGCCGGTTAGTTAACATATTGTAGAGCCTTGGCTTAGGTAATGGATTGAACAATTTCACTAATATAGGTATGTATTGTATCTATATCTATGAAGTTTACGAGCTGATAGGAAAACGAGTGGAAAATTTATTGCTTTTCGATGTAATAAAAAAACTTAACACGAAAAGATGTTAAACCTGTTCTGAGATAGGTAATAACTTCCATTGATAGACGTTGAATAGCATTGGGTGGAATATAATTGGTTGCATAAAATGCACATTTATCATATTATGTAGGTAGGTATATCTACCTAATACCATATTATGTACCTACCTAGGTACTTGGACGATTAATGTTGATGATTATGTAGAATCCAATTAGCTAACATCTCTTCATACAGAATACCAACTAGCAACACATGGATAGTACCTACCTAACATCAGGGATCTCCCATTTCCAGACTGATCAAGCATGTCGGAAGAGGCGGCGGCGGTGGCTGCGCCGGCGCAAGACGCCGTGGAGCAGGTCACGCAGGAGGTCAAAGACGTCAAGCTGGAGAATGGAGCGGCGCCGGGCGCGGAGGCCACCAATGGAACACCAGCCAAGAATGAGAATGCTGTGCCTTTTAAGGTTTGTTTATTTATTTATATTATTACTAGCTGTTTCAGCGAGCTTTGCTTCGCTTAAAAAGATTTCCCGTGGGAATTCCGCGATAAAAAGTATCCTAACTATGACAGACACACTGACAAACTTTGGCATAATGCTTAGGTGCAAGAGGCTGGCCAGTGGCCACTCTATCATCATCGACGTAGCTGCAGTCAAGTCAGCCCGAGCGCTGGCTCTAGTGCCGTAGGTCTCGGGTTCGAATTCCGGCTGGGACAGATATTTGTTTACGGACTGATATTGGATGTAGGAGTCTTGAATGTTCAAAGTTTGTTTTGTACTGGTCTTTGTCATGAGACTTGTAAATTTGGTTGATGTTATGAGAACGAAATCATTATTAAGTATATGATGTTTTAGTGATTATAGCGGATCAACCTTGGCTCTATTTACCACCCAACTCAGTTGAACCAAATTACATCATTGTTTGTTAACGATAGTGACGTACCTATAAATGTGGTTAAAATGCGCAAAGAGCTCATTGAGCAATTTTGGTATTGACGCTGTCCACCAAAACGACAATGATGATAATTTAACCAAAAATGCTAACTAGGTAACCGTTAAATTCCAGGATGCATTCAAGGCGTTCTCCAAATTCGGGGATCCCAAATCCGACGGCAAACACATCACGCTCTCCCAGAGCGACAAGTGGATGAAACAGGCCAAAGTCATCGACGGAAAGAAGATCACCACAACAGACACCGCCATTCACTTCAAGAAGCTAAAGATAATAAAGGTGGGGCTAGAAGACTACCAGAAGTTCTTAGAGGACCTCGCCAAGAGTAAGAAGATAGAAGTTAGTGATATCAAGAAGAAACTGACGAGTTGTGGAACGCCCGGATTTTCCACTAACGTGAGTTTTTTTTAAAGTAATGTTGGTAGGTAGGTTCTTAGTTATCTTAATTTATACTTACCAATTTATTATTTGAAAATAGACAACGATCTACGTAGGTATAAGTACGCAGTAAAAATACTGGAAAGTTTTATTGAAAGCTAATGACGATAGTACATAATTAATTAGAATGTTTGCCGTGGATAGGCCTTCGTTTATTTAATGACTAGGTACCTACACCATTTGCTTAGATATGTTAAATTAAAGTTTTCGTATATCTATTGAGGGACGTGCAAATCGCTTGGCCTACAATGTAATCGATGGGTACTGGGTAGAAAAGATGATGATATACCTACCTACTGCGCTGCGTGTAAATTACTTGATTAAAAGATGCAACTTTCCAAATTCTAATTAGGTACCTAGTTAAAGGGCCAACATTTTCTAATTCTAAAATTTAGAATTAAAATCTATTGAGTATTGAGTTTAGCTATGTCGGAAACTAATTACCACTTTGGAGTAACCAGCCAAGCCATGCCCGATAACTAACGTTCCATTACTCCGCAGGTGACGAAGGCGGCATCAGCGGCGGCCACAGTGGACCGCCTCACCGACACCAGTCGGTACACGGGCACCTCCAAGCAACGGTTCGACGAGAGCGGCAAGGGCAAGGGCATCTCAGGAAGGAAAGACGTCGTCGACGGCTCCGGATACGTCACCGGCTACCAGCACAAGGACTCGTATAACAAGACGCATTAGATTACCTATTTACGTGGATTCTCAGGCAAAGAACGATGAATTTTAAGCTGGCTACACTGAAATCTTCGAATGTCACGGCAATATGGATTTTTCGGTGTTGGTAGCTTTTAAATTATGATGCCTAATGCAGAATCTGCTACATTGTCTGTTCTTTTACCTACAGGGTTGCTGGCATAACCTGGCCAAGCTACGAGATAGTACACACGGCAACGTTAAATGGTTGGCAGGGCACACTAACGTAGGTAGTGTATGTGTGTGTCGGCGACGTCGACGTAATTATTTAGTTCTGGGCAACCCACACACGGATATTGTAAGCATGTAGTTGTGCCAGTGACAATGATTCATTGTTTTTATGATATGAAGCAAAATTTTGCAATGCATTGTAATAGATTGAATGGCTCAGTTGGTATGATAGTAGACTTACAATAATCGGTATGGTGGTTCAAATCCCTGTGAACTTGCAAAATTCCTTTTTTGTTTTTTTTTATAGATTTAGTTTATTTTTTAATATGGCTAATAATAGTATTATAGTATATACGAATAAAAGCAACACAGAAAGTAAATGAAACAAGTTATTAAGTGTTAAAATTACAAAATTTATTCTTGCCGTAACATAAACATTAAGGATGTTACGTTTTTGTTGTTTTTCGTTTTAAAACATAGTTGTAGTTTATATTAATAAGGAAAATTTTCAATTTGCAGTTTTAAATCATAATAAACATCAGAAAAGGATGGACTGGCTGTTTTACTAAAGTAAATAGGCAAGTCATTAGTTATATGAATCAACATGTTAATTAGCTAGAAATAAGATAACTTATTCCAACCTCAGTAACAATAACATCATTAACACATTGGCTTACCCATAATTGTAAATAATAATAAGTATTTAACAAAATAACTAAAATCTTATACAAATGGAAAACTAAAAATTACTGAGCTAACCCCAATAACTATAATTTTCACCACTTTTTCGCCATAATATCTTACCATCCATCCTTGTCTGACTTAAAGGACTTTTCATCACTAAATATCACCACATTGTTGCACCAATCAAAGTTTAAAATAGTCAGTCGCAAAACGCACTCTGTTTCGACGATGCTGATCGGTTAGAGCAATTTGCTTCGTCGGCCTCCGACACCGCAACCCTGCAGCACGCAAGTGAACCCGTACGGTTTGTAGGGATAGATTATGTGTTGTGGCCGTAGAACGGGTGCTGCAGAACGGATCAGCGCTATGTGCAGCTACGATTTCTCGATGGCGTGGTGATGCATCCGTATAGACGACTACTGTCCCGAATCTGCGTATCGGTGAACCCATAATTGAACAGTTCTCCTCTGCAAACAAAAAAAACAAATACTTAGCTTATACAAATACAAATATTCTAACAGTCAAATAAAATATTTACAATTCTATGTTACTTACCGTTAAACGTCTTGCGATTTCACTAATTGTAATATTTTGTTCATAGAATACAATTATCTCCGCCTTTTTGAACATGGTCAAATGACTTTCCATAGTGACTGCGAAGATAAATTAATTATAAATTGACAAATCACAAAGTGAATCACTATGCAGACGCAGAGGTGAATTGTCACTAAAACTAAAAACTAATTTCGTTTATTCATATTGTATGAGGGTAGAATGGTTTTACTTCTCAAATGAAGAACGAATCATATATTTTTAGCGAAGAGAAATAGTCGACAGCTATGCAGCTTGTAGTCATTTGTCAATTTCAAATAAATTTATTTTATACTCAACAGCGTTTAAATTAACGCTAAATTTAAATAAAGTAAAATAAAAATACCCATCAGTGGACTCGAACTCACGACCTATGTTTCATAAGTCTAACATACTACCAATGCGCTACAAAGAGTATAGCTACAAGTTGTGAAATTTTGCTTCAAGTCAATTTTATAACTATTTGACTTACTCGACCGGTTGATATTTTTATGTCACAGCTGGTGTAAGGGCGTTTGCCTACGCGCAAACTCGTTTGTGCTGTTGTGTGTGTGTGTGTGGTTTGTTACTGGTGTATTTACCGATTTCTGCTTTATTGCACACATAGACCACGTTAGTGTGCACACATACACTACGTTTGTGTGCCCTGCCAACCATTTGGAGGTGCCGTGTGTACATCTTCAATTTTGGCTAGGGCCCAAACCATGTAATGAAATTTCTCGACTTTTTACTTTCGTGCCGTTGAACATTTGAAACCCGGTACGATCTCACTTCTATGGGAAACCAGTACCAACTCTGACGGTTTCGCTCCAGCTAACGAATACATCTTTAAATCCGGTGTTTCGAATATTCTAATGGTTCACATTGCAATGGCAACCCTACTTGTAAAGCTTAAAACTTCACACGCGGTCGCCGCACCCAATAAATAGGTATAAATAAAACCGTGGGATGCAATGTGTTACGGCGAAGAAAGACAAGTTCACTAACGTACTACACATGGTACTAATTTTACAATGTTTTTCTCTTTGTTATATTTAATTACTTAACTTTCGCGATAAACTATAGGCTTTGTATGTTGTGCTGTAATGACATTCCTTCTTACGTAGATCTTTGAGAATATACCTAATATATATTTATAATTAAGTATTTAAGGCCCCATGCATATTTTTTGTAAAACGTAATATTTTTAATAAGGGTAGTGCGCGTAAATCGGCTGCAATATTGTGAAGATTTTGAATGTCTAGTCCTGTCTTGTATAGAAGATGAATGTACGATTCACGTCCTATTTTTCTCTATTTTGATGATCACGAAGTGATGTGACACTCATTATATGGACACAACCAAGCATAGGCATAGGGAGTTTGCCTCTTGGGACAATCTTATAGGAAGCTGGGTTTTACCTATGCTGATCGATGTACAATATATTTTGTAAGCACAAAGTTTAACTTTTGTATTTTATTTTAGGAATATGATTAAGATTTCGCTACTACATTTAAGCGAGGATAAAATTTTCAAACTTATGTACATATTAAAAAAGAAATACGTAACATCTCGTGAATCAGTTGATATTTCAAACATAGGTACAAACAAGCATAAAGTAAATAAATACATCTGTATATTTTGAGTTAAAATACCGATGCATAATGTGATATTATAGACTTCCATCTTCTGCACCAACTTCACCTTAAAATTGTATTCTGATATCTAAAGTACAATGAAATGTATGAATACTAAATTATAATCTTAATATTATTTATAATTACTTATCTCATAGAAAATGAAATAAAATTTGTTTGGAAATGTACCTTTTATTTGGCTTATACCTAAAATACATCGTGTAAAGCCCTAAAGTAAGAAGTTTGTTGTATTAATAAACGATACACAATGCCTATTTATAATTTTATACATTGATGATCATAAAGTAAACTTCAAATTAACCTATGTTTATAATGTTAATAATATTATATTTGAATATAGTCTCGCGTACGATAATTTTGTCTAATCTATAAACAATCTTCTAGCCATCACTACCAAAAGCACTCAAATAATCACAATTTAAACCCACTTTATATAAATGTTATTGAAATAATTAAAGTAAAATAATATTGGCCATACTTTTAAGAATTAGAAAAATATAAAAAAAATATCAAGCTATTTGTTATATGAATATCGGTAGGTACACATTTTTATTTTATAGAACAAATGTATGAATGATCAGTACTAAAACTACACCCACACATCACCCTTCTTTGACTAGTCGAATTATTGAACCAACAGGATAGAGAAGCTATTTAAATTTAACTATACATTTTAATTCCTGCGATGGAAAACGCATGTAACATGTTTACAGTGGTTACTTTCACAAGTTATCAATCACTATTTCTAAGCTAGCATAGATCACATGTGTGTATGAGCTAGGTCGTGAACAAAGGGTATGCTCTAATACAGTGTTTTTCAACCTTTTTCATGATGCGACCCCCCTGGTTTAAAAAATATTTCGCGACCCCCTTGACCCTTTGGTTTTTTTTTATCAGTACTATTACTGTACTATTATTTATGGTCTCCATGATGAAAAAAATATTAATTGTCTTTATTATTATTTTTTGCTAAAATATCTTGTTTTTTCGACCTTTGTCGACCCCCTACAGAAGATTGGCGACCCCTCAGGGGGTCGCGACCCACAGGTTGAAAAACACTGCTCTAATAGAACAACCCTTTAAAGGGATAAAATGCTCATGAAATATGAACTTGTGCATCTGAATGACAGCTTAGAAACTAATGATGGGATTAATCGACCTATTTGTAAACACGTACTGGCATACCGCGGATATAAGGTTACTGAGCCACAGCATTACGTCATAGCATAGAGTAGTTCATTCAACGGCTCTATTTCAATATCCGCATGTCTTGAATGGTCTTTCTACTACAGTATTGATAACAATGGACATTTTATGTGTATAGTTAGGTATTGGAATACACGTTAGTAAAATTTTGAAAGGCAAAAGTTATATTCGATAAGCTATTATAAATGGATCTAATGCTTTCTACTGATTTATTGAGTTATATATCACATATATGGTAGTTTATTGTATGTTTTGCTTGTCTAGAACAAATAAAATGCTATAATGCTCGAAAATTCAGCAACAGACACTTCCTTCAGTCGTAAACAGTTTTCATTTATACTTATATTATTTATAATACATATTTGAGACAATTTAGTAATGTATATTTTATAATTAAACGCAGACCAATAATTTTCAGGCAATCACCAGATGATATATTTAAAAAATATATGGCCCTGCATAAATACAAAATAATTTTGTCACTCCAAACCAAATCTAGCTACACAAACTGTAGAGCACTAAACTGTTAACGAAGTATAATCAAGTGACATTGAGTCACGTATAAAATAATTTAAAAGCGATTTACATAATGCAACAATATTTTAAAAGGTCTCCATTCACGTAAAGTGTACCGAAACCAACTTAAAACTTAGATGACGATGACAGTTTACGCGGTTACAATTTACAAAAGAAAAAACTTAACTGCATCATAACCATAACACAATAAACGAGTACCTAAACAATGGAATCGAGACATCTTTTACATGTAAAAAAAATCCCAGTCACGTTATCACAAGTGGTTCCTACATGGGTCCCTCTATGGTACTTACTTTCATGGCGAAGTAGTAGACAGCCCGGCTAGCGAGTATGAAGGCGAGGAGGAAGGCACCCACGTAGGCGACGTAGACTCCACCGCCGTGGCTCTTGGCGGCGGAGAGCGTGCCAAGGGTGACTCCGAGCGCGACGCCCAACACCAGCAGGGCTAGCACGGCGAAGATCGTGCCGCGGATGCGAGCCATGCGCGGGCCCACGGACGACACCTTGCGGCAGTGCGGGCACCGTACCGGCGCGTTCTTCAGAAACTGGTACTGGAAAGTGATTGGTGAAGATGTTTATGCTACTGTCGTAAGTGAGAATATGGGTCATGAAACATCAATTAATATCATAGTCTGAAATTGATCCATGGTGTTTTATATTCCAACCCTTAATGTGGCTGCAACAGGGCCTATTGCCTGCCCTCTTGGGGATTCACATGCATGAGAGTTCATTGTTATGTATGTCATCTCTACAATGTTAGAGTACTCACTGATTTGAATGAAAGTTTACTATAATCTTGTTAGTGTGGTTTGTTGTGGGTGTTGTGTGTGACCCAAATTAGTGTAAAATGTATTAAGTGGATTTCACATTGCTACTGAAAGCAGGACAATGCACTGTTAATCCTATTTGAAAACTTTGTAAGTTATCTGTGACACTGCATTTATTTACTAAACTGTGATGCAGTTTATGAGTTTGAAATGTGATTATTAATAATAGATGCTTGTTTACTTGCTATAAATGTACCACTTGTGATATGTAAGTTAGTCACATCTCAGTTACTATCTCACTAGCAGTGAAGTGGCTATTAAGAATGAGAAATTAGGTCAATAACTTATCAAATTATACAACTACTGATAGATTACCTAATATTTAGTACACTAGTTTAGTTTATTTGTAAAAGAGATATTTCAGCCATTGCTTTGTGGACTATTAGAAAAGTTACTTGTTTATTTGAAAAATAATTGCCATTGCCCTAAAATACCGGAAAAAAACCTATAAATAAAATGCTTACCAAAAATGTATCCTGGCAGTGTGCACAGTTGACCCGGCACATGCCCGGCAGCGTGGGCACCGGCGGAGTCACCGGGGAGGGTGCGAGATTGATGATTCGTTTGCAGTCAGCTCGGGGACAGGCAATGCGCTGTGATGACGACTTGCAGATCAGCAGGCAGTTGCATGGACAGCGGACATACTTCTTTCCTGGAGGCGCGTTTCTTATAGGCTGTGAAATTTGAATATTGTTTTATTATAAGACAAGAAAACTTCATGCTAAAACTCAAATTGTAGAGGAATTACAATTCATTATAGTTTGATTGAGAAAACAATTAGTATTTACTTTTATAATTACAGTTTGCTTGGTCTATGACTGTGCTGATAAAGAATTTGACTAATTATGCTATCACAGATGGTGAGTGCACAGAGTGCAAAGATATGTTAACCATTCTCTTTTGTTAACTCATTGTAAACCAACATTGTTAATTACTGGTCAACCAATGATGGAGACAGTATCTCACATGCAGAACTTAATAGAACAGATACTAATACTATGCATTGTAAGTTCCATAGTGGTGTAGAGTACGAAATATGGTTATAAAACTCACAGTTGCTTCATTGCATTCAGAACATTTCACAACATGCTGTTCTCGTTTCCCGGATATGTCGATCATAGCCTGGCACACTCGGCATGTTACCATGGGCATGCCGCCTTTGACAGCTTGTTGGTACGGCGGAGGTAGCTCGTCAGGTCCGATCGGAGATATTGTGCTGACATTAACTTCCTCTGTCAAACAAATGTAAGTTCGCGTGTTAGTACCGCGTAATAACGATACTCAGGTAGCTCATGCAATAGTAGGGAAAATAAGTTACGTAAAATAGTAACTACGATACCCCACATTCCCACAAAATCAGAATAAAGCATTGTTTAGCAACAATAAATTCATTGTTGAATCATCAGCTGTCACAACAACTTGGATCTTTAGCTTACCATCTCTCAGCAAAGGCTGATTTTCACTCTGGCCGTCTCCCATGGTGTAAAGCCCTGAAATTTAATCACTTTGAAAAGCACTTAGAGTATGCTAATATTTCAATTTATGAGAATTCTAATTATTGTGACGAAACGACGACGAAAATCAAGTTTTTCGATGTTTTTTATTAGGGTTGCCAGCACTTTTCTCTAATCCATTTCCAAGTGTTTTTTTTACCTGTGGAAGTACCATAAAAAAATACATGTACTCAGAATAACGACTATTTCAAGAGGAGAACTTTGGTTCGCTTGCAGTGCGGGCCGTTGCGGTCAAGTTTTTTTGTGTATTTTTTGTAGGTTTAAATACGCTACGGTTTGCGCCACACAAAATCGTTATGCCAGTTTTCCCAGCTGCGAACACAGACAAGCTAGACAGAGTCACAGAATACATTTACTGATAGAGTTCATATCACAGAACCGAAATATCGAAATCCAAGTAATCTGTCAATGTCAATGGTTTGTCAAAATTCACATGCATGTTGTGCTACCATGCTTCCCTGTTTGTGCGAATTGTAAATAATTTCAGCTAAAATGGCTTGTAAAGTGCACAAAGTGAGATATTATAATCCAAAACCACACTCAATAAATTGTGTTTCATATAATAAGTCCAACAAACAAGTAGCTGTAGCCAGGTAAATATGATAGCTACTCAAACTAACCCAATGTTTACTTTTTTTCAACACGATTATCCTCAGTTAATACAAAATAATGTTAAGTTTAAATGTTTTGTATAATTTCTTTTACAGGGAAGATGCTTCAATTGAAATTTGGGATCTTAGTTATGCTCCTTACCTGTTGAAATTCATACCTGGTGTAGAATCAGGTTCCGTGGAGGCACTAGGGTGGGTGAACGAGCGGCTATTATCAACCGGCCTCGGGGGTGCTCTAATCGAGTGGGACCTCGACAAACTCACCCTAAAGAAAACAGTGTTATTAACAGGCTATGCCGCTTGGTGCCTAGATGTGAACACAGCCAATACTCTAGTGGCAGTTGGCACAGAACAGGGCTATGTTAATCTTTATTCAGTAGAAAATGATGATATTGTGTATCAAAGACTTTTTGACAAGCAAGAGGGAAGGATAATGTGCTGCAAGTTCGACAAAGCAGGAAATGTTCTAGTAACAGGTATGTATGCTATGCTATAGGCAAGATATTATTTTGTTCTTGGTTTGTAGGATGTATATTGGCAAATTTTTGTACCTTCAAACACAGACCTACCACAAACCCTCATATCATCATGGTCACAAATTTAATGTAATCCTATAATAAAGTACCTACTGAATTCTGTATATTCAACCTTAACTAAGGTCTGGGGCCCCTGTACATTTCTTTTAAATTTTAGGCACACCAAATCCATTTCCATTAGTCTTGGTCTAAAAACATATTTTATAATGTCACTGTTCTAGAATTAATGATTTTTTAACCTACAGGATCAATAGATACAATAAGAGTATGGAATGTGGCAACAGGCCAGGCCATGACCCGCATGTCAGCTCGGAGGCGGGGCAAGGAGACCATTGTGTGGTGCCTCAGTGTGCTCAGCGACAACACTGTGGTGTCCGGAGAGAGCCATGGACGACTGACATTCTGGGACATCACCACTGGTGACCAGGTAGGATACTGATTCTTAAGCACAGTGGAAAGAAAATCCATTCCTTTCTTTAAATCCACCTGCATAAAATCATTTGAAAACAATTTAGTTTTTTGAGTCATTTATAAGCTGCAGTATTTTTATCAAAAAGATACTTGATGTTTTTATATGTTCACAGATAGAGTCATACACTCCCCACAAGATGGACATTCTATCAGTGGCAGTATCTGAGGATGAGGAAAAGTTGTACTGCAGTGGTGTGGACCCGACCCTCGTCGGCTTCATCAAGGTGAAGAGCAGCAAGCAGAAGGGGCAGGGACAGTGGGCCAAGAATGTGCAGAGGCATATTCATGAACATGATGTCAGGTAGTGTATCTATAGTTTTATGTTGAAGTTGTTTCTATAAAACAAAAAAGTTATGTCCCTTTACTATGGATATAGCTAAAGTTATTCTATTTCGAGATTTTTGTCCTTTTGTATCTTGATAATAGCATATGTTGAATATTTATGCATATTAATTGCAGCCTCACAGTTATTTATACCATTCTGTATCAACTTATCTTATCTGATAGTGATTTTTATCTTTGAATACTTATTTCAATATCCCTTAAAACCTTTTGCAGCTAAATCTATTTACATCAAAAACCAAGCAAACTGACCATAAGCGCATAAAACGCAAACCGCGCGACGCTTGCGGAAAAGACTCGCTCCGAATCCTCTCTTATCATTAGTTTATAAATGCAAGATGGCCGCCATTTCTGCTTTCACAATGTAACAATAATATCTACCATTCCAGAGGCCTGGCGCTAATCGGCGACATCCTTCTCTCCGTGGGCGTGGACGGGTACATGACGTTCTCCAGCTACCCGCCCAAGTGGGTGTCGCGCGCGCCGCCCATGCCGCCGCCCGCGCGCAGCCACGCCAGCGCCGCCAGGAAACTGCTGCTGCTCAAGTGAGTGTCATGGGGGCCGGGTAAAGAAACTATGGGAAAATGGCGGATTGATTCTGCTATACATAGATGTCGCTGTTATCGTAACTAAGGCTATAAGTATGACGGGCCGCAACGCAAAAGTTGCTCCAGTGCATTTTATAGGAACTAACGACCACCGCGACCCTTTCATCGTAGCTCTATAAATAGTAGCGAGTGTATTCTATAATCATGCGCGACAGCCGCCATTTTCTTTTGTTTTTTTTAACGGCTGTACGTATATAGCTTGGGGAAGTTTTGGCATAATCTCCACGCTGAGCTGGTAAGTTGTAGGTAGATTCACAGGCCTAGCTACTAGGCGACATTCTGCTCTCCGTGGGCGTGGACGGGTACATGACGTTCTCCAGCTACCCGCCCAAGTGGGTGTCGCGCGCGCCGCCCATGCCGCCGCCCGCGCGCAGCCACGCCAGCGCCGCCAGGAAACTGCTGCTGCTCAAGTAAGTGTCATAGAAGCTGGATGAAGAAACTATGGGAAAATGGCCGATAGACACACTGCTTTCTCACTGTAGGTGTCGCTTTTTGCAGCTCAGGTTATAAGTATGACGGGTTGCAACGTAAAAATAGCTCCAATGTATATTTAATACGAACTAACGACCACCGCAATTCTTTCATCGTAGCTGTCTATAGTTGCAACTTTATATACCTAAATCATGTGTGACAGCCGCCATTTTCTTTTGTTTGAACGCATCCTAATTCTTTGGTCTTGGAAGGCTGGAGGTTTTTTGGCAAAATCTCCACGCTGAGCAGGTAAGTTGTATTGTAGATAGATTCAGTGGCCTAGCTATAATGCGGCAAGTTACTTGGCGACCCTCCTTGCGGGGTGAAAGAAGTGGCGGGGGCGAGGTAGCACGACATGCTACACACGTAGAAAAGTGTGCCCGGATTAATCTCGCGATAGCTAATAACTATTTCTGACGTAAGTAAAATTTTATTCTATGAGTGTTCCCGTAAATGTCATATTTAGCTTAAAATTTATAGTTTGACAGCATTAAAATTTGGATGTTTACCTTCAGAATATCTACCAATTTGAATTTATTTATGTTAAAGTGTTTTATTTTATAAATCAATTTCCATGTCACTTTCATGTTCACTCTCTGTTTGAACTTGTTCATCGTCGTCGTCATCCTCATCTTCATCATCGTTTTCATTAACTTCAATTATAAATCTAAGACAAAAACCAATTTATGTTTAATTTACAATAAATTATAAATAAACAATAACATACCTGTCCAATACATCGTCAAATACTCTATCAGATTTATAATATTCGTCTTAATTTTTTATGACATGGTCGTCACAATTTCTCCACTTTTTAGGCGAATAATTAGAGAAAAGCAACTCTAAGTCTTTTATCTCTTTATCTAAGTTAGAGTCAATCGACGTTCTTGCGAGCTCGCCTTTCACGTACCGCCAAACAAGTTCAATAGGATTTAATTCCGGGTGGTATGGGGGTAGGCGAAGCACGATATGACCATTTTCTTTCAAAATTTCATCAATTTTGTAATTTTTCTCTGTGTTTTGCTCATTAATTACTTTCATTAAATCACATAAATTTTGGTTGCTTTCCTAGTTACAAGAACTGACAACTGACGCACTGTCATATGGACTCTTCGTCTTTGTTGTTTACTTTTTCGTATCTGACTGCGCAGTACCAACCTTTAGCCGCGTAGCATGACTGATCCGGTACGCTGTTCTACAAGAAGCCCCTATATTGAGACATTATACGATTTGTTGTTTTTAACGTTATTTTGTTGACGAATTATAGATACCTAAAAAAAAAAAAAAAAAACACGCACTCACGCCTTGTACTAATGTACTCCCTTGCGGGGTAGGCAGAGGTGCATTGCTGCACCCACTTTTCGCCAGAGTGTTATGTTAGTCCCAATGTAATAGGGGGCGGGCCTATTGCCATTTTACGGGCACATCCAAGACCCGAGAACAAATATCTGTGTTTAAACAAATATCTGCCCCAGCCGGGAATCGAACCCGGGACCATCGGCTCAGTAGTCAGGGTCACTGACCACTACGCCATTCGGTCGTCTTATATATCTTATAGATACCTAATAATAATATAATGATAATATTAAAAAGGCCTCAACACTCATCCTAAGACTAATGGTCTCAGGATCAATGATCTCATGTGGGTCGCACTCAAATTATGACAGACTATATAAGACATGAGGCCGCCTCGGCTGCGCGGCCGAGACTGCCGTAACAATGACATGCAGTGCACGCGTTGCCCTTCACCGCTACCCCTCCCGCTACCCGCTGTCGTCTTGGGTACCTCGTCCCCTCCGCGTCTTTCACCCCGCAAGGAGGGTCGCCAAGAAACTTGCCAATCTATAATAGGCGACATCCTTCTCTCCGTGGGCGTGGACGGGTACATGACGTTCTCCAGCTACCCGCCCAAGTGGGTGTCGCGCGCGCCGCCCATGCCGCCGCCCGCGCGCAGCCACGCCAGCGCCGCCAGGAAACTGCTGCTGCTCAAGTGAGTGTCATGGGGGCCGGATAAAGAAACTATGGGAAAATGGCGGATCTGCATCTCGCTATACATAGATGTCGCTGTTATCGGCTATAATTATGACGGACCGGGACGCAAAAATTGCTCCAGTGCATTTTATAGGAACTAACGACCACCGTGATCCGTCGATCGTAGCTCTATCTATACATATAGTAGCGATTGTATAAATCATGCGCGACAGCCGCCATTTTCTTTTGTTGGTTTATCCCGTCCTTTCAGACTGGAGAGATTTCGTCATAATCTCCACACTGGGTAGTTAGGTTGGAGGTTCAGTGGCCTAGCTAGCTAATAGGCGAGACTCTGCTATCTGTCGGCGTGGACGGGTACATGACGGCTTCGATCGTAGCTCTGTCTATAGTCTATAGTTGCAACTTTATACCACCATTTTTTTGTACAAAAACCTCTAACCTTCACAGGTGTAATTAATATGTTTGTTTGATTGTTTTCAGGTACCACAACAGCCTAGACGTCTGGAAACTCGGCTCCTACGCCACAAACGAAGAAGGCAACGTAGTCAAGAGCCAATTTTCCCTAAAACCCTCCACACCGAGCAAACCCAACAAGAACTTAGAACACGATTCAGCTGTGGCCACAATTAGCAAGGCCAATGTTGGTAAAGTGAAAGGGCAGTCGCTGAAACTTACAGAGAATACTATGAAGCTGGTGACGATCCAGACTAAAGGGAAGAAGCAGATCACTTGCAGTTGTTTGTCGCCTGATGGAGAGTTTATATTGTACGCTACAGACAGCTGTATAAGGATGTTGAAACTGGAATCGGTAAGAATATAAATTATATAGTTAGTATGTGTAAGTAGAAGTATGTGACAGTGACCCTGCGTGCTACTGCTACCTCTATACTTTAGTCCTCATAGTTCTACCAAAATATAGACTTACCTACATACCCATTTAAAGAAACTGTTCGGGATTTTAGATAGAAGTAGATTATAAGCTAGAGACGTTGCGTCTATTTACTCTGTCTTTTTCTTAACCTACTGCATATTCCTCTGTTTCATGGCTAATACTTATAATGTTACATATTAGTACATAGGACTCATGTACACAATACTAGGTACCTAGTATTGTGTACAACATGTAATTATTCCAGGACGACGAAGCGAACACGACATCTCTATCCAAGGTGCTAGTGAGCGGTCTCCCAGCTGTGACCTGCGACCGCGCGGCGTTCTCACACGACTCGCAATACGTGGCGCTGCACTGCACGGGGACCATCTACATACTGCATGTGGATGCTGAGGCGGGCGCTACGGTGGTGCAGACTATTGCTACTGCTAAGTGTAAGTTATTTACAGCATATTGGAAAGCCAAGATGGAAGTTTCATTGCAGGATATACCGCTTTCTTTGAGAATTTGCTAGCGCCACCTTTCACAAACCGTCGCCGCCCAGCATAGCCTTCTTAGCAGATCGTTTACGTAGCCATCGGATATCGGTTATTCAAAAGGTGCGGCCTGTGTGTTTGAGTCATGCAGGTGACCCTAGTACTCTGCGATTGGTTACTAATAAAACAAAACAACCAGAGTTATTCATATTCCCCGCGGCTTTATGAGACCGAACGGCGTTCTCACACGACTCTCAATACGTGGCGCTGCACTGTGCGGGGACCATCTACATACTGCATGTGGATGCTGAGGCGGGCGCTACCGTGGTGCAGACTTTTGCTACTGCTAAATGAAAGTAGTTTACAGTGAATTGATGGCCAATCCTGGACATGCCTCGGACATTATTATGCGTCTCAAGGCACGCGACTAGTTGCGATCTTGTTGTGCCTGTATTTGGCAGCCAGCCACCTTTCGCAAACCGTCGTCTAACATAGGTAGAAGACAACCCATACATTTTTTCTAGCCGTCGGATATGTGTTCTTCGATAGATGCGGCCTGTGTGTTCGCGTGAATTGACCGTAGATATCTGCTAAATCGATTGTTTACCAATGCCATCAGATATGTATATTCAATGAATATGATAAAATGGGGCGGCGATACATATAGAATACAGTCCCGAAACTCCCAAAACACTGTATACTTCTTACCAACAGCTCCAATCACCTAGAATCCTCCACAGAGACATTTATGTCTATTGACATCACATCCATGCAAAACTCACTCCATTCACCCATTATTCTTACAGACCTAAAAGCGTCAACCCTCCTGCACCTGCAACTATCACCACCAGCGCCATCTGGCGACGTCTACCTAGTAGCAGCAGACACAGCGGGCGCGATCGCTGTGTGGAAGAGAAATAAGAAGAAGTACGAAGCATACGCCTCGCTGCCCACGTACCAGTGTGTGCCGTCAGCGTTGACGATCAATCATGAGGCGGAGACGGTGATTGCGGTGTATGTGGATCAGAAGGTAATTTGTAGGCACTATGAACAGAATACGTAGCAAAAATAATATAATAATCAGTCATCGTAAGCCAGCAATCTATTAGAAGAAAGATAATACTTTATTTGACAATGAGAGCATAATGTCAGTTTTTCCTAAGGAGCGCTACAACACTTTCGCTGAGTTGCAGAAAGGAACATTAGCCTAATGTCGTCATTAAATCTATGTCCGTCTCTTTCTATCCGTATACTGTCAAAGCAAGGCAGCTATACATTTAGGGCGTCTTGCATAACAAAGTTAAATAAAATTAAATAGTTTGTCTCTTGCTCTGACAGTATAATGTCAGAGCAAGAGGTCATAGTTTTAATTTTATTTAACTTTGTTGTGCAAGACGCCCTTAAGGTCGACATTAGCTTAAAGTTCCTTTCTGCAACTCAGCGTTTATCCAGTACCTACAGGTGCTTCTGGCTACCTGTCTAAAGTCGTCGGTCCCACTTTCTATCTATAGTGGCGAGATAATTTTTCGAATTTAGCCTCTAAAGTGGGCCATTATGCATGAGGACGTCCCACGTTACGCATGAATCTTCGTGAGCTCTACTTGACAACTCTTTTAGTCTACTGGTTTTTCGGCATTATATGGCCGGTCCGCTGCTACCTCAGCTCGCAGATTTTAATCGAGCGAATCTAAAACTTACGGCACAGGGCATAATTATTATTCATTGGTTTCTTATAAAACATACCACATTTTCATGTACCTACCTATTGTTATAACAGCCAAAAAAACAACGACGCCTTAAACTATAAACCTTTTTATTTCCAGATAGTGGAATACGACCTGACCGCCAAGAAGTTCAACTCGTGGCCCGACACCAGCCTACCTCCAGAGTGGTACAGCCGGCGCTCGGCCGTGCGCGCCGTGCACCCGCATCCCGTGAGGAAGCACGCACTCGTGTTTACTGATGACACGTCCATGTGGGTGTTGGAGCGGAACGCTGAGGTGAGTGGTGCGATAGATATTATAATATTGATTAATTATTAATTGCAATTAAACAACCGACCGGCCGTATAATTCGACTTGGCGCTTTATTACTGGAAATTCTGAAGACCATAGAGTTTGACCATAGAGTATATAGATGTGACCAAAGAGTATACAGAGGGCACAATGCAACGTGTCAGTGCTATGTCTATACAGAATACAGATCAGTTGTCCAATAAGGTTCATATTGGATTGAATGTAGACCTTTGAGCTTCCTTTTAGTAATTTACCTAATTAATGATTCTAATTTCAAATTATGTTTTTTTTAGAATGACGACGAGGAAGATGAACCAGTGTCAAAAAAGAAAATAGAAAACGGTGAAAGCCGCAACGCCTCAGTACGGGTTGTTCCTATAAAGGTATGTTATATTTATGTTACCAATGCATTATTTTTATTGATAATAATGAAACTTTAATCAGAAGGTACAATGGGGAGAAAAACTGGAAGCTAATTATAGATGGCGCCTTAGGCGACTGACCGACTGTGCCTATTTTCCCAGTTCTAATTCGTTGGTTCAGTCTCAATTTTTTCTCCCCAACAATGTAATTGGTCAGAACCTGAAAGGCACACTCGATTATGCTGCCAAAGTTTCACTTGGTTTTCTTTCCCATTAGTCAGGTCACGTTGAACTAACTTTATTCAAAACACCAAGCTGCGCTGCGGCAGAGCGTCATCCTCGCTTTCAATTCCATTTGCGCACCCTGTACAATTAGTCCATAGACTAATGAGTGTCTACGTCCACAGTACCTGTCAGACTTCCACTGGCTGGGTGACGACGAGGCGGTGATCGTGGAGCAACTCCCTGAGAACATCGTGGCTCTACTGCCGCCAGTCGTGCAGATGAAGAGGCAACCCTACCTCATGTGAACATGTGTAGAGTTATAAACAGTGGTGTGGTTGTGAAGCAAAGCATTTTAAAATAGGGCTGTCAAAACCGATAAAATATACCGTTTTAAAATTTTGTAATTAGGTATGTTATTTTACGTTGAGGAAATTGAAGTTTTAACAGCTCTTGGTTGGTTCAGAATCGCATCCATTGTGTTTCCATGAGTGGAAAGATAGTCTACTTGATGTAGATTGCCGGTGATTATGAAATAAATAAAACATATTGACGTTTATTTGAGTTGTTTACTCATACTTACATAGGTACATTACATCCGTTTGTAGCCGTATTACAAAAAATAATCTAAAGTTCGTTTCTTATAAAAAGAGTGTTAATACTATTTTTTTATTGCATTACTTATCATATTTTAGTTCCAGACGTAAACGCCACGGAATCATCCACATACAATCATTTCAAAACATATTTATTATTCTTATTTCATATTATTATTTACACTCTATCATCACATCACTAATATCCCCTAGCATTACTAACTGCACTGAAGACTTGTTCACTGAACGGTGTGACCGCCACGTGTTGCGGACGGGCCCACATCTCATCCGTGACGTCACTGCTGGCCGGCGGCAGCTTGTATGATATGGGGTTTCCCACGTCGATCCTGAGGAAATAATATAGATTTTAATTGTTTTCTGCTGAAGTGGTAGTGTAGTGGCATAGACTACAATACATTTAGTCTATGGTAGTGGTTTATGATAGAGGTAAGAGCTTATGAGCGTTGGCGTAGCTCAGTTCTCAAGACAGGTTGAATGAGGTAGGCCCAAGATATAAGGTGATTAGACGAAGCCTAAGGGCGTACCCAGGTAGGGGCAGGGGGGGGCAGCTGCCCCCCCTAGAAGGTAAAATAAACGTAAATTTTCCTGCCAAGTCGGAATTAAAAACGTGTTATCTACTCTTACCTACCTACCTATTTTGTTTTGTATCTTAATCAAACTAATTAAGGTCAACTGGGGTTACGTTGTATTTTTAGATCACTAAAACTTTTCGGAATAATGGGAGCAAAGGTATGAAAAATTTAATGTAAAAGTGACTTTAAGAAACTAATGACTATTGAACAACTATTTATTAACAAATTTAAAGCATTGATTTCTTTGCTGGAATCTTATAAAAGTTTCTTATTTAGTGTCTTAAAAAAATCGTGATTTTAAACGCATTTTCCAGGTTTGAGGCAAATGTGTTTTTAGTATATGTAACTATTCAATAGGTAAGCTTTCCGTGAAATAATTATAAACAAACAAAAAACCCGACTGCACGCTAAAAAGATGAAAACAAGCCCCAATGTTAATGGAAAGTATCGCAGGCGGGGACCAGCAGAGGGTTCACCATTTAGCTGAATGTGACTTAGATAGGTGTACCTTGTGTGGCGGTCAAGTTGGTCCCCGCCTGCGATACTTTCCATTAACATTGGGGCTTGTTTTCATCTTTTTAGCGTGCAGTCGGGTTTTTTGTTTGTTTATAATTATATTTTTTTTATTTGTAACTCTTTAGTTGTTTTTATTTTATGAAATTGTATGTTAGTAGTCACGTTTTAGTTTATTAACATTTTTTATTTCAATAATTTTGATTTTGTGATTTAAATACCTACAATATGCATATTTTTGTAATGTGCTAATCAAGTCCTTTCATTTGATACCCCATACGGCATAGTTGGAAAAATATTATTTTTTCGATCATCACTTTATGTCCTCTAGAGGGCGCTTTATACATTTTAATAAAACGTCACATAGCCTATAACCATCGCGGAATCATACATCAAAATCTATCAAGCCGTTTAGGCTACAGGAGGGAACAAAGAAACAGACATACATACATACATACATACGAACATACAATCGAAAAACATTACCCTCCTCCTTCGGCAGTCGGGTAAAAAATAAGAGACCTTATCCAGTTAATTGTTTTGTGCAATAGTATGGCAGTTAATTTAGCCAAAAGAAACTATTGACGAATTCACAGATGATTTAGTAGAAATCAGGAAAAGGCGTCTAATTTTCATGGACGCATTTACTCCATGATAAATCCTAATAACATTTTTATGAAAAAAGAACTACCTAAGTAATCCTGTAAAGTGAGTAAGAATGTAGATTTAATAGTGGTGAGTAACAGTTGTGAATAAAATAAAGTAACATCCATACATCCTCTCATTTATATTCTTTAGATTTATTATTAAGATTGGATCAAATACGGGTATTAAACTTAGATATCAATTAAAATATGTGCATGGCAAAACCCATACTCTTCAATAAGTTTAGTGTTCATAAATAGTAAAAATCCTTATCGAGCTGGTTTCAGTGATCGTAACTGATCACTGAGGTTAACACATGGCACGGTCAGCCTTGGATGGATGACCGATTTCAAATGGTTCTTTTCTGGACACTTCCGTGCTTTGGATGGCACGTTAAGCCGTGGGTCCCGGTTGCTGCTTCGGCAGCAGTTGTTAAGCCTAGTCAGAGGCCTTCGGGCAGTTTGAAAAAATCTGACAGTCGGGTTGTACACTTACACTTACCCGACAACTTTAGTGCATTGTACTCAATAAAAAACGGCGATATAAATTTACAGCGAAAAGCGGGAGACTACAGTCGTGAGCATAATTATGTATGTATTAAAAGGTTGACGATTTCTGTTTTGAGGCAATGCGTTGCAACAATCGCATTTACCCCAAGACTTTTATTAAACATAAAATTAACATCATTAATTCATCAAATAAAGCTATTTCATTGAAAATTTGTGTCTATATAAGTAGCCCAATGACTATTGTTTAGAATACCTACTGAATAAAATCAATTGATAAAGAAAACTTTAGATTCACATTTTCAATCACTTGTCACAGTACCAAACTTTCAAAAAAATGTGCAAATCACAAAATGACTGAATACTTGGATAATATTATGTTGACAACACCATCTGTCTGCAGTTCATGTAAAGTATTTAGTTTAGGCCACCGTAACTAGATGGCATTTTTCAATATTGATAAAGCCGTTTTCGAATAGGATCGAAAAGATTAATTTGGCCCGTAGACGCAATTGAAACTCAAACTCAAATTTTTTTATTCATCGTAAAAATATAAAATTTTCTGATGAACGTAAATTTTTACAAACTACTCTCCGTTCGGATAAGGGGGGCTCTTTCTGTCTAAGGAGAAGAACGGAGGCAAGAAACTCCTGAGCCATCTTTTCAAAAAAAGACTTAATACTAGTTAGTAGGTATACAATACTTATAAGCTTAATAATAATAATTATAATAATATGAGCAGAATTGGCCTAGTTGACCTTAATAAAAGACAATTTTCATGATTTTTGTTTCAATATACCCGACCGACCATCATCTCAAGAGCTGCCCCCCCCTAGCTGAAATCCTGGGTACGCCCTTGAAGCCTACTATAATTATATCATCGCTATACTGCGGAACAGGAATTAAATCACAAAATTAGTAATTTTTCAGGGTTTTCACATTTTTCACCCTTTAAATAGCACCTAAGTATTTGTAGTAGGTACTTTTAAGCATTTTATAGCGGCAGCAGTTGCGACGGTAATAAATATAAACTATTATGATAAATCTCTCTGCGGGGAGCTTACATAACTGCTTCAGAGACCCTAGTGTGAGTCTTTGCGCCAAGATAGTTTAGCGAGTGTATCACTAGCACATGGCGACTCTCAGGCGCCACACTTCGTGTAATTTTTCACAACTCGGAGGATGTACCTACCTACGTTTATTTCAGTGTAGACAATGCAACGTTAAGTAAAGTGCAAGTACATAGTTACCCCAAGAAGATGATGGTCTGCTTGTACGGATCATAAGCCTGGCCAGGTGGGGGGAGCGGGCGCATGGGGTAGTCCCGCGCTGTCTTCACGAGCCGCCCGTAGCGCTCCAGCGGACATGTCGCGCGACGACCCACCATGCCTGCGGACGGTGGAGTTTAACCCTTAATTTACTTATACTAATATTATAAAGGCGAAAGTTTGTGAGTATGTATGTGTGTATGTTTGTAACGTCTTTACGTCAAAACGGCTGAACAGAATTAAATGAAATTTTGTATGGAGTTAGCTGACACCCTGGATTAACACAGGCTTTTTATCCTGGTATTCTCACGGGTAAACAGTTTTATAGCGCTGATTGGAAGAGGCGTATGTCCAGCAGTGGACTTTTACGGCTGATGGCGTAGTGGTTAGTGACCCTGACTACTGAGCCGAAGGTCCCGGGTTCGATTCCCGGCTGGGGCAGATATTTGTTTAAACACAGATATTTGTTCTCGGGTCTTGGGTGTTGATATTTATATTTAGTATCTATCTATCTATGTATTTGTGTAGATATATCAGTTGCCCGACACCCATAACACAGGTTCTGCCTAGCTTGGGGTCGGATGGCCGTGTGTGAGATGTCCCCACATATTATTATATTATTATTATTATGATGATGATGATGATTCATCAGCTTGACAAGGCACGATTCTGTATTGCAACCACAACTTATTTGCATCCAGATTTTAACAGCCAGTTAGCATATAATATACATACATAAACCATGTAGCTTACGTCCCACTCTACTAGAGAATGCTTACCGCTGGAGACCCTCGGCAAGGGATGCGGCGAGGGGTCCACCTGCACCGGGTACTGCCTCGGCGCGGGCTGGCAGTTCAGCGACTGCACGCCTCTGCGATACTCTTCTAGTGACATGCCTGGAAATACAAGATAAGGTTTGACAAGACAAGTAGGTAAGTTGTTGGGGTCAAAAGTTAGTATGTAGGAATTTGCACAATCAGCTGATGACAGATAGTTGGATGGCACTCTCTCCTACCTAACCTTATCCTTAAGAAAACTGCGGGTAGATGAATCTGCGGGTAGACGGACACTAGTCGGTGACAGCTTGTGTCATCTGAAAATCTCAATGGTCACCCTCTACTTCGTCAAACGTCTTGGTTCGAGCCAGTCGATATCTTTATCCTGCCGCTGCCGCTCCCAATGTGTACGAAAGTGTCACTCTCATTCCGCCGCGTACTACAACTTACGTAGGCGTAGTTAGCTCGGTGCCGCGACAAGGAAACCAGCCCCTGATGTGAAACTGGACACGAAGGAGTCGCTAGCCGGACAATCATCTCTAACAGGTACCTACATTTCCTTTTTCCTCCCTCCCGTTATTCGCGTTAAGACTTGTTTACAGGTTTACAGGCAGGAGCGTGACATTTTCTGTGCGTGCAACGGGAATCTTATTGTTATATATACCTACTATATACTATAGGTACTTTAGGTAAAACTTAATTCCAACTTTAAAATTATCTGTTTTATTACACATTCACGATTGTTCACTACCTTCTTATATAAGTAGTATTCATTTAGTTTAGACAGAGGTGACTCCCAAGCAAGCCACACGAATTTCGCTTTATAAAAATGTTGAACTCAGGTTGACGAACCGTATCGCCATTAATAAATAATAAAGTTAACTTTATTTTACACTTTGTACACTCACAAAGCAGGTAACTTTAATTACGAGTTGATTTGTTTGAAACAAGTTCGGTAACTTATAAAATATTTTTTCCAACCATGACTAGACCTCTTAATAATTATAATAGGCCCTATAAGCTTACAAAATTATGATACTCCACTCATGATCTTGGCCACCCCACAGTCTCAGTTCTTATTTATACAAGCTTACGAGTACACGGTATAGGGGCTATAGTTAACACTTTATTTCCACCAAGAACAAAAATTACAAAATAAAAACTTAAAAATTTACAGTACAAAGAACAAAACAGTAAAAAGTACAAGTTAATATGCGCTAGGAAGTCTAGTGAAGTAAAAAGCTAAATGGTATCTTACTCTTACCTAACTTGAGAGCTTCCTCCTCTTGGATCTGCTGAACTTGTCCGAAGAAGCCCCATCGTTTGTCCCACAATTTAGCGGCACTTCGTTCTTTACGAGTCAAGGCAGTCCTTTAAATTATAGAAACTATTTAGGTTATCACGAGATAATTAGTTTAGATGGTAAAATGCATACTTAGGGATATATAAAAACATAACTACGAAATAAAATATTTAAAAAAAATATAGGTATTTAAGTAACTACGTACCTACTAACCTACTTAATCCTATCTATTATACAATCTGTTGGATATGAGTAATACGCAAGGCGGCTCAGTTCACACTGGTTTATTAAGTACCTTATGTCGGTGTCGCAGCACACGACTAGTGACACATACATATACACATACGCATCATCCCTCCACCAATAGCTTACAACTAATACAATTAACATATCCTAGAAATACCTCTTATAATCAACCTTCGGTATATTTCTTAACCCTAAAGTAAGACGCGTGGAGACGGGTTCCGTGTCTGGCGGCGGCGCGTCATCATCGTCATCATCATCAGCGCGGTGGCTGGCCGGGCCGGCGGCCGGCGGCGGCGCGGCGCCCGCGGGCGAGCCGTCAGGACGGACATCAACAGGGCTTCCGTTCTCCAGACTACTTCCCTCCCCACTAGTAACACTTGTGTCTAGATCGAAGTTATAGTGTTCATCTAACTGACCTTTAAACAAAATTATTTGGTTTTTATGTCTCTTGTGCACTATACCATTACTAATGTCCTTTATCATAAACAAAATCGATCCCTCTTTCTTTAAAATAATTCCCTTAGTCCAATGGAATCTATTTTTATTAATATATTGTTTGAACAACACAACATCTCCCGGTAGAAAGTCTTTCCGTATGATTCCGCCATGATTATCATTCTGTAAGGACTGTTTATGTTGCACTTTGTTAGCTAACGGCGAGGGTGAGGGAGGCGGGGGGGGAAGCAGCAGGTCCAGCCTGGTGCGCGGCTGCCAGCCAAACACCAGACTGGCAGGACTTTCTCCTGTCGTTGAGTGGACGGAGCTACGATAGTCGAATAGATATTTGAGTAACCTATTATTCACATCATTCACCGAGCCGCCCGCTGAAAGTGCGCTCTTTATACCCTTTTTTACAATTCTTACGCAACTTTCTGCCTGGCCGTTGCTAGCCGGGTGGTACGCCGGTGTGGTCACGTGACTGATTCCGTTCAGTTTGCAGAACTGATTGAATTGTTCGGAGGTAAACGAAGTTCCGTTATCACTTACCAAAGTTCGCATAATACCAAATCTCGACATGTACTCAAATAATTTGTTAATTAAATTGGTCGACGTGATATTGTTTTTCATATTTACGCATTCTACCCATTTAGTATATGCGTCAACAATCGCTAAAAACATTTCATTGTTAATCGGTCCTAAAAAATCTATGTGTACTCGTTCAAAAGGTTCGCTCGGATAAGGCCATGAAACAATAGGCGATCGCGGTGGCGTCGCGCGGAGACTTAAACAAACACTACAGTTATTTATCATATTCTCTATTGTTGTATCAATTTTTGGAAACCAAAACTTAGAACGTGCAACCGCTTTAGTTTTTACAATTCCTAGATGAGAATTATGTAATTCCGACAACACTTTTTGCCGTAATTTTTCTGGTATTACTACCTTGTGGCCTCTCATTAAACATCCCCTTTCATACGATAACTCTAATTTGCATAAAAAGTATGGTTTAATGAGCGGATCCTGAATTTTTCGTGGCCACCCGTCGCATACGTATCTAATCACCTGCTGAAGGATGACGTCATCGTGGGTCTCTCGGCTCAGCTGTTCGCTCGTAACGGGAAGCGCCCCCTCCACTACGAAGTTCACGTAGGCGCTCGAGCTGACGTCGCCCGCGCGCCCCGCGCCCGGCCCCTCCGACTCCTGAGCAACCGGTTCCGGAAGACTGGCGCGAGATAAATAGTCTGCACTGTTTTCAGCACTTTTTACGTATTCTATAATGTAGTTATACGAAGATAAAAACAGTGCATATCTTTGGAGTCTGTTTGCCGAAACTTCTGGCACTCCACGCTGACTACCGAATATAGCCAGGAGCGGTTTGTGGTCTGTGCGTAGAACGAACGGCTCGGACCTTGCATATAGGTATTGATGATACCGGCGGACGCCGAATATTATGGCCGTCGCTTCTTTTTGGATCTGCGAATATTTGCGTTCCGCGGCATTTAAAGTGCGAGACGCGTATGATATCGGGCGTTCGACCCCATCGCCCCCTACCTGCGACAGAATAGCCCCGAGGCCTCTCGGCCCTGCGTCCACGGTCAATATCAATTTTGCATCTGGATTAAAGTGCGCGAGTACCTTATCAGAGCCTAGTAACTTTTTAATACTATTAAACGCGTCGTTTTGTTCGTTCGACCATAACCAACTTACTCCTTTCTTTAAAAGATCGTACAAAGGGGCCAATACCGATGATGCATTTGGAACGAAACTTCTATAATAATTCACTAATCCTAAGAAGGACTGAAGCTCGCTGAGGTTCGTTGGTGCAGGTGCTTCTAAAATGGCTTTAACTTTATCTTGTGATTTTTTTATGCCGTTTTTATTAATTACATAACCGAGGTAAGTGATCTCGTCCTGAAAAAAATCACACTTATCTTTTCTCAAAGTTAAACCGGCCTCCTTAAATCGTTCTAGGACTAATTTTAACCTACCTAGGTGCTCTTCTTTGTCTTTTCCTGTTATACACACATCATCTAAGAATACTAGTACGCCGTCTATACCTAATATGCTTTCCATAGCTCGCTGAAATATTGCAGGAGCCGAGGACAGTCCAAAGATTAGTCGTTTGTACCTATACAGACCCTTGTGCGTATTAATGCAGGTAATGCTATCGTCGTCTACGATGGGGAACTGTGCGTACGCGGAGGACATGTCGAGCTTGGTGAACTGCTGGCCGCCGTGCAGCCTGGCGAACAGCTCGTGCGCGGTGGGCAGCGGGTAGCGCTCCACATGCAGCTGCTTGTTGATGGTCTGCGAGTAGTCGGCGCACAGCCGCACCGTTCCGTCCGCCTTCAGCACCGGCACCACCGGCGACGCGTACTCCGCGTGGTCCACGCGCTCGATCACGTCGGCATCTAACAGCCTATTTATTTCTGTTTCAATTTTTTCTCTAAGCGCAAAAGCTACTGGCCTCGCTTTAAAGAATATTGGGGTAGCGTTATCCTTTAACTTTAATTTAATTTTAAATTTATTAAAGCATCCTAACCGGTTTTCGAAAACGTCTGAGTATTTTGCTAATATTGCGGATAATGAATTATCCTCTGCACTGGTAGGTTGATCACAATACTTAATAGGTGATAACTCTAATCCAAATTTTGATATAAAGTCACGACCTAGAATTGGCGGACCACCCCCTACGATAACATACACGTCGAGTACGAAGGTTTTACCCGAGTATGTTACTGGTAATGGACAACATTTCATTTTCTTTACCCTATATTTTTATTAGTTATTCGGAAAGTTTATAGAAAATTAGTGGACCCGTATTTTCTTATTTTGTATATACATAAATTTATGCATGTTATTTTTAATTTTAAAGTTAATTATTTTGAAACCGGAAGTGACGTCACATATTAGGCTCAATTTTTATTTTTGTCTATTGCCTGAGTCTCGAAAAAAAACATAAATGACACTGACAAGTGACATTTAAACTTTGTTTACATGCCAACCAACAAATGGGTCATTTTCAAATGACCTTGATATTTCTAATGATGGAAAGTAGGTACTTATCATGTAAAAAAATAATCAGAAGCATTTTTTCAGCTGTGTAGGCGGTGGCATGCTCTAGGACATATTATATAGAGGTCATCTCTTAATAATAAATAAAAAAAAAGTCAGAAAGTGTCAGAACAGAATTAATGAAAATGACCCAAATAAGCAACAACGTTACGATAAAACGTCAACGTCAATCAAAAATGAAAGTGACAGTTACTTTGTTTTTAAATCTATAGGCTTTGATCATCAAAATGCATCGCACCTGATGCATGACGTCATCAGCACTTTTTACTATTTTATGATTTTCTCAAAAATGATACATCCAAAAAATACAAAAACATTTTTTTTGTGGCCTTTAGAGCTAAATCTCGAAATGGTTTTCGATTTATAGCAGCTTTAGTTTTTTGAAATGTTGTCCATTGTGCGGTACCTAGACACTTTATTTTTCCACCGGTATAACTTATTAGATTTTTCCTACTCTGACCTAATGATACTTGTGAAAAATGTGAATAATAGGTCTTGTCAGATATAGCTGTAACTGTAGAACCGCTATCTACCTCAAATTTTAATTGAATATTGTTAATTAACACTGTTTCGATCATCGGCGCCCCGCCCGTGCAACGAATTACAAATAACTCACCATCGTCACCCTCGCTGTTAGCTTCAGCCTCCAAATATTTGACCGTCTTACACATCCTTCTCAGATGTCCTCTCTGGTTGCACTTGGTACATTTAAATTTTGCGAATCGACACACATTGGCTTTATGGCTCTTTCGACCACACACACTACACTTTTCCTCCGAAGGAACACTGGACCTATCAGGGTCTCGACCCTTGTCGATTTTAAACACTGCATCGGAAGCTGCGGCGGCTGGCGGCGCGGCGGCGGCGGCGGCGGCGGCGCGCGCCGTGCGCACGCTGCTCGCCAGCTCCACCGCCTTCGCCAGCGTCAGCTCCTCGATGTCCATCGAGAATAGCTTCTCCCGCTCGGCTCCCGGCGCCATCCCCATCACGAACTTGTCCAGGAGGGCCTCCTCCAGGTTCTTGAACTTGCAGTGCGCAGCGAGGCCCCGGAGCCGCGCGGCCCACTGCGCGTGCGACTCGCCCGGCTGCTGCACTGCCACGTAGAAGTGACGTCTCTCGGCGAAGCCACAGCGCTTCTGTGTGAAGTGCTGGTCCAACGCCTTCACGATGTCGTCGTAGTCCACGACGTCCAAGGTCTTTGGTAGCACGAGGTTACTCGCCAGTTGGTAAGATTCGTCGCTGAGTGCGCTGAGCAAGATGGCGCGACGCTTCACGCCCGCCTTGTCCGACTCTTTATCCAGTTCATTTGCAATGAACCATTGCTGCAGCCTGCTCCGGAATGTCACCCAATCTTGGTTGTGGTGATCAAAGGTGGAGATTGCACCGAAAAACGGTGTAACGCTTGCAGACATTATTGCCGATGAACAATTTTCACACGCGGGTAATTTTAAATTCGCGCTCGTCGCCACTGTTGGATATGAGTAATACGCAAGGCGGCTCAGTTCACACTGGTTTATTAAGTACCTTATGTCGGTGTCGCAGCACACGACTAGTGACACATACATATACACATACGCATCACAATCCCTATTTATACAATTTCAGTTTATAAATGAAGCTCTCACTAATTACAACTATCAAAATAACATAGTTAACATTATGCTAACACAGCGCGGCATCGGTAGGCCGGAGTAATAGAAAACTTACAATATCCCTTGTTCTTTAACTGGATCTGTGGATGACTCCTGACGACCCACTGGACGTGATGGCTGGTTCTGGTTTTCCATTTTGCGTAGACAGAGCGAAAATACACGTCGAATATAATACTTATTAGGATTCTTCAGCTACTGCCTTCGAGTTGTCAGGTCCGAATATTGATCAAATAACTACTACTATGGCAACACTACCCTCATGAGCAGTAGGGTGAAGCTATTTTACTCACATACATTTCAATAGAAAATTTAACCTTATTTCCGTTTGCTTAGCTATGAAAATCTAGTACCTATTCATTCCTACAAGATTTTCATTTTAAAATTTTCGGTTTTCTTTCTCCCAATACACACCGTTTATTTATGAAGGAAATATAACTAACCATGAAATCCTAACATTAACAATATGAAACTGCAAAAAAGCGTAAACATTTTCTTATGTATAGCAGTCTACCCACGCAGTTTAGCAAACAATAAGACGAATAAAGCCAATTAAAAATTCAAACTCGTAACAAACAAGAGCAATTTAGAATTCCTGAACACTGCCTGGGGCGAGCACTCTGTAGACAGGTACCTGCTGAGACTAGACCGAGGCCTGTAAAGCCTAAAATCGTTCAGCACAGATATGGACTGAATTATTAAGTGCCAGTGTTAGATTATTGTGCCTAATTTAAAGCGGTAAATAAGGCGATAAAGAGAATAACTTATAAGAAACGTCTTATAAGGCCTCTGCCTACCTAAATGATAATAAATGTCTGCATTGCTTGCATCACTGCATGCTGGGTTAAAAACGCATAGGTAGTTCACTGCAGTTCCTTTTCTTTACATTATTTATAGAAAGTAATCAACCCTCATATCAAACGTACCTAACTATTGTAGAAGACACAATCCTCGGAGGTGGAGTGGAGACAAAACAAATCAATGTGGCACAAGATAAAACTCTTTATTCTTGGATATGAATTTATTCTCCCAGATACACGTCCGTCTTGGACCACAGCTAGCAACCGACTGAATCTGCTCAACCAGTCAACCCAACCGCCATTACTATTTCTTTTTTTTTTTTTAGCTTCGAACTATGGCATTGTCGAATGAATCCTACTTAAATCGGTATTCATTCGACAATATCAAGTAAAAATAACACATTTTCTTATCGACCCTAACAATCGACCATCCTGACATCGTGCGCGTCCCTGCGCACGGCACCAGGTGGAACCCTAACAATCGGCGAGTGACTAGTTGTTCAGATTTTACAATATTTCATTAAATTTAGATACTATACAATTTTGAAATTTTTAACAAAAACAAAAATAACAATTATAATAAGTTTTATACTGACTTATTAACAGATGATTCTCTTTCAAAATACTAGTATAATTATAGTAATTATTAAATAAAGTACTTATACAACTGAATAACGTTCAAGCTAATATAAAATACATTTTTAATAAATACATGATCAATATAGTGAATACAAAAATATATCCCGAACGAACGATTAATCGGGTTTCATAAAACTATAATACCTGGTCCGAACGATCGATTAATCGGACCTAGGTATAGTAACGACTTGACCATACCCGAACGATCGATTAATCGGGATGGTCACGAATACTAGCTGGTAACCCGAACGATCGATTAATCAGGTCACCAGCCAGACCGATGCCTTGAACGATCGATTAATCAAGGCACCGGTTCGATAGAGTAGGCGTGGACAAGCCGATCGATTAATGCTTGCCACACTCTACTTCGACACTCTTACAGTTGGTTGATCAAAACCCAGCTCGATCGATTTGATCTGAAACAATCAATGAAATAGTCTGTAGCTTCTTCTCTCTTAAACATAGTTTTAAAATAAATACCACATACTTATTAATACCTATATAATATTTATATAAAGCAACAAACAAGAATCATAATAATATATTATTTATGTTTAATTGAGTGATTCATAATCAATAATCAAATTCACTGCTATCTGAATCGTTCCCGTTTTTTAATATCTAAAGCGGCGATATGGATCCATGGAATCATGCGATCCGCCGCGATGGTAGTTGGACGTCGACTTTGAGTGCTATCTAGACCAGCGACAGGCGCGACTGTATATCTGTCCCTCCCTAAAACTTTCGAGATACGATAGGGATCTCTAAGAACAACTGTCCTAGCGACTGTACATACTACGTATGTTGTTTCCAAAGCCCTTCATTGATGTATAGGAACAGAATTGTGCTGCAATCCCATCCCCATGTTAACTGATTCTCTTATGAGAGTTACCTCGCTACCAAAATCCACGAAAGCAAGCATCGTAACACCATTGACAGTAACTTCCTTCGTAAACTTAGAATTTGGGTTTACGTTACTGAGCCTCAACCGAGTCAATACCCATTGTCTTTTTGACAGCATCGGTGTGACCACTATTGCTGCCGACTTGGCCACGGGCAATATTTTCAGGATTCTTAGGGTTACTACGGCAAACATCTGCCAAATGCCCGATCTTTTGACACCGCGTGCATTTTAAGAGGGGCTTAGGGCAATACATAAAACTATGTCCCGTTTCCTTGCAGTTGTAACAACCAGTAGGCGGAACATTACTATCACCCGCTCTCTGACTTTGGCCACCGCTGCTATTATTTGTGGAAGAATGATTACCATTTTTAAACTCAGTTCGATCCACAGCAGAGCGCTGTGAGTCTTTGTTACTAACCAAATACTGCAATAATTGATCAGGGTCAGTACAACGCAGAGCAAGAGCACCTGACCTCAATGTCCTATCTGTTAGACCATGGATTATACAGTCTACAGCACGTTTGCCTACAATGTCACATTGATTAACCAAAGTCTGTTTCTCATAAAAATATACTTCTATGGGTTCGTTAAATTGACTTTTCCTTTTCAGCATATCCTCCAAAGCCTGGCCGTAGTTTTGTTCGTAGGGAAAAGCATTAACTAGCTTATCTTGCCATTGTTGCCAAGTAAATAGTATCGAATTTAGACCCTCGTACCATGTCTTGGCAAGGCCTTGGAGTTTCTGCATCGCAAAATGCGTAGTGGTCCTTTCATCCCAGCCATACACCGAGGCGCATTCGTTGACTTTCTTTAACCAAACATCAATACGTTGGTTTTTGGTGGAAGGGTCAAAGTTCGGAAGAATATTTTTGTGATCTAGTTTTTGATGAGGCGCAACTTGGGTGGATGGCTGTGATGGGAGTCCACATTTAATAGAATTGAATATGTCTATAATATCTCTTTTGGAAAAAGAAGGACTACGTGACCTGGGTAAGTCTCCGTCGTTGCGATGCTTTCGACGCTGCTCTACTGGGGGCACAGCTCCACTGCGACGAGAAGAGCTGCGATGCCGGTGCTCCTCACGGTGTTCGCTGACACGCCGTGGACTCGAGCGCCGCCGTCTGGCAGCGTCCACTCGCTGGCGCTCTCGCTGAAGCTCCCGCTCGAGCAGATCGATGCGCTCAAGGCTCTGTTCGAGCCCCGGTTCCCTGTGCAGCCGGCTGGGACTGCGTGTCCTCAAGCGGCTGCGGCTTCTGCTGCGAGTGGCAGGGCATGGCTCCCCACGGCCAGGCGTCTCGAGGCGTCGGCGAACTGAACCCCGAGTTGACTCCAGATCTTGCGGATGATCATCCATCGTCTAGTAGCTCGAGGACCGAAAAAAAAGAAAACAAAAGAAATATTAAGCACAAGCATACATTTTCACAAAATATGAAATATCTCGATAACCGTGCATCGTAGACAAAATCTGAGAAAATTTTCAACCCCCTTTGTAACCCCCTAGCCCAGGAAACTGGTCAAAACAAAATATAAAAATTTCGAAAATACCCTCAAATCTAAACACTCGCATATACTTTCACAAAATGTGAAATATCTCGATAACCGTGCATCGTAGACAAAATCTGAGCAAATTTTCAACCCCCTTTGTAACCACATAGCCCAGGAAGATGATCAAAATAAAATATTAAAATTCAAAAATACCCTCAATTTTATTTTTTTGCTCTTGAAGCAGCCACATGGCAAACTTATGATTTTAATGGCTACGTGACCACAGAAAATGTTATCAACAGTAATATTAATGAACTTATTACAAGAAAATCCAGAAGCAAAATAAGGAAAATGAATGGGCGTGTTACTTACGTTTTTTTTTTTGGTCGTTTGCCACTTCTGAACTGTAGAAGACACAATCCTCGGAGGTGGAGTGGAGACAAAACAAATCAATGTGGCACAAGATAAAACTCTTTATTCTTGGATATGAATTTATTCTCCCAGATACACGTCCGTCTTGGACCACAGCTAGCAACCGACTGAATCTGCTCAACCAGTCAACCCAACCGCCATTACTATTTCTTTTTTTTTTTTTAGCTTCGAACTATGGCATTGTCGAATGAATCCTACTTAAATCGGTATTCATTCGACAATATCAAGTAAAAATAACACATTTTCTTATCGACCCTAACACTATATTGTATCATTAACTTCTTACCTGCAAAGAAGCAAAGCCCCACAATAATTATTTACCGATTAGAATTTACTTCCGTACTTACTTACTTATTGGCATTACTGAAACACAATTTAAATACACCCCACACGTAAACTTAGGTATAGGTATCTAAATAAATATTGGAAAATTGATCGCGTTGAAATTTGAAAACTATTAAAAGAAAGACTTTAGCTTTGAAAGCCGTGCTTGTTTAACCGTGTTAGATGTCTAGACTGTAGACGCAGCGGTCGAAAGGGCAGACGCGCGACGTGGGCAACTCCGCTCTATGTGTGAAAGTCTGTAGCCAGACTCGGGAGAAGGTGGCATATTCTCAACAATTATTGCTTTCAAATCATTGAAGAGACGAAGCACAACTATTTTCAACAGACGCTAGACGGAATCATTATACTTAAAAGCAAATAAAACACTATTCTTGGTCTAGGGTTCGTCACCTTGGTAAAAGGATTATTAGCCTGATATAATAGTGTATGTGACTGACTGCTCCATAGTGCGTATGTAAAGTAATGTATTATAAAGTACAGTGGATACGTCACTCGGGAAGGCTCCTTTCGTGCACAAACATGGATAAAGGATCGAGCCTATATGTGATATAGTCTATATCACATAACGTTTGGAAGGTATATTACCTAACCTAAGGTGGAATCTCACCAAACGCTAAACATATTTAATAACCTGTCAAACGTCTGTCAGTTGGTACAAAATGTATTAAGTTTGAATTAAATACAATTTTAAATGCGTTTAGCGTTTGGTAAAAGTGGCCCTAAGTCAACTTGTACCATTTGTTTCACGATCGTTTAAGTATCGCTTCAGTCGGCTGAATTTCAGGCATGCAGCCGCCCCGGCGACCTCTGGCGTAGCAGCCAGCGTGTCTAGTTGCTAAACACAGATTAGAGACGGCTGCTGCTGCTAATTACTCATAAGTAATTGTTGTAGACGTAGGGTTTTGTACTGCTAATTACGGTGCTGATCTTTATTTTAAGTTAACACATAATAGGTATATTGATTGTGATATCGATTCATTGATTCTTGATTGTTAACAATATCATAGTATACTTTGAAATGGAGCATTTTACCTCGCATACCTACAAATTATTACAATGGTGAACGATACCTTATCATTTTAATATTTAGTTAGGTGGATCCAGTAAGCTTAGAAAATGAAATAAATAATTTATAAGCAACTTAAATCGCTTTGAATATTTTTACATGGTTATTAACAATACTGATTTTCTCCTGAAAAAAGGGTGTTTCTTATTGAATTTTACTTGCAAATATATAATTTAGGTAGTACCTATTAGATTAGACAACTGCAAATCAGGCATTTGATCACAAAAATTACCCTAAGGGTAGATAAATAAGTAGTTATACACAAACTCTTTCCTGGTGATATTGTGAAGGAAAATTTGTAGTTCTTTCATACACAACATGATTATACTCGGCCGGACGCCGGTGCCTGCCGCCGGCTCTTTTAGCTTTCTCAAATACAACTCCATCTAACAAAATTTACCAACAGCTATCCCACAAGCCTCCTCACTCTTAAAACAATGTTTCTAAGCGTCATTTTCCAACAGCTGCATGCAAAAACAAGTTGGTAAAGCAGTATTTATGAAGCCTTTGAAACGACGCCAGACTGAGCCTAACTTTAACTTTGATAGAAATTGCAATCGTGACACGAGTCTGTGTTGATACCCGCACGTCTGTCTCGACTCTAGACTTGCATAATGGTGCTAGTTGGCGGCAGACGTGCAGCAGACGACATGTCGCAATGTCAGTACTAGTTATAATGTACTTAATGCTTTTTGCAAGTTACGTTCGACGATACTACGTCAGCGGCCAATTTACACCTTATCTAATTGCTTAGGTATTCAAGTGTGAAATTAAAGAAACTGTAATCAAAGTTTCTTTGAATCACTTTACCTAGGCTAGCTGATTTGTTTAATAATTCACTAAAACTTTAATTAAGTATACAGCTTTTTCATTTGAAATTTGAACCTGGACGTAATTACGTTTTACGCAGATGTACTTAGGCAGGTAAATACCTATATTTCATTGTATTTCATAGTCTATAACATTTAAATTATCATAACTTAATTAATATCACAGTTTCACTTGATGTCATCATAATCTATGCCTATACCATAGACTAATTAGTCTATGCCTATACTAACTCTATTTGGTATAACTTTCAGTCTCATTTACATTATACCTACACATTTAAACTTTGTAATAAATCTGTCACATAAACCGTCGCCTGTCTCCCAAAGGGGTAGGCAAGGGAGGGACTGAAATTCCGCCCGGCTCCACGCTTCGCAGCCCCGGTCCGGATTCAGTTAGGAAATCACTGTAATAATGTAATATGAGAGTCTGTCTAGGCGCGCCCTACGAGCGCCCGCTACCCGTTGCTACGCGCTACGAAGGGCGGCGTAGCACGTAGCTCTCGTAGCTCTTTTTATTATGTTATAATGATTTATCAGTTATCTATATTCGTGTCATTTTACAAGAAGGTGTGGTCTACCTTCGTATTAGTCAGTGTATTTGCGTAGAAACAGGTAATTTCATTTATTAATTGATAAAATAATACCTAGTTATTTAAAAAATCAACAAACCTTCAGGGCCTTATTACCACAAAAACTTAGACAGTATTTAACTGATGTTTAGCGCTATCAAACGCCTACGAAATCTGTCAAATTTCGTTTTAAACACTGTAAAACGGTGTTTAAAGTTTTTTTGTGGTAGCAGAGTCAGTATTTTAAATATAAATAATTCACAGGCACAGACAGATAACCGCTAACAGCATATTTAACCGTCGATCGTAAAAGCAACAAGTCATTAAACGTAACGTCGCACGGGCGGGCGGCTCATTTTATTTGTCTAGAGTTAGAGGACGTTTGTGACAAATTATAACCGAAACTAGGTTGGTACTAACTAGTTCATAGTTAGCTTGGCTTGTCATCATCGAAACAAGACGTTTCAAGGTACTTTATTAATAAACACACACGGTTATTACCTAAGTAAATAGAATACAAACACTCATAGATTCCTGGAAGTTCTAAGCTAATGATGCTTTCATAATTTTGTCATTACTTAAAATTTAAGGTTTAAGATACCTTAGGTACTTTATTTCTCATAAAAACATTATAAAAAACATTCACTCAAAATGAGAACTTAAAATTCTAAATATTGTTACTTACAGTCCAACTACAAAGTCGTGAAAATAGAAGTGGATCCTAACTAATTGTTTAAGATCGTAATAAATCGATCTATTATATTTATTAAAGGACTCCATTCTGTTAAAATCCATAATCAATTGTTATTTTATTTTTAAAATGTATGTAAAAGTAAGTAAATAACTGATGATCATAAAAAGTCTTAGCAAAATCGCACTGTTTGATATCAGGACTTTATACATAGTTTGACTTATTACTAAAAAACGCGACCAATGGATTCCCCACAGGCTGACGGAATCATGCCGATATATAATGCAACTTAAGTTAGTAATTAAAACATCGTAATAATCTATTCAAAGTAATGAAGCCACAAATTTTGGTAAGTAGGTACTATCTACTATTAATAGTTAAGCTAAAACTAGTAGGTACTTATATATGTTAGTACACAATAATATAAAAAGTTAGAATTTTAAAAGATGTTATAGGTAATAGCCCAATGGTTGTGGGTAGTTTGTTTTAAAACTACTTATTTTGCTCGTTGACTACTAATTAGTCTTAAGGGCTATTATTAAGTAAGCAAAAATCCGACTGCTAGCTAAGTTAAATTTAAGCAAACCTTAAGTATTAATCGCATTATAATACAATTAAGTACCTTTATTTTTTTTATCAAATGCCTACATACGATACCTACCTATTGCACTGGTATTATTTTAGAAACTTATGATTTTCTGTTTCGACGAGCCGAAAAAGAATCGAAAAGACTTGTGGCCTCGCCTGACCGGAGAGAGTGTAGAGTGTGGAAGCGTCACATGTATCCAATTACCTTGCAGTTACGACAATGATCTGCATCACCTCTAGACGGTTACTGACGCTCGCCGTGTCTAGACTCTAGACACGCAGGCCGGCGCAACTAGCGGCCCGCGGGCCAACTAGCGACCCGCGGGCCACAGGGAGCCCTGACTTAACTAAACGTAGTCAAAACTTAGTCCACCAACCCGCACTTGGCCAGCGTGGTGGACTAGGCCCAAACCCTTCCTTCATTGGAAGGAGACCCGTGCCCCAGCAGTGGGGACGTAATGGGTCGTGATGATGAGTCAAAACTTACCAATTTTTATTTTGTGCCACAGCGCAGCGGCTAAAATTAACTTAATTATAAGACACTCACTAGCAATGATAACGTTCCAGTGACAATAGCACCAAATTATTCCTAAACGGAAAAATCTGCAATATTTAAGTAAATAAGTTCTTTTACCAGCGCATCAGAATATAATTTGAGTTATTTGGTGTCGACATTTTGTGAGTGGAACTTTTTAATTGCTCCTGCACGGCTAGTATGGCCATAATAAGACAACACGTAAAGTGACGGTTAAAATTGAGTCACTTTTTGATATCAGTCTTAAATTGAGTGTAATATAAAAGGCACAATTCAATTTAACTTAAAATATATGAATGGTGAATATAAAATTATTAGATGATAAATGAATATCCACCGAAACTATAAATAAATCGTTCGTCTCTGACTCTTACCATCATTTTATAACGTTCACCGGCGTCTGGTGCCGCATCCGGAGTCTAGGTCCTAGACTAGGTGCTAGGTAGGTATTATAAATCGAGTCTAGACTCGACTAGCCGCCCGCCCCGACAGCGCCTGTGCTTTAGTTGACATATTTCAAGTTTACAACTTGCATACGAACCAGTTACCAAAAGGAAGAAGATACATAAACGCTTACTAAAATTAATTGAATTGGTAATAAATTATGAAATTCAATGATGTTTGAGGACAGAATGTAGAGGCGTTCCTTGGGAGAGTCTAGCATTGGATGACTGTTTAATGTCTGATAGATGACTGATAATAATAATTAAATGAAGAAAGATTTGTTTTGTTCTTGTTTGAGCGATAGAAATTTCATGCTCATGTATCATGATTTAAATTAGCAAGGAGACATGTACAAAATCAAGAATATAATCTTTAAAAAATTACAGTTATAAATCTGTATTATAAATATAATATAACATGACATCTTTGCAAATTAAAAGTAAAACGATAAAAGACTGTAAGTACCTAAGTAAGTGCATAGAATTTTAAAATACAATGCTAAGATTAGATCTTATTCATAAACATGACATTTTGACCTCCAAGTCACGATTAACTTTCAGTAACAATACGTTCCACTTAATTCAATAGAGTTAATTTGAAAATAGACAGAGGAGATCTTTAATAGAATTAAATTGAGGCTCAAGTTATCATTAAAGTCTGGCAAGAGTTTAATAACTCGCATTAAAGTTGATATTTGAACAGTTATGTCGGCTGCACTCGTGGTCGTCTGATAGACTGAGAGCTGGTGCGTTTTTTTAATCCTTATACTTAAAAGACATAAATTTTCCTAATAGTAGCAAAGCCCAATTTTTTACCGAACCCAAAAATAACAAAGGCTTACTCTGGGGATCATAATTATATAAACAACTTTTTCTCTTAGACTTTTAGAACACCCTGTATAAAGTGGGACTTCGCACCTAGCGGCAGTGATTGAACTAGGAAGGCCGAAGCTTTGTTTACAGGTCAAGCAGTAACCAATTACTTGGCTGATGATGTTGATTATTTGATAGATATACGCTGAGTTGCAGAAAGGAACTTTCAATGTATTGCTACATTGACAGAAAGAGACAGACATAAATGATGATGGGCACCAATATATGGAAGCTGGGACCAGCACCAATAGAAATGAGTGATACGTCGTTGAAAAGGTATTTTTTTGCAGAATATGAATAACCGAAGCGCTAGTCTTGATTTACTGTCCATTTAGAATAATCGTACCTTGAAAGTTTTTATATTTTATTTCTGTAATTTTAATGTTTTTGTTAGTTTTTCACATTCATTTTGAATTTTTATAACAAAATGATTCATATAATATTATATTTGTTTATTATCACAGTAAATAAAACCAGTCGAAAGTAATTTCTCCAATTTCAATAATACGTGTTTACGTGTATTACGCCCTAACTGTCATCAGGAGAGAGAGTGCAATGCCATAGAAAAATACTTCCTTCCGACGAATATATTTCAAAATGGACAACTCATACGGATTTGTCGTCATAATACTTTTTTGCTCACTTGAAAAGAGCTATCCAACGATGTATGTCTCATCTTTATTGGACATAGGTCCCAAAACGCCCATTGTCATTTAATTATTATGCTGCACTAATTATTTATTTATTTATTTTAACACTTTATTGTACACAAAAAACATAAATACATAACAATTTATAAACACAGTAAAAGCATACAATGGCGGGCTTATTGCCAAAAAGCAATTTCTTCCAGCCAACCTTTGTTGGTGGATAAAAGAGTTACTTACGAGCTATTAAGTTACAGGTACAACAACAGTACTAATTTAATACTAATATAATACAGCCTACAATTCTTGTTGCTCAATCTTAAAAATACCTATACCTACTTAAAACATTAATACATAATAAGCATGTAAATTATTATGATGTTATGATAGTCTATTGGAACTGGAAGCCGGCTCCCGGCCCAGCGGACTGGTTTCACCTCCAGACTGTCTCTCTACGTGCGGGCACAGTGGAGTCTAGACGGATTGCATTATGGAAATACGTCTATTTATTCCACTTTACCTACCCGATATGTTTGGACGACTCTACAATTCTGTGTAGAAAACTAAAAGGCTTATTTAATATCGACATTGGCTTTTTGGTATTCATTTGTGTTGGCATGATAGGTAGGTAATAAATTATGAGTAACTTAGTTTAACTTAGGAGGATGAGGAACACTGAGAATCCTATATCTAGATTATCTCGATGTGTGATGCCATGATGTGTGATATGATGTTTTGTTCAGGTTCAGGGAAAATTTAACTATCGTTGCCTGAACCTGGCCAATTTTGATTGAACATTTGGACTTGTTAGTTATTTACTATATATGTATACTTTCTATATACCTGCGTTAATAATACTTATACTAAAACCTGAAAATAAAGACCTGCTTTATCTGGCGATATAAGTAAATATAATAATTGATAACCCTTGCGTGACTCACTTTAGTCTTTATGCCAAATTAGTTGCGCAGGGGCAAGTGAGTCAGATCAGACAGGTATGGTAGTTATAAACATTATAAGCTCGCATCGTAAAAGGATATTTCTTTGTGCTATAAGTTCATTGTTCTTACACGAACAAAGTAATGTTATTAGCACGTGTATATCGTAAATTATTACGATTACGACTGCGTTTTATTATTCGCGGCGCTTTAACGTTGGAGCTATGTAACTTTTATTTTTATGAATGTGTTTTTATCATTCTATTTTTTATGATTTTGTTAGGCAATGTTATCAGCGCACTAATAAAGAGTAGGCACTAGACTCTGTACAAAGTGTGACCTACTTTTGCTAGTTAAGTATGTACCTAGTTGGTTTTTATAGCTTCGCAGAGGCGGGTATTAAATAGAGCAACATTAACATTAACCACAAGTAGGCAGACACTTTAATTGTATCGCATAGTTTTGTGATGGTAACCAAAGTAATAAAGTACTTAGCTACCTACTTAATTTATAATGAACATTTAATTTAGGTTTACCTACCAGAATAGTTGTATGAATAAATGATATGGAAGTTTTTGAGCTTTTCCGAGCCAAAGATGTATAAGCGTGATATAACATATTTTATGTCTGCTCGACACACTCTACCTATGGCTTTTCATAGGCCTGTCATATAAGGAGCCTCACAGGCCCACAGCACTCTGTCCTCATCCAGCAACTTCTATCAACCTTTCATGAGGTCGCGGTCCAACCGGATAGGGCGTCGTACACTACGTTGTCCACGTATCCCTTTTAATATTCCCACTCCTAAATAATGAAGTAAGTATATTATAAACCAACATATACATACTATTAGGTAGGTACTTATAGCGGCATTCCCCGGCGCGCCCCATCACTCGGCATGTCGCAATGGCGGCCAGACGCGACAACTGCTAGTTACCGCCGATCCACTTTAAACCTCATCCATTTTAATTTAACAAAAGTGCCGGCCGATAGCGCTGAGGAAAGAGTCACATCCGCCGCCAGGAGTCTGGGGGGTCACTCTATACTGACGAAAAACTAACGAACGAGAGCTGTGTCGTGCAATCGGCAGGTTTAATGCAACGAGATAGATTCGTGGCTCGCTCAGTAGCGCTCCAAAACTTAGTTTTTCGTCATAAAGAGTGACCCCCCTGACTCAGACCCCCCTCCGCCTCATGTGCGTGCCACCTACATCTACATGGACTCATGTTAAAAGAGATTTGCCTTGATTTCTACTTGCAGTCTGACCTTTAAACTTCAGTAAGCAAACAAGAAAAACAGTTAAATAAAATATCGTATATATATATACATTTATAAAGGTGCTGTTTTAAAGTTAAACTTACCCTTCTACTTCCATGGTTGCCCTTCCTTGGTGGCGTGCGACAAGAGGTTGCAACACAACGTAGCGTATCTCTGCTCTTCTGTGGCAAGCCGCCAAATGAATCCCATAGAAACACAAAGAAAACCAGCAGTGTCGTTGTGACACGTCGTCTGTTGCAACCTCACGTTGTCCGACACCAATTTGCACCCTAAAGTGCAAGACTTAGCGGAAGCGACATAACCTAGACGTCTCCCAGGGGTATGGAAACTGGATTAAAGCTCAGTTTCATGATGAGATTGCGCGGCGACCGGCGCCCGGCTAGACGTTGTTCCAGCCCGATTGGATTTGCCTTTAGCTGAACTTAGATACTTAAGTGCCCTTACTTTGTAGGCTTAATAGCTAAGAAGATAGGCGTAACTTTCACGGTTTCTGAAATAAGTATGTACTTACGGGATTTATTTTATGAACATTGCTTTTTTAATAAAAAATAATGAGCTCCCCCGGCTGCCTAAAGAAGTTTTTTAAATTGTTACAGTCTTCAAGTTTTTTCATCGACGCTGTTTCCTTTGTAACCTAATTTACCAAGCGTCTGAGGTATCTGAAAATTTAAATAAGATTACTTATTTGCTTGAAAAAAATAGTTTTTAGCTCTACAGCTAGATTCTACGGAGACGAAGTTGCTGGTAGCTGTATAGCAACATGACTAAGAACACTCGTGGTAACATCGATGATCCTAAATGACAAAGCTAAAACCGTATCGGTTCAGCCGTTTGGGAGATTCAAACACAGATACACACATTCGTTAAACTTATAAGACCCCCGTTTGCCCTCAGGGGTAAAAAATGAACAGAAGCTGTCATGCAATCGTTCGATTAATACAACGAGGATAAAGTCGTGGTTAGCACAGCAGCGCTCCGAAACTTTTCGTAAACTAGAATGACTCCAGTCGACTACGTAAATTCGTAAATATTGCGTATCACATCAAGACGGTTCTACCTTTTTTGGCATAAGATTTATTTGCCTAATCTCGTATTGCATAGTAACGTTTGGTCAAAGTCTCGTTACGCCGAAAATCGTATGGCATAAATCTCGTTTAGTAAAAAGTTATTTCGCATAACATTGTTTAGCCTAATAATGGTATGGCCAAATCTTGAATAGCCTAATAATGCTATGGCATAGGTTTATACAAAGTAATAATATTCGTTTGGCTTTAACTTTGACGGAGCGTCTCCCACATAGCGCAAACTGGTGCCTTGTATTGTTTCCGCTGTTTGGAAAACGCTCCGCTCCGCTTTGGTATTGATGAACATGTGCACCTTAACACGCTCCTCCTCGCTTTGCTCGTCGTCGCACTATTTTTAGGTTTCAATCTCATGGGGTTTGTAATAATTATATTGGTCGTTAACTTTCGATTTTAAGATCATACAACATCGTGATTTTCGGGATGTAGTTGAAAAATACCACAATTTGTACATTTACTACATACTTAATATATTATTTATTAAGATAACATTAGGAGAAACAAGATTATACATAAATTTGAGCAAACGAAACTTAGGTGTTTAAAGATTGTGCCTAAAAAGTTTTAGACGAAACGAGCCTTATGCCACATAAGTCTTGGCAAAGTGATGGTTCGGCCAAAAAAGTTTAGACCATACGAGTTATGCGAAATGAGTTTTGGTCAATAAAGATTATGCGAGATGAGCGGAACCCCATCAAGACACACAAGACAAGTGAGTCAAGTGAGTAGTGTAATAAAATGGCGTGAAGGGTAAATGTCTGCAGCTGACGCACCGAACTGACCTACCGACAATAAATAATAGAGGACTTGCGATTACAAAGATAATAAATTATGTAGGTATCATAAATTTTGAAATAAAATTATACTACCTACTTATTTTTATGATTTTGATGATATCTGAGCAAATGTAATAAAGACATGTAAAATATTGCTTATTCGTTACCTCGTCCGTACTTGACTTTACACAACATTAGCTATCCCCAGCAACAATTTTCAGTTGAAAGTTAATGCAGCATGTCAACGAGCCCTTATTATGCCGGAGAATAATCGGATCGTATGTCTGAATGGAACTGTCAACAGCGTCCCCACATAAACACAAGTATACGGGTTTCGCTTCAATAGCCCTTTGAGTCGGAATGACAAGATCCCACAATAGGCCCTGTTGATGTATGGACGAGGAGAGACGCGCACAAACATTATTAGATGACGTCAGATGGCACGTGCAGTCACGCCCTCTGTTATGTAAGCGCATCCAGTATGACTTATAAATAGGTATCAAGTAATATTTAAAAAACTTGGGCATAAATTGAAACCTATGGGCATTTCAGGATTGAAATGGTCCAGCTATAACAAAGAGGTAAATATTATATTGAATTTATAGTGTGCCTAAATAATAACAGTAGGTACTGTAATAAGAGTATAATCTGAAGTATATATATATATATATATATATATATATATCATGTTGTATCCAGGTGCCTAAAAATCTTGAAAGCGGCAAAGGGAGAGACTGAAAACTCGAGTTACAAGTTGAATCGAAAAACTTCAGACAGTAATTACACGGCCCTTTTAGGTAGTTAAAGTAGAGACATTGTACTTTATTAGGTAACAAATAACTCTATCAGTACATAATAATAGCTACGAACAGATTTAACACCTGTAAAACATTGTGCCAATTCAGTCTTGTCCATCTCCAATGGATGTGAGCCTCAACTAACAAATCCCATAGGCATAATATAACAGCAGCCCTTACAGAGGAGTGATTGTAGAATTACCTATAATAACTATTACTTACATAATTTTCTTCAAATAGTTCTATTACCAGCTATAAAATTACAGCTTGTTATAAATGGCGTTGGGCTCGTTGGAGGGCCGGCGAGCCACTTCCGTGCTGGCCTTAACCTTGAACGGATCTGTCTGACCCCGCCGCCCCCCTTGCAGCCCTTTCCCCCTCGGGCCCCTTCACCCCCTGGAGCGGCGGTGTTGCCAGCGTTGCGATTGTTTTCCTTAATTTTCATTTGTTTATGTGGTTTTCTATGTGGTTTCTACCTTTGTAAGACGTCAAATTTATATGTACAATCAGGTAAACATGTAACTAGTTAGTATGTGTGTCAGCGCAGCGCAATCAGTTGTATCCTGAACCATGGGCGGAACTGCAAGATATATGAATTAAATAATATTCTATCAACACATATGTAGACAATTAAAAAAAAAAAACTATTTCTATAAGTTCAGTATTTACTCACATACCCGTTAAATGATAAAGATAAAAGATAAAAATAAAATACTCTTTATTGCACACAAACAGAAACAGTTTCACAAAAATATAAAAGAAAAGAAATAGTACAATCGGCGGCCTTATTACTAAAATTAATCCCTTTCAGACAACGACCACTTAAAACCTGATCATACAATTAAAGTGTTTGAGTTGGGGTGGCCTTTTGCTGACTGTACATGATGAGTGGATTATTATTCTTAACTACATATTAGTTACTTTTCTGATATCTATAGAGCAGCCTTCCAATTTATGTTTTAAACTGTGGTTAATTCATGATCTCTCCAAAAAATCAACCTTAAAAATATATTAATTACATCCATAGGAAATACATATAAAGGTGATAAATCTACAGGGTGAAGCGATAATGCATGCGCTGGCAGCCCCGCCGCCCCGCCGCCCCCGCAATCGTCGCGTCTGCCCCAATAATGGAGCCTCGGGTGTTACGCCACTGCGAGACGAGCCAGTCTAGACGTAATTAATCTGGAACGCTCATAAAACTCTAGCTGTGAGCCTGTGACATTCACACACGGTTCGAAAAAAAAACTGTCAATATTCGACAAGAAGGATAATGCCGCCCGCCGCCGCCGCCGCCCCGCCCACCGACTTTCCTCCATTATGTCTGTAAAAAAGTCAGTCTGATTTTAATATTTAATCATTTAAGCTTACGTACCAGGTCATTTATTTAACAGTTATTAAAAAAAGTCTTAGATGCGATTCAAGTTATATTCCAAAAGTACCTTAAAAAGGTTAAATTAATATGAAACCCTTTTCGTACGTACATAAGTAGTTTTGTAAAACAATATTGGCACATACAAAAAGCTTTCTGCGGGGCTTGTTTTGAAACTATACAAGGCCAGAACGCACCCATAGTGTACTAGCACTGTATAGTTTCAAGTGAAAAAAATAAATATTTTACTTGAAAATATACACGATTTGTGCGTACTAATCGCGTATACTTTTTTATTTATTTTTATTTATTTTTAGAAAATTAACAGCGTTATATATGCAGTTACAAGATAAATGTATAAATAGTAAGGCCAATAACAAATTTTCCTCAATTTAACATACAGTTCAGGTGCACAAAATATGAACTTAAATTAAGTAGTGACTTTAAAAACTTAAACAACTTAAAAAACAGTTAGGTAATCATTTAGCACTTATTTTATATTTGTTTACATCTCCTATACCATATCCTTACGTAAACCTACCTACTATAAGAAAAACAGTCAAGGGTATGGGTGGATATTATTATTATAGGTACTAAAAAAAATACATATAAATACCCATATTCACAATAAATAAATACGAAATGTACAATATATACAGTTATGTTATACTAACAAAATATATTATTAAGTGATCCTAGTTATATATTTTTATATACATATTTTCACTATACTTTTCGAAATTTACAATACGGTCTATTAATTTAGAGGGCTGTAGTATGAATATCCCGACCTAGTTACAGTAAAGAAAAATTTTATATAATTTATGAACAAAAACAAAATTACACAAAAAGCTGCGTATCTTCTACCTTTATAGTTCACTAATTTTATGCAGTACCTTGTTTCTAAATGCTGACTTAGTACAATGGATGATATCAATGTCACTGAACAGTTTATTGTATGTCCTGGCTAGTCGCGTTAAGGTTGCGTTGCTGGCATAATTGGTGTGGTGGCCCGGCACATACAGCAGGGGGGTGTGGCGCGTTCGCCGCCGCGGCGCGCAGTATGCCACGCCACTCACCAGGAATGCACAGTCTATGCTGCCATGTAGGATGTCATGAAGTAGGCACATATCTAGGATAGTACGGCGCTCTTCCAGTGTAGGTATGTTGTTTGCGCGGCATCCGTCTGCGTAGTTGTTTACTGAACTTCGTTGACGATAATTTAGGTGATTTATGAATTTCTTTTGTATACTTGCGATTTTTGTAAATTGTGTATTGGGGAGACCAGACTGGGCAGGCGTACTCTAAAATGCTACGGACATAAGCATAATAAACTAACTTGATCGTGCTAATGTCACTGAAAGGTTTGCAAGATCTTATTACAAATCCAAGACCCCTGTAGGCCCTGGCAGTAATGTTGTCAATGTGATCGGATAGCATAAATTTCGAATCTAAAATTACCCCGAGGTCTCTTACATTTGTAACCCTTTCTATTGCAATGTCATTAAATGTGTACTTAAAGTGAGTAGGCTTAGTTTTCCGAGTAAAACTAATGCACATACATTTTTTTATGTTAACCGAAATATTATTGTTAATATAGTATCTGCTTAAGGCGTCAAGGTCAGCTTGAATGGCAATATGATCCTGAGGGTTTCGAACTTTATAGAATATTTTTTTGTCATCAGCATACAAAAGGTGTTCGGCTGTTGAAAATACTTCACTGATGTCAAATAAGTATGCGTTATAGAACAGGGGTCCCAAGTGCGAACCCTGAGGTACCCCTGAAGGTATTTCTACAAAGTTAGATCTGAAACCACCCACTACAACCGCCTGAGAACGTTTGCTTAGGTATGATTCTACCCAGCGCAAAAGGTTGCCGTGAATTCCTAGGGCTGAAAGTTTTTGTAGCAGGATGACGTGATCAACTCGATCGAACGCTTTTTCAAAGTCCGTGTAGATCACGTCAACCTGCCCGCCGTTGTCCATGTTATTTAAAACGAAGTTCGAGAAACACACTAAGTTAGTAACGGTAGAACGTTTCCTTAGGAATCCATGTTGCTGAGCAGGAATATGCTTAGAGATAACTGGGTAGATTGCATTATAAACCTCTTTTTCAAATATTTTTGCTATAGTATTGAGAATTGATATACCTCTATAGTTATCAATTAGTGATTTAGACCCTTTTTTATGTATGGGCACTATATGAGCGGTTTTCCAAATATGAGGGAATATACCTTCGTCTAAGGAGCGATTGAAGATTATACTTAGAGGCACTGAAAGAGAAGTTGCGCATTTAATCCAGAAAATTGGTGGAATACCGTCACTTCCAGCACCCTTGTAAGTATCTAGTTTACTTAGTGATTTTTCAACTGAAGTAGGAGAAATCTCGAAATGGGAAATTGAATCGATAGGATTCACTGACTCGGTGGCTGGAGCGTAATTAGTAGAGGGCTCGACAAATACACTTTTGAAAAACTCATTAAGGGGATCCCTAAAGCTAAAATGCTAAAGTCGGCTTGATATACTTGATTAGATTGGAAAAACGGTGGCTTCTATCACATTGATAAAAATATATTTTGTAGCAGAGGGTATACTGAACATGTTAGTTGCTTATAAATTGGTGCAGGATTATAATAAGTATGTTAAAAAAAATTGCAAACACACCATGTCTTTTGCCATTTTTTGACTTATTATGAAAAAACCCTCGAAATCAGAGGGCCCATTTTCATGGAATCTTATATGTATGTGTAGGTAATTAAATTCTTAACAAAGTTACCTTAAAGAGTTGGATTTAATGGACCAGAAGTCAACTTTTTTTGCAAAAAACTAATAAATTCCGGTTTAAAAATGATGACACCGTGACAGATTTCAGATTTCTTCAGTCGTCGCCCTGGTGGCGGCCTGTTAGGAGCGATACCCACGCCATTTTATTTTTTATCAAATATTTCACAAAAACTGATTAAATCAACAAATTATGACTACAAGTATTATTATACATATGCATTTGCTATGGAAAGTTAATTTTCTAATCATTTTAGATGCAGAAAAGCCGAAAATTCTTAGAAAACATTTCGCCTTTTCGATTTGTTTACATTTTTTACTATAGAGTTACAGATGCATAGATAAAGGTAAACATTGCACATAATGACACTTATTAGATTCTCCGAATAAGAACTATACGGTCAATGCAGTATGCCAAAGCGCGAGCCTGTTTATATTCTGAGGGGTAATTTATTTTATTTTAACGGTTGTGTATGGTAGGTAAGCTACACAATATACAGGGTGTTGAAAAGTAAGTTCATAATTTGTTTTATTTGAAACCAAAAACCGTAGTTAATTAAAAATATATATATTTTAAGATGTGGTAGTCTGTACACTACAGGTTGTTAAAAATAAGTAAGTATTTTTAAAAATTGAAGATCTAAAATTTACATAATTTTTTAAATCTATTTAACAAGCTTTGCAAAAAAGCGGTTAAGTGCGACTGTATCTCGCCATGAAAAAAATGAAATGTTTACTGTAGCTATGAATTTTATGCGTTACAAGTGGAATAAAATACCGCATAATATTATGTACAACTATGTAAGAGCCTAGTTTAAAAAAAAAAACTCATAAGAAAATATTAAATACACAGGTTTTTTAACCCCTGAAGGAAATAGAGGGGTGTTATAAGTCTAAAGTAAGGGCTGAATTTTTTTTTTAAATTAGGGTGATAGGTAATGTATATTTTTAATGATTTTTTCAAATAGATAAATGTTATACCATTTTTAAATTGCCATAAAATTACCTATAGTTATAGTTATAGAAAAGGGCAGGGCTACCAGTGCCCATTCGCCACTGCAACCTAAAAGATCTATAAATTATGACTCCCCATGCCGAGTCTCACTCTACAGGCCCAGGTCTTTTATAAACCTGATATTACCTATACAGGATGTTGCAAAAAGGGTATACTGTGCCGAAAGGGTTTGACTCAGGGGTTATTCTGAACAACTTTTGTTCTCCAAGTTTTGGAAATTCTCGAAAAATAAATTCGGTCTCTATAGTAAAAAGTCACGTGATCGAATAAGTTTCTATGTAAAAGGTTTTGTTACGTGAATTTTCAAAATTGTAGAAGAAAAGTGGATCAGAATGGCACCTAAATCCACTTTTGGCTAAGCTTTATACCCTTTTTTCAATACCTTGTATAAAATATCGTCAGCGTCACCTTAGATCGTAATCATCGTAACTCCTCGTGACCAAATTTTAGAGGAGACAAAAATACTGTTTTATTTGTAGTTCTAGTTGGCACACTACCCACCTAAAGTTTTTTTTAACTAGCCTAAAAATGATTTGTTTAGACAGTCTATCTTCCTGTTCAACCGCAGCCTGAGTGCCAGTGACTCAATGACTGAAAGGAGGCCATTAGTGCTCCTAAATAAATAAAGCAGGCCTGTAGATTATCTTTCAGTGTACCGACACATCTGATTGCTGTAAGAGCCTGATAAGCTCTTCGAACGAGTCATACCTCTGTGGTGGTACGGTTTCGACCTTTCGGACAGTCAGTTTGGCATCCGAAATGCGGATTCGAATAGTGGGTACAATACTTTGCGTTCGTTCACTGTCGGAGCAGGATAAGAACCACGGGCGAGTTGTTGCGCTGGCTGTTTGCTTAAAAATAGTAACCGCGTTCAACTCTATCCCCTAGAGGGCGAACCTTTAGGGCGGCTCTTGTATACCATCACTTGTCTTCTTATCTGCAGAAAATTGACAGAGGTCATACGTGTCTAACAAGTACATTAAGGATGCGAAAAGAGAGGGTTTGTTTTCACTGAAGAAGTTCAGTTGCGGAGTTCCACAGCGGTAGGTCTTGGACCCCTCTGCTGTGGAACTTGGCATAAGTACAACGCGGTCCTGCAAATCAAGCTCGCAAACGGCGTTAGCACAGTGCATTTTTCTAATGTCACACAGGTCGTGAGGTAGGCTGAGAGCCTCCTTCGGGGATGACATCCCAATGATTCATTACGAAAAAATTGCTGCAGCTGTGCTCGCCATGCAGTGCATGGGCTACTTCCGAATCTGGGGGGCTGTTCCGTGCGATCTATGATCCTTCCGGGAGCACCTGTCTTGTCAAGTCGAAGAGAATGGCTCGTATTCGACGCAACCTGCAGTACTGGTGGGATTGGTTGGAGGACAGGACAGCAGGAAGCTGCAGCAGCCGTCATGCTGTGATTCGACGCATAGATGCAAAAAAAAGTTGAAAGTAACTTCATGTTAATAAAATATTAGATCTTAATTTAACAACATAACATTGCAAAAAAAAATTAACATTGTTGAGTATGTTATTGTAATTTACTAAAGTAGTAATAAAAACAAAGGCTTATTGCATAGTTTTCGTTCACGTTCGCCTACATCGCACGTTGTATATGAGAATAAAGGGTATAATTACTAAGTTTTCTTGTTTAAAAATCACGGTTTGGGGTTTAGAGGAAAACAAATGGTAAAATGCGGAATACAGTTTTTTTTTTCGAATAAAGAGGAAAACATGTGAATTCAAAAAACGTTTCTATTGACACCAAAGAGTACTTTTCGCCGAGAAAAGTGGAGTTACAATGTTTGCGATCTAAAGTGATGATAGAACTAGAACTTATTTTTTCAGTTCACCTGCTGTTGAGTGAAATCGTAATTAGGTAAATGACTCCTTGACATGAAAATAACTTTTTTTTTATAATCGTTATAACAAAACCGTTTTTTTTAATACAGCAATATTTGTAGGTGTACTTACAGTGAGCAAAAGAGCGCAGCAAGGTGTAATTTTTTTGGTTTTTAAGAAACAAAAATATTATTTCTATCATATCCCAAATACACATAAGTACTTAAAAAAAAAAATACACACTCTCGCCTTGTACTAATGTACTCCCTTGCGGGGGTACTTACATGTTATTATTTTTCTGGTGACCTCCCCATATCCCTTTGCCAGCTACGTAACCTTTTGTGACACCCTGTATATGCAGAGTTCTGCAAACTACTGTTCTGCTTTTGAAACACCAAAAAAAAACAGGTCGTCTAACTAAAAGGTCACGTGACCAAAAAAAAATTATATGAAGAAGCGTATTTTTCATGAATATAAAAAATTACGTAGGATAAAAGTTTTTCAGAGTGACACCTGAGTAACGCCCTTTCGGCTAACTATACTTTTTTTATTACACGGGGACAGAGTTTAATACAACACCCTGAACTATTAAACTCTGATAATATTTTCGCGATTTTTTTACATTCTGATTTCATTTCCTGGCTTAGAAATAACATCAATAACATGCTGCACACGTAGGTTTCGGCATAGTATTAAACCCTTTTTGCAACAACCTGTATAAATATCGGCACGGGTACGACTTTATATATAATTAATTATTAAATATTAAAAATACTTTCAAATAAAAATAAATATTTTCGTATCACAAAACAATATTACTTACTTAGTATATTTTTAACAAAGTGGCATGTCTTCACTTTTATGTTTTCGAGTACTATGTTAAAATTTCATGTCATTGTCCGTAGAACGCCCCGCATACCTCAACCCCCCCCTCACTAGATTTGACAGATTCTGATTTTCTTCCAGCTTTAGTGACAGCCTTAAAAGCTTCACATATGTCAGTACCTTTTGTGTATTTGTTGTTATTAAAAGTAAACGATTTAGGATAGTTGGAGGAACCTCGCATCGATTTTACATACGACCAGAATGCTTTTGGTTGAGTTTTAATATTGTTTTCCATTTGAGTAGTGACAGTGTATGCGCATGCATACATTAGGAATTTTTATCAAAGAATAAGCAATGCCCATATGATCTAAATAGATATGACAGAGCTCTGATGATATCATAGTTATAGTTGGTTGGCAATATTTGTGTTTTAGTATTGACATAATTTTGAAGGTGCTGATACAAATAAACATAAGTATTATAATAAACATACATCTTACACTATTTTCTTCACGTCGTCCTCTGAGAAGATCCTTATGACGGGGGAAGAATCGTTCTTTCTTACTGAGATCCTCCCGTTTTTTATCCAGACATGTTGATAGTTCTTCAGTTTTGCAGTGTCCTTACACATTTTAAGAAGTTGTTTATTGAAGAACGTTAGATGCTCATTTATAAATACTGGTTTTTTCTCTCCAGGTATACCCAGCGATCCCGTAGATAATCGACCCTTGCGACAGCCAGCGATTATGTTATCTCTCAAGATACGGGCACTCATCTTAGCAATGATAACTCTTGGGCGGCCTTGTACTTTGGTCCTGGGGGTCACTCGATTAACCTGCAATATATCGTTTTGAGATATGACCACATTTGCATTCTTCGCAATGTTAATGATAATTTCGTGTAAATTTTCGTCTTTGAACTCAGGGATACCGATGATTTCTAGATTTTGACTTCTCTCTCTCTGATCGTTGGTGTTGATTTCAAGTTTAAGTAGTTTATTTTGGTTCCGCATTTCTTCTAGTTCAGATTCCATTTTATCTATTTTTTTCAGGTCTAAGCTATCCATCTTTTTCATGACATCGTCGTGTTGGTCGCTTATAAACTGTGTGGATTGCTGCAGTGAAGACACGTCGGCTTTTAGGTTGTTGAATTTCAGATCCAGGTTTTTGATTGAAGTGTTTACTGCTGCGTAATCCTTTCGAATGCTGTTGATTTCTGCTTTCATTCTTGTGAGCTTTCGTTTAATTTTGCTAGGTCATTTTTTATTATATTGTTGAGATTGCTATTGATCAGCGACAAATCCTTTTCGATATCGATTTTCCAGGTGGACAGGGTTGCTTTAATTTCCTCACTAAATTGCTTAAAGCAATCGCTGAAGTCTTCGTCGCGTTTTCTTTTACGCAGAGCAACATGTCCAGTCTCGTCAGAATGGTAGCTGGGATTTGCAAGCTCCGGATTAGAGCCGAACTGTTTTCCCGGTGAGCGAAGCATTTCAGAAGATGTACGTTTCTATGCGCTTCTTGATCTATGACAAAGCGTAACGTACAGGTCCACAAACGTGACGACTGGATTTCCCAAGATACCTGGAACCTTATTGAAAACAGAAGAGGTCTGCACTTAAAGCTGCTCGAAACAGACGATGAAACGGTTAGAGCCAACCTCAGACAGCAATACCGCCTGATACGCCGGAAAATCTACCGCAGCACGCGAAAGGATAGAAGGATGTGGGCGGATAATATTGCTACAGGTGCCCAACATGCTGCAAATACGGGTAATCTGAAGGAACTATATAAGGCTACTAAAACCTTGGCCGGAAATAACAGTTTCAAGCAGAAACCTCTGAAGTCCAAAGAAGGGGATCTCATTGCGACATCGGAAGGGCAACTTCGACGCTGGCGTGAGCACTTTGAGGAAGTCTTCCGTAGCACGATATCTGCTACACCAGCTGATGTGCAAGATGAGCCACCACCACCACAGTCTCTCGATATTGACACCGCACCACCTAACAGCGAAGAAGTGGCCAAAGCAATACTCTCTTTGAAAACGGGCAAAGCACCAGGACTTGATCTTATAAGTGCGGAAATGCTTAAAGCCGACCTATCTTTCGCGGTCGAGTTATTAACACCCTTGATCACCAAGATTTGGGAAGCAGAAGAACTACCAGACGACTGGAATAAGGGTCTCCTGATAACAGTGCCAAAAAAAGGTGATTTAAGCCAATGCAGCAACTGGAGAGGCATCACTTTGCTTTCTATCCCTTCCAGGGTTTTCTGTAAGATTATCTTGGACAGGCTATCGAAGGCCGTAGAACCCCTCCTGAGGAACGAACAGGCTGGATTTCGCCCTAATCGCTCTTGCACCGACCAAATTAACACTCTCCGTATCATACTTGAACAAGCATCAGAATGGCAGAGGGAGGTATACCTTACTTTTGTCGATTTCGAAAAAGCTTTCGATACGTTGAGATGGTGCAGTTTGTGGTCCCGCTTACTATCCGTGGGTGTCCCGAGTAAGATAATACATCTCATAAAGGCCATTTACAAGAATTACTCCTGTAAAGTGACACATAATGGCCTAATCTCGGAGGATATCGCCGTGCACGCTGGGGTCCGTCAGGGCTGTCTTTTGTCGCCCTTGCTCTTCCTAATAGCGCTAGACGGAATCATGCAGAGAGTAAGCAGCAACAGTCGACGTGGAATTGAATGGGGAACCTTCAGTGTATTGGAGGATTTAGACTACGCCGACGACCTCTGCCTGCTAAGCCACACACATGCACACATGCAAGCCAAGCTCGATGCTCTCAGCCAAGAGGCGGCGAAAATAGGCCTGAAAATTAACATCCGGAAGACCCAAGAGATGCGAACAGGTGTGCATAATATGACCCCTCTGCAGATCGGTGGTGAGGCAGTGGAACGCGTTCACAAATTTACCTACCTCGGCAGCGTTGTCTCAGAAACAGGAGGTACAGAAGAGGACGTCATTTCGCGGATTGCCAAAGCCCGAGCTACTTTCGCGCAGTTGCGACCAATATGGCAATCACAAAAGTTAACCAGAAGAGTCAAACTGAAAATATTCAGGTCAAACGTTAAGTCCGTGTTGCTATATGGTTGCGAAACGTGGAAGGTAACCAAACCCATCTCGCACCAGCTTCAAGTCTTCGTGAACCGATGCCTTCGACGCATACTCCGAATATACTGGCCCAATAAAATCTCCAACGACCAACTGAGAGAACGGTGCCACGATACCCTGATCGACCAGCAGATCAAGCGACGCAAGTGGAACTGGATTGGCCACACCCTCCGAAGAAATTCTGACCACATACCCAAACAGGCGATGGATTGGAATCCGCAAGGAAAGAGAAAGCGTGGCCGTCCCAAGCAGACCTGGCGACGCACGGTAGTGGACGAAGCGAAAAAGATCGGGAAGTCTTGGAGTGAAATCAAAGGCGAAGCTCAAGACAGGTTGCGATGGAGAGTCACTGTGGACGCCCTCTGCCCCATCCAGGGGACATAGGATACTAAGTCAAGTAAGTCAACGTACAGGTCGGTGGGGCTTGCGCTTGGAAACTCGACTCAGTACACGTACGGATAAGGTATAATATCTTATAACAGTTGTAAATAAAATATATTATAATTTTGAGACACACTGAATACACGTCTGCACGAGGCTGACGACGGACGGCGATGATGGCTTTCAAGTTGGGATTTACTGAATCGTTCTTGAAAATATACATTGCTATTACGCAACATTGCTTGATTGGCGTACTTGTCGCATATAATCAATACCTACATGCTGATTCTGATTTACTTAACTATTTCGGTAAATATTCATGACTATAATTTACTTGTTCTGCCTGTCATACCTATAGAATGTTAATAAATAAAGATGAACAAGCAATGAAAAAGTTCCAGTGACTATAGATCCTGAACGGAAAAGAATTAATGACGACATCGGCAGTATTAAAGTAGGTACATTTGTGGGATGGATGTAATAACATAAGTTGTTTTCTTTGAATAAAGATTTATTCTATTATGTTCTATTTAACAGCGCATCAAAATATTATAACCAACTAAAAACGTAAATTTAGATAAAATTCTAAATTAAATGTTATAAAAACTTTTTGCTACTTGGATTTATTCATTGCTCGTGAGTGTAGTAGTTATTAAGTACTCTTAATTCATATAAATAAAGACCTATTACTTACAGACATATTTTTCATCAAGTTTTGAATTCACCGTAATTGTCTTTTATGAATTGTTCTACACACTCTTCTGAGATCATTTTTACTATTTACAGCAGTAGTTCTACAGTTTAATTTAAATCAATTTAATTTTTAACTGTTCGATGTAAAAATAAAAAACAGCTTACGAAAACAATGCCAAGTGCGGAATGATGATGCAATGTTTAGAAAGCAATAGACTTATTACTATTACGCATGAAAGAAAGAGAGAGCATCAATTCAAAATAACTACCTGGTAACTAATCACGTATAGTTTCAAGTGCTCGCATTGCCGCTTGGCACTTGAAAATATACACGATTAGTACGCAGTGGTAACTGCTGCAGTATATTTTCAAGCCATAATTTTGGCCTAGCTTACTTGAAAATATACGCGACTAGCTGTTCCCGCGCGCTTCGCTTCGCCTTAAAAAGTTTTCCCGTGGGAATTCCGGGATAAAAAGTAGCCTATGCTCTTTCCCAGGGTCTAGACCATATGCATACCAAATTTCATTCAAATCCGTTCAGTAGTTTTGGCGTGAAAGAGTAACAGAGAGACAGACAGACAGACAGACAGACAGACAGACACAGTTACTTTCGCATTTATAATATTAGTTAGGATTAGTGCGTAATGGCCTTGTATACTTTCAAGTAAATCATGGCACCATTTTAATTTGAAAATATACGCGAGCAGTCCCAACCTCTGCGTTCTGGCCTTGTATAGTTTCAAAACACGCTTCGCGGGAAAGCTAAATAGATTTTTCACGCACTTTAAAAGAATTAAGAGCGGACCTCTTTTTTTAACACTCTGTTAAATTTTACCTTTCATATTTCTTTCTGAAATATTAAATTGGAGTGGAATAATAATAGCAATGAACAGATAGTCCCTTTGACATGTTCGTCTGGCTCTGCCCGGCTGATATTATTATTACTACCTGTGTGCATATTACTACAGTTGCCTACCTGCATGGCCCGCCGACTCCCGACTACTGGATTCAGTTGTTTGTCGATTTCAAATAAAACGTCCAGAAATGTCAATTTAGCACTTGAGTAAATCTAACTACTAAAGTAAAGTGTAAGTAGACTTAAGTTCTAATCATCGACCATTTAACCAATCACCTAAGTATGGAAAACAGCGCTCTTTCCATACTTAAGTACTATGTAACTTAACGTTCTCAGTTGTAAACACTATCTATCTACATATAGTAGAATAACCTCTACCTAAACCCGGTAACATTTAGTAGTAGGTAAAGGTTTAAATTTTGGACTGTACTTCATTAATCACACATTTAATTTCAATAGTAATAATTTCATTTTTCATAATATAAATACTTATTTAATCAAAGCTTGTAACAGTTGAATCAGTAAGAGGTAAGTATACTCTGTGCATGTAACTGCAGCTGCCGCCCGCCCGCCCTCCGCCGCCGCCCAGCGGATAATGCACCTCCATGTTATTAAACCTTTCATGTGACACCCGAAACCTATCTATGTACCTACTTACATACATGTAGATTGTTGATAGGTGAGGCTGCGTCCCCAGAAGACAAACTTTATGGCGCCGATTAAGTTATTGGCATATCGGTTTAGTAGGTATGCCGTGTGTTCACAGTTTGCTAGTTAAATAGGACCGCAGGGTAAGTACTCTACCTACGTATTATAATCGTATCAAACGGATGCTAACGAACGAGGGCTCAATTGGTATGATGGATGGTAAAATTATTCCTTGGCTGTTAGTTGATGGATTGTTTGAGCATTCATCATCATCATAATCATGTTATTTTATTATTAAATTACTACTGTGCTCTTAGCGTAAAAAACTGTACCTATCTATCGAGGCTCCATTATCTATACATATAACACGGAATTGCGAAAGTGGTCGCAAACGATAGCTAAACGCGGATTATTGCAGTAAAACTATTTTGTATCTGACAGTACATGTCGGTAAGAGATTCGTGTCGAATGTGGCAGGGTCGAAAAAGGAACGGGTCGAATGTGGCTGGACCCATGCTGTCTCACAGCTCGTCATAAAACGGAGGTAATTAAAACTTATTACCAACCGATTTGGTCACAAAACGGTACCGTCAGTAATTAGCCAGGGCTACAGGGTGTCCAATGTCCATGGCTGTCCGGTGTCGCCCTCCAGACACCATGGCCGACCTCCAGCCAGCGCCTGACCGTGTCACCTCAAACCACCTAACTAACGGCCCTATGCAACCTTCACCAGTTGACAAATGATCTGTTGTAATTCATTATTAAGTAATGTATTTAAAACTAACATTTTTATAAGTTTGTAGGTACTGCATAATGTTCATTTATAGCAAAAATCAGAAGAGAAAATCTATGAAACTACCTAATTAGGCAGGGTTTCATAAGATGGTTGTGTTGGCGGCGTTTCCTAATAATTGGTGAATCCTAAAAATAATAGATATTAATACAGTTGGTTTCGTATTTAGATACATTGGTATTAAGTTTAACAGTAGTAGGTAGGTACTTCTAGATATTAGAGCACGATTAGATATAACCAACAATTATTAATGCAACCTGCAACTTGCAACACCGGGCATCTACCTCTTAAAATAAACAAAAAAAAAAAACCTCAAAAGGCACACGATACAATGCCGAAGTTGTACAAAGGCTCAATAAAAAGCGAATTAAATGGCCCGCGCCGTCGCAATCAAACGATATGACTCGGCGGATCATGAAAAATGCAATGAGAAAAACAAGATTGGTTTTCCCGCCGGTTGTGCATGTAAGTCAAAAGGGGCATTAAAATGCAGCATCACGACGTCGGGAGGGGGGTGTGGAGACGGGCGGGGTGCGGAGGGGCGCAGGAGGGTCACTCTACTACGAAAAACGAAGTTTCGAAGCGCTGCTGCGTGAGCCGCGACTCTACCTCGTTGTATTCAACGTGCCGACTGCATTCGTTCGTTCCTTTCTTGTCAGTATAGAGTGACCCTCCAGGGTGCATGGTCCGTCTGGCGGCAAGGGCACGCGGGGCGATGCAGCGCCCTTGCCTCGCCCGCGGCGACCGCGGCGCCCTTCGCCCGCCCGTCCGGCGCGCAGTCTGCGACTGAGCCGAGCCGAGTTATCATAACTTGAGCCGGCGGTTTACGATTAGTCGGCTTATGAGTCAATGTAAGTCGACTGGATTTTTAAGTAGGTAAGCACAGACACTCGGATCAGTACCTATAGTGCGACAAACTTATCTGTTCCGGTGAGACCGAACTATAAGTAATTTCTACTAAATGCACTTTACATTAGGTACTCCGTGGCGTGGCGTGAAGTAATGGTCCCGGAAGTCCTGCGTTTTGACATTCTGTCACATAGATAGGATGCTTAATTCCATTAAAACCTTCTTTGTTAATATTACTTATACCTTTTATAACCGGTACACCGGCATCCACGACACAGGCCGAGCCTAGTGTGGAAGCCACCAAAACTCGTAAATTTACTAACTCACACACTTCCAATTTAATTTCATAATATTGTACTTACTCATTTAAATTTATAGGTGTTTAAATAAATATTTTTGATTTTGATTTTTTGATTTTTGATTTTATGGTGTTGCAAAAAAGGATAACTCAGAACCTTAGTGACCTAGGTCTTACGATTTATGGATATTGATTTATAAATTTAATGTAAAAAAATACCGGCCAAGTGCGAGTCGGGCTCGCGCACAAAGGGTTCCGTAGCAGCAAATATAATAACCAAAATTACAGTTAAATCAACCTATCTCAAAAACTATAAGAGATACTTTGATCAAACCAAAAATCGTTGAAAGAGTTAATTAGCATGCATCACCTCTATTTTTTTAGAATTTTATACCCCGTAGTTATAAAAATAGAGGGGGGGGGACATACTTTTTACGACTTTGAGAGCTGATATCTCAAAAACCGTTCACTTTAAGAAAAATGTTTTTTAGAAAACTTTATATCATTTTAAAAGACCTTTCCATTGATACCCCACACGGGTATGTACATCGAAAAAAAAAATTTCATCCCTCAGTTACATGTATGGGGGGCCCCACCCCCAATTCTTTTTTTTACTATTTAGTGTCATATTTTTGTAGCGGTTCATACAACACATATTCCCATCAAATTTCATCACTGTAGTACTTATAGTTTCCGAGTAAATCGGCTGTGACAGACGGACAGACGGACAGACGGACAGACGGACATGACGAAACTATAAGGGTTCCGTTTTTGCCATTTTGGCTACGGAACCCTAAAAAGATGTACTGTGCTTGCTAGAATTTCCTACATATTTGACCATCACAGTTTCTATGATGATGGTCGAAGAAAAGTTATTAAGTATTCATCTAGCAAATTCAATTTTGTATCGAACGAAACTTGTATAAGTACATAAGTAGGTATCAATTCAAGTCGGTATTACGTTTGTTTTTATGACGCAGACTCTGGCGGCGGCATTATGCAGCCGCCAGAGTCGTGCCAAGGTCAAAGGTCGCGAGTGCAGCGTCACCGCAGTCAGACACACGCATCTCATTTGAAAGGGTTCCGTCTGCACAGTCAACCAATGAATTGCTAATTTGTTACTTACTAGTCGTTGAATTATTGGACTGGCTCTGTGTCTGTGTCTTATACATATGTATAGGCACTTAACTCAACACCTACTTATTTAATTACAAAATAGTTCATAAAATCTTCAAGCTGAACTGGCAATGGGCTGACCATACGATAACCGGTAGGGTAAACGAGTTCTCGGGTAAAGACCACGAATACCCAACGTGTAAGTGAAGTGGGCCACCCTCCTCTGGTATCTGGGATGCCGAGAGCGGAGTCTTGGGAGAGGCCTATAGGATAGGTCCGGCAGTGGATGATTAAATGCTGATGGTGACTTATTTCTGAGATGATCTCGTATGAAAACTCAAACTTAATATTTCGGGTAAATTGTCCTGGCAACAGGAAAGTCACTGAAAAATTCCACCCAATTTAAAGGGCAATAATTTGTAGAAAGGCGGCCCGATCCCGAGACACAATAATAAATTACACGAAAACTGTTGTGAAGGCAAAATTGGCGATGAATTGACACAGTGAGTCAGCTGATGCAGGCCTGAGGCAGACAGCTGGGCCGGCATCTGTCACTCACTCCGCAAGCCTCGCTACAAAGGGGTCTGTCTGACTCCGGCAACACCTGACAAAGAAACAACTAGGTACCGTAAGTAGCTACAGAAACAGAAGTGATAGTTGTATGACGCCTTATTCACACCAACTTCGTTTTTTTGTGCTGACTGAAAAACTTTTTTTTCATTTAAAATAAGTTTTGTATGGCTGTATTGTGTATCTCAATAAATAATACCAAGTCATTTGTTTTATTTAAGCATATCTCTCTCTCTCTCTCAGCCTTCCGTAGTCCACTGTTGGACATAGGCCTCTCCTAACGATCGCCACCCCAAACGGTCACCCGCCATCTGCATCCAGCGGCTTCCCGCTACCTTCCGCAGATCATCAGACCAACGGGTTGGGGGGCGACCGACACGCCGTTTGCCGACACGGGGTCTCCACTCCAGAACCTTTCTACTCCATCGGTCGTCGGCTCTGCGGGCTACGTGGCCAGCCCATTGCCACTTCAGCGTGCTAATCCTTTTGGCTATGTCGGTAACTTTAGTTCTCCTGCGGATTTCTTCATTACGAATCCTATCTCGCAGGGACACGCCTAACATAGCCCTTTCCATAGCACGCTGAGCAACTCTGAGCTTGTGGATAAGCCCTTTGGTGAAGCACCACGTCTCGGCTCCGTAAGTCATCACTGGCAACACGCACTGATTGAAAACTTTTGTTTTCAGACACTGAGGTATGTTTTCAGTGAAGATGTGTCGTAATTTCCCGAACGCTGCCCATCCGAGTTGGATTCTACGAGCTACCTCTTTATCGAAGTTGGATTTACCTAATCGGATCACTTGTCCTAGGTAGGGATACTGATCAACAACTTCGATGGTGACACCTCCTACAGTTACGGGCGATGATGAAACATGTTCGTTCGACATGACCTTTGTCTTGTCCATGTTCATTTTCAGCCCAACTTGTTTAGAGGCATCATTGAGGTCTGTGAGCATTTCGCCTAACTCCTCCAGCGTTTCCGCCATAATAACTATGTCATCAGCAAATCGTAGATGAGAGATATATTCGCCATTGACGTTAATGCCCAGTCTTTTCCACTCTACAAGCTTAAAAACATCTTCCAGTGCACAGGTGAACAGTTTCGGAGAAATAACATCTCCCTGTCTCACGCCCCTTTGCAACTGGATCGGTTTTGTGCTATGTTCGTGTAATCGAACTGACATTGTGGCAGCATTGTACATACATCTCAACACCTCGATATAGCGATAGTCTATATGGCACCGCTGAAGGGATTGAAGCATCGCCCAGAGCTCAATAGAATCAAAGGCTTTCTCATAGTCCACAAACGCTAGACATAAAGGTAGATTATACTCCTCGGTCTTCTGTATAACCTGCCGAAGCGTGTGTATGTGATCTATGGTACTATAGCCTTTTCGGAACCCGGCTTGTTCGGGTGGCTGGAAGTCGTCGAGTCTTTGCTCGAGACGATTCGTAATAACTCTCGAAAACAGCTTGTACACATGGCTCAGAAGTGCAATGGGTCTATAATTCTTCAATAGGGCTTTGTTGCCTTTCTTGAAGAACAAAGTCACTACACTTCTGCTCCATGCCTCCGGGCTTGTGCCTTCGAGTATGACGGAATTAAACAGCCTCCGAAGTGCTATTAAAATCGGTCTACCGCCGGCTTTCAGAAGTTCTGTCGTTATTCCATCATCTCCCGGAGCTTTGTTGTTTTTTAGCTGTTTGAGAGCTATACTAATCTCGTCTAGACTGACGTCCGGAATATCTTCGGTATAGTGTCGGGTGAGTGGCGCTCGGCTGTCGTGAGCACCGCTGGTAATAGGGTTTTGTGTTGTGGTGTATAACTGTCCGTAGAATCTCTCAATTTCTCCCAGAATTTCGGGCACTGATGAAACGGTGTTGCCAGTGTTTAAGTTAATTTAAGCATATGTACTTAATTATTTATTTAACGACAGGTATAATATGTATTATTAACTACGAGTAGGTACTTATTTAATTTTAATAAAACAAGCGCTGGTATATCAGACACCAGAGCTAAAGTAACAGACAGGCTACAACGCTGCTACAAATGTAGTTAGGTACCTACAATACGAAATATTAAAACAAAATCGATAAACGATTGCACAGTGCAATGAATATTTCATCGGCGAGTCCTCGGAGAGACGCCGGGCTCGCGAACCGAACGCCGGGCTCAAACCACCGCCGCCGGTGAGGCCGGGGCTAGGAAACACGCTACTATAAGTACTTATATAATAATTATTACATTGTTTGTCTGGTTTTCAGCCATTTTTGGGCCACAGGTTAACCCTTGCCGTAGAGGAGGGTGACTCTGAACTTTTATTCAGAAACAAAAAAAGCAAAAAACACACGATACGCAAACCTGTAAAATAACATAAAATATGGAGACTTTCTGTAGGTACAGTATCGGATCAATAAATTTCATCTAAATCTGTTCAGTAGTATTTATTTAAACAACCACTGAACAGATAATGAAATTTATCATGCAGGAACCTGAAACCCTGGATTACCACTTAACATTTATACTTATGCAATTTTTTACCCCTGAATTACCAAGACAAAACTTTATAAGGTTCTCTCTCGCGGGCAACTGCTACTTATAAAATTATGACAACAATAAATGAGTAATATTGAAATTGAACCCGCTTGTTTCTTGGCGGGCGCGGCGGGTGCGGCGGAGCGCGCGTCCGCTACACGGACGGGGTTTTACCGCGCTTCCGGCCTCCGCGCGCCCGGCCCGGCGGCGGCGGTGGCGGCGGGCGCTCTGGGTGCAGTTACAGTCGGAGGATCTCGAAAATTAGATATAGATGTAAAGCCATAAAACAACGGGGAGCCGTGTGTACAGATAATATTATGAGATTGCAAAGAATTACTTATTTTGCAGCATTATTCAATCACTAACTCGGGGAGTGGTTCGGTAGATACTTACATACTTAGATTTAATGATACTGGCGCTAACTCTACAAAAAAAAAACATACTTTACCAAAAAAAAATCGCGTCTTACCAATGCGTCTAATATTATTTTAATTTTTGTGACGAAGGTATAGGTACCTGAAACATACTTACCTACTTATATAAAGGGGTCGTCATACAATGCATGCAACAACGAACTAAGCAACAATGACCATCTACGAACCACCGCAGCAAATAGTGGAACAAACGATTTAACAAACTATACTTATTTGTATTTCGAACTCGATTCCACGTACGCATCCTTTGAAGAGCGCGACCCATCATTACTCACTCTGCACGCCCTGCGCCGTTCACATTAATTAGGCCCTCGGAATTCAATTTACAACATTGTAAATAACCTGAGTTTAGTGATGTCATTGAGTGGCGCCAGAGGACAGTGTGTAATGGACGGGGTGGCCCGATGCGTTTTCACGCGGCACTGAACAAACAGGATTTCCATCTTACTGCCTCGCCGCCGCCGCCGCTTCCCGACTCAACTAGCCCTTATTAATGTTCCCTAAACTAAACACCACACTCATTAGCAGTTCACTTTGTATGCAAATTACTGCTTACATGTTGCTTATTGAAGAGTTAATTATTGCTTCTTTACAGCGACTGTAATCTAGACAAGTAAGTTTAATGAGCGTTGACGTGGAACACAATAGAAACTTGGCAGGTAGACATAGTTGTACATACATACAAATATACATTGTAGTAAATAGCAGTACTTATTGAAAAATTGTTGAATAATATAAGTTGCCGATAATGTTCCAACTTTCAATACCAAATTGATATTTGAAATGATAGCTAAAGCTAGACATTCAAGTAGCACCTTCAAGTACCGAGGCTCAGACAGAGTCCTTTAGTAAAACAATAGCTGGGCTGTACCGACATAATTCAAGTACTTTCGTTATAAAAGAAAAGATTGTATCGCTAACGAAGGTACAAAATATAACATTTGTTGGGGAAGGTCAAGATAAAACCACAGAAGGTTTGTGTTAAGGCTCAGATGGTACATCTACCTATTTAAGTTTTTTATAATAAAATCTCTTTACTAGATCTAATATCCATAACTTTTTAAGTACCATATCAGCCCGCTGTACCATTACAATTATATAGTATATGTTCCATTCATAGAGATTAGAGTGGCGTCATTAAGCTAGCCCTTTCGTTTAGAAGTAATTTGGTGATTTTCTCACTAGAACATTTACTGGTGAGTGTACTATCGAACTTAATTAGAATTGCTACCTATAAGAGACAGTGCGGGGCTGAATAGGCCTCTGTCCCCCGTAACCACCCGCTCGTCTCCTCATGAAGTAGCTCTTGTGAGAGGAAATTGCTACTCTCAAGCCTCCTTTGTAGGAGTCTAATCACGACTTGGATATAACAAACATTTTGTAAACAATCAAAATACTATAAGTAAGATATGAAATCATTATAATTTACCACACATTATACTACCAATCTAAAACAACAATGAGTAAGTACTTACATTTGTTTCTTCCAACATATAATTTTCATAGACGAGTGGTGGGGCAGCATGGAGTGGGGAGGTCGCTGGACTTTTATACCTAGGTCTCTACATTCTAGTACCTATGTCTGCATCGATGCACTGAGCGTGAGTTCTACCAGTGCATTACTCTCGGTGCAGCAGTGCAGGCGATACCGACGACCGACGTTCGTACAAAACACATTTCACATAAAAGTTCACTGAGCATTTGAATAAGTGCATCAATTTGTAGAGGTCACTGACTCTCTCTGCTGTACATTCTCTACCGATGAATTGTTTAGACAGTACCTGCAATAGGAATAAGAAAAAGCTACCTTGATTAAATTAATACCTTTTTAAAGTCGTTTTATGCCTTGGATACAGACTTACCTAAAGCCAAAAACTATCAGTAGCTAAAAAGTAAAAAAAATGTAAGTACCTACGTAAAAATGACTGTGTCTTGATGTGTAGTTAGATTTCTGGTCATTTTTTTATAACGAGTAGGTAACGAAACTTAATGTACATGTACATAAGAATATATTATTATGCCAAGTTTTACTGAAAATTGGCTAGCAAATGAACTTGCGATCGCATTCAGACGAAATGCATATAGCAGCAAGAACGACTGTACTATAACCACAGTCATAATTATTACCCATATATCTTGAACTAAATTGCTGTCGTGCTTCATAATAATTCCGTAACAAAAGGCACGCCTGAATAATTTACTTCAACTTCCTCATGCACAAAATATCTTGTCCAAAAATTCAGGTCATCTCATGATAAATATGGGTTCGCTGTCCTCATTATTCACTCCGGCTGCCTGTAGACCTGACACAATAGGTGTAAAATCCTTTACAAGACACTTATTAAATGAAGTACTTTATATTTTTGACGGGAAAATTATTGGCGTCTTTCATGAACATGCATTTTAATTCGGTAAATACTTACTTGCAGCAGCCCAGTATGCTCATTTTAGGGTTCCGTTAGTCATCCACGAAACCTCATTTATTCAGAATTTCTCGATATCTAAATCATATATACTTACCTTAACCTACCTAGCTAGACTAATGCCTATACGGTCAAGAGATTACAGACTGAGTTTGTACAGACTCTACAACTCACAGGTAAGCAGCGATGGACATTTTAACTGTTTATCGCAGTATGTTGTAAAATCGTACCTGTCTTGTTTATCTGTCTGCAGGTACAACTTTATCGATGAAATGTATCAAGATACTAGCGATAAGATATAACAAGAATGTGTGTACCGGAAAAATGATAACGTTTTATACGTGTAACAATCGGTGATAATGATAAATTAACTTGAACATCAACAATAATAGAATAGTAAATTAAATATGACATGTGTGATCCAGCAAATTCAATCGTATCAGTGGAGCAACCAGATGGAAAATGGTGCAAGCCTAGAGCGAGAGAGAGACCTGCCGAGTGTGAAGATACACAAAGGTTCTTTTCGAGTTTCCATGTTCTCACACAGAATATTACATGTACCTTAGGAACGTAGCAATAGAATTTAAAATATAGGTACTATGTGCCATAAAATTTATATAAAATTTGGCCTAGGTACTAGGTTTTGGCTAGGTATTCTGAAACCACAAAGTTACACCTAGTTATTCTGGTATTTAAAATGTTAAACAAAAGCATACATACAGGTGAACGTACTGAATAGCAGAGGTGTCGTGTTTTGTTTACTGCATTCTTTGTTTCGTTACATATAATTAAAAGTAGCTGAGTAATTTCACATGCATAAGGCTTGCTTAATAATACCTACAGGCCCAGTACAATCGTCACCAGCCAATCTTTACGTGTCCTAAGTGTTACGCAATGATTGCATAACGTAAGGGTTGCAATTGTGTAAGTTTCATTAGAGCGGCGATGACGTCACGACTCCATCGACCTTGTCGCCCGCCCACGCATGCGCCGCCCGCCCGCCCGAGCCGCCCGCCCGAGCCGCCCGCCCGCGCCGCGCCCTCGCCCATTCATGAACAATATCATGCAATACTTATAAGATTAGATGTACTTAAGTATTGGGGTACATCTGAAGAGGTATTCGGCAAGATAGAGAACCGATAATAATAGGTAAGTATGTTGTTGTAAAGTGGACCTTCTCGCTTCTCCTCGGATAAGGCCACATTCTCTCATTTGAGTGGCTGTGGGTTCAAATCCAATTTTTCCATTGAATTAAAGAGACAATTTATTTTCAATTGAATTAAAGTTAAATTATAATGACTTACATTACAACTAAGTGAAACTTATAAAGTAGTATCAATCACTTTACCACGTGCATATACTCGTAACCTATACCACTGATTTCGTCAATATCTAGATTCGATTAACTTTACTATCTGTGTAATTTAAATATGCATTGGATACAGTAGCCCAAGACTACCTACATGCCTTCCCCAGGGTCAATATAAAAATATTCATTCAATTTTCATATGAACAGTCCAGTGCACTTATCGTAAGTGTACTTAAGTTTGTATAGAGAGGTACATTTACTTATTAGATTTTTTCAATTTGACGACATTAATTGAACATGAATTGGATATGAGTTAATTTAATTTTGTTAACCTGAACATACTTTCAGCAAATGAGACTGCGTAGCGACAAAGATAGAGTCTGAGAGTTAATGATTTTTTCATCATTCATGCTCTGAAAGTAGGTATGAATTCCCTGAAAACCAGCATAAAAGTAGATACCAAAATTTTGTAAAACGTCGTCCGTAGGGAGAATTAGTTAAATATCAATATTATCTTGTTATACCATACCGAAATTATATTTTTATTAGCATGTTTTATATAAGGATTCATATTTACCTTTTGGCAATTGCTCATTTAAGTAAATCCTCGAACTCATTAGCTCGGTCGCCAAACCCCGTCTCGGATATAACTAAGAATCGTTCACCCTTTGGGTAAAACTGTACTCTTACTTATCTAGATTTACCCAAAGAAATACCAAATAAAGCGAAATATAAAGTACAAAATAGATTCTAGATGTGATAAGTGCATTGTACGGTCAGCTTCATATTATAATGCTATAAAAAAACTTGTCATATAAATATTTTTTCACGACGGGTATTTTCTACATGTAATAGAACGTTAAAAACGATTAACGTTAAAGATTATTAGATTCCCAGCGACACCCCCTTCAGCTGACATAAATATCACTTTTGCAAAACCGTGTATAGTTTTTCCGTCCCACATAAAGTTAATTGGTTATATTTTAACTTACTTAGTATTCAGTGAAGTAAATTAAATGGCATTGTCGCCCGCCTTGGCACAGATTTTATACAACTTAAGTACCTACTTAGGTATAACCTTATTTTCCGCTATGCAGACAAGGTGTGTCAAAGGCATTTGTAATTTTGTACCACTATGGGGTTTCAGTGTTCCTATAGTTATTACATAATATAATAATGTAGTTAATACTATTATAACTTATTTTAGATCGTTTATTTTATCATGATTTAATTATGATAATATTATGACGCTTTTGAATGTCGATAAACTTCTTTTGTTCCTAAGTTACAAGTTACAATAAGTACCTATCATATTCTAGTACTTATCGAAGTACCTGATTTAAAAAATGTAGTCAAAGTTACTATTCTGAAAATAAGTTTATCTCCGTTCGTTTATCATCACTTTTTATTTATTTAACTATGTAGTTACTTACATTACTTCAGTTAAAAGTATAATTAAAATTTGTTTGAGAGATTTATAAACAGAATACCAACCTACCTAATAAATAATTGTGCCTAACGTGCCTCCGAATTTAATAGCCAACTTAAGCGCTGTTCTTTTTGTGTACAAAACTAATTAAAATTGTATAACGAAGCGTTTATCAGCCATCAGTAGATAAGCCAAAAAGTCGAAAAAAGTTAGACGGGAGGCGGAGACGCAGACGGTAAATATTTTAAACACTTCCCCAATTAGGTATTACTAGATAAAGATAAACATACAAACCAGTCTCATAATTTATTCATAAGAATGCACTAGACAGTCTCTGAAAGACAACAATAAGGGGCAATGACCTTTTAAATTCGCATACATGCCTTGCCTTGCCTTGCATGCGGTGAGTGCCCAAACCTGTGTTCACTCAGACTCTGACTGTGTTATCTCACCTACACAACACAACTGACTTAGGTAGATGGATCTACTTAAATCCTCTTTATGTATAGGTAGGTATGATTTAGTAAGTCTATGTATGTACGATGCCAAACTTATGAAATTGAAGAAACCACATCAAATAACTAATTTATACTTAGTAAATATCTACTACTTTTACACGCACACTTATAATTTTAATTCGAATCCAAAATCATTTCAATATTCCAACCTCACAACAATATAATCTATTACTCAATACCTAACCTATACCCACCTATAGAGTTACAATAACAAATCTCACAAACGCGTATTACGCGCGCACGCACACACACGCGCGTACACGCACACGGCGGCGGCGACCGGGCGGAATTTCGTCGGCCTTCCTGAAAAGCCTTCAGTGTGACGCGACGGCCCGTCTAGACGTCTGCGCGCCACCACCGGCACCGTCGATACTGTCTCGATCGCAACTCGATAGTTGAGTACGAAAGATGGTTCGATTCTTTCTGAATGCGTTTAGCAATATTGGACTAGTCCATATGGACTTAGTTACATATTTTTTTACCTATGCATGATCAAATAATAAATTACTCATTTTTACTTGGTAGGTACGTAAGTAGGTAGGTACGTACTTAGACGAATTCGAGAAAGAAGCTTAAATATAGGTATGTATTATTTGTATAATTTACATGTTTATGGGTAACAATTCGTTCTAACTACGTGAAGTGACCACGTAATGTGAATTCATATAATTAAGACGTAATTATACCAAGATTCACACATCAAACAATTAACTTTTTCGCTCTGAGTTTTTAAATACTAACCGCGGTAAAATAAGGCAGACTCAGCATCTCCTTCTACAAAAGAAACTATCGAGAATCGAGACTAATCGAGAGTATAATTCGACTGCTCACTCACCTCGTAACCACGGTACCGCAGCGCCGGGCCACCAAGGTCGGCGCGAGGGCGCGGCGCGCTCCCGTCCGCACCTGCTGCTTCAACACCGCACTAATAATATTGTAGCGGACCCCATTCATTGGCTCGAGGGTCACGCGTCACCATTCACCAGACTTACACGGGTATTTGTTTAACTTGTACGTATTCATGGGGTATTTCATTTTAATAGCGACTGTGATCACGTGATCTGACTGGATAAACGAACGAACGTAATAAAAAAAATATAAATGTCGGTTTAAGGAAAGCTGCCTGTAAGTAGCTATTGTAGATCAAGTTTGTTTCAGAAGGTGGATTGGATTGGTGAAGGGTGATGGATGAAAATAAGTTACATAAGGGCTCAAATAATATTAAAATAAAATACCTAGTTATGAAAAAATATATCTATCTAAAAAAATAACCTCGTAGGTTGATTACAAAATAGAAGTAAAAGTAACACACAGTTGGAGGTAGTCGCGGACATACAATGGCAGACAGCGGGCATGGCACGGGGCGCGTGACATGACTCACCTTCCGTCACTGTACGTACCTACACAGTACCGCGAGTGCGAGCCTGTCCTACAAACGTACCTGCGCCGGACGCGACCTCTGCGAGAGATCACCCGTCCATCATCCACGCTCGTTGTCAACCCAAAAATAAACCCGTCTAGCGACCCGATAACATTCCCACCGCACGCGTCTGCCCCAGACTTTACACAAACACGCCACGGTCAGTTTAGACTTCCACTGCCATTACCTACGACCTTGCCTCATTCTGATACTCGTCAACTGAAGTGCTGTTTGCTTATTCCAAAACTAAGACTAAGAGCCTTCGCTCAACACGGTATTCCACTTAACCTGAAAGTACAGTTCATTCACCATCACCGCAGTGACCTAGCGACAGACGAACACGTCATAAAATCAATTTAACGATCCTGATAAAATCGTTCCGTGTTTTAAAACGCTTACTGTCTACATTATTATACCATTACGTTTTATGTTTCAATCAAATTGGCTCGTACATAGCACAACGAGGCTTATCTAATGGCGAGCGATAAATTTATCCAGACGAGACTGTTGCATCATTACCACGGTTTATTAGACAAACAGGTTGGGCGAGAACAGATAGGACAGCTGATAATGATAAGATAACATTTTTAATGAATTACCTAATTTAATCATAAAATATTTATATTTACCTGTATGATAGTAAATATCGGTGATCGTATAATAATATGGACCTAATTAACAATATACAGACAAGATATATAGTGTCACATACCGGTGGCAAACTCACTCGCATCGTAACGTAATTTCAGTCCGTAAATTTTGTACAGGGATCAGCGAAGTTCGTTCAGTAGTTCAATCCCAAATGCCATGCAGGCTTTACTGACAAATTAAAGATTATCGTAATACTGCGGGGTCGCAGGCAGGAAACAACCCGGGGTGGTGACCCCGACTCCACAACTCATCCGAGCAGTCACTCGAACATGTAATTAAATTAGGCAGTAAAGCAACTTTCTTCTCTATCTGCGGCGGCAATAAATCTGTCGGAACAAGCTCCAGGACGGCCTGGATACATACATATTACATATATACGCTCCACAGAATACATAGTGAGTGCCTGTAAGCCGTAAATTTAATTTATTTAGGCGGGCTCCGAGCCTGATCTTGCGAGCTTGACGTGAGTTATCTATGTTTAAAAACTATAAATATTATTTTACTTAATATTTATGATACTAATAAAGATTGTACCAAAACCCAGTTAGTCTCAGACAAATGTATTTTGAATGATGTTTTTAAATCTAAACTTACACTAGGCTGCTTTTTATCAGAGGGAAAGGGGTCACATTTCTTTACTATGGAAGTGACAATCTTTCAATAACTTTATGCAAAAATGGGTGTCCGAACTGAATGTTATGTTGAAAGGCTACGGAACCCTAAGAACGTAAGGTATATAATATAAAAAGTACTATTAAAAGATCCACTGTAAGGGAAAGCACATACAATACACATCGACTGTAATTACTGTCGTATACTAACATAAAACCCGCACAATGTCGGCGGTAAGTCGGATGTAATACCTATAACTACTGGTTATTATCCGCCTAAACTATTACCTCCATAGCGTATTCACTGAAATGAACAAGCGAATAATTGGATACTTACGCGGTACGCAATAAGTGCTACAGAGTGGTGTATCTAACGAGCAGTGAACGACCTCCGTCTGTCAAACAGTTGCTACGCGCCTGTCTATCGCTTCCACATCTGCCTGTACGCAGGTGAACCTAATTGCTGATTCCCCTAATTTAAAAGACAGACACTATAAATCTAGCCTGTCGAGGGTGACCTATTCACGGCATATTTATTCAACTAACAAGAGGGACGAATAGCAAATTGTTACAAAGGAAAGATCCGATAGAATAAACATTTACATTTATTAGATTTTCTATTTGATGGAGCTCGCATTTTAGCTTCGGTATTCGACGAAATTTCGCCTCCAAAATCAATGTCTGGGTGAGTAAAATTTGGAACATGCGTGTCAGTCGGGTAGGCGCATTTTTCTCAGGCAGCGAACCGTGGCGTCTAGACCGTGCATGGGGCACAAGCGGTAGCGAGGCGTGTAGCGGGGCGGGCGGCGGGGCGGGCGGAACACGCACCCGGCAGTCCCGGCACCCCGGTCTACACCTTCTCTGAACCGATTTCTCTAATATCCGCTAACTGAAACTTCGATTCAAAATTTATAAGTGCCGACAGAGAGTCAATGAAAATACTTACATAAAAAAAAAACTTAAAAGTATTTAGTGAGCAAAACATAATCAAATCAATGCGTGGTCACTGTTACGTGATATAAACCTATTTTAAGTTCATGTTACAGGCAGTCTAGAGTAGTCTAGACGGTCTAAAAGTTTAGAACGCAGAGAAAGTTATAAAAACTCTCCAGTTTCAATTTGTCTGAACTAAGAAGTTTTTGTACGTTTGCCGTTTAAGAGTTTACGTGGTAACATTATAAATGTGCTGCATCTGACTGCGGGTTCAACCTGTAATTTAACACCACTTAAGAATACCATGTTAGCTTCTAAATATAGAAATAAGAGGCACTGCGAACGAAATGAAAATATTTTATGTTGCAAAAAAAAACAATCAATCCACTCATCAGTATCGTTATACATAATCACGATAGCAATTGTAGCGCAAATGTGTATGTAATGTACCACGACCATACTGAGGCATCTAGTTCCATCATCAATCTCTGTTTTGGAAGTTGGAGGTAGAGAGGTACAGTTAAATGTTACCGACATGGAAGTTTTCACTTGCACGCGCTCAGGACGTAAAAGGCGATAAATTTATGGTTTGTGTGCAGAAAACATTATTTTGCACTCGCGATGATAAACGAGGCAGTTCCACTAATGCCTTATCTCTCGCTATCTGAACCTGTCTGCGTCAGTGGGACCAGCCACGTCTGCCGAGACCTTCGGGGAGACTCGGAATTTAACTATAATTGGAGTAGGTTACTGGCGGTCGCTGCTCCCTGGAGCCTTGTTTTTGTAGCAAGGCTACGCTATACTTATGTCGATATAGCGTATCGGCGCGGCTGTGTGCGGCTAGTCTTGCAAATGGCTGAATTAACCTTTCGACAGGATACACTGCATCGGCTGATGGCAGAATTGATCGGCTCTTCTGCAACTAACCTTAGTCGATGTGATGATTGTGATGAACTATGAATTTAATTTGTATGAAGTAAAAAAAAAACAAATGAAACCATGTATGCTGCCTGAAAATGCCTTTAGTTTTAGGAGTACCAGATTGTGGTTGCTTATACGAATGAGTATAATAGCCGCTAGACTCGGAAAGAACATTTACTTCTTTCTCTCCCGCATGAAACACAATCTAACATCATAATTATCATTAATCATATAAATGTAATTATTACCTAACCTTTGTTTAATTGACCGCATCAGTTACAAAAACTATTCCTATGTAGTTTGTTTCTTAATTGTACAGTTTATCTTGTCTCGTAACAAATTCGCGAACACGAGGCAAATAGCCGTGAAGGAATCCTGCAATTGCGTGTTTTATTATAAACATAAAGATATAAATTACCTAAGAGTGTTTTCTACGACTAGGTGGTCCTAAATGTTACCTACTATATTTTCGGTAGTGAGGAAAGACATCGATTTATAAATAAATATTCAGCCTGTACTAAGTACTTATAGAATTGTGATATAAATAAATGTATTTTGAGATAAACGCTAATTTTGTTGCATTATTAAATTTATTATGTAGGGCAAGTAATAAAAAGCACTGGAATGAAATTAAATATTCTGGGTATTATTTTTAGCCTACTGGTAATAATTAATTACAAATCCTTTACATACCTTTAAATAGGTAGGTACCTACTTACTAATATTTTACAATATTTGTGACAGAGAAATCGTGATACGGGCAGATCTAAATCATATTAGAGACTAGCTGTTCCCGCGAGCTTCGCTTCGCCTTAAAAAGTTTTCCCGTGGGAATTCCGGGATAAAAAGTAGCCTATGTTCTTTCTCAGGGTCTAGACCATATGTATACCAAATTTCATTCAAATCCGTTCAGTAGTTTTGGCGTGAAAGAGTAACAGACAGACAGACAGACAGACAGACAGACAGACAGACAGACAGACACAGTTACTTTCGCATTTATAATATTAGTTAGGATAAGGATTATAAGTAAACACTGTTTAAAAAAAATTACAACACCCAGGCCTGCTACTCCAGTTTACTCGGGAGATAGGCTGGCTGAGCTGAAACCAAGGGGATATGTACAAACGTTCCAATCGAGAGAGCCACGTACAGGAACTTCACCCCCTATGAGAAGAGAAGAGAAGAGAAGTAAACACTGTAAACTATTATCCCTTGAAAGAGGGGTGTTATAAGTCTATCGTGTATATATCTGATCTATACATATATCTGACTATCATTGGTAGCGTAGCTCCTAAATGGCTGCACCGATTTTCGTTATGTTCTTTAGGGTCATCATCTATCATTCATTAGCTCATTAGTGTGTTTATCATAATTTAGCAAAATCGGATTAGTCCTTCAAAAGTTATGCCTCTTTTAGTGTTGAATGTCGCGTAACGTTGCGGCTAGGTTAAGTTATTATAATATATTCATGTAGAGTTATTAGAAATGATCTATGTTGATAATATCGGCTATAAATAAATAATACGGGTATTTTCCTTATAGGTTTCGCGGAGATTCTGAGGTGAGTCATTGATGCGGCTATCTCGTCGCGTCGTGACCGCGATCACTCGGTTGCGACATGCGATGCCATGCGTCTAGATATTTAGATCACAATTCAATGATTGATAAGTAGAAAACTGTATGGTCTGATAAGTGTAAACATGGAGACTAACTGAATAAGTGTCTCAATTTAGAAGACCATGTTAGCTCTATTTTATATGCTTATTCATAATGATTAATTAAAGCTGTGTTACGTATGAACTTATGAAGCTTATATGGAGTATAGTTTAATATAAACCCAATAGGTAGAGACTCCATGCTAAATTAACTTGAATACATGTATTAAATCTCAACCATTGTTCGAAACAATTAGCGTAAGCGTTCATTAAAGCTTGTCAATCTGTAGGTTACATCACCGTAGCAGCTACCGTGCCTAGCCTGTGTCCGTGGCGGGAAGTGGTGGCAGTAGTGAGGTTTCCCCATGGCGGGCCATGGCCTGTGGCCGGCGGCGGATGCCATATTCGGTCAGTTGAGTGCACATTGTTGTTTACCGCGCCCGCGAGGCCGCGTGACGTAGCGTCTAGACGCCCCCCCTCCCCCACTGCCGCCGCCGCCGCCGCCGCCCGCGCACCTCGCCGTGCACTGTTTCGATTACCGGTTTATCTTTTAAACGGTATTGCATTAGTGCTGCAACGCCTGCAGCACTTTCTCAATAAAATTCACTTAATCAAATAGATGTGCATGTGCAATATGTGCATACACTCCGCCGCCGCCGCTCGCTGCTTTGTTTGGGTCGGGCGACGTGTGTGTATATTTGCTCAGCTGTTGTTTGTCGAGAGGTGCAACTCGCATGGAGCTCTATTAATTATATTATTTATGTATGTGTAATAAAATTATACGTTTCGTTAATTTATGGTGGACACTGGACATGTTGTGGTCAAGGACCTGGCTGGAGGATAAAAGTAATGTGGTAACAAAGGGAGAGGCTCACGACACCTGCAGGAGAGGACAAACCCGTCCGACGTGTTTGCGGCGGCGGCGGCGGCGGCGCGGCGGCGGCGCAGCGCCCGGCACCCAGACGCACGCATACATAACTTCAGACATGTAGAGGGTACCTTCGTATGAATAAATATAAACTTAGTGTAGAGACACACATACAATGTCCGATGCATCATCATAAGTCGATATACTGCTGCTCTACATGATGTAACTACCTTCAAAGCTAAAAATGCAATTTGCAAATGGTAGGCAGAGGTACAATATAAAGTCTACGTTTCGGTAGTGTAGTGTAGTATAGTGGAGGCTATGGCCAGTAAACTTTAGATAGTAAGTTGCTAGAGGGGTGGTATTTCCATTTCAGATACAGTAAAGTACAGAAACTGTAGTGTTTCTTTTATTTATAATGTATTTTATAAACATTATTATCAAAAAAACAAAATCAAAAAATATTTATTTAAACACCATAGAATTTAAAAAAGTTAGTAGGTACAAACAAATAATTTTAGGAAATTAAATAAAAGGGTGAGAGATTATAAATTATCGAAATTCGGTGGCTTCCACACTAGGCTCAGCCTGTGTCGTGGATGCCAGTGTACCTGGTTACAAATAAAATGATTAACTAAGTAGGTAGATGGTACTTATAGAACTTTTAAATCTAAATAATATTATATAGATGCTTCTATTCTGATACAGGAAACTTAAACCTTCAAAGAAGGAAAACAAGACTGGCTTCAGTACTATTCGAGTTACGAAGCAAAAACAGCAGTCACTATTTCAGAATACCTACTTATATTTGTTTTTCTGAAATAACCGTTTATCGTCCATTGTTAATTCTAAATTTGAATGCGTATATTATATACGTCATTTAGATGACCTAGACGCTGTCTAACATGTCTGCTTTCTGTCTGCCTAGTAATTGTCTAGACAATTAGGAGCTCTACAAAAAGCCGGATACGTAATAAAAGTACTGAAATTAATGAAACCACAAATAGAACAGCGTATTACAGCTACACGGAGCACGTGAGATCAGTGTTACCCGAATCTACCTTATACCTAAAAAATACCACGACAATGAGAAAAATCCGGCCAAGTAAGTGTAGGATTCGCTCATGTAGGGTTCTGTACAATTTAAAACAGCAGCTAAAAGTAGTTGTATGGAAAACAAAGTTAAATTTGAGGTTAGTTTCACGACACTTCTGGATGTAACTTGATGAATTTCGATATTCATATGATCGTCAAAATAAGCGTTTTTATACAACATTGTAGGCTGTATCTTTTCAGGCTTAACATAAAAGATTGTTTAGGCTGTAGGTACCTAGACGTATCGTATATTTATAAATTATTAATATACTATTATGTATTGCTCTTTTTTACCTCTATATCTTCATGCGTGCGCGAGCTAAAAGGACTTTTGACGAATAGACGGACAAAAAAGTCCGTATAAGGGTTCCGTTTATACCTATTTAGGCACGGAACCCTAAAAACGTGTAATTTTGGTGGTAATTGCGCGCATGGCCGCGGGTGTACCGTGCATGTAGTAATTGCATTACAATAGTCGGTAAATTGGCCAATTGAGTCACTTCAAACACCGCATTCAACTGATTCGCATAATGACTGAAATAAAATTATCCTCCAATTGATGTCAATTTTGATTCTTTGTAGCATCATCTGAAAAAGCTTTCTCTTTTATTTATTTCCATTTAGAGTTAAGAGCACCTAAGAGCCAATGTGATCCATATAAATCCAGGGTTAACGTATGATATGAACGCACGGTAAGATAGGGCATCAACCTTTTGGTAAATGCTATGTTAAATGTGTAATAAATAATGTTAATATTTAAGTAAGTATACTTATTACCTAGACCTGAAAACAGAAATCGAATTCATCTTGGGTTTAATCGTAATAATTAGTATACAATCAATCATTAACAAGTCATATCTATAGAAGTATAGGACCATCATGTTCAACTTTCTTATATCCTTTTGGTACATAGGTTTTCTACGTAAAAAGTTGAATACAAAAACTACAAGGAAAACAAAATATAAATTATTGCTTAAAAGACATTTTGCAAGTATTTTTCTCGGCTCTAGACTTCTTGACCTACATAGAAACACGATACGCGAGTATTTGATAAGTATTATTTATTTATTTATAAACACTTTATTGTATAATTATCGAAACAGTTACAAAAATGGACTTAAAAGTAGTAAGTATATACAGAGGCGGGCTTATTGAGAAGAAGCAATTTCTTCCAACCAACCTTTGTTTGTATATAGGGAGGTACAGAATCGAGCCTCAATTAGATTTAAGTACTAACTATATGGCCTGCATTCGCGACACGCAAAAACTAGATTTCACTTAAAATTAAATTGTTTTGTTGCCAATACGAGTAGGTAGGTACGTTTACGTGTGGAAATCAGTCCGGTCATTTCTTCCAATGAATCGATAATCGACTTCTCTATTGGAGACAGACAAGAGACAAACGTAGCGTTAGACGTCCAGGACCAAATTATTAGTCACTGGAAGGACAGTGAAAGCATGAGGAAGGCTGAGGACAGATAGGTCAAGCAGCTACGTCTGTCAGATCCATACAAGTTACGTCAGATTTCACAATCGATTGACGCTGCTTACACGATATAGCTAGTGATAGTGATGATTATGGTATTCTTCGAAGGGCTGATTTGCGATAGATTGGATTGAACTCATATATCGATTTCAAGCGATAATAATTATTATATCCGTTTTGGAATTCGAAATCGTTTTGGATTTATGCGTACCTAGTACAACCTACGCATACGCAATGAGCGTACGAATAACATACAATGCGAATTTTAAAGCCCTTTTTTATTGATGAATCATCAGTGCATCACATAACTTTACCCAATGAAGTCTCACCTTATCTGCCACTTAACATTTGCTGATCTGGTCAGTGAATTGTGACTCATCGTCTCATCAATCACGACACTCTATATTCAGTTTGCGGGGGGCTTGTCGCTCACGTCCGTAGGTACAAACCCTAGTTACCCTACACGTGCCCCCTGGGTGGTGCTAACGAGTGACAACGCCGAATGTCGGGCGGCGGTAAATCGACCCGACCTCCTCTCCTAGCAGAGGCGGCGATCTCCCGCCGTAAAAAAGGAGAATCACCAACACGCCTGCCAAGCGCGGTGATTATGGCAAATACACCTCCTAATGATGGAAAAAACAAAGCCCCGGCCCCCAGTCCCCGGCAGCCCCGCTATCCCGGACTCCGGTAGCGGTCACGGTAACGGCGGGGCAGGGGGTGCGAAGAATCTCCGGCAGAGAGTCGGCTACCAGCCCAACCGACCCTTGCACCTGGCAACATATAACGCACGGACACTGAGGGAAGACGTGAAGATAGAGGAGCTGGAAGAGGAAATCAGCAAGTTAAAATGGGACATTATAGGGTTATCCGAAGTCCGACGAGAGGGAGAGGATACGGAAATTCTCCAGTCCGGAAACTTGCTGTACCACCGGGAGGGCGACCAACTGTCCCAAGGGGGTGTCGGGTTCATCGTCAACAAGTCCCTCGTCAACAACATCGTTGAAATCGGAAGTGTGTCGACACGGGTTGCGTACCTCATCCTGAGAATATCTAAACGATACTCAATGAAGGTCATACAGGTTTACGCACCCACATCTAAGCACACCGATGATGAGGTCGAACTTGCGTATGAAGACGTATCGTCTGCCCTGCGTAAGTTCACTACTCATTTCACGGTGGTGATGGGAGACTTTAACGCGAAACTCGGAAAACAAGAAGGCGGCGAGACGAAAGTGGGGTCACATGGATTTGGAGTCAGGAACCATCGTGGGCAAATGCTGGCTGACTTCTTGGAGAAGGAGGGCCTCTATATGATGAACTCCTTCTACAAGAAGAAGCCACAAAGGAAGTGGACGTGGATTAGCCCCGATGGGAAGACTAAAAACGAGATCGACTTCATATTGACGGATAAGAAGCACATATTCAATGATGTCTCAGTGATCAGTAGGGTTAAGACCGGCAGCGATCACCGACTCGTAAGAGGCACTTTGAATATAAACTGCAAAATAGAACGCTCCCGTCTAATGAAGTCCACGCTCCGTCCTACTCCTGCTCAAATCCAGGATCCCGAAAGCTTTCAGTCTGAGCTTTGCGACCGCCTGATATGTTTAGAGAATTGCGTTACAGTTGACGATTTAAATAATAGGTTTGTGGAAACTGTCCGAGAGGTAGGATCGAAATATTTTTCGTCCCGAACCAACCGAGGACCTCAAAAACTCTCAGATGGGACTCTGAGTCTCATAAGAGAACGGAGAAAAATGAGGTTGCAGTCTTCAGTTGATATGGTCGAATACAGACGTCTAAACAGACAGATCGCCAAAGCAAGACGTTGCGATATGAGACGCTACAATTGCAAGCGCATTCAAGACGCAATAGAGCAAAACAAGGGCTCCAAAGTCTTTGCTAGAGATCGATCTGTTCGGCAGACTCTGTTGACCCAACTGAAGACCGACACTGGCAACACCGTTTCATCAGTGCCCGAAATTCTGGGAGAAATTGAGAGATTCTACGGACAGTTATACACCACAACACAAAACCCTATTACCAGCGGTGCTCACGACAGCCGAGCGCCACTCACCCGACACTATACCGAAGATATTCCGGACGTCAGTCTAGACGAGATTAGTATAGCTCTCAAACAGCTAAAAAACAACAAAGCTCCGGGAGATGATGGAATAACAACAGAACTTCTGAAAGCCGGCGGTAGACCGATTTTAATAGCACTTCGGAGGCTGTTTAATTCCGTCATACTCGAAGGCACAAGCCCGGAGGCATGGAGCAGAAGTGTAGTGACTTTGTTCTTCAAGAAAGGCAACAAAGCCCTATTGAAGAATTATAGACCCATTGCACTTCTGAGCCATGTGTACAAGCTGTTTTCGAGAGTTATTACGAATCGTCTCGAGCAAAGACTCGACGACTTCCAGCCACCCGAACAAGCCGGGTTCCGAAAAGGCTATAGTACCATAGATCACATACACACGCTTCGGCAGGTTATACAGAAGACCGAGGAGTATAATCTACCTTTATGTCTAGCGTTTGTGGACTATGAGAAAGCCTTTGATTCTATTGAGCTCTGGGCGATGCTTCAATCCCTTCAGCGGTGCCATATAGACTATCGCTATATCGAGGTGTTGAGATGTATGTACAATGCTGCCACAATGTCAGTTCGATTACACGAACATAGCACAAAACCGATCCAGTTGCAAAGGGGCGTGAGACAGGGAGATGTTATTTCTCCGAAACTGTTCACCTGTGCACTGGAAGATGTTTTTAAGCTTGTAGAGTGGAAAAGACTGGGCATTAACGTCAATGGCGAATATATCTCTCATCTACGATTTGCTGATGACATAGTTATTATGGCGGAAACGCTGGAGGAGTTAGGCGAAATGCTCACAGACCTCAATGATGCCTCTAAACAAGTTGGGCTGAAAATGAACATGGACAAGACAAAGGTCATGTCGAGCGAACATGTTTCATCATCGCCCGTAACTGTAGGAGGTGTCACCATCGAAGTTGTTGATCAGTATCCCTACCTAGGACAAGTGATCCGATTAGGTAAATCCAACTTCGATAAAGAGGTAGCTCGTAGAATCCAACTCGGATGGGCAGCGTTCGGGAAATTACGACACATCTTCACTGAAAACATACCTCAGTGTCTGAAAACAAAAGTTTTCAATCAGTGCGTGTTGCCAGTGATGACTTACGGAGCCGAGACGTGGTGCTTCACCAAAGGGCTTATCCACAAGCTCAGAGTTGCTCAGCGTGCCATGGAAAGGGCTATGTTAGGCGTGTCCCTGCGAGATAGGATTCGTAATGAAGAAATCCGCAGGAGAACTAAAGTTACCGACATAGCCAAAAGGATTAGCACGCTGAAGTGGCAATGGGCTGGCCACGTAGCCCGCAGAGCCGACGACCGCTGGAGTAGAAAGGTTCTGGAGTGGAGACCCCGTGTCGGCAAACGGCGTGTCGGTCGCCCCCCAACCCGTTGGTCTGATGATCTGCGGAAGGTAGCGGGAAGCCGCTGGATGCAGATGGCGGGTGACCGTTTGGGGTGGCGATCGTTAGGAGAGGCCTATGTCCAACAGTGGACTACGGAAGGCTGAGAGAGAGATATTCAGTTTCAGTTTTATAAAAAGATATGTTGGTATACCTTAAATCTACTACAATCACGGGCAATGAAAAAATTCCACCCACAAAATGCCGACACAAAACAACCCCAATTTTCTCAAACATTTAATTTGAAATTTGAACAAAATATAACCATTTTTAGTTGTTAATATCCTGATGCTCTGTTTAATGTACTTCAATGTTTGTTGAAGGCGTCATTAAGCTAGTCTTTTCCCTTTATGAGTGATTTGGTGATTTTCTTAGTATTATAGAGGTACTGTATTGAAAACATCTTATGATAATTTACGAGAGTGACAGTTATGTATTCGAGACTGCAGACGAGACCGTTACAACAAATAATATTTTATTGCACCTCCAGCAGACGGTCCAATTAGCACATTCACCGCCAATAATAATGTGAAAACAACCAGCAGAATAATCGACCGCCGCAACGCGTCTTATTGAGAAACTATCACATTTTCATATTGAAAAACTGTACTGTCTGTATTTTCTATGTTCTAGTTTTTCACTTACATAGGTAAATGATAAAAAGTGAACAACCTTTTGCGTTATTTTGGCTGAGTACTTTGTTCCTGTAATTTAAACACGATTCAGGTGTCTACGTCGTTGTCTGAACGTCAGACGAGCAAACAATGGCTTATCAACAATCACAATGTAATACATCGGTCATACGACCGAAAAGCGCGACCACCTAAAGTTCAAGGTTCCGAGATGAATGGCCTAGACATCGTAAAGTCTAGTCTAGACAGAACTTCCTATTTTATTACATCGAAACGGTTACAAATTATTATGACTAGCTATGGGTAGGTATCAGATCAGCCGTAAAAGCGGAACGTGATTCACTTAAATGGGTCATTTTTTTTGAGTTCACTAAACGCTATATTTTTGTTTAGTAACGTAGGCAAACCATAAAGATACGTAAAGTTAAAAGTATATTTATAAGTGGTTATCTTTTAATGTTTTAATAATAATATACATAATCATAATAATTTATTACTATTTATCATATTTTGTCACAAGTACACTCGTCCAAAATTTATAACGCACATGCAGATTTTCACACTTGAATCATTAAATCGTAAGAGCCTTAAAAAAATACGTGCATTTTGCACCTTGTTCGAAAGAAATAGGAGTCAATATCATGGATAAATCAGCTGTCCGACACCCATAACACAGGTTCTGCCTAGCTTGGGATCGGGTGGCCGTGTGTGAGATGTCCCCACATATTTATTTATTATTTATTTATTTATTTATGTGTCACATAATCGAAAACAACCGATCTGTCAAAGATTTCTATGCGCATTAGGCCCGGGTCTCCTATTAGGCCCGGGTCTCCTATTTACTCCGTAGGTCGCGTCAAGTGTCACCGCCGTAGGCCGCGTCACAATGCTCATTATGTCTACGCGCCAACGTCGGCGTGTGAGGGAGACCGCATCAGTACATTTCTATAGTGAGCATCGTGACGCGGCCTACGGCGTGACGCTGTACGCGATCTACGGCGTAAATAGGAGACCGAGGCCTTACACGCCGTAGATCGCGTCCAGCGTCTCACCGTAGGCCGCGTCACGATGCTCACTACGTCTCCCCCTCCAACGTCGGCGTGTGAGGGAGACCGCATCAGTACATTTCTATAGTGAGCATCGTGACGCGGCCTACGGCGTGATGCTGGACGTGACATACGTCGTAAATAGGAGACCCGGGCCTTATCAATTTTGGAGCACTGTACCACCCCCTTGAATCCCGATCCCGCCAAATTCCCAGTTTGGTTGGCACTGTTGGCAGCGTCTATGTAAAATTTATTAAGTATCTATCTATTCCTGAAAATATTATACATACCTTACGTTTAATCATGCAAGCGTGCATGAATGAAGCAGAATTTATTGGGCTTCCGGGGCGTTTACAAGAAAAAAGTTCTGGCCGCCCAAACGATGTTATGTGCAAATATAACATGCCGCGGTCTTGATAAATGTGAAATTTACATTTTAGAGTCAATGAATAGTGTCTCCGGGCGGCGCGGGCGGGCGCGGGGCTCGCGGTGCGGGCGGGGCTAGTAGGACGCGCGGCGTGACGCAAGGGCCGGAAGGTCGCGGCCCGGACGCGTGCCGGTTACATACGACCCGATTGTGCGGGAGAGATCGCGGCCCAGGCAGCGCCCAAATTCGGTTGGTGTTTTTACGATGTGCAGGCGCCGCCGGTGAAGGCGCGAGGTCGATGAGCCCTCCTCCCCCCGCCCCCGCCCGCGCCCCGCGCCGGCCCGGACCAGTTCCTCGCAAGGTGCAGCGCCCGCAGCACCCCTACATACCTACCACCTGCCAGACACACGTATACCAACCCGCCGCAGACGCTTTCGAGATAACCAAACAGGTCAGGCGACAGACGCAGCAACTCTCCATATGCAATCATAATGCAAATGTTGCAATGATCGATAGCTCAATTTCGTGCTGGAATATTAATAACTTGAATTTGCATTCTAAGTAGCCGACGTGATATGTTGCTCGTAATAAATTAAATTTTACACATTGATTATTATCCTGATAGTCCTTTAGTGATATTCTTGATACCGTAAATAACTTTCTTCGTTTTTTTTAATGTAAACCTACATGATGTCGAGAGATTGGAAAGGCAATTCCACTCATATTACAATCATAAATAAGGATAGGATAGACAAATGAGCAATGGAACGACCGGGCCGCGCCTACAGCACGATCTGTCTGCGACTTGCAGCCGCTATAAGTTCCTAATTGGACTCTGAATTTTTATCCTACCTAAGCTATTGTACATTTTTTACGAGCACCCACCGCTTAGATCTGTCTGGAGATAGGTCTGAATGAATGACTCGTCTGAGAATGCTGCGCCTGTAATGACTCGGCGGGCAGTGTACATACAATATACAATGAATCCGCTCTCTGACACTCCAATATGTTTTTTCACCGTCTCGCCGCCGACGCCATGTCCTGCTCGCCAACATTTGAGACTTTAGATAGCTTTTATAGCTAGCTATATTTTTACGGGGTAACTAGACGTCTAGTCCCAAGATAAGGATCTACAATCGACAGAGCCCAGACCTAAGCTAATGTTAATAGAAAAATCATAAGTTGAAGTCAGACACGTGATGCGAATAGTCTGGCTCTTTGTTTCGAGTAGCGCCGAGAGTTCACAGACTCGGGATGGTAATTCATGGCCGTATTAGGTTGTACGTAATCGAGACCGACGTATAAATTATACGGTAGCCGGTGGCGGTGGCGTGGCGGGGCGGCTAGATGGTGGCGGCCGGGGAGGTGCGTTCTGTAGTCAGGCATTGCGTGTGTTGCGCCCGCGCCGCCCCGCCGCGGCCGCCGCGCGCTACGCACTTATGCACCCACCGCGCAATGACTGCACAACCTCAGAAACACTCAACTTACCTATGTATGTACCTAGCTACATATACACAGATGTTCTAAAGCAAACAATGGGTGTTGTTATTGAAAAACATGATTCTCTTGAACTTGAACTGCAGACAGTCTGAAACAACGGAGGAAAGGTCTTTGCTCTTCCGAGCGAGGGGACAAGTAACACGACCCGCAATGTTGCTAACAAAAAGCGAGAAAATCACTGTCATTGAGTATCCATCCCCGCGCCGCGCCCCGCCGCCGCCGCCGCCGCCGCGCCGCCAGACACCGGATGTGTCAATTTACAACACACAAAAACAGTGCAGCTTATTAGTACAGTTTTTTGTAGTATCTGATCATATCAGAGCCAAAATTAGGAGCCAAGACATCGCAGTTCGTGTCTGTCATTCCAAATATTTACTCAAACCATTATTGTTAAGTAAGGAAAAGTACTACACTAGGTACAAATTTTATTGATCATTCATTACTATCATCATCCGCAATATTTAATTTTGTTGACGTCTGGTAAGACCGCTATTTACTTTAATTCAGTGTCATTACGTCATCGTAAATGTTAGTGCTACGGCCGTCACTCTAAAGTCTAGACTGGCGGTAGACGAATTTTAATGCCAATTCTTGAAGATACAGTACCTACTTAGGTGAATAGCCGGTACAGTATATGCAGATTAAATTGGAGATTTATTTTTACTACATAAGTGAAAACAAAACGCGAAATCAGGTTGAATGATTACTGTATTGATGTTAAGTGTATAAATTGAAATCGTGAAGCTCAGCGAATCAGGGCAAATAGATTTTAAATGAATATTAGAGATATAATAAGTTAAGTACATAAAAAATTTGCGCTAGCGAGCTTTTCCGCGAGACGACCTGAGCATCGGCTTTTTAACCGACTTCGAAAAAAAAGGAGTTTCTCTATTCGTCTCTATGTATATTTGAAGTTGTTAAAACATAAATTTATTATATACAGTACCTATTTACGTATATACTTACACACATGATATTGCAGAGACACACGCAGACTAGACTAAATACACTTTGCCTAGACGATGACAATGCAAGGTTGAACATGACTACATTATAATTATTTATTTAAATAGCAGTAAGTATAATATTTGTTATTCTATTTTGTACACAATTATTGTTTCGAAATGGCATGGATTGTGGTCCAAAAGAACATCACATACGTAGGTACGTGCTATGAGGAAAATAGGATGTTATGTATACTTAATAATTAGGTATTTAAGGTGAAGTGTATAAAGCCAACTATCGCGCCAATTGAAAAAAAAACATACATTCCCTTTCAAAGCGTTTTCTCCAAAACTGCTACGTTTCACACCCTCTCATGCTTATTAAATTTTTAGAACCGGTGACAAACAAAGGGCCTATATTTTTTTTATTTTTTTTTATTTATAAAAACAGGCATATATAGATTACATTTTTGTTTGACAGCGCCATTAAACCGAAATGGTTTGTCTTGGCACATTAAAATGAATTTACAAACACATATAGTAGGTACAATATTACGATACATTCACGGTTAAACATTACAGTACATTAATCGGTGACGTATTATACTTATAGGTATTATCTTAACACATCGTACACTCCTGACTTAATACAAAAGCAAGTACCTATTTTATTGTGAGTAAAATTTTATTAGCGTTAGTTAAAGTCAGCTACACCGGGCTCGCGGCAAAAACGTCGTAACCGCCATGCAAACAGCGTCGCTTACGCGTTTCGGTCGGTAGCCCGCTTGAACTGGTTCAGTCATAGATCATAGATAAGAGTTTTTATGGATGGCAGCTATATACAGGTTGCTCTTTAATAGAAAGACAGATATTAGTTTTATGATTATAAATTTAGTTTATAGGTATGTTTTAAAGCATTTTGTTTAATAAAAATAGGTAGGTACTATACGTAAGTATAATATGGTTGTTTATTTAGGTAGGTAGGTTTTTTACAAAGTATTCTTTTAGTTTATTTTTCAGGTTTTTATTATTTATTTCATTTTTAAGTGTGGTTGGCAATTCATTAAATAGTGTAGGAACTATGTATTTATTCGTTCTACGTCCGTATATATTTTTAAAGCGTGCAGTTGTCATTTTTTTGTTGGTGATGCTTCTAGTATGTATTTTGTGTTCGATAGGATTTAGCATGTTGTGTTGGTCGTATTGCTCAACGATCAGCGCGTATTCCACCCGTCTGTGGACCGGTAATATCCCACAGTAGTGGAATAGTCTCTGATATTCACCTTTACATTTTTGTTGAATTTTTGGTGGTACAATCTTTTTTAGTAGTCTTATTTGTAAATTGCATATTTTGTCGAGATAGGATTTATAGGTTCGTCCATAGCTTGTGATTCCATAGAATATTATGGATTCCACAAGTGCTTTATACATATTTAATAAAACACTGTACGGTACCTTGTATTTAACTATGGATATTTTGGCAAGGACTCCTCTAAGTTTATCACATACCTTATTGACATGTGGCTCCCAATTAAATCTATCATCTATGATGAGACCAAGGTAAGTTGCTGTTTTGACTTGTTCAATTGTTTCGCAGTTATTGCAGTTGTTCGTGTGTAAGCAATCATGGTTATGTGCTATCAATCTTACATGATGGTCTGTAGGGTTGTGGCTGGATCTTATGTGCATCATTTGGGTTTTTTGAGCGTTTAGAATTAGTCCTGCATCATGTGACCATTTTACCAACGCTGTGAAATCTTTTTGTAGCTTTTTCATTGCCTCTGTCACACTTTTGTCCGCTGCTATTAAACAAGTGTCATCTGCAAACTGATATAGGGAGCAATGTTTAATAATGTTAGTGACGTCATTTACATAAACCAGGTAGTGAAGGGGACCAAGGACGGATCCTTGGGCCGTGCCTATTGAGACCTTAACATCATCACTGTAGCAGTCGTTTATTTTGACTCGATATTTGCGGTTGGTGAGGTAGTTTTGGCACCATTGTAGCAATGGTCCCCGGATGCCTGTACTATCTAATTTCTTAATGAGGTAATCGTGTTTAAGCGTGTCGAATGCCTTGCTGTAGTCGATAAACACGAGCACAACATGTTGCTTCTCATCCAGGTAAGTATTAATTTCATCGGTAAATTTTGATAGTAAAAGTGTTGTGCTTTTTTGAGCTCTAAATCCAAATTGTGTGTCTGTCAGTATGTTGTTGTCTTCATAGTATCTGTGGATGAGACCAGCTATATATTTTTCGAAAATTTTGTCTAAGATTGGTAGTATTGTTATCTGTCGGTAATTCGAGAAGCAGTCATGTTTACCTTTTTTGTGTATCGGTCTAACGATTCCTAACTTTAATTCATCTGGGTATATTGCGGTTTTTATACTCGTGTTTATGAGGTTGGTAATGGCTGTGACTATCTTGTCTCCGATAATTTTTATGTCGATAGGACGTATGCCGTCCTGTCCTGGTGACTTACGGGGATTGAGGTTTTTTATAATTTTATGAATATTTCTATTTGTAGCTTTTTGGTATAGCATTGATTTGTCTGTCGATATTATGTATTCAGATTCATGCATTAGTTGTTGGTTGCATTTTGGTACAATATCTAGGACATTTTTTTCAAATGTTCGTGCAAAGATATTTGCTATGTATTTTTCATCACTTTGATCTGTAACGAAACGTTGCCTCTAGGGTTTCTGATTTCTCGACCTGTTTTCGTTCTCGAGCTTCGAGAATTCTCGAGCCTAAATTCTCGACTCTTCTCGAGTCTCGAGCCTTTCTAAGAAGACCTTTAGAAAAATACCTTAATTAAAAAAAAAAACACAAAACTCCTTTTTTTACTTTGTCAACTTAATCACAAAGAAAATACTTAACTAACACTCATAATTAGCTGTCTAGCTAGCTACTAATTACTAGTACAAGGTGGGCCAAAAGTAATCACCCTATTGGAAGTTGCTCTCATTTGTGCAAATGTCCGCCAATTTCAAATCAGTTTTGATATTGGTGGACTAGACATATGCAGAATACAAATTCAGAAGCCATGGAGTGATTGATATACTCCCCAAGAACGCGGAAATCGCGGAATAATTGTGTTTATTAAGTTTCCGGGTCGACTTTTTTTCGTTTTATCTGTCATCAAGCCCGATTTAACCGTTTTGTGCGGTTTTTTGAAGTCCCGTGTTTATTAAGGACAACATTCAACACGAGTGCGAGAATCTCTCGCCCGAAGTTTTCGCTAAAGTGATGAGAAATGCTATGCCGTGTGGCAATCAATTGTGACGGCGCCGATTTGGCCAATATCATCTTCCCGTCTTTACCAATAAAATTGTAAAGGTTCGAATAAACATACCTCATCAAAAAACAGAATCGGAGTTTTTCATTTAGAAAAAAAATGAGAGCCAAACAAATTGGATGACTTCTTTTGGTCCACCTGAACTAAGAAACAATACGTAACTATTACTACGTTATCTTTTAATAATTCATTGGTATTATTAGAGCACTAGCTTAAATGGAGACTAAACATAATAAATCATAATACACGCGCATGTTATGCGTGTGTGTTTATTAAGCGGCGCAGAATAATTAGAAATGAAAATTCTGAATTTTTATCCCAAGGCTCGAGAAATTCTCGAGTCTTCAGATTTTTTTCTCGTCTCGAACCAAGCCGAATTTCTCGAATCTTCTCGAGCTCGAGAATTCTCGAGCAGAAACCCTAGTTGCCTCTACACACCAAAGCCGCTGACCCGGCGGCATAGCCCGGCGGCCTAGTGCCGGCGGGTTAAAATAGTACAAAATGAGGCATGATTGTTCAAAATGAGGCCGGCGGGTTGAGCCGGCGGCCTGAGCCGCCGGGTCAGCGGCTTTGGTGTGTAGAGGCCTAAAGATTCTATCGCGAATTTTGAAAAGTAACTTGTAGAACAAAAGTTTTTCATGGTGACCCCCTGAGTGACCCGCTTTCGGATGAGTTGAGTGACCACTTTTGCAACATGTATATGTATGCTTCAGTTGATACTGCACTTTAACATATCGTTTTATTTGAGTGTGGATACTAATTTATTTTATTTGTTAAAGTCCGTGAAGGTTAAAAAGGAATTTTAAAAATCTGAGAATCGTTAAAAGTTTTTCAGATTTAGGTTTTACCGTAAAACCGAAATCTGAGAATCTATTATTTTTATTCATATAGATACTCTGAAATTCTACGTGATCGTAAATACATAATTCATAAATTTTTCACTTTTTAATTAGAGATGCCACGAATAGTGATTTGGGCGAATACCGAATATTCGGCCGGCGCAAATGAGCTGTACTTCGTTTTATTTAAGGAGTGCTCGTTTTAATAGTACGGCAGATACAAGGTGGTCGATCAACTCGAAACAGTAGCCAAAACTTATATATTTTGTTAAAAAAAATCCTCTGAGAGAGTCTATTTGAGAGAGTTTTGTTACTTTTTTAAGTATTCGGTATTCGGCCGAATACTACTTACTATTCGACCGAATACCGAATACTGAAAAACTGGCCGAATAGGCCGAATACCGAATAGGTGCTGAATATTCGTGGCATCTCTAATTTTAAAAATATCAAAATATGATGTTGTTTCTTGAAGCATTGCATATGCAGGCCAAGGCAACTTGCTGTTAGCAACAATTAGAACAACAGTGACATAGCAAATATGCAACGCATGTACTGGCAGTACCTTTTTCATGCGAGTACATTACTTTCAGTTCTAATCTATGAAAGATGCAACATCACCATTATACTACATAATTTATTAAGGGTGCTGACAATAGCCAAAACTGTAAAATAATATTACTTCTGAACTTTGTACCAACATGTCTGCATTGCGCATGAATATCAGTCTGTGTCGTGCTCGCTCAAAACATACCAGGCTATGGCTCAGTTTCACATTTGAGTAAATCTACCTAAGCATGAACTTAAGACCTTCTCAATGACAGTTCAGCCAATCACAGCCCTGCATTTCATACTCAAACTCTACTTATCTTGACATTCTCAAATGTGAAACTGACAGTATGACGGTATATCCTTCTAATACCAAAAGACTTATCATTATCAACTGCTGTTTCCAGTAGTATTCTGACTTATCTTCGCGATAAGGATCAGTGAGAAAACAATCTCATCTTCTTTTTGTATTATTTTCTCCACCGCGGAAGGGTCATCGTTAGGCCACTAAATACCTCTAAGTAATAAATTAATAGTAAAGATTATACATATAATACTATAATAGATTTGCTTATCTCCCAAAGATGGCAAATTCTTTTGTGCTCCTAGATGCTGACAACTGTGAGGTAGATGACGTATTAACAAATCTCAAATCAAATAGTGCTCCAGGTTGGGATAACATTCCAATAAAATTTCTAAAATATGCCAGGTATGAAATTGTCCCTATTTTAACTTATCTTGCTAACCTATGTTTCCAAAAAGGTATATTCCCGACAGCTCTTAAAGCATCCATTATTACCCCAATTTTCAAGGGTGGAGAGAGTGACGATGTAAGTAACTACAGACCTATATCTGTTCTGCCTGCTATCTCTAAAATAATTGAAAAACTGCTTAACGTTCGGCTATTAAATTATCTCAGCAAATTTAATATCTTATCTCCTTCACAATATGGTTTTCAACGAGGTAAATCAACAGAAGATGCCATAACTGACTTAAGCACTTTGGTCACAGAACAATTAGATGCTGGCTACAGATGTTTAGGAGTATTTTTGGACCTCAAAAAAGCTTTCGACACCGTCTCTTTCTCCATCCTTGAAAAGAAATTAGAATCAATTGGTATAAGAGACACACCACTGATGCTCTTAAAAAATTATCTCTTAGATCGGAAACAAAAAGTTAAATTAGGAAATTGTATCAGTGATGACGTCCAAGTGTCATATGGTGTCCCACAGGGCAGCGTTTTAGGTCCTACATTATTCTTGATCTATATCAACGACCTATGTAATATGAAAATAAACGGAGCAAAAGTATTTTCCTACGCAGACGATACTGCTGTAGTTTTCACTGGTAAATCGTGGGATAACATTAAAATAGATGCTGAAATTGGATTGAAGAGTATAGGAAAATGGCTAAAAAACAATCTCCTCTCACTAAATGCTTCTAAATCTAATTATATGTGCTTTAGTATAAATAATCGTCGCCAACCGGACAGTGACTTTAACATCCGAATACACGACTGTGAAAGCAGTTCTACACCTAATTGTAACTGTCCCAAGTTGGAGAAAGTTTCACAAATTAAGTACCTTGGAGTTATTCTAGATGACAAATTATCATGGCACCCTCACCTAGATCAAGTCGCATGTATGGTCAGAAAGCTCAGCTGGATATTCAGGGCACTGAGGCACATTGCACCACCCAAATCACCGGAATTAAAAAATAACGACCTACTTACCACAATATACTTGGCTTTGGTGCAATCTGTCTTAGTGTACTGTATTCCAGTCTGGGGTGGAGCAGGAAAGACCAAATTCCTGGATTTGGAAAGAGCCCAGCGTGGCCTTTTAAAAATAATGTATTTTAAAAAAAGAAGGTTCCCGACTAGTATGCTTTACAAATTATGCAATCGCCTGTCTGTGAGAAAACTGTACATTCTCCAAATTGTACTTAAAAAACACAAAAATATTGATTTTGATGCAAAAATATTAACAAAGAGAAGAAAATACAACTTGGCAACCATTCCTAGAACAAAAACTACTTTTGCAATCGCACAGTTCCCAACACGGTCTGCGTACCTATATAACAAGCTGGATAAAGAATTGGACATTTATAATAAGCCTTTTCATGAATGTAAGAAGACAATTATTAACTGGTTACAACCACTAAACTTTGAAGACACAGAATACTTATTGAATCGCATACAATAACTTAATAAATTACTACTGCTTAAATCATACACACACACACGCACGCACACATACACACACACACACACACACACACACACACACACACACACACACACACACACACACACACACACACACACACACACACACAAACACACACACACATTGTTATCTTTATTAAAAACTATGTTTTAATTATTAACTTTAAAATCATCTTATATTATGTAATGCTATAGAAGAGCGGAGTCACCTGCTACAGGCATTGCATGCTTAAAAGGTGATTCCAACAACTTTGTTTAATTGATTTACCTTTTGTTACCAATAAAGATATTTTGTATTTTTGTATTTGTATTAGTCTCACTAACTAAGCATGCGTCCAAGCTATGGTGGTCTTTCACTTATGCAGGTTGTGGCACCATAAGTGGTATATTTCCAAAAAACCTGAGCACAACAACCATCCTTTAACAATTTAAGAATATTGCAACAACAACTAAATACTATTTATCTTATGGTAAATGGCCAGATTAAAGGCTGAATATTTTATAATCACTACGAAAAAAACCAATTGGAAATCTCAGCAGTGTGGTGGAAAATTCCAGTGCGTCTGCATAGCAGTAATTGCTGAGTACTTGTTTTCACCTTCACAATGATATCGCGTGTTTGGAATAGCAACGTTATATCAGTTACGTGTTCCATCGACAATGACGCATTAGTGGACCATTAGAGCTCCTTCACACTCGACTGCTTGCGGCCACACTGGAGAAGATTTCATCCATTGATTCTACTCTGGACACCCTGAATAACCTTCCATAGGATTACTAGATTACTACATTGAAGTGCGCAGGATTATAAACGAGTCGTCGTATTAGGATCACCTGAAAACCGTCAATAGTCAACGAAGGCCAAGCGAAAGGGAAGTCGTGGCCAGATCTTAACTTGCTGGCCACCGACAGAGAAGAACGAAATCCCTAGACTCCTCGGAGGAGTAGCAGAAATCAAGAAGAAGTCATATTTTAGCATATATTTTATATTAGCATCGACGATGAGGCTTCATTGATTGTTATTTTTAGTTAAGTTGCTTAATTTTACCAAAGTATGTTCATGTTAATTGATATAATATATCAACTGAAGCGGCATTAGTGTGTAAGCTGTAAGCACCAAGTAGCATTGTGCATAAATATCATGATAGGTATACAGCATTACCATTTGACTAATGTTCAGACTGAATATTATTAATACGTGTAGATTATCACACATTATTAATTGTTCAGCAACAGACCAGCTAAATGAAATTAATAGCACACACCCAATACCTCAAATGCGAAGCCTATTTTAGGAAATGTTCCGTAAGCTGAAATCAGTAATCGACCAAGTGTGAACGAGTCATTAGACTAGGGAAAGCCCGCCTATTGGCCGACGAGTTTCTAGACCATGACTGGGTGTCTAGACGTCTACCCAATTCAGGAGGTCACGAGCTCAGCCTAAGCCGTGTATAAACTCGAATAAGGTCTACGCGTATTGCGTACGTGAGGTGGCTAAATTGTCTTAATGTCTATTGAATTGTGGCGGTAAGCCAGACCAAAGAAGAAAGTCTCAACTCTTCGCTACCGAGTCGCAGAATATTAATGACATGTCGTGTTGAATTTGTAAGCGATACGGACGGATCATTTGCACTCATAACCGCTGATGTATTTGAACAGGTACACATAAAAACAATATTGAAATTAAAAACAGCAGCGAAACAAAACGAGGTACAGTTTTGTTTATTCAAGCTGTCTGTTCAATTGCTTTCTACCCAAATGCACGAAGATTAATGAGTTTAGGAAAAAATATACGAGACACATCGCAACCGCCGCCATCGCAACTGCCTAGCGTTGCTTTTCTATAGGTATTTACTACCTATTCATACATACAAAAAATCGTAAATGAATATAATTACTACTTAAAACGAATAAAATAATTAATGCCAATTTGATGAAGGGAAATGTAGCACTATCGACTGCTGGTCAATTAAACAAATTTCAGTTGATGATCCATCGAACAATGGTGGTCACCTATCAAATTCCATCGCAATAAAAAGTAACCACATATAATTTGATAGCACTTGAATAGTGACTTGAACCACTATTTAATTGCTTAAAAAAGTCTCAAACTTGCCAATTAAGGTCTTGACTCTTGGCGTTGTCATAATAAGTTGTGCGATTCTAGTCCTTACAGCAGGTGGGCAACAATGTAGTCTAGCTTTATTTATTCTCTGACGGCATCCGGGAGGCTGCAGTGTGGGCGCATGCCAGTTTATCGACTGAACACTTTACGTTTACACCCCTGTAATGGCTGTAAACCATTCATAACCATTACACTTTTAGTACTTACGTTATTTTTTTTATAACTCTTAAAATACCTACATTATTATCATCATCATCACTCATCAATCACACACTTTTGGACAATGTAGAGCTGTGCCTAAAAGCCCGATATTAAGTACATGTAAGGATATGCATTGCATATGGCATGTGCAGCGGTGGATTAATATGGACATATGATGATAATGCTGATCATATTGATGATGAATTAATGGAGAACACTCCTAATGAAGAATAAGTAGGTATACTTATGGATATACTCGTACTTATTAAGATATTGAAATAAATGGTCAGAAAAATGGCATCGTGCCGGGCGGTGCTCTTGCATCTCTCAGTTGCTAGGAGCGCCTTTTTGCCGCCGCCGCCGCCGCCGCCTGCGCCGTCGCTGCAGCCACTACAATTACACCACAATGTACAGGGTGCTCCGCTCCGACCGAATTCCTTATTAAATTGCTTTTGAAATGGTTATAGAAATAGTGAGATTGCAGCGGCGACGATGCGGATTTTTTGTTTTATGACAGCGGCGGCGGCGACGGCAGCGGCGTGCACCGACACTCGGACATGTCGCGCGTCACGGCGGGGCGCAGCCAACCAGTTCATGAATTGGCTACAATTCCACCCGTTGTCCTTCGTCAATATCACTTTTTTCAAGTTCCCCCGAGACAGATTGTTTATTCTTGGGAGAAGTTTAATTAAAATCGCCCAGACCAGAAAGTTGAAACTTTAATGTTTCAGAAACTGAAAAAAGTAGGAGCCAGAACTCGGTTACAAATCAGAGCCGCCGAAAATAACCTCTCCGACACGGCATATCGAAAACGCAGACAGACAAAAACTTCTAAAACTGCTCGGGAATGAAAAAAATAAAAATAGATAGCCCAACTCCCAAGTAGGTAAGCGTATCCGATATAGTGTAACTAATCGAGGTGATTAATAAACTGTGTTCAGGCACCTCTGCTTCGACGGAACACGAATTTGTGATATCAAAGAGTAATCGGATTATGTGCATACAGAGATTAAAGCACATAGGGCCGGGTACGTGGCTAGGTGGAGCAGGCTGCGGGCGGGGCGAAGGGCGCGGGGCGCGGGGCGGGGCGTCTAGACAGGCCGCAGACGGCGGAGGCTGCACGCGCACACACGCGCACGCCGCGTCCGCACGCGGTGCAACAACGCGCCTGCACGCACACACGCGCTCGCGATGCACTCCGCCTGACCTCTGCAAAGACGAATTTTAAACGGATAATCAACACAACACAGGTAGCAGCAAGGTTTCTTTGTTGCGAGCTTTAATATTTTCCACGAAACTTGATTTGAATATTGAGTGAACAATCTGGAATTCCGAGTCTCTTTTTTGGGTCTGCTGGCTTTGGTATTGCATTATTTAAGAGTCGCACAGCTTAGGTGTGTTTATCTGCCTAAGTTTGTGTTTATACCTATTGATTATAATCAGTCTACACCTTTGAGTGTAGAAAAATCCAGTTCTTTGGTATGGTATGGGCTAACCAGGTATAAATTATCACTATGTATGTATGTAATAAGTTGCTTTACGTTGTTCGTAAAATCGTACAAACACCTGAATACTTATATTGAATAATTAGGATTGTACTGCACTGTATAAGTAGTGTACAGTCAGCCAATCTGTTGCTGTCAACAAATATTGAGTCTATAAAGAAACATAGGTGTAAGATGAAGGTGGAAGCAAGCTTAATTGATTATTGATTCAGTATTTTTCATGCAACTTATATCACCCGTCGTCGGTGGATCTTAAAATGTAATCCTCAGATTCATAGATTGTAAATTTGCAACAAGGTTGATTGACTTTGAAATACACAAAAAGTTTAAATTTGTAAGTATATCACAACCACATCACAACGTAAATTTTAAACCGGTGTCAAAAAGCTTTATGATTTCAGGGGTAAGTGTTTGCACTTTAGGGGTTCACATATCTCTTTGGCCGAGTGAACAAGATACCTCGCACACCTATGTTAGTATTATAGATTGCTTTCAACAGAGACCGTGGACATTATACCTATACCTATAGTAATGCTAAAGAACTCTCAAAGTAACTTGATCCTTTTCATAGTGCTCCTTATTGCATCCGCCATTATATCGCCAGTGGAAATATTGATAGCCACGACGGCGAGACGAGTGTATTATATACTGTATATAAGATTTAATATTATGTACAGGACACCAACGAGGTAATGTACAGTACAGTGTACAGTCTGCTACAGTGAAATCTAACCACCGTGATATTGGTATTTGAAGGTCATTTAGCTTGGTGTTGGTTTCTAAAAATGTTGTTAGAGTGGTATAAATATGGTAGTGGCGCTTCTGAGTGATGTAAAACTAATTTGGATTACGTGACATACTGTACATTGAGCTACGTACCTACCAACAGAATTTAGAAATTTATCTTGAAAAAATATTATTTAAAATATACTACTTCATTGATTTCTAAAATTACTAATAGTAAAGTACTAAAGAAATAGTCTATTATATGATAAGGTCAGGGTAAAGTAACCCTTTCATCCCTCTTTTATATTCGGTTCTCGGATAAAAATTCTCGTGGCGATGTTAACACGAAATCTGTAAAGGTGCGAGTCACGAGCTGCTGTAAAGTTTATTGAATACTTAACAATGTCAGTAAGTATTCCATAAAATATACGCCCATGACTCTATCTTGTTGCAAACGTACCATTGCCCGTCCTCCGAAACTTGGTACATTTCGTCAGGTCAGAGTAGCCCCCCCGTATTAGTCCACACGTATACCTACACTTTCGTAATTCTTCTGAGAATCTTTCATACCGACGCTAGTGGGCCAGATAAGCTGGTTTCACTGTAAGTGAGAGTTGCAGACGGCGGTGCGTGCAGCGCTATGTAATGCAGTAATGTATGTGCAGTTATGTAAACAATGATAACTGTGGACGACCGAACAAAGAGCGGCCACTCACGATAACAGCGGGCAGTTCCAGTGTGACACACTGAGTTTTTTAAACCCACAAATGGAAATTCATACCCTATTTTTACCCTTTAGGGGTGGAATTGAATTTCGAAATTAAAATTGGACCCATTTTAATTTCGAAATTCAATTCCACCTAAGGTAAACCTAATACATGTAAAAAATGATTATCAAGCTCACTACATAACTGGCGAAACTATCGGTAGACATACACAAAAAATGTATGCAGACGAATTGAGAAGCTTCTCCTTTTTTCAAAGTCGGTTAAATTAAAATAGAGGTGTTTCACTTTGTATTTTATGTGTGTGTCGGTCCAGAAAAATGTATCTCCAAAATCATTACCAGGAGCTAAAATCATCCTCTGCTAGTCAATGGTCTCTTCTAAGGGACTAACTACCAGCCACTAACTACCATAACATTCTAACAACATTTTTGGCAACCAACACCGAGGTTAATAGGTATGTCATTCAACTACCAACATAATTGGTTCTGTTTTCTCGTGTTGAGCCTTCCTCATCCAACATGTAGGTCATTGTAGGTACCGGTGTCTACCCAGGCGGTCAAGTTTGTCAGTCTAGTATCCTCTAGGGTGTCCCGCGCTACGTAGATATGGCAGCAAGTCCTGCGAAGCCTCATGTCAGGTAACTGACAAAAAAAACTGCAAACGGATTGATATGATTCCATTATTCCATTTTGGAAAGAGACATGGGCTTCATTTGTGTCTTGACGAACTTGTGTTCCATGGTATTTTCTTTTCCTGTCTCGAAAATTTTTCTTCTAAAGTATAAGTACACTCACGAACAATGAAAAAGTTCCAGTAAGGTATGGAACAGTAAGTCCAGTAAGCTTTGGCTGATGGAACTTGCTCGCGAGTGTATATTTGAAATTAAGAGAGACTTGCAGCAAATAACAGTACAAGAGCCTGAAATATAAAGTATGTAAGTAACATTTTCCAATGCGACATCGAGGCTACAGTAACTGGAATGGTCCGCAGCGGAGTGCAGCACCCGGCGGCGGCGGCGGCGGCGGCGGGGTCGACGACCTGCCAACAGATAACCCCGGAGAGCCGGTCACTCGCGCACAATGCACCCCTATGCACCGCACATATACTGCTAAAGAGTACTGCTGAAGAATTGTTTAATTAATTATATTATAATGCGAAAGCGTATTGTGTGTTAATCTGTCTTACACGTCTTCTTCTTTGTAAAGGACTTTTGCGACATAACAATTTTGGGTTCTGAGGTTTACGATTACGCGTAGAAAAAAACTTTCTGCTATACAGTATGAAAACTGCGTTGCTCATGCCGAAATCAATTCAACGCCTTTGTTAAAATTAGTTAGTCATTTTTTTCTACTTAGGGGCCGTCCATTAATCACGTGAGTTACAACTAATCTGACAAAATACTCGATAGTCAATCCAAGTTTAGTCACTATAATATGTTTCTGTGGGTGCATTCCAAGTTACCGCATCGTACTTATAAACAATGTACGTGATAATGTTGATGAACCTATCGTCACCAATTACCTATGTACCTAATTTACAGTGAGCTAGAGGTAGTGTCGTAGCTCGGTGTCATTTTCCAATCGATTTCCTTTGTCTCCCACAGTAACGCCATTGATTGCCGCCATATTGCGGCGCCTCCGCTACTTCCGTATGTATTGCTTTGTCTATGGTGAAACTACGAGGTGGGAAGAGTCCGACAAAGCTAACTTTGCAAAAGAAACAAGTGCCAAAAAAGTTAAAACAGGGCAACAATTTAGGATTCCTTGTAATTTTCGACACTGACGAGGTTCGTCTCTCTTTTCATTCGTTTGGACTTTCTTTTGTAATTTTTTTGACAACCATGCTTAATTTAAAACAAAAAACAACAACAAACTTAATTTAAAAAAATAGTTTTTTACCCGGTGCAAAGTTAGCTTTTTCGGACTCTATACTATACTGGATACAACAATGTCAACGACATTCGTGTCAATATGAGGTAACATTAGACCAGAGAAGCCTACGACCGGCCTACGCAGTGCTACGGTCATTTTGTATTGTTCCCATACAAAAGACATCAACGGGGTGCCTCGTTACTGAAACTTGGAAGTTCTAGTTTTGCAATCATTGTTTTTTTATAGTATCTCTATTGTATTCTTAAGAGATATTCAAAAAACGTATCTTAAACTAAACACTAATAATATTAACCATTAGAAATTATCTGCATGATATATTATACTCCCGAGGCGATCAATCCATTTTAAAAATCTATAAAATTTTCGTAAACAGATCCTTTATACTCCATATACTTTAGGGCTGTACTTTTAGATCGCATAAATAAGACCTGAAAAAAACCTTTTACCGTGGAAGAAATGTTGTAGTCCTTATTACTAGGTATAAAAGTGCAGGTTTGCATAACTAAATTACCGACATGCCAGTGTAAAGCCCGAGAGCCGACGGCGGTGGCGGCGGCGGGTGGTTCTAATGAAAATTTAAAGTTACCGATGCTACTGCTGCTCTAGCATGACTTAAGACACCCACTGTAGCGGGTTTTAGATATTCCATATTATTTTTTGGTAGGCTCTCTTGAGAGTCTTGAGATTTCGAGAGACTCAATGGTGATGGGATATTATGGGATAAATAAACTAAGTTGTTGCTGAATCAACATACACGTAACTGAATTTCAAAAGTGAATGATTAAATCGGGCTAAAGTAGGCATTGCCTATTTGATACGTCTTAATTAGCTTGCTTGAGTAACTTTTTCTGTTCGTTTTCATCCATATGAAATGTTACATATATAAGTACAGGCAGCTGGTACCTTGGGCCACACGTCTGAAAGCGGGTGGACAAGGAGGTTGCAGCTCCGGTGCATCCGACCTGCGAGCACTGACCCCGCCCTGCTTGCCACTGCAACAAACACCTTACTGCCTAGAATGTAAGTCTCAAGTGTACGAGCCAGGGTAAATAAGAATTACATGTAGCAGGGATTCAGTTAATGTGCTCTAACTGCTTGAGATTGATTCGGTAAAACACTAATCCACAATGTATAGAACAAGTAATCGTATAATATACAGTCAGCGCGACTCCGTGTTTCAGTGTGTGTGGATAGCCAAAGCCACGCCCCACTCGCATGCGACACTTCTATTAAAAACAAAACTCGGTTTTCACATCATTAATAACCTCAAACATACCACTGAAAAAGAATTTCAATCAGTTCGGACACCGAATCCATTTGCAACTTTTTAGAGATTGAATAATTCGTAATCGACGTCGCGTCAGTGCGTTACAACTACACGGTAATGACGTGAACGTGCACACCATTAACCGTTGAATCACTGATAAAATCGCAAGTGGAATGCGGTGATCGAGAGTAAATAGTCTGTATTGTAAAGCTTGCAGCTTTACGGTTCTGAGCACGCAAACATTATTTATACAGGTGGAGCTTCCCGAAGTATGAGAGTTCAACGTAATGTCAAACACCTATCTGTATCAGAAATAATTTCATATCTAAATATACCTTGCTTAAGAATTCACAACAGAGAGCAAGACACAGTGCGCTCGTGCGGCTACGTTTCCTTGCCAATAGCTGCGACATTGTAGCATTTGTAGCTGTTGCCTCGGCGTGCGCGGCGCTGCGGGCGGGCGGCGGGCGGTGAGCCCCCGAGCCGCCTGCAGCCGCGCGCCGCCCGCGACCACTCAATGAATGACGATGCATCTAGTGGGGGACAGACCGGCGCTGGTGACGGGGCCCCGGCCCTGCCCTGCAGGTGCGCCGGCAGATATCGCATCACCGCCCGCCCGCAATTTCGCGTAAAATTGGCAGCATGTGGAGTGAGGCGGGCGGACAGGCGCGCGGCGGTGGAGCGGCGTTCCCGAAATAGTGTTCGGGCGGTGTCGTAGGCGCTCGGGAGCGGCGTCCCAGTCGCAGTGAGGACGCGCGCGCGCACCCGCGTCCCTTGCAGCCGCCTCACGCCGCACAAATAGCCGCGGGAGCCAGGAGCCGCCGCGCGGTGCGCAGGTCGGAGCGCGTATTTCGGTCGCGCTCGTGGCCGGGCCGCTGTGGGCCGCGCGCTGGCCGCCGTGCCCTGGTGGTGGTGCGTGGCGCTGCTGCGGCTGGTCGCGCTCTGTGCGCCTCCCCCCGGCCCCCCGCCGCCCGCCCGCGCCGCGGAAGATGCGCCGCCGGCGCCTGCGTGCTGCGCCGCCGCGCCCGCGCCGCCCGAGCCCGCCCCGCCGCCGCCCGCGCCCAGCCCCGGTCAGTGTGCCCGCATGCCCGCACCACACATCACATGTGCTCAACCTATTTTGTAAACGATTCTATTAATATATTCGTCTCAGTAACGCTATAATGCGACCACTGCTGGACTGGACGACTCACCTGTGTGCTCTCCCTGGGTAATACGTTAAGGACATGTGGTAAAGTACGATGAATCTCACCACAAAAGCATTATTACTATATCATGTCACCGCACCGTGTCACTCGGACCATCATGATTGTGTAGCCCTACTTGCGGTAACGCTAATGTATGTGTATCACGTTAATATTAATGAACATTACAACTGGCTCAGTGTGGGAAGTGGTATGGATACGGTCGTGTAGCCGGTGCAAGCCGCCGGCAGCGCCGCGCGTGACCCGGGCGAGTGAACTCGACCAAGTTAATCAAAACAATTTAAAGACAATATCTCGTCTGCTCTCAGATGACCTTCGATATCTTCTTGACATATTATCAATAATAATTATGTTTCTCTGAATAAAACAAAAAGAAACATGTTTTAAAAGAATAACCTCTATTATGTTTTTGCATTTCATAATAAAGTACGAAATCTTTAATGAGCATGCAAACAAAGATAGAAATAGTTCCTTCTATAATGTTTAAAACCCAACAAAGTTCTATACAGTTATGTTTACGGCAATTCTGATTACAGAATGATTCTACCTAGACTACCTAGTACACTGTAAATTACTTGAATGTCCTCGCTAAGCCAATTCAACGGTTCACGGACCCACATCTTGTAGAAGTGTTTATTTAAAATTAACCTTTATTTAGTCTACGAGTAGTGTGCTAGTATTTACAATTTCACTTGTGGTGGCAGCCGTCTGGCGGCGGCGCGCCGGGCCCACGCGCCTTCAAAATCAATAGGACCTCACGACTCTCAACTTCATTCCCACCACCTTAAAACTGTTATATCATAGCAATACAATACATTTGGTTTTGCTGAAGATCTATGCAGGGTGGTGTTTTGTCAGTGAACTTCAAGCAGTCAAGTCAATGCACCTTATGTACCTGCTGTTGTCATAGAACCGTAGTAAGCGATCTTGAGCCTTAGGACTAAGTGAAAAGTGGGTCGTGAGTGAGTCGTTAGTCGAGTTATAGTTTCAGGACTTATTTTTTGTTGGTTAGAGTAGATCCCATAACGAAATTCTCTCGGTAGGTAGAACACATTGGCCTACCCACGGTAAGCTCACTGAAAAACTCCACCCCGTACAGACAAGTACCTACAGCGACGCGAACAATGTGGCCGTCACACGTCTGGTAAGATCGTCAATGTACATAGAGGTGTTGGTAGACAGAATGGGCGCCGGCGGGACGCTTGGATGTGGGTTATCAGAGCGAAGGTCCCCCCCCCTACCCGCCCGGCGCCCCCGCCTCGCCCTACCCTCCACGCACCCTCGCTGCGACAAACCCATCTCATATACATACATATACATACCTAACTGTAGTAACATTTTTAATTACCATCTTCGAGACATAATATTGCGTTATACTTCTAGGAATGTTACCCGTAAAATGGATATCAATATAACAAGTCATCGTGTCAATTAAGCAGAGATAAGAGCGTCGGGTAATTATGCTGATAGGGCGCTGTCGGGAATCAATTGCTAATTAGGACACAAGCTAGATGATGTTGCAGCTGTTGAGGTCTCCCGAAAGATAAAATTGTGATGAATTCATATTTTTACTCGTTTTAATTGTACAGGGTCGTTGTGTAAGGTCGACTAAACAATATTGGTAATAAAATATGGTTGAGAGACATCAAGGACTGTGTCACAAAATGGGCAAAATGTTAAGACAAATTTAGCTTTTTTTTGTACCTAGGTAATAGGTATACAAAAAATTCCCGTCTGCAATGTTATGTTTATATATATGTTCGTATAATTAAACCTATTTGTAGATTACACTGAAGATTTAAATTAAAAGAAAAGATTTAATATGGGTGTATTTTTTAGTCACTGAAAACTTGAAAACTCTAGCTCTTGTGTTTGTGACCGACAAGATAAGACGCACAATAAGTCACTGAAAACTGTAGGTTGTGGAGTGTAGTGTGGTTTTCAGTATTCATTAAACAATACTCCCTAGCATAAGTATAAAATCAATTGACCTTTACAATATTTCTTCAAAGGAAACGCTGATTTTCATGTTTTTATCGCTCCGTTTTATGACTAAATAATTATAGTTATTACTTATATGTAAAGTTGTAAAGTATATGTAAGCAGTTAGGCACTGTGGTGTGTGGTATGTAGTCATAGTTATCAGATCAGTCAACATCCTCGTGACTCGAGACATAATAAAATTTTAATTCTGACCGTTTTGTCTAATGTAATATTCCAGAGTTTGATAAAAAAAATGTTTGATAGGTATACTTAGTTGTGTAATATATTTTTTCTCAAGTCACCGTTATTTTGTAAATGTTATCTTAGTGAGAAGTCATGCTACACATACAGGAATTTCGCATAAATTTATTACCTTGACTAGATATGGGTAAGAATGCAGATATTTTTGATTGATTCACTGAACTGTCGTGAACGTATATCGCCATCTTTTTGTCTTTAGTCTTTACTGAAGTTTACTATTCGTTTCTTACACTCCATTTGTAGTCTCATAACTAGTTCATATGTATTATTGGTGTTCAGCAGGTGTATCTACCTGGCGTATCCTTGTACAATTATAGATTCAGACTTGAACACCATCTATTATTCATGAACATAACATCAATCTTGGCTATTTTCTATTCCTGCTCTATACGTATAATGTTCGCAGCCTAAAGGTAAACTATCAAATCTTTTTATGAGTTTGATGCTGATAACAGAAAATATTTACTTAATTGTTAATAGGGAAATTACATACCACCACACGTAATTTATTTCCTACTTTAGTTTCACAACTTTAAAATACTTAAGTAGGTATGAAATTTATTTTACATACGCGAACAACTACCGCGTCAACACTTCATCATGCAATCAAAAAAGCCAACTGAAAGTATCGCAATCTATAAATTAACACACCGAGCAAAAACGCCTGGGAAGTATGTAGAATATTGAACGAGTCTTCTTTGATATGTTTCCACAAAGACCGTGACTTCAAGACGCTTACGATTAATGCCCAATTTATAAGCTTTGCGCGCCCCCTCTGGTCCCCTGGAGGGTGACGCTATATTGACGAAAAACGAACGAACGAGAGCTGTCGTGCAAATGAGATAGAGTCTTGGCTCGCACAGCAGCGCTACGAAACTTAGTTTTTCGTCATATACAGGCTGTTGCAAAAATGGTATACCAATCCGAAACCTACAGAATAAAATGCTGCACACGCAGGTTTCGGCTTAGTATACCCTTTTTGCAACACCCTGTAGAGTGACCCCCTGGAGGAAGCAGGAGGTGGTGTGAGGGTGCCGCAGCTTGTTATGGCGGCACGTGCAGGCCGGCCTTGAGCCCGGGTCGACGCCCCGCCGCCGCCGCCGCCGCCGCCGCCGCCTGGTGCCGTACTCCTTACACTCCAACCTTCTTGATCTTATCCTCAATGCTATTGTTAGTTTTAGTCTATGGTTTTGGTAATAGATGCCGGCTGGCTGGAAACTGGTCAATGGCTTGCCACTTTTTTACTTTTTTTTTGTTTGATTTAATTATGAATATTCACTGATTCTTTCTAGATACCTACCTTACCTACCCTATTAGATCAGTCATCCGTATTTTTTCATGCAACATATTATGTCAATTGTCCCGTAAATATAGTAGAAGGTAGGTACCTTTCCTACCCTATCCTACCTAATTGCCAAAAAAAATCTTACATGTATTTTATTTTCTTCGTAACGGAATAACATCATATGAACTCTACCCGAACCCTTTATGTTTGATTAGACTCAACTAGAAATTTATTCTTGCCATCTTCAAATTGAGAATCCTGAAAATACGATCAGAAGTCCTAAAGAACGGGGGCGGGGCACAGCTTGCGTAACGCAGTCGAGCAACCATTGCTAACCACACAGATAATATAATTAATCTACCTTAGGCAGGTAAGGTACACGTATCTACGTACAGCTGTGTACGTCTAGCCAGATAGGAGATACGCCTTATCAAACAAGTCTCAAGGTAGGTACGTACCTTTTGTTTCTAGGGCACAATAGGTATTATCTGTGTGATAAGGCGAGTGCGGGGAGGCGCGGGCGACGCGGGGCGCGGGGCGGGGGATATAGGTCGCGAGAGCGTTGCCCTCGACTGTCTACCCCCGACCCGGCTATACTTCTCCATTACTGAATCCTAAACAAAAGTCCCACTGTTCCTATAGCACCCATATACGTATACCTATAGTTAGCACAGTAAAACGGGTTTATTAGGCACTCGCGTACGCCTAAGCACGCGCCTCGGCTATAGTTTGATTGGAGCTAAGGCTGACTAGATTTTCTTTTGTTCATCGCTTTTCCTATTTATAACAGGTTCAGTTCTGTACTGTTGATGTTGTGTGCTCCTTTGTACTTGTAGTCGTAGGAAAGTCCAGCTGTGATGACCTGGTAGCTCTATGATAGCATTATTGTCAGTGTAATTCCTACTTTTACAAAAAACAATTATTCGTTTCATCATATACTTAGAAACATACTAGGTACTTATATTACGAGTATGGAGAGGGAAACTAAAAAGTTTCGCAAACAACTCAACAATGCCTGTAGATATCGGTCTAGTCTAGACAACTGTTTGCGTAAAGAATGGACTATGTAATGAATTTATGTGAGCGGAGTTTGTGTTTCGGCTGACCGAGTCGCAGGTCAAGGCCGACCATGAGTAAGAACTGCTAAAAAACAAGCCAAATGTAGAGAAAACACGCGCCATTCTACACAATCACGTCTCGGAGCAGCATGAGAACTCCGCTTGACATTCCTGTCATTGTGATAAAAACAAAAGTGACACATTTGTGTGAGTAATCCAATGGGGATTCACGATGTCAAATATATGTGTTGTGGAGAAGTTGAAGAGCGGAGAGGAGCAGCGGCGCGTGCGCACCGCGCGCCCGAAATATCCGACAACACAACGAAAACAATCACACCGCGCCTGCGCCCGCGTGCCCTCGCACCAGCAAAAATGACGGGGAAATATGCACGGCACGGTGGAAGTGCCACTATAAATACAGGTGGAAGCTGCTGCTCCAGTTGCCGCGTGAGTCACCGGCGAGGGCGCATTCCCGCGCCGCGACCGGGGCCCCCGCCCGCCCGTGCAATCAATACTGACCACCGCCGCCGGCCGCCGGGCCGCCCCGGGCCGCACAGAACTCTATAGTTTTCCGGCTGTTCCGGTCCCAGCACTGCGGAAACTCTCCATAGACCATGACGCGCTGGAATCGTAAATGCAAGGCATGCGGTACTCGTATCTCTCAGCTAAGTTTTGTTATGCAGGTGCTACGTGTGTAAAACAATAGCTTGCATAATTGAATAAAACTTGCATTGATGTCTTCTTTACATGACGATGACGTTTGCCAATAAGTTGAGCATGTTTTCAAATTCATTCATGATCCAATATCGTAGACACGAAAAATTAATTCACGCTGTTGAGTTTAGCCTACTACAAATTAATGTCCTCAGTTTATTTTTAAGAAAATTTAGTTCAATAAAATATTTAGAACAAAACCTCAACCTACTAGCGCGTTGTACCGTATTGAGCTGTCTGGGTCTACCGAATACATAAGTCTGTGGTGTCTGCGCCCTATTCACCCCATTTTTTATCGTTCAGTGATCTATGCATCGTCAAACATTACGCACGCATTCATATTATAGGTACTATACATGTACAGATATAAACGTAGGTACTTGAATACAAAGGGGGATTTATAGAAAAGAGAGGGCAAGGTACGTACGAGGTATAAAAATATTATAAAGAGCGCATGTTCAGCGTTTGCATAGAGCTTATACGTATTGTAGAGCCCTTCAAAATTTTTTATATTTGTCCTAAGAGCTGTAACTGTAACATAGCAAAATATTTTTTTTACATAAACTTGAAAAATCTTGATTTGAAAGGCCGCAAAGATTCGAGAAGGTACATAAATTAAGCTTTTGGAGCGCGAGAGCGGAAAATAAATCCTTTATCCAGACGTTCGATTCATGTGAGATCTGCAGAAGATGCTTCAAGCCGCTCAGCCGGCGTACAACTTTGTAGTAGCTACTAGCAGTGAGTAGTACATATTATATGTTTGCGGGATGTTTTGTTCGGTCGCAGCGGCCGATCGAAATAACTGCGGTTATTTCGCGCCGACTCGCCGCCTGTATTACGGGACGACGCTCTCCCGCCGCGCGACCACACTTCCTACAAACTAGACACTCATATTTTAATATCGCTAAACTATCGTCTTTTTAACCCCTGAACAAAATATGGGGATGTTAGAAGAAGAAGTGTGCCACATAGGACTTAGGCATCTGTGTCAGATAGATACAAATCCAGTCACTGCGGGAATCTGCAGAAGTTGTATTGTATTCATTCAGTAAGCTTTTAGGAAGATTGTGGATTGGCATTCCTGAAAAAGTTTTCCCACACGGTGATAAGGTGTTCGTTAGTGCCTTGTCACATAGCCGGATGCCCAGTGATACCGGACGGGATTGGTCATACTTTCGCGGCGCGGTTACCGGCTCTGTCTACACGGCATCCGGCTCGTGAGAAAAGGCTCTTAGTAAGATTTTTACTTCTATAAAAATATTACAAAATTCGAGTTAAAACCGCTTTCTTGAGAGCCACCTCGCGTCTTGCTATCTTCGGTGATTTGATTACAGTTGTGAGCATTATTATGTAAGGTACGGTGCGGCATTCACTCAATTTCATGACTCATATTCGTACTAATAGGCTGAAAATATATTAAAACCATCTCCTAACATTTTAGAGCACATCGTTTTCCTAACAAAACTTATCTTTCATATTTCTAGTTTTAAAAGAGTGGTGACCCATGTAAATTCTTTAACTGAAAGCACAATATTGATTTTGTTCTCCTTAGAGGAATATGCTAACGTTTAACACATACAAATTTACTGACTAAGTATTTCTTGTCCACCTATAACATCCCCGAGTGTATGTTTCAGACGCGAAATCCTACCAATATTACTGCTATGTGTATGTACGGTGCTAGTGCAAACCGGCTGCGGTCAGGCCAATAGCGTGTCAAGGTGTCGCTTATGCACTTAGCTGACGCGAAACCTAGAGTACATCCCACATAGAAAATACTATAGTTGCGGCTCGAGTCATAGACAATAGTAGAGGATCGGGGCGTGTGTGAGCCGGCGTGTCAGCCGCGCTGTTGTTTATTTATAGCCGCGGCCGCGGAGACGTTGACAAACAACTCGAATGTCGGCAACGGCGCACGCGCACCGCTCGGCCCTCATTCTTGCTCCAACCACCATTTACGAGACCGACACTTTTTTTTTCCCAGTGTAGATTTAGTCAAGATCAGATTTAGGCATTACAATTATGATCAGATTTCTAACATAGTTTAGCAAGATCCATTTACGTAATACGAGGTGTCTGCATAAGTATAGACATCATTGTTCTTCAATAAACTAAAGTCTATCCACTTGAAGAAGTGCTTTTTTCATTCAAAGCACTAGATTATATTGATTGACTAAGCTAAACTTCCACCCACAAAATGCCGACACCAAAAGCCCATATACCTATTTTATAAACTTTTTTTTTAATTTGAACACAATACTATAGGTATTTTATTTTCTGTTTTTAGTTGGTAATATTCTGATACGCTGTTAAACAATATTGCAGACGGCGTCATTAAGCTAGCCTATTTTTCCGTTTAGGAGTAATTTGGTCCTTTGTCACTGGAGCTTTTTCATTGCTCGCGATTGTATAATAAGCCGTGCCAATAGGGTACCTCTATACTTCTATACTGATAAAAACAAACGAGAGATTTCGTGCAATCGGCACGTTTGATACACCGAGATAGAGTCGTGACTCGCTGCAGTGCTCCGAAACTTCGTTTTTGTGACATAAAGTGACCCCACAGGCAGGATGGCAGGGCTGACCTCTGCTGCGCCGGCGCCGCGCCGCGTGACGGCCGCCGCCGCCGCCGCCGCCGCTGCGTCCAGAAACTAGTTTACTAGACGACCGTCATTTGTCCGCCGGCAATTTGGACGGACGGCCTAATCACACGCGCCCATTAAAGGTTGCCCGAAAATTCCGAACGTTACCTCATCTCGTCGTTTCACAATGCCATTATTGACTCGGATTGTGCGAGGCGACCGGATGGTGTAGCGGTTAGTGACGCTGGTCATTGTGAACGTACCGGGTTTGTTACCGGCGGAGGCACAAATAATGAGCTAAAACATGACTATTACTTTAGGACAAATATTAAGTAATTAAAAAGTAAACCACCAACTTCCACAGGGATAACACGATTTAGTTGTGTTATCTAATGGTGTATTATGAGAAGAATATATTGAAATTGAAATATTGAATGAGTGGTCAGATAAAAACGATTTCAGACTTTTCAGAGTCGTACAGTAATAAGTTATAAGTATTGTCAAAGTTTATAAGTTGCCTTCCTCTACTTTTTCATCATAATCTGATAATCTACATTAAAAGTGAATTCAGAGCTTTCTCAGAATCTGTTAAGTATAGATTAGTAGGTAGGTATAGATATCAATTAAACTCACACATCTGTGCACCACACACGGACCTCAACTGATTGTTTCCAAAAAACTAAGATTCCTCAGTGCGCTTTAGCATTAGTGTTAATTAAACATGATGACGTCACGCGGTCTCCTACGCGTTCAGCACCTTCCTAATTACGCTGTTTACACTCCGTCTAGACAGGCGACCGCCCCCCCCCCCTCCTGGCCCCCGCCCCGCGCCGCCCCCCGCGCTCGCCCGGCACCGCGCCCGCCCGCCCGCTCCATTGTTGCAGCAATACATTGATTCTTTCGCATTCTTTATCATTTGAGAGGCACCGACTCACTTGACTTTCAGATAACGAAGTGGGATCAGACGCTATTTATTTGTATCAGGTGTACAACCTATACATGTGACTGTAGTATAGCTTGCATTGCTATTTACTTGTTTTGCTGTGCCGTCTCGATGTTATCGCAAGTGGGAATGACACGAATTCGCAGTACTTACTGATAAGGTGATAAGGTATCAACTTATCAGTGATCGTGTTACAAACAGGTTGTCTCGGTAAATGGAGGTGGACTTTCACCTGCCTATTTTATGATCTCATGAGTTTTATTAACCTTAAAACTACGAATAACTATGTAAAGTGTATCTCTTAAAATAAATAACTACTTATGAAACATAAATAAAAATACTTGATTTAATAAAATACGTACTTTTGAGACTCTCAAGTTATTTGATAAGTACGGTAGAAAATGTATGTAGGCGTTTTATCACAGTCTAGCTAGACTAAACAATCGGGAACACAAACAACTGACTTGCCCACATTGATAAATAGTATCGTCATGTCTGCAAAAAACAAAACAGATTTGAGTCTAGATACTCAGAGCATCGCAAAAACACAGCGGATTAATATTTAGACCTCACCACAAACCAGTTTCAACGCATTAATATCTTTCAACAATGCAAATGAAATATAATTTTAACCACATCAATAAACTCCACTCTTAAATACTTACACTCATTGTTATAAGGATTGATTTAAAATATTTAAATAATAAAATGTACCTTGGTAATAAAATTTCGTAGCGTAGAAAGTGCTACGAGATTTCGTAGAGGCTCTACGCGCTACGCCGCGGCGTAGCAAGCAAGTGTAGTAAGCTCTTGGAATTGCTCTATCTTGAGCTTTAATTCTACTATCCATGTTTATGTGGGAGTAATAAGTAAGTTGTCAATTATTTTTATGATCTTTGCAAACATAAATACGGGGAGTAAATAAGTTTTTCTTGGAAATTCTTTCTAGTTACTCTGATACTGTGTAAGTACCACTTTTTATGTTGGAATATCATTGACTGTGAATTTGTTCTGTAGTAAATGTAGTAGTAGTAAGTAGTAGTTTGTATTGAATGTCTCAAAACCGACTGAAAAACATAGAAATGTTTCATCCAATCTCCAAGCATGGAGATCACTGCAACACTCTACAATAATGCAGATACATTATGAGATGTGTGATCACAAAGTAACTATTGACTCAATAGCAATAATCAAAACTCAAACTTGATCCCTTGAGATTCGACAGAGGGGAGTGTAGTTTGGTTGCATTACGTTTGACGAATCGGTATAGCTTAGCTTCTTATGCTCGTTACTCGTTTACAAATAAAATATTGATCGGTTTTTAATTTATTATGTCCTTATATGTATATAATGTCCTTCGACCATATTTATATATGATAACAATTTGTAAGTATATTATTATTCTATTATTATAGGTTCTATTAGTATAAGTCCACTAACCCGCACTAGGCCAGCGTGGTGGACTAGGCCTAAACCCTTCCTTCAATGGAAGGAAACCCGTGCCCCAGCAGTGGGGACGTGATGGGTCGGATGATGATGATATATTATTAAGTATATAATAAAAATAATAATAAAATAAACATAATAATTACACAATAATCAAATAAACATGTTTTCTTCTTATTTTCAGACCTACTGATCTGAAAATAAGAAGAAAACATGTTTATTTGATTATTGTGTTATTAATATGTTTATTTTATTATGCATTTTATCCTTCAAATCCCACAGTAAATGCGTTCAATTGAAAACGAAGATCTTGGGAAAAGTAAGCGCCCTAATTTCGTAATTTCAGCTATTGTAGACAAATCTTGACCAATCTGATAACGGGACGGCGTGTCGATCATGAGATTCATTCGTGATCCGTCAATAATTGGCTAATATGTCGTCTCGCGGATATTTATCTAAAGTCGCGGATAATTAACTTAAAAAACCTTGGTTATACAATCAATTCGGCACTATAACGTGATACCAAAATGTATCACGCGTGTGATATTCGATTATGAGTATTTAGGTATACGTAACGTAAGTAAGTATAGTTGTATCGATATATTTTTTTCTTTTTTCTAATGCCGGGGCGTACCTCCGCCAGCGCCTGAGTCTGGCGATCCAGCGGGGCAATGTCGCCAGCGTGTTGGGAACCCTCCCACAGGGACCAGGCTTAGAAGGTCTCTTTTACATATAGTTTTAGTTATGTACATAGGTTTAGTTTGTATAATATATGGGTAGTTTAGTTTGTAATTGTAAATTATATAAATTATGTAAATAATTGTATGTTAATAAAATTCCGTTTATATGGCTCTTTCTAATGTTAGATAAATTTTGCGATTGTAATAACGCCAAATAAAGCTTGCTTTAGAATGTTTAACAACTACTCCATAGGTTTTATTTGTCTTTGCCTTAAGTAAATTAAATACAATTTAATTAGCAAGTAATAGTAATACCAGATTTTTTAAGTATCATAATTTTTTAAGTGACCAATAAAGAGGTATGTGTATATTGTGTATTTGATGTGATAAGAACGCGTGGCGGCGGCGTGGCACCGTCCGTGGCGTGACCTGCGCCCCGGAACACCACCTTCTCATTAAAAATATACTATTAACGTTTAAATTTATCGAGAATGCTCACCTCGAGGTTACGGTGATTCACTCTCAAGCGGGAATGTGAGAAAATAATTAGAACAGTCGCCGTGCGGTCGACTCCTCCGACCTTGAGAGACAGGGCTCATATCTGACACTAGCCGAGTGGTTAACTGATCTAACACAGCTAGGGAAATGCACTAGGCAAGGAACTAACACCTCCAATAAGACGGACCCTAAACGTGTGCTCAGTCCAAGTCCTGATGCTCTGTTTAGTCGAGCTGAGCGGAGGTGGGCCGCCTGGCCACGTGGGCAGGTAGGGCCAGCTGGAGAAGCTATTTCGGTGGAGCGGCAGGCCCCGGCAGACCGACACCAGACGGAGCCGCCGCCCCCGCGCCGAGCGCGCTAAAAATACCCACAGTGTGCATTCTTGAGCGAACGATGTCGAATTTTTGTGGAGTACGCGCGGACCGCATGCCATTTGTTTTCGACTCTGTGTGAAACTACATTATTGAAAGAATTATACTTGACTGTGATTTGCCTATGGTCATAAGTTTTTCCATTCTCTACCTTGGTCTTTTATAATATCCAATAATTACGTACTAAAACCGCCTTGTTATCCATACTATACGTGTATACACATGGAGATTATGATACGTACGTTATACCAGTCATAAAGGTGAATGTATACCTATGGCGCTTGCTGACAGTCACATTGATGCAATGGTGCGTCATCGTCATTCTGTAGCGTCGCTGAGTGTCTGCAGCTGACAGCAGAATGGCAACGTCGCCGCCGCCGGAGTCGTTACAAAGTAACCAACATTTTTGTGTTTCGAAAATAAATTCTGAAATAATTATCTTGAGTGAAGCTGTGCAGTGGCTGAATAATTGCGTAGGTATGAACGAACTGAACGATGCTGCTTTATTCAAATTCGGAACAATTATTATAATGCATCACATCAAAGTAACAGCATATCAATTTGCACATATATAAAAGTATGTTTCTCTCTTCTTCAGTTTAATGGATATACTAAAGCTTTGATAAAAGTTTGATGGTGGGTGACAGTATATTACCTACGTATGTCTGGCCAAACATGTTTTATACGTTGTAGATAGGTAGAATAATGCATTGTTAATATATTGATGAGTCAGGCATATCGCGGGATCATTATTAGCGCTTTTAAAACCTACTCGACAAAATTACACGTGTAGAATATGTAGGCACTTATTAAATACAACGTGCAAATAAAATAAACATAATCGATGTAAGTAGGTACCTAATGCAGAATGTTATTAATTATTAAAGCGATTCATCAAATTTCAATCTTTCCACTGACGCGTCGAGCGATGCATTGCATTCTGATTAAACTTAGCTAAAATTAACCGAAGCACGCAAACAAACGGAATAAAAATAGCCCCGTGCCAGTGCATAACACGCTGCACTCAAACTTTCAACTGTTACCGTTGCGTTTTATTTTTAGGTTATAGTTGTGTCTACGAAAATCCCGTCTCGCCATACCTACCTACTTCCTCAGTGGAATTTATTTGGAGAAATAAGTTTATTATGGTATGGTTATCTCGAATATGTGCCTACATTATGTGATACCTATACTTGAATGAATGAATGAGCACGTTGGTCGAATAAACATACTTACCCATAAAAGTTGAAATGCAAGAGCTTTGCAAAGCTTTACAACGTGATAAGTAGGTAGGCATAGAAATTTCAACTTTTTGACTGACACTAGGGTTGAAAGTTGAAACTCATATGTTTTTTGCCGTTTACGAGCCTAGTTCTATGAATACGACATTTATACCAACCTTACTTATTAACAGATATAGAGCCGTCCTCAATTTTTTTGATAGAAAACGGTCAAAAACATTCATAAGATTGAAATTAAAAATATATATACCTATATATGATCTCTACCGGTAGAAAGGGGTCTGCTAACTGTTGCGTCCTACCGTGTTATACTTCACTGTCTCGTTGAACAAGCAACAATTTATCAATGTAGATGATTTTGTTACACTATACTTTCAAAAATTTCAATGCTGTTCTCGATGTTGTTGTAATTATTTTAGCCTGTAGTGACTATACTTTGTAAAATATAGTATACCTATGACAGCAGTTATTCTATTCAGCGGGAAAACTAACTTGATTAATTGAGCATAATCATCTGTCTCAATTACTTTTCATTACTAGCCTAGTGCGAACAAGGTTTAATGCTGAAACTTTCACTGACTGGCCGATCCTTTCAACATAGTGACCAACCCCATTCTACAGCTAGACCAACCCTAGTCACAGGAATCTATATACGAGTCCGCGTTGTTCTATGGCAATCTACGACTTACGCGCCCCGCACTGCTTCACGTGGAACACAGATTTTGTCCGCATTGTCAGTACGCTATACTTCAATGATGAGAACTATGTGTTATATTGCAGAGTGGTGGGTGTTCGGCGCGTGCGCTGGCGCCGTCGTATTGCTGTGCGCCGCGGCCGGCGCGCTGGCTCACCCGCGCCTGCGCCGCCGCCGCGCGCCGCCCGCCCCGCCCCGCCCGACGCCCGCCGCGCCCGATGACCCCGTGAGTTGAATACTTCTTGTACACCCTACTGCATGAAACTACTAGTCATACGACAAAGGGAAAGTTTCTAATTAGGATAAATCTACCTAAGCATGACCATGGTCACACACAACGGTCATTTGCCTTACCTACTTAATTTTCTCAACTTACAGAAATGTTAATCTGAACATGGATAGTTTGGTATTTACCTTAAATACTATTACTACCGTTGCACTCCGGGTAGAGCCTAGGAGTATTTTGAGGGGTGTGGGCATTAATTTACCGAAATTTAATAAGATCCAATGATAACACATTATTCATTAATTATTATTGCGATCCTAAGTTATTATGGAATAATTACTTTACATTTGTAACGAGACGTATAGGTACACGAGTACAAGTACAAAGCCACTTTTTGATAAATCATTCTTCATTTAAAAATTATCTACAATCCAAAATAGTAATACCTAATCAATTAAGTACATTCTTATCATTTAAATTTCAAAACGTATAGATCGCTTCCCATTTGTTAAATTAAATAGTCAAGCAAGTAGGTAACTACTATTGAAAAACTGGGCAGACTTCCGTACAAAGGAAAACATTTTATTCGAACTCTAACCTTATTAATTGTGATAAAAATACAATGCATCCAGTCATCAGTCATTCCAATGATTCAGTCCAGCATAAGCTCATTAATAATTGTTTCTTTCTAAAAATTAAATGTTAGTTAGCTTCTTTCCATGCCCTGATCCATCTGGGATAACAAAAACTATAAGAAGGAAAAGGGAGTTTCCCTAGAAAATATTTTATCGTACACCTATTCCGATAAGTGCTTATATGCCTATAAATCAATTGATAAATCATAGATAAGTATACTAGTTAATACCATAATTATGTAAGAATCTATTTATAAATAAAGCCAAAGGTCACAAGCAAGACGTTATTATACTACATACCGTTAAAGATTTTTACCTAATGAGTCCTATAATAAGTATAATTAACTTCGAAATGGATAACATATGTTATATAAAAGTTATGATGAGAAATTCTAGGCCTAGTAGGCCCGGGCCTACGGCAGCAAGATATTGTAAAAGTGGTAAACCGTGTCAAAACATCGTTACATAGGTATTAGGTACTATACACAAAGCTTTAGCTCAAATAGTCGGTGTTCGTTACTTTGACAAAGCATGCATCTCAGTTCAGTATACGTAATTTGCAGCGTTCCGCGCGCCTAGTAACCGGTTGAATAGTTTGTCTACTGGGAAAGCAGCCTTAGTTTCTAGAAATAGGTTCTACTCACGGGTTGACTTTGACTTTGGGTCCCGTACCTACGTAGCGCGCGCTGGTTCTACCTTTTTTGGCATAAGATTTTTTTGCCTAATCTCGTATTGCATAGTAACGTTTGGTCAAAGTCTCGTTACGCCGAAAATCGTATGGCATAAATCTCGTTTAGTAAAAAGTTATTTCGCATAACATTGTTTAGCCTAATAATGGTATGGCCAAATCTTGAATGGCCTAATAATGCTATGGCATAGGATTATACAAAGTAATAATATTCGATAGGCTTTAACTTTGACGGAGCGTCTCCTTACATAGCGCAAACTGGTGCCTTGTATTGTTTCCGCTGTTTGGAAAACGCTCCGCTCCGCTTCGCTGCGCTCCGCTTTGGTTTTGATGAACATGTGCACCTAACACGCTCCTCCTCGCTTTGCTCGTCGTCGCACCTATTTTTAGGTTTCGATCTTATGGGGTTTGTATAATAATTATATATTGGTCGTTAACTTTCGATTTTTTTAACATACAATATCGTGATTTTCGGGATGTAGGAGAAAAATACCACAATTTGTACATTTACTACATACTTAATATATTATTTATTAAGATAACATTAGGAGAAACAAGATTATACATAGGTATAGACGAACATAAATTTGAGCAAACGAAACTTAGGTGTTTAAAGATTGTGCCTAAAGAGTTTTAGACGAAACGAGCCTTATGCCACATAAGTCTTGGCAAAGTGATGGTTCGGCCAAAAAAGTTTAGACGATTATGCCAGATGAGCGGAACCCGCGCGCGCTTCTTGCCTCCTCCCGCTACCGACCGACTGACCGACGTCCTAAACCTCAGCTAAGGACAATAAAATTACACATGTAAGAGAGGCACTATCCATTTGATTTAAGTAAACCTGGAAGATGTGAGTTACAATCTCAATGCCATCCTCTTCACAAGTTACATGGGTAGAGCCTGCAGGTACCATAACTACAGTTACTACAGCCTCAGAAAATTTAATTATTTCATAAAATACTTATAAAATACAAGAAACTTGTGCAATTGATTCTATAGGTATTTATGATCTCTTAACACATTTAAGCCGGGCGGGGGTTTTACAAGTAAAACATTATAACATAAGCACTTGCCTGCTAGTTATGCTCATTCTAATTATATTAATTAATAACAACGTTTATAACTAAGTTTAACGTAGGTTTCTGAAAAAATATATGGCCCGGAAGTCGTATCGAACCGGAAAAGAGTTGTATTGACTAAAACGTTCGAAACTACATAAGCGACGGCAAAATCATGTTGTACTTATACGTCAGTAATGTAAAGTAGCTTCGGAATGCATTTAAATAGTGATGTCCTAGTTCTATGGTGATGCTAACTTTATCGATTATTTTATAATAGATTTGTAACAATTTCACATAAAATTGTGATAATATCAGTGCGGGATAGGTAGATAGAATATTCTTGAAATAAACTTATATAACTGAAATACTAACACATATGTACAAAAATGGCGGTATTATCGCGTAAAGCGATATTTTCAAGACAACCTTATGATGTTGATCATTACATTTGAATAAATGAAGTGTTTATAAGAGACACAATCAATACACCTTGTGAGAAAACAGTAAAAACACTCAATACTTACCATTAAAAAAAACTCTCGTTATTTTGATTGCAAAACTTTATCCGTGGAGTAAAATTTCCACCAGCAATAAGCTTATCACTACAAACTATTATACGACTGCAACTGAAAATCAAAAGTTATTACAACTATACATATAAAATAATTACGTCTTTTTTCTTAAAATTTATTTTTTAATTTTGCTATATCGTAGGTTCCTATATTATTTTTGGCCCACTATTAAAAATGGTTCTATTTCTATATTTAGTGGTATTTAAGCTTACATACTCGTAATCGAGGTGGAAATTTGGTCCACTTGAGCCCATTGTCCTTTAAATTCTATCCTCGCCATGTCGCTATGCGTCGTTTCGCCTCGCCGCGCCGCGCTGGTGGAAAATCCATCTCCTTATATTTTAAAGTATACATTGATGAATTCTAACTTAACCATTTGGTTGATAATTCAGATGTAATGTTGAGTCACCTGCTGTTATAATAAGACCATTTTTTTATTAGAGGTAATATAAATGTATTCCATATCATGATTTGGACTGCACATTAAGCCGTGGGTCCCGGTTGCTGTTTCAGCAGCAGTCGTTAAGCCTAGTCTTGTCTAGAGGCCTTCGGGCAGCTTCAGAAACGTCTGACAGTCGGATTACCCACTTGCCCGACAAATCTACTCAGCACAAGCTTGCTTGTGTTGGTTTGGTTGGACCATCCCGCACTAGGCCAGCGTGGTGGACTAAGTCTAAAACCATTCCTGTGCCCCAGCAGTGGGGACGTCATGGGTCGTGATGATGATGATGATGATATGAGAAAAATGAAATAATGATTAAACTAAACAAGGATTTATCTTTATGAACAAAGATGTTGGATAATTATATTCAGTAGAGTATAAGCTTAAATAGATCTGAGTCGTGGTGGATATTTGACCAATTTACCATGAATGTTGAATGCATCGCACACCTACGATTTGCTGACTACATCAGCATTATAGCCGAATCTCTGCAGGAACTTTCACAAATGCTGAATAGGCTAAACAAAGCTTCATGCCAGGCTGGCCTCGGGATGATAAAACTAAGGTTATGTATAAAAACCAAGTTCTCCCGGGTCCAATAACCGTTGGCAGCGTGACCATAGAAGTTGATGAATAGTATGTTCTTGTACCTTGGGCAGACTCTGCAGATGGGTAGAAACAACTTCCAATCAGAGTAATATAATAATACAGATGTGCTGGGCAGTATTTAGCAATTTTTTTCAGGTTTTCTCGATGCCCATACTACAAAGTCTCTAGACTAACTAGAAAAGACTTCGATCTGTATCTTACCGGTTATGACCTACGGGGCTCACTTACAGTGGGATTGGCCCACAGCATACTGAAATTTCTTCAGCGAGCTATAGAAATAGCTATGCTTGGAGTCTCTTAAAGATCGCATTCGCAAGTGATCGGACAATGAAGTAAAGTCACGGACATAGCTCATCGATTAGTGAGCTTAAGTGGCAGTAAGCTGGTCACATCTGACAAAGAACAGAAAAAGAAGTGTTTTAGAGTGGAGACCGCGACTTGGCAATCGTAATGTACGAAGCCCTCGGCGGCTAGATGGGGTGATGACTTGCGAAAGGTGGCTGCTGATGAATAATAGAGGGCGGAAAGCTATAGAACGTATCCAGTGGTATTCTTTGGGAGAGCCCTTCGTCCAGAAGAGGACTAACCCCATTAATGAACTATTACTTGATCTTTTAATATTTGTTGCTTCTATGGATTTTTATTATGTAGTTCCATTCATTCATAAATTTCACTCGCCATTGTCACTTTAAGTATGGGCACTTGGTAGGTAGATACTAGGGCATGCAATACCGCAATACCGGTATTCGTAATACCGGTATTAGGGACAAAATTCACGCTTTTTTCAATACCGGTATTGAAAGTTAATACCGGTATTGAAGTAATACCGGAATCGGACTTTTTTAGGCTATAATAAAGCGATTAAGATATAGTATTCCTAAGTACTGTGAAAGCGCACTTGTTTCCAACCGTTTGATGCAGTTTTAAGCCGTTTGATATCTACTGTTGACCATGCGTAAACGGACACTGGATGTAAAAATAATATTTTTTTGTAAAATTTAAACTTTAATACTCAATTCTCGTAAAAATCTATTACAAAAAACTGTATTTCATTGCTTTTTCTCGTTTTATTTTGACGTATACGACCTTTAATCACAATATATGCCATTTATTACAAGGAAATCTAATACCGGTATTAATACCGGGATCCCGGTATTGAGTTGCAATACCGGAACTCAATACCGGTATTGAAAATAGTTCCGGTATTGCATGCCCTAGTAGATACTAATTCATACCTACTTCATTTCATTGGTTTCTTACTGTTACTGCTACTAAACTTTGTTCTTATTTTGGCTAAGGTTTACTAATTACAAGTAATTAATCAATAATCCTACCGAAAGTTTGGTAGTATAACTCTGAGATCGTAAGATGTATAAGTACTTACTTACTTAGCGGGTATTTTTTAAACAGTGTAAATTCTACATTTAAAAATAAAATATAAAGACCCTACATACTTGTTTTCCGGAAAAAAAAATATTTTTCTAGGTAGGTATTTCATCTACCCGAGGATTGATGTGTTTATTGTAAAATGAATATCCTTACCCTGGTCTACAAAATATTGTTTTTATAGGTAGAGACAGGTTGGCTTCAGTGACAGCATTGATCCATTAAGCAATGTCAAATTGCCAACCGTCTCGTCTCGCGAGCCGACAAACGCGTCATCACTCACTGTAAAATAATATCCATAGGTACGCACATACATGATAATGTAGACGGTGGCGGTCGCTGGTGGTGATGGCGGTACGGCGGCGGCGGCGCGGCGATGGCAAACGGCGAGCTCTTTTATATGTGTGCATAGACTTACTCACTATCACTACCTAGTTTTACACATACATGCTCAATATAAGCGTCGCTCCCTACAAAACGATGCGCGAGTTGTTGGCTGTCTTTTGGCACACAAGCAAAACTAGACAGCTTTTGTTAATGTAGTTGTGAGATCGACATAGTAAACACACAACAAATTACGCTAGTGTGCGGCGCGGCAGCCGGTGCACCGCCACACCCGTCGCCCGTTTCTCCCCGCTACGCGACTGCGAACTCTGCGCGCCGCGTCCGCGTCATTGAAGAACAAGACTCGCTCGATGGCAGGCGTCCTCCCGCCAATATGTATAAAGAGTTACGCTGCTCTAATACAAAATACGCGATAGTGGAAAATATATGTTATTCTTATTTTATAAATAATTTATTTTTATAGTGTTGTTTGCAATGAAGCATATTTTTATTTATTAGTGAATGATAGTTAATTATTCTAAAAGCGCCTTACGAGTGTTGTAATCTCCGTAGTGTGCTCACTGTGATTGTTTTGTTTCAAATGTTTTATGCTATATCAAGAGGATTTGTTGATACCAATAGTGTTAGTGAGTTTGTATGAGTGTCTATTCGATCTGTGATCGAGTGTGTGGTCGATTTTTTGCCGAGAGTCGATACAACAACGTGCCAATTCATCGGATACAATCACATCACTATCAACTGTCATCCGCAACGAAAAACCCTACGAGAACTGAACGACACTGTAACAAATAGTAAGTAAATTGGATTGTATTTCAAAAACAACCATTTAAAAACATAATAAGTGCTTAAATTATGATTCATATTATGTGTTGTGCAGTAAACAATAACCTAGCTATCAAAACAATGGTGCCAGTGACCAATATTGTTGTTCAAAACGAGTGTAGAAAATGTGAATGCAGTCAGGGCTTGTTGACGATGGAGTAGTACAGTCGTGGCGAGCGAGCTGGTCGGCCAGCGCCTCGCCAGGCGGCGCAGACGGCGCGAGCGTGCCAAGTGATAAGAGGCGCGCCGATAGCGACGTCACTCCCAGACGTTGTTTGTGTAAATTTAAATACATTTTACATGACAGACAGTTCCGTAATCAGCTCTCGCCACAAGCTCGACATCTCGTTAAATTATACATACTGTACTACAACGACCGGCAGGTACCTATTGCTAAACTTTATAATGTCAGGTTACTTACCTGCAGACTGAACAACAAGCACAGCTAAAGCAACTTTATCACATAGTAAACACAGATCCTTTTACCACTATAACAAACAGTATTATGATACCAAAAACTTAGCATGTAAATATTTAAGAACCAAAATATTAAGTAAATTTTATCACAAAAATTGTAAGTATATTCATTGCTATTTCTTTCTGTTATGTTGAATAATTTTAAACTTCTTAATCAATCTTCTTGCTAAATTGTAAGAAAAAAATCTTATTGAATCTAAAGTACTTACAGAATTTAGATTGTAGGTATTCAGATTCACATCTGTTTAACTTGATACAATAAATATAGTCCATATATTAATAAATCAATACTAATGTATTTTGGGTTGAAATAGTGCAAGATACATCTGAAATTCAATGTTCCGTGCAATGCCCCCGCACTCATAACCATATCATGTAAAGTTCCCTGTTACATAAAATAGGCTGTAAAGAGGTTTGTTGCCTTTAATGTATTTCTGATGATTTAGAGCCTAAAGTGTAATGGGTAATTTTTTCCACTAAACTTATTATTGTCATCACTTATTGCAGTCTGCTGGATGTAGGTTCCGAGTAAGCCCACTGCATCAGTCGCCAACAGTTATCTTGTACCATTTTGTATATTTTTATGACAGACTATTCTATTATTACTTTCTGGGTATCTTGCACCTACCTCAACACAACCCTGCATTATATAATATGTATTTATATCTCAAGTATCAGCTACTGGTTTAAATGTTATCATTTATCAGTTAAAAATATTTATCACATCAATATAAATTGAGTCCTTTCTTCTTTAACTAAGTAACTATTCGTAATATTATTATTTCTGATAACTTGTTATGTTATACCTTAACATTTTATAAAAATTAAAAGGCACATTTTCCAAAAACATTGTTATTTAACTACTCCCTATTAGGAAAAAAGGTTTCTTATATTCTATGGAGAAGAAGAGGCCAAAAAGCTTGCCCCATTCTCTGGAAAATAAATACTCTCTACAAAATCATGATAAAAATCTGTTTTTATACAAAATCTGTGACTAAATACTGTGGATAGCAAAAGTACTAACTTAAAGTTTCCGCTTAACTTAATTAGGATTAAGATTTGCCAGAGATTGCTATGCCACTAAAATTCTGTTGAATTCTTATGAATAGTGAAGAAACCTGAATGTAATCATAATATTGCTATTTAACCACTACTTGAACTTTCCATCATCATAAAATCTTTAAATTCTGGATTCCTCTAAATACTGCTCATTGGTATTAACTTTATTAAGGCTTAGCAAATAATGAACCAAGTATGAAAATCAGGTGAATCATGTAGGTAATCAAAGTATTTTAACATAAAAATTACACGGCTCACACATGAAACATCTCAGGTTATCTTAGAATAGGCCAAAATTATATCTTTGATGGATTTACTTTACTCTTACATAAATTATGTACATTATGGGCTTTTTTCACTATGTAATAAAGGTTGGGTGCTTACAAATCTAAGTAAATACAATAAAATTTGAATCAGAAATTTATATCCAAGAGTAATGTACCATATTCCCTATGAGTGAAACACACTCTGAATAAAAGTTACTTAACTTTTTTAGCACCTAGTTTAGTCACACGCAAGTGTCATTTGTGATTTATAAATCAAACTGAAAATTTAAATCACACTTTTTACACATTACACTTTTACCCTAATCCTAGGGATCTCGTAATAAACGCTTTTCATCAATTATTCTGGACATTTATAAAAAGTACCTATATAATTATTTTCTACACTCTGATATCCACCATCCATCCTGTCATAGAATTGGATGATCTATTGAGAAATTGAAAAACATTTTCTTTTCAAAATTTACAGCCAAATATGAAAGAAAGACATTTAAGATGTTTTAACAAGTTGAACTGTGATGTTATTTCTTACTATGATTCCCATTCAACTATTAGCCAAATTGTTATAAAATAAGAGCTAAACACAAGATTATTTCTGTCCTCAACCACCAAACAAAGTAAATTCCATAGCTGTATAAATCCCCTCGTAGCGGCCATATAACCTTCGACCAGGACCACATAATGAGAGCAGTGTGTTGTGATTTGCAGATGCTCTCGGTGCAAGTCCCGGGGTGCGCGGGGATGGAGCGGCTGGGCGCCCCGGCGGGCCCTCGTCTGCGGCACGAGCACCGGCATCATGCATTGTAAGTTAACACTCCTGTCGCGTCCTGCCACCCTGGTACTTTAGTAGAAAGAGGGCTCGAAATTGTGCTATCTGTCATGTACTGACACTGCTACAGATTGCTGGTAGAGGGCAGTAAATTAAACAGTTAAGGAAAGCTAGATTATGTCATTTTCATACCCGTTTTAAAAGTCCATCAGGGTATTGCATAGTTTCTATACTTCTGTCATGGCCTGCCACCCTGGCAGATAGCTGGCAGAGGGTAGGGTGTTAGTTGTCATCAATTAACGGAATGCCAGGTTAGCGTAAATTTATGAAATAAGAACCAGTAGGTCTAGGTTCGATTTGTCACTCTTGCTCATCCACGTTCTTGCAACGCACTTTCAACCACTGTCCAGAACATGTTACCAAGCGCTGATGAGTGATATATTACCATATAAGCCTGTGTCATAGATAATGAAAACTATATGGTCTAGACTGAATAGTGAAAATTCTCTTCCACGTTGTTATACTGAATGCCAAGACATATAAAAACTAAAATTGGATAAATAAAACCCCCTATGTATAAAGCTTCCGAAAAAACTATACTGTATATTATTATATATGTAGACAACAGAGACTATCTGATACTAGCCATTCTAACCATTAGGGCAGATACATTTGCACCTGATCTTGGCTGACTCGCATCGATCGCTCAATCTTACGCCTATCTATTAATAGAATGCATGCTTCACTGTAAGAGTGACCTTGATCCTTAATGTTATCGTATGTGTAAACAATAGAAGGTCAAGGTCCATGTCTGGCCATGTGGCTAAAGCATCCCTGGCATGCAGAATACCGACTAATACTATTATAAGTATTATAATTTAGTTATAACTAATAAATAAATATTTTATCACCACTCGAAAGGCCTCAAGTGGTAGAGGCCAGACAAAAAAAAAACTATTAAAATTCCACTTGTACAAAACCGTGTTTGTACCTTTCAGGCGGGTTTTACAGTCACGATATTCCCGATCTATTCTTCTAATAACCCCCCATTCGATGACTGTCAGCGCCTACGATCAGCGTGACTATAGTTTTTGAAAAAACCTTACATGGTAGTCAAAGTATAGCCAGCTTCATGGCTAACCAGCGTCAGGTACACTTGTATACCTTGTCAAACTCAAACCGCCCCGTTTATTCATTCAAACATTGATGGTTCGTTAGTTTGACAAGGAATAAAAGTTTATAGAAACATAAAAGACCGTGCTTTGAACCAGCCCCAAAACCTCTAAGAATACAGAGCTGAGTGGAATCTCGGCGGTGACCTCTGCACGCGGCCGCTGCGGGTTACACGTGTGATTCATAATAACCCGCCCATGAAGACGGATTGTTTACAATGCAAGTGCCGATTGAAATATGTTGCCAGGTACCTGCTTAATGTCAGACATTCCCCGACTACCATTCGTAAATTAACGATCGCGACTGGCACTTGTTTGTTCTCGTGTCTGAATACTTTTCTGTTCGCTGGGATTTTTCTTCATAACATCCTGTTCCAATTAAAAATAGTTTAATTGGATGTTGCAAATAAAATAGGTTCCACGTGTAACGGATTTTGTACAGATTCCTCTTGAAATAAGTGTGAATAGTTAATCTATACAATACCAGCGTGCTATGAACTATTTTAGTATGTCATTTTAGATCGAAATGAATATGCAGTTTTTGAAACTAGTGAAATAAACTCATTTTACTTCTGCTGTAGCTTGCAGAGAGCTCTTCAGCTTGTCAAGACAAACAAAAACAAGATGTATTGACTACATGTGCTCTTATCTATTTATCGTAGATAAAGGTTAAATGCACTTTAAGTTTACATTTGTTACGTTGATAAATATTTACATAAACAGCACTCGGCTACCTACACATAGTCAGATATCTCGCTTAATTAATTTATACCTACATTCAATTCAATAGTCTGAAGACAATGGTCTTAGCCAGTGAGTGCTACCGGTGATGTCTTATGTGCACAAAGGTGGATGCTAACGATAAAGATTGGACTGATCCATCGATTAACATTCGCTTAGTTTCCTGAAGAAATACCTCAAATATCAGATACTCTTCTAGAGATCTAAGCGAGGTAGTCACCAACATATTTTTTAAGTTTTTGTAGCTAAATTCGCTAAGGGCGTATTATATCTGCCGAACAAATAATGAACCATTGGAGTAGATGATGTCTCGTGTGTCGTGGAGACCGCGAACAGGCAACCGTAGTTTAGACATCCTCCGGCTCGCTGGACCGAAACCAAGGCCGTGTAACAATAATTTTACATAATTCCTACCAAAAGCCAAGAACATTTTATGAGAAGCAATCTGGTAGTAATATTGGAGCATGTGGAGAGGCAATTTCCCGCTTACTCGCTTAATTTCAGAATTTCACGGCACGCGGCCCGCTTTATTATCAAGGGGCCTTCTCTCCGCAAGCCTGTGAGAGCAGCTTTCTCAGTAAATCAAAGGCTCGGCTAATAAAAGATCGCTCTCATCCTTGGGTTTCGAACTAGGCTAACAACATCTAAGTAAAGCATTTTTGGACTGTTATTTCGGACATTAAACATTATCATATCGAATCTAAACATAAAGATGTACCTATGTGGACGCTACAAAAATGTGTTTTCATAGAAAAACACTTGATACTTATCTAGATTAATATTAGATAATCATTTATTTCGTTAGCGTAATGCGAAGTCGTAGATGAAAATTTACAGTAATAGGTACATTTCACACATCAGAATCAAAATAATTGCCTTCTTTTGTCTCTTAATTCTTGTAGAACATAATTGTGTCGCTTGCACACAATAAATAACGCTGACAACTTGTTTACATGAACTTTGAACATGCTTGCTCAGCTGTATACTGGGCACCTGACCACGCCATTTTTTACTTAACATTAGAGCACCGATCGATAAGGTCATGTTATAAATAACAAAGCTCTGAAGAATCATCTGTCGTTATGCTAAATTCGGCTAAGCGCTAAAATTACTAAACACCCAAAGTTAAATTCAATATCCGTAGCTTGAACTCAAATCCATTGTGGCAAACATTACACTTAACACTTGCATAAAAATACAATTATTTAGAATAGCTGTTCCCGCGCGCTTCGCTTCGCCTTAAAAAGTTTTCCCGTGGGAATTCCGGGATAAAAAGTAGCCTATGTTCTTTCCCAGGGTCTAGACCGTATGTATACCAAATTTCATTCAAATCCGTTCAGTAGTTTTGGCGTGAAAGAGTAACAGACAGACAGACACAGTTACTTTCGCATTTATAATATTAGTTAGGATAAGCCTCTTAGAGTTTTTGACTGTGTCTAACCATTATAGCAATAAACAGCATCACATTACTCCAAAATTGTGCATGGCTGTAAAATTTGTATAAATGAACTCTGTTTCTCCAACATACTTCGTATATAAAATCGACTTAATCACGATCATCAGACACAAACCAAACCGCAGTAGATATATCTACCCTATAGATCTACCGCGTTCTCCAAAATACAACTACCACCCCGCCCATTACTTTAATTTGAAAGAAATTAAACTTAGACTAGCTTTAATCTCTACTTTTAAAACTGCGATCGGATCCCGCCCACATTATACTGTCCTTCAGCTCTATCAAATCTTATTTTTACCTAAATTCAACTCGTAACCCTTCTGCGTTCCAGGGAATGGGAGAGCCAGCAGCGCTTGCAGGCGATGGTGGGCCGTCTCCAGGAGATGGTGGAGCAGGAGTCCCGCGCGAGGTCAGCAGCCGCGGCCGAGCGCCTGGGCCTGCCGCCCAGCATACCGCTGCCCGACGGCGAGGCCGGCCCCGACAAGCATCTGCAGATACGAGTCCCTTATCAGGTGAGATACAGTTCAATACTCTTTGTTACTTCTGTACCCCAAAGGCCCTCTGTACCCCAGTGGTACAGAGGTCTGTCCTCGGCAAAAGCTCTGGCCTCCGTAGGCAGTACTCTTTAATTGCACAAAAGGAAATTATACAAAAAACATTACAAAAAGGCGGCTTTAAAGTAATATCAACTAGACAACCTTTGGATGGAAGTGATAATATTAACATACTTTGAGGTAGCTGTGGTGCATGTCTATACTACTTGACAGTAGATAGCATACAATGCGGTGTAGTTTTTACACCGTTGGCGTAGTGGCGAGTAAACGCGAATTAGCATGGCGCGAGTAGTCGATTCTCACTGCGCGAGCGATTAAGATTAAACCTACACTAGGCCCACTGATGTGGTTTTGATTCCCCGTACAGTCAGCTTCATTAGTAGCTATACACATTTGTACCTTGCCAACATATTTAGCAGTACAAATTAGAAATACTTACATATTATGAAAAAATATTAATTTCTTGAAATTGTGACTATAGGTACCTACATATTTTATAGTTATTTAAATACGTAACTAAACGCCCTAACTATAGTGCGTAGTGCGTACCTATGTGCTTATCTCTTTGTTAGCGAATCTGTAGATACGAGCCTTATCAAATTTCTACATACCATGCATACTAAAGTACACTAAACTACGTTAACATTGGTAAAATTTTATTAAATTAGTGTTGTTAAAATGTTTTTATGGCTCCCTACGAATGAAATACCATAGGCTTATTTTAAACATGGAATTACCACGAAAAACATTCTTATGTTAAATTTAGCTCAGACATAATTTTTATTCGTTATCAGAACTCATAACTTGGTAATAACCTACTCAAATAATGAAAAGATCTAACAAATGAACAATGATAGATAGATAGATAAAATCCTTTATTGGACACAACACACAGAAATTACAATAGAATATGCACAACATAGACGGTACAAATGGCGGCCTGATGCAATGATGATCTAACAGTGAATACACTAGCTGTAATTTAGAGAACCGAATTTCAAAATAATAATGCCAGCATTACCTATTCTCAATAATCGTTCTCGGCCTTCCCCATCCAACCACTGGCGGCTTTATCTGATAAGGTGGTCGATCCATCCTACTGCGACCCTTCTAAAGTAAATGACTGGATGATTTTTGACATTAATTATTTTGTTGACTTTTAATAATAACAACAGAAGGCGTTGTCACAGTATCTTTCCACGGAAATGCCTTGTCTTGTAATTTGATGCGATATAGGCGTACTTAATGCTAAGAGATCGCGTGCAAAAAGCATGTATGATTAACATATTCGTGAAAATAATCTGCACTGATCTGATAAACGATTGCTATTAAAAGAAGGTTATTACGTGATTTAAATACATAAGTATATTATTTAGGAACATATAAGAAGATTCAGGACAATGTTCACCGTTTTTGTTATGGTTTAATTACATCTAAATAAGTAGGTAATGCAGTTTATGTGTCTTACTTTTAATAAGTTACACTATAATAACATTGTAAACATGAACTTTCATCTGGAGGTCTCTCTTTTAACTTTTCCATTGCTTAGAACCAGATGATTCTAATCTTTGGTGCAAAAGTCGTAAGATAGCAAATTTCATCAGTATCCGAAAACGTGATCACAACAGATTGAGAACAAAGTCTGCATCCGTAATCGCAATGCAAATGACAAATAGAAGGACAGACAGACATATATCTTGATATGTCACGATAGCGTCACCGCACTACCGCAAGTGCATAGATAAGATTGCAGCACAAAAGTGCCTGTTGCATGACAAACAACTGCCTTTTATGTGTACTTTTTATTGTTTGTTATATCGTAGTTGCGGTCGACTGGGACCTCTTGATAGCCTATTGACAAAATACAACTTTTAATCACTCATTAATGTAAAATTAGGTGATTAAAAATGGGCAGGTTAATCTGTCTTTATGAATACAAATGATTACCTACATGAGTTAATTTCTGTAACATTCCCTTCTGAACATAGGGCATCGTCCCCAGTCTATCAATGACTATCCGAAAAAACTATAACGATATATTCCTACACTCTTTATCACTGATAATATCTCTCAACAGTTATCTAACGTGATGTTGTCTCCATTCCAGCAAGCCGAGCTGACGAGGCCGAGCTTCCAGCCTCCACCGAACAAGAGCGTGAGCGACGTGCCGGAGTGGGCGGCGGAGGGCGGCGGCGGGGGCGCGGCGCGGCGCGCGGGGGGCGCGGGCGGCAAGAAGGACGGGCTGCTGCAGAAGGCGACGCGCTGGTGGGTGCGCATGGGCGCGCGGCCGCCGCACTGCCTGCCCGGCGAGCCGCGCCCGCGCCGCGCGCCGCCGCCGCCGCCGCCGCCCTGCGTCATGGTGCCGCGCCGCCCGCCCCCCGCGCCGCCCGCGCCCCGCCGCGCCTGACGCGACACACATTCCACCGCCGCCGCAGCCGCCGCGCCCCCACCCCGCATCACGCTTACATTCCATTATCGGGACCACCCGATCCGCCGAGGTGCAAGCGCGTCCCGAAGTATTATAGACTTGGTATTTATTTATATGGGACTGGAGCCATCGACCGTGCGCGCAGACGTTCTATGTGATATGTGTGATAAGTCGATAACGTTGTTTCTTATTTATGAGTCGAGTGATCGCCGGCGCCGCGGGGTCCTTGCCATCGCGACAGCGAGCGGAGCGAAAACAGCTAGTCCTAATAATTTAATCGGTTTAGAAATAGTAATAATTGTTATTATTGAAAATGTATTGATAAGAAGAGGTTTCACTGCCCGCTAGTTGTGTTAGGTGTGTGTCTGATGCGTCGTGAACCCGACTGCATGATGTCTGATAGCGAGAGTCTGACTGCATGACTTCTGACAGCATGAGTCTGACTGCATGACGTCTGACGGCGTGAGTCTGACTGCATGACGTCTGACGACGTGGGTCAGACTGCATGACGTCTGACGACGTGAGTCGTGACTGCATGTCATCTGTGTGCGTGTCGAATCCCGACCACTGTCTCTTGAGTTTCGCAAAAACTAAGACTGAAATTTAAAAAGATATAACACTATAAAGTCGACATTGATGTATGTTGTCTTAGGTAAAATTAATTCAAATAGAAACTATTAAAGTATATAATATTTAATGAATGTTTCGATTGTAATCGTCGATGATATTGTATATTATGAAAGGTCAGTCAATAATAAGCTAATGTCATTACATTATACTGTACAGTTTCATGTTTAAGTAATCTATTTTATTATTTCTATCCAGCAGCTAATTATCTGTATTTAAACAACTTTTATATTTATAATTTGTAATGATGTATAAAATAATGCATATCAGTACAGTAACCGCCAGGAATATTAATTTACATAGCATAGTTACTTTTTGTATTGTAAATATTGTCTCTAATTTAATATTAGATTAATGTGGGCCTTGCGCCACAATCCGAGTTTTTCAATTGAGTGTTGCTACATTCCATATTTATGTTGAAATATTCTGATACCGTACCTTGAAGCTGCTGTCCTCAACTTGCCTTTTAACTGTACCGTCGACCATTACCGTGTAGCGAGTCATACTGAAAAAGCAGAATAGAAATCTCACTAGAAAATAGATATTAATTAGTAAAATTTGAAATTAAACTTTGGTTTGTAATAGGTTTTAATGACGTTACCTACCAGTCTGTTGGGTGTAGGCGATACGCAATACAATGTACAGTTTCGTATTGAAAGTGACCCTGTGGATATTGCTGTGCAATATTAATGATAAGGGCTAATGTTTAAGCATATCACTTTTTCAATCTAGCTGAAATCTGAATGAAATAATTTCTGTATGTTTTGTAAACTCAGGTTCTTTTTATAATTATTATTTCGGTTTGCTGTAACATTAACTCAACATTGGCCTTAGCAATATACTGAAGAGTAAATAAATCGGCGATAGAATAGTGAAGTATACCATTTTAGGTATTTATTAACCAATTGTATATAAATTATTTAAGGCACATATTTAAAGTATAGCCTATAGCTATGTAGTTAAAATAAATATGAGCCTAATATCTACTTAACTATTCTATTATCGAATTTAGACCAATGAAAATATTTGAATGTGTTATAAGTGGCATTTGTATCTGAACAGATAATTTTACGGCAAACTATGTTCAAAATTTGCTTTTGAGAAATGCTTGATACATTAATTATTCGATTTTTGATGCTATGCAGAAAAATATATCAACTACCTATCTGCTTCTTGTAACCTCACTTCAATATAGATAAATCTCTTGAGTCATGAAAGAGTAAAGCAGCCATTGTACAAAATACTGGTAAAATATAAAAGTTGTTTAAAATAGTTTCGCAGTAAATATCTAGATAACAAACAATATTCCATTTGTCATATAATAAGTAAAAAAAAGCAAATGTTTAAAAAAATCTGCATTAAATTACGACCTACAATAATTAACTTGTGATTTTCATTCCAAAACCTACCATATAAGTACATACTAACTTATACTTTATACATTCATATCTTTAGTTCTAAAGGTAGCAGTTTCAGCTAATAAAGCTAGTTCATACATGAGACGATAAGAGAATAATTTAACTATGATACAAATGGTAAAATTAAAATGCAACTTAGTAAGTCGGCATCCAAATGCAATACTGTAGGGCACAACAATATCGCGCACCGTCTGAGTGGTGTCTGGCGGCAGATATTTCAGGGCTATAATGGCGGGTCATCCACATAGCATTCAAAGTATTTATAATGCTGGAACTCCTCCAACTATTGCCTGTTACGCAATCAATCTTTAGTGACGGACCTGAATTTTTCAGCAGTAGGTATTATTTCAAAACCATTTGAATATTTTGAAACAAGTAGGTAGGTAAGTACCTACCAAATGAGATTAAGATGTAGGTACCCATAGGTTGAAGCTATAAGGTAGGTATAAGTCATTTATGAATCATAGCGCAGATTTGGTACCTTCAATAAAACAATCTAATTCATAAGAAAGCACCTTCGACCGTTGTAAATGGTTGAACTCCTGGATGCCGGAACTCGAACCCTTAATATTCCCAAATGAGATGATGAGACCTTTCCCGTTTTAGTGATGCTAGGAAAGGCTCCGAAAGGAGGCTCATTCAATTTCAATCATTATATTTATTCATAAATAAAAAAATCAGATCCACTTTTGTTTTACTAAGGCTATTGGTCATATCAGGATGTATTAACTTGGTAGTTACATTACTTAGTTACGTTAGTTTCTTCGCTTGAGCTTGAGTGGTATCATTGGTAGGTGACTGTAAACGTAGTATTATTTTCTCTAACTATTCTATAGTATCTACCTATCGAACGATACTTGCTAGCGAATCTAAGTACTTTCTGGGATCAACCCGTGATCGTGAACCCGATCAACCGATTCCTTGTGGCGCTTCATAATTTTCCATAGAATAAGGACGTGCTGTGAGTTTATGGGTCTATTTTTCTAATCTGTGTAAAAATGTATAAAAATGACAGATTTAAAACTATAAATTCAGTTCAAATTCAGCTGTCACTCTGACGCAACTTGTTTTGTTTGTTGTTGGTTGGTATTTCACTCGTATTTCACAATAATAAAAACACAATTTTTAGAGAGATACAACATTTCTACGCTTAATTTATTTATATATAGCGTCAAATCCATTTCAGTGTATACCCTGATATGACGATTTATATAGATTGGTAAGTATTATTCCGTATTTGCAAAAGTATTATACCATCATTAATATCTTCACTGTTCGGTCTGGTAATACAGTTGTAGAACAATTATAATTCCTATTTATACCTATTAGATAGGTATAAATCCCCTTAATTTTCAAAGTAGCTTGACTCTTAAACTTTAATAACATAACCTTACCTTTACCAAATAAGTTATTATCAAATAATATTAAGCTTATAGCATAATTTAGGATATGTGTAACATAAATATAATTTGAAAGTAAAAAGCTGAGCAACAATTAAACCATATCTATAAGAAAACTTTGTCTAAATAATGTAATATAGGTATTGTCCGCATTGATGCAAAATGAAAATATTTATCATAAATAATTATATGTTGTGTAGCCGTAATCAAGGATGAGGTTATTGTCATCTTTCAGAAACATCTAGACATTACTAAAAACACTACCAATTACATCTGCTAATGTTATAGGAATTCCATGATGAATTAAGACTTCAGCATTAGCTAGATTGTGGGTTTGTAGATAGTGAAACATTTTATTTAGTAGGTGGTAGTAGTACTATATAGACACTGGTCCGACAACACTACCTTTACTTACATAATATCAGATAAAAGATAGGGAATAGTTTTACTTCAACTGGGAGCATTAAATGAATGTACAAAAGTAAGTTTTACCATGTCAGTGTTACAAATTACCAAGAATAATTTGTTGTCCTACACTTTTTTTAGTGTTGCTATTAAACTAAAATACCATTGAACTGGGAAAGAAGAGGATAAAGTGAACCTAATAGAATCTAGAGTTGTCAACAGACAATCCATGATGGGTGAGACACAAAAGATGTCTGATTTCACAGGATTCAAATGGTTAAAAATACTTTGAAGCCTAAATTATTGCCTTCTATTATTGCTTTTCTTGAGAAATTTCACAGTTAGATGACAAAGGTGTTTTATTTCCTATTTCTATACCATATTAGTGATTGATATGAATATTATTTACTTACAATATAAATAATATTATAAGTACAAGGTAAGTGGCAACATAGTTATAAATGTATTTCTATTTTCAAAGGTTGTCTGGCAGAGATCACTTTTTGTACCCTAATGGACAACATTTCAAAAAACTAAAGCTGCTATAAATCGAAAACCATTTTGAGATTTAGTTCTAAAGGCCACAAAAAAAATGTTTTTGGATGTATCATTTTCGAGAAAATCATAAAATAGTAAAAAAATGCTGATGACGTCATGCATCAGGTGCGATGCGTTTTGATGATCAAAGCCTATAGATTTAAAAACAAAGTAACTGTCACTTTCATTTTTGATTGACGTTGACGTTTTATCTTGACGTTGTTGTTTATTTGGGTCATTTTCATAAATTCTTTTCTGACACTTTCTGTCAATTTTTTTTATTTATCATATAAAATGGTTAGTACGTATTAAGAGATGACCTCTATATAATATGTCCCAGAGCATGCCACCGCTCACACAGCTGAAAAAATGGTTCTGCATATTTTTTTACATGATAAGTATCATCAGAAATATCAACGTCATTTGAAAATGACCCATTTGTTGGTTGGCATGTAAACAAAGTTTAAATGTCACTTGTCAGTGTCCTTTATGTTTTTTTTCGAGACTAAGGCAATACGACAAAAATCAAAATTGAGCCTAATATGTAACGTCACTTCCGGTTTTAAAATAATTAACTTTAAAGTTAAAAATAACATGCAAAAATTAATGTATATACAAAATAAAAAAATACGGGTCCTCTAAATTTTTATAAACTTTCCGAATAGCTTATAAAAATATAGGGTAAAGAAAATGAAATGTTGTCCATTAAGTTGCAATTTGTTATTCCTATGATTCTTGGTGGTGTGCAAATAAAGCATATTCTATCTATCTAACTATTGCTGTAATAATGCATGCTATAATAATTAATTTAGTATAGAAATGTGTCCTCTATTTTCAGATAGTTACAACTGATAAATTTTCATCCAATCTCAATCATGGGTCCTCCAAAGAAATTTAAGAAATATGATTCCAAGTCTGGTGGTGATAAATCCAGTAAGTTTTTTTATTCATATCAACATGCTAAGGAATCCTTTTAAAAAATGGTTGAATAAAGCATTGGTGCTATTCAGCTATTCACCTTTAGGTTAGTATATTTTTTCATATCATCTTCCCCTACAAACATTAACTATCTAGTTATTGATGCAAAATTTATCTGGACTGGGTATTTAAACTTTAACAACTATCTAATAAAAAATATAAATTTACAACAAGGTACCCACATTTATTTTCCAAACATCTCATCATACCCCACATTTTAAAGGTAAAAGAAAGAAAGTGGAAGAGGAGACCATAGACCTGGTGGAGGATGAGGGCTCCGAGAATGCGGGTGTGCCGGGCGCCGCGCTGCAGGACGCAGAGAAGAACGACAACCAGGTGCCCGAGGATGAGTTTGGGGCCAAGGATTACAGGTAAATTTGTTCCTAAAGTCAGGAATAGTATTAATGAATCAGCGCCATTTCCATTATGAGTTTCACTTGATGTTCACTTGTACTATTTTTGAGTAAATATAGACAAATTCATAAAAATCTACATTTTTCATACCATTTTCATACAATAAATATTGATGATTTGTGAGTTTATCTACGTATAATTTCAAAATTGGTATCCTAACCTAAGCCGAAAGGGACATTTTTTACCTACAACATTAGGATATTTGTGAAGAGAAACTAAACTCCCCTTTATTCAACACCCTTACTAAATCTGACCGTGCCCATTCCACCCGCCAGGAGTCAGATGGCGCTGAAGCCGGACAACGCGAGCCGGCCGCTGTGGGTGGCGCCCAACGGACACATCTTCCTCGAGGCCTTCTCGCCCGTCTACAAGCACGCGCACGACTTCCTCATAGCCATTGCTGAGCCGGTTTGCCGGTAATTATTACTTTATTTCATCATAATACCTATAACCTTTTGCGTTCTGAGGTCGCGATATCGCACATAGGACAATAGATAGATAGATAGAATATTCTTTATTTTTACACACACATGAAATTGATTGAAATCTTACATAACTTAAATACTAACACATATATGTAGAAAAATGGCGGCGGCAAGCGTTAACCTCTTGAATGTAAAATTTGTACTTTTAATTGCTTGTATTATTTTATAGCATATTTATAAATGTCCCATGTGCATGTTTTGTCTGAACAACATTATTTTAGTATCATTCTTCCAAGAAGCGAAACAATTACATTTTCTTAGCGGAATTCCATGTGTATCTTGTATTAAACCCAAATTAATTAACAAATGTGTTGCAATGATTATTGGTGCAACTTTCTATGCAGCAAATGCTGAGTTACATCCATTTAATTTCACAAAACTCAAAACATTACACCAAATTCTCTAATTACTACAAATAACGTATCTGCATTCCAGGCCCCAACACATCCACGAGTACAAGCTCACAGCGTACAGTCTCTACGCGGCCGTCTCAGTCGGATTACAGACTAACGACATAATCGAGTACCTGCAGCGGCTGAGCAAGTGCGAGGTGCCGGCCGGCATCGTGCAGTTCATACAGCTGTGCACGCTGTCCTACGGGAAGGTCAAGCTCGTGCTCAAGCACAACAGGTGAGGGTTTTATGCATCTTCAGGCCCCGCGGCATGAGTCCGTTATCGCAGTCGACAAAATCTATAAAAGAGCGATTTACCTATCACAGCGCTGTATGTATCGCTATATAGTTCCGTTTATCTACGTCGATATGGGACTCGTGCAGCTGGGACACCTAACTGTCATTCTTCCTGGGTGGGATTTTTCGTTACATAACTTTTAGAGATAGTTCGTCATTGATGATTCGTGAACTGGTAGAGCGTAGAGGGATGTACAGTCTGCCACAGAGATATCTCAGCTCTCTGTCGGTCGGGTACAGACTAACGACATAATCGAGTACCTGCAGCGGCTGAGCAAGTGCGAGGTGCCGGCCGGCATCGTGCAGTTCATACAGCTGTGCACGCTGTCCTACGGGAAGGTCAAGCTCGTGCTCAAGCATAACAGGTGAGGGTTTATATCTCTTCAGGCCCTGCAACACTAGTCCGTTATTGATGTCGATAAACTCAATTACTGCGCGTTCCACCAATCACAGTACTGTATTTATCGCTATATAGTGTCTTTTATCTACGTCGATATGGGACCTGTGCCGCAGGTACAGTCCCTAAAGGCTCTGCAGCACGTGTCCCTTATTGACGTCGATAAAATCTATTAAAGCGCGTTTTACCCTCTAACAGCGCTTTATTTACCAAAATATAGTGCCGTTTATCTACGTCGGTATGGGATCCGTGCCGCATGTACAGTCCGTAACTGGCAATCTTCCTGGGTGCGTTTTGTCGTTAGTTAACGGTTAGAGCGTAGAGGGATGTACAGTCTGCCACAGAGATATCTCAGCTCACTGTCGGTCGGGTACAGACTATCGACATAATCGAGTACCTGCAGCGGCTGAGCAAGTGCGAGGTGCCGGCCGGCATCGTGCAGTTCATACAGCTGTGCACGCTGTCCTACGGGAAGGTCAAGCTCGTGCTCAAGCACAACAGGTGAGGGTTTTATGCATCTTCAGGCCCCGCGGCATGAGTCCGTTATCGCAGTCGACAAAATCTATAAAAGAGCGATTTACCTATCACAGCGCTGTATGTATCGCTATATAGTTCCGTTTATCTACGTCGATATGGGACTCGTGCAGCTGGGACACCTAACTGTCATTCTTCCTGGGTGGGATTTTTCGTTACATAACTTTTAGAGATAGTTCGTCATTGATGATTCGTGAACTGGTAGAGCGTAGAGGGATGTACAGTCTGCCACAGAGATATCTCAGCTCTCTGTCGGTCGGGTACAGACTAACGACATAATCGAGTACCTGCAGCGGCTGAGCAAGTGCGAGGTGCCGGCCGGCATCGTGCAGTTCATACAGCTGTGCACGCTGTCCTACGGGAAGGTCAAGCTCGTGCTCAAGCATAACAGGTGAGGGTTTATATCTCTTCAGGCCCTGCAACACTAGTCCGTTATTGATGTCGATAAACTCAATTACTGCGCGTTCCACCAATCACAGTACTGTATTTATCGCTATATAGTGTCTTTTATCTACGTCGATATGGGACCTGTGCCGCAGGTACAGTCCCTAAAGGCTCTGCAGCACGTGTCCCTTATTGACGTCGATAAAATCTATTAAAGCGCGTTTTACCCTCTAACAGCGCTTTATTTACCAAAATATAGTGCCGTTTATCTACGTCGGTATGGGATCCGTGCCGCATGTACAGTCCGTAACTGGCAATGTTCCTGGGTGCGTTTTGTCGTTAGTTAACGGTTAGAGCGTAGAGGGATGTACAGTCTGCCACAGAGATATCTCAGCTCACTATCGGTCGGGTACAGACTATCGACATAATCGAGTACCTGCAGCGGCTGAGCAAGTGCGAGGTGCCGGCCGGCATCGTGCAGTTCATACAGCTGTGCACGCTGTCCTACGGGAAGGTCAAGCTCGTGCTCAAGCATAATAGGTGAGGGTTTGGTTGTTGTGTGGCGACCTATCCTAGATTGCTTAAACTACAGCAAATAAAAATTGTATTCGTCAAGTTGGTGTTGATTGTGTATTTACTGAAAAAGCGGCAGAATGAGATACCTCTTCAGGTCCCGCAGCACGGGTATCGACGTCGATAAACTCGTTCAATGCAAGTTTTACCAATCACAGCGCCGTATTTATCGCGGTATACGTTTATCTACGTTCTATAACAGACTCCTACAGCGTGGATTGGTCCTAACTCCCAACCCTCCTAATCTTAGATCACCGTTCTGATATTTATACCAAATTATTTTTCCTCTCCACCAGATACCTAGTGGAGAGCAAGCACGTAGAAGTGCTACAGAAGCTGCTAAAAGACCCGGTGGTGCAGCAGTGCCGGCTGCGGAGGGATGGAGACGATGATTTATTAGCTTCAGCTGCCCCGGGGAAGGCGGCCGTACCGAATACTAGCACCGGTAACTAATTACACTACTCTATACTTTGTAAAATATAGCATTCGTCCCAACGCCCATGACGTTTCATTGACAGATGCTTGTGTTGTAAATAAAGTTCTTTTCCTTTGAAAACGTACAAATGACAAATAACATGTATGTAGGTATGGATGACAGGTGTCTTAAATAGAGCCCATGCTATATTTAATAAAGTATAGCTTTCTTTTACCTTGAACAAAAGACAAACGATTAAATGTCACGTCGCATCGCAACAACGTCTCCTTCCCAATCGCATTAGTTTTCAACTATCCACCGCTTACAGAAGCTGATTAATACCTGCCTATTTCTACCACAAAACTAAATATCCATACATTCTCCAGCGGAAGACAAACCGGCAGCACCTGACGGGGCGGTCCCGGACGACATCAGCGAGATGTACCAGCAACTGGACCAGGAAGATGATGAAGAAGCCACTGACTTGACCGCCAGCGCCGCCGTCGCCTTCGAGGTCGACCCGGATAAGATCGAGGTAAATTATGCACCTGCCTTAGGCTCGCTCGGTGCCCATTAACGGCATCGGCAGTCAGTATCAGGATTTTAAGGGATAAATACCATTATAGTTACATTAATTTCATGCCTGCCGATGCCGATATCCTGGCGCCGAGCCTTATTAGACAACCGCCGTCAATAGAAATGTTGTGAAAATGGTGAGGGTTAGATATAGTAGGAGTAGGACATGGCGTATGGAAGAGTCATCGCGTTAGGTGCCAATAGCTGACTATAGTTACTACGTAAGACATTTTAGATAGACTTGAGGGTATGTACGTAGTGAAAAAACTGAGTGACCATATAGCTGCGCTCTATCTGTCAGTTTCAATAACTATCTATCAATAGTGACAGTTACTTTCTTACGATTTTGACAGAATGCAACTTTTTACGTGTCAAAGACAGCTATCGATATACAGATTATTGAAACTGGCAGTTTGCCGATATAATAATATGGTTGGTGCGCTCGAGATTCCTCTGCGTAAGAGACACCGGCGGCACCAGACGGGGCGATCCCGGACGACATCAGCGAGATGTACCAGCAGCTGGACCAGGAAGATGATGAGGAGGCCACTGACTTGACTGCCAGCGCCGCCGTCGCCTTCGAGGTCGACCCGGATAAGATCGAGGTACGTTATGTACCTCATAAACATAATTATATACCTACATAGGTAACTGCCGTCAAAAGAAATGTGAAAATTGTGAGGCTAACCCTCACTATTTTCACATAAGTAGGTGTACGACATACATGGCGTATGCAAGAGTCATCGCGTTAGGTGCCTATAGCTGACTACAGTTACTGCGTAAGGCATTTTAGGTAGACTTGAGGTGGATGCGTGGTGATAAAAAACCGACTTAAAAAAACCACTAAAATGTAAGAAATAATTTAAGGTTTACACAAATTCTACTCGTATGAGACAGTACAAATATACCTAAGCAGGAACTGTTCTTTTTTGATGTTGGTGCGGTGACAAAGTAATCTGAAGAAATATGGCACCAACTTCAAAAAAGAACAGTTCCTGCTTAGGTATATTTGTACTGTCTCATACGAGTAGAATTTGTGTAAACCTTAAATTATTTCTTACATTTTAGTGGTTTTTTGAAGTCTGTTTTTTAATTTTTTTAATTATTATTTTATTTAATAGTTTTTAGTTTATTTGTAATAATTTTCAATCAAAAGTAAGGTGCAAATGATACCAAAAAGTCCTACTAATCAATACGAATCATTCAAGCCTAAACACGAAGTAGTTGCTATATACCGTTGAGGAGTTCCCCTGACTGCCTTCCGTTTCCATCATCAGATCAGCTCAAGGTCACCATCATATTTTTTTGTTATAAGAACTATATTTACGTTCTTAATTTCATTAGAATCGGTTAATATGTGCCCAAAATGGAAATTCATACCCTGTTTTTACCCCTTTACCCACCCTTGGGGGTGAGATAAAATTCTGAAAAAAAATGGGACCACCTGGGAGCTCAACCCAATACAACAAAAAAAGAATTTTCAAAATCGGTTCATAAACGGCGGAGTAATCGGTGAACATACATAAAAAAAAAAAAAAAAAAAAAAGATCCCGACGAATTGAGAACCTCCTCCTTTTTTTGAAGTCGGTTAAAAAATGAGCGACCATATAGGTCTTATAGGTACGCTCTTTCTGCCAGTTTCAATAACTTTATCTACCGATAGCTGACTTATTATGATTTTGACAGAATGCAACTTTTTACGTGTCAAAGACAGCTATCGATAGATAGAGTATTGAAACTGGCAGTATGCCGACATATGGTCGGTGCGCTCAAGAATCCTCTACGTAAAACAAACCGGCGGCACCGGACGGGGCGGCACCGGACGGGGCGGTCCCGGACGACATCAGCGAGATGTACCAGCAGCTGGACCGGGAGGACGACGAGGAGGCCGCCGACCTCACCGCCAGCGCAGGTCGACCCGGATAAGATTGAGGTAAATTATATGGGAAAATGACAGAGGTTATATATATAAGTGAGAGTAGGACTGGTGCTTATGCAAGGCAAGGGTCATGTTAAGGATAAAATTGAGGTAAATTATACAACGTTTATAGGGGACATACCCGCAGCGGCTGAACGATCATATGTCAAGATGCAGTGGCCAATGATGAGGAGACATTATCACTGCCAATTTCCTAATGGTTGGGAAAATGGCAGGGGTTACATAAGTGAGACTAGGACTGGTGCTCATGCAAGAGTCACTTTAAGTTCCTACTATATAGATAGGGTTTTAAGGCTTTTAAGGTTTCCTTGAAAATTAGTGCGTAGTGGAAAAACTGAGCGACCATATAGGTGCGCTCTTTCTGCCAGTTTCAATACTCTTATCTACCGATAGCTGACTTTGTTATGATATATATGAGTCAGCTATCGATAGATTGAGTATTGAAACTGGCAGTATGCCGACATATGGTCGGTGCGCTCAAGAAACCTCTGCGTAAGAGAAACCGGCGGCACAAAATACTGAGCGATAATATTGGTGCGTTCTATGCCGCTACGTCGATATTTCACTGTTGTGACATTGACCCTTTGCAACTGCTATTCGCTTTATGTACACGCACGTGCAAAGAAACAGTTCCACTTACAAAATGCAGATACCAAATGACCCCAATTTTTTAAAATATTTAGTAGGAAATTTGAACAAAACGTAAATATTTTGTTTTTAGTTGGTTATATTGTAATACTCCGTTAAATGTACTTAAATATTGCAGAAAGCGTCATTAAATTAGGAGTTTAGGAGTAATATAGTGATTTTCTCAATGTAACTTTTTCATTGCCCAAGTGTAATATTTGATTCATTCGGTCATCAACATTAGTCATACATACATCATTAACAAAAACAGTAACTTTTTAAGGTAAAGAGGAGCTTACACCAGCTAGTTTTACCACTCTTATATACCCGCAGGTGATCCAAAAGCGCTGCATCGAACTCGAACATCCGCTGCTAGCAGAGTACGACTTCCGCAACGACGCGGTGAACCCCGACATCAACATCGACCTGAAGCCCACGGCCGTGCTGCGCCCCTACCAGGAGAAGAGCCTCAGAAAGATGTTCGGGAATGGACGCGCCAGGTACTAATGTGTATATCTTGGACATAAGTTACCCTTCGGCCGTCTAAAAAACCGAAGATAGGAAACCAGTTTCCGAAACGGCTGAAGGGGTTTCTAGATTATCAAAAAACTAACGAACGGAAGCTGGAATGGACGCGTGAGGTATTCAATTCATGTGACATGGCGGTGGTGCCAGAAGATTCTAGATAAACGGACAAACAGTAGCTATCATAAAACCGGTACGTTTAATATAGCGAGATGGATTCGAGGTTTGCGCAACGGCGCTCCGAAACCTCGTTCTTCGTAAGCTACAGTGACTCCATACGATAACAACGATCCTAACAATAACAGCAGAATAGCCTCCACTAGCGGGGTGTGAGTCCGCAACGACGCGGTGAACCCCGACATCAACATCGACCTGAAGCCCGCGGCCGTGCTGCGCCCCTACCAGGAGAAGAGCCTGCGCAAGATGTTCGAGAATGGCCGCGCCAGGTATATCTAGGACATTTATTACAAGTATTAAACCCTTCAGCTGTCTAAGACACCGAAGTTAGGAAACCATTTTCCAGAACCTTCAGCCGAACCTTCAGCTTTTTCTAGATTATCAAAAAACAAACGAATGAAAGGTGTCTTAAAACCGGTACGTTTGATACAACGAAATCGAATCATGGTAAGTGCAGCGGCGCCCCGAATCTTCGACCTTCGTAAAACCTTCGTTAACATCTATGAGGAGAATGCGCTCCGAGCCTTCGTTCTTGGTAAGCTATAGTGACTCCCGTAAGCCCCCAATAACAGGAGAATAGCCTCCACTAGCGGGGTGTGAGTCCGCGACGACGCGGTGAACCCCGACATCAACATCGACCTGAAGCCCACGGCCGTGCTGCGCCCCTACCAGGAGAAGAGCCTGCGCAAGATGTTCGGGAATGGACGCGCCAGGTAATTACATGACTGCATATCTGCGACATAAATTCATGTGCCTTGCGGCAATCTCAAAAGATTCGAGATGAACAAAAATCAAACGAACGAACGGACGCTGTCAAAACCGCCAGGTCATAATGTGTATATCTTGAACCTAAGTATTAAAACCTTCAGCTGTCTAAGACACCGAAGTTAGGAGACCATTTTCCGAAACGACTTTCTGGGCTTTCTAGGTTATCAAAAAACGAACGAACGATAACTGTCATAAAACCGGTACGTTTGGATATAGCGAGATGGAGTGGTGATTAGCGCAGCTTCGCTCCAAAACTTCATTCTTCGTAAGCTACAGGGACTCCCGTAAGCCCCCAATAACAGGAGAATAGCCTCCACTAGCGGGGTGTGAGTCCGCGACGACGCGGTGAACCCCGACATCAACATCGACCTGAAGCCCGCGGCCGTGCTGCGCCCCTACCAGGAGAAGAGCCTCAGAAAGATGTTCGGGAATGGACGCGCCAGGTAATTACATGACTGCATATTTCGGGCATAAATTCATGAGCCACGCGCCAGTGCCAAAAGATTCGAGATTAACAAAAAACAAACGAACGAACAGAAGCTGTCATAAAACCGGTACGTTTGATACAACGAGTGGTGGCCCACGCCACGTCGTAATTATGTTGGCTAAAATAAACCATCTGATTACATAATTCATCAATTTTACGAATACCGGGATAGAAATGAAATGAAAGTTGCTCAGATGTACGGTGGCCTGCGCCTAAAAGTATACAGGCGGAGTTTTTAAAATAGCGATCTTAAGCTCACATGGTGTTCAAGCACATCCACATAAACACCACTGCTACACACATCACACACAACACGTCCCCGGATTTATAACAGATGTAGCTGGTCCCTTCATCATCAGGGATTGATTTTAAAAACTCCGCCTGTATACTTTTAGGCGCAGGCCACCGTACCTGGCAACGGAAACGTCACAGAAAATTATTCCCGGAACTCACTCTCTGCTTTGTTTTCATTCTTCCCTCCATCCACTCATTCCACCCCACCCACGCCACTCACTAATTCACCCTCCACCCCACAGATCAGGCGTCATAGTACTCCCATGCGGCGCGGGCAAGTCTCTAGTGGGCGTCACAGCAGTGTGTACCGTCCGCAAGCGCGCGCTCGTGCTGTGCAACTCCGGCGTGTCGGTGGAGCAGTGGAAGCAGCAGTTCAAGTGCTGGTCCACCGCCGACGACAGCATGATCTGCAGGTGAGGATAGCTAGTGCTTTAAATCTGAAAAGAGTTATAATTTGGCGCGATTGCGGTTGGTCAGGTTAAACGAATGATAAGAGAGGATTCGAAACGCAATACGACCAATAGCGACCTTGCGGCTTAGCTTGGGTGCACCTATTGGTTCTGCGGTTTTGGCATATTCCACTTTCCACCTATACGCCTCCAATGAGACTTAAAAAGTGTCTTGTGGGAGTGACAATTGTTGACACGCACTAACTAGAGTTCACCAACTCCCATGTACTTTCATAAAAGCGTTTTCAGGAATCGATGTATACCACTTCAATAACATCCCAAACCTCCGCAGATTCACATCAGAAGCAAAAGACAAGCCGATGGGCGCGGGCATCCTCATCACGACATACTCCATGATCACGCACGGACAGCGGCGCTCGTGGGAGGCCGAGCAGACCATGAAGTGGCTGCAGCAGCAGGAGTGGGGGCTGCTGGTGCTGGACGAGGTGACGAGCTCGCTCACTCACTCACTCACTCACTCAATCATTCAGTCGTTCATTCACTCTTATCACAACTTACTCCATGAAGTGGCTGCAGCAGAATCAGTGGTGACTAATTTAAGAACATTCATTAATTCAATCAATCAGTCAGTCGTTCATTCACTTTCATCCATAGAATAACAAGTACAAGCTAGTCTCGTTATTCTATGCTTTCATCTCTATGCACGCAAACACAGTCCGTAAACAATACACTATAGGACATGTGCCTCTACCAAAACTGTAGGGTGCTATTTATGTGCCATAAATAATTTAAAGCTCTGTCAAGACATAATTATTGGCTTTTATAACGAAAAGTAAATAATCAAAGTATTATATAATTATTACAGGTGCACACAATCCCCGCTAAGATGTTCCGACGGGTATTGACCATCGTTCACTCACACGCTAAACTCGGTAAGCCACTTTATCAAACTCCTTCACCCTAATCACCCTTGTTATTTTTTTCTTCTTTAGAAAAATCCCATCTTGTGCTAACGCTATACATAGATATTTCACAAAGCGTGCTACAATTTACTCTGTCCTCAGCCTTTTCCCATTCGACCACTATAACAATTACAACCAGTTACCTAGATCAAGGTCGTCGATCCATTCGTATAAAGAGCCTCCACATTATCAAGATTTATTACGTCAGCCTTTTAATATCATAACAAACCCATGTTTACAGGTCTAACCGCAACCCTACTGCGTGAGGACGACAAAATCGCCGACCTCAACTTCCTGATCGGGCCTAAACTGTACGAGGCCAACTGGCTGGAGCTGCAGGCTAACGGCTACATCGCGCGCGTGCAGTGCGCCGAGGTGTGGTGCCCCATGACGCCCGAGTTCTATAGGGAATACCTCATACAGAAGTGAGTTTATATATTACTTATCTCGAAAAAAAGTGATTTGAGATGCGTTGCTAAGGAGCAGACCTCCAAAGTATTCTATTGCTCGCTCTTTCTCGGCAAGTTCGACAGAAGATGGCAACGGTATTCGTATAACAATCCTCAGAGAGAGTTTAGTTCAGTCCAGGGAGTATTTCCAGTGTCTCTCTCTATTCATTTCTCCTGAAGGGCTAGTACGGGTCGCATTTAAGACATGACAAAAAATCTCCGTCGCGCTCGCTCTTGAGGCTGCTGCAAAACTTTTTTCACGTCTTAAATGCGCCCCGTACTAGCCCTTCTCATTAGAGGATAGCTGTATGAGGCCAACTGGCTGGAGCTACAAGCCAACGGCTACATCGCGCGCGTGCAGTGCGCCGAGGTGTGGTGCCCCATGACGCCCGAGTTCTACCGCGAGTACCTCATACAGAAGTGAGATTTATGTGGTTTACTTCGAACAGAAGTGATAATTCTTTGTAAAATATAGCATGAGTTGTGTAATTTTTTCTTTTCAAGTGGATCGAACTTTATTTACCAGGCACAGCATCTGTCAATTGATCAAACGCCATAAAACTAATTCTTCTTCTCTTCTAAAACTTCACTGGCGTACTCTAAGTTTATCTCGTATACGGAGCGGTCGTCCGAAATATTTTATTGACACCCTCATTTTCATCGCCCTCGTCGAGTGTTGTGAGAGATCTTCATCACGCCAGCGCCGCTCTAAAGGAGTCTACACACCAAACCCGCCGACCCGCCGACACAGCCCGGCGGCTTGGTGTCGGCGACCCAAACCCGCCAACCCGCCAACATGTGTCATGGGGCTGTGTCGGTGAGTTAGTCGGCGGCAAGAAATCAGTACAACTTTTTTAGTTAGTGATTGCAGTGTGTACGAACGTGGAGTGTCGGCGGGCAACTGAGCGTGCGCGTACGCAAGTCGCCGGCCATGCCGCCGACTTGCACGCGCGGGTACGAGTCGCCGACATGATTCTTGAAACAAAGTCGCCGACACCAAGCCGCCGGGCTGTGTCGGCGGGTCGGCGGGTTTGGTGTGTAGACTCCTTAATGATGACAAATAGAAAACAGCACGGCCGTGCGCTTAGGCTAAAAAGATTGCTTCAGTAATTTTTGTGCATATGTCTACTACTACACGACATATTTAGAACCTTTGTTTCTACTATGTGCTAAAACAAAAACCTTTCTTCCGCAGAATCAACAAGAAGATGCTCCTATACGTGATGAACCCGTCAAAGTTCCGCGCGTGCCAGTTCCTAGTCCGCTACCACGAGCGTCGCGGCGACAAGACCATCGTGTTCTCGGACAACGTGTTCGCACTGCGACACTACGCCGTCAAGATGAACCGCCCCTACATCTACGGACCCACGTCTCAAGGGGAGAGAATACAGATACTGCAGAACTTCAAGTTTAACCCTAAAGTGAACACGATATTTGTCAGCAAAGTCGCAGATACGAGTTTCGATTTGCCGGAGGCGAATGTGCTGATTCAGATCTCTTCGCACGGAGGGTCGAGGCGGCAGGAGGCGCAGAGATTGGGTAATTATGTCTATTGTTTTTCTCGAGGAACATAATTTCTTTTTCTTTCTCAAAATCAAAAACGTAAAATAATTTAAATAGAAAATTAATTTAGGTTTAGACTTGTTAAATAAAATAGAAACATATAACTAACGTAGTTACTTTCTAAAATGACATTGGAGAGATAATTTTGATACTGGTTGGATGAACAGGACAGACTGTGGTGGTGCTCCTTGGGAGAAGCCTATACATTATATCCAGCAGTAAACGACCACCAGCACATGATGATATCTAATAAAATATGTAAAGAAAAATATAAGCTAGCTTTTAGTTGAAATCTCACAATCAGTTTACCACCCCCAGGCCGTATCCTGCGAGCCAAGAAGGGCGCGTTCGCTGAAGAATACAACGCGTTCTTCTACACGCTGGTGAGCCAGGACACGCTGGAGATGGCCTACAGCAGGAAGCGGCAGCGGTTCCTCGTCAACCAGGGGTACAGCTACAAGGTACGCACTATTATTGTCATTAGAATAAGCTAACGTAATTACTGTAACGTTTTGCTCGAGCTAACACGATTTAAATGTTAGGTTAGTTTTTAAAACATTTTAAACAGCGGTATCTGGTAACCAGAGGTACAGCTACAGGGTATACTTTATTTTTGTTTTCTTTCATATTAGGACTATACACATACAGTAGTTACATGTGAAATCTCACAATGGATTTAATTTCTTTTAATATTACTAAATTTAATGTGTAACTACGTATAAAACTAGTGTTAACTTAAAGAATATAGTGTTATACAGCTGTGCAAATGAAGACAAGCCTTCAAACCCTGAAATAAAACACTTACGGGACTCGGATATTTGAAGCAGCGGCACCTGTCAAAGTTCGAATTTGCCAACGGATATCTATCAGGGGAGTATTGTTAAAATTACATATTTTTACTAGTATTACTCATTTAAAATCATAATCACTAAATTATTTAATCATTATTCATTAGTTTGCTGCATACGTGAGATGTTTTTCACACTTCCTTAACCCACTTTTAGACTTTGTCATTTTCAAACTTTGTTGTTTTCATTTCTAATTTTCAAACTTTCTATTAGCTTTTGTATCCCTTATTCCCTATTCTTACTATACCATAGTCTCCACCTACTTAATTGCTATTAGTACTTCATTGAATAATGATCAAGTGATTGTTTTTTGGCTTAAAGTTTACATAATTCTAAGTCAATAATACCACTGAATACTTATTCATTAAGTAACATATTAAGCATATTACTCCCTCCCCACCCATACTTTGTGTTCATGACTACATTGTATATGATAACTAACAAATAAGTTACCTTTTGATCATATTTACATAGACTTACAATATACTTTAATTATTATAACCTATTGGTATCTGGTTTGATCAAGTTATACCTAAAGAGGGTTATTTTGTATATATCTTGGATAAGCATCCTCTCAATTCTACCTATCAACATACTAACGGGTAACCCCGGGTGGTTTCAGACATGTCGAGGATGACGACCCGGAAGGTGCAGAGCCGTGACCTGGAGATCCAGCTGAGGACAGCTTTGGAGGATCTCAAGGCGTCTCGTGACCTCTCAAGCCAACTGATGGCAGAGCGGGAGGACAACGAAAAGGAATTCGATTCCCTTTTGAAAAAGAACACCGACTTAAAGAATGTCATCGCTGAAATGGACATTCAATACCAAGACTTACAAGGCAAATGTGATGAGCTGGAGATTGTACTGAGATCAAACACAGAGTGTCAGGATTTACATGAAGCTGCCTTGACAAAGATCTGCAGCCTGGAGAATCAACTGGCTGAAGCACACACAGAAATCCAGCAAATAAATGAAGCACATGCAAGCGAAGAAACAAATAAGACAATGGCATTGTACGATGAATTAGTCACCCTACATCACACCCCTATGCCAACAATAGACCTCACCACTCCAAGAAAATCAATCAATATCAAAGGTGCAAACAGGCTTAAAAAATATATTAAAATAAATAAATATATTAGGAAGTCTGAGCGAGCATTGAAAAAGCATAAGACGCACCTTCCATTGAAAAAGGATAGAGTGAGACTACAACTACTGGTGAATAAATATGAAGAAGAGATGTCGGACTACAACCAGAAACTTGCAGACAACAACCAAGAGTGCGAGTTCAACATGGCTATGCTACAGTCTAGGCTGGCCACATTGAAGTCTGCCCTAGACCAGAGAACTGTGGAGTATGAAAACCAGCTGCTGGTGCTGAGAAGTGTGGGCTTAGTTCGGGTTGAGATGCTGCCGGAGAAGTCTTCATCTGCTGAAGCCTCTACCGCATCTCCGGAGGCCACCACCACCACCTCGGAGGACACAAATAGCATCCCGTTGGCCACCACTGAACTCACCACTGGTCTCTCGAGGACCACCACCGGACTCTCGGGGACCACTACCATCCTCCCGAGGGCCACCACCAGACTCCTGGCGGCCACCACCAGCATCCCGTTGGCCACCACTGGACTCACCACTGGTCTCTCGAGGACCACCACCGGACTCTCGGGGACCACCACCATCCTCCCGAGGGCCACCACCAGACTCCTGGCGGCCACCACCAGCCTCCCGACGGCCGCGCCATCCTCAGGGGTCATCCAGAGCGCATCGGCGGCAGCAGATGTTTTTCAGGCCTCCACTAAGAAATTACATAGGAAACCCACCTATGCTCAGGCAGCTAGTAGAATAGTAGGCAATAAGCAGTTACCTAAGATGGCACCCACTTCCTTGACAAGGCTTACTACAAGTAGTAGCAGTTCAAGCGAGGATTACAGCACAGTTGTATATTCCGATAGGCTTGGCAAGGATTTTGGGCACATGTTGGGTAATCATGTAAATGGAAAAGTTGTTAATTATTGTTACCCAGAACTTACATTCGGACAAATAGTTAAATTGATTTCAGAGAGGTCACACACTGACAAAACAACTATATTTATTATGGTGGGAAATAGTTTAGGGGTGTCAAAGTCTGACATACATAGAAGTTTTGCTATATTAGAAGGCCTTCCTGCTAAACATGTATTTGTTTGTGCATTTCCTTACTCATGCACACTGCCCGACAAATGCAATTATATGACATGTAGCCTAAATAAAATAATGTACAATGCATGTTGTAAATCCGACTGTATCAATTTCTTTGATACTAATTTGTACGTAGATAATTTTAAATTGACTTGGGCCAGTTTATTTTTGTCCTCAAATCAGAAACGACGTCTAGCTACAGAAGTAGCTCATCTTATTAACTCAGTTATAAGCATTATAACGAAGAAAACTTGTGTCCCTATTGACACCGTCAGTAGTAATACTGATAATAGTAATAGTACAGTAGATTTAAATTAGATTCCCAGACAACGGGAGAGCATCATAGCGTTGATATAAAGATTGATTCAGTTCACTGCTCTCTCGGCTCAAAACTATTAAAGGACAAGACATTTAAGAATGAATTTAAATTGGTACATCAGAATATTCAGAGTCTTTCTTCTAAATTGTTAGAAATAGAACTATTTTCGGAAAAATTTAACATTGATTGTTTATGTATCACAGAACATTGGTTAGACGAGAATCAAATGATGTTCCAATTGAAAAATTACAAACTTATAAGCTGTTTTAACAGAAAGTGCAACGAGCATGGCGGGTCACTTATATTTCTTAAAGAAAATTGTAAATGTAAAGAACGAAAGGACATAGTTGCTCTTTCTGTTAAACACCATATAGAAATTTCATGTGCAGAGCTAAACAAGTATATAATAGTATGTACCTACAGGCCACCTACTGGTGATTTCATTACCTTTGAGACTGTCATGGAGGATGTTCTAAGGTTAGCTTCCAATAGTAAAAAGGAAGTAATAGTGTGTGGTGACTTTAATGTTGACCTATTAAGTGACTCTCCTAATAGGTCGAAATTACTGTTACTTTTTAAATCATTTAATCTTTTTAATGTCTTTCTGGAACCAACTAGAATTACATCCACGTCTGCCACTTGTCTAGATAACATATTCTGTAACTGTGAGTTTAAAGACAGTAGTGTGATAAATTGTCTGAGGTCAGACCACAGTGGGCAGACCATTACCTTAGTAAACACTGACAAGACAAATAAAACTAAGGTGAGATGCAGACCGATTACTACAAAGAAAATTGACAATTACTGGAAGAAACTAGACGAAAAACTTCCGAAGGTTAAAGTAGATTGCAATTCTAATGAGATGTATACTAACTTATTTAAGATAATAGCTGATGAGTTTGAGAGTAATTTTGAAACGAAGGAAGTTTTGATAGACAATAAAATTAAATTTTGTGACTGGGCTACAGATGGTATTCGCAAAAGCAGGGCGACATTATATGATCTGTATGAGATGAAAACATTCATACTCCGCCCTGACTTTCAATCTTATGTGAAGAAATATAGCAAAATGTACAAATGTGTCTGTCACTGTGCGAAGACAATTTTTATTAATAACAAGATTAAAGACTCGGCTAACAAATCTAAGGCCATTTGGAATATAATTAATAACGAAACGGGGAAGAATCGAACACGCGAGACTAATTTATCTTTAAAGGTAGGCAATGACATAATAACATCAAATGACGAGGTGGCGAGAGTCTTTGAAGAGTTTTTTACGAACATTCCTTTAGAGACTACTTGCAACCTAGATTCTTCAGCTACATTAGCTGAAACCCTGGCGAAGGAGAACGCACCTTCAACCGATAAGGAATTTAAATTCAGATATATTAATACATTAACTATTATAAAAACATTTAAGTCTTTAAATATGAAGAAAACTGAAGACTTGTGGGGAATGTCAGTTAAATTTGTTCTTTCTATTATTAATAAAATCGCCCCAATTTTGGCTAACATTTTTAATAAATGTATCGCTGAAGGTGTGTTCCCAGATCTTATGAAATTGAGTAAAATTATACCTCTGTTCAAGAGTGGGGATATGGAGGACCCTGCAAATTTCAGGCCTGTCTCGGTTCTTCCAGTTTTGAGTAAAATATTTGAGAGGGTCATACTCAATCAGATGCTTTTGCATTTCAATGAAGCTCGATTGTTTCATAGCCAACAGTATGGTTTTACAAAAGGCAAATCAACAACCGATGCCGGTACTGCGTTAATTAAGCACATATTTGACGCCTGGGAAGACCATCACGATGCTATTGGAGTCTTCTGTGATCTATCGAAGGCGTTTGATTGTGTAGACCATCAGACTTTAATTTCGAAACTGAGATACTATGGAATAGGAGGAAAGGCTTTAGATTTGATAGTTTCATATTTAGACAAGAGGCAACAAAGGGTCGATATTAACAATACTAAATCACAGGGGGCTCATGTAAAGATAGGCGTCCCTCAAGGATCTATTCTAGGACCATTTTTATTCCTCATTTATATTAATGACTTGCCTTTTATGGTTGAAAAATTGACTAATATAGTTTTATTTGCTGATGATACTTCTTTGCTTTTTAAAGTTAAAAGAAGTGAAAATAATTTTAATGAAATTAATTCTATTCTATCTGACATACACGATTGGTTTACCGTTAATAATCTTCTATTGAATTCTAAGAAAACGAAATGTATTAAATTTACACTGCCGAATGTTAGACAATGCGATACTAACATTATTCTAGATGGGAATAAATTGGACCTAGTTAATGATACTGTTTTTCTTGGGATGACTATAGATTCAAAGTTACAGTGGGGACCTCACATTGAAAAATTGGCTGGAAGGTTGAGCTCCGCAGCTTTTGCTGTACGGAAAATTAGACAACTGACCGACGTTGAAACCGCCAGATTAGTTTACTTTAGTTATTTCCACAGCTTATTGTCGTATGGCATTTTGCTTTGGGGTAGAGCCGCTGATATTGAAACTATATTTGTATTACAGAAAAGAGCCATCCGCTCTATATACAAACTAGGTTCCAGGGATTCATTGAGAGAACTATTTAAAGAAATTAACATCCTTACAGTTCCATGTCAGTTCATTTTTTCCAATTTAATGTATGTACGAAAGAATATTTCAACTTTTGATACAATTGGCAGTAATCATGACATTAATACTAGGAACAAGCATAAGCTGGCTTTTCCAGCGATGCGTCTGGCGAAAGTTAATAAATCGTTTTTAGGGTACTGTATTAGATTTTATAATAAGCTTCCAACAGAAGTTGCTCAAATGCCAGAGAATAAGTTTAAGTGTTACATTAAAGAGAAACTCTGTAAAAAAGCTTATTATAAAATTGATGATTACTTAGAGGACGTTAATGCATGGCTGTGATAAGTAGTTAGCTCTGCTCATATTATTATAATAATCATTATTAAGCTTATAAGTACCTATTGTATACCAACTAGTTTTAAGTCTCTTTTTTGAAAAGATGGCTCAGGAGTTTCTTGCCTCCGTTCTTCTCCTTAGACAGAAAGAGCCCCCCCTTATCCGAACGGAGAGTAATTTGTAAAAATTGACGTTCATCAAAAAATTTTATATTTGTACGATGAATAAAAAATTTTGACTTTGACTTTGTGCATTAGGTCAGTTTTTACTTGGCATTTTTACGACCAAAAACTACTAACTATACATCCTTATTCTTATGCAGTATCAACTTGCCAGGCTTTACGGCCAGCACGAAAACAATAATTTAAGATAAATATCTCTGTTCCAGGTGATAACAGAGTTAAAGGGAATGGACACTGAACCAGACCTGTTTTATGGAACTCGTGAAGAGCACGGCATGTTACTGCAGCAGGTTTGTAGATTTTTTAGTCACATGTGTGAAATCTGCTGCCCTAAAATTCAAATAGACATTCAAGTAAATTGACACTAGGTATAAGCTACAAGTTTTGTGTACAAAACATCTGTCGGTCATTCCAAATTGCTACACCTTAAAAAACTACGACTACTATTTTAGTATGAAAGTACAAAAAGGAAAAAATATAAACTGAGCAGTGAAAAAATTTTATCGACACATAACACACCCGTCTCCCCCACAGGTGCTAGCGGCATCGGAGACAGAATGCGAGGAGGAGCGCGTGATAGGCGTCGGCGGGGAGGTGGTGCGGCGCGGGGGGGCGCTGTCGTCGCTCGCCGGCGGAGACGACGCCTTGTACTTCGAGCATCGACGCGGGCACTCGAACAACAAGCATCCGCTGTTCAAGAAGTTCAGATATTAGATGTGTGTGGTATGTGATGATTTGGATTTTGAGATTTGTTATAGACTGGCTAATCTTTTCACCTTGGTGACAAAACCAATTGTACGCGCAGCGTTTTTTTTCTAAATATCCACGATTACTCTTAAATTACCTTCATCATCATTGTCATTCTCCTCGGCCTTCTTAATCTAGCCACTACTCTGGCTCCTTCTCTAATTATTATCATCATTCCACCGGCAGCGGCAGTGGGCCCGAGAGTACAAAGTAGCTATCCCTGATTAAAAATGGATACTTCGGGGGCCTATGTTGTTACTCGTAGACCCTGAATTTTCCCGATTGATGATAACATCCCACTGAGAGTAATAATTGCAAACATGGATTTTAAAACCTCAAGAAAAAAAAGTTGAATGCAAATGATTCTAATTCTTAAATTTTTATATTTTGTTACTTACCTAAAATTATTTTAAAGTGCTTTTTTTACTCACTGATATTACCATTCAATTTTTTATTTGTTTCAGGCAAGATAGATCACAAATCACCTGAAATTTTATCTTACTTCATTCACAAAATAAACTAATTTAATTTACGCTTTTGTTTTTTTTTTGTTCCCAAACCTATACCCAATTTAACTATGCAAATATTAACTTTATTAATAAGTTTTTCTTTTGTTATAGTAAGACGGATTGCGAGGGCGGAGTGCCGGAGTGGGCGATCGTGGAGCTGCAAGGGCTGGTCCAGATGAAGAAAGATGGCACTGAGGGAGGCACGGTTGTCGGAGACCTGCACTATCACGCCCGCTCCGGGCACCCCACTCTCATCCTAGGACACCACATCTTGAGCGGAAAAGAAGTCAAATTAGAACAACCAATGGCAGTCCTCGAAAAAGTAACAAAAGAAGACAGCACCGAATACAAAGTTAAAGCAATAGTGAAGAAGAAATTGCTGTTCAAGTCTAGACCGAAACCTATCATTTCCAATGTTTCTGAAAGAGTGTGATATATGTAAAATTAAAAATAAAGTTAAGGTTCTTATTTATGGGTTTTATTTTGTCATATAGGTACCTAATATAAAAACAATATGGATTATATTCAAGCAGGATTGAGCAGAACAACAGCACACAAGTTCCTGGCAAATATTACCCGCATCACGGTTGACCATCCTGAAAAGAAAGTAAATGTGTTAATTATTGCTTTTATAAAGTTAATTTGGAGCATAATAAATAAATATGTACTGTGGTTGGGATTAGACCCTGGAACCTCCAACCAAAAAAGAGCAGTTTATAAAATCATAACGCAGCTTGATGTGTGGCAGTGTGAGAACCGCCTTAAATTAAAGCTATTATTTCTATACTTACAAAGGGACATTTAGGGTTTCTCCAGTTTCAGGTCATTGACCATACTTGAAAGTCTCATGATGTCGTTCTCACCACAATGATTGGTTCAACGTCTACTGTTCCATCTAAATGCACATCTTTGATATGCCTCATTAGGTTGTGCTTTTGTATAGTTGAAAAGGAGCAATGTGGACACTTGTGTTGACGGCCATCCTTAAATAAAAAAATAGTATTGTTTATTTATACATTTAAACAAGAAGACAATAAAGTACATTTTAATAATTAGCTTTTATCTTTAATGCGGTCAGAGAAAAAAATCACCACCCCCTAGGTATCTACACCCCCACGGAAATACTTTTCTAAAGTGGTCACAAAAAAAAGTCTGTAAGAAATCATTTTAGGACATAAGCCTCCTTATACAAAGTTTTGCTATAATAATCTGTAGATAGTAAATGAGATGCCACCGAACTATGCCTTGGCCTTTGACATTCATTAAAATTAAGCACATTTTACAAATTAGCTTTTATCTCGAAAACCGTAACAGATATCGAAAAAATAAGCAAATTTTCACCACCCCCTAGCTATCTACACCCCCCTCTAAAAACTTCTGAAGTGGTCAAATCAAATTAATATGTCTGGAAGAAATCGTTTTAGGTCATAAGCCTACTTTACCAAGTTTTGCTAAGCTTTACACAAGAAAGACGGCCGAATGGCGTAGAGACGGCCGAATGGCGTAGTGGTTAGTGACCCTGACTACTGAGCAGATGGTCCCGGGTTCGATTCCCGGCTGGGGCAGATATTTGTTTAAACACAGATATTTGTTCTCGGGTCTTGGATGTGCCCGTAAAATGGCAATAGGCCCGCCCCCTATTACATTGGGACTAACATAACACTCTGGCGAAAAGTGGGTGCAGCAATGCACCTCTGCCTACCCCGCAAGGGAGTACATTAGTACAAGGCGTGAGTGCGTGTTTTTTTTTTTTTTTACACAAGAAAAGTTTTAATTTGAAAGGTTGAAAATTTTCGCGGCATCCCTAAGGGGCTCTCACGGTACCCCTAGGCTCCGTGGAACACTAATGAGGAACTACAAGGCCTACTAGGGCATGATTTTATCGTTTTTGTTGAGTTATTAGCCACGCAATGAAGTTTAACAAGACAAATTAAGTAAATTTTACTAATTAGCTTCTATCTCGAAAACCGTAAGAGATATCAAAAAAATAAGCAAATTTTCACCACCCCCTAGGTATCTACACCCCCACTAAAAACTTTTTTCTGAAGTGGTCAAATCAAATTTGTCTGGAAGAAATCGTTTTAGGACATATGCCTCCTTTACCATGTTTTGTTAAATGACAGTCAGTAAAGTTTTAAATTGAAAAGTTGAAAATTTTCGCGGTATCTATGAATGCATCTCACGGTACCCCTGGGCTCTGCAGAACACTGATGGGTAACCACTGTGCCTACTAGGGCATGATTTTATCGTTTTGGTCGAGTACCTAGACACTCAATTAAAAACAAGACCATTAAGTACATTTTCAAAAATATAAACATAAGTCAAAAATAAGCAAATTTTCACCACCCCCTAGGTATCTACACCCCCAATAAAAACTTTTTTCTGAAATGATCAAATCAAATTTGTCTGGAAGAAATGGTTTAAGGACATAAGCCTCCTTTACCTAGTTTTGCTAAGACATCTTTTATTCCTTGAGTAAAGTTTTACATTCTTGTAAAGTGAAAGGTTAAGAATTTCTGTACACCTTACCTTACCTACCTACACGGTACCTTAGAGCTATGATAGTAAGAGATAAAGTGGCTCTGTGGCTGAACAGGCGAAATACGAAAAAGTTGCCAAATATTAGGTGCTTCTCATATATCTAGTATGTACTTACTTTCTCATGTGTCAGCAAATGTCTTTTAAAGGTAGAATAATGAATAGTTTTATAGTTGCATATCGAATGTGTACATTGATATTCCTTAGGTATCCTCAAAGCCTAAAAAATATGAACATGTAAATTAGTTTGCAATATAAAAAAAGTGTCATAAATTGAGATATTGTGTTACACTACAGTACTTACTTTTCTTTTTGATTTAGATGCTTTCATTCGACTGTAAAACACGTAAAATCATTCATTATTAAAAATCTAAATGAAGATCTCATCATGAGAAATCTGCTTATGGATTGAACATGTATTTATTTTTTTGTTTATAAATTGTAAACCATTCTTAATAATAAAATTATTAATACTGGTAATTGCTAGGGTTGATGAGTGATATTGGGCTATTACTTACATTGGAACTGCAGGTATTTTATTTAGGATTTGTTCAATATTATGTTCATTTTGATGATTGTTGACCATATGCAATACTACTTCTTCATTATCATTAAATGCAGTATTGCAAATACTACAGATGAGAACAGTAACTTCTTTCATGTTTGTTTAATAATATTTATAAATAAAATAAACAACACAAGCTCCTCACATCACAACAATGAAAAAATCAAAAACGTCAAGTCAAAGTCAGTCAGTCATCTGAGAACTGTCATCGTCACCCACAGACCACTTTGCTGAAACTCGGAATAATAACTTCATCTTCTTAACGTCGACGTCATGGCCTACTCGATAGAGAAGTACTTAGGTACTTATGCTCCTTGAGTACTCCTCCTCTCGTTAGAGAAATACTTATGTTCCTGGGAGTTCCTGCTCGCGTACCGAGCCAACGAATCAGCTTCTTATTCTTAGTTTCAAAGTACCTACAAGGAGTTCAGAAGTTCATATACAAAGGGGGGATGATAGATATACCCTGGGAACAAAAACCTACTTCTCTAAGGACATTCCTACCTAAGTAGGTATAAAGTTAAATTCAAATAAGATAGTGAGTTTGAACATAACTAGGTACAGGTAGGTAAGTATATTAGTTGAAGTTTCAAAAAGTATCTACATACATAATAATATATTTATTGATATGTACTTACCTACCACTTTATAATCAGACCTACCAATACCATTCTGACCCAAACATACATCCATATAATAATTATTATAATCTAACAAAACTAAGGGATGACTAGGGTTAAAAATAAAACTTACTCATGGTACATACAGAAAGGCTAGCACAGGGCGCATTTAAGACGTTACAAAAGTTTTGCATTGCGCTCACTCACATCGCGGAGCCTCAAGAGCGAGCACGACGGAGAACTTTTGTCACGTCTTAATAGCGCCCCGTGCTACAGGACCAGGTAGGTATTTTATTTCACAATGTGAGATATGACATGTTCTGTGATTTACATTAATTAACTCAAGTGTTACAAACTACTATTTTGTTAATAACGTTCACAATCCATTATCTTTATAAATTTAGCTTACCTTGCCATGTGTAAATAAGTGTCAATAAAATCCTAGTGTTATGTGTGGATCTACATGTATACCTATTAGTTACATAACAACTAAAATAAACTTTTAACGTGGCCCATTTTAATATTAATAATATAAACAATTTACTTAAACAATAAAGAATAGGGAAGAAAAGAAACACAAATCATTTTGCAGATGAGGTCGGCAGCGTCCTCATAGCCGTGTAGGACCACACTGTACATAAGTACAATAAGATACTGTTTATTAACCTTTTAGAACCCAGATCAATAAGATCAGAGGCAAAAATCCAAAAATAGATTTCCACTACATTTCTACTCATTTAATCTTAATGGCGGAGTTTAGCTCTTGGCTTCGATGAGATTTCTGTATTTTTTCTCTAGTACATGACTGTGTAGGTACTCCAGTGTGGTAGTCTGGTTAAATAAATCACCACGGCATTTTTGATACCATGAGCTGCTAAACCTTTGTTTTGTTTTGTTTTCTTCCCGATTATGATAGAACAATAGTAAAATAGTCGATTAGTAATCAAAACATAAAGAATTATAGTAGTATAAGGTAAATAGACAGTATAGATAGTTACCGTAGAACAACGTAATTATAAAATACTTATGAAATAAATTGGGCCAATTTAAGAAGTCCTACATGAATGTAGAATAAACCTATATCATAATATTATACCCACACTAACAGATTTTATAATTAAGTCTTTAGATGCAACTGAAATTATGCATTAATATAATAAAAAGATGTTTTTCACTATATTTATATACTAAAAAGAAACTATTTTCTTAATAACATTTTCAATTAAAAGATACAACTCAATATTTTTTATCTCATTCACATATTCTCTTACATTACTACACTAACAATATTCGGGAATTAAAAGCATCAAGACATTGATAATAGATATACCACTTCCTAAATAATATTTAAACCATGTATGTAGATGTTACCATACAATAATAATTAGAATCTTACCATAGGTACATTAATGTATCTTATTAGAAGGCACTTTTATTATAAAATGAAGTATCAATAAATCAATCACTTAACTTTAAGGGCCTGTTCCACAATGTCTGGGTAGTGGCTACCTGTCGGGTAAAATACATGCTGTCACTCTCTGTTATTATTTTTTTGACAGTGACAGCATCAACTTTACCCGACAGGTAGCCACTACCCAGACATTGTGGAACAGGCCCTAAATCTTATGTCAAATAAATATATCTATCAACGAAAATTAAATAACGCTCTGTGAATTATAAAACAGCACCCATACAATAAACTGGCTGAATTATATTTTAGTAATTCACGGACATTATTTCATAGGTTAACTACATTTATCAAACTAAAGGAATGAAGATATAGATAATGCATTTTTCAGCCGAATAAAGATGTATGAGCCTAATGCAAAGTAGATTGAAATGTAATCCATACTAGTACCGTTAAAAAACTAGGCATGATATATGTTACCATATAAACAAAACTTTGGCTGTTGATAAAACACAATCATAAACTCTTACAATTCTAAACAAGGACGATAAACAATAAGAACCATAACATAAAATATTACTATCTATACCTAATGCTTAGCATAAAACTAAAGACAACGCAAACAACGTCAGTCACTTTCCTGATGGTCTAACGCCAAACTAGGAGACATTTTCATTTAACTAATCATAAAACTCTTCTGTTGGCCATTCGCATATAAACGATTTCAGGCAGGGCATGGCATGCCACTGCAAGATATTCTAACCGAATACGAATTCTTATCATAAATATCCTTGGTTTTAACATAAGTCGTTTTAGAGGCGCAAGTTAATGAAGTGCTCAGGATGGAGTTTGTACCCCTGTCCTAATTAGGTCCTTTAAACCAGATACATTTTTAACAGTGAGGTCAAATTGAACCCACCATAATTCATGTTTTTATATATAAATTCGTGCAACATTCACACGTTTACTGATTTGTCATTAAACATTATGCTTTAGACAATGTCTTCATCCTAACTACTTAGTCAAAATATTTCTTTACACCATAAATTCCATTTCATCTTTTAAAATTCAACCATATTATAACTTACAAATTTCACTATCGCACATTTATATTTGCCGATGAGCCGTATTTGTCTCCTTTTTATTTGGCACCAGGTTCGTTATTCTGCGGCCACTGTGCTCTGTGCCTCAGACTCACCTTGCTTGAATGCGGAGTGTGAGTTTTTACACCGTTCGTTCCGTGGAAAATAAACCCCAAACGCCACCTATTGGTCCACGCGCTGTGCTACCTAACTATTCATTGGTCGAACGGTTCAAACCCACTCCCGTGATTGGTCGATTACTTGTTGAGGTGCGCTTGCAGCGTGTCCTGCCCCTCCACGGAGGTCCAGTAGGCGGCGACCGTATCCTGCTCGGCGGCCAGGCGGCTCTGGAACGAGGACTCGGGAGCGGAGGTCGCCTTCAGAAGCTGCTTCTTGATCAACAGCGTCTGGAAATTAGGAGGGCGGCGTATGAGTATGAATACTTACATGTCGTAAATTGAACTGTTCTATCATATCTTACGTCTCCATAATTTTTCATCAAATAAAAATATTTATCTAATTATGAAGTAACTACAAACTGGGGTAAACAAATCTGACCACTCTCTGGTAGGCTTGTCACTTTAAGGGGGGTCAGGTTGCTCTGTATTCGAAATTATTTTCGTCATTATTTCAGGTATATTTTAGAGTTTAGGATTATATTAATTGCTTTTCATGTCCTAGAAGAAAATGCTATCGAATCATACTATAAAATAATAAACAACTCCTGAAATATTTCTTATTATTCCGACCAAACATTTGAGATTAACATGTGAGGTTATCGTATCAATGTAGGTTATGACCTAAAAACTTACAGAAATATCGGATTGAGTAGAAATTAAATGAACAGAATAATAAAATGTGGACTTTAAAAACAATATTAATCTTCTGTGCAATAATTTCAGTTGGCTGTAAAATCGACGAACCGACTACTTACTACTACGGCTTAGTGAGTACCTATTCGATTATAATACGTTGAATGTTTATCAACATAACGACTGCTTCAAACTCAGATACTGGACGATACAAATGTAACAATAACTGATAGAGCCAGCAAATTTCGAACTTTTCTATCAAAGTAATGTGTGCTATTTCAGAATTGATTACATTGAAAGTATCTTTGCTACTCTAACAAAATTCCTTCCTACATACATACGTCCGGCACCCCATGGGCAATCAGCAGCTGACAACTAATCTGACTGGCTCATCCTCTAACCACGCTGCGCTAAGGATCACTGTCTACGTTGAAAAACAAAAACTAAGTTTCAGAGCGCTGTTGCTGCCACGACTGTATCCAGTTGTATTAAACATGCCGATTGCACGACAGCTATGGTTCGTCCGTTTTTCATCAGTATAGTATAGAGCAACCCTCCTGACTCGGCTCCAGTATTTATCACAGACACACTCTATCTCTCTTCAATCCCGCTACTCCTCCGAAGAGTCTGGGGCTGACTCCAGGCGCTTCCACCCTTCTCTGTCGTGGGCCAGAGACACACTAAGAACATTCTCATTCTCTATCTCTATATCCTAGGAAGAAAGCGAGCGTGGGCTGCCGGGCTGCGCGCCGCGGCAGGCGTGCTCGGCGCTGCTGCAGCGCTACTGGCGGGCGCCGGCGCTCGTGAGGTTCTGTCGGTGTGGCCGCCGCCTGCGCTGCCCCGCCTCTGGTGTGCAAGACCACAGGACCGTGGAGCTCAATAACCGCAGCCAGTTTAAGGTGGGGATTCAATCATTATAGTAGCCAATACTGCTAGACTTGGGCCACTTGTAGTACATGAAACGCACACTAGAGATAACGCTCAGCACATACACACACGTGGTATTAAGGTACCGGGCTGCGCGGCGCTACTGGCGGGCGCCGGCGCTCGTGCGGTTCTGTCGGTGCGGCCGCCGCCTGCGCTGCCCCGCCTCCGGTGTGCAAGACCACAGGACCGTGGAGCTTAATAACCGCAGCCAGTTTAAGGTGGGGATTCAATAATTATAGTAGCCAACTAGCCAATACTGCTAGACTTTGGTCACTTCTAGAGATAACGCTCAACAGCACATACCTACATGTTCTTGGTAGTTTTAAATTGTTGGGCTGCCCCGCCTCCAGTCTACAGGACCACAGGACCGTGGAGCTTAATAACCGCAGCCAGTTCAAGGTGGGAATTCAATCATTATAGTAGCCAATACTGCTAGACTTGGGCCACTTTTAGTACGACACTAGAGATAACGCTCAGCACATACACACATGTGGTATTAAGGTGCCGGTCTGCGCGGCGCTACTGGCGGGCGCCGGCGCTCGTGCGTCTGTGCCGGTGCGGCCGCCGCCTGCGCTGCCCCGCCTCCGGTGTGCAAGACCACGTGTGTCCACAAGTGTTGGTATCGGGATCTCAAGGTAGAAGTCACGAAGCTGCCAGATTCTTATATTAGGTCTCAGCTCCAACCAAGAAAATCGTGACCGTGGAGCTTAATAACCGCAGCCAGTTTAAGGTGAGGCATGGTAATTGTAGGTCATAATAGTAGGCAGTACTGCTAGACTTGGGCCACTTCTAGAGATAACGCTCAACAGCACATACCTACACGTTCTTGGTAGTTTTAAAGGGTTGGGCTGCCCCGCCTCCGGTCTACAAGACCACAGGACCGTGGAGCTCAATAACCGCAGCCAGTTCAAGGTAGGGCTTGGTAACGTTAGGTCATAATAGTAGCCAATAGTGCTAGACTTGGGTCACTTGTTGTAAATGACACGCACACTAGAGGTAACGCTCATCAGCACCTACCTCCCTTCACGGTGTTGGGCCGGGGAGCCTGACCCGCTCCGAACCTGCGCCACACCACATTATGAGCTCCATCATAACAATAATCTGGCTGTAATAGTGCGACCTCACAAAGGGAGCGCCAAAACACCCTGTCTTTCGCCTTCCCCAATCATCCTAAATACCTAAGCTAAGGATGTCTGTCCAGCTGTCTAAAGGCCGTCACGTCTAAGTACTAACAATAGCAATGATAATAACTAGCGTTGTAAAAACCACCCGTATAACATTTTGATTTCCTTACAGTTCTGCCAACCCACAACCAACTGGCCGATGTGTTCTCCCGGCCAGATAGCCCTCATCTCCAACACGACGTTCGCCCGCCTCGACTCGGACCAGCTAGAGGAGTTGCACCACCAGAACGTACATCTAACCCCAGCGAAAATCACCTTCAACTGCCGATGCCGCCAGCCGAACTACTGGAAGTTTCACTCTACGTCTAGCGACCTCAAAGCTCAGTACTTCACGTGCCAAGCTCTACCAAACTGCCGCACCGGCGACGCTTGTGGTACAGTAAGGGCGGACTTACACTCCCTCTATCAGTCTTGTCTTTGCCCAAGACACCACATTTGTGTGCATAATGGTGGAGTCACGTATATCAATATGTCGGAGCTGTTGTACCGTGGGAGAGGGAGACAGGCCTACTGCCAACGAGTCAGTGATGATTATGACGAAGATTATTATTATGATAACTGATTAAACTATTACTTAATGGATTTTAACCAATTAGATAATGACTTTAAAACAGGAGTATTTATTTCCTTATTATATGTACCTTACTTTTGTTTTTTTAACGCGACTTTCAATGCAACCCATATTTTAAAAATCGATATTGTCATCGGGAATCAGATCTGCGATGTTATGGTCTAAACTCGCCTTACTACGCTGATCCATGGTGGCACTAATCCGCTATGGACAGCGCAGCGTAATAGTTAACACAAGTATATTTGATAAGAGCCACACTAGGTGGCCTTCGCACAACTAAGACCGGTGTGGGACTCCAACGTGCTCAAGCGTCGCGTGAAAATCTCCCTTTTCAACTCCGTCGTCAAATCGGTTCTGCTGTTCGGTTGTGAAACGTGGAGAGTGACTAAGGGATTGATGAACAAACTACAAGTGTTCGTCAACAAATCCCTGAGGTCGATCCTCCGCATCTTCTGGCCGAACACAATCCGGAACGTTGACCTGTGGAACGTGTGTAAGCAGACCTCCATCGAACAAGAAATCGCATTGCGAAAATGGAGATGGATTGGCCACACAATCAGAAAAGGAGCCGAGAGCAAAGCGAGCATTGCCTTCGAATGGAAACCGCCGGGCGGCCACCGCAGACGCGGTCGCCCCGTGCACACATGGCGGCGCACAGTGGACGGCGAGCTGCGAGCGCAAGGCCTGAGCTGGACGGAAGCCAGAGCGGTTGCTGAGGACAGAACGGCGTGGCGCACGCTTGTGAAGGCCCTCTGTACCACTGGGGTACCATAGGACAGCAACAACACTAGGTGGATGCGGGCCGCCTTCGATCGGACAAGGTGGAAATCATTGGGGGAGGCCTATGTTCAGCAGTGGACGTCCTATGGCTGAGATGATGATGATGATGAAGCTCAGTGGGGACGTCTTTATATCACATCTATACTGAATGTAAACATATTATAAAAGTCCACTCACATGCCCCTGCTCGGCTACATGTGCAGCTGTAGCCCGCAGCTCCTCAGTGAAGCGCGGCGGCCACAGCGCGCGCGCCAGCAGCCCGCGCGACGCCGCCTCCGGGGCAGAGAGACGCCGCCCTGTCAGCACCAAGTCGCGAACCTAGGGAGGATGGGGATTGTCTGTTAGTCAGGTTGTATGTGTTGGATAAATGCTGTAGGATGAAGGATTACGGTAATTTTGACGGCCCATAGCGTTTAAAGTTTGGCCATAGCGGAAAAGTCGTATGTTGTATTTTATATGAACTATCACATTATGCTGAGTCTATGCAGATGTAGAGTGTAATTATGATGTTGCGATGAACTTAGATGCTAGCCAAACACAAAAGAGGTAAAAAGAAGCAGGATGAAATGAATGTTGCTATAACATCAATGGTAAAATCATAAAATCTACCTGTCTAGTCTACCCAACAGAACATCCAAAATCTTACCAAAGCCTGTGACAGTCTCGAGCTGGACGTGAGCACAGCAACTCCGGGCATCAGCGGGGCGGTGCTGCTGGCTGACAGCGTGAAGGAGGCGTCCTCCGAGGCGTAGGCCAGGTCACACAGCACCAGCATGGCCAGTGCCAGGCCCTCGCAGGCCCCGGACACCCCACCTATCAACACCTTGCTGTGCTGCTCCATCGCTATCAGCACCGACCTAGAATTAACAAATGTGTGTTACAGTTTTAATTTATTGCTAGTTAAGTTTATAGTGCTGTGATAGGAGGAGGAATCTACTATTGTATTTCTTTGGAGTGTGTTAGTTGATATACAAATGGCAGTGTTGGTAAATTGATGTGCATGTGCTTTGTTCATAGATGATCAAAGTGCATGTGCTACAGAGTTAAAATTTCATAGAAAAGGGTAGGTATAATCTATGGGTGTAGATTTACCTGCTAAAGTGATGAGGCTCTAGATAAGATTATTAGATTAACAGATTAGATTATACATTAAGACTGAGAATCAATTCATTTAAAATACAACATACCTTACAGATTCAGTTATGTCAAATGCATAGTTAGTTCTTGTTTCCATGTTTGGCTCAAGGAGAGGCGTCAGGTTCAACCTAGAGCAGAAAGTACCATCTTCAGATGTGAGCAGAGTCACAAATGTATCCTTTCTGCCGTCCACTAAACGTAATGCCTTTTCTATCTCCTCCAATGCCTGCAACAATCATTTTGATTAAAATACAGACACAAATATAGGATAATAAATTATTTGTAGATGTAAAGCAATGTTACCTCTGTTCCATATTCATTGTTTTCAGACCCTGTTTTTCTAATGCATATTTCAGCTATCTTCCCATCAAATGACAATGATACTGTTTTGAAATTAATTTCTCCTACTACTTGGCTATCCTCATTCTTTAAAGTTAACTTCTTTTGCTTTATTGGCTTATCAGTCTTGCTCTCACGCTTTCTTTTGTTTAAAACAGTTGACAGTTTTGAGTTCAACTTTTCTTTTAAAGACATGCATACTTTTTTGTTAATAATTTCTGGACTTCCTGGTATTGTCGCCATGAATACATCTCCCTGCTGCAATCCATTTTCTGTGGACACATTAGGAGACCCACTGTTTTCTGAAGGAGTTGCTAAATTAGCCTGTGCAATAGCTTGTTGAACCGCTCCAGATTCCACATCACTGAGGCGCCGAGGACTCATGCAAGTGCTGGAATAAGAACTTGAGGAATGCCGACGATAAATGATTGAGTCATCAGGTCTACTGTCAAAGTCTTCACACAATGATGCAGAAGTGACAGACCCAGTTGCAGATGGTCTTTGCTTTCCAACCAGAATTTTCTTAGCTTCTCCTTCTTCAAGTTTTTCCTTTTTCCTTTCCCTAAATTTCATTTCTTTACCATCAGGAGTTGAACTTTGATTTATTTTCTTAATGAATTCTGCTTTAGTTCTTATATTTTTCTTTCCTTTCTGAGCTTCAGGTGTGAGTTGGTACATCATGTTGACAGCTCCTTCATCCATCAATAGTCGATCCACTTCTGATAGTCTTTTGTGTTGTTTACTGTTTTTAGGTGTTGGTTTTTTCCAGGGTGATTTAGAAACTGGTGATTTAGATGTGGCCCTTGGAGTTACAGGTTCTACTTTTGTTGATTTCTTAGCAACCAACTGTTGTACCTCTTTATCAACAGCAGCTTCTTTACTTTTGATGGCAGTTTTTTCTTTACCTTTTGTGAATGTGTCAGGATTATCAGGATCAAAGATTACTTTCTTTTTAATAATTCTTCCTCTTCTCTGTGTATGTCCTTCATCTGAAGATTTATTAGGATTTGATTGATCCTCCTGTGAAGAATCAAGGGAGTCTCTAGTTTTAGTATCAACATTTGTTTTATCATCATTTTGTTTTTGTTCTTCAATTAAGCTCTCTGAAGCCTTTAATAAATTGTTGGTCTCATCTAAAAGCTCCTTAGTTTTATTAGCATCATGTTCATCATCATCCCAATCTTTAACTAAGGCATTCACTATGTTCTCTTCAGTTGGTTGCACATTTTCATCCAGAATTACTTCACTGTTTTCATTACCTTCCAACAACTTCTTTTCCACATTTTTCTTTACATTTTTAGTTTTGATATCTGTAGTTTCAGGGGTATTGACTGCAATTTCACCTGCAATAGTTTCTGATAATTTTTTATCCAATTTCTTTTTGTTTGTTTTACTTTTTGTGATTTTTCCTTTTGGTTCTGAAATTAATTTGATCAAATTGTTTTTTTTATTCTTGCTTGGTGTTCTTCCTCTCAGCCTTGATAATTGTTGCAATGCCATCTCAGCTTCTTTATGAAGAGGAACTTTCAATGAATTATTACTTTCAGTGGTTGTGTCCAAGTCATTGCCTTCTAGGATATCAAGCAATTCTTCATTGTTCAGAACTTCTTCCTTCATTGACATATTATTATTCTCTGTGTTTTCTGTAGTATTATCTGAAGTTCTAAGAGCTTCACTCAAGTAAATACTCTGGTCATCTAGATGACTCTCAGTTTTATTTTCATTATCATTTTCATTGTTGCCATTTTCTTCTTCTGGAAGTTCCTCTTTCTCAACAGATACCTCAGTTTGCAAAACCAGATTCTCTGATGGAATCTCAAATTGATTATCAGTAATAACTTCAGTTTCTATTTCAGAAACCTCCATTAATTTAGGGCCGGTCATATCACTGCATGTCTCAAACAGTGCCACTTCATTGGTTTGGCACACTTCTTCCTGATGAGTTACCTCTTCAACTACTCCAGAGTCGTGCATTTCCATGAACTCAACAGTTTGCGACGTTGGTTGATTCGTGTTTTCAGGTTCACTAGCCGCTGCACAATCATTAATAGGTTCATTTGCCGCAATGGCACTATGCTCCACACACCCTTGACCAACTTCTGATGCCGACTGTGACAAACCATTTGATTTGTGGCAATCCTCTATGATATCCGGTGCAATGGTGTCAGTAGCCTCGGCAGTGCCTTCTTTAACACCTTCAAATGATGGAATATGAACAGGGTGCTCTTCAAAAGCTTCCATTTTAATTTGCGTTGGCTAACCTATTTACGAAATTGTTTGTGACGTATGGAATTTCTATGCTCTGTGGAAACTTCTTCGGGTATTAATATAACAATTATTGGTTTACAACATCGTTAACCATTAATTTAATCACTACAATACGACAAAACAGCGAATATTTATCTCATCGACGGAAAACTTTTTATTTTCTTGCGTCCATTACAGTGTTGCCATTCTTAACGTAAATTCTGTGCCACAGAGTAAAAATCTATGGGGGTTTGAAATGTTGCCATCATCGCCACCTATCGAGCGAAGCTCGGCTGTTATTATTCTGAGCATCTGAACGACAAAGACGTCCGAGAGCCATCTGGCACAAACTGTCCCAAAAGACCGTACACACTATCAGTCGCGGCTGACAGCCGCGTCCGCTAATGTGTCGGCGCCTTTAAAGGTATCTAGAAGTTAAAGAATGTACACTACTATACGCTGTTAAAACTATCGGACGTAAGTCGTGGACTGACCTTCAGCTTTCAGACGTCCGAGAGCGATCAGGCACGAACTGTCGCAAAAGACCGTGCACACTTATCAGTTGCGGCTGACAGCCGCGTCCGCTAGTGTGGCGGCGCCTTTACGTAGTAAAAAAAACTACCATTATTAGTATGTGAATTATTTTCTCTGTGGCCTGCGTGAGTTCTGTTCTGTGACTCGAAAGAAATGTCAAAAATCATAACAAAATATTTATTAGTATTTTTCGCGTGTTACATTGTTTTATTTTACGTATAATAGCGAGATATTAAGATGAATATTCTACCCAAGAAAAGGTATTTGTGTATTATATTTACAAAAATAGATTTTACCAAAACTCACGTTCTACTCGTTCCACTATTAATATTCAGTGTTGCTTTGTATTCTTGTTTATGTAAAAACCCTGCGTTGGAGGTATCCAAGCATGATACTGTGCATATTTTATACCTTTTTAATATATTTTTCTTACCCACAATTCCAGGTGGCATGTGAGGACCAAAGAAAATATTGCCCGGGTCAGAAAAGATGAAGCAGAGGCAGCCGAAAAAGAAAAACAAGAACAGCAGAGGATACATAATGCAGACCGTGAAGCCCGCCTGAATGTCCTGAAGTACAAGAGTAAACAAAAGTTATTAGAATCGGGTATCTCAACATCAGAACCAGAACAGCCACCAGAACCAAGTGGCCATATTAATTTGTTTTCCAACTTTGAAAATGCTGTTCAAACTACTAACAAGGAGCATGATAAGGAAGCAAAAGAACAAAAGGAGGAATATGAGAAAAAAATTGGTTACTTAACTTACCTTGGACAAGATACAAATGAGGCTCTTAAAAAGAAAAATTGGTATGAAATTCTACCAGAGTCCTCACGATTTTTAAGGTCAAATGATGTTAAAGAAACTTATGACAAATTAGTGCTCAAAGATGCAGATGGAAAACCAAAGCCTAAAGATTTAGATATAAAAAATGGTGAAGTGTCCTGGAATGCTAAGCAAAGATTGGACCCCATAAATGCCTTTAAAGAATATTGCACAGGGAGTAAATATTCAAAACATGGAGCAACATCATCAGTGTCTAAAACAAAAGCCAAACCGTACACAAAAGACAAGTCTAAAAAGAAAAGCAAATCTAATAAAAATAGACAGGATGAGAAACAGATGAAACTGCAAAAACTCAGGGAGGCAAGACTGAAGCGTGAACAACAGGAAAAAATAAAAACTGACCGGTTTCTAGCTGGACTCCATGGAAGCACCTCTAAACAACAAGAGCCATCCACTGCTGTTCCTAAAGTCAAACCCAAGTATAACTCACAATTCAATCCAGAACTTGCAAGGCAAAACTATATGTAGCATGTTACATGCAATAAAAATATTTATTTCTATAATAACATTTTGTAAGGATAAAAAATTCTTATTATATCTATTTAATTAACAATATTTGTAAATACATAAATTATAATCTCAATGCTGGAATGTATTATTTCATAGTTATGTTTGTCAGTAATGCTAGTGGTAGTTTGTCTTCTAATGTATTAAAAGGGTAGTTAAATGTCTCGCAGAATAGCTCCAATACTCTTACAGTGTAGGTTCCTTCCACACCTTGATCAGGCAGTTTACATCTGAAAGTAAAAATACAAAATATAAACACCCTAGATATCATTAAATTTTTTATTATAGTCAAAAAATATTTTCTGGGTATGAACTTTGAGTAAAAGTTATGTTCCTACAGCACAAAATAGGTGCCGGTTGTCTAGTCTATAGAATTATGTATAGGTATTGGTCCTTATTTATTTGCACCAGTAGACAATACGAATTTAATATACCCATACTTACTTCAAAAGTGTAACTCCTTTAGCGTAATTGCAGAGGAAGTTGATGAAATGATCCACGTTGTTGGTGGCCGCCTGGTGCAGTAGCGTGTTCACTCCCACTAGCAGCGGGTAGCCATCTATGTTGTCTCCGGGCTTCTTCGTCACTAGATCACCTAAAATTAATGAAATTCAAATCAATGTTGAACTTGAATGTATTTGTAATGAATGCGAATAATGAAAATAAACAATGATTAGACATGTCATGCTCTCTCGCTCTAATCATAGTCTGTCTATAATACCTCCCTCCTATTCACTGAAGTAACGGAAGATATTTTTATTTTATTTATCTGCACTCTTATTTAAACGTGTTAAAAATGCGTTTACTAGCCCATAAAATCCTTAAAATTTTCTAAAAATACCTGTAGTGTGGCATAGCTGCAATCTCGGATACTGTGAAATAATAAGGATGGCCAGTAAACTGCTTATGTCGCTGTTAGTGAACTCCGGGGCACTCTTGACGTAGATCTTGCTGAAGGGGTCATACAACCCACATCTAGTTAAATAGTTGTCCAAATTGTGCATTAGTTCTGTAGAGACTTTTGGCGGCATGTTTTTATTTGAAGTCGATTTTAGCTCGTCCATGAGAGATCTGAAATAATTTAGAACCATTATTTATTACTTAAATAACTTAGAGGAGGTGGTGAATAGGCGAGCTAAGCGCCCTGCCCGCTCTGACAAGTACTGAAGTGGCTGGATGAAGAAGGTCGAGGGCAGAGTGTTGTGGTGCTCCTTGGGATACCTATGTACTTATATGTCCAGCAGTGGACGATTACGGGTTGATAATTATGTGTGTGTTCTTTATTTCTTATATTTATATTACAAATGTATACGTAGTGTATAACTAGCAAATATCAAGACTTACTCATTCATAGTCCTCAGGGAGGCTTCTAAATGCGCAGAATCGAACTTGCAAGTCGTATTAATTTGATACGCAATGTGCTTCCTCAGCGTCTGTAGTGTGCCAATCAGCACCAGCACTTCAGTCAACTGTTGTAAAGTCTTCATCCCTTTCACTATAATTTGCTCAACATCCTTAGGCATTTGATTCGCATCCGCTTCGGCCACGTTACCCAAGGGCAGTTTGTCTTGTATATTCCGGAGTATTTGCTGGACTAACTGCAGTTGGTTTTTGATCATGAATGCGTACAGGGCGTCCAAACCATGCAGGCCGATCACGCCGACGGCCTCGTTCAATTTGGCAAAAGTCTTTGTGTTCACCACTTCTGTCTGTGTTTTTGCGTCGAACCATGCTGCGTTGACTGGCACGTAGGTGCAAACTCTGGAATTATAATAGTTATATGTATTTATTTAAAGTCTGTTTTTTAATCTCATATACTAAATGGACAGATTCTGAATGGTTCATCAACAGTCGATTGTCCCGCCAATAGAACGTTACGTCACTTAATCACGGGACAATCAACTGTCGATGAACCGTTCACAATCAGACAATTTAGTATCTGGGATAAAAAAAAACAGACTTTAGTGGTATGGCAATAAGGTTAAGTTTATTTCGCACCTGGCGTCTACCAGCTGTGCAACCTGACGAGCCAGGCTGCCCATGAAGCCAGCTGACGGGCTGTACAGCGTCACTCCTTTACGAAGACTAATCTCTTTGGCAACACTTTCGTTGATTATCGCCGATACCTGGAAAAAGTGGAGCGATCAATTGCAAAATACAACTCGCAAAACAAAATATTACAGTTCATATTTTATGCTATAACTACCCATATAAGTACATAGAATCCTTACTTGTTTCTGCCAAATCTTCAATCCATGCATATTGATGTAATCTTGAATATATTCCAGTGATCGTTTATACCCGTCCATACTCTCAGCTAGTTTCTGTAATCGAGGCAGGAAGTTCGTCAGTAACGACTGATTTCTCTTCATTTGTGGTTCTAGTAGCTCTTCGAACTTTTTGCTCAAATGTTTGGCCAACTCTTTGAGCAAACCTTCTTCTAATAACTCTGCAGGATCTACTCTGATCACGCCAACCAAAGTAGATCGCATGTCCAATATACCTGAAATATGTTACTTTTTATTTATACATCGCTATAGCGTTTAAGGCCTTGGTCTCCTATTTACGTCGTAGGCCGCGTCACGATGCTCACTATAGAAATGTACTGATGCGGTCTCCCTCACACGCCGACGTTGGCGCGTAGACATAATGAGCATTGTGACGCGGTCTACGGCGGTGACACTTGACGCGACCTACGGAGTAAATAGGAGACCCGGGCCTTAAATAAATGTAATCTTTTTTAATGACATACAAAAAGGGTATAACACCTAAGCCGAAAGGGGGTGACTCAGAGGGTCATTCTGAACAACTTTTGTTCTACGATATTTGGGGCACTCCCAGAGGCCTCTGTCCAGAAGCAGCCCATCATAATGACAAAGTATGTACCTAAATTACAAAATACCTACACTCAAAATTTTATTTACCCGTGGTGAAGGTGGAAGCGGAATGCGTCAGCTTGGCGACCTCCATCCTCTGTTCCAATTGCGCGAACTCCCTCAGCCGGTCCTTCTCCAGTCGCGTGGGCACCTCCTTGATGCTCCACGTCTGTAGCTCCACGATCTTCTCCACTATACTGAACACCATCTCGGGGATTATCTGCAGCACCTTCTGAATGTACTTTATTAGCTCGTTGCTGTAGTATTGTGAAACTGATACCAAGTCTTCGCTGTGCGCCTGGTTGATCCGTAACAGAGGTATCTCCATTGCACTGGCTAGTTTTAGGAATAAAGCTCGAAGTCGGCTCGTTACTGCTGGGTTTTCCTTGATTTTGTCCTGCATCATTGTCGTGTATGAGTCTATGAGGCACCACGCGTAGCTGACGTCTGCCACTGTTTCCAATGTCACCAGAGATTCCTCTTTCAGAGCCGCCGCCCGCAGTGTATTCTTCAATGCGTCTTTAGCTTCGTTCAAATACTGCACTATAGTAGAAGTAGTTTTAATGCCATGAAACTCTTCAACTTCATCTAAAGCTTGGATGAGTTGGGTTATCTTCTTCATGGACTTTGTTGACACCTTTTCACTTACGGACGTGATCTGTTTGGCTATGTTATCGAACCATAATTTCAACTGCCCGTTTTCAGGTATTTTTGTGATAGGATTGGACCCGGAAAATAGTTCTGCCAAACTGTTGATAGCTTCTAGAGCTGATTGCTTGTTCCTTGTCCATGTCTCGTCTCGCTCTTCAAGTAACCTGTTCAAGATCTCTCGTATCTTCAGCTCCAGCTCTGCTGTACTGATTAACAGCTCGAGAAGCGTGTTGGCATCGTAATTAGATTCCTTCTGAACTAGTTCTCTCAACTGCTTGCTTTTCTTATTATTATCGTAAAACATAACAGAGCCATTATGCAAAAGTAGCCATCGTATAACAAAATTCGAATTGATGATCAGATTTAGTATTTTATTAATGTTATCCAATACAAAATCGTCAGTTAACGTGCCCTCCTTCAAGACTTGCTGCGTTTTAGTGAGCAACATAGGGACTGCACTGCCGCGCTTACCAAAAATATCTTTCACATTTTTGTTATTACACGTATTGCTCAACGCAGATTTGGCGGCTTTAAAGTTCTCCCAGTAGTCGATGACGTTGATCGTGATGCCCATGTACACGGACACAATCCAGTTGCTGGGGAAGAACTTGTCGACTATCTCCCTCATTTTGGCAGTGTCGGTGTGCAGGGTTTGTGGGGAGAAGAAGAGACAGACAAACAACATGCCGGCCTGCGCCACCAGCGCGCCGCACCGCTGCTCCGGAGCCGCGTATACTGACAGCTGGTTGTACACATCCTCGGATCGCAACTTGCCTATCACCTTCTCAATAAAACTTGCATTGATGTTCACCCGACTGAAACATAGAGATTGACTTGTTCAAATATGATTCTTCCATTGATAAAACACAAAAAAAAACACGCACTCACGCCTTGTACTAATGTACTCCCTTGCGGGGTAGGCAGAGGTGCATTGCTGCACCCACTTTTCGCCAGAGTGTTATGTTAGTCCCAATGTAATAGGGGGCGGGCCTATTGCCATTTTACGGGCATTGATAACTATTAAGTAAATTGTTAATAGTATGCCTGCAAATATAGAGATAGTATAAATATGGCGTCCGAATACATAAATGGGAGTACATGGTGAGAATTCATAACTTCGGCCGCCATTTTCATACTATTTCTTTATTTAATATACCAATAATAAAGCCTTCAGCCATCTTAACATCAGGAGTAGGGCAGGTATTACCTAAAATACTCAACAGGGTAGTCAGACGGCCTCTTCCCATGCTGCTGGTCGTAGCCGGTGTCTCTCAGTAGTTTACACACATCGTCCACATTTGACTGTGACTGACTAGTGCTGTATCTATAGAATGCTACCAACAATCTCTCCCGAACTGGCCCAGGTATGTACAGGTCACATATCAACAGCATAGCCCCATATAGGTATATGGATTCACACTGAAAAAATACTGTAATAATTAATAGGTTCTCCTATCAGAGCTTATAAACTTTGACACTCATTATAGTAAATACTCTACTCATATTATTATGAATGGAGATTTGCTATAAAATACAAAATGCAGTTTGTATATGTACTGCCTTTCAGAGTATATTAAAAATTATAGTAGCTGTGTGGGTCCAAAGACTGTGAACCAGTCTCTTACCAACACAATACATACCAAGAGTTGTTTTCCTTCAACATCTTTCAAAATGGTTTCAATCTTCTGCTGGATGAAGACCTCGTCGTTGAGTTGGTCCACAAAGGTGTTCAGGTCCACCACATACTGGTAGATGTTCTCAAACAGCAGGAAGTACCGGTTTATCAACTCCAGGTACTGCTCCTTCAAGTCATCATCCAAATCTTGCAGTTTCTGGAATGTTTGATAGATAGTTAGATAGTTAAATAGTGCAATCAGGAAAGGTATCAATAATCCTACTAATATTATAAATGCAAAAGTTTGTGAGTATATGTGTATGGTGTGTGTGTGTATGTTTACTTCTTCACGTCAAAACGGTTGATCCAATTTTAATGAAATTTGATATTGAGTAAGCTGACACTTTGGCTACATAGCGGATTTCCTAAGCTTAAACTTTTAAGGCAAAGCAAAGCTTGTGGGAACAGCTATTTTAACTATAAATATGCAGTGTGTAAACTGATTAGACAATTTATTTTTTTAAAGCTAAATTCATGTTAAATATGTCATATTTGCCTTTGCCATCAGATGGGTTTTACAATTATTTGTCTACACACAAAGAACCATGCCATCTGCATTGCTCTTATGGAAGTCATATTCATCTTTTTATGAATTGATATTTAGATAGAGTGTATTAAACTAACACTGTTAGCAGCAATCTTCTTTTCATGATTATCTGATACTTTGAAGTAACTGAAGTCAGGGATAACATCCTGATATTTTTGTTGAGTTTCTTTGCCTTCCAACCTGAAAATTAGTTTAAAACAAATAAAAAGATTAACGTAACACATAAGCTCATCACACGAATGATTGCCGAGGGAGGAAAACATCAATCGTAGGAAATAATAGGTATAAAACAAAAAATATTATTACATATTAAATTTATTAGTATTATAAAAATAACAGATGGGAAGTTATAATCGAGTGGCTAGCCATAACTTCTGTCCTTTGCTGTGACCACCTATTAATAGAGCCTAATTGATAGCTATAATATTGAGAACTTTTGTATTGTTTATTACATTCTTACCTGTAAATAGAAGGTATGTGATCTTTTAATCTTTGTATTTCAGCAACTATGGCATTTCCATGGGATACTAATTTTAATAAGTTTTGAGCGCAAATGTTATCCTCAGCTAAAAAGGCCCTCATTTTATCATAATTTTAAGACACCAAAGTTTTAGTTTTATTAAAACTTTACAGCTTTACAGTACAAAACGTAAACATTTTGTGAATTTGACTCTGACCACAGAGTAACTTGATTTGACTTGATAGTGACGTTTTTCACCTACAAATAGCGAGCCTGTTTTTATTTTGAGATCGCATGCAACTATTCCGCGATGAGTGTGTATTCTCGAGCCCCCTATGATCCATATTTAGCATCTGCCTGCATGAGATTTTTTTGTTTAGCTAATACAGCAATTTTACGAAAAACAAAACATTTACTGAAAACTGAAATGCGGTTAATTTTTTCTGAATACTACAATCTGTGATGGACTAGGATTTGACATTTGACAGTGACAGAGACAGACAGAGTCTGTGTTCGAAAGTTCGAAAAGACGAAGGATGGCGGATGGACGCAAAATTATTGGAAAATTCTTGGAAAAATATATTTTTGATTAATAATTTGATAGAGCTCACTGTTAGCTATTACAAGGCTGTGAACATTAAGTTAGCCGTGATTTTTCATGTCATTTCCAAATACCATGTCTTAGGATAAAATGATTTTAAGTTGGGGCGAAGGTTAACTTCCTACGTCGATTATTTGTTATCATAAATTATTATGAGTCAGTCGTACAACAGTGTCCAGTGAGTGTTGTTGGTGTACAGAGCCGAACCGAGTCAGTGTATAAAAACTTATTGTGTTAATGATTTAATTCCGGTAAACATGGCGAGTTCACTGTTCAGCTATGAAACCTTGGTGCATGCCCTCGCCGGCGCCACTGTGAGTATTCCATATTCATATCATTCAATAAATACAATAAAAATATGTTATTCATGTGATTCCGGATGCCCTAACCAAATCTTGCATTGTTCCCAGGGTGGCATAGTTGGCATGACTGCATTCTACCCCTTGGACACAATTCGATCCAGACTACAAGGTAGGTACCGAAAGAAGATAACTTTAAACTATATGATAAGAATACCTAATCCATATGTAAATCAATTTGATTATAATGTTAATCCACTTAAAAAGTACCTATTTATATTCTAATAGGTAGGTATGTATACTTTATAATCAGTCTCAGGGTTAGCAGGTAGGACTAGGGCATATTATTATTAACCTAAACTTGACGAACATAGAGAAAGAACTAACTTACAATAATAGTGCAGTGGATTTGGAATTTGCCAAAACTTAACTTTGACTAAACATTTTTCAGTGGAAGATTCCAACAAGTTAAAGGGATCCTCATGGGAGATCCTGCTGCGGCTGGCTAATGAAGAAGGCATTGAGTCCCTCTACCGAGGGCTGCTCCCGGTGCTGCAGTCCCTGTCCGTCTCAAACTTCGTCTACTTCTACACTTTCCACTCACTACGGAGGGTATTATCCACTAAATCATCAGCATTAAATGATCTAATGATAGGATTAGTAGCAGGCAGTATTAATGTACTGCTGACATCTCCACTCTGGGTGGTCAACACTAGAATAAAGGTGAAGGAGAATTCATACAATGGCCTTTTTGATGGACTCATAGAAATAGCCAAGAAAGAGGGAGTGAAAGGTCTCTGGTCCGGAGTATTCCCTTCTCTGCTGCTGGTGTCCAATCCGGCTATCCAGTTCATGGTTTACGAATCTCTAAAACGGAATTTCCTATCTAATAATAAAATGGACAATTACTCTGTATTTCTGATGGGTGCAGTGGCGAAGGCAATAGCCACGACACTCACATACCCCATGCAGCTGATCCAGCAGCGGCTGCGCGCCGGTACCAGCCTCAAGCCGCTGTACAAGGACTGTAAATCCAACCCCCTGGTCATGTTCCGGGGTCTGGAAGCTAAACTTCTGCAGACTGTCATGACTGCTGCACTAATGTTTGCAATATATGAGAAGGTTGTCCGGTTAGTGCTGACCATCATGAGAGTGAGAATGACTAAGCACCGATAATACTAATTATACTAACTATTATGTTATTATCATAACTTTGTTGATTTGGAAGAACCTACAATATAATGTAAGTACTTCAATTATGATTACGAATTATTTAATACCCAGACAGCTCATCATGACATTATTGTTATTTATTTTATACATTTGTGTGAGAACCCTAGTAAAAGTTTTTGTGACTATTAATTTCGATGTACCAAAACTTACATTAATAAAACGACACCTGAAACCTACCCCAATGTTATGTGTATCACTTTATTTTCGAAAGGCGTCATTGTGTAAAAGGAACTTGCTACACAGGTTTTTTTACATTTGCCAATGTAAGGTTACACTTAAAAATAAGAGGAAGCAAGATTAAAGCATATTTTTTTGCAAGGTTGAACTTGTTTGGTAATTAGCATGTTGATGCCTATGTGTAAAGGTCTTATTATTACGTTTTATGTAATAAGAATCCTTAGCTACTATATGTAGTGATCTTGAATATTGGTGATAATACTGATGAATGTATATTATTCAATTATTTTAAATGGGTATACAAATACCTACAAATATTATAAAAAGACAGTCAAGCTTTTTCCGATATACAGGTGAGTCTTTCGTAGATCCGGATATCCGGAAGTATGCTACACAGGTCTTCATTCTGATTAACTGTAATAATGTCTTGGCATATTCGCAAAAAAAATCACATACACAAAGTCACATAAACATTTTTTTTCTATGGTGAAGCTCATTTTTTTCGTGATATCCCAAGACTATTATAACCAAAGTTGTTCAGAATGTGACATACTTCCGGATGTGCATCTACGAAAGAATTGCCCTGTATAATTATTATAATTGACAAAGGTACCTTTATCATTAAATGTGATGTGTGAAAACAATGGATGTTTTACTACGTAGTGTGAGTGTGATGATAAATAAATTAATGTTTATTTGGACAGTAGGTTTTATTTAGTTAAATTAGCTGTGGCAATATTGATTTGGCTGTGGTTTTTGGTGTAGGTGTAATTAAGTATTTATTCAGGCATTTCAAATATGTAAGTACTGCCCAAGTACGTAGACCTAGTTTAAGTAAAACTTGGAAATAAGAAGGAACAAAATGCGTAAACTGTAATAATGACAACCCTAATGTACTCTTATTGCTTATTCTTATCGGACTAGTTTTATAAGGGTATATTGAATTAAAAGTTTTTTTCTCAAATCTTATTTATTTTTTATTGAATTAATGTAAGAAAAAAATTAACACAAATTATGATTATTATATAATTACTAGCTAAGTGGCGATTGGGAACTGGATGCGAGCTAATTTCATATCATCACTGGTTCTTACAACAACTTGCTTGTATTCTGTCACTAAAGAATCTAGTTCTTCATAGATCTGCAAAAAGGAAAAACATCAGTTATAACAATAATATTACTAATCACACATACATATCAATTTAATCTCACAAAATGTAATAAATAAATTAAATTAAGTTCTACTATAATTAAATTATAACAGTTAAAACAAAAGATTTACACTTAAATCTTTACATGTTTTTTGTGTGACAAAAATAGCATATCGCAATTGTATTTTAATTGCTTATTCTATTGTTTAGATAATTACAATTCACAAACACTAGATGTCTAGATAGATACACATCTAAATTGTATTATAATAAGCTAACGCTAATTAAAACGCCGCCAGACAATGTTGATATGAGTGGGATTACCCATGTGGACATTTCACACACTTCCATCTGATATAGCGCCTCTCTTGTCTAGTTGGGGGTCAAAAACACTGTAGCTAGGTATATTAGCCCCACAGGATCCGTAATATCTAATAATGAGAACTTGGTATCCAAAACGTAACTTATTTTCCGTATACCTACGCGCTTAACAACCCATTCCTCTTAACTATATCCCATTCCATAGGGAAAGACATCTAACCCTTATTTCATTCGAATAAGGGTAGTTTTTGTTAGTATCAGTTGTCTTTCCCCGTGGAATGGCATATAGTAGCAGGTGCATTCAAAACCTACCTCCCGGCACGTGTCATCGTCCCTATGATGCTGCAGCTCGGCCCTCAGCAGGTCGGCGGCGGCGAGCGGCGCGGCGGCGACGGGCGCGGTCGCGTTCAGTCTGCGCAGTGCGTTTCTGAACGCACCGCAACACGCGTCGGCTGCTTCCACGGCGCGTCCTGAGGCGAGCAGCGCGCGGATGCAACCGCTGCTGTCTACTTCCTGTTGGTGTTTTTTGGGGAATTAGATTGGAGGAGTTGGAAACTAAGATGAAAACTGTTTTTGGTAATCGGGCTTTAAAATAGATGGGAAAATGTTGTGATGTGATGTGATGAGGGTAGCTGTGGTCAAAGTTGGAAGCAAAAGATGATGAGTTAACGATACCGACTCAGTAACTTGATAAACGGTGCGATCGAAAGTATCTGTAATTAGATCACATACATAATATTATAGATGCAAAATTTTATTCAAATTAATTCAGTGTTCTGTTCTATTTTAAGCGCATGAACATGCTAAAACAAAAATATGCGTTGTACATGGAAATGGCTTCTAAAATCATCATTTTATATGTCAAAAATTCTTCGTATTGGTATTACGTCGACATGATGTAGTTCCTTCGTTATAAAATCACATCATATTTACTACGACAAACACGTTTTGGTAAAGCAAATATTTGGTGTTTATTCGTGTTTGAGTTTCTGAACTTGAACGAGTGGTTATTGACAGTATCAACATCAGATTCCACTAGCAGAAGGTTGCGTCTAGGCCGCGGGGACAATAGGCTATTCGTACTTTTATTTATCTGATCTTGAGTCATACATACGTCATACAGCATCATTTATTTACCTAGATGTTATGAATCTATTGTGAACATGAACAATGATTTTGTGGTAAAAGATTTCTAGACATCGCTAAGAGGAAGTGGAATTTATGTTTATTTATAATTATTAATTCCCTTGCTCTCTAAAAACAATACTAACTACTGCTAGATAATACTTTCAGCGCCCGTATTTTGTAACTTTTTGAGAGTTAGCAACCGGTGATAATTGGTATCAACTTAGAAACTTATTAACCGAAAACACCAAAAATCTTAGTGAAAGAAATATGCAAGAAGCCTAACAATATATCCTTACATTCAACATAAACGTTTGTGAAATCAGATAAGTCAGTAAAAAGTTATTAATTAATAATGCTCTAAGTTGTCAGCCATTTTATACCAACCAACCCCACTCGGAGTTACACAATACGGGGGCAGGGACCCACAAAACTGTCTACATCTATACTGTGATTTAACTTCTAAGGGCGGATTCGACCAACGTCGAGTAACTTTTTACTCACGAGTAAAGTACCAGTTACTCGCGAGTAAGCAGATTTTGCATTCTACCAAACCTGAAACCAAGATAAGTAGCTTATCCCAAGAATAAAATGTTATACCGCCAAAATTGACCGTGTAACGAGCTTATCCGAGAGTAATTTTGTAATGGCGGCAGCACATCAGCTGATTAGAAAACCGTCATAATGACATATAAACACATCTGTCAAAACATAAACAAAAGTACGTTAAAAGGCAAAGTCTCAGAATAACAACAGCGAATAAAATATTAAAACATAAACAATTTCATACTTTTATAATCCATTCAAACTAAGTTGGCATGTCATTTCTATTGCATGCTTTGAAACGCAGCTATTTTTATTTTAGTTGCATTACAGTTTCGTTCCTCGTTCATTCAATTTAATCATGGTATAACTTGGTAGAATGCAAATGTACTTATCCTAGATATTTACTCGCGTATAATTTTAATTCCGGATTCACCCTTAGGGTGAATTCGTCCAAACATCACGTTACACGAGAATAACTATACCGGAACTACACGGTCAATTTTGGCGGTATAACATTTTATTCTTGGGATAAGCTACTTATCTTGGTTTCAGGTTTGGTAGAATGCAAAATCTGCTTACTCGCGAGTAACTGGTACTTTACTCGTGAGTAAAAAGTTACTCGACGTTGGTCGAATCCGCCCTAAGGCGGATAAAAATACATTTCTGATAGGATCAATAAGTACCCTTTGAACATAAATATTCTTCCACCCAAAGGTTGTCTTGAAAAAATCGCTTTTAGTGATAAGACCGCTCTTTTTGTACCTATGTGTTTGTATATAAATTAAGCTTTATAAATTCTGTTCTTGTGTACAAATACAGAATATTCTTATTCAGCCCGCGTCTTCACCTCAAAAGTGCCTTCTGATTGGTCAAGGCTACTCACCATGTATCTGTGTATGAACCAGCGCGGCAGGTACTGCCCCGTGGTGACGACGCGCTTCAACACGGCTAGGAGAGTGTCCGAGGGGGCTTCCTTCAGCTGAGGGTAGAGTGCGTTGAAGTCCAGGCTCTCACCCGCTGCGGGGTTGAAGGGTTGATATTTTTTTAAATCTTAATTTTTATAGAACTTGGTTCACAGAAAAGGTTTTTAGTTAAGGGATGTTCTAATATATTTTTTATAACAACGCACGCAGATAAAAAATAAAATGAGAATGGACGCCTCTCCATAAGTGGGAGTAGGAATTTTAAATAAGGATTCTTTAAATGTATGAATAGCATACGACATGGCGCGTAAACATTTATTTACGAGTCCGTCCGCCATATTCATATTGTTTCTTTAGATTCAAGCGTTATACTTCTACTACATCTGAACTGTCAAATAAAGTATTTTCAAATGATTCATAGCAAGAAAAGGATCACAGTTCGGCAGAGTTAGTATATATATTTTTTTTATTATTCTTACTGAGTAATGCTTGCTGCACAGCGTCCATGGAGTCGGGGTCCTCTTCACGCAGCTCCGCCTCTAGCTCTTCGATGCCAATAACCTGCATAGAAAATACATTTATATTTTATCATGACCTTTGGTTTAGTAACTTAGAATCGATATTAGCCCCAGTTTCATCGTACTCGGTTAGATCATAAACAGGGCTCAAAATAGGCAGTAGGTACCTACAGTTAATTTCCCATTCACCACTGCGCAGAAATAATGCATTTCCGTCCAGGCAACTAAATCATGATGTCAATTCTCATGGTAGGTAAGTACACAGTGGCACACGAAGGCGTGGCGTGGTTACGCGGTGCAATATCAACTTGTGTTGTAGAGTGTACTCTGACCTACACAAGCACTCTGACCTACACGGGCGCAGGAAGGCGTGGCGTGGTTGCGCGGTGCAACATCACCTCGTGTCGTACAGTGTACACTCACCTGCACGGGCACGGCGCGCCGCGCGCCCGCCGCCCTCCGTCGTGCAACACTGACGCCGCTGTAGGACACACCACCCGGTGTTGTAGAGAGTACACTCACCTGCACGGGCACGGCGCGGCACAGGAAGGCGTGGCGCGGCTGGGCCAGCTGCAGCGCGGTGAGCGCGGCCGCCAGGTAGCGCCGGCGCGCCGCGCGCCCGCCGCCCTCCGTCGTGCAACGCGACGCGCGCTCGTACATCACTGATGCCGCTGTAGGATGAAATTACATTAATGTAGAATAGAATAGAATAGAATACTACTTTATTGACTAAAAATAACACAAATAACAATTTATACAGTGGAGTTAAAGCAATAGGCGGCCTTATCGCTAAAAGCGATCTCTTCCAGGCAACCTTTGGGTGGAGGAATGACTTAAAGAATAAGTTGGGAAGGTATACAAATATAGTAGTAAACATTCACAATTTTTATAATAAATACTTAAATACATACATACAAGATATACAAAAAGGCAGAGGAAATAGTTATCTAGATTTATATTATATATACTTAGGTACTATTGCAAGATTGAGGAAAGATAATGTTCTTTTACTTGATTTTTGAATGCTATAATTTTTTTTTTGTGCTAAGTAAAGGTTCACACAAATGCATCTTATCTCTAGTCCCTACACTAGGATTCCCTGTGTTGTAGGGGCTAGCTTTCACTCTTCCACACTATTTTACAAACATTTAAAATATATATTAGAGTGTTACAAGAAAATATATACAATTACAAGTACAGTTAGTCAGAAAGCTAGGAACTAAGTAAAATAAAATATAAACCCGTTTACATTTGAATTGATTATGTATGTGTGTGTGTGTGTGTGTGTGTGTGTGTGTGTGTTTGTGTGTATGTGAGTGTGTGTGTGTGTGTGTATGTGAGTGTGTGTGTGTGTGTTTATGAGTGCGTGAGTGTATGTGTGTGTGAGTATGTGAGTGTGTGATCACGTTAGTATAATTATGTTGTTGATATGAGTATTAGTAAGATGTTGGTAGGTGGTGTATTGTATGTGTCTGTATTATATACATATATAGATAAGTAAGGAAGTATGGTTAGCTCTGCGAAATAGTCTTGGGATGTTGGAATTAACCACTGATCTGTTTTTATTTCGGTATAAATGACTCAGTTGATTCATAATTGAGTCCAAGAAGCCAAGTGCATATTTTATTCTTACAAATGAATCTAGTGGAATTGACTATATCTATTAGATTATGTAGTTTTGTGTAAATGTAAGGTCTAATTGTCTTGGCAAAACGGATATTTAGTGGTAATGCATTCCACAGTCTTATAGCAGTAACAGTAAATGAGTTGCTGTAAAACTCAGTAGTATGCGATGGGAAATTCAATAGACGCATTTGTGAGGATCTCATTGGTCTGTCGTCTGGATGGTTCTTAAAAATAAAACGCTCTTTGAGGTACGCAGGAGTTGAGGGATTGAACAGCACAGAGTAGAGTAAGGAGAGAATATGAGCGTTCCGGCGAAGGCGAATTGGGAGCCACTTGAGTTTATTGCGATATTCGGATATGTGGTCATATTTGCGTAGACCAAATATGAACCGTATGCAGAAATTTTGAAGGCGCTCAAGTTTATTCAGTTGCTCCTCGGTGATATCTGAATAGCAGGCGTCAGCATAGTCGAGAATGGGAAGTAGAAGAGTTTGTGCAAGCGAGATTTTAGTAGCGGTAGGTAGAAAGTTACGCAGTCTTCTCAGACTGGCAGAGGATGCAAAAATCTTTCGACTGACTTCACTAATCTGTGGCACCCAGGTTAGGTTGGTGTCGATGAGAATACCCAGATTCTTCACTTTATCGGCGAAAGGAATATTAACACCGTCAAAAGCAATCGGGGGTAGTTGAAGCCAGTCAATTTTGGATTTCAGTCTCGAGCTGCCAACCAGTATGACTTGAGTCTTTTTAGGGTTGACCGTAAGCCCATGGCACTTGCTCCAGTCAGAGATTCTAACGAGGTCGGAGTTCACCCTTGATATCGCGTTTTGTAGCTCTTGTGGAGACGATTGGCAATATATTTGAAGGTCGTCTGCATACAAGTGGTAGGAACATGAAATAGTTTGCGATATGCCGTTAATGAATAAGGCGAAGAGGAGAGGAGATAAGACGCCACCTTGCGGGACTCCGGCATTGGTGCTGCACCAAGTTGAAAACGAATCTTCAATGCGTATCCTCTGCCGGCGACCACGCAAGTAACTATGAAACCAGCCAACAGCTTCTGGAGATATGTTAAGTGAACTCAGTATTCCTAGCAGTATATCGAAGTCAACGGTGTTGAAGGCGTTACTGAAGTCAAGCAGTGTTAACACAGTAAGCTCACCTTTTTCCATGCCCCAACGGATGTCGTCATTTATCTTAATTAATGCAGTAACGGTACTGTGACCAGAGCGAAAACCGGATTGGAAGGGATTCAGTAGAGATGCCACGAATATTCGGCAACTATTCGGTATTCGGCCTATTCGGCCAGTTTTTTCAGTATTCGGTATTCGGCCGAATAGTAAGTAGTATTCGGCCGAATACCGAATACTTAAAAAAGTAGCAAATATCTTACAAAAAGGAATAAAAAAGCAATTTGATCGAAACATTTAACTATCAAACAATAATTAATTGCGAAAACCTGAATACAACATCGCGCTTGCGACAGTTGCGCTTTTCTTCATAAAATATACAATACCTGCTACTGAGACACAGGTATTTTTTAACAAAATATATAAGTTTTGGCTACTGATTCGAGTTGGTACAACTGGTGGTCAACCAGTTATACGGATCTGCCGTAAGATTAAGAAGAACACTCTTTAAATAAAACTTTAACTTATTGAATTATACTGGATCACCTGCCGAATATTCGGTGGCCGAATATTCGGTATTCGGCTGAGGGCGCCGGCCGAATATTCGGTATTCGGTATTCGGCCAAATCACTATTCGTGGCAACACTAGGATTCAGGATATTGTTTTGGGAAAGAAAGGAATTTAATTGATAATGCACCAGGCGCTCAAACACCTTAGAAAGGAAAGATAGGATTGAGATAGGACGGTAATCGGAGAATGAGGAGGGGTTGGACTTTTTGGGAATAGGGGTGATTTGTGCGTCTTTCCATATAATGGGAAAGGTTTCTGCATCAATTGAGAAGTTAAAGATGTGAGTTATTATGGGAGTGACGACATCAATAATGGGGATGATCATATTACGACTAACACCGTCGCTTCCAACTGCATTCGAGGTAATGGATACTATGTTCTTCTTAACATCACAGTCACTGAATTGGCTAAAAACAAAAGGGGAATAATGAGGTGTTGGCAAAGATGAGAGGCGAGCAAGTGTGTCAGATTTAGTCGAGCCACTGAGGGCCGACGATGAGGAAAAGTGTTGATTTAAAGAGTCTTTGTTAATGTCTCTGGGTAATGAATTATGCTGAGTTTTGCCAACTCCTAAGGATTTAAGAAATTTCCACACTTTAACCGGATCTCCATTTTCTACTGATTCGTGAATATGGCGTCGTTGGGCGTCCCTACACGCCTTGTTGCAGCGATTCCTTGCCAACAAATATTTTTCCTTATTACGTTCTGTAGGGTTGCACTTGTACCGACACTTTGATGATGCTTTTCGGTGCATTAAAGCTTTTATATCATCGGTAAGCCAAGGGGCCGGCAAGTGTTTCATTTTAACAGCTCTGACTGGAGCATGCCTGTCATACAGGTCTTCCAAAAAGGAGTTGAGCAGCTCTACCTTATTGTCAACTGTGTTGGCGCTCAAGATAGATCCCCAGTCTAAATTTTCAGCATCAGACCGAAGCTTTTCTACATCCATACTACCAAAACATCGCTGCAGAAGAATTCTCGGCTTTGCTTTAGGGGGGCGAATTTTATATGAAAGATGAAGCAAGTCGTGGTGTGAAAAAGCATCAGCACTGCACTGGCCAAATTTTGCAACATGTACAGTGCTCCAAAATTGATAATGCGCATAGAAATCTTTGACAGATCGGTTGTTTTCGATTATGTGACACATGATATTGACTCCTATTTCTTTCGAACAAGGTGCAAAATGCAAGTATTTTTTTAAGGCTCTTACGATTTAATGATTCGGGTGTGAAGATCTGCATGTGCATTATTAATTTTGGACAAGTGTACGGTTAGCTGCATAAGTAGATATACACTTCTGTACCTTGTCAAACTGTCGAACCGTCAATATTTCAATGAATTGATAGGCGGTTTCAGATCGACAAGGAACAAAAGTGTATAGCTACTTATGTAGCTGACTGTACGTTAATTTCAAGGTGATGCATAGTTATTTAAAGAACTAAGCTCTGAATGAGCATCTGAGTTTTGGGAGATTTTCAAACTCCTGTGTGAAACAAACAATGTGTGTAAAAAAACTATTGAGAAGCCGGTAGGTACTTTAGACATTATTTCACAGGGCATTCACTAAAAAGCAACATAATTCAGCTTTTAACCTTATAAACACAAAACCTTACTCCCTCACCTTTCCTATAATGGTGCCTGTGCACGTGCAGCGCGTACAAGAAGTCGTAATACGGGTTGTGCGCGTAAATACATAGGCCATTCACTAAAAAACAACACAATTCAACTTTCAACCTTAATAATAATAATAATAAATATTTATTTGATAAACAGTTTAGTTTGTTACACAAAATTCTTAACTAGTTGATTAATACTAAAGTAATATGTAAGAATGTGTTATAAACATAGCATCTGATGCTGAACTAGGTTTATGGCCTGTATTTCAGCATTCAGCACCTTAGAACTATAAACCTTACTACCTCACCTTTCCTATAATGATGCCTGTGCACGTGCAGCGCGTACAAGAAGTCGTAGTACGGGTTGTGCGCGTGCGCATCGTGTAGGCGCGCGCGCGACGCCGCCGCCCGCTCCGCCTCGGCCGACAGCGCGCCGCAGGTCACTAGCTGCTCGAGCTGGTTGCGTTGCGCTGGGGAGGGGGGGGGGATGGGTGTTGTTATATTTATTTATTTATTCTTTTATTGCACAATATACCAAAGTAATTATGTACAATCAGGTGGACTTAATTTATTATTTACTAGTTGATCCCGCGAGCTTCGCTTCGCCTTAAAAAGTCTAGACCGTATGTATACCAAATTTCATTCAAATCCGTTCTGTAGTTTTGGCGTGAAAGAGTAACAGACAGACAGACACAGTTACTTTCGCATTTATAATATTAGTTAGGATAGTTAGGATTAGGATGAACAATAAAAAAATCCGACTGCACGCTCAAAAGACGAAAACAAGCCCCAATGTTAATGGAAAGTATCGTAGGCGGGGACCAGAGCAGAGGGTTCACCATTTAGCTGAATGTTACTTAGAAAGGTGTGTGGCCTTGTGTGGCGGTCAAGTTGGTCCCCGCCAGCGATACATACATACATACAATCGAAAAACATTACCCTCCTCCTTCGGCAGTCGGGTAAAAAGGTATACTTTATTATTCCAAATAATATTTGAGGCGTAATAATATATTAAGGAGTACAAACACACCCACACACACGGGCACCTAAAAAAAAAGTTCAAAGCACTTAAAAAGTTCCACCTGCCATTGGCGTTCCATACGTCAGTGGAACTTTTTCAATGCTCGTGAGTTTATAATTAAATTCTCGGTATCTTTCTTTGGACAAACAGCTAGCAGATAAATTTTTCAAAAGTCGTAAAACTAAAGTTGTTCTAAAGTTCTCGGCTAACCCTTTTCGGCTTACTACCTATACAACTTTTTCTACCACTGTATGGTGTTTTTAATATGGTGCGGATTTCATCAAGCATGCGGAATCGCACGCTATTTTCTTTTCGTATTAATTAACTAGATTTATGGTCATCATTCCTACATACAAAAACATACCAAGTGTGGTGAGTGGCCCCCGTTCAGGTGCCAGATGAGTCGACCTTGACCTTGGCTTACTGTCTATACCATTTTTTCTACCACTGTATTAATAAAAAAACGTGGCGTAGACGGAAACGACCGGATTTATGGTCATACTTCCTATACAGGCTGCTTGTTTATTAGTGGCTGAAATCGCGAAAATAAAACAACTGTTCCATACATTCTGATTGAGTAGGTATTTAAGTTTACTATGAAACAGCTGTTTTATTTTTCCCGATTTCAGAGTTGGTCCCATAATGAAAGTTATACAGTTTGATGAGTACATTCGCCTGCCAACGGGATAGCCCATAAAAACAAGCACCCTGTATATACAAAAACATACTTACCAAGTGTGGTTAGCAGAGCGGCGGCGGCGGCGGCGCGCGCGTGCGGCGCGGGGCTGGCGGCGGCGGCGGATAGCGCGCGCTGCACGCGGCCCCCGTTCAGGTGCCAGATGAACACCAGCCACTGGAACATGCCCTGGAGACAAGGAGGAACATATATATGATGTTTCATAAAATATTTACAACTTCCTTTCAGCGAACTTCGCTTCGTCGTAGGAATTCCGGGATGAAAAGCCCATATAAACCTTCCTCTTTTAATCTATCTATTAATAAAACTGCAAGTTAGGCAATCCCGATTGGTTTGGGCTCATTAGGGAAGCATATTTCCGCGGGAAGCATACCTCCAAAAACAGAGTGTGGTTTCAATGGACGATTACTGGATAATAGATTGGAATCTATGGACTGAAAAAGTCTCCTTTTAGAAATACTTTTTTTATTTAGTTAGCCTATTTGGTTTCTTACTGCTGGGCAAAGGCCTCCCTTTTTTCCTTCCACACTCTTCGATCCTGTGCACTCTCAGCCCAGTTATTATCAAACTTATCTAGGTCGTCCCGCCATCTCCGTCTCGGCCTGCCTCTCCGCCGCCAGCGAAATACATTTAACTATGAAATAACTTACCAAATTAGGGTCGTCTTTGTCGGCGATGCTGATGGCGGTCTCGGCGAGGCGCACCACGCACGCGCCCGCGTCGTGGATCTCGAACAACTTGATCACCTGCAATATATCACTTGCATTAATGACTAAGCAATTTCATGAGGATAGGAGTGCTTCTAATTAGCGCTTTATCGAGAATTCGGCTTGCGAGAGGTTATCTATAAGGCAGATTGCGGTGTTTTTGACTTGGTTTAGGTACTAATTGCTGCAGCATAAAGTTTAAAAATAAAATAGCTTCTTGCATTGTGTTTGAGTGCTGGGCGAAGTCCTCGTTTATGTGACGCTTATATCATAGTCTTGTGTTATCCATCCAATCCATCTCGGTTAACCTCGACAACGAAATGAAAAATGCCTTACTAAACAGTGCTGCTGCACTCTGCCAACGGCCAAAGCTAGATATATCGCTTGGTTGATGACTGATAATGATGACTATACTACTGATGTATTTATAATTATATATGTATTTTATGTGTTCAATAATTTTGTTTGTTTTTAGTTGTTAATTTCATAATTAAGTACACCTAAGTGCCCTTTTCCAATGTTTAACTTTTTACCTATAACGGTTGTCTGGAAGAGATCGCTTTTAGCGATAAGACCGCCATTTGTGCATGTATGTTAATTTAGTTAAATTTAAGTTATGTTTCATGGTGTGCAAATAAAGATTATATTATTATTATTATGACTTTAGCAAAGTCACAAACCTTCATTGGCAATTTCATGTAGGTGCCTATAATGTGAGTGTATAATACGAACACAGTGAGCTACCTTCATATAGTAGAGCACGAGCGCCTGGTGTAAATGAATGTTTTATTGCGATTTCAGAGTAGGTGTCATATTGAAATGAGCTCAGTATCTCGGCTATAGTTACCTGGTCGGCTATAGTAACGGGAAGCACAAATGTCTCCCTAAAACACAAAGCTGATCCACTAGAGAGCGTGACGTAACTAGTGTTACCAGCTTACATCGAGCTGGTTCGCTCTTAGATTCGCTTGTAATATTGACACAGTGAGCTACCTTCATATAGTAGAGCACGAGCGCCTGGTGCTGCGTGGCGGGCGCGCCGGCGGAGGCCACCAGCTGCCGCAGGAAGGGCTCGGCGCCGACGCCCTTGGCCGCCTTGCTGAACGCCGAGTACGCGCCCTCTGGCTCGTCTAAGTCTAACGTTTTACTGCGATTTCAGAGTAGGTCTCATTTTGTTTTATGTCGGGTACACTTACCTAGTAACTGGAAGCTCACTGATAAAATTCCACTCTATATAGCCATGGTAGTACGTCTTAGTAGGTACAAAACTAAGATTCGGCAAATGTCTCCCTAAAAACTCACAGATATTCCACAGGAGAAAGCTCGACATCGCCATCTTATATCGCGCTCATTGGCAATTTTATGTAGGCGCCTATAATGTGAGTCTATAATGCTGACTGGCAATTTTATGTAGGTTCGTATAATGTGAGTGTATAATATGAACACAGTGAGCTACCTTCATATAGTAGAGCACGAGCATTAGTATTACCTGGTAACGGGAAGCACAAATGTCTCCCTAAAAACACAAAGCTGATCCACTGGAGAGCGTGACGTAACTAGTGTTACCAGCTTACATCGAGCTGGTTCGCTCTTAGATTCGCTTGTAATATGAACACAGTGAGCTACCTTCATATAGTAGAGCACGAGCGCCTGGTGCTGCGTGGCGGGCGCGCCGGCGGAGGCCACCAGCTGCCGCAGGAAGGGCTCGGCGCCGACGCCCTTGGCCGCCTTGCTGAACGCCGAGTACGCGCCCTCTGGCTCGTCTAAGTCTAGCAGGGCTAGCCCGACGGTGAATGGACCGAGCTTTCCATGTGTGTTATAGACCTATGGCACCCCGTGGTGGTTGTTATGGAGTGTCCATTGACATCCGCCACTTCCACCTACTAAAGCTAAATACCCACTCGACCTAATTGTATGGAGTAGCTGTGTTTTATCGCAATTTAGAGTTGGTCCCATATTAAAGCTCAGTATGTCGGCTAAACTAACCTGAAGGTATAGTACGGGGCGCATTTAAGACGTGACAAAAGTTTTGCATCGCGCTCACTCACATCGCGCAGCCTCAAGAGCGAGCGCGACGGATAACTTTTGTCACGTCTTATTAGCGCACCGTGCTACATGGCCTGGTGATGGGAAGTTCACGGATAAAATTCCTCCCTATATAGCCCTTGTACGTCTTTTTGGGTACAAAACTGCGATGCGGTATGTCTCCCTAAAAACTCACAGATATTCCACAGGATTTCTCCTGTCTTGTCGCCATCTTGTCTCGCGCTATAATGTGAGTGTATAATATGAACACAGTGAGCTACCTTCATATAGTAGAGCACGAGCGCCTGGTGCTGCGTGGCGGGCGCGCCGGCGGAGGCCACCAGCTGCCGCAGGAAGGGCTCGGCGCCGACGCCCTTGGCCGCCTTGCTGAACGCCGAGTACGCGCCCTCTGGCTCGTCTAAGTCTAGCAGGGCTAGGCCGATGGTGAATGGACCGAGTGTTCCATATGTGTTATAGACCTATGGCACGTCAGAGGTGCAGAGGGTCTAAACTTACAACCGTCACCTCCACCTACTGTTACCTACTCAACGAAAATGATTGGAATAGCTGTGGTTTCAGAGTAGGTCTCATTTTGTTTTATGTCGGCTACACTTACCTAGAAACTGGAAACTCACTGATAAAATTCCACTCTTTATAGCCATGGTAGTACGTCTTACTACCAGTTTCTATAACTCTATCTATCCATAACTGGTAGTTACTTTCATACGATTTTGACAGATTGTAACTTCATTATGTCAAAATCGTATGAAAGTAACTACCAGTTATAGATAGATAGAGTTATAGAAACTGGCAGTTAGTAGGTACAAAACTAAGATTCGGCAAATGTCTCCCTAAAAACTCACAGATATTCCACAGGAGAAAGCTCGACGCCGCCATCTTATATCGCGCTCATTGGCAGTTTCATGTAGTTGCCTATAATGTGAGTGTATAATATGAACACAGTGAGCTACCTTCATATAGTAGAGCACGAGCGCCTGGTGTAAATGAATGTTTTATTGCGATTTCAGAGTAGGAGTCATATTGAAAGTAGCTCAGTATCTCGACTATAGTTACCTGGTAACGGGAAGCACAAATGTCTCCCTAAAACACAAAGCTGATCCACTGGAGAGCGTGACGTCACTAATGTTATCAGCTTACATCGAGCTGGTTCGCTCTTAGATTCGCTTGTAATATGAACACAGTGAGCCACCTTCATATAGTAGAGCACGAGCGCCTGGTGCTGCGTGGCGGGCGCGCCGGCGGAGGCCACCAGCTGCCGCAGGAAGGGCTCGGCGCCGACGCCCTTGGCCGCCTTGCTGAACGCCGAGTACGCGCCCTCTGGCTCGTCTAAGTCTAGCAGGGCTAGGCCGAGGATGAATTGACCTGGAATGGGTTGGGGTATTAAAATAGGGGTGGAGTAAGTTTGACGTATTAGACAGAGTGGTATCGCTGTATGATATTTGTATTTGATGCACCACATTCTTTCAATGGGAGATTTTCAACCATAGACAAACAACCATAGATTATAGATGACTTTATACTCAACAGCACCGCATTTTTTTTAGATGCCGGCTAAAAAAAAATTTCAGTGCTGTTGAGTTTGAAGTCATCTATAATCTATGGTTGTTTGTCTATGGTTGAAAATCTCCCATTACAAATGAGCCTGCTATTGTAATGCCGGAGGGGATTTCAGCAGGTTAAATTGTACTTTGTTACTTTACTCCGAACGATATTGCAGCCGTAAAATAAGTCAGCGTAGGAAGGATGAAGGAAGATGGCAATGGCTATCGCGCATGTAACCGTCCGCCATTTTCATATCACTTCTTTATCTGCGGGCGCTATAACTATTATAGTTGATGCTCGCGAGCCACCAGCCGAATGAGAACCCGCCGCTCACTGCCCAGCTGTGTGTGCGCGGCTCAGGGTATCATGGTTCAACTCATTGTGACAAAGACAGTTATAACTCACGCGAGCAAGCGGTCCACTCGCACCAGGGCTCCAGCAGTGCCACGTAGCTCTGCACGACGCGCGGCTGGTTGATGCTCGCGAGCCACCAGCCGAATGAGAACCCGCCGCTCACTGCCCAGCTGTGTGTGCGCGGCTCAGGGTATCATGGTTCAACTCATTGTGACAAAGACAGTTATAACTCACGCGAGCAAGCGGTCCACTCGCACCAGGGCTCCAGCAGTGCCACGTAGCTCTGCACGACGCGCGGCTGGTTGATGCTCGCGAGCCACCAGCCGAACGAGAACCCGCCGCTCACTGCCCAGCTGTGTGTGCGCGGCTCAGGGTATCATGGTTCAACTCATTGTGACAAAGACAGTTATAACTCACGCGAGCAAGCGGTCCACTCGCACCAGGGCTCCAGCAGTGCCACGTAGCTCTGCACGACGCGCGGCTGGTTGATGCTCGCGAGCCACCAGCCGAATGAGAACCCGCCGCTCACTGCCCAGCTGTGTGTGCGCGGCTCAGGGTATCATGGTTCAACTCATTGTGACAAAGACAGTTATAACTCACGCGAGCAAGCGGTCCACTCGCACCAGGGCTCCAGCAGTGCCACGTAGCTCTGCACGACGCGCGGCTGGTTGATGCTCGCGAGCCACCAGCCGAATGAGAACCCGCCGCTCACTGCCCAGCTGTGTGTGCGCGGCTCAGGGTATCATGGTTCAACTCATTGTGACAAAGACAGTTATAACTCACGCGAGCAAGCGGTCCACTCGCACCAGGGCTCCAGCAGTGCCACGTAGCTCTGCACGACGCGCGGCTGGTTGATGCTCGCGAGCCACCAGCCGAACGAGAACCCGCCGCTCACTGCCCAGCTGTGTGTGCGCGGCTCAGGGTATCATGGTTCAACTCATTGTGACAAAGACAGTTATAACTCACGCGAGCAAGCGGTCCACTCGCACCAGGGCTCCAGCAGTGCCACGTAGCTCTGCACGACGCGCGGCTGGTTGATGCTCGCGAGCCACCAGCCGAATGAGAACCCGCCGCTCACTGCCCAGCTGTGTGTGCGCGGCTCAGGGTATCATGGTTCAACTCATTGTGACAAAGACAGTTATAACTCACGCGAGCAAGCGGTCCACTCGCACCAGGGCTCCAGCAGTGCCACGTAGCTCTGCACGACGCGCGGCTGGTTGATGCTCGCGAGCCACCAGCCGAATGAGAACCCGCCGCTCACTGCCCAGCTGTGTGTGCGCGGCTCAGGGTATCATGGTTCAAAACGATGTGGCATAAAGGGTAAGTGATTTGTGAACTGAGAATACTTTTTCATGGGTAAGATAGATCGTGTCGATTATTTATTCTTATGTAATTCTTCAACTAAACATACAACTATAAAGTGCGAGGGATAATCAAATACAGAGTGCAAGGGACAAAATTCTGTTTAGATTTCAACATAGAAGGCAAGAATCTGATAACATTATAAAGTATTCAAAAAACGTTCACTGCTGGACATAGGCCTCCTTCCCTCGAATAGTGATGATCCGCATTGTATAACGTATCTATCATACGTACGATAACTACGACATTTCCTACAAAATCGGTTATATGTATAAGTTTGAGGATTTCCCCCATAAATAACTTCAAAAGGATACAGCTGATGCGCCAGATGGTACGACATGAGCGGCAGCGCCTGGTGCCAGTCGAGGGGCGCCCCAGCGGCGCTCAGGTGGCGCCGGGCGCGGGAGCCCCCTGCGCGGGCTACGTAAGCTTGCATTACACCCTCAGAGATGTTAGCCTCGCAAGGTTCTGAGCCTAGAGCGCTGAGCTTCAGGCGGAATAGCTCGTCCGATGATGTGGATCTGTTTGGTGTTCAGAAGATTATGTTGTTAATACTCACTGGATCAAATCATGTACGCCTGTTTTAACAGCAGAGCCCGTAAGATTTCTATTGTGCAGTGCTATGCGCCGACCAACTCTTCTTCGGAGGAAGACAAAGATGACTTCTATGACGCACTAAATGCCACTATGAAAAATATTAGGAGACAGGACATAGTCATTGTTATGGGAGATCTCAATGCAAAGGTTGGAAGCAACAACAAGAACCGGGAGCGGCACATGGGTATACAAGGGCTGGGAGTAGAGAATGAGAATGGTGAACGATTTATAGAATTCTGCCAAAACCAAGACCTCACCATCGGAGGAACTTTATTTATACATGGTGACCATCACAAGTACACTTGGACTTCACCCGATGGTGCTACCAGGAACCAAATCGATCACATTGCGATCAGTTCGAAATGGCGTTCCTCGCTACTAGATGTCCGCAACCGAAGAGGGGCTGACATAGTCAGTGACCATCACTTGGTTGTTTCTGAAGTGCGACTTAAGGTTGCTGTAGCAAAGTCCGCTGGAGAACCAGGCAAGGCAGGGAGACGTTTTGACGTCTGTAAGCTACGTAGCCCAGACACCTGTACAAAATTCAGACTAGAACTTCGTAATCGTTTCGCTGCACTCGACGTACCATCAAGCATAGACGAGGAATGGAAAAATATAAGATTGGCGTACACCGAAGCCAGCTCTAATGCTCTAGGACACAAGGACCACAAACGTGACGACTGGATTTCCCAAGATACCTGGAACCTTATTGAAAACAGAAGAGGTCTGCACTTAAAGCTGCTCGAAACAGACGATGAAACGGTTAGAGCCAACCTCAGACAGCAATACCGCCTGATACGCCGGAAAATCTACCGCAGCACGCGAAAGGATAGAAGGATGTGGGCGGATAATATTGCTACAGGTGCCCAACATGCTGCAAATACGGGTAATCTGAAGGAACTATATAAGGCTACTAAAACCTTGGCCGGAAATAACCATTTCAAGCAGAAACCTCTGAAGTCCAAAGAAGGGGATCTCATTGTGACATCGGAAGGGCAACTTCGACGCTGGCGTGAGCACTTTGAGGAAGTCTTCCGTAGCACGATATCTGCTACACCAGCTGATGTGCAAGATGAGCCACCACCACCACAGTCTCTCGATATTGACACCGCACCACCTAACAGCGAAGAAGTGGCCAAAGCAATACTCTCTTTGAAAACGGGCAAAGCACCAGGACTTGATCTTATAAGTGCGGAAATGCTTAAAGCCGACCTATCTTTCGCGGTCGAGTTATTAACACCCTTGATCACCAAGATTTGGGAAGCAGAAGAACTACCAGATGACTGGAATAAGGGTCTCCTGATAACAGTGCCAAAAAAAGGTGATTTAAGCCAATGCAGCAACTGGAGAGGCATCACTTTGCTTTCTATCCCTTCCAGGGTTTTCTGTAAGATTATCTTGGACAGGCTATCGAAGGCCGTAGAACCCCTCCTGAGGAACGAACAGGCTGGATTTCGCCCTAATCGCTCTTGCACCGACCAAATTAACACTCTCCGTATCATACTTGAACAAGCATCAGAATGGCAGAGGGAGGTATACCTTACTTTCGTCGATTTCGAAAAAGCTTTCGATACGTTGAGATGGTGCAGTTTGTGGTCCCGCTTACTATCCGTGGGTGTCCCGAGTAAGATAATACATCTCATAAAGGCCATTTACAAGAATTACTCCTGTAAAGTGACACATAATGGCCTAATCTCGGAGGATATCGCCGTGCACGCTGGGGTCCGTCAGGGCTGTCTTTTGTCGCCCTTGCTCTTCCTAATAGCGCTAGACGGAATCATGCAGAGAGTAAGCAGCAACAGTCGACGTGGAATTGAATGGGGAACCTTCAGTGTATTGGAGGATTTAGACTACGCCGACGACCTCTGCCTGCTAAGCCACACACATGCACACATGCAAGCCAAGCTCGATGCTCTCAGCCAAGAGGCGGCGAAAATAGGCCTGAAAATTAACATCCGGAAGACCCAAGAGATGCGAACAGGTGTGCAGAATATGACCCCGCTGCAGATCGGTGGTGAGGCAGTGGAACGCGTTCACAAATTTACCTACCTCGGCAGCGTTGTCTCAGAAACAGGAGGTACAGAAGAGGACGTCATTTCGCGGATTGCCAAAGCCCGAGCTACTTTCGCGCAGTTGCGTCCAATATGGCAATCACAAAAGTTAACCAGAAGAGTCAAACTGAAAATATTCAGGTCAAACGTTAAGTCCGTGTTGCTATATGGTTGCGAAACGTGGAAGGTAACCAAAGCCATCTCGCACCAGCTTCAAGTCTTCGTGAACCGATGCCTTCGACGCATACTCCGAATATACTGGCCCAATAAAATCTCCAACGACCAACTGAGAGAACGGTGCCACGATACCCTGATCGACCAGCAGATCAAGCGACGCAAGTGGAACTGGATTGGCCACACCCTCCGAAGAAATTCTGACCACATACCCAAACAGGCGATGGATTGGAATCCGCAAGGAAAGAGAAAGCGTGGCCGTCCCAAGCAGACCTGGCGACGAACGGTAGTGGACGAAGCGAAAAAGATCGGGAAGTCTTGGAGTGAAATCAAACGCGAAGCTCAAGACAGGTTGCGATGGAGAGTCACTGTGGACGCCCTCTGCCCCATCCAGGGGACATAGGATACTAAGTCAAGTCACTCACTGGATCAATGCAAAGTACAAACACGCAAAATATAAGAGTCAAATAAAGTAAAACGTTGTATCAAGAACAGCCTGATATTTCCATGGTGCTGGTAATTACTTCCTATCATTTGTTCACAAGGCACAAATCCCGCACATTTCTATCTCATCTCTACGAGTCGTTAGTAAGGCAAGCTTTTCAAACTCTAGCCACAAAGTCTTATAGCCCTGCATCACAATGGCCTCCAAGCGACCTATCCATAGTGTCCTAGTGAGGCATGGCTCTCTCAGAGTTATTTTTTTCTTCTTTGGGACATCTCACACACGGCCATCCGACCCCAAGCTAGGCAGAACCTGTGTTATGGGTGTCGGATAGCTGATATATCTACACAAATACATATATAGATAGATACTAAATATAAATATTAACACCCACGACCCGAGTACAAATATCTGTCTTTAAACAAATATCTGCCCCAGCCGGGAATCGTACCCGGGACCTTCGGTATAGCTGACTGCTACTGGCCACTGTGGTACCGCCCCCCAGACTATGGAGCATTTACTCTCCTGTCCCCTGTGCCCTTCCACCTGCACACGGGAAGGCTTACTCCAGGCCAACCAAAATTCTATCAAAGTTGCTTCTTTTTGGTCTGGACAAATATAAAAATTCGCATTTTCACTGACACGAAAGAAGAAGAAGAAGAAGTCAGGCCACTAACCACTACGCCATTCGACCGTCGTAAATATGTCCTAAATATGCAGTAGGTATACGTACGGCGGTACGGCGTTCAATTCAATTTAATTCGAAATGCATGAAACTGTAAAATATATTTAATAAAAATAAGTAATAATAATTAATTATAATGATGTATAAATACAATTCAATTTAATTGGAAATGCATGATGAGCATTGTGAAATGTCAGGAAATTGATTAATTACTTACCTACATAGTATTTTCTCAATTTGTAATTGTATTGTATTTTGAAATTGCACGGTAGTGAAAATAAAAGGCTATTTTATTTTATTATACGTACGGCGCGGCGCAGTGCCCCCGCAGCCACAGCAGCGCGCGGTAGGCCTGCCAGTGCACGGCGCAGTGCCCGGCGCCCGGCACCGCGTCGCGTACACCATAGTGTCCTAGTGAGACATGGCTCTCTCAGAGTTACATATGCAGTAGGTATACGTACGGCGCGGCGCAGTGCCCCCGCAGCCACAGCAGCGCGCGGTAGGCCTGCCAGTGCACGGCGCAGTGGCCGGCGCCCGGCACCGCGTCGCGTACACCATAGTGTCCTAGTGAGACATGGCTCTCTCAGAGTTAAGTATGCAGTAGGTGTACGTACGGCGCGGCGCAGTGCCCCCGCAGCCACAGCAGCGCGCGGTAGGCCTGCCAGTGCACGGCGCAGTGCCCGGCGCCCGGCACCGCGTCGCGTACACCATAGTGTCCTAGTGAGACATGGCTCTCTCAGAGTTACATATGCAGTAGGTATACGTACGGCGCGGCGCAGTGCCCCCGCAGCCACAGCAGCGCGCGGTAGGCCTGCCAGTGCACGGCGCAGTGGCCGGCGCCCGGCACCGCGTCGCGTACACCATAGTGTCCTAGTGAGACATGGCTCTCTCAGAGTTAAGTATGCAGTAGGTGTACGTACGGCGCGGCGCAGTGCCCCCGCAGCCACAGCAGCGCGCGGTAGGCCTGCCAGTGCACGGCGCAGTGGCCGGCGCCCGGCACCGCGTCCGCGCCGCGCGCCGCGCCCAAAGCCGCCACCGTGCCGCGGACTATACGCGATCTGTGAACGGAGAAATAACATGTTAGTGACAGTTTTTTTTGTGGCGACATCTCACACACGGCCATCCGACCCCTAGCTAGGCAAGGCCTGTATTATGGGTATCGGACAGCTGATATATGTACACAAATACATAGATAGATGCATATTAATTATAAATATCAACACCCAAGACCCGAGAACAGATATCTGTATTTAAACAAATATCTGCCCCAGCCGGGAATCGAACCCGGGACCTTCGGCTCAGTAGTCAGGGTCACTAACCACTACACCATTCGGTCGTCTTAACAGTGGTTTGGGCTAATATGCCACAGGTAATAAAACGGTTATAATTAAAACCATACTATAGTGTGCAGCAGTATATTTTTACTGCGTTGCTGTTGGTGCACGTAATTGGCCATGCTACCAATTTATGATATGTATTTTTTATAATTTATTTTGAAAATATAGACAGGGTGTCCACTCAGAATGCTCCAAAAAATTCCCTGACTTTTCCCTGACTTTCCCTGACCGTTTCAGAAAATTTCCCTGACCAAAGATCAAAATATAAACCTAATTTAAGTAATTTGAAGACGAAATCTTGATTTCAAAGTTTTGCGTTCATTGGTTTGACACTTATTAAAACTCGTATATATATACAGGGTCGGCAAAAATGGTAAGAGGAAAGTATAGCACTTAACACACACTAACCTTCTTCAACTTTTAAATATTATCCAGTCTCCATGATTTTTTAGGATATTTAAGACACAATAAATTACAAGGTTTATAGTTTTTTTTTCTCTAAATTTGCTATAGATTCAAACTTATAGGCACCTCAAGCAACGCAATTCTTCTGATTAAAACTGCGCCGTTAAACAAAAACAATGTTTTTTTAAATCGAAACCTACAACTCTAGAATATATCAATCTGAAGCGATTGCCATAAAAATCAAAAAGATTTACTTTAATTTACTCGGTGAATAACGATTTCTCCTGAAATTTTATCAAGGAAAGTACTTATGTCAGTCACGAGCTGCATTTATCTCTATAGCACCCGGGCCCTGGGGCATGAGTACACAAACGATAGCAAATGTTTTACTAAATACCTATTTCTCGAGGTTCTCTTAGCCTTAGGTCATTCTCAACAACTTTTTTGTGCAAGTATTGAAAATTTCCGCAAAAAAAATGCATCCGCCTTGCAGCAAGTTGCTATACTGCCTAGTCTGACCAAAATTAGACCGATTACCATCGATGTACAAATTGAAACCGAAATAGAAATTGAAACAGAACAATTGTTTTTGTATGGCTCTCTCCTGTATGACAAAGTTGTTAGTTGTGTAAGTATTTTTTAATGAAATTTGATTAAACATGCAGTACAAAATATAATAAAGTTTGTTTTGCTCTGCTAAATTAGTAAAAAAATATATGATTGATTAATAGATGCCGCGCGGAGGCAGCGTATGCGGTCTCTCTGACGCATATAATAATAAGCGAATTGAGAAACTCCTCTTTTTTTCAAAGCACCAACAAAACGTTATTTTTTATCACAAACTTCTAAAAGTATTTAAACTAAATTTGTTTTGATTGGTGAGATGAGTCACCCTCTTTTGCATCAATCTGGATATACGGGACATAATTTTACCAGCTGAGTCTTGGATCCATCTAATCTTTTGGAATTCCTACTATTTTTTTCCATCTGTCATATTTTATTAATTCACGTAGATTTAAAAAACTTAATCGTATAATTATTATATAATAGGATCACTCAAAAATATTCCAAAACTAAATGAGATTTTATTTTATGACTTATGTATTTCACGTAAAAAATAAGTATTACTAGTAAAGGAAAGTACTAAAAATTATGCTAGAAAAAGGTAATTTTTCCCTGACTTTCCAGGTGGCCCATCAATTTCACTGACTTTCCCTGACCAACTAGAGCTTCCCTGACTTTTCCCTAACTTTCCCTGACTTTCCAGATAGTGGACACCCTGATAGACCATTTTAAGAAACTAATTTCGTTATTTTTGATTTTTAATCATTACAACTATTTTTAATATAATTTTAAAATTTGGCCGGCTGAATGGATGTATGACGTCACAGAACGTACTAAAATATTGGTGCCTTTGCCTGCGCCACAAAAAAAGCATGTGTCACTTAACGTCAGTGAGCTAGAATGTCATTGTCATCTGTCATCTAACTCTTAACCTACAAATAATACTCTGTGAAGCAATAATACTCACTGAAGAAATACTATCTCTGTTCTTGTTGTCATCGTAGTATCCACTGGTTATTATTTATTCGTAGTAGAGATTCAAAACAAGGTAGAAAATAAATAAATTAAATCAATAAAAAGAAATAAACACACGGGCACCTACTCTGTGCACACGGGTGACACGGGCTGTGAGGTTCACAGAGTACATGAGGTTTGCGTTTATTGACGTTTGACGTTTACTTTTGTTTTGTAGGCAAATGCATTCTGTGCATATGTCCTAATCAGTATGTATATTATACTCTATGATCCTAATGTGTCGTCATAGAAAGGACAAATGAAGGTTATTAGTTTTTATTGAATAATTTAAAAAATAGAGACCTAATTTAAAATCTGATGACCAGAAATTGTACTGGAAGCATATTCCTCGAAACGGTTTTAAGCATTTCATTCTTGTTCAAAAAGTTGGCATGGCCAATTTATTACTGCGTTGCTATTGGTCCTAACAATGACCCATCTCATTCAGTCAATATCGGAAATGTGCGAGAGATATTGTCAGTAGTAGTATCTATTCGTTGGTAATTTTTTTCAACTATATATTCAATCAAGGCAAATGTCATAGGCATTTGGACCAATAATACCAATACTAATTTATATGAAAGCACCTCATCTCTGCCATCTGTCGGATAGCTTCAGTCACGACGGCGACACCCAGATCACTGCTGAAGAGACTGTCGTATTCACTGCATTCATCTTCGTCTGTAACAAAGGCGCATAGTATTTATGTTATTTTAGAACTCATATACAAATGATACACACTTTTCTTATATGACAATTGAAAATTGTGCTCCTCATACAAAAGTTTCACGAATTTTCAAAGGCGTAGACCAAATATTTTTTCAGAATAAGCCCCTGAATAATTCCCTGAGCCTATAAAAAACTAAATGTTTACCCTTGGAAGTATCAAGTTCAGGCACGTCCAGTCGTAAAGCGTCGTTGAGCTCCAGAACAGCGCTTTGCAAGTCCCTGATCGGCTCCAGAATAGCCGATAATTCGTCGATCTGCATCGGCGTGAGTATCTGGAAACATATTTATAGATCAGTAAATTTCTGTTTTTTCTAGTGTATGTAATGTTTTCAGTATATGTACAATTTTAATGTATTTTTTGTGGTGTTCTTAGTCAGTCTTTGCCTACTGGAAATGAGCTTTTTTTATTACAGAGGTGATCCGTTTGTCATGTTTACATAAAAAATATGATCATTGGACACCATCATCTAGTTATAACTTGTTAGATATGTTGTTTAACCGTCGGCGCAGCGTGAAGACCCATCCGGATGACCTCTGTTAGTTGTCTTCCAAGCCCTAACTTCGTGCCATCGTGTCAGCTGACAGGTCTATATGCTGACATTAACTATCTCGGCGTACTAGGTGATACATTACAGTATATCTGACGTATGCACGAGCCGAGCAGGCAGTGCGCTGTAGGGCGATCACGAAAAACAGAGCTAATATATAGAATCGAATGCGAGTGCGACTATTTTCAACTTGACAGCACTTTCGAACACTTTTTACCTTTCGAATAGAATAACCACAGAGTACATAATATTATTCTGAGAATGACCTATGGAATGATAGCTGTCAAACTTTCGCAAATCTATACACCGCCATTTTGTTGTTGACAAGTTGACAGCACTTTCGAATAGTCGCACTCGCATTCGATTCTATACCTTAGCTCTGTTTTTCGTGATCGCCCTACTGATAGCTCGCCGGATGTACTGTCTCTGTGTGCCGGGCGGTACATTACCAGCAGGCAGTCCGCTGAGAGCTCCCCGGATGTACTGTCTCTGTGTGCCGGGCGGTACATTACCAGCAGGCAGTCCGCTGAGAGCTCCCCGGATGTACTGTCTCTGTGTGCCGGGCGGTACATTACCAGCAGGCAGTCCGCTGAGAGCTCCCCGGATGTACTGTCTCTGTGTGCCGGGCGGTACATTACCAGCAGGCAGTCCGCTGAGAGCTCCCCGGATGTACTGTCTCTGTGTGCCGGGCGGTACATTACCAGCAGGCAGTCCGCTGACAGCGAGCCGGATGTACTGTCTCTGTGTGCCGGGCGGTACATTACCAGCAGGCAGTCCGCTGAGAGCTCCCCGGATGTACTGTCTCTGTGTGCCGGGCGGTACATTACCAGCAGGCAGTCCGCTGAGAGCTCCCCGGATGTACTGTCTCTGTGTGCCGGGCGGTACATTACCAGCAGGCAGTCCGCTGACAGCGAGCCGGATGTACTGTCTCTGTGTGCCGGGCGGTACATTACCAGCAGGCAGTCCGCTGAGAGCTCCCCGGATGTACTGTCTCTGTGTGCCGGGCGGTACATTACCAGCAGGCAGTCCGCTGACAGCGAGCCGGATGTACTGTCTCTGTGTGCCGGGCGGTACATTACCAGCAGGCAGTCCGCTGAGAGCTCCCCGGATGTACTGTCTCTGTGTGCCGGGCGGTACATTACCGGCTAAGTACTCAATATAAACCATCTTCTTTCTTCAAAGCCTTAAGTACTACCAATCACTTTTTCAACATCACCAAAGGTTAACTGGTAGAAAATGCTGTTAGCATTAAGTTCGCCTTTGTACCAATTTACTTTGTGCAATAAAGAATTTAATATAATATATACATTACCGGCGTGGCGGTGAGCAGCCGCACCAGGCGCGGCAGCAGGCGGTGTTGCGGCGCGCGGCCGCCGAACACCTGCCGCTCGAGCTCGTCCGCCGCGGGCACGGACGCGGCGCGCTCCCAGCTCCGCGCCGCCGCCACCACCAGCAGGCAGTCCGATGATAGCGAGCCCGATGCGCCGGATTTCTCTGTATGAACGAATATGAATTTATTGACAAACAATCAAATGACGACCGAATGGCGTAGTGGTTAGTGACCCTGACTACTGAGCCGATGGTCCCGGGTTCGATTCCCGGCTGGGGCAGATATTTGTTTAAACACAGATATTTGTTCTCGGGTCTTGGATGTGCCCTTAAAATGGCAATAGGCCCGCCCCCTATTACATTGGGACTAACATAACACTCTGGCGAAAAGTGGCGTGAGTGCGTGTTTTTTTTTTTTTGACAAACTGTGTATAGTGTACATCAGTAAAATAGTTAAGGTCATGACCTATAGGTTGTATGTGCTATAGGTTCTCTGAGAGGAACGTTATGACTAAACGGGAGGTGCTTTTATGAAAGTAGGAACCATCAAGAAAACTTTGCTTTTCCGCGATTTATGCAGCTCATACTCAATTTAACACTTTGTAACTTCTCTATGAATAAGATGGTAAGTCTTTATCACACCAAGTACAACACGACGTACCATAGTCGGAGTCAGGGGTGGTGCATTTGTGAAAGTAGGAACCATCAAGAAAACTTTGCCTTTCCGCGATTTATGCAGCTCATACTCAATCAAACACTTTGTAACTTCTCTATGAATAAGATGGTAAGACACCAAGTTTAGAATAGAATAAATCTTTATTCAAAGAAAACAACTTATGTTATTACATACATCCCACAAAACCAAATGTTAATATGGTTTGACTGTGGGTAAGGAGTCGCACTACATAACAAATTTATCATAGCTTAGTAGCACATATGCAAATTTATATATACCTAGCTTACATTATAGTTAAATAAGTACATTATAGGTAAATAAGTTTATCCTAAACACGACGTACCATAGTCGGAGTCAGGGTAGTCATTGGACAGCATCATCCTCTCCAGCGGCTCCAGCTCCCGGATTAGGGAGATGCCGGCGCGTCGCACCACCGCGCACCACCAGCCGCTCTCGTACTCCGGGACCTATAATTTATTTTTATTTAACTCTACTTTATTGTAGAAATATTACAAATAAAAGTACAAAGGGTGGACTTAATGCCAAAAGCATTTTCTGCCAGTCAACCCGCAGGAGGTAGAGGGGTAGGTAAAACCTCACGAAACATCACGAGGGGGAGGGGGGGTCTCGTTTAACATCACGTGTATAAATTTTTTGAAAAGCGCTAGGTATGAACCTGAACCGAAATTTTGAACAGCGCAAAAATTTGAACGATTTGTAGTATGATCTTGTTGACTCGGATAGGATTTATAGGATTAAAATAATAAATTTTATTGCAAATACACATAAATATTTTTCAATTCAAAACGCAATTTTCGTTATATATTTTCTAGTCAAAAATAGCCTTTTTTCTAGTCAAAAATTTGACTTTGACTTTCCAAAAAAATACACGTGTTCCAGAGGGGGGGAGGGGGGGGTCGTCCCAAAACTTACCAAATATCACCAGGGGGGAGGGAAGGGTCAAAAAATGAGAAAAACGACCTCACGTGATTAATGGACGGTCCCTAATAGGGAATATGCATTATTTTTTTTGTATTCTTATTCGTTAGATTTACATTGCTTTATTCTAGTATAAATAAATTCAACTCCAAAAAAAAGAAGTTTAAGGTATTTTAAAGAAAGTTAAAAAATTATAACCGACACGACCACATTAAACACACAAAACTTGTGTGACGTCATCACCTCGTTATTCAGCTCAGAGTAATGAGTTTCTCCAGTCGCGCCGACGCCCAGTTCTATGGGCATAGATTATTCTGACAGTATATCAACATTGTTTACGTCACATTCGCTCTATGAAAAGGCATCATGTTTTAAAGATTTGAATTTACGAAAGTTTTTTTGTACTTTTCAATAATTAGTTACTCGGTAAAAAATTAATTATAATCAAAAATATTGATGGAGGCATATTTTTGAAATAACGTAGTCTATTAAAAATAATATTTGAACTTTATTTGAACCGCTTGCATATTCCCTATTGGTTTACTATACCACTCTAGTTATTCCAAAAACTTGAATAATGGCACCATCCGTCGGCAGCCGAGAATGCAGCCCGCCACAAACACACCAAATACAATAGTCTAAATCCCACATACATTTTCATTCCAGTAGCATTTGAAACCACGGGAGTGTGGGGAGAGGAAGCGAAGCGGTTCATTAAACAAATCGCTCGCAGGTTGATAGAACGCGGCCAAGACCGACGCTGCCTGGCGTACCTCACCCAAAGGTTATCCCTGGCGATACAAAGAGGAAACGCAGCCAGCATTATGGGTACCTTTGGGTGGGGTGCAACAGAAGAGCGCCACCAACATTTGTAAATATATACATCTAGTTAAATATAAGTTTTCTATTATTAGTTTATTTATCGCAGTGTAAATTATAATTTAATAATGTATTGAAACGTACATGTTTGCACACCATGAGGCCGAGCGGCTTCTGCAGGCCCTCCATGTACTGCATACACCAGCTGTACAGGTCTGACCAACACCTGGAAAAGTATAATTCTGAAATTTATTTCAATTCTACAAAATATTATAAACGCCAAAGTTTTTTACTAAGAATGGTTTGATGTTTATTACTCTTTCAGAGGAAAACTTACCCTGGATTACCAAATACGCAGTTTTTATTCCAGAACTAGCTGTTCCCGCGGGAATTCCGCGATAAAAAGACTATGTGATAATCCAAGGTGTAAGCTAAATCCATACCAAATTTCATTAAAATCGGTTCAGCCGTTTAGACGTGTAGGGGTAACAAACATACCTACACACACACGCACATACTCACAATCTTTCGCCTTTATAATATTAGTGGGATGATCACGGGAAAGATTGCAAGCAGCTTGGTCTCCGCCGCCCCAGGTACCAGTATATCTGATAACAACACTCACGCGACGTTGACGGCACCGTAGCTTAGGCGGTAGTGAAGCTGCTTCCGAAGCTTGGGGCTGCGGGTTTGAATCCCGCCCAGGGGAAACATTCGTGTGATGAGCACTTGTGTTTGCCTTGTGTCTGGTTGTCGTAGATATACCAGACCCCTTAGCATGAATTTTCATCGTGAACTTGAAGTAGAGTTCATCGAGTAATTTTGTATGAAAACATGAACAGCGTCCCTGGCGGTCGGTAGCAGAACAAAAATTTCCCTACAAAATTCATTGAGTAATTTCACGTCACGTTCACGATGAAAATTCATGTTAAATATCCAGCTGTCCGTCACCCATAACGTTTATTTATTTACTTGTGTATGAGGGTCACGTGGTGCGCGGGCGGGGAGCGCGCGACCAGCCCCCGTATTATGTATCTCCGAGTGGGGTTGGTTGGTATAAAATGGCTGACAACTTAAAGCATCATTAATTAACAACTTTTTACTGACTTATCTGATTTCACAAACGTTTATGTTGAATGTAAGTATATATTGTTAGGCTTCTTGCATATTTCTTTCACTAAGATTTTTGGTGTTTTCGGTTTATAAGTCTCTAAGTTGATACCAATTATCACCGGTCGCTAACTCTCGTGCGCCGGTACATCTGACAACAACACTCACTTGTGCATGAGGGTCGCGTGGTGCGCGGGCGGGGAGCGCGCGGCCAGGTGCCTCAGCCGCGCCTGCACCGCGCCCAGCGCGCACTCGCCGAGCTCCCCCGCCGTGGCCGAGTCTCCGCCGCCCCACGTGCGCCGGTATATCTGGGTGGGAGAAAAAAAGGTGTGATTAACACAGGAATAGCAACAATAAATTGCCTCAATGTACATATTTCAGCGTTTATGCGTATCTAAAAGCCAGTCCACCGCACCACGCTCTAAACGCAAGACACTATATTTCTTGTATACAACAACAGTATACAGTGTACGTACAGAGAGTGCCTTCCACACGACGGGCGGCGGGAACAGGCCGACGGCGAGCAGGCGGTCGCGGTACGCCTGCGCCGAGTGCAGCTGCGGCAGCGGCGGCGGCGGCTCGCGCGGCGCCACAGAGCGCCACGATACTGACGCGTTTAGGGCACTGCCTGCGGGGGACAGATAAATTGTATAAAAGAGGTTGGGCAAAAATGTATGTATAATAATGAGTCATGTATGTATAGATATGGGTAAATAAAACCAATCACGTCAGATCACGTCGCACTTAAATCTACTGGTTTCAATGCATGGTTATTGTGTTTTATTGCGATAATATCATAAATAAAGTTGAAAAAGTAAAACAAAAACACCGTATTGTGGTAAGCAGTGGTAAGTCTTCTAAAATCCCTATACAAATAACACATGTTTGGATGGCTATATCTCCGAACGGACAACTATTTTGAGGAGACTTCCATAGTAACTATTGATTGGGATAATATACCCAATTTAAAAAGTAATATCTGATCTCTGTATACCAAAATGCCCATTCTGCTTTTAACAAAGCCTTATGTTTGCTACTGTCTATCAAAGCGGGATAAGGCAGCGGATCGAATATATAAACTTCGTTCGTGAAATTCTATTGGAGGATTTTTGCTCACAGCTTTATTAAAAGGAATGCAAACGACAGTTTCTTCATACAAACGTTGTCCCCTGTTCCCTCCCTGGATAATGCCACTAGAGCAATGAGTTTTTTTTATATTATATTTAATTATATTTAGTCTATCGTGACCTTTTTGTCTAATATTAATTACAAAAAAAGATATGAACCTTTAAAAACCAAGAAAATGGGACAGATTTTCCGCTGTGTTTCTTCTTCCATAAAACAAATTTTACGACATTATATTAAAAATGAAAAAAAAAACAGGCACCTAGCTTATACTTTTTTCTAATTCATAATGAAAGAAGTAATTAAAGCGATGGAGTATTGGAGGAGAAAACAGGGGACTACGAAACGTCGATTTTGTGTAATTTTCCTAAGTATTTTAGGCCCTAGCTGTAGCTGTCCCTGTCGCGCTCTACGGGGAAGGTTCGGGCATGGCGCGTCAGCAATACATCTATGGAAAACCTAGTTTTGAATTCACGCGCTCGTTTGCATCGGTCTTAATCACCTCCGCTTCAATGGAAAGGCAGCCTAACTTTCAAGTCCTGCAATTATTATCCCCTACACATGCAGTGTAGTGGAAGATATCAAATAAACAACCGAATGACTGTAGAATGACAAGCACGGAACATAACTCACTTGTGATGATAGTTTCCCCATCCGGTTGGCTCCACAGCGCCCAAATAACGTTGGTGCCCTCGCCATAGCCCACCGAGTAGTCCAGGAGATCCAACTGTAAATACACAATACATGTTATAGAATTTAGATTACTTAGAAAAAAAAATCAATTCAAACAAACGTATTTTAACCATTATAGAGCTTCCACTATGTTATTGTATTTTAGACGTTTCCTTATGTCTGGTAAGTAAAGTTAGTTTTCCTTTGCAGTCATCAAATATGTATGGGATTTCGAATGTCAAAAAACCAATAATATAATGGACAGAGTATAGTATCGCTGACTGTTACAGTTTAGGTTTTAAATTCGAGTTTCGGCTTGAGAATATACATACGTATTTGTTTTAAATTACTATTGTTGTTTACCTGAGGCCCGTAAATCCTGCACACTTGTGCGAACTTGAGAGCGCCGGCACCATTGTCATGCATCCTCATGACGACGAACTCGCTCTCGTCAGGGAACGACAGGTACGCCACCAGGACCACGCCGCCGTCCGGAGCCGTGGCCTTCTGGAGCATGTGGCCGTGGGCTGGGGAACAGAGGTTATGTTGTAGTGAACAACAGTATTGTATACTATTTATTTATTTATTTTTATTTACACACACACATTGTAACATAACAGGAACACAAAACCCAAATCGTTAAAATAATAATTTAACATATAGCACTCACTTTCATACTTCTCTCTAACATTCCCTTACATACATTCATCAGCGAACTCATTCTATCCACTATGTACTGTTTATGTGTCCCTGACAATCGTGTGCCTAAACACGCGACAAAAATGAAGCGATGAAAAATGATGAAAAATGTTCAATAAAACTTACTGCCTTCTGGATAATTTGATACTCTCCTCTAACGTGGTGACCCCGACGTGATGCAGACAAGTATGTTAGTGTAAATTGTGCAATAAAATAATAGTTTAGGATTGGTTTTAACAGCATGAACTACAGTAGGAGTAGGATATAACTCCCTAATCTGGACCCCAGATTAATTGGTAATCGCTGGTTAACCCGGGTAAAATATGCAAAAGTTCATTAAATTTCGCCTTCACGTCCCACCGGCTGAAGACTTATGGGTCCCCGAGACGATCAAGTCGACTTGACAAGTCTACGTGCTTGAAGTGAATATTGATCGTTTACAGCGTTAACTTGACAAGTCCCGTCAATATATCTACGGGCTTGACCATACTTGACAAAAAATTTGATTGACGGCACTTGCACTTGATGCGACTTGACGCGACTTGACAAGTTTTATACATTAGCGTTCATTTCACTCACGTGGCGGCCTCGGCCGGGGCTGCGCGGCGAGCGGCGGCGACACGGCCGCGGGCGCCCCGCCCTCGTCCAGCGGCCAGGCGCGCAGGCTCGCGTCAGCGCATACGGCCACCGCCCACGACCCCGTCAACACCACGCCGTACGTCTCGATGCCGTCGGGCTTGCCTCTGCGGAGATGAGGAATGTAAGTCAGTCGTAGTTGTCATGTTGCTGGGAATAGTCTTCTCGGCTGTTATGACTTATATTTGATGTTCCATATTATCAAAAGGAAGCCTATACGGTATAGTGGATGATAAAGAGCCAATGATGATGATAATGATGATTGTCGCAAATAAATATATCTTGAATCTTGTCTCGTTGAAAGCTCGCGGGAAATGGTAGTTGAATATATATATGACAACCATACACAAGGAAAACACAAGTGTTGATCACACAAATGTTTGCCCTGGGCGGGATTCGCACCGCCCAAACATCAGAAGCAGCTTCATTATCGGCTAAGCTACGTTGCCGTCAAACAAGAATAAACTTATTCAAGTAAGAATAGCCTGACAGATTTGAAACCAGCTCTCACCTGAGCGCGCCAGTGATCCCGGACAGGAACCGCGGCACAGTAGACTCCCTCTTCAGCTGGTAGCTGACGGCGGCTCCGGCCAAGGGCAGCTTCACCAGCAGCAGCCCGCCCTCGCCGCCGTAGCCGAATGCTAGAGCGAACACCGCCTCGCCGTTGTCGCGCAGCATTGAGGCGCATGTGTGCGCCACGCCGACACCTACAAATTATATAGGGACATCTCATACGGCCATCCGACCCCAAACTAGGCTCAGCCTATAATATGGGTATCGGACCGGGACCTTCGGTATAGCAGTCAGAGTCACTAACAACTACATCATGTGTCTATAAATACTTAATAGGGGATGGCTCCATTCCAAGGTTGATAGTTTCCTAAGATACTAGTGCACTGTGTTTTGCTGGTTGAAGTTGTTACCAATTTCTTTACTATGTTTTCCTTGTTGCCTATTTCTTTACAATGTGCTTCTTGCAATTCACTTATTTAATGGAATACTTAACTAATAATAAATCAAGAATCTTACTTGAATTTGAATATTGATTCAGAAGAAAATAATTATTAGGATTGTTCAATGACGATGTATCATGGAATATGGAGGGTGTTGTGGTGCTCAGTGATCCAAAGGTAGCCTGAAAGTTGAAGAAACATTAATTAATTCACAGTAGGCATACAGTGTTTTCAGTAGTTAATCATTATGATTATCAGCTAGAAAGATAGGTAGAGCCTACAGTTTGCTATCACTCTTGAAAATACATTCTAGTCAGTATCACAGTTAAAACACCTATTACCTATGCATTTTGTATGCAGGGACCTATAAACCTTTAATCAATTTCTTAGCCAATACAAATAAGATATATCCATTGAACACACAATCAAGTGGTATATGTCTATTACCTTTTTGTCCAGCACATCTGGATGAGGGAACACCAGTCGGTGAACGGAGGAGACTGTGGCGGCCAGGATTACCACCTCGCGTGACATTGGTCTTTCCCAGACTGACATCCCGTTCAAAGGGGGGGTGCCTGGAGCCACTTTGCATCTCAAGTTGGCTCCCGACAGGTTGATGTCCAAAGATGCTTCTGTGAGCTCTATAGCATCTGGTGTGGTTTGCCTGCAAACATGTAAATTATAAGTAATCATAGTTTTTCTTAATACTTAAATCTGCATATATCCACTATGGAACATCCAAACTGCACAACATGTTTAAATTGTGAGCGGAACTTTTGTTCAATGTTTGTATTTTGTCTAGCAATGTTGCCAAACACTTGCAATTTATGTCTACTGGATACACAGATTTAGTAAGATTATATTCAGTTAATATATTTTAAGAGGTTTACCAGTATATGAATCTGTTTCTTGTACTGGCTTTTTTTGAGTCCTGGTACCAGTAACCACCAGCTTTTGCTGGTAGTTTGATGTCTTGTAGGGTGCTGTGTGTTCCTCCTGAAACATATTCACAAGATCAGAAATCTTAATCAATCAAATTATAATAAAAGGAAACATAATCTAATAAAGGTTATTTATTTTTAGAAAGGCTTAGTTGGGAATATTTTTGGATGGAGTTTTGGTCTGCCTACATGTTACCTGCCTTCTTGCAGGTTGTTGTTATATTTATTGATTACGAAGTGTTACTAGATACTGCATGAAACTGGTAAAGTCTTGAATATAAATGGTTGTCATTGTATCTACCTACATAATTATAATTCATCAATACATTGCAAATCTTGTGGTACCCCCTTGACCTCATGGTGAGGGTGGTTATGAAGAACGTACCTTCTTGGTGGGCGGTATGTTCAGTTATCAAACAGCTTTCTTGTATTATACATAGATGTCACTATCCCGCAAACTACATCGCGGTATTAAGTTATCTTATATGTTAATGACCCATTGTAATATATCAATAAACCCTGCTTCTACTAAACTTGTGACTAAACTTGGTCCGTTTTATAACTATATCCCTAGTGAGATAGTAATGAATCGCTTTCGTATAACTATGTTCAGGTATACATATAATCATATCCCTAGGGATATAACTATATTACGGCTATAACTATCTTACTGCGACAGATACATACTTCTAAGTCTGTCTGTCTTGGCCTTAGGGCCCTATTTAGATGATGAAAACTTTTGCTTAGGGTAAATAAAGAATACCAAGGTTATTATTACTTACAAAGAGTACAGGCACGTAATTCACAGATTTTACCATTTTATATTGACTATTTACCTGTGTTCAGTACGACTTCTTTCCATTTCTCAGAATTATAATGGTTTGGAGTGATTTCTTTGAAAGAAACCGGTATAGCTTCAGCAAACTCCATTGTTGTTTATTTAATTAATCGTTTTAATTTAACACAGTACCACTGAACTTTCACTCATATGAACCCTTTGCACATAGTAAATCTATCCGACACCTAAGATAGATTATGCATTTAATAGATGTTTTACTTTTTATTTATTTCATAAAATATCTTGTATTCTTTTGAGGTTATTTTTGAAGTATTATTTTGAAATTTGAAATAGAATGAAGTTTTTAGTTCTGTTTCGATTTCGTTCACTCAGTGTCACAGACAAAAAGTTATTATTTGAGGATTGTTCGTATTCATAGTCTACTTCCGGTACTTCATTGGTTTTAATATGTACTTGGCTATTTGTATTTGTTATTAAGCTTCACACCGGCCATTACAGACCGGCCAAACGAACGCCAACGAACAGGTTTCGTTGACCTTCGTTGCTCCAATCTGCCCTGTATTATGTATGATAAATATATGTACAAATGTAATACAGGGGCGCGGGCGCCACTTTTCAAAATGTATGGCCATAGCGAGGGAACGTTATTATTCTGAGACCATTGTTCATGACCACTGCTGCACTGGCCACCCAAAGAGCTTTCCCGAAACGTTAAGGTGGGTATAGACACAAAGCAAATTTGCTTGGTGGGTATAGATAGATGACAACATCACTGAGGAAAAAAACACTTCGTTACAACATTTTGTTGAGAATTTCTGTGTAATGTAACGTTCTTACGAATGGTACAATACAGGCAAAAGCGATAAAAAGGTGTACTCACTTTTAATCCTCTTTTTCATTTGCGTCTCAGAATAATAACGGTCTCGTAAAATTACTCTGTGGTATTAAAACTGTCAAGTGTCAACCACACAATTAAACAACCATAGACTAGAATTAAACAACAACAAACAAATGTGATCACCCGCGAATAGTAAATAATTCTAAATTAAATTTTGTAAAACAATGTTTGTCCTAGCTGAAATGAAAGATGTTATACGTATAGAACCTGAATATTTTCATCAAAGTCTAACAGAGTCTATAACCACTTTGTTAAATAGAAAACTTGCAAATAAGGTATTCATAACCTATATTACATTGAATCCGGCATTGGAACTTAGCAAATAATTCCTATTAATCTGACCTTTTATTTCTAGGTAGTTCTGAATGTTGGATTATGTATAGCTTTATTTGATATAACGCATATAGGAGACTCGCACATATTCCCTGGAGATGGGTCGTCACACACAGAGGTTAAATTTAGGTATATTGTATTTAGGCCGTTTGTAGAAGAAATACTTATAGGAAAAATAAGAAGCTGTAGTAGAGAAGGTGTACATGGTAATTTTTTATAATTATAACTATAAATCACAATAATTGCTTATTCTATTCTATTCTCTGTGGGGGTGTAAGTACCTGCACCTGGCTCTCTCGAGTGGAACCTTTGTGCATATCCCCAAGGTCTAAACTGCCTTCCTAAGCTTGGACCATTTCCCACCACGCTGGTCCACTGCGGGTTGGTGGGTTCACATATCTAGATGTGCTAAATCTAGATATGCAGGTTTCCTCACGATGTTTTCCTTCACCGTAAGAGTGATGGTATACATTGTACTTAAGTTAAAAGAAACCATTGGTACATGTCAGTGGCAGTGGGATTCGAACCCGCATCTCTTGTATGAGTAGCGGGCCCTTACCCGACTGAGCTACCACCGCTCCGCAATTGCAATTGCTTATAAACATTCCCATCTGGATCAATTTGGGGGAAAATAAGGAATGGTTTAGTATCATAATTACATAGATGTCTAACTTGGCTTGAAGTCACTCAACAACTTTTATTATATGTATTTATTTCAATCTCTGAATAATATTCTGTAATTTTCAGTCACCCTTGGATTCTTTGACGACATACTAATACCAGTGAATGCTTTACAACATCCGTCACGCTTTGATGAGACAGACCAGGCATGGGTTTGGGAATATCCAAAAGAAGACGGGGAGACACATGACTTATTTATGGACTCAGGTATCCCAATATTTCTGTCAAAATCAAAATAAAATACTATTATAAGGACTACAAGGTTTCAATTTATTCTTCCAGGTGAATCAATACGATTTCGCGTCACTAGTGAAGCTTTCGAAGAATGCCTTCCCAGTGGTCCACCGGGCTCGGAGTGTGCTGTACAAAGTGTAGCACCATACAAACTTATTGGAGGAATCAACGAGCCTGGGCTCGGCCTGCTGCCGTGGTGGGAGACCCCAGAACAAGATGATGAGGAGGAACCTTCTAACGACGAACAAGAAAACACTGAATAAATATTCATCAACAACATTTATTTGTTTTTTTTTTACATTTTCTTTTGCTTGTATAGTATAATAACAACTTTTAATATATTTTCATAAATAGATTGATTCTTATTAGCATATTATGTATTATTTAATCAATAATAATAATGCTGTAACAGCCAAAACATCACAATTATAAGTTAAAAATATATGTAGTGTAGGTAGCTTATTAAGACGATCACAAAAGCCAGGAAATTGGGCTTCATCCATACTGGCGCAGGGTCAAAGTAATGTAGAGTAATTAATTATCTATATATGGGAGATGGATCCAATGTTTTTCTCAGCTTGAACTATGCACCAATGTGAATGTTTTATAGCTACACTTATATCTTATTTACATTACAGACCCTCTAAAAAGTATGCTAGAGAGTAAGTTATGATTATAGTTGATGTTTTTCTGTGGACTTAAATAGATTTTTATTAACAAAATATCTTGTTTCGCTAAAACTTATAAGTACATTATTACAAATATGAGGCGTAAGATCTTTTGCCATTAAAATGAGATCATAAAATGTAATCTTCTATAACGATTATTAGTAGTGATTTCCTCGTAGTGGTCATGGACATTATGAGTTTAAAATCTAAAAATATAATAAATTAATTAATAATGCTATAGATACATATTTAAAATTGTACATAATTTTCATATCAATAAATAGAATTATACCTTTGGTATACCTACATATTACAATCATGATGCTATTACTATTGAGATATTGATTAACTACATAAGTAGCTACAAAAAGCACCCATCACTCGGACACTATGCATATCCATGATACAAATTAATATTCATTGTACCACCATTCCTATAATTCACATAAATATAAATGTTTTTGGAACAGTATACAATACTTTTCTATAGATAAAAGCCGCGTCGATATAAATCGAATCTTAAATGGCGGACAGACCCATCCTACTTCTCATTGTTACTGTAGCTCTATCAATACTCCAGCCACCACTTATATGACGCTTGCCATTTTAGATTAGTTTCTTAATTAACGCGGCCTATATCTACAAACTAATACAGATGCAGTGTAATTTGTTACAAGTATTCTTTATCATAAGTAAGTATGTTATCCGAGTTAATCGAGCGAATTAGATGTAATGACAAGCTGGCAATTATAAGCTAACTAATATTATAACAAAACTTGCATAAAACTAACTTTGATTCTATGGTCCTCGTAAATATCACACAATATAAGATATTTTTAGTTTTTTCCCCTAAATTATACTACTATAAACACACGAAGCCTATTACAACTAGGCAAGCTATAGCGACTGCAGTACGAGATTGATATAATTTGAGATAAACATAGATAAAAGTTACAAGAGCCACTTATTATTTTGTATGACTATTAAAAATAATAATGATAATTTTAACAAAAAAATCAGTTCTTATTATTATGTAAGTACATCCCTGTCTCAACTGGTTCGATCGATTTCCATAAACCGTTATGATAACTTTTGCGTGTTTAATTAATGCTTCATTACAACCGACACAAAAAGCCTTTACTTCTCTGCTTCTCCAAAACCTAAGTATTCCTTCAAAATGTCTTCAAGCCGTAGTCTCCCATAAAAAGCTATATTATGATACGTAAGATGCTCTACTTAAACGTGTACAACAGGGGTGTGTTAGTGAAGTGGTGAGCGTTGTTGACATGCGCGATGAGTCTTCCGTCGAGCAGGTGTCGTCCGTAGACTATTGCCTCTTGCTCGTCCTTGGCCAGTCCACAGCTGATGAGCCAGCGCACGAGACAGGAGCCGCGGAACACCCCCTTGTAGGTCCTCATGCGCCATCTGGTGGGCAATTTGATAATTATTGAATATACGTTTAACGTATAACAAATAGGGTATGGGTTTTTTTTGTTTTTAATACGATATGGATAAATTACTTTAAATATTTAAAGATAAAAAGTGGAATAATCACCTTGTGTCCTTTGAGATAGCATCCTTGCAGCGTTCCAGGTGGTGCGTTATGAACTGATCACAAACATGTTTAGTTTCAAAGCTCAGATCTTCAATTTCAGGCAGAACCACAGTCTCTGCTCCAAACCTGTAACATAAGAAAGAACTTTCAATAACACTTCACTTTCAAAAAATAAAAGCATTCTATGTTATTTTTTTAAACCACAGACCAAAATAGAAAAAAAAACCTGCCAAGTGCGAGTCGGGCTCGCGCACAAAGGGTTCCGTAGCAGCAAATATAATTTACAGTTAAATCAACCTATCTCAAAAACTATAAGAGATACTTTGATCAAACCAAAAATCGTTGAAAGAGTTAATTAGCATGCATCACCTCTATTTTTTTTAGAATTTTATACCCCGTAGTTATAAAATAGAGGGGGGGGGACATACTTTTTACGACTTTGAGAGCTGATATCTCAAAAACCGTTCACTTTAAGAAAAATGTTTTTTAGAAAACTTTATATCATTTTAAAAGACCTTTCTATTGATACCCCACACGGGTATGTACATCGAAAAAAAAAAATTCATCCCTCAGTTACATGTATGGGGGGCCCCACCCCAATTCTTTTTTTTACTATTTAGTGTCATATTTTTGTAGCGGTTCATACAACACATATTCCCATCAAATTTCATCACTGTAGTACTTATAGTTTCCGAGTAAATCGGCTGTGACAGACGGACAGACGGACAGACGGACATGACGAAACTATAAGGGTTCCGTTTTTGCCATTTTGGCTACGGAACCCTAAAAAGGCCACAAAAAGTTGTCTATGCCCAAAAAAACTAACCAAAAACCATAGACAACTCACCATTTCTTCTTCAGCATGGCCAGCGCCGGTATGAGGAACTCGTCGGGGTTCAGACCAAAGAGGATGAGCATCAGCAACCCTTGTCCGTAGTTGGCGGCCACGTCCACGAACTCTATCTCCACGTATATGCCTGTTTCATCCTTGTTCATCATGCTCCATGTTGTGTAGGTTATGCCCTGGAATGAGGGAGGGGTTTAGTGAATGGAGGTTGCACTGCGCTTATAGAAAGTCAAACGAATGCTCCACCGGTTAGGCTGGAAATTTGGATCGACACAGTCATATTAGACTAGAAACTTATTATACCGGATTTCCCATATTTATAAGCATTATATCGCTATTAATCCAGCAAGGAGCCTGCATCATGGATTACGCCGCCGCCGTCCTAACCAGAGATCACATAGTTTTTAAGATAGATTTAAAAAAGGCACATTTTTCCTCCTCTGAAAGCATTAAATACTCACAATAAACATGCTCAAGCTATACACGATGACGAGCACGGTGTGCTTGAGCATCTGGCGGCCGCGGCCTCGGCTCTGCTCGGGCGGCAACAGGCCCAGTGAACCCGCCGCGCGGTCTAACTCGTCGAGGTAGGTGCAAGCGCCTTGGCCCGAGCACCGGGACATCTGGGATGGAGGGCAGGCGCAGTCGCTGTGGACGAGGGTTTGTGTGAGTAGAGTATGTATATGTGGGCGTTTTCTGTATTTGCTCAGAATAATAACTTTATTAATTTCTAAACGTAATAATATACTAGTTATGTTCCGAATTTTCTGAACGCATCCTAACCTATGACATTCTATCTAGACTAGAGTATAGACTATGGTTCAATGAGGGTTCAATAGTTCATTTGTAGTCAAGTTCAAAACTAACTTCCTGTAAAATACTGAATTGATTTATACTTTGAAATGTATTACATTCTTGAATTTATGTTAAAGCAGCATTATAATTATTGCCATTCAATTCCAAGCCATAATATTTTAAGATAGTGTTGTAATTAAAATATTCAGAAACTCTTAAGAAATTTGACCTGTCAAGGCGAAGACTTATAGTATGAAAATATTAAAATATATTGTTTTTTTTTATAAAATATATAGGTATTAATGAACTAGTAAAATCATAAAATGAATATTCCCATAAATTGCATTGTTAATAAGTTAACTTAGAATAATTCAGTATTTAATTGACCTCTGTCTATAAAAGGCCGAGGCGGCCATTAGGTTGTCCTCTTTTACCGAAGAACTTGTTGTGTGAATAATATACTGAATCTGAAACTGATCCTGAACTGGTCTTTCATCTTGACTCCCACCATCCCAAGAGAGATATCTGCGACATATACATAAAAAGATTTAGGTGATGTGGTCGGAGATCATCTACGAGTATATTAGGTAACAGGCAGAATGCAGGTTAATTTTGTAGTTGACAAAAATAAAAAAGTTTTGTTTTGTAATGTTGACAGAAAATTCTTGTTTGCTAGCAATAGAACACAGTTCGAACGGGGCTAATATGTGCAAAATAATCTTGTTACTGCCCGGATATTTATATTATTCGACAGTTGCAAAGGTAGTAATAATATTACACAGCTGCTAATTATTTCCAAAGATTCAATTACATCTGCGACTAATTCAGTTTATTTTCATGACTTACGGTGAGGAAGCCAGACTGGCTTAGCCAGTGCCTAATAGCACAGGTTTATTCCTATATTATAAATTTTATATGTATACTCCATACATCTATGTGTATACTATAACCTACTATAAACTGTTATAACTAATCTGTGCAGCGATTCTAACATTTTCGAACCTCCGTTTACGTTGGCTATCGTCAACTGTCACTGTCTAAGGGCCGATTTTTCAATGGTCAGATAAGTATTATCTGAAGAATAAAATTGTTGCTGTCATTGTCTAATACAAACATTCAGATGTGACAGCAACAATTTTATTCCTCAGATAACACTTATCTGACTATTGAAAAATCTGCCCTAAATGTAATTAAAATTTGTTAGTTCCAAAAGTGACTACGTTGGCGCTGTTCTTTTTCCATATGTCTGTGTAGTATCGAATTGCCAAGTTACCCCGTGATAGGCCCTCTGTAATCCGTTGTGTAATTACCATAATTTGTAACGCAAACTGGGCAAATAAATCATATAATATATATTTATATTTTATATTTAACTCACGGCTTAGCCCCGGCAATATCCTCTATATCCGGCGAGTGGCTGCCGAGCTCCGTCTCGCAACTGGGGTTGTTGGAGCAGCATCCGTTGGCAGTGCCATTGACGCTGCGGTTCGGCGACGGCGTGGTCGTTATTGTGCCGTAGCAACCTGATGGAGGGGGGTAGCTGGGTAAATAGGGGGAATAGGAAGTGTCTGTAGGTAGATTTGTATTGTATACAATGTGTTGTTTTTCGAACCCGACAAACTTTAAGGGTGTATTCTACGAGAGATTTAATCGCCACCCCCATATGTGGGATCAAATCTCAATATTCTAGAAATGGCGGCCATATATTCTAATTTACTTGGTTTATATCTTATTTAAATCTAAATACGAATCTGGATCGACGACTGCGGCCTAAGATGCGTTAGTCGCCGTGCGTCACTTTTACCGATTTATCACAGACACACACAATTTTCCCTTAAATCTAAACATCGATACGCTAATAACAAGTCCATGACATACCAAGTCCATTCTGCGGCGAAGGTCGTCGACCTTCATACTTCTAGCGCGCTCGGGGCAGTCAGCGACTGACAACTAAGCTGACATACCTTTCACCACACGCTACCACAGTATTATTCACCGACACGCTATATAATAACAAGTTCATAACATACCAGACGCGGTCGCCCCGTGCAAACAGGGCTAACAGTGGACGGCGAGCAGCGAGCGCAAGGCCTGAGCTGGACGAAGGCCAGAGCGGTTGCTGAAGTCAGGACGGCGTGACGTACTCTCGTGTAGGCCCTCTGTACCACCGGGGTACGGTCGGGTGCAGAGAAACCTGACTCCCCTCTCATAGTAACAATGTTTCTGAAAGGGGTCAGGTCTTTCTGCCCTTTACTGTACCAGGACAACAACAAAAACATACCAAGTCCATTCTGCGGCGAAGGCCCATCAGAGATGCCCTCAGCGTTCTCGACCAGTGTGTCAGTCTCCCCGTGGGACACCTCGGCCGAGAGCGACGCGAAGCGCGCGCTGCGCCGCCGGAACCGCATGTACACTATCAGGCAGCCCGCGCTCACTGGAATATAATGTTGTATTAGAGCAATTAAATAGTTATGAACCTACAACGGATCTCGGTAAAAAAAAAGGAATATATAATATTATCCGTAATACAGTGATTTGTAGGGTTTTTTTGTAACGTACTTTTGTAAATGTAGATAACAACGTGGTGTTCTATTTGAGAGTGATTGTTTTGTTTTGTTTTAGTCATTTATCATCAATACCTTTCTGATTTTGTAAAGCGTAGTTTGTAAGTACCTATGGATATTTGATACTCTTTCACGGGAAAACGGTAGTTTTATTTTGATTAAATTTGGTATATAAGCTGACGTGTATGTAGCAGCTCTGGATAAACATAATTACCTACTTTTTATCCCAGAATTCCCACTGTAAAATTACTAAAGGCCTACGGAGCTCGCTGGCAACATCTACTATATCCTAAATTTAATATAAAGTTTAATGTATTTTGATGATTACACCCATACCTGTAAGACAGAAGACGAGCGAACACAGCCGTATGGCGTCCGTAGCTCTTCCATTGAGATCCTTAGTGGCGGCGTTAGTCACAAGTAGCACGGCCACCATGACCGCGGGCGCGCCCCACGCCACGAACATCAGCACCGGCCACAGCGTCACCACGAAGCAAGGACCGCGCGACTGGAGGTGTAATAATGAATTGTAAATTGATAGATTTACGAAGACCTAACTTAGATGATATGAATAACGCTCTCCTGATATCCTTGAGAGTATTGACTGCCTTGATTTATGAAAACTAGCAAGAGGTTCTAAATTTAAAGCGCAGAAACAAGTGAATAGCGTCGGTGTGGCTTCCGGAGAGCGTTGGTTTGCAATAAACCCGAGTCCGCGTTGTTTTATGGTTTCAATCATACAAAACCCAGTGGCGCCCGACTTGATGTGTCAGTTCTGCGCAGGCGTCACCGTGAATAGCGCCGAGGGACATGAATACCTACTGTAATGTAGAAGAAGTCTGTGATGTAAATCCAACAATATTACCTATGTAATAGGATGCATCGAAATATTACTGCAAGTAGTAACTCAAAGCGTTACTAAAAAAACGTGAAATTTTAGCTTACAACCATCTGTAATCCTAATAACTATAGATTGTAATGATATCAGCTTTGGCGCATACTTTCATATGAATGAATAGGGGAGATTATCATACTTATCTAGTCACGTATATTATGATAACGATAAAATATTATCGTCCACCAAAATATAAACAATTGTAAATAATAAATAGCGTAAATGTTACGTATAGTAAAAGAGACCGATGCTTTATTAATACCTACGATCGATCCAACTTTTTAAATAATCGCGATCGATGCAAGTAAATTCTTATTTTTATATTTAAATATACATAAGCTGGAATGGGTTTGTTTCTTTTAGCCGCTTTCAGATAAATGAATATACTCAACGTGGCGCAGACTGAAACGTTCACTATATTCAGATAACCATCCGCTAAAAACAAAATGCGTCGCCTCTTTTGGTCATATTTCGTGAACCGCACTATACAAGCCATACCAAAGGCCCGCCCCAGATCACGCTCACTGCTAGCAGTAGCTGCAGGCAATAGACTCACCTCCAACATGAGCAGGCCCACAGAGATCATGGCGGTCCACAGCAGTACACTCACCTCCAACATGAGCAGGCCCACAGAGATCATGGCGGTCCACAGCAGTACACTCACCTCCAACATGAGCAGGCCCACAGAGATCATGGCGGTCCACAGCAGTACACTCACCTCCAACATGAGCAGGCCCACAGAGATCATGGCGGTCCACAGCAGTACACTCACCTCCAACATGAGCAGGCCCACAGAGATCATGGCGGTCCAAAGCAGTACACTCACCTCCAACATGAGCAGGCCCACAGAGATCATGGCGGTCCACAGCAGTACACTCACCTCCAACATGAGCAGGCCCACAGAGATCATGGCGGTCCACAGCAGTACACTCACCTCCAACATGAGCAGGCCCACAGAGATCATGGCGGTCCAAAGCAGTACACTCACCTCCAACATGAGCAGGCCCACAGAGATCATGGCGGTCCACAGCAGTACACTCACCTCCAACATGAGCAGGCCCACAGAGATCATGGCGGTCCACAGTAGGCAGGACAGCATGCTGAACACTCGCAGCGCCTGCTGTAGCACGCCGCGCAGCGACGGCGAGTAGCTCAGCTCCGGCCCGCCCCAGATCACGCTCACTGCTAGCAGGAGCTGTGGGGGGTAAGAGTTAGGCATTTAGGATGTTTTTAACAGCATGCGGGATTGCCCCGCACGAGTTCATACAACGCCATGCATCATACGCGTCAACGCCATGCCATGCGTTACAATGAATACTCATTGTAACGCATTGCATAATATGTACCTACGGGAGATACGGGAAAATAGCGTACATCCCGCGTGCGTCGAAATCCACAAGCTGTTAAAACAGCCTTAGTGTTGAATATTATACATACAGTGTTAGGCAAGTTGTGAAGCTATGTATTCATTATTTAGAACCGGTTATCCTATAATTTTCCTTCAAACTAACATAACTTTGATTTTGTAGCTATATCGGGTTTGGAGACCACAAGGGCATAGCGAATTTCGGGACACTACAGCGAAGGAAGGCATAAATATGCTCAGGAATTTGTAATCTGATTGACTACAATCGCTACTTATAAAATAACTTTATATTTGTCATCAAGGCAATGCCGATTATGTAACGCTATTTATAACAATCTTTATCTCGGTAAACTAACGTAACAATTTTATAGCCATTATAATAATATGCGTTATTTATCTAATGACTCCAATGAGTCATCAACATACCTGCGAGGCAAGTAGACACATAGTAAGTCGATGCGGCATTCGCTTATATTTCTTAGTCACAACGAAGACGATCAAAACCCACACTACGGCCACCAGAGCGGCGATGGATACGTCGAAGCCGAAGCGTTTGATTTGCGCCGCAAAGTCCTTGCTCATGGAGATTAGTTGAGCAGACATAAACATCATGGGGGCGGAGAGGAGCGTGCAGACTACCATTGAGGACGCCATCTGATGGGAATAGTGAAGAATATGGTTAATGTTGTACCGAAATAGCATCGATTATAAATGTGTAACAGTCAGACACTATACTTTCTGTCTAGGGTCATCATCCCACTTCGAGCGCGCACTGCGTTAAGACTGTTTTTGTTTGCTCCGTATTATTATTTCTAAAACATCGGTATAATCGATCAACTTGTTTATTATTTCAATGTTAAGTTGTGCCTAATGGTGTAATAGTCTGGATTGCAGTGTTTTTGCAGTGATTTCCTAAGTGATCTGTTCCTAAATAGCGAAAACATTTACAAAAAGTGTCGTTAACCTCATTTCACGTATTTCGCGGTCAAGGCCATTCACTGCAAGGTGCCAGTTGGGATCGCCCATCTCTCTCGCACGGGTACTCGCCTGCTCGCACTCACCACACATCAATCTGCATAGCAACATACGTGGACGGCCAGAATTTGATAAGGATGGAATGTGCGGCATGCAATGGCAAAATCGGCGCATCGGAACTACTTAGATGCATCTCCTGTACAGCATGTCTCCACTACCAATGCGTGGGTATGACACAAGCGTATTACCAGGCCAACCTACCTAACCTTCGCCGCCTGTGGCAGTGTCCCCAGTGCAGCGAGAAAATAAATACGAAGAAGCGCGGCGATAACACGCCCGTGCGCCGTGTCCACAACCTGCCGGGCGCGAGCGCCGCCGGTGCCAACATGGACATGTCGTGCGACGAGCTGTCCGCCCCGGAAGAGCCCACTCCCCCCAAAAGTGCTACTGACACTGAGACTCTTCGTAGCAGCTTCGAAGCATTTCAAGAAAGTGTGTTGCGCAAGTTAGATGTCTGGTTCTCCAAGCATGATTTGAAGATTACCAAAATGTTGGAAGAGTTTGAGGAAGTTAAAAGCGCTATGTCCTTCATGAGCGGTCAATACGACGATTTACACAAAAAAACCGATGAAATGTGTAAGAAGGTGAGCGTCATGGAACACAAACTCGAACAGGTTGAGCAACAAAACTCCCGCATCTCCCAGCTAGAGCGAAAGCTGGACGATATGGAGCAACAGGCACGACAAAATAATGTCGAGATAAGTAACCTCCCGGAAAAGCGAGGAGAAAATCTACTGTCTATCGTCAAGACATTAGGTGACAACATTAATCATCCGCTGGCTCCCCAGGATGTTGTCTCGGTACATAGAGTTCCACAAGCGAACCCAACAAGTACCCAGCCGAAGAATGTTATTGTCAAGCTGGCTACCCGAGAGCTGAAGGACAACTTTGTCTCCGCCGCTCGAAAAGTCAAGGGAAAACTTACATCTGAGAGTCTGAACATACCTGGTTTGCAGCAGAAGGTGTATGTCAACGAGCACTTGACGTTGAAAAATAAATCAATTTTTCGTAAAGCACGAGAAACTGCAAAGACCAACGGATACCGCTTTGTGTGGGTCAAGCACGGCACCGTGCTCGTGCGCGCTGCTGAAACAACCCCCGTGCTCGCTGTCCGCTGTGAGGAGGATCTCACTAAACTCAAACCCCGTATCGCTTAGTTTATTGTGCCTTTTTGTCTATCTATATTTAGTATGTATGCATAACTCACAACTGCTGCACCGATTCCATATATGTCCTATACACTGGTTCATTAATATACACTTATTGCATTTAATAATTATTGTTTTGAGTGCCTTTGCTTTCTCCGATCAGCTACTCAATTTCAATGTGACTTTCAAATACAAAACAAATATTACAAAAATTGCCTATGCTTACACTACACTAATAAGTTATCTCCAAAAAACTATCAGATATGAACTAATAACTAAGAAGTTTGCCTGTGCTCTCAAATATCAAATATATTTGTATGTGTGTATCTATGCTTACTTTAAACAACTACCAAACTTGCATGAACTTATCAAGCCTAAATATCGCTTAAAGCAATTACCACTGAAAACTATTATTGTGTTTTTTATCTTTGTAATTACTGTATTTAAAAAATATACACAAGTTCACATGATAATCTATTATTTAGCTAAGGAATCACTTGTTTACGTTAGGGTGAGTACCAATGGATGAAACCATTTCTATTTACTATCAAAACTGTCAAGGTCTAAGAACCAAATTAAACACACTGTACATCAATATTTTGTCTGAATGCTACGATATAATTGTCTTAACAGAGACATGGTTAATACCGACCATAACGGATAATTTACTCACTGACAGTAGGTACATGGTGTTCCGGTGTGATAGGGACCGCTCGGCTACAGGCAAGAAGGACGGCGGCGGGGTGCTGGTGGCGGTGCGGCGCGGCCTGCAGGCGGCGCGCTGTCCGCTGCGGCCGCCCGCAGCAGCTGACCCGCTGCCCCCTAACATCGACCACGTAACTATTGAACTTCCCTCCAATAAACAAAACAAGCGACACGTTCTCTGTGCAATTTACATTCCGCCTAAACAAGTCTATGACACTTATAACATATTATTTGAACATTTTAAGAACACCCTTATGTCGTCCGACATAGATCTATTTTACATTGTAGGAGATTTTAACTTGCCCACGATCAACTGGGAACTGGATGGACTGCATTCAGTGAAACCTTTTCTGACTAAAGACAGTGGTATCATAGATCGACTCTTCTTGAATTTTGTATCCTTTATGAACATATTGCAACACAATTACTTAAAAAACATCAATGAACGTACACTGGACTTGTTCTGCAGTAACTGTAACATAAAGTCGTGTGAGCCCCCGCTCGGCGCGCTCGTGCCGCCGGACGCGCAGCACCCGCCCCTCCGCCTGCTGGTCCCCATCAACTTGTGCAGCAAGCCCATGGCAAGTCACTCAGCCCCCCGATATAGGTTTCTCGAAGCTAATTTTGCGACAATCAATAATGACCTTAGTTCCATAGATTGGTGCAAAGTGTTAAGTGACTCACCTGTAGATATAGCCGTAAACACTTTTTATGAACATTTGTACAAAATAATAAAAGAGCGTATACCTTGTCGGCCGGTCAAATCAAGCGAATTCCCCATTTGGTTCTCCCGTCCACTTATTCATCTATTTAAAAATAAAAATAAGGCGTGGATAAAGTGGAAGACATATAATAATCCGTCAGACTATGAAACGTTTTCATTGTATCGTACCCGTTTTAAAAAAATGTGTAAGACTTGTTTTGATAAATATATAGATTCTGTAGAAGATGGGTTGCAAAATGATATTAGATTGTTTTGGTCTTATGTAAAAAGTCGCAAAGGCAAATGTGGTGTCCCTGACACAGTAACTTTTCTAGACAAAAGCACCGATAAGCCTGAGGAGGTATGTGATTTTTTCTTGCAATATTTCTGTTCGGTATACGAAAAGAGTAACACAGTCAGACACAATTGCGATATGACCTTTCCGCTCGATAATTCAAGTAATGATATTATTTCTGATTTGACTTTTTCCAAAGACAAAATTATTAAAGCCCTTAAATCCCTTGATGTGACCAAGTCTTCTGGCCCTGACGGTATTCCACCATTTTTCCTTAAGCATACTGCAGAGGTCATCTCTGATCCGTTGACTATTCTATACAACAGGTGTATTCACGAAGGGACCCTACCTCAAATTTGGAAAACTGCTAACGTAGTACCAGTATATAAAAATGGCAGCAAACATAATGTGGAAAACTACCGTCCTATTTCATTGCTGTCCACCTTGTCAAAGGTACTCGAAAGGCTTGTTCACGACGCCATTTATCCTACTTTGCATCCTATCATAATACCTGAGCAACATGGTTTTGTTAAAAAAAGGTCAACTATAAGCAATCTTATTGTGTATACTAACTTTTTGTTTGAAAGTATGGATAACCGAGTTCAAGTAGACGCAGTGTACACAGACTTCTGCAAGGCTTTTGACAAGGTGGACCATGTTTTGCTTATGCGTAAGATTGCCTATAACGGTATACGAGGCAATTTACTGCGCTGGTTTAAGTCCTATGTCACCAACAGAACACAGAAGGTGGTTATAAATGGTTTCACTTCTTCCTCCGCTATCACCGTCTCATCTGGAGTGCCCCAGGGGTCCATTTTGGGTCCACTACTCTTCATTTTGTTCATAAATGATATCCACAAATGTTTTCAACATTGCAGCTACCTTTTATACGCTGACGACCTCAAATTGTTCCGTAGGGTTTATACAGATCAGGACTCACTATTGATTCAACAAGATCTTGACCGTTTGTCTACTTATTGTACTGAAAATAGATTACAGCTTAGCATACCTAAATGTAAAACTATAACCTTTACAAAGAAGAAAAATATAGTAAAATATACCTACAGCTTACTTAACATTCCACTTGAAAAGGTTTCAGATATAAAGGATCTCGGCATAATTTTGGACACTAAGCTTAACTTGGATGCACACATAAACAATATTATTAATAAAGCCTTCCAGCTATACGGTTTTGTAATGCGCACATGCAAAAACTTTAAACGCTCAACTACATACCTAAGTTTATTTAAATCCTTAATTAGGTCTCAATTAGAATATGCCACGCCCATCTGGAACCCCTACTATGATAAGTACAGTGAATGTATTGAATCGGTGCAGCGTAAGTTCATTCGTTCTGTAAATTATAGATGTCATAATTCCAGAATTTCATACCACAACTCGCTTATTAAGTACTCTTTACTTTCCTTGAAAGATCGACGACTTCTTTTGGACTGTATGCTTCTCTACAACGTAACGCACAATAAATTTGATTGTACTTACATCACAAACAATATATACTATAGAATACCCAGTACTTCCCAGCGCATCAGAGACAAATATCCTCATCAATTGTTTGTGACCAACCTATGCAGAACAAATGCAGGCAAGAGAGCTCCATTGTATAGACTAGTGCACTCCTACAACGAGGATTTCCTCGATGTTGACATATTTAATTTGTCTCCTGGTAGATACAAGTTGGCAATATTAAACATTATTTCTAACAAGTAGCCTGCATTTTCATTTAGACGTATGGGATAAACAGTGGTTTAGCTTATATGTTTGAATGAGGATGTAGGATGTACCTACCTAATAATAAATTAGTCAACAGTGTTTATGAAACAACCTTGATGTATTCTTTTATGTTGTTGTTGTAGCAAAAACAGTATCTTAAGTATTTCATTGTGTATGATTTAACTGTGGAAAGCGGTGCTGGTTGTACAATTACCTAATTTTATTTGATCTTTGTTATTTAAGTGCTATATATTGTACAATTGTTTGCTTTTCCCAATAAAATAAAATAAAAAAAAAAATAGGGTAGTACTAAATACAATCCAATAACTTGAACAAAATATATTATGCTGTTGAAAAGACATAACTTTTACCAGATAGGTAGGGATGGTGATACATTTATAACGTAATTTTGAAATCAATATTTGAAAAGATGTTTCTTCATTCTTCAGTTTCTTGCCCTCTTCTCCTAGAATATAAGAGACCCTTTTCTTAACGAATGGGGAGTAGTCATTTTTAGACTTTCGTCAAGAATGTAGTCATTTGACGACGGATAAAAATCTTATATTTGTAACGTTACTCAGTTTATACCTAAGCCCAAAACACCCACATAATAGAACTTACCAGGTCAAGCTCCAACTGATACAAGTTGGAGAAGACGAAGACAGCGGGCGCGGTGGGTATGGAGCCGTAGAGGAAGGCGTACGTGGACAGAGACAGCGTCTCCGACTCGTTGTAGCCGGCGTGCAGCGCGCTCACGCACTCGCGCATCACCACCGGCAGGATTATGCTGGAGGCAATGTAATTGTGGTTGGTGTGAGATTGAAATTAAATAGTTTTAGTAAAAATTAGGAAACTGAGCTCAAATTACTGAGCTGCTGAATAGATATTAGTGGAAGAAATAGTTAATAAGATTTTTTTATCATACAGCCTATTAAATCTCATATCTAAGTTGCCATACAGAAGATAATGAGTATCATCATCAAACTTATTTAGCACCTCTATTTTTCTTTATGTGCCAATGATTTATACTTTGTGATGCTTTATTATGAAGAATTTCTATAAATATGATTAATAACAGTGATGAGTTATATGTATAAGAATAGACCAGACAGAATTATAATTCAATATAAATATTAGAATAATTATTATTGTTCTAAACTTACAGTTTGACCATAATCAGGATACAAGGTAACAGCAATGCAGGTCCCCTTAGCCTGTATATTTGACCAACCATCCGAAGACCCAGTAGAAACAAGGCAGTTGAAGAGAAAGCTTGGCCAAATACCTAAAATAACAAAAACATCATCATTTCAGATATAAAAGGGTTAGCAGGGTTGACTGGAAGAGATCGCGTTGAGGCGATAAGTCCGCCCTTGTATACTAGTCTAGTTTAATTCTCTCCATTTTTTTATTGTTATACCTATGTATATTGTATACAATAAAGTGTTTAAATAAATAAAAATGAGATAAACATAAGCAATGATTGTAGGTCAAAGACACATCATAACCACAGAAATTTAATATACACAATGTGTGATTCATTGATGTGTGACTCACCTGCAGTAAACCCTCAATGTAGATGGACAATTGATGTTTGAACAATATGTTGCCAATTATACCGAGCACTGTCATCACCAGAACAGGGTTGAAAGCTATTCCTTTCACAATCTGCCGGATGAGCTTCAGTTTGCAGACATCAGCCTTCCTCTGGTTTTCATCTATGATTTGTATAGGAGCACTGTCCCTTATTTCCCTCTGCTTGTGGATCTCCATCAGAACAAATGCCACAGGGTTGAGGATAGCCAGGGAAATTGGTGCCATCAAATACAAGTACAGAGCATATTCTGGATGAGAGGCTTGGTAAATTGCACTTACTGTAAAAATATTATGTTGTAATTTCACAGTATAAGGAATAAATAAGGCTGCATAAAATATTATTGTCTTAACTGTGTAAAATTATGACTTAATTTTTAATATCACAAATTCAACTTACTTATTGGATATCCCAAAGCAAAATCATTGCTTTGGGTGCAAAATATTGCAAATATTCCTGACCGCCCCAGGTTTGTTGGCTTGGATATAATCAAAGTGACTAGAATCACTCCAAAGAATATGATGCCTTTAGCCAGAAGGATAGCTCCAAGGAATGTCCAGTTAACTGTGCTGAAGTCCAGCTTGGCCAAAGATAAGAATATGAGGGATGGGAGAGCAAAGGTTCCAACAAATGTACCAATACCTTTGGACTCTGTCTGTGATACCAAATTGAAGGAACCTGCTAAATACCTACAACAAAAACAACACAAATTAAATTGTATTGAAGTGTTCTATTTATACATATATTAAAACAGAATATAAGTCACAATGATGCACTTATCTGATTTAACTTACCCACACAAAATTATGGTGAAACATTGGAACAATGCTGGATATAGTTCATCCATCTTTAATTCTTGAATTTAAAATGAGAGCTGTAACAAATATATTAATTTATAGAATTAAGTAAGGAGTCTGTGCCAAGTTCATTGCCAGTTAAAGATCCATCCTTTATTATAACAGGTATATCTTGTTGTTAGCAATTATAGTGTTTATTTTCAATACTTAAAAAAATGGGCTGGTAGCTCTTCTAATATAACGAAAACTAAACGTATTGAGAAACATACACAACAAGTTACTGCAAAAAAACGATATTTATTATTGAATTTATTTATTTAAAAAAACTAGTCACAATACCTACCACGAAAATCGTTCACTTATGCAAGCCCTACAATAAATAAAATACTGCTACTCGCACTTGATTGATATATTTGTATTGTTGATCAAACACATATTAACAAGCCTGTAGTTTGTATTTTGTTCAGTGTCTGTAACTTTATCGCCTTTCCTTTGCTTTGCCTGAAACACAAAAACCGTGAAAAGTGAAAATACCAAGAAAATACGTTCAACTGAAAACTGACATCTGACACAAGTGGCATGACAGTGACATGACACACAACCGAAACGTCACTGTCATCACCAACGAATCTTGCACAGACCTTATGAGTAAAATCTCTGACCTCTTATTCTACGGAAAAGGTTAAAAAATTCATTCATTTTTTTAACGTTAAAATACGTTTTTACCAGTTTTTATTTAAGTATGTTCTTTTATGTGTACAAATAAAGAATATTCTATCTATCTATCTATCTATCTATGTTCTTATTTTCTCGTTAGAGAAGTACTTAAATACATAAATATTATGTTCCTTGGTTCTCCTTCAGCCGCTTAACTAAAAATGGCTTACAACATGCTCACAACAAAAGAGTCCAACTCAGAATAATAACTCCAATCGGTGTTTTTTTTATACGCCTTGCCGTTCGGCTTTGGCTTGCCCTTCAACCATGTTTCAACCTTCAACGTGTAAAATCTTCGCGACTTGCGCACTATCGACGACAGAAAAATCAATTTTTAAAATAATTCTAATGTTGGTATTATCCTGTTTCTGTATGTTGGTAATAAAGATTTCCGGAAAATGTTGCCATCATTTGTCAATTTGCCAACATTAAGGTACTTATAGGATTCAACGACACACCACCACCACCACCGCTATACCATTCAGCCGCGACAGGCTTCTGTGTATTTCTACATATTCATGGAGCAACATGAACTATTCATTTAGAAAATCCATGGAAGATATGGAAATAAACATTCAAATAAATAATTAAAAAAAACTTATTAAATTAAATAAAATAAAATAAATATATATAATTATAGAGCATATTTTAGTTTTTTTATGAATACCTAAAATTAAATCTGTTTTTCCGGCGTGGCGAGCCAAGGCAAGACGATAATTGACAAGAAGGTCTTCTGACAGCTTATTAAAAAAAAACTAAATCATAGATGGCGCTAATAAATCTTCATACTTTATGGGATTGTGTTATGTCAGATGAGCTAGGAGGGAATTGTAAATTTTCAATATAAAATTCAATTCAATCCTCGTTTCGCTTCGTCATGCCGAATTAATGAAAAAATATGATACCGATTGAAAAGCTCTATTAAATGTATTTTTATCTAAGGTGCAGGTGGGTAATGCCGAATTTCGGTTAATTCCGATTTCTTCCAAACGCAGCCATACTTTGAACCGTGGAACCATTCACCATGATGGCAACTTAATTTTCTACCTCGCTTGGGTTGACTCAGGGCGATAGGACCGAGCGTGCGTGTAAAAACGTAAAATTAGTAAAAAAGTGCAAATTTCCGTTTTTTTTTTCGGAATTACCCGCACATCGGTAATTAAGAAATCAGTTAAGTTACTTAACTGATTGTTTTTTCATCCAAAAGATTGTCGTTTTTGTTCACTACGTTCGCAGTTTAAAACCACTAGCTTTATTTTTTTTGTATTTTCCGGAATGAGCAAACTAGGGTAATTCTGAATGTTGGAACATTTTACCATGAAATTCTGTGGATCGGGTAATTCCGAATTATAAATATCATATAAATGTGTATAAGTACTTTTGGGCAGCTCTGGGCAATATTTCGAAAAAAGTTTTTGCGAGGTTATAGCTGATCGAAAATACATATGGTCCTTTAGCTTAAATTACCTAAAACTAATTTTAAATGTTTTTCGGAATAACCCGCATTCTTTCGGAATTACCCGCGTGCAAAGAAAAAAAATATCAGCTTTTGAAACTAAAATATTTACGAATTCCGTGAGTATTTAGAGAAGTCTGTTAAACAGAGTTTTAGGTAGTATATTCAAGTATACAAAGCGTCCGTACATGAATCAAAACGACTCAACCAGTCCTCATAAATTGACAAAATACGAACATGTATCCAACTCACCCAAAAACCTTTCGGAATAACCCACCTGCACCTTACAGTAAAACAAAATGAACACAGTTCAAAATTCATGGTTGAATGTTCGATTTCTAAACTTATTAAAACTAGTTATTACGCAGAACGGAGCAGTAATGTTATTTAGGCAAAATTTGAAATTGTGAATGGTATCCCTATATCCGTTTCCGGCAGCCATTATCGAGTTGTTCGTTCGCCGGGGCTGTGGTGTCTGTCGAGCGTATGACAAAAAATAATTTTCTTCAAATTCTCTCCTAAGTGAGAGGTAAGACCTTTAAATTATGTTTTATTTTGTTGTCTTCTATAATTTAATTATATTTTATAGTGATTTGATGTGTAACATACTTGTTTTAATTGGTTACAGATACTAACTCAAGCGTCTCGCTCTACATATTTCAACCAAATCCCGTCACCATGCAGTACAACGGCGGGTTTCATAATCAACACCCAATGTAAGATCTTTTATAATATTTCCTTACCTATCAGTAACAATAATTTTACCTTTGCCCTCTATCCGCTAAAAGTAATCGTGCAGAAAGATCTGAAAGATACAATATGAAGTTATTGGATTCGAGCAGCGGCCATTTTGTGAAATGTGTGCTCAGCTGATAATGGTCGATTGATCGCATCATGACAGATACACCTACTTATTTATCTAGTATAGCTTTCAATTATTTGAGTATAGCACATTGTTTTCAAATACGTTGGTTAGGTAGCTTGATTCGTAAAGGGTAATCAGAGGCTGCCCTCTATAAGTTGCACAACCTTTGTTCTTTGTGGGTGGGTACCGGACCGCTGTTGGTACCTTCCTATTGGAATAAAAAAAAAGTAGGTAGGTATTTCCCCACTTCCATTAGGTAGTTGCAGAAGTGAAACTAGACAGCTGACTAACTTTCACTAGTACATGTTGTTTCATAAATTCTGATAGGTATTTTTTTAAAATATAGAGACTATTATTCAGAATAACTATAATGTTTTGATCATTCTGATAGGTGAATAGCTATATTATCATATTAATCCCTAGTAGGGTAGGCAGTGTGCTTCATAATCATAACAACTCACTGTTCAACACAGTCATAATAATATGATCTTGAATTTTAGGGTGATAGGAAGAAATGTTGGTTAGTGATTTTGCATAAATCTTTAGCAGCATTTTTAGATTTCAGACAGGTTTTTGTTTATTATTCAATAGTCAGGTAATTAAATGAATATATATTTTTTCTGAATGAAAATTAAATTGTTGTTGAGTATTATACTATTTTATTTGGTTTTCTTATGAAATGATATTTACTTATTATAGGAATAGATATAGTTTATCAAGAAGAACTGTGGCACGTACCAAAATACATTCTATAGAATTTATGTGGTAGGATACAGGCAAAGCTTTGGAAAGTAGTTACACCCTTAGATATAAACAAAGGTTCCATTCAAGTTAGGCCTATAATTCTTTCAAGGGCACTAAAGAGCAGCATTGGCTTCATATTCTTTCCCACATTCTAAGTTCCCATTTGTATTTTTTATGGATAATGGACAAAATAGGTTGCTGTAATTAAAGGGGTTTTAATGTGTAGATATTTTATACTGGTACAGTCCTACTTGGCTGTGACCACACTTTAATGTAAAATATATATTACAAATACAGTTTCAGGCCCAGACCCGATCGGAATGAACAATTCGGTAAAATTCCTTACTTCAATGGGATGCCAGACTTTGGGGGACCGAAAAACTTTGGCCCTAGAAATAATTACATGGGCAACAACAGAAACAACAACTTCCGCCCCAGAAATGATTTCAATGGTGTAAAAGATTTCTCTCAAAACAATGAAAATGCTGGCCAGAATGACTTTGGAGGACCTAAAGAGTACAGACCCAGAAACAACTACAATAATCCTGGTCAGAAGAAAGAATATGATGGTGAAAAATCTGGAGGAATGCAATATTTCAATGCCAAAGGCGATTTCGGTGGTCCCAAACAATATGATGGCAAGCCCGGAAACTTCCAAAGAAACAACTACAACAATGGCCCTAAGAACTACAACAACCAAAATGGGAATCAACAAAACTTTGGACAGAAGAAAATTTTCACCAATAATAATCAGCAACCTGGTGATTTTGGACGTAAAATGCAAAGCATGAAGGCCAAACACCCAGGTGATAGCCTAGTTAAACCCACATGGGATCTTTCTAACCTTGAGCCAATTCAGAAAGACTTCTACAAACCTCATGCTAGTGTTGACAGCCGATCGGAGGAAGATGTACAAAGATTCCTTGCTGCCAAGGAAATCACTGTGGAGGGTAACAATGTACCCCGACCCAGTCAACTGTTTGAAGAGGGCAACTTCCCAGAACATGTGATGACAACTATCAAGGAGCAGGGATGGACAGAACCTACTGGTATCCAGGCACAAGGATGGCCTATTGCTCTGTCTGGACGGGACATGGTGGGCATTGCATCCACTGGATCTGGCAAAACATTAGCCTACATGCTGCCAGCAGCCGTGCACATTACCAATCAGCCAAGACTAAACCGTGGTGATGGCCCCATTGCCCTTGTTCTGGCACCTACAAGAGAGTTGGCCCAGCAAATCCAGTCTGTGGCTCAATTGTACAGTGCTCGAGGTTGTATCCGAAACACCTGCCTGTTTGGTGGATCTCCCAAAGGGCCACAAGCTAGAGATTTGGAACGAGGAGTTGAAATTGTTATTGCAACCCCTGGACGATTGATTGACTTTTTGGAAAAGGGAACAACAAACTTACGCAGATGCACCTATTTGGTTTTGGATGAGGCTGATAGGATGTTGGACATGGGATTCGAGCCCCAGATTCGCAAGGTCATTGAACAGATTCGACCGGACCGACAAGTTCTCATGTGGTCTGCTACATGGCCAAAGGAAATTCAAGCATTGGCTGAGGACTTTTTGACAGACTACATTAAAGTCAACATTGGGTCATTGAATCTATCTGCTAACAACAACATCAAACAAATCATTGAAGTCTGTGAAGAGCATGAAAAAGAAAGCAAACTGTCGGGTCTATTGAAAGAGATAGCTTCTGAGCGTGACAACAAAGTTATTGTATTCGTCGAAACTAAGAAAAAGGTATGTCATTATAAGATTTTGAATTTTTAATACATAGACATAAGTTATAGTCAATGAATTGTTGTAAACTTATTGATAATTTTCAGGTTGACGATATCGCTCGGGCAGTGCGTCGTGCGGGTTACAAAGCGCTGGCTATTCACGGAGACAAGTCCCAGCCGGAGCGTGACGCGGTACTCACCGAGTTCAGGAACGGCGCCACCACCATTCTGATCGCCACCGACGTGGCTGCCCGTGGTCTTGATGTAGAAGATGTCAAATTCGTCGTCAACTTCGACTACCCCAACTCATCCGAGGACTACATCCACAGGATTGGTAAATATAAATTAAATATTTCTAGATTACAAAGTGCTAGTTTAGAATCATAGTGCTAGTTTAGTTTAGAATCAGGCTCACTACCACCTGAGCTACATTATCATCTGTTGATTACTATAATACTTAATATGAATGTTCAGGTCGTACTGGACGTTGTCAACAGTCGGGAACAGCGTACACTTACTTCACGAGCGGCGATGCGCGTCAAGCGCGCGCGCTGGTGGGCGTGCTCCGCGAAACCGGACAGAACCCCCCAACCAAGCTCAGCGACATGGCCAGAACCAACAACGGCAACTCAGGTCAGTGTGATAATTTTTAAAACTAAGAACTGTACTATTTATTCATATTATTTTATCTAATTGATTCATTTCTCTCTACAGGGCGTAACCGTTGGCAACAACGCAAGGACAACAGTGGCTCAAGCTCTCCGCGCCAACAGAACTCCAACAACCAATGGAACAACAAAATGGCTAATTTGTCTGAAGATGGCCAGAACAACTACCAAAACCGTAACGCCAACCAGCAGGCTCCGCCGCGCTTCAACAACCAAGGCCATCAGGGTGGCTACAGGCAAAACAACTACCAGAAGCAAGTTCCTTTCCCGAGTCCAACTATGTTTGAGTCCATGAGCAACTACCAAGGTGGCTACAATGGTGGCTACCAAAACGGATACAACAACCAGAATGGTTACACTCAGCGTCCTTACAACAGTATGTATCACTGATCAAATACATATTTTATTACTCTACTGTTATTTCTAAAACATAGATAATCTTATGCAAATATTTGTTTTATAGCTGACACCCGCAACAACGGTCAGCAATATCAACGTGGTAACGGCAACAACAAGTCTGGCGGATCCTCGGGCTCATCATTCGGATCTCCACCACCGCACTTCGCTGCTGCCCAGCACTACCAACCCATGCATCCCCAGGACATGCTTGGTAAGTAACAATACAGTTCTTTGGAGTACATGATTGAAACCAGATTCGTAGGAGCCTCTGCAGGGCGTATGTCATGGTTCTAATGTATATCTGTGGTGCAGGCGGCAAATTCTACGGCGGCGGAGTGGGCGGAGGCGGCCCCTGCGGATACCAGGCGGCGGTGGGCGCGGGCGTGCCCTACCCCCACCTGCCCCCCGGCTCCCTGGTGTACGCCGCTCCAGTGCAGCAGTAACTCAGCACCGTACATCCCAACCAACTTACTGGGCACTGCGAATCTAAAAGTAACTATTAATTAACATTTATGTGTTTTTGCCGTACTTTCTATATTATAGTGGTCAATTTAACATACCAGTAACACTTTTCTTACTCAAAATTCTATGAAAGTAATTTAAGTTTTTTTTTTAGTTATTGTGGTATACGGGAATTACATTTTATATGGTCCACTTCCATTAATAAGTGAGATTTTGTAACTATTTGGATCACGATCTGAATCATTAACATTTCATGATGATTGGATATATCAAGATAGAAGTTAATTACGAAATTTTATTTATATAACATCCTACCTATTTGCACACCTCAAAATTGATATATTGTGTGAACTCTTACAGATTATATTAAAATGTGTGTTAGTTTATAAAATAAGGTATTTGGTGGCACATAATGGAAAGGCATGTGTCCACCAGTAGATTTTAATCATTATATTTGTTAGTGTAGTCGGTGTGGGTACCCTCATGTATAATCTGGGGTGCCTTTCGTTTTTTTTTTCTTTCATGTCTGTATGATGTACGAAATGCACGAAACATAAAGAAGATGAGTGAAATTATAGGGAATGTTAAAGTGGCAGGAAGATCCCTGTAGTATTTTTTATAACTTATTTTTGTTATTGAACTTATCCAGTGGAATAAATGGGACAATTAGTATTAGAGAATTTTATCTTATAAACGTGTTGAATTTAAATATGCTTTTTGAGCTAACTAATCTGTATTGCCAAATAAAATTATGAATATTTTTCTTACGAAATGTAATGTCAATGACATTTGCAGTCACTTAATTTCAATATTTTAATTTTTCATAAGAGTTAGAATTAGGGTTTGCCTAAAATCTTAGAATTGCGACCAACTTGAGTCAATTTCAGTTTTAGTTAGGTGGATAAAAAATTCAGGTCTTTTCATTACAAAATAATACATGCATTTAACTTAGAATGGTACATAAACAGTATACATTTTTTGTTCCTTAGCAAAATAAGTGATTCCACTTTTTTTAGTTTTTATAATGTGATTTCAGATAATTCGTCTAGTATCATGCTGGCGTTTCTTTGAACGTAAACGGGTTGTAAGGTCTAATTATAGGATAGTCAGTACAAATTTTGCTGAATCAGAGATGTATAACATGCCCGTTACTGTCCAAAGATTTGGAATAATCTGTGATATTTCATTACTATACCTGTCGTTGCGTTGGTCAATTGTTAATTCATAAGAACACTTCCTAACTCATGGGACGTGTTTTACTAGACAAGAATATATTTTTGACTATAATGAAGGAAGTCACAACTGTGGCTACTAATTACACAAGTCATCCACAGAAATATAATATATTAATATAATAGTTATAAGATTTAATAATTTATTGTTATTCAATTTAGTTCTCATTTTACCATTAGGTGACGAAATTGAACCAGTAAACTAAAGGGACGTAAACGTTATTATTACTTGAATTCCGTTCTGTAAATGCATCTTGAAAGATATAATGATGTAGCAACGGCAACGGGCTCAACTGAAGAGGGGTGACCAACGTGTCTTGTGAGTCTCACAACTTAGTAACTATCATACGTGAGATTTACATTTTAAAATGTACATTATAAGAGAAAAACTGCAATGTAGGGATGTGTATATGTTCATTATCGTCTCAAAGATGGTACCCTAAGACTAGCCTGCCCTGTTATAATAGGCGTTATTTTTATACGTATATATTTATTTTTATTTGATATTTTCGCAAAGATCGAAATAACGCTTATGATTTCCAAGGTAGTGATTGAGTAGGACGTGATAGAGTGCGGTCAGGCTAGTGGTAGTTGCGTTATGCTAGATCGACGCGTGTCGTGACGCAAGGAGTACGGTCGCGGTTTGCAGGAGATCCTGTGTCAATATGTACAAAGTACTGCACCCACCTCTACTAAAACAACTGTGATAATAACACTAAGTAGCTTAGCAGGCGATTAAATACTAGTTGCGTCCAGAAAAGGGATGACATCATATCTGACATATTGTATTGTGATATGTATATCAAATCTTGGGGCTCGGTGCCACACGCTTTGATTAAAGTTTTCTCAAAACAAGACTGATTATTTCTTATTGATAAATATTTTATACATGTTCAATTTTGACTGAATGAATTAAGACGCCTGTATTTCTATTGGTAGATTCTCTCGTGTCTCTTGTGTTTTCTTCAAGTTATTCACTATGTTGGATATGAGTCAATAACACCTTTCTAGCGGTCATCTATAATATGAAGGATGTTCAAAAAGTATTTTGAAGCACTAATTTCGTCTTTGTTTCTCGTGATGGAAAATGTTGTTGACAAATTGTGTGGCAGCGACAGATAAAAAGCTGGTTTGAATAATATATTTAGTTGTTATTGATTTACAAAAATTTATTTATCTAATAGGCATAGTACTTCATTAAAGTGCTTATTATTCTACAAATTATTTTTCAAAATTGAGAGATTTGTGAAAAATATACATAGATTTTTTAAGTATGTGGCAATGCAGATCGTAATAAAATAACCGACTTATCACTTCGGTCGACATAGCTTGTATTATGTAAATTTATATAAAAATGTGGAGAGAGGCTCCTTATACAGTCCCAAAGGGAAGTCTTCTAAATGTTTCTGAGAAGTGCATTTCTTCTATGTAATACAGTATTAAATTCTGATTAATAAATGAATGTATAATTATTACTAACTGTATTTTATTTATTTTCCAACCAATAGAATAATTTTCTACCTAAGATGCACGGTAAGTAGGTACTTCCCGAATAAAGAAGTTTTTTTGGTTTTTCCGATCTGTAACCGAGATATCCCAAGGTTCATCACCTGTAAATATGGTGGATTCTGGAGAAGGAGAACCTATATTCGAAAATTTGCCCTGACCTTATAAATATTCTCACCTCTTGGTCTGCTTTCATCAAACCCTGTTTTGTAAGGTAAATTTCGGACATTTACGTTCCCAGAATCCACCATAGGATGACATAGGTAGCTTTTGTATCTGAAGAAAGATCTAAAGTCTGTTTTTTAATCTCGAATTTAGCGCCGCTAATAGCTCCACTATTGTTTATTCTGAGATATGGGCCCATACCTTCACCACAGAACAGAAAAAAACAGTTGAATGTCAGGTTTTATAGTTTCTAAGCAATTTCTAAGTCATCCGATAGATGGCAGCTGACGAGAATTTGGTAGGATTCAGTTATCTAGTTCTAAGAGAACTGTGCGAAACTCCCAAGGATTCTTACTTACATATTACTTAAAACTTGTATATTAGCTCAAAAATTGTAGAATATTTTCCAGCTTAAGAAAGCTTTTCTTCTTATAAAATTATTAAACAAAATGTAAGTACTACTTTGCAGACTAGTATTATTTTACTTTTACTCTATTATTTTTAACATAATATGGTGATGACAATGACGAATTCTTTCGTCATTGGGTGATGATGATGATGAGGCGGGGTCGGCGGCGGTCACCCACAAAACGTCAATGTAATATGGCCGAGCCCAAATTCAAAGTCCTTGGCCGAGCCCTAGCTCACCTATTGTTTATTCTGAGATATGAGGCATACGCCACAGAACAGAAAAAAAATGTTTTACATTGCAGTATTGTAGGTACCTACCGCACGTAGTAGTTCCGCGACTTTTAAAGAGATGGCGCCACTGATATTACGCAGTTTTCGTTCATCATTGACAATTTGACAGTCTGGGTTGAGTTGAATGTCTGATAGTGATAACATTTGTGGTATTTTGGAAAAAAAGTGCGATAATTGTCCAAGTTTGTAGTTACCAGTATTAGTAGTGTTTCAGTCGACTGATACAAAGTGTACTTAATCATATACTCTACTAAATGTTGCGTAAATTCACTTCTTTTCTTAGTTAAACAAAATTGGATTGTCAAAATTTGTGTGAATCGAGGTCATTTCATGCCCTGGCCGAAAGTTGGATGATGGTAAGTCTGTAATTAGTACTTGATTAGATGGTTCTTTAAATTCCTCAATGTTATACGACTGTTTTCTTTCATGAATGTTGTACAAGATTCAAAACATAACCAAACTTGCACGCCCAAATTTGAATAAGTAGAATCCTATTGGAAGATTGTACCTACTAGACAGCAGACGACCTTGATTCTAATCGTGTAAAGTCTATCTTCGTCTACTTATTTATCAAATATCTGAGATCACTCTTCGTTCCTCATTGTCGATTTCGGTTAGACCAGTGAGCATTTAGATTTAGCACATTTATCTTAACCTACTAGGTTTTTACCTACCTATAATAGGTAGGTTGGTATTCCTAGAGCGTCAAAGGTCCAACCGCGGAACTACTTTTTAGGGTTCCGTAACCAAATGGCGAAGACGTAAACCCTGTTGAATTTTCTGTCAGTCAAATTCGTCCCAAAAAAATCCAGTGGGAAAGTTTTTGAATTATTATTTTTTACTTCGTAACTTTTTTTGCACTAACAACTAGTTATATAAACATATTATCAAAAGTCTTCCCTTGAGCTAGCGGAGAGCGCGGGTTTTGAATGATATATATTTTTTATTTTTCTTGTATTATCTCAGAAACCATGTCCTTCTAACCTTCTATAAAATCTAAAATGATTTTATTTCCCACAGGTGCCCAGTGCATTTTTCGATAGAAACTGCTCTATTTTTCAAGAAATAAGATTTCTAATGTCATTATCGAAAAAAACAGGTTTATATCATGGTCACTTTATGATCAGATTACTTACTCATAAATCTATGCAATGATCAAAATAACACTGAAATCTACCTCTAGAATAGATACAGTATACGATACGCATAAAATAAAACTAGGTTTATTATACAAATTTTCTAAAACGCGAAAGTTGGTACTTAAGTAAAAGTATGTTTAATACACAACGTCTAAACCAATTTTGATAAAAAGCGGTTCCCGAATACTTTTACCTACGGAACCCATATTTGTTCGTCGTTTTTGGCGGAACCCTATCATAAGCCTTGTACATGTACAATGTACCTAATATTCATCTCTACAAGTGCTTGTTTTCGCGAAAATATAAGCGTTTCTTACGGAATTCCTGGGGTTCGCGTAACACTTAATTTGGAACCGCGGCATTAGAGTACCTACGGACCAGGCGACTGTTCAGATCATAGTCGTAATGTCTGAAGTCTGAACACGTGATCTGAACGCACTACGACAAAGCCGATTGGTTAAGCAGCAGAATCTGGTCATGCTCTATTTTCATACGAGTGGGCTAGGAGTCTAGGACTGAGCTTAGTCTTATCGTGCAAGTTATTGTTCTGACACTTGTACTACAGAGGGCCTAGTGTAGGTTTTTCAAAACTGACCGAGCAGTGAAAACATCGCAAAATTTGTATGGCACGGAACTAGTGCAGCGTGTGTATCGCCAGGTGGCGTACATACAAATTTGCTTTTACTCACCTCTTCTCGAATGGTGTATAAACTCCGCATGCAAGCTGAATAACGGTCTCGAGCGGACTTCCCCTCTGGAGGCTTTTGTAATATTTCAATAGATGGCGTTCTCAGTCTTCTTCTATAAAAAGCTCGAAAACAAGCAGGAAAGTGTTGCAAGGAAACTTAATGAACATTTATATTACTTACAGCCAAGAATCATGAAAATCTAACTTAGCCATACCTTTAACTACAAGATTGATTAACCCTCTGTCTGACGTATCTTTAATGTTGTGTTTGTGTACAATAGGTATCACGTATGACTACCAACTACCAACACGACTTAATATAAGATACAAGAGGTACCTACTATACTTCATTTTGATTGTTATTCTCTCGCCGATTTCCCACCTAATCCGTTTGTCTAAGATCGTGTTCTCAACAGCTGGTCTGCGAAGGTAGCAGGAACTAGGTTAAGGCGTCACTCCTCTAACGAGGTCACGATATCGTAACGAGGCAACGTGGACTAGTGCGATGTAAACACGCCGAGTACGGCGACTCATGTGCAGTTAACTTTCTTTGCGAGTTGCATAACATGACTTGTTTTTACAAGACTTCCACCAAGAAGGTCGTTTCTAACACGGACGTGATCAAAACACCAACTAACGAGCTAGGCATGCCTTAGATCTTACACGGATAACAGATTTCTTAATTTCATGATGCTCCACGATTTTCCTTACGCTGCAATTTAGCTAGTTTGTTATTTTCTACCTACCTTTACAACGAATAACAAAGCACTTCTACTTAAGTACACTTCATATCGCTATCAAAAACTATAACAATTTCTCTATAAAAGTTACCACCTGCAGTGATTAAGGGATTCCAGTCCACGTGACTCGCACTCACAGTCACAGGCGCCATAGAGCTGGTAGGCGCAGATATGCCGCGATAACCTCGAGCATCGTGTTAGTAAACAAACGTCACGTGACGGCCGCGTGGCGGCGCTGTCACTCGCAGGAAACGATGCTCCTCCTGTGTGCACTGGCCCTTACTAAATGCAAGCGTTATTATAAATCGATCATGACCCGAGCCCGTGGCCCGCTTGCGACCGGAGTGTTAGAGTTAAATAATTATGTTTGCAATAATGCCTACTTGGGGTCTAACGATAACACTACGTGTTTATAGTTAATACATACGAAAGCTCTAAAAGCAATCTAAAATGTTAGGAACGTTTGTAACTTACTAAACTTAACTTAGGCTAAACTATGTACCTACTATTTGATATGCACTATTTGTTTTTGTACATAAACATTAACTTTCAAATATTTCACAATCGGTATTTTCCTCTTTCGAAATATCACTGAGTGTCAACCGCTCATCACGGAATGACACAATCGTTTATTATTATTATAAATGTGGGCGACAAGAAACCGTGTTTACTACACTGTTTATTTAGGTTACCTATCTATCTATACGAATACAAACGTACAACTTTACTTATCTAGGGAAGAGCTTGGAAGAATCATTTGCTACTGAAATAGTCTACAAGAAAATGCCAATGGTAGAACTCATAACGACGGGAGAAAAACAAAAGTAAAACGCAATATAAAATGCAGTTGAGTAGTTGCAGTAATGAGGCCACGTCGGATGGCCCCGAGCGAGGAAGGAATGCGAGTTGCGTAATGTGTGGTACCTGCAGGGTTACTCTAGAGTCAGAAAACTAACTAACGACAGCTGTCATGCAATCGGGAAGTCTGACAAAACGAAGCAGAGTCATTTAAGTCATGGTTAGCGCTTCGATATTCGGAAGATAGAGTGCTACCCCTGGCGGCGTACAAGTGACCCTCAATGCAATTCTTCATGAGTTACATAATTCTTACTACTCACGAGATAGGAGAGTGCAAAGTGTTAACTTGAATGTGTCCCCTACTGTACAGCGTGCTAGCCATCTCTTCACATGCATCGACTAGAAAGCGACCGCAATGTACGAGACATAGGAATTCAGTTTTATTATATTTTGCATCGTTTTGAAAAGAAGCTCAAGTTGTTTAACTTTACTTTCAAAGCAACCATGAGTTTGTTATATATTTTGTATTTTTCATCTACCTATCACAGTATGTACTTGTAAGTACACCCAGTGATATATGGAACGACAATGGCAGATGGAAGATTTTCTGTGTAGTTTCCCTATTTACAGTTTTCTACTTCAAGTCCTTCAGCAAAAATATTGGCTTTTTTGGAAACTCATAATGTTGACGAGGTAAATTGCTTTGTCATAATGATTGTTTGTTTGTGCAGCGTAAACGCAGCGCATCTGGTGTAAAATCAGTAATGGTCGGAAAACATGTAAGTATAATGCTTCAAAACGTTAAAAGTTGTATCCTACCGTTGCAACCTTGGCCGTTCTCTTACTAACTACACGGAAAGGCTCGAAAAATTTAATATGATATCCCTTGAGTCCCGTCGAAAAATCCTAGATCTTAAATTGTTACATAAAATTTTACATTATGCCATAAAATCACCTGCTTTACTACAACAACTAAATATTAATTGTTTTACCCGTACCAGACTATACAAGACATTTAGCTTAAAAGTTTATAAAAACAACACATCATTCTATAATCCTATTAGTAGAATGTGTCGGTTGTACAATGATTTGTCTTTAAAACACCAAGAGCTAGATATTTTCGAAAGGAGACCCTCCGCATTTATTAAAATAATAAGGGAAATAATACCTGCCTAATGTCCTCAACAACATTTCAATTTCAACATTACATTTCAATTGTAACAATAATAGTATACTTACTTTTTTTTTTTGTATAATTTTACGCATGTTAGAATAAGTATTTTTAAGATAGAATAAGAAAAAATTTTAAAACTGTATAACTGTTAACGTCTAGATCTAGAACATTTATTTTTTATTATATATGTGCTTTCATACTTTGGTCTACAGGCCAGTACATAACTACTACATACATAATTATCTCATAAATTTGTCTGTAAACCGTTTTGTTAGCCAAATAAATAAATAAATAAATAAAACATTTGTCCTCTATTACAATTTGTTTATGCCAGTTCGTCCTTTTAAAAATACGGTACTCGTTATTGTGTTGTTTCAATATCGGCAGGTAATTGGTTAAAGCGACTTGTTTACTAAAGTGAAGTCTGTTTACCTGCTTCAGAAAGAAGTACTTACCTTGGCCTCGCGTGACCAGCTATTCAATTCAAGTGCCGTTAAAATGTCTGTAGCGTCCAAATTTCTATGATGGTACGTATTTTCTTACGATTGCAATCTCTTTGTATTACTATCTTGAATGGCAATCAACCTTCGCAGAAGCTTAATATTTTTTATGAGTTCTTATAAAAGCTTGCATTTTAAAAGTTCTTGGTTTATTTCTTCTAGTGTCTGTCTACCTCTTTTTTCTGTAGCAGTCCCTAATAAGTAGCTATAGAGCTAATAAAATTACACAGAATAGTGAATTGAATACGATCGAATACAAAATACGTATGTTATGAGAAGATTTAAAAGATTACATCGTGACTTCCTACTTGAGAATCTTCGTTTTCTCATGAAGCTAATGAGGTAATGAGGATATTGTCTGTTACAATCGCTCGTATTGTGTGGTCGGTGTAGATCCGGGGCGGCGGCGCAGCGGCAAGGTCTCCGCCGCGGCATCAGTCTGCAGCCTTGCCTGAGGCGGTGTTTTTGCAAACAAACAACATTGCAACATCCAGCCGACCAGCCAGCCGGCTCCCCCTCACCGCTCTTGTTGCGAGACTAAACAAGCTCTGCCAAAACGCTCCGCCGCAAAAGCTAAAACGTAGTTACGGCTATTTAGCGATTGTAGATCGTAATGTAAAGAGTGGAAAGTATTTTTCGTTTGTCACTCTTTGTTTGAAAGCACATGCAGTAAGATACTGTATTACAATGTTGTCAGGTTGAAAATGGAAAGTAGCGAGTAGTGTGAGCGGGCGCACGCAGCGGCGCACGGCATGAGAAGTGAATGAAGCATTGTAAACAAGGGTCTGGGTTTCTCTGCCTCCGCGCAGCCTCGCCTCACGGATATTGACGTTTTTTCTGATCAAATTTCTCTTTGTTATTGTTGCCGTTGCAATGGCCACTCCTACTTCCTTCTTTGGTCTAGTCTAGTTCTTTTCTGAATCGTGATTTGAATACTCTTGTTCCATTGTCACTAATTCAAAACATTCTTACGTAACTGTACTATTTTTTTACAGAGATAAACCCCTTCACCAATATTTCTATAGGTACATATTACGTAATACCTTACACAAAAGTCCCAAAATGTTTTAGTTGTCTATTTTGTGAATTTTCTCCTTGTGTTTTTTTTCATGTGTATGGTTTTCATAGGTAACTTGTCATGTGTATAAATAAATACAGTCCTACCAGCTCTGAAGTCCTATTTATGTAAAGCCTATATTGTTATATAAATCGCATAAATCTACTGTGCTGTGTGAAAATAGCATTGTCATTGTTTACGTTTCGACAAGGACGGCGCTTAGCATTAGCACGCTGCAGTCATGCTTCCAGGAATGGAGGCTTTCAAGCGTTTCACACTTACTTACTTTGTAAGGACATGGTGCTATTATCGCCACGTCCTATTATTACGAAAGGGGCGTTGAAGGTAGTTCTAGTACGTAGTTGTTATTGTGAAACGTCATCGTCACCTTTGTTCAATCTCATGCGGAAGCGATCTACGCTGTTGATCTACCTACTCGCAGCACTCAAGCTAACTGTCTAACAGGCAGTTACTACCTGGCTCAATCTGATCTCTGATAAAAGAGTAACTTGTAACATAATACTGGCAGTTTCATTACAGCCAGTAAAAATACAAAGTTAAATCTGTTTTGGTAATCCGAAGTGTAAATGATCCCTGACAGCTAGGTAAGGTCATTACGCGCTAGTTAAAAATAACAGCGACAACAATGTAATGGAAGTTTTCCAAAAATAACTTGCACATAATCAATTACGTAGCTAGGCGTCGGTGTCGCGCGTAACTAGTGTAAATATCGTTATCATTATGCAACCAGTATCGGCGCCGGCGTACGCAGGACGGCTCGGTGTCGCAAATCCTTAGAGAGGCATGAGACACGATCTACGGGACTACTATTGCTTGAAGAAATACCAAGTTTCCGAGTGCTGCTGCGCTAACCACGTCTGTATTTCTTAACATTGAATGTGCCGATTGCATGACAGATCTGCAACTTGTTTTGTCGTGAAGCTGGAGTAGTCTCCCTGTGTCTGATCTGCTAAGTGTGACAAGGCTGCTCTGGTCGTGTGAGGCCGCACTCGACGCCAGTGCAGCTCGGCGGCGGCGGCGGCGGCGGCGGCGGCGGGGCGGTGCAGTGGGTCGGCGTCGCAAGGCCGCGCTCGCCTACATACCGGTGCAATCCGCACTAGACGCCTTATTATTTACTTATTTTAGATTCTGTTTTACAGTTATCTGTTGATGATTCAATGATAAACAGAAGAGCGATTGAAATCCATTTTATAAAATGAAAAATTCGTTTTATGTCGTTGTAAATGAATATAAAAAGAGCCTTATACCAGTTATACGTTATACCGTATATATTGAATTGCGATATTTACATTTTGTCCATAATAATAGCCACTGTCCGTAGTTATTGTCGTAGTTCGTTATTGTAAATGTTTCACTGTCAGGTATTATGTTATAAATTGTAAATGCATGTCTAAATATAGCTGTTCAATACACGTCGCGTCGGCGTTTCCAACTATAAACAGAAGATCATTGGAACCTTCAGACGTTTTCTATATTTAGAAGGCTCTAGGCTTAGCTAACAAAGCTTTTCACTAGGCTGTCGTGGAATAGTTGTGATAGCGTGCTAAGCCGTTTTGAAGGATTATAGACTGTAAGGTTTTTCTGGAAAGGTTTATTTTGCTGTGCGGCGAGTGTTGTTTGTTGGTGCGAGCGAGGTCGCGCAGGCGCCGGTGACGCAGCTGTCACTCACTCCGCTCTACAACAGTTTAAAACTCATTAAACCGCCATCGCCTCACCAGCAACCACTAATAATGACTAATGACTAATAATGACCCACGAAAAACCCTCTCAAGGTACAAAACAAGGCGGCGTAAGTTGAGACTAATTGCCGGTTCCTGGACATCCAAATGGTCGGTAAATTTGATGCCATTTGGTGATCTTGTCATACATAACATTCTAACCACTGCATGGTATCAGGAAACCGCCAATATCAATTCAACTCTTCATTTAAACCTGGACCTAGACTAAAGACTATTGTTAACTTGAGGAAAATCTTCATTTAAATTATATTACTTTTGACCTGTTTCTGCTTTTTGCGTAATGTCTAAATTGGCCCAGCATTAGCTGGAATTTGTAACAAAACACTGCATAAACGTTTTTCATTCATAAATCACTGGACCAAACAGATTTCGAAATAACAAAACTAATATGAGCTCCACATAATTAGTACACGTCTAATCTATCGTAGGCGGCCTCTGTGAACGGGACCTCTTTGTTGTTTTATCATATTAAATTTCGAATAGGAGTATTCTGGCAGGCGTCCGGTGTTGAAACGCTTGTGTGTTGGCATGGGTCGACGTGGGAGCAGCGGCGGCGGCGGCGGCGGCGGCGGCGCGGCGCTGGCCGCTTGAAGTAGGCGAAGGTCGACGCTTGCATTTTTCACAGCACCTACTTACTACACTTACCTGTCGAGTCGACTTGTCAACTGGCCCGGCCAGCCGCTCTGACACGCTCCAAGGATTAGGGTTACAAGCGAAACTATTGCGTTGTAAACTTGTACGACTGGTGCTAATCGTAAATCACACGAGAAAAGCTTTCAAATGCAGCTGCGTTTAAACTGGTGTACTTACTTAGATAATAAAGCGTTATTGCCTTGTGCCGCAACCGGCAGACTCAATATCGTTAAACGTAGGCTTTAAATATGAATAAGTGGTTCCTGGTCCTATGAAAATTTGTGTTGCGAAACCCGCTCGGGTCCGCCTCTATCGCGTTGGTGAGGATGATTTCATTTCCGCTTTGGCATGCTTGTGGGTCGTGAATGTCGTGGTGCAGGGCATAAATAGGTTGGCAAGCTGAAGGAGGGGCCGGGACGGCTCACGTACTGGTGCATGCGGCGCCGGCGGGGCGCCTGCAGCGCGGCTGCGCCTCGCATCTGGGTCACATCGCACACAAGTAACCCAACCCACTGCTGGACGCTTTTGTAAGCAGTTTACGACCCCCGCTTCCTGGCACCTTCCATTGAGCTGCCTTTTAGTATGTCCTCGACGAGTGTTATACGCTGTTTTGCTCGCTGTGTTTACTTTATGTTACGAGCACATTGTTAATGTGAAAGCCATGAGGAAAACCACATTTAGAAAATAAAGCCGTACGACCGTGGAGTATGTGGCGAATGTGCACTCGTAAAATGTATTGTAAACACAATAAGTCACTTACGCAGGTTCGTGTAAGTTGAATCAGATAAGCTATCTATAAGTAACTGTAATTGACGGCAGTACGTAAACGGTTCTGCGAAAAGTAAGGTGGTAATAGCGCTCGGCGAGGCGGAGGGCGGGCGAGGGCGGGCGGGCGCCTGCATGAATCATGCCGTATCGTATGCCCGAGCGGCGGGCCGCAGACGCCGGAATGTAGGTCAGCCGCTCGTGATGGTTTGTTTGGGTCCCCCGAATTAGAGTGTGTTAATAATACGACAACCTTTGCTCGCCGCCAGCCGCCCGACAAACTCAGAAAGTCCACTCTATTTTTATCCGAAGTTTTGAACGCATACCAACTCGAATGCATTTTCACTTTGATGCGTCTGGGCTTCTTCATTCTTCAGAATCAAATAACTGGAAATCTAACCTCTGTCAAACAACATAACAATGTATGTTTGTCGTTTAAACCGACAAGCAAATACTAAATATTTGTTTGAACTCGTACTAGTTACTCGAATTGCAAGTCGCAATCGCAAATAATACTATGGTTTTCCTCTACCAGGAAAACGCGAGTCGTCCTGTTTTACCTCGTATCAAGCCAAACTTTGAAGAGATATGTACTTTATGTACGTATGTAGCTATGTGATTGTAACAGCGTTGTAAATTTGGTTTGAGTAATGTAATTAGCTGCGAGTGTCGTGTGAGAGAGGCAACTGGAGCAGGGATCAATAGGCGGGCGGCGGCTGCACGGTGCACTCGGGAAGCAGGTTACGACAGTAAATAGGTCATTCGCTCCCCGCGCTGCTCACGCGGACTCCGCGCCGGTTTGTTTGGGTCGCCCCTATCGATCCTGCGCGCGCACTGCCATTATTATGCCATCCTATGCACTCGCTATTCACGTATTTGGGTTACGCTACAATCGCCCCAGAATGTTCGCTTTGATAGGCCTCTCGACTTGATGAATGCCAGCCCGTTTTGGGCCGCTAGGAAACTAAGATCATAAATCAAGTCTAATCTGGGTGAATGACTTTCGTCACAATATCGGTACAGGAAAGCGTTAGGAAACAGGAAATCCGTGATCATAATAATGTACTGATAAGATCCAATCAGGCTTTAATGTTTGACTTGACTGTTTAATTTAGGGACTTTACCGTGTTTCTGTGACATGCATACTGATTGCAGTCAGTAACTACATAATTTAGTTGGAAGAGATAACAGAAATTTTCCAGAAATTAACAAAAAGTTATGAGTCTATTTACTGAAATTAAAAATAAAAACAATCCTTATTATACTTACCGACCTCATAAAATGAAGATCTAATCAATAAATATCGGCAATGACATGCTATGATAGATAGCTGATACTTATGTACTAGGATCGCATAGAGCAGTGAAGTGCATTGGCTCCAGTAGGTCACCACCAGAGCGCGCCAGGTGCCAGGTGGATGTAGGTTGAGGGAGCGACCCACAGGCCGGGTCACAGCCACTACCCCCTCGATGTATGCAATGACCCATTCAACTGGAATTGAGGAAAAACGAACGCGCCGTTAACTGTTACGGCTGAACCGCGCGGGTCAGATATTGCTACCTTTATTGTTAATGCGGACTACAAACACGACCCCATCGCGGGGATTACCGGGGATTCACCTTATTGGATCGTGGCGTGGGTTTTAATGCCAAGCTATAATACAAAACAAGGGTGCTGTAAACGTAGTATACTGTTATTATTGTTGTGAAACAAAACACCTGAAATTCATGAACAACACTCTGACGGAATGTTCCGTGGCTGTATTACATAAGCAAAGTTGAGAAAACTCGACGCTTGGTGGGCGGATTATTGAAGTTTACTCGAATTAATGTTCTGGAAAATGTTCAGCCCACGTGACTTCAGTAATGAATGAAGCACTACATAATTTTAATTTAACCTTTTCTATCCACAACATTCGATTTGATATCGATTCTAAACTATAGCAAAGTCATCAATAGAAATATATCGTCTTTACCATTGATTACGGTCATAAATGCTATTTGTACTGTACAGGCTTCTATACAAACGTGCATCAGCGTCATCGTCACAAAATTTAGCTATGAAACCTCTATTCACCTCAGTTGACTAGCTATAGTAAGTACCTATGTACTACTGCTCTATGACGTCGGGCAAGGCGAGGCGTGACGTGGGCCGGCGCTATGTACTTGTACATACTGCACTATGCAGGTATATAGGTGCACGTTGCACGGGTTTCAGATTAACTGCGGTCACTGCTTTCCCGCCGTAAATATAGAGGCAGGTAAATGCGACAGCCTTCGGAGTTGCGATCGAACATTTGAAACGCGTTTGATTAAACCGTAACATTTATTATCACTATAAGCTTACTATTTGAATATACATTTCTTGCTAACGTGTTAAAACAATGAAGTGGTGGTAGGTAAAAGATATTATTGTGTAAGTTCGTTGATACGGTTCTTATAATGTCACCGTTCGCTGTTATCTGTAGTGACCTGGTGACCGGGGCAGTGTGTTGCATCGGTGTTTGCACAGGTGGCTCGCTGCAGGTTCACTATGTATTGTACACTTGCTACATATGTACAGTCAGCTGCATAAGTAGCTATATACACTTTTGTACCTTGTCAATCTGAAATCGCCTATCAATTCATTGAAACATTGACGGTTCGTCAGTTTGACAAGGTAAGTACAGATGTGTATAGCTACTTATGCAGCTGACCGTACACCACGCTACTTATGTATTTAACCGTAGTGATCGTAACCTGAAGCTCTACATAATGCTCAGATTTAAGATATACGAGATGCGCTTCTAAATGACGAAGATTGTTAATCCCTGTGTAGCGCACTTTGCACTTACTTTTGACTGACTTTTCTGGTCAGATAAATATAATGTATCAGAATATAATAATAAAGCTAACTTGGTATTGGTAACTAAATAAATATATTATAATACGTAACACGAAATTTATCGTTTTAATGGCACTCGGCAGACAAAGTGGGCGATCGAGATAGTAACAGCAACATTGTAACTAAGTTCAAAAATGTGTCTTTACCACGTGCCCGACAAGTGCTTCTAGATACATATTATTATATTTACACAGATTGTTCTTTTCAATAAACATAATGTACTTACTTACATAGTTTTTAATGTTTTTTTTTTCAATAATATAGCACATAGCAATTAGATAGGCTATGTGTACAGTGGAGTAACGAGATTAGTACAGAGGTACTAACGTGTGTGTTGACCAGGTCAAGTCGGCTGGTGCATAAAGTACAGTTGCACTGATTTTGTACTCGACCAGTTACAATACATACAATAGAGTTCGTGAAGGTACCTACCTGACACGATCTTTTACTTATCACGTCTACATCACATAGTAATATATGAAAAATATATAACATGATGTATTGACTGAGGTTTATAACGTATTTTACATAAATTTTACTATCAATCTTCCACATCTAGCTACAAACCACTAGTTAGAAGTACGATTACGATGGTTTTCATATTTGCAGCCTAATAGAGCCTGCTGTCTGAAGTACATCATTATGTATAGGAGTTATTGATAAAGTATTTTTTTTATCGATCAATAAAATTATTCCGGTAGACCTGCGGTATCAGTATCAGTCGGCTCGTGATCTCCAATCGAGACCATAAGTACATAACACCAGCTCCCTTGAGATAGTACATTAGCTGTTACCGTACCTAACCTAAGTTCCCACACCCCTCTAATCTTAGCGTCTAGCCTTCTAAATGATTACGTAATTTAGGCGCTAGAGTTCTATCGCATTCTCTAAGAACTGATGAATAATTTATCGTTTACTCCTTAGAGGTTCCAGTGATATGAAATTTACCGATAAGTCGGTCAAGTAAAGGACAAACGCCAGGTAGACCCAGCCACAGTCTAAGGGTCAAATGTGGTCAAACTTCCCAAATCTAACGCTTAGCCACCGCAGACGAGGTCAAAGCAAAGGAGATACTAATTATAGGTTCGAAACGAGTTTTGTCTGTCGGGGTTGTCTGTTGTCTGTCTGAACCTGAACGTAAAATTAAATATTGTAATTTGTAATATGATATTGCAAAAAACATGCATTACGTTTCGTATACAATCCTAACTAATATTATAAATGCGAAAGTAACTGTGTCTGTCTGTCTGTCTATCTGTCTGTCTGTCTGTCTGTCTGTCTGTCTGTTACTCTTTCACGCCAAAACTACTGAACGGATTTGGATGAAATTTGGTGTACATATGGTCTAGACCCATAGAAGGAACATAGCCTACTTTTTATCCCGGAATTCCCACGGGAAAACTTTTAAAGGCGAAGCGAAGCTCGCGGGAACAGCTAGTACAATATAAATACTCAGTAGGTATGTATGGGACCGCCACCATGAAGTTTTCACTGGAGACGAGTACTGGTACTGCCAACTTCTCCACTAACGGAGGTTAGAGGCCATCGGTCAGCTCTACATACTTACACCTTTCTTCAAAAATTCCAGACTAATCAATATTTGTAAGGTGAAAATATATCTGTCTCGGTCGCGAATCAAACCTACTACCTTTCATAAAACCCGCAGCCTTACCAACCACGGCGTCCTAAGCCATTGTCGTGTTTATTGTTATGTAGCTATAAATCTACTTATTTATTTTATGATTAATTATATATCTAACCAATAAATACAAATAATGAAAGCGAGTCTGATATCGCTGCATGGGCAACCAATTAGGTGGGTACTTAATCTCTTATATCAATCAGCGTAGTAAAACTACAACTTACTACGGCCGTAGTTTTAATAAACATTTGATAGCAGCCAGCACTAGTGGCGCGGCGCCGTGAGTGCAGCGAGTATAATGAGCGTATTCTGGGGGGCGTGGGGGGTAGCGGGGGGGGGGGTGGTTGCACATCGTCTCCGTCTGCCAAGTTCGGGCGCAGGCGTGCCGCCACCCCCGGCCTCAGCCTTCGATCGCGTTACGTACAACTTACAACGTAATCGTAAGTAGGTCGGCCTCCGGCGCGCGCACCCTCGCCCCCGGCTGTCGACGTCACTATTGATCCACGTGGAGGCGTACGGTGACGTAGCGCCGCGCCGATAGTAACCCCCTCCCCCCTCTCGAGGGGGGAGTAGTAAAGGGGGCTGGCCGGGGAGACCGACCCCGCTTGCAACTGCATACAATTTCCCGTTCACGCCGGTTTTCGTGCGTAAAGTCAGTTTTTCATTCCGCATCGTATTGTGTCAGTAAACGCCGCTGATGCGGGTTTTATGATTGTTTACACGGGTTTTGTTGGATTTTATACGACCTTTTCAATAATGTTATGGGGTATAGATATTAAACTGGGCTATGTTTCTATCTATCTATATGAACATATAAAAGTATAGCCATTTTCTTTGGTTTGATGCGCAATGCGCATTATTAAAGGTTTATGACTTTATGAGCTATTATCCCCGGTCTCGGCCCGCTCATATCAGTTGTGTTACTTATCATGTTTACCATCACTATTTTGATGCACTATATTATTATTTGCGTTATTACTTCATTACATGACACAGCACCTGCTGAAACTGTGTAAACAACACATTAATGACACATTGTACTTGATTTTATTTTTTCTATACCTATTGATATTAATATAAAATATTGCGGTAACCATACTAACCAATAATTTATAATGTTATTTACATCAATTAACTGAAACTTAATAAGTTTCAACACTTATCAACTACAAAAGGTAGAGATTAAAGATACACTCACGTGCAAAGAAACAGTTCCACTTACAAAATGCAGACTGCAAATGGCCTCAATATTTTAAAACTTTCAATAGGAAATTTGAACAAAATATTAACGTTTTTAGTTGGTAAAATTCTGATGCACCGTTAAGTGTACTTAAATATTACAGAAGGCGTCAATTAGTTAGTTTTTTCCGTTTAGGAATAATTTGATGATTATTATCAATGGAACTTTTTCATTGCCCGTGAGTGTAGATAAAAAAATTCAATAGTTTTATCGACTGCATTTTCTACACGCTCTCAAAAATGTATGAAAATTATAACCAAACTCAGTACAACGAAGCTACATATTCCGTGATAAGTTCCAATCCAACATGTCGGAGTAAGCTCTGAAATATTATCGTAGGCCTTCGTAAAATGTAGTATGCATATTTCAGTTTATGCACCATTATAGTGTTTGGAATTTGCATAAACGATTTTAATATAATGCATGTGCTGGAGGATGGCCAGCGTGTGTGTGTGTGTGTGTATGTGTGAACGCGAGCTGCGTATGTGTGCGTCGCACGTGTCAGGTTAACGTACACTATAAAATTCTAATAATTCGTGTTACTGACAAGTGCTTGCCCTACTTGTGGTTTATGACACGGCGACTGATTCTGCATTTTTGCGGCGTCCTTGTGAGCCTCCAACCACCGGACCTGAACTTTGCTATCTATTGCGCAATCCGTCGACCCTGTAAATATTGCACAATGTTGGGCAAACTGATGATTTTTTTACTAAAACCAATTTTTTATAGACTAAGCACCTGTGTTTGTTTTAACCTGATTTTTTTTGTTTTGTTACAGGTGAGTACCAGATAGAAAACATTTCGATTGCACTTCGAGTGAGTTTCGCAACAGTTTGTTTGCTAGCGGTTTATGCAACTTGGAATGAAAATCGTTATTCAGCCGACCTTCAGCTTCAGCGTATTGCGTGTTCAGTTCTCAGAACTATTGCTCCTTTTCTGGAAACTATTGTTAATACATACCTGCAATAGGTATAAGTAGAAATTACCCCGTTTAATCTGTACTGCGTAGTATGGGGCAGGGTGGATGGTTCATCCTATGCATTTTATTATGTACTTATTGCTTCAACGCCCACGGCGTCCCAGGCGTTAGTTTGACGTCATAGAAGGGGAAATTGCGCACTTGTTTAGGTAAACTCTATGTAATGAAGGTTTATGTGCAGGCTCTGTTATGTACACTGAAAGGTTACTGGCGGCACGTTTTGTAAATAGTATTTTATCTTCCAACTTTTATCTACGGACGTTATGCGATGGATTAGTTTTGGTAATTAATTATCGTTATTGATTGTTTTATGGCCGTCATAGGAAATTGGATTGGAAAAACCAACAAAGTGTACATAAAGTTAAATAACACTTTACTTCAAAAATATATAGGATATTATTTTTATGAACATTTTATTTATTCACCTTTGACGGCTTTTTTCTGATTTATGTTTTTGAAATATTTGCGTATTTTATAACTTATAGTGAATGTTCCACGTATTTGAGGGTCCATTTAAATTCATTAGCAGTTGAGGAACCACCGCAGAAATATAAATAAATTAGTTTGGATTTTTATGGGAACCACTGATAACAAGATTATCAGTATTTTAGTCAGGGCAATACTATAGCTAGTTCTTTAGATAGTTTCCTACTCAATGAAGATCCATTGCTTATTCCTAGACTAAAACCGCGTAATCCTTGAATTGCACCAAAAATTTATGTTTTTTCGCCATATTTAGCCCTGGAACTCCTGCATTCCTATAGCGCGTTCAGTATGAGCACTTAGTGACTTCAAAGTTTTCTTATTATAATGAGGCTCCTCTCCAATTTGGCAGAATATAGAGCAAAGGTCGCAGTAGAGTTGCCATTTGGTGTTGAATAACAGTGAAAATGTCAGGGTTCGTGGTGCAGTGCGGAGGCAGGCAGGGGCGGGGGCGGGGTGCAGCGGCCCCCGCACCACGAGACTATGCGCTGACCTTTAGACACGTGTCGCGTTTTTCTGTCGCGGGAAAACTCTAGGAGTCTCTGGAGGAAATGCGACTGAGAACCAAGGATTTGTAAACTGATACATGCGTTACCAGATGCCAGCGCGGCTGCTGAATGCTTATTATTGACGTTCAGTATATGATACGTATGAAAGGAGATGCTCCTTCCTAAGTGACGAATAAACTGTACCTACCATAGTCTGGCGCACCTTAGGTAGTCAGTGGCTGACAACCGATCTGACTGGCTAAATCTCACCACACCATTCTACTACGCTTTAGCTCTAGTGTTTGCCACCGACACACTACGAAAAAGAAGCATTCAGTATTCGCCATGAACACAAGTTTGCATTACTGAATCATCATTAGCTTCTAGAAGTTTTCACTAGTTAGCTGCCGTGGTAAACCGTAAAAGGTCTTTAATCAGGGCATCCACGTGTAAATTCGACCTCAATACCATAAACAATGTTCGAAGTATAAACATTGTAGAGATTCGTTCTGTTCCGTGCAGTTTCTGCACATAATAACATAATACAGGGCAGTAAATTAAAGTTTGGCGGCTGCGGTGCGGCGGCGAGACATTTCCAGAATACTAAACGATGAATACACCCACTAGTTTAAACTAGTGCCGACTAACTTTGGCGACTTGAAAGTGGAAAAAGGAACCGGAAATGAGGTTCCGACTGTGACATTTAGAGCCGTAGGTAATACGTGGTAGTTAAATGTTAAATGTCGAGAGAGTCGTCTTCCCACTCTAGGTTACACGCGTTTTCTAGATCCAAGAAGACTACTATGTAGTAAGTATATAAAAAAAGGCACCGTACAAGTGTTACATAAACGTACCTACTTCTAGCAAGTATACATAGAATACGTCTCTTCATATTATATACATATATAAAAACTTAACTAAACTTTTAGGATGAAAGTAAATACATAATAAAGTTTTTCAATTTGTTGCAGGTGTCCGATAAAGAAATAGTAATCTGCTTGGGTAAGTGTACCGTTTATTTAATTTGTATAGCAAAGCACTGTTTTTTCATAGTCGGTCATATTGAAACATGTGCTAGATAAACGATAAATCAATTTATGAAAAAGTCTAATAAATAAATACGCAAAATACAAGTTATGCGAGTAGTACAAGCGACATGCAATTTATTTATCGTATGGCTTTACTGGTTACATAAAATAATATTAAAATAAGAATTTATACAGGTCACTAAAAACTACATAAATAAATACAACAACATCCAAAACGTTTTGAAATAATTGAGGAATTCCTCGTATTGATTGAGTCCAATCCTTCCCCCAGCAGGAAACTTTCTGTGGAAATTGTTATTTGTTTACTGAGAAACCTTTTAAAAACGACGACGTTGCCCAAAGTAGGAAAAGTTGGTCGAAACAAAACACAAATTGGCTACTAGGGGTTTCTACTGAACCCTTAATATTGTTGTGATTGTAACCGGGCCTAGGGATTACATAAAACGCTGAAACAAACTCTAAACTATTGGCAATATTTTTTATTTTTGATTGGTTCTACGGAATCCACCTGCCACGTTTCTAGACATCGATGAGTAAATAAATTAAACCTTGTAAAATGTGATACAGTCCCATTTTCATCTGTGTTATGTGTTTTAACAAAACAATGTAATAGATTGAACCAGTAACTTAACTACCTCGGTACAACAGTCAGCTTTACCAAGGACCATTTTAGGTTAAGTTACTCTATGAGGTTACTAACCATTGTCACACACTGCCAATATGAAAATAAGGCTGCCTTCCCAGCAGACAAACTGCTCACCCATTACGAGGCGCGCGTAAGGCTGTAAAATTGCATTGATTGCGCTCAACACCAGCAAACTATGCACCTGCAGTCTCCAGAATACCAAAATGATACGCCGTTATTAATTCACAAATAAATAAACATGCAAATTACAAACTGGAAACTCAGGCTTACCCAATGATAACATATCACTGAAACAGATTAACATATTAAAATATCGATGATCACTGGCCTTACCCACTAAAATGTAATTAACTGTGATGACGTAACAACGGCATTTACTAGGAAACCCCATATGCTGAAGGTCGCCCCAGCATATTTCTAGAAGTTGGATAACTAGGTACTCGCCACAGTAATCGCCTTCGCGGAATGGCCGGCGCCACGACTGTCGTAATCGACAATTCTTATAATCCGCTCTATTTTTTTATGAGTCGATTTAGCGAGAAACGGAACAGACCATGATTATTGATACGAATGCAGTTTGCTAATGAGCATAATGGCGATAGATTTTTCCTGCAAATAACCTGAGAAATGATTGTAAGTTGCCAAGTACCTGGTAATATTAAGCCTTTAGTTACACTAGAAAATGTAAAATATATAAATTATTTGACCATTAAAATCTAAGATCAAATAATCTTTCATATTGCAGCATGCATGGCATGGTCCGTCGTAGTATGCTACGAGATTCGTAGCAAGGTTCGTAGCAACAAAAACTGTGGCACGGAAAGCTTCTTTTATAAAAAAAAAATTAACAATATTTTCCAGTTTTATGAACTCAATACCTAATCATTATACTCATGAGCACGTCGGTGTTAAATCTACACCGACGTGCAGAAATAATTATAACACTTTAAAATTGCATTTTTTTAATGTATACTTAAGATACACTTTCGAAATAAAATGTCTCGAACAGCAGTGTTATACTTTAATATGTTTTTGTAAAACGTTGCACTTGCTAAGTTGCTATAAAATTCTGGAAAAACATTATGAATAACATTCAGTACAGTTTAGCAAAAAGTTAACATTTAAAAGCGTAGTTAATATTTTTGCAGGCCAGAGTAAAAGTCGCTTATGTTATGATTCTTATGAGGAATGTAAACTGCGTACGTAGTATACTCGCTAGGCGCCCGCTAAACCGGCTTACTACAAAATGGCGGTAGTGGCGGAAACCCTAGGACGCAGTCGCGACCCAGACATGCAGGCGGCCTTCGCAACCTTCGCCCTTACGCAACCAGCCGCGACCAACAACAACCACTCGCAAACTAAACTACCGTCACACACGTGTTGTGTTCTAGTTATGAAGTAGGTAGGTATTCAATTTTGTTAAGCACTACATAAAATGTTAAGCATAAGAGTTATTATTTTGCATCTGTCTATCTGTCACGATATTTTTTGATTGAGCTTGAGCCGTTCCAACTTTATAGTGATGCCTATTTCTGATAATAATAGTACCTAAGGGGTCAATTCTAATACACATTAGTTATTATTCCCATAGCTGCCGGGCCCCTAGTGTAAATTCAGGTCACGCTCCACGCCCTGCTATGAAACCTACCGCTGAAAAACCAACATTGACTCAGTTCTTGGAATGCCGCTGGCTGGCGCCACAAGTCATTATAAATAAACAATTTACTTCATCGGCCCCTTCCTTATCATGGATAAGTCGATATCGTTTTAATGGTTTGTCATCGACTCGTATCACTTATTTTATACACTTGTAATATACAATGTACGTACTAGATTAGCAAACCTTCGCAGAATATTTAACAAAAACAAACAGTCATCGTTATTCCGTTGAAATATTTGTCATTTTACCTATCTGTGTATCAGCCACAAAATTATGTACATACGTATTTAGGTATATTGTACTTTGAGTTTCAACTTATCTCCTACCGTACTACCATCTCACATTAGCAATCACCTATCTGTCAAATCTACATTATTGTATGGATCTGACAGTATTTGGCAGAAAAGCAATAATATTATAGAATGTTGATTGCTAATGTATATGGTGATACTGTAGAAAAATAGTTAAAACTCTGAGGTTAAATATACCTTTATAAACATTTTCGAGTTTTACAGAACTTGAAACTTTTCAGTATCAACTAATGAGTTGAAATGAAATGTAATTTCAGCGCTTGTGAATGCGTAGTACATTGACGCTCAAACGGCAAAATCGAACGGAAAAACCAGTTTGCCGGGAAGCAATGTACTACGAATTCACTTTCACTTTAGAAACGCTGAAATGAAATATGTCGGCACGAATACTTTGCCTTCGAGCCCATGTAAACCGAGACATTTTGGCATGGAAGTAGTTTTTTTTTTCTTTTTTTCTACTTCCATGCATTTTGGTTTATAAACGTTCTTCTTATATTGCGCTCTTCTCGGCGTGGTTCTCGCGACCAACGCAGTCTGTCACTAACTCTCAAGCGATTGATATCATCTGTTGCTACGTTTTTATACATATTGGGCTTTTTTCTAAAGTCCCTTTTCTTTGTCTTCCTCTTACTCATTTTCCTTCATATGTTAGTAAATGATTAGATGGACCTCTTCATTGCTCGCGAATGTACTTGCAACGCCATAAAGCTGTTTGTACACAAGTCCCGCACCAGGAGCGTGATGCACTCCACACGAGCCGCTCTGACGCAAGTTGTTTTCGCGAAACCTCACTCGCTCGCCCGACTGTTTTGCAACAGAAAGGTGCCCTCCTTTCCTTTCGTAAACAAACAAACACGAGGCTCGCACCTGACAAATGACTACTTTCATATAGGTATAGCCTCTTCGGGACACGGTCTAAAAAAACAATTCAATGATCAATTCTCCCATTTACATTAGCGATGTCGCATGATTTGCAATATCGACATGAGATTCAACCTACACTACACTATGTGCTATAATTATAATAAAGGATATTCAAATGAAGCATGCAGTTGTAGGCAATAGGCAAGGCATTAGTGGCGGAATGTTGTATTGACATAGGTTAGTTCTATCATTAACTTGATAAATAATCATAAACGGTTATTTCCCTTGATGAGCAATCACTGCAAGCAAATGACGTCAACCAAATATTTCCGCAAGATTCCAAGAAGGATATCACTGAAAAAAAAACTATTTTTTTAGCATAACAGTTCATTCGGTTGTTTGCTTGTTGTTTGTTAACCACACAGTACATACAATAAAACTGTAATTAACTTGTCATATTGCAGTGCAGCCCCAGTTGACATAACGTATAAACAAACCTTATTTTGTGGTGTTTGCGTAAATTCAACACGTTGTAAGAACAATATACTTGTGTTGTGTTGTAGGATGTTTTGTTACTATCTTATCTGATTGCGTCCGCTTATCTGTTTGGAAATACGCAGCCCCACATACCGTCACGCATTCACCAGCTGTAATCAGAATTATAAGTACCCACTATGTACCTTTACTGCTACTACTACCGAACATCTGATCTAACTCTTATAACCTACAGCTGATGGGTTAATTTAGTTTGCAGTGCCTCACTGACCTTTGTTACCGCACTGTTTACCGTCAATGGAATTCCCCGTGCACTATTGCTGACTACTCAGAACCGATTCTATATTTATCATAATTAATAATAGAATTACAAGGAAAATCTATAACTGAAACTTGTTTTCGTGCCTTCGAGTACTTATAGTACTGTATTGTGAAGATAAATCTGTAAATTAACGTAAGCATCTGATGACAATACGTGCCTTATTACGATTTTAAAATTCATATGTTTACTTTATTGATGATATATCTGTGATGTCTGATGATGTGGTTTAGGTGTACCTTTTCTGGCAATATGTAAGTTGTATTTCTCAAGCGGGATTGCTTTGCCTTTCAATGGGAATTTCACTTGATTATTTATTGATAATATTACGGTTCAAAAAACATTAGTACCTAAATCATCTGCACTGCTAGACATATGTTTCTCTCAAGGAGCACTAAAGATCTACAGTGTACACTTGTACGTCAAAATACAATATTTTAGTGTCCTTCCTCATTGTTACATACACTTCGAACAATTTAACCGAAAACTCAGTAAATTTAATATTTTTCACTGCCCTATTGTTGAAACGAAATATTATGCATAAGAAGAACACATATTATATTAGTTTAGCGAATGTAATGAACGTACCTAAGTGGCGATCCAGACGTCTAGACGACAGCACCGTGATAGTCGTTCGTCTGGAGTCTAGACCTGTCGTGACCCCAGCTCTAGACAAATGTGCTTCCAAATGGCGCGAGCTAGCATATCTTGATCCTGAAAACTAGGATTACCATTTGCATTAAGCAGATATAGGGTTCAAGTTTCGCACTTATCCACTTTCAACTTAAGTAATACTTTTTGAACGACATATAGGTAATACGTACAGTCATTGGCAATTAGAATATACTTTTGATGATTTTCTGTATGAACTCTACCATCTGTCTAGTATACATACCATAAAATGCTCTTGATCTTTAATTTAACTGGCAAGTAGAGGAAAAGCTTACATGTATGTACTATAAGTAAGTATTGTAAGTATTTAGGGCATTCCAAAGACCTATCTTTCCACAAGTATCCACCTCGGTCGGGATTCTAACCCGGCACTACAGGGAAAACTGCTAACCGCTACACCACCGGGCCTCATACGACACGCCATGACGTCACCCGTGTCATTGAACTTATGATTAGCATATTGTTTTCCACACTTTTCTGAATGGATCATAACATGACGTAAGCAAATTTAATGTAGAATGACTGAATGGAGGTATACCTACCTATCTACTCGAAGTTATTTAAATTTTAAACTAACATCGTAGCTGTAGATTTACATAAAACTACAGCTTTAATTATAAAGTGCTATACTGTACTAAATTTAAATTTGATATTAGAAATCGAATAATACTGACACTTCATTATACAGCAAGCATGTGTTTTTCATCCGACAGATCAGCCTGCATTGCATCTTTATCGACGTAAACAAATCACATCGTCTTGTTTATCGCGAATCACGATATAGTGACTCTATCTAAGATATATCTAAGTCGATAAAAATGTCGTGCAACCGAGACACGTATGCATACATCTATTGTCTTCTTATTGACAGATCACTACAAAAGCCTATTTTCAAGCGCTCTCTTATTTATGTTTGTTCTTGTAGGTATAACTAGCAAAAGTATTGCCGTCTGCAACCAGCACACGTAAGAGAGGTTACCCTCTTATTCGGGTAATTTAATTTATCGTCAGCGTCAGCATTAGTTTATTGTCCGACTAATCATATTATGTGAGAGTAACTATACTGTTCATTAGTGTAGCCAGGATAGCCTACTATGCACCAGCTGTGCAGCGAGTGTGTGAGTGGGACACGTCACAGAGCGTGTGCACTGACGGACTCATGTCCGCCCTCCACTTGTATGAGTTCACTGTTTACAAATACCTACACAACTTAATAATTCGCCTTTGAAACGATTTCTTATCCCATATGCTTCCCAGAATCATATTGTGGCGTTAAAAGTTATACCCATCAGAACATTGAAACGCTAAAACAGATGCTCTTAAAGCAATCCAGACTCTGACTCACATTCATTCATGGGTCGGATCCTCAACAGATGTGGGTGTGGATCGGATCGTCGGAACGGGATATGTTATGTTCCCAGAATTAATTGAATGGGAGGTTCCAAGTTCAAGTGAAACTGCCGCGACTCTGATGTAGTGAAACTAGTGAACCGAATGATGGCTTGCCATAAGAACCTTGGCCTGTATTTTCATTGTTAAAGGGAATTTAACATGTCTAAACAGAGTGTGAGAACCGTGGTTAGCGTGTCGTTATACAAAACGGCATTGTGTTTCATAGTTCGTCACGCAACGTGGCGCAAGTCGCGGTGCACATTAAAGGACATTACCTAAAACGACGGAAGACCATCCTTCCTATGTCACTGGGGGGTTACTCTATACTGAGGAAAAACGAACGAACGGGCGATGTCGTGCAATCGGCACGTTTAATAGAGTCGTGGCTCTCACAGCAGCGCTCCGAAACTTAGTTTTTCGGCATATAGATAGAGTGACCCCCCTGGTGTAAAATTTCGTTCGGACGCGACCAGTTTTAAATACCGTGGAGTAGTCTGGTGCAGACTGAGCCGCCTCATCCACATTTTGCTGACCTTAATGACCGTTCATTCATTAAAGGTTTGAAAGAATGCGACTGGACAGCTAATGAGGAGACTATTTTAATGCCGACAGACGAAGATGTGCTATTGTAACTGGCCAGTTGTTGTTTCATTCATTCTATTTGCAGATCTTGATGCGTTTATATTTTTAATAAAGCCAAAGAACATAAAACTTACAGCACTTTACACTTTACATAAATACTCACATCGCGTATTTATTTAAGTTCTGATTTGACCAATTTAACTGACGCAATACTTAAAGATACCGAAACCGAAAACATCCAATCTACAGGATATTTGCACGGAATGTGATAATAATTATTGTGTCATTGGAATTTTCTTACAAAAGGACTGACATAACCGGATGCCGATATCAATGCGGTACATGAGTAAAGGTTGAACAGATTATATTTATAGTATCAAAATGGCGACCGGTCGATAATTAATTCGGAACATAAACAAATGATTGATAGTTATGGCACCAAGCGTACAAGCATCAGCAATATGTAATCTCTAAACTGTGAATCAGCTTATTGAGATGATATATCTAGTACTCGAAGAAAAATTAACTGGATCTAAAACTAAAACAAATACAAATAAAAAAGAGGTATCCAAATAAGTAAAGACAAGAAAGATGGCAGACAGAGTTATCCACATTTCCAGCAGGAGATAGTGGACTATTGGACGTGACTGTATTCGCCGCTGATGGAAGAGATAAAATCAGCAATTACGACTCTAATTATCAGTACACATGTGAGGCACCTGTGCCTTGTGTATCATTGCCATAAATAAGTAATGTAAAGATGATATGAATGTATGATGTGATAGCTCGGCCGGTAGGGGGGGCTCATTAGCCGTGTTCACTAGGCGTTTCTTATTAAAGGCGTGCTGATGACCCTTGCTCGGCGCAGACTCTTCGTTAGTGCCGCACTATTGCCGGCTAACTGTCGCATTCCGCTTGCATGCCTCCGCACACACACAACTAATTCATTTTATATTAAAATCTTGGCCACGATCTCATTATTTATTAACATTTTTCCTTTGTAATTTACGTGGTTGCACCAATGTTTGTGTATTGTTGGTAATTAAGCAGTAAGAAATAATATTGCGCCATATCCGGCCCCCCTCTGGGTGAGAGGCGGCGCGTGGGAAACGCGTAGGCTCTATCGCGGTATCGCCAGCGCCACCACACACCCACTATTCCATTATCTCTATAAATTTTCATCTGACGTAACTGTAACAATAACTTTCTTGTAGTAAAAGCTATTATACTGTTTATTATAATACGTACTAAAACAACCGTAACCAAAGTCGATAATTCTAAACAGTTGTAATAGCGTGATAGATAGGTAGGTATTAGATAAAGACGCACAAATGTCGGCTCGCTCGGATTCATAATATGTAACAATAATTAAGCGATATTTGCGTATTTGTTAGGTACCTATGTGACTCCAGCACGCGTCCGCCGCTTCAAGGTCGGGGTTATTGAACTTGCTGTCGCCGTTTAGCTAAAGCGCCACTACTGGCGGAAAATCGTGGAAAAACACGATTACACAAACAAGTGTTATCTGCATACACGCCGGCGACCACGCACGGGCAGAGTCCTCGATACCTAATTCTTCTATTGTTATCTATACGTACTTATATTTGTGTATGAAGTAAGTACTTATGCTTTACTAACTTATTGTATCGACACGGTACCTATTCATAAATTAAAGTTATTTGATGATAACTTCGGCTTTGTTGGTTGGTATTTCGCTGTCTACCGCAGCCTATGTTTGCTTATGTGTGTGACACCCACTTTGCTTTCATTATTTATCTACATAACACACATCATACAAACATATTTGCAGTTATCGCTATACTCTGATAAGGTATTTTTGCATTTAGTTGAAAAGCGCATTCTAGAATTATCTATAGGTCTGTATTCTGTATTGTTGTCGAATAGGTAACATTTTTCTTATAAAAAAAGTAAGTATTCGCTGCCAACTATAAAGTTGTTTGGACCGAACTGTAAGTTGTACGCTACAGGAAAAGCTGTAAGAAATGCTTTTATGCTTATATATAAAATGGTAGAATTCCCCGTTTCGGTCGGCATTTAAAAGCACGCGTTGTAAACTTAAAACCTTAGCTTAATTCGGGATATAAAATGATTATTTGAAGGGCTCCGAATAGCCACATTCGAAGTACCATCGAGATTGCCCCAAATCTGGTCTCTTAGTTGAAGGGTACTCGCGTCGTGTCGACGTGGCCCTCGGGCGCGTATCTCACGCGTCAATATTTGATTACTGGCTGACGTCTTTCAGTAGTTCTTCAGTCGTTTCGTGGCGCACCACATGGCCAGCCATGACCACAGCTGAATTACATTTGGTGACTTTGGCGCCACTCGCTATAATATCGAGAGGTACAAATAATGAACACAATCCATATCCCTGATTAGACTCACTTAGGGCATGTTTACTGCCGCACTAGTTTATTGTTTTGTACAGTTTATTTGTAGAAAACACACACGCCTCGCCATTTGTTTACATGTTTGTAGAACATCAATAATATTTGTAATGATAATTGTCGTGATAATGACATGCTTTTGTTACCTACACTGTATGATACTTGTTTGTTTGAGTTTTATTCCATCTAGAAATCTTCACCTTTCTTGTTCTATTCGGCCATAATGGAGAATGTTGTAAATTCATCTTTTTCTACATCACGTTATGTTTACCGGATCACGATCACATTTTTGCTGCATCAGCCGAACATACACCGCATTGTGATGCACATAGTTGGAAGAGCGCAGCATTTCTTTGTAATGCGCCGTCTGTTTACGTGTGCCGAGCGTGACTCAGTAGATGAGTAGTAATTAGATGAAAGCAGTGTAGGTAGTGTGAGTAGATGTGGTCTGTTGGCACGGGCGGCTCGCGGCGCCGCGCCGGTCCACCGCGCGCCGGCGCCGTTAATCTATCCAGTTAACGAGGCGAGTTGCTGGATCAGCTGCCGCCGGGCACGCGATCCCTGGTTTCCAATCCCAGGAGTATGCGCGGAGCGTCGCCTCGGCGCATGACAGCGCGGCGTAGGCGAGAGTGAAACGCCGTCCAACTGGTTGCCAATTCTAACAAAGCGAAACATGTGACTTGACTTGACCGATGTTTGCGTTGGTTTGGTTTACGATCAGGTCATGTTTCTGAATATGTTGTTCCTGAGATCTAACAAAGCTTTTCCTCATTATAAAGCTTATTCGGCACATGGATCGACAAAATGTTTTTCGGTCATAGAGGAGGTCATTAGCAAACAAACTTTGTACTGCTGTATGTTTAATAATAAAATTGCATATAACTTTACTTACTCAACTACTTATAAAAAAAGTTATCACCGGGAAACATTTGCAATAACAAACACCATAAACCACGTTAAACAGTGCAACACATAATGTAAACAGGGTGTGGCAAGAGTGGTGTTGTAAGGAAGGGGGTGATGACTCAGCTTGTCATCCTGACCAACTCTTGTTCTACGAATTTTGGAAATTCGGTTAACAAAGCCTGTATCAAGTAGAAAAACTTGCTAAATCCTATTAGCCTATGTATAGAATCAATGAGTCAACGAATATTCGAGTAATAGCGATCAATTCACATTGTACAATGATTAATTTGAGATACTAGGACAGTTGTCAGTTTTTTTACAAGCTCCGTGTTTGTTGTGAGCGCCTCGGCGCGGTGAGTGGCCGCAGGTTACTGACATCAAAACAAGCAAAAAATCTAAGCTAAATATCTCCTGTGTATTAAGGTCACGCAAAAAAGCATCATGACTACACTGTTCATTGTCCGGTGAGCAGCTAGCTTATAGCTTGTATATCGTGTAAATATACAGCTACTACATAAAAACAGAAACTAAAGTTTAGCACGATCTCAATCTGAAGATAACTGTCGTCCGGATCTAATGCATTGAGAAGGGATAAGGGATACCTACCAAAATGATGTCCACCTCGCCAAATTTAGACCACATGGACCATCTGTAGACTTACAATGCTTTTGGAATATTTCACTTTGCGGACATTGGGTAATCACTAATCAGCCTTGCTATGTCCGAAACATAGAACATGAGGACTCGGATTTAATGTTAACAAACTTGGTAGCACAATTGATACGCAGTATGGTCCCACCCGGGGATCGGATCAATTCAGGACCTGTGGATGTTGATGGAGATAATATCTTCTTCTACACAGTGCCAGTTACCAAGAATACGCAGGAAATCAAGATTTTCGATAAAACTGGGAAATAACGATTATGTTTACAAACAAATTAAATGTAGATAACTTAGTGATTTGATAAGGGTGATTGATAATTTTCTTCCGGACTCGACAATGTCAATTTGATACTCTTGATATAAATGTATGATTAGCATTACAAAAATAATTAATTTTATCATGTACTTAATCACTTCTCGAAATTTTTAGGCTGTAATTTGCATCGTCATAAAATTCGTGATAGTCCAAATATTTGTGTATGTTGGAAACATGCCGTACTGAACTGATGTGGTCAGCGCGTGGTCACTCTTAGATTGTTGCACTAATAACGAAGCAGCTGGCCGTCCACTCATTACGAACAGCTGCTCTTATAACTGATGTTAGGGATGCCTAAGCCCTTAATCATGAAATCGGTAGATTAACATTCCTTGGATGTTACGTTTTTTAAATAATTTTACATATTAAATCGTTTGTGCGATCCTGAAACTATTTTTTTATGTGAAAACCTACCTAAGTAGGTGAAGTATCTACTTTGATTATTAAGTACATATTTGTTTACAAGCCAGCACTCAAGAGTCGAGATTTATAACATAGTTTGTTATCATTGTGGCCGCTTGAAGATGCCCATTAAATTAATATCTAATACTTAATTAAATTGTTTTCTCCAGCTTGTTTACATTCTGTGTTTGTGTTTTTGTGTTTCTTATTAATGTGTTCCCAGCTTTCTCGACAAATAAATATCTCTTAATGTTGCTTTGCACGCCACCCGCATTTTAAAAACAAGATACATATTCGATAGTGATACCATCGCACCTTTTTCTGTTTGAAACGCATCGGCCAGAATTTGGTATTTGGTATAAAAATAAAAGTGACTTACGCATCGTTATTAATATAACAAAAAACACGATGTTAAATTGCACGGGATTCATAATAGTATATGCCCTAAACTTTTATAGGAACTTACACATAATTTAACTTACTCATCTACAAATTAAAATGGACGCAATATACGCACGTCGGACGTCGTCGCGTCAGTATTTCCGGCGCAGCCGCGCAGTGGCAGAGTCCAATGGAATTTTCTTCGGAGTTGTTTGCTAGTGGCAGCGAGCGATGCACCCATGTTTACTCCACGGCGGCGGCGGCGGGCGCTGCGCCTGTGGGGTCACTCTACATATTATAATTATAATTATACTGAGGAAAAACTAAGTTACGATGCCCTGCTGCTCGAGCCACGATTCTATCTCGTATTGAACGTGCCAATTGCACGACGGCTCTCGTTCGTTCGTTTTTCGTCAGTATAGAGTAACCCCCCTGTAGCCACCACGTGCCGCTCCCATGCCACAGAGTATCGTGTTGTTGTATCTTTTAAAGAGGTCAAACTTTGCTTGAAGTCGCAATAAGTTTGTAATCATACGTAAATATTATTTACTCCAATCGCATTTCATGTTGCAAGTGAGAGTACAGAATTATGTCGCAATTAGATGAAAATAACTACAGCTTCATTTGTTTATTATATTTTTGTAATTGATATACTCGTTTGGGACTTTTGTTTCCATAATCAATACATTAGTTACATAATATACAAATAGATTTATCTTATAAGGTAAAATTACATTATGCAGGATCACATCGTGTCAGCAATTATAATAATTATAGTGATATCGATCTGAGGATATCCTGCGCATCGTAAAATCCTGTTTGTTTGTAAACCATGAATGAATCGATATTTAAATTCATCATTCAAAGCCGAGTCAGTGACTGCCATGATAAAAAGGGCGGATAAAAATAGCCAAGCTAAATTCAACTACAACCAACCGTAGACAGTATCGTTGGAGTGTGTACCTATAGCATCTTTGTCATATGACAAGTCACGAGACGAATTCCATAAGAAACATTTACATACCAACGTATATTGAACGAACAAATCTTAAAAAAAACACAGAATGAATAGGCGAAATAGCTGAATGAAGCTTGTGACGAAATAGAGCTATAGTAAATGGCTGATGTTTACAAATAATATTAACCTTCAATTAGGTTATCAGGGGATCACGAAGCGCCGATACGAGGAGAGCAGCTCGCGGTGATAAACAGGACCGGCGATTATATACACACGGTGATGTTGTTTACTGCGGCCGGGATTCCAGGAATGAAACTCTAGGCCTGTTTTCTATTTATAGAGTGCGATGAGCGAGGCGGCTGACGGATGACGCGGTGCAGCGGTTGGCGCCGCGCCGGGGCCTTGCGCCTGCATACCACCGCCTAGCCCTAGCCACTCGCTTCACGTGATGGCACCCGCTCACGTAACGTCATGATGTAATTTTACGCACCTCGCATTCTTACAACAGACGTCACTGTAACTGTAAACACAGCTAATGAAGTCATCAGTACAATTACACAGTAACTGTACCTGCAACGGGAGTTTCACTCAATTGAACGAGCCGAAGCCATGTCTGCCTACAGTTCCAGATGATTTATTAGCATGACAGTTTGTGCCCAATATTCGAGACTGACGGTTACAGTTACTTGCCAAAACTGTCTCGATCTAGATTGTTTGTTGTGAGAATAGTAAGTGGAGCGTGGAGCGTGTGTTGCTGGAAGAGTCTGGTTGGTTTCTCAGATGTGAGCCGGGCGGAGTCCGCGTCGGGTTGCATGAGTGGCCTCTGCCGCGAGTAGGTCAGCAAAACAAACACGCCGGTCAAGTGCGAGCGTGCCAATTTATGACCAGCTATTATGTATATAATATCTGTTGTCAATTTGAGAACTGCATGAAAAACATTTAGGGTCAACCTAAATTGCGTTTCTGAACTAGGTTTTCACGGTGTTTGCCATTTGTAAATAACATTGGTATGCGGGATGTGTATCGTATGTAAGTAGCATGAGGAAAATGAACATTGTATGGGTTTTCCTCAAAAGCTTTAGGTCAGTAAACTTTAAATCCGCAAGGATCTTCCTTCAGATATATTGTGGTTTGTGCAATTTAAGCTGATGAAGAATCACAAGTCGCTCCGAAATGAAGTCGAATACTGTCTAGTTCTGGCTAGTTGGCAAGTTTCATAAAAGATAAACCAAGTTTACTGCTTAGATTTGTTCTCATAACTCGAGGATAAGCGCACGTAGGTCCATAAAACAATTTTGAAAGGCGTCAGAAAAAGCTATTTTCTAATTGTAAGATTTATAATTAGAAGTTGTTCCACAATCGTTGATATTTTCCTTGAAGCTCGCATCTCCAGATACAGCCCGCTCATGTTCCCGGCGGCGCGGCGCGTGGGGGCGGCGGTGCTACTCACCACGTGACTCATAGACTTGGCTGACGAACCGCAAACAAAACCTAATTACATTTATGCGGCAAACAAATACAAATAAATCTCCAGAGGTGCTTGTTTTGACAATGACACGGCGCGGCCGCCGCGGGCCTCCATGAAAGTGCTCAAGACGAAACGGCGTGGGTCCGCGAGGGTCACTCTTCTTTGCGAAAAACGAAGCTTCAGGGCGCTGCTGGGCTAACCGCGACTCTATCTCATTGTGTTAAACGTACAGATTTCATGACTGTGTCTGACTCTCGTGGCAAGTCAGCACGGCCGGTAACGGTCCGCCGAAGTCGTAGCAGGAAAAAGTTACCGAGATCAAAGCGAAAGTTGTTGACGAAAAGCAACGCTATGATGTCTGTACAATTATGTTTGGTAACTGTGCATGGCAAAAAATGTATGAACCGGTGATTTTTGCGCTTAATATTTAACGATGTTAAGGAAGATAATTTAGAAAAAAATATTGCAGCTAATCATCGTGAATTTTTATTTTCTTCCGCGGTTACGATTTGATCAATCTACATACTTACTAAAAGCATTGGCTGTTAAGATACACTTACACTATTCATAGTGGAACCGGTGTAAATCTAAACTGAGCAAAAACATTTATATAATTTAAATAAATATTTTTATGATTATTCATGATAAATATTTCTTCATGGGAAACGTGTCCATAATCTCCCTTTCTTGATAACTAAAGGTGCAATCATTGTGACGTCAATGTAGGACAAACAAACAGATACATGCGTCAATACTGCCACAATGCTCTTGTGTATCTAAAGGTTACTAAAATGAATAAGAAATTCTGTTTTTCAGACAAATATAAGCTTATTTACTTACCTCAATCAAGCCGTTCAAAATCTACATAGTATAGGTACTGGGACTGGGCTACATAATGCGTAGGCGTTCTGTTACAGGCTTTTAACATAAATAGAAGTAGATTTTATAACCCAGGATACCGTATCTTGTTTGCAAAAGGTAGATGAAATTCAATGAATATCCATATCATAGTAATCATTTTATTCTATCTATAATTAATTTACAGTTTCAGTCCGTAAAAGCTATCCTATTAATTTCAGGAGAGCGTCTAGTAAATATCCCCGCATATGTTATTTGTCAAACTATCCGTATATCCGGACGATGACAGATAGCACGATCAATCTTCCAAAAACAGATCGTCAATCGTCATCCCGGCTCGATGTCGCAGTCTCCTCCAGCGACACCCGCCACTTGTCTCACCACGGCGTGGGGGATATTCATCATCAACAAGTAGCTAACTAAATACTTATATAATATGTTTTATGTATCCAAATTCAGGGAAGTCGATGCCCTCTCCGCGTCGCGTCTGCCCCAATGGCATTGGGATATTTGGGATACATTGACATAAACAACGCCGATTCCCCTTTATACATATTTGACATTACCAGGGACGAAAAGGACGTTGACCATCCTGCAAAACAAATTACACATTTTATTGTTTTCTGAGAAGATGTTCAAGTTGTTGTTTCTTTGGAAAGTCTGGCAGAGTAAATACGCCGTCTGAGACGTATAGTAAAAGCAAAAACAGTGAGTATAAAGCTCAGTTTGACTTTATGTGTGCTTATTTGTGGCGGAGCGTGCGTGTCCGAATTTAGTCGCAATACGAGACGGCGCGCGAGCCCCGCCGCTGTTGCATCGCCCAACAATAGAACTAACGCACTTCTTACTTTTGTTTTAAATTCCATGTTCTCTGTCTCCTTTGAATCAGATACTGTCTTCGACGGCGTGTTTCTCTGCTTTATTTATTAGCTTATGTGTCTAAGCAGTAAGCAACCTAACAATTATGTTAATATATTTGTCTGATAAATGTACCAGCTTTATGTTCGTTAACTATGATTATCTCATGATTTTAATGGGTACTTATTTCGTGCCGTCTTCAAGGGTTTTTGTGCGTTTCGCACAATTTGATATTCATAATGCGAAGTTGAGGAAATATGCGCGAGCAGGGGCTACGGGCATTGCCCCATTACCCCAGGGCCGGGGGAAAACCCTGGAAATAAACTCGAAAAGCAGTAGTAACTACATTGTTTATGTCGCTTGTTTGTTCAAAGGTCGCGGATCTCTTTTGAAATTAACACTGATTTAGGACCATAGCATTTCAGTGACTTTATAATGCGGGTATTATACAGGTTGGTCCTACTGTGTGTTTAGCTACTTTCAATTAGAAAGAAAAAAAGAAAACTCATTTATTCTACACATACACACAGAAATAAGTAAAAAGGGAGAGGGGCATGACTTACATACGACATGCTCTTCAAACTACTTTATAAAGTTAAATAGTTGTTCGACCTTTTAGTGTTATACATCTTATAATACTCCACCGATTCCGTGGGCGTTCTTCTTGCCTCAATGAAAAATTTATAAATAAAACTTGTAGGTGTCCAATGCGCTTGGCACTGTTTGCTGTTTTCCATTGTGTAACCAAGGATTTGGCGTTGTATACAATTAGGAACTTTGGAGTTGTTTTTAACCGTTTCTAACATACTTATATGTATACTGTACTACCTACTAGTGCCAAACCCCTCCACAATTTATGAGGAATAACCTCATTATTAATTAAATTACTTAATTCCTAATGAAGTAACTTTTACTATTGTTTATCAGCTATTCCTATTAAATTACTTACATAAATCATCCATACCTGTCACCGTTAATTTACGTCATCCTCCTTACTTATTACATACTTTCTTAATTTATTTTGTACTTCTCTGACCGAAAAATGTAACATGGTCTACATGTTATAGTATGTTTTGTGTCCATCTTTTCGCATGGATTAGCTTTTTTATATCAATTAAAGAGAACACCTCAAGATAGCCTGCTTTGACTTGTACATTGAAACAAACATAAATGATTTCCTTATTTCCCTGCAGTCATTCGTTTGTTTTTTCTCTTACTTGCATCGACGACGACAACGTCGATTCTAAGAAAACCGTCTACGTCATTCTTTTGTTAAATGTCGATAAGCGAAAACAATTCATTGGTTTCCTGCCTATCGTATCGATTTTTATGGCAATAAAGTAATGTCGTCTCCGCGGCCGTACCCGATCGCCCCACGTGTAATGTACATGCGTAACTATTTTTGTCGGCGTCATATTTTACTAGCACGTTACTAACACTACCCACAGCTCTCAGTAGTCTCGACCAAATAATCTCAAAATATAACGCGGTTGTAACGTCAAACCTACGCTGTATTGTATAATAAAATTGGTATACCTACTACTACTAGGTACTATTTGCGAATCATATTATACTCGTACATAGTAACGTAAGAATGAGGGGTGTCCAATGCTAACACAAAGTTCATAGGAGTGGTAATGTTTCATATAATTACACCTACACTATGTACCTACTATATGAAACGACTGTACAGTCAGAAAAAGTTATATGCCAACTAATTGTCACAGGTGGCATATCAAAGTATCCAACCCCTAGTGGAAACAGTTTGATCCTCAGTCACGTGTAAAAGATTAATGAAGAGAATTATGTACATACATTATATATCTACTTAGCTGTATTAGATGAATACCCTTCGAATCATCTAACATTTGTCAGATCGTCAATAGATTTCAATGTGGAAGTCTAAGCGCAGAGTGTGAACACTCGAGGAGCATAAAATCAAAAGGCGAAATTCGCATACCAAACAAATAAAACTCGATGGAAATGAGTGGGAAAAGGGGTCATAGAAAAAATAATGATTGCATGGTCTCCTAACTTAGTCCTTTTGCTGACTGTACCTAGGGCTACTCTACTACCTATAGTTACTCGTGCGGGCACCGTACGCTTGCTTTCGGAAACCGACGACGATAAATCACGCTCCCAAGCACCACGTTGCCATGGCTGCTGCTTGCACGCTTATCACCATCTTACACACGCCGACTCTATTTACCCGTGACAACCTACTGCTGTGGGAATGGGAATCAATTTTATTATTGAAAACATCATTGTGGAACCGTAATTGTTATTAGACAATCGCTCGTCTTGATTTACCACATTATTAGTTGAGTGGGGTGCACAGATACGGGCGCTGCTTTGAAATAGAAAGCCAATGGAAGTATCAATTGATTTGTAATTATAATCTCTGCCGAGTGACCCGCATAGTCGGCTCGTAGCTGCGAGTAATTGTTCAATAAATCGATTGTACCTACCTCAATTATTTTGCATTGTAGAAGTACCTATTCGTATTAGGTTAAAACCTATAATCGATTCACTTAACTCTATGGATGTCTATCTGATAAGTATAGAAAAACCTAGTGCACATAAACTTCTACATAAATCAAGGTATATAGTCGAATTCTCTAATAACTACAACTACATAATCCACAAAGCTATTAAACTCTCGAGCAATTAAGTAAATAGTTCCACATAGTAGTTAAGTTCCTATGACACTGGATCTTTTTCATTGCTCACTACCGTAGTACCGTACTGCCGCCAATGGCATCCATTCCAATCCATGATAACGTCGCGTCGCCGTGCGCCGTCGGTGAAAGTTGTTTGGGTTATCTACGGCTCACATGTTCACATTCTACCGTGAATCGTATATAAATCTCGTGAAATGGCTGTTCTATTGAGAAGCTGGTGAGCTCAAGGTGAGGCCAGCAGACGGCGGGGCGGCGGCGTCGCCCGGCGGCCACTGCGAGACATAATGCTGATTGTATTAACTGGTTTTCTAAATAAATCGTATCTTTATACGGTTCTATTCAATTCAAGCTCTAAAATTCAATACCGTCTGCGCTACACAATGGAAAGCGGATCTCTTTTAAATGAGATTAATTGATGATCCGTCCTCGACGGTGTGTTAGTAAGAAAGTAGGGGACTCAAGGGGACTGTAGATACCTATGTAATGTAGGGAACTAATCTTAATATTCAGATTTAATCATCCCCGCATAAAATAATGAATAACTTGCTTTTACGTGCGAGTTTCGCATCGCCTTTCAAGGGGTTCTGTCGTAGGGATTCCGGGACAAAAAGTGTCCTATATCAGCTCTCAGGGATGGCATTAGGTACCTACCTAGTAGTTTCGCAAACACGCCAGTACAAACACTTTCAAATAAGTGGATGTGGAAACAGACAGGCAATAACTTACTGCCTAGTAAATAAAAACCATAATACACATAATAAGATTATTCGCCGCCCTGCCCGAATGGGTCGCCGGTCGTGCCCACATGGGGTAGAATAATTGCCTCATGCTTTGAATTTCATTGCTTTATTACAATATTATACACCCCGTTAAGATTGCCATACCGCATTATATGGGCATTTCATGACATCACATTATCGTAGAATGTGTTTTATTGTCAATTGGGCATATTTCTGTTATAAAGTAATAGTATGAATTGTTTTGAGATTTCCTGTTATTACAGTAAGAAAATAAATGCTTCGTAGTCTTGGCGCCAGCAGTTAGTTACCTTAATTGGTATTGGCAATTTAACTACACTCTAGTGCACATGTCAATATTTCAAACACGATTATCTACCTATAAAACAGGTTGCATTTTCCTTGACATGAACGATTTCCAGATAGGTTGTTGGTAGGATCGTGATAGCAATTTTCCTCAAGCATGCTTGTGATGAAAAACAACCTCAATAATAACTATATTACTTAAGTAATTTAATTAATGAGGAAAGATTTAATACATGTGTACTATTAATAATAAAAATAGCAAATCATAAAGAGCACAGGCTGAAGGCTTGAAGTTTTTTTTACCTAATACATTAATATCTGAAATCAAAAACATACATTGATGTCATGTGAATGGCCTAAGTTACAGCGCGCAATGACTCTCCTGCCCGTCTAAGGTCTAAGTTAGAGTTCGCAACAGGCTGGGAGGTTCGGTAGACATAATTAAGTGTGGAGCTAGACAGAGGGCGGCAGCGGCGGGTGAACGTTCGCAGGGCCGCCCCAGTGAGCGAAGGGACGCGTAGTCTGCGCTCCAGACGCCCTCCGGCCCTGTAGGGTTACTCTAGCTACAGCTGTTTGACTACCAATGAACAAGCATCATCATCATCATCAGGCCCTGGGATGCCTAATCGGGGACATAGGGCTCGAAGTGTAGATTTCCTCTTTGACCGGTCCTGTGCCACGCCCATGAACAAGCATGTTAAACGTTATACAAGCATTTAAATGTAGCGATTTAAAGTCGTGGTTAGCGCAGCAGTGCTTGTTAACTTCAGTTTTTCGTAAGCTGCAGTGACCCTTCCTGCCCCCGTGTCTCGACTCTCGCCCTTCGCGCCACGCTTCCGTCTGGCGTGCGACCGCCGACCCGCGCTACAGATGAGGTCGATAACCAGGGCCACGCAAAACGACCCCTTTCTTTTGGCCAGACTGTCTACCACTGTAAGTGCTGCAATTTTTTTTTACATCGCTAAATTAGGTAATGAAAAATTAGGTGATTTCTTACATAAAAACAATCTGTACTACCACAAAAAACTTTAAACACTGTTTAGCAAGTGTTTAAAACGAAATTTGACATATTTTGTAGGCGTTTGACAGCGCTAAACACCTGTTAAATACTGTCTAAGTTTTTGTGGTAAGGCCCAATATGTTTAAGTTTGATTGAATATGTGCAGTGTCTGATTCATTCACTGGTTGTGTTAGGTTAGATATAACGCGCCACTTATATTCAATTGAGTTCTTATGAACTCATCATGGACACAGTTCAATAAACATATTTATCATAACTGGCGTCACTAAACATGAAGTCATCATGGTTTTGCTTTAATTTATACTCGTAAACCCACTTACTCCTGCAATCCCTGACCGGGTAGGCAGAGGCACTGGTACAGACTTAATTTGATCTATGTTGTTTCTTGCTAAAAGATAAAGCTCTCTATAATTACTTGTCTCGATTCCGGCCTTGACCAACAAAGTTTCTGTGGAAAATGTTTTTTTTTTCGCGAATTTCCAAATTCTGATTTCAGTTTCGGGCTTAGATATACCATGCTGCACTTGTAGGTTTCGGGTTAGTATACCCTTTTTGCAACACCCTGTCCATTACTTAATAGTACTTCTTCTATCGTGTTAATGCACTAAGCTAACTTCCTCCAGTGTTTTGCTACTTAATAGTACTAAACCTTTATAATAAATTATTGATCATACAAGTCCACATCGGTCTATATCTGTTATAATAAAGCCATAGCCGCATATTGCACATACTGTGGGAAGCGGGAAGGCGCCACGCCATAGTTGAGCCTTCCATGAATGGGCGCGCGAACAAAGCGGGCGCTGACTCAGCCCGCGGTGGACCACCCACGCCCGCATGTCCCACAGCCCTAAAAGGTACACAGACTACACAGTTCTACCTACTCTGGGCTTCGTTTACCGTAACATGAGTGCAACGACTGTGATGTCTGGCAGCCAGACTAAATAAAGTCATATTAGATGGGTCAAATAGCAAAGGGATTCACCGTCTTGTTTTGGTAATTACATTAATTACACATTCTGTAATGAAAGAAGAACAAAAAGATAGCCATCCGAAACAGTATGAAAGCAAAGCAGTATCTATTGAAAAGATATTACATGAGGAATCTTTATAATGCTAAGAGTGTGAAAAACAAGAAATCAAATATAGGGTAAAACTTTTGCATTCAATTTATCTTTGAATGCGCAGATTTTATATCATGGCAACAGAGGTTTCTCTTAAAGTGTCTACTATCTAGTAGCTAAGGTCCCTTCGTTAAATTTAGCCAAAAATTTCCATCAGCAGCAGTCATCACTACTTTAAGAAGCATCTACAACTGCATATATGGCAACCATGCCATGAAATACTGGCAGAATAATAGATTGCGGTAGTGTATGGTATGCGAAGAATGTAGCCTCGTCTTGCAAATGCAGCTACTCTGCGCCACGGCGGCGGCGGCGGCGGCGGCATGCAAGTGCGGGGAACGACCGCGCCTCGAGACGACGCCGCCCGTCGCATTCCTCCAGCTTGATTCACACCATGCCATGCCATTTGCTGCTCCTATCCGATAACTTTAATGCTCTTTTACATCTCCGGCAGTTACTTTTATAGTGGTCCATGATGGTCTTTGCAAGGTTTTAATAGTTCAAGTACTTACTTACAGAACCACCTGCTTACAAATCAGCTAGTGTCTAGTTCATTTGTAATATTTATAACGGTGGCTGATTACCTAATAATAAATAATAAATAAAACCTTAGATGATGAATTATATTTTCGCTCATCCCACAACTTTCCAAGTGAGTACTTTGTTTTCGTCCGCCATGTTGTTGTTCCCGCGCTTTCGACGCGCGCCACGTGGCCCGGCGGTCAATGACGCTGTTTTCGCGCCAAATACAGTGATGTTTTTACCAAATTGCCTACCTGTTCATCTACTAGCTATACTTAATATTTTTTTAATACGGCCAGCTTGCGTAGTATAACGTATTGGATATTTTTCATCTCATCAAACCTATTACTTATAAATAAACTGAATTCTAAAGGAGCCATCTAAATTCATTAATTTAAAGGTAAGATAGAAGGTTCAGTGAACAGTAGGTTAAGGAACTTTTAAGATTGATGCGCAGAAAATTTTGTTCAACGTTGAATGAAACATCGTTAAGTTACTTACTTAAAAATGTTTGACATTTACTGCTAGATTCCCATTCATATCTAGCAACGAAGTTCTTAAATATAGAAGATAATGCAAAATCAGACGTAGTAAAAAAAGCTTTTAAATCCATAAAACAAGCTTCGGCGAAATCACGTGTTTTAAAACTGTTATTATTGGCCACGCCGAAAGCTGTTACATTTTAAATTCGAGATCACGAACTCCATCAAGAATTAACAAGTGGAACCTCTGAGGTATTCCAATTAGAGGTGCATCGGGCTTTTTGTGCGCCGCGCGCCCGCCCCAGAGCCCCGGAGTTCAATGGCCAGACGGCTCGGATTGTTGATTTTTTCGCTCGACCGCTCATAACATCGATCAAATTTCTTAAAATCTTAATGGTTAAGTAATGCCAATGGTGTATCCGTTAATAATACTAAATAGGAAGAAATAAGGAAAAAAGGGGTATGTTTACGTAGTACTTAAGTACTTGGATTTCACGTATTTTACCCAATTATACTATCCAATTAATTTGAAGTTGGTATCAGATTAGGAATCTACATCTATGTTCACAAATACCGTGCCTATCAGTCTCGACTCTTAACTTACTATCCAGCATATTATTATGTACTCTCTTCTTTATGTTTGTTTTGAGAAATTATAGCAAGTCAAGCTTTATTTTAGTAAGGACTGTTTACGAACCGGTTTCAATTTGAAAGAAAACGGTCGTTGCATCGGATGAGCATAAGGCTGTCGGTGGTCGGAGAGTCTAAAGTCCAAGTGAACACGTTGTCGGGTTAGCTTCAATGCACCAATGCAACGTACCCTTCGTGGAATTCTCACCCACACATTGATAGATTTTGTTTTGCACATACCATTCTTGTTTTTGTCCCCTTTTTGTTTATTGAGGCGCCGCGCCGCGCCTGCCTAATCTTTTTCCACGAAACTAACTAGTTTGTAAGATAAGTATGTATTTGTTGCATTTTTTACATGAAAGCCTCAGAAAGAAAAAAAACTGCATAAATTTTTACTCTTTACTTGTTTTTCTTATCTCGTACCTAAGACCTAAGTACACTATATCGATCAAAAGAATTTAAAATTTGTTATTATTAAGTAGGTAATATACATAATTATTAGTTATAGATAAAACAAGCTAAGTGATTTTACCGCATGGGAATTGTGATTTGGTGAACATTTTCTCAAAATGCACGCCAAAACCACGTGGTCGAGCGCCATTGCTACGCTACCTACGATCTCCCGCCATCTTGCTACGAAATATCGTTGTTGGCGGGAAATATTATGAATAGCATTGAATAGAAAATTAAGCATTATAGTCAGTGTGTTTTTATTATTTTATATTTCCGACCATTGGTTCTATCTATTTTAGCTTATTCAATAGGTATCCAACTATCCATAAAACTATACATTCCTTAACTCCCATAAACAATTGTCAGTTTCGCATTTTGATTTTTGAATATTATGGCTATTTTTTATTTAAGTTTCATACATACTTAGGTACCTAAATATTTTACTAACATCAATACGGCTTCCTCACCCCTTGTTTCTACAGTCGATTAACTTTACGACTAGACAGCCTCAAATATAAAATGTTGGTACTTAACATGTTATTGCAATAAAAACCTCGTAAAAGTTCCTATTATTTACATTTCCTCCAAATGATTACAATTGTCCTATTTGAATGCAAATTCAATCAAGTATCAGTATGATTTTATTGCAATATGACCTATTAGTGGAGGTAAACGATGCCCCACTCAACTCTTATGAATACTTAAATAATTTTCGTTACAAAGTACTAGGCTTATTTCAATTTTAAGTATGATCTTATCGTGAAGGCTGATATATCTAATAAGTAATATTAAGCTTAGGCAAATCAAATAAAAGCTCCCCACGTGAATCTTGGCGCCAAAACGTAAAACGTGTTGCCTTTACGTTAATGGCCGCCGCCGTTCATTGCGCTCAGGCGAGTGTATTGGCCGCGGTGCGGCACGCCACGCGCATCCTGCCTACTACGTATCTTTTGTCTCACTCATGGCTATTTCCCTCAGCCTTTATGGGAAAGAGACGAGTACTTCCTCTGCAGCAATTTTTGTGCCTCAGAAGGACGCGCCACGAGATCAATGCACTTTCCGAGGACAGTAAGCTTGTTTTTATTAGTATACTCAAGTTGTGCTCCAGTGGCAATGGCGATCTTAAGGGCTTGTGGTAAGAGTGCATTCAGCAAGAGAGCATGCTGAGGGGTGAGCAGGAGGGAGGCGCAATCGATTATTAGACGCGGGAAACGAGCGAAGAACGCCGAGGGCCCCATAAACTATGTAATGCCATGTGTTGTTATTGTTGTTTGTGTACAAACCTATAGTCGGACATTGGAAGTAGGTAAGGTAAAATATACTCAATAATACAATATGAGACCGTGTATTTTTTTCAATTATAATGGTTTTCATAATTTTAATGTCTACAAATTTAAATGTAGCTTTAGAAAAACAAGTCTTTATATACCAGACAAGACCTGTTTATCTGTTATTTAACTTCCTTTAATTGTAATAGGTTAAAATTTACTTTAGTGTTGCAAAAAGGGTCTTTTTTAGGGCTTAGTATACCCTTTTTGCAATACCCTGTATTGTATATTAATAAAATAAGGCTCAACTTTTCACAAGAATTTCACAAACTCTATTAGTTTAGTACCAACAATATCTTGACGCACCTTATCATTCTGTCCTTTGACCTAGAACAATCTCCAGCTGACAGTAAACAACAACATGGTTGCAGTTGTAATAATTGTTTTCAACCAGTTACATTATTATTCGTACTTTGCCTTCCGTTTTATCTAAAACTTTTGAGTGGGATGTTTTTTCTTGCATCCCGTATTGTTATACTGAAGACGTTACCTATGTGGTCTACGCTTTTTTAAGTCTCCTAATTTATATAATTATGTTTCTAACTGGCTGACCATGTGTGCCTATTGGGTTTTTATTATTAAATTTTCTTATTTAATTAATTATGTAATCTACAAAATGCTATCATCATGGGATTATAGCGACATAAACACTACTCAACATTTGAATAGCGGAAAGAAGCCTCTAAAGTTAAGGAAGCTCTACCAAAATAGAATATCTACTTACTATCAGATTACAATTTTGGTAGGTAATTTATATTCAACCAGCTTAGCCCTATCAACTATTAGAATAGATAGGTAGGTTTGTAGAAATAATAATTGTTTCAAATTAAAATGATGTTACGATTATGACATAAAAATTATAATATCCTTAATATTGCTATGAAAAATTGAACTTCACTTGATATTTTGGAAAGTAGTTAGTAAATAATTACTTAATTAAAATATATAGCCTATATAGTATATGCTTACAACACATAAATAAAATGTTTGGGTTTTGCATAAAATGGGCACAAATAACAGGACTGTCTAAGGTAAATTTTGGCTATGAAAGAAGTTATGGCATAAATTCACTAGGTAGATTAACTTAAATATTTTATTAATTTACTGGCCACATCAATTCCAGTGAATCACGTTCAGTCACGGTTTCAAATGTAGGCAGTTTACGTAGATCATATCAAGAGGCCTCGCTATTTTGAAGGTTGTTAGAGGAAACTACTTAAAGTTTAACGAACGAGCCCTTGGAATTAAATTTTTCGGTCATTGCACCATGTAGTGTGCCGTCATACTGTTGTGCGATTAATACCTATTGATGAAGTCAAAATTTCAGAGTTATTTAGCTTGTAAGTGTCAAGTAAATAACGCTATACTTTCTCTGATATTCTTCGGGGTACTTAAAATACAGCTTCGGTAAATCCTATATTTGTAGTATAATTAACAAATGCAGGTACATAATTATTCTAGCATTAACATAATTAGCATTTGGTTAAATGTAACATATTATCTATTTTATAATAGGACATTGAACTTAGCATGTACTGTTGCTTACTTAGCTGTAGTGAAACAATGTGCGATTAGACGTGGGTACCTACGAGGGGCACTTGTCTCAGCACACCGGTGTCCATCGTGTATAGCGTCCACTGAGCAAAGGTTCAAAGTACCCACCCAAGGCTGAACGGCATATTTTTTGCCTACATGATTGGTGATCTTTTATGGATTGAGATTGTTATTTGTTTATTAGTGTTTGTTAGGAACAGTGTAAAAATTCCAATGCTAACTAAGCAATCCGCGACCATTACCTGCTACACTCGATAGTGCGGAGTTGTCTTTAGACCAGATTATGTGGCGGAAACGTTACACGAGGATAATAAAACGCTGACCGTGATTGTCTGCAATAGTAAATTTTGCAATATGTTCATTTATAAATATTATTGTATTCGCGACTAGTATTTATTTTAACCGTCTTTTACACGTGCCATGCCAGCTATTGTTAATAATTTATGTGTATTGTTGGCAAGTCATACAACATGTAATAACTTTTCAGTTTAGTACCCAATATACTTAAATTGCTATCTATATATATATATCTATCTATATCTATATCTATATATGCTATCTATATCTATATATATACCTACAACATTTCTAAGATTTCTGACTGGAGAGTTCAAAAAGAGGCTCATTAAGTATTTATTTATAAACAACAAAGAATCCTCCTTATGTTGATGCACCTGTCGAGTCCGATCCGAACATCTGCCGTGCCGCAATGATCCCACTTTAAAAAAACTTCATCAAATATGCTGCGCTTTGTTTTTGACGAATCTTTTAGATAAGATGCGCGGGCGCCGCGAAACTACGGCGACGCGGCGACGCCGTCATTGCGCACTATCATATCATATTCTTGACATCAAACCTGCCCTGGCGCCAACAAGCTCGACGCTTTTCTTATCACTCGGTCGATTTGCACCTTATCAAAACATTACCACACTAAGCATGATAACACATTTGCAATTTGAAGGTACCTACCATACATCCAGTTGTTACACCTGTCATAAGTTATTTCCTTTCAGTATTGTTAGATAAATATCATCTCAAAACTTTTACAAAGATTTCGTGGGAACACCACCTGTAAGTACTGATACAGTACTGCAATGCAAACACACTATTCGGTACAATTTATACATTATGTTAGATTTATTTGCAATGCGCTTTTGACTGGAAAGGTTAATATAGTATATAAAAATATATCATTTTAAATACTCTTAACATTTAACTGTAGTGGTTTATGCACCAGACATGTGCTCTGGAAGGTGATATGCCAGGTGGTAAGTTCAACGTTCTATAAGGTTTTATTTTTGTTTGAATCAATGTCTGAGGGCTTAGGGTAGCGGGCGATGCCCCAAGAAAGCAAAAAATTGCTCTACGCACCTGGCTTTGGGGTCTCATCATTTGCCCGTCTACAATTTATTTAAATTATGTTACCATTTCTTAAGCAAAGTTTCTATTCAAACTCCAGCCAAAAGATTTGGTTCACTTTTGTATTTTAAGTAATAACAATAGAGAAAGTCATTCATTTTAAAGCTTTGAGCGACTTGTAAACAATAATCTTTTTTTCCCTTTTCACGAGAAAATGAATGGTTTTGCTTGAATCCTATCTACATAGACATAGACTATAGACATAGAAAAGGATAATTATCAAGAAGCTTTTTTGAAAATTTATAATAATTTGCAAGCAAAGCACTCAAGAATTTATCAAGCAAATCAAAGCATCTAATTAGCAAACCAAAGCAAAGAAATATAAGTACAACAATAAAGAAAATAAAAGTTAGTCTATCCATGCCCGTGGCGCTTGCACGTGCCGCCGCCAGCTGCCCGCGCCCGACACAATGCGATCTGCTCCTATTTACACATCTCTGCTAGCTGTCTCCGAAAGGTTCTTGAAATTAAATCTCTTGTATGTATGAAAAAATATATGAAGACACGGGTTTAAAGGATATGTATTTAATTGCTAGTTTGTTTCCCGGAAATATAGGATACAGTTGTTTGAATTCTAGGTTCGTTATTAAAGCTACGTAAACCATCATAAAATTTCTGTAGCTACCGCAGCAGGGCTGTTTCCTTAGGGTCTTATTATTAATAAAAACGTACGCAAATCGTGTCATATTAATTTAAGAATTCATTACAACAGTTTCTAGTACTACTGCACAATTGTTTAGTGTAAATAAATAAAGTATTAGGTAATCAAAAGCAAATATTTCACTTACTAGTGCATTAAATTTATGTGCAAATATATTTTAACAAACATTGTTAGAAATCTCGTCCACGTGTAAGGCAAACTATAAATGTCAAGGATTAGCTGACTTTGTTGCTAGGCGCAAGGTGCATTCACACGATGTTTAATGTACGGCATGCTTCAAACTGCAATATAAACATGCCAGTTTTATGACCTAACAAATAAAGTGAACTCCAATAAATTTAAAACATACTTAATGATAACCAATTACATAGAATACATGCATACTGTTATTGTTGCTAAGCTTGACAACGTCAGTTGCCTATAAACTAATCTTGAAAATTACCAAGAATCGTTTAAGTAATTTGTATTTTTCCCGTAATGATTAAGAAAATATTTGTAATCTGTTTTCTATGTGGCGAAGTAGACTGCGAATCCTGCACGGAGCGACTCTGGACTCGAGGCATCGATTACTAGGAGAAGCATTTTCCCGCGCTTATCTAATCTCCGACCACGTTGCTGCATCTCGGTGGTGTCCGCGTGGCTTTTCAAAACAATCCAAATATTATTTCGCTTCTGCGAAGTTTGGCAAGGATTTAAAGTCTGTAGTATAATAGCAAACAATATTAATCTTGAAATCTGAAATTATCGTTTGTAGTGTTAGCCAACATAGGCCCTCAGATTTTAAATCAATTTGGCTAAAATGTACATTAATAAGAAAGATCTGAAGGCTTTCACTAAGTTACTATAAAATGCTAGTAGACTATGTTTACATATAGCTACAATCAGAGTGTATAGTAATTCGGGTGGGTAGCAGAGTGGGAGGCTAGGGGGGAGTGACACGCGACGACGCGATGCAACGTTCTAAGCGACGCAGGGCGCGGGGCGGGGGCGGCGGGTCACATCCATACCACGCTGCCGCGCCGCCCGCCGCCGCCGCCGCCGTGCGATTTGTCTGGCAAGTAGACGCCGCCGTTCAAACGGATCGGTGCTAGTCGCTCGCAGAGTTCAGTCTGTTACGCGCTGAGCTAACGTTCGGACGTACGCTCAATACTCAAAACAAAATAAACAAATATAGTTTCCTACATCACATTAGTGTTCCTTTAGCTAATTCTTATTTAAATAAAGTGTTTTCTTTTTGTTTAAGTTAATTCTATAATATTGTTTCGGAGTTTTAACTTCACGGACCTGAATATTTGTGTTTTCGACCGTTCTGAACATTCGGAAAATAGTGAATTTTATTATTCTTGAGACTGGGTCGCGATGAGCGGTTTGACCATCAGAGTTAAAAGAGGATCGAGGGGCAGTGATACTCTTCTGGAAGCAGCCAACAGAATTTTAAGACTTCTCGGCGTCAGTTCTACGAAGCGCGGGAAACAGCCCTCTCCCAAATCGAAGGTAAGGTCAACGACTCCTCGCCCCGCGTCTGGCGCCCTATCTATACACAACATCCTATAATTTGGTGCGGTGCTCTTTTGAATTTAAATAATGTTGTTTATGTTTACGATGTGAGACTGACCTTATTCATTCTTTCAATGTCACATTTTCAATTTATTAATGTCATTTTCGTAACATTGGCCGTTATGTTAAAGGAAATTTAGTAAATATGAATATTTTAGAACATTACATAAGTAAACAAAACCAAAATTCCTTTGGCTTACATTTTACTATTACATATTTATCAATACTTGTACAATGTTGACAATAATTTGTATTGGAAAAGTAACAGCATTGAAGAAGTGAAAGGGTGGGAACGCATAGTTGGATGGAATGTCTGTCAACAAGTGATGTATGTTTGAGACGGTTTGTTATTTGTAACACTTAGGAATGCCTTTCAAGTGTTAAGATTTCTTTAAGGACTTCCGTTGTTAATTTTAGATGCATCTTGTTCAATAAAGAGTGTTGGTAAATTACTTCAGTCGATAATGTAGTTGGTGTGTGCATAGTTTTTTCATTTTTAGTTATTTTGTTTGTGTGAGCGACCACCTTGGTCGTCGCATCAATGGCGAGTGCCGTCGCGGGTCGCACGGTAAAGTCAAGCGACATCGAACTTGTTTGTTCACGCGGCGGCGGCGTGATCTGTTCACTACACCGACTTGTTTACTGCGGCGGTGATGAGTGCTTCAACTAAACGTACACTTGTTTACAAAGACTTGCACTTTGCAGTTCACTGTACTGTTACAAAATATGGAGTGTTTTTGATAGAATTTGTTATTTTTAAAATCAAATTATCACAGTCTATATCTATCCCACTTCTGAACTCTCCGCCTACCAAATCTGTAATTTCAAAGTATTGTCATGTTTGTGTAAAATTACTGTCACAGCACCAAGTCCATAGATACTTTGTGTAGTGAGTACCTGCTATGTACGATGGTCTGTTTTTAATATGGCGATAAACTCAAACGTTATCTTTTTTATCTCGGTGAAATACCAATATTGTTGTTTATGTATATTTGTGTGTACCTAACCTACGTCACATAAATATTTATTTTGGCGTATGCTGTAATTTAATTATTTAGTAAAACCACCGGCAAAACATATTATTTATTAAAATGTTCCTGCTGCTATTTTATACGAAAATAATATACAAAGCTTACTGATAAGTCGTATTTTCGGTGATTTGATTTGATACCAAGAGCACTCGTCTAGATCGTGTACATGAATCTTAAAAAGATAATGAAATAATGTTGTTTGTTATAAATAAGAAGCTAAATTCATACATCAATGATCATTTAAGGTTAAAAGTAAGATATAAACTGCTGGACACACACAGCTTGCCGTTGCAACCGGATGTTTTTGCTGCACCGGAGACTTGCAATACGCAACATTATGTTCTACATCCGTATACTAAAGTATTTAGTACAAGGCTGTTGAGTGATCAGTTGAACACTCACGCACCGTCTATTAGGTAGCTAGTACCTTTAAAGACTAATACTATTCACAGTATTAACGGGCCTTACTAAACAAATGTTGCACAACAGTAATTGCATCACACAAACCATCTCAGCTGTTATGATGTCGCTATCTGTATTTAGTTATAAACTACGCAATTGTTCGGTTTAAAGTCCAAGGCATCTGTTGTTTATTAAGGTTAACGTATTCCTACAGTATAGAGCGGTATGCTAAGGATGGAAAGAGAATTGTATCAATAAGTAGCGTTGTTGGTTATTAGCGGTAGGCGGCGGTAAAGTGATTTGTGAGAGTGTAGAGGGGATCGAGGTCGAGCGGTGGGGCCAGCGAGCGCGGAATGCGTCGCGGCGTGGGAATGCCGCCGAGTACCGTTGCGGCTCTGGGGGTTACTCTATACTGCAATAAACGAACGAATGAGAGCTGCCGACAACGAGGTAGAGTCGTGGCTCGTGCAGCAGCGCTCAAACTTCGTTTTTCATCAATAGAGTGACCCCACTTGGTACACCGCACCGCCGCGGAATGCGAGACCCACTTGCGGCCCGCGTGCCCACACTGCCCATTGCAGACCGGCTCTTTTATTAGTGACTCACTGACTCATGCCTCAGCCATCTACATTGCACTACAATTGAGCCATTCAGGCCTACTACTTGGGAAGGCTAATGGTACTATAATAGGCTGGACGGTGGACGGGTTATTATTTATTACTTACAAATGCAAATAACTAGGACAGAATAAAATAAAATAACGTGCTTCGAAACCGCACTTCTTGTGATTATCATGATCAGAGGATAGCCTTGCGTGGACGAGTAAAAGTACTTATCCTCGAAAGTAAGTGTATTTCACTACGCGCCATTATTGCAACGGTATCTTTGTAAAAGGCGCTTTCTTTTGCTTTTTCGCGTATTAACCGTCAGACTATAATAACAACTACCATACGTACTAGTCAGAAAGAGATGGATAAGTATAAGGATTACAAAATGTTATGTTTACGTCATATTTTTGAGGATTTTTTGCAAAGATATAAGTTATAACCAATATAAAATATTTAACTTATTACCTATTATGCAAGTAACGCACAATTTTGTTACGCAAATGAAAGCGGCAATGCCGTAGGTGCCGCCATGTCTCAGAAGAACTGGCCACAAAAATTGGAAGGTGTCGTGAAAGTTGTCACACTAGTCCTACAATATTGATAAACTTACAATCGCTGGAATTTATTCAGTTATAATGAACAAGATTACTGTAAAGCGTACCGGCACGTTCAAAATTACTGGGATAAATTACATAAATTGTCGAAGAATTTTTGTTTATGATGAGTGGTCACCTACTTTTTAAATGGCAACAGTCTTGCCCCGGCCCCCACCTCACACGACGGAGCACCATCACCGCGCAGTCTCTCCGCATCTCGGTCCATTGAAATAAATAAGTGAGCGTTCAGACTGGACCGACGCGTCGTTGCCAACGCTTCACTAGACACGCGATTGTTAGTGTATAGTGCCGTTCATTTAAACATTATTTATAAACAAAATTATATTAACAATAGGTATGTTTTGTTACAGGCCAGCGGAAAGGCCACTAGCGCGGTGCGAGCTCCCATCGCGACAGCAGAGGCGGGCATCGAGTCCCCGGCCAAGATGCAGGCGCGCCCGGCCGCGGCCGCGCTGTCGCCGCCGCCGGTGTCCACCACCATCCCCAACAAGTCCAAGCGAACTGCCCAAGACTACATTTTTGGAAAAGTTATCGGCGATGGATGCTACAGCACAGTTTTCTTGGCTAAAGATATTCATACTGGAAAAGAATATGCAAGTAAGTGTGCAAAGTGTTTTTGAATTTTAAATCCAGTACTTAAATTGAATGAAAGGATACTTCTATTTATAATTTGGTATAATAAGAATGGTATTAATAGTTAATTGTATTGTTTACAGTTAAAGTATGCGAAAAACGCCATATCATCAAAGAAAAGAAAGGCGAATACATAAAACGAGAAAAGGAGGCATTGAATATGCTTTCAAATGTTCCCAAGGGATTTGTGAGACTGTATTGCACTTTCCAAGATGCAGAGAGATTATATTTTGTGTTATCGTATGCAAAGAATGGAGAATTACTGCCTTACATAAACAAAGTTGGTTCATTCGAACTAGATGTCGCTAAGTACTACGCAGCTGAGCTAGTATTAGCACTAGAAAAAATGCACTCTAAAGGAATTATTCATCGGGACTTGAAACCAGAAAATATATTACTCGACGAAAATATGCACTTACAAATAGCAGATTTCGGAACAGTGAAAATATTAGACCCAGAGGTGATTCGTACCATACCAGAGGCTAATATTGAAGACAATTCACAGTCAACTGAGCGAGAGCGAAGACGTAACATGAGTTTTGTCGGGACAGCCCAGTATGTCAGCCCTGAGCTTCTGCGCCATCGCGAAGACACCCGGGCATCGGATCTGTGGGCCCTAGGATGCATAATTTATCAAATGATTTCGGGTCTTCCTCCTTTCCGTGGCCCTAATGAATTCCTTACTTTCCAAAAGATATTAAAGCTGGACTACGAGTTTCCCGAGGGCTTCCCAGCAGATGCCAAAGATTTGGTGGAAAAACTTCTTATTTTGGATCACACAAAGAGGCTAGGAGTTGAAGATAAGGGGGAAACATACGAGAGTATTCGCAAACACCCATTCTTTAACGGAATTGACTGGGATACTGTCTTGGAACAGTCTCCACCAACAATCAACCCTTACTTGCCTGGAGGTTCATTTGAAGAAGAGTACACCGTTCCTGACCATCTTGAACCCGGATTAGGAAACAATCAGCTTGTACGTCTGTGGGAATTCGACCTGTCCACTTCAAAAGGTAACTTTTTTTTCATAAATTACATGTTATATGCAAAACTTGTATTCTAGACCGTACATGCACATGCACATATCCTACAAATATGATTCAATCGTATTTAGATTCAGAACGGACGTCCTCCATTCTTGGTTGCAGTACTATGCGATGACGTCAAGCATCCGTCCGGCTTTGTGTTTAGTTATTGCTCAGTTGGCTGCCATACTACATGAATGAGTTGGCGCTTCTTTGCGTACTGGCCATATTTATGAATGATATGCCAAGATATTACGATCACGTGTTTTTATTACTAATCCTGACTAACAATTGACTGTAGCGTTATAAGAATAAGAAGTGACGTATTTTTTCGGTTGTTACAGGAATTCTCAGCATAAGCCCTGAAGAGCGCCGTCGTCGTTTGGAGGCACAAGCAAGAGAAAACAAATACCATCAATTTGTCGATGGTGAATTAATTCTGAAGCAAGGCTTAGTTGACAAGAGGAAGGGATTGTTCGCAAGACGACGAATGCTCCTGCTGACAACTGGCCCACGACTATTCTACGTTGATCCAGTCAACATGGTTCTAAAGGGAGAAATACCTTGGTCTCCAGAGCTGCGCGTGGAAGCCAAGAACTTTAGAATATTTTTAGTTCATACGGTAAGTTGACTTATGATGATTGTAAAACTTTAATTAAAAATTATATTTGATTTCTTTGTAAATAGTGGAAGCATTTGGTGAAGCTAATTGGATTCTCTCTCTTTACAGCCCAACCGCACATACTATTTGGAGGATCCTGAATCATACGCATTGGAGTGGGCTCGTGTCATAGACGAAGTACGCATCGGCACTTATGGCCAAGATACAACTTAAGGTGCGTCGAGCTCGTTGCTTCGAATCGCGCCCCCGCCCCGCTCCCCATACGGCGAGTGCACACTACTAGGATACAACTAGCCTTCATTTCGAGCACGATGATATCAGGAATGCCTTGCGATGTTGACCTATCTGCCCTAAAGGGATGTCAACCCTTCTGCACCATCAGACGCAGACGTCGACCTGGTGTGCAGAGTGCCGGATGAACGCAACGCGTCCTCGTCGTCACATACGGATCGAGCGTTGCCGAATATGTTCCAAGCGCGCCGAGACGTAGAGTGCAGAAGAAAATGTGTACAAAATTACGAAGAGAACAGCGTACGATTAATTACGGTCGATTCTGAATGACTGATTCCTATAAGTATGTCCCGAATACCCTTAAGTTATTCTAATTTATGATTATTTAAAATTCGATATTGCTAATAATGATGTGTAAATATTTGTCTTAAATTATTGTTATTAATATCGCTTAGTTTAGTGTTAATGTATAATCGTGGGCCGGCGCAGCATCACGAGACCGTGGTGCTGCAGGCCTAGTGTAAGGACGAACTTGTTAATCGCCACCCGCGTGTTCACATAGCTCATTCCGGTTGGTAAGTAGCCAATTATTAGCTAAATTATTATTTATTTTATTTTAATAATTTGCCAACGGGATGTGACTGTTGTACAGTTCTTAAAGATAGAAAATTTTGTTCGGATAATCTTCTTTACTTCTATGCCAATGACATTTAGGATGATTGTAATTTTAATATATTTGAAATTTAATTAATGAAAGTTGATTAGTCTAATGGGTTGGGTCATTGGCATTGTAATTAGAAGGTGAAGTAAAAAGAACGATAATTTAAAGGGAGTTAGTTCCAGGCGCCATGTTTAGTATAAATTACACAACACATGATGATAGCCGGCAACAACCTTGCTTAGCAGAAATTTCGCTTTACTGTCTCTGTTTGACTTAATTTCAATTGAGATGTTATAGAAGATAGAAGTAAGTGCATTTAACCATGCATCTTACTTATGGTTTAGAAAAAGTATACGGCACCAAAGGTGATTGTTTGGATAATTATGATAACTCAATCTTATTTTCTTAATGTTAGAATTATATTGGTTTTGTAGATCTTGGAATAGTTACTTTGATGAGTTTGATTAACAAGGTGTTTGAGTTAAGTAATACTTTCTAAAACCTCAAAATTATCAATGTCATGGCATATAAATTAGCAACTTTAGTATAATATATACATATTTAGTGGAAGACCAGTTCATTATTAATTTATAAATTGTAACTGATGTTTTTTAATTTATACTACTAACCAATATAACTATTGTAAAAGAAAGCAAGACTTCCACATAAGCTAAATTCAACTGTGAATGTGAGGTCTTAAAAATGCCTAAAACTTGCCTAGCATTATTTGATGTAAATTAGGGCTTAATGTAAAATTGATTTTTAATCCATATTAATTATGATTGTTTAAAACCGTTAGTTCCAAATAAACATTACAAATGTTAAAAAGAGGTGTATGTGGATCAGTAGACACTATTGGACTCCAAACACAACCATGACATTGTTAAAAACAAACTGCATTTAAAATTTAACAACCTGTTAACTGTTGTAATTGTATTTTACAACATTTGTACTGCGTAATTCCACAAATTAACAACATGAAAATTTAAATAAATGAAGTTGATTTTACTGATATTTATTTTACTTTCCCTAATGTTGATCCATTATAATGAACTATGGTTCCAAGTACTTATTGGCTTTCTTCAGACTAGATTAATCATTTTTAAGTGTATAGTAGGTTTGCTGCATAGGACGGAAAGAAGGCGGACTGGATTTGACATGAGTTTGAGTACAAGGCCAGGGTGTAAAGTGTAGGGAAGGGGAGAGGAGAGGATGGATGATTGTAAAAGGGGAAGGCAATGGAGTGGATGGGGATCAAAGGGAAGAGGAACAGAATAGAGAACATCATCATCACACTCTCTGATTATCTGTCATAATTTAATGAGCCGTTTTCCTTGACAGCTGTCAGTTGAGCTTTTGGGTAAGCCGATAGATGGCGTGAAAACGCAGTGTACCAACTGTCAAAAATTACATAGAGAGCAAAGAGTACTAAACTCAGAATAAGAACTCACTAGTTGTGATTAAATGTCGGGTGGTAGCGCGAGCCATCCTTCCGAGGCTCAGACTGCATGTGGCTTGGGATAGTGCTAAGTATTCTGTGAATAGGCTAGCTACCACCGGCTTTCCGTCCAGTTAGTTTGGCATTCCGTTTTCGTAACTCTATCTTCAGATTGGCAAGGGACCATGATCCATAGTCCTTAGGCATTATTACAGTATAGCAGTCACTATCACAAGAGTCACTATCTCACAAGAGTCACTATCTCAAAAGAGTCACTATCTCAAGTGCACTAACTCTACAGTATCAAGGGAGGAGGAGCAGATAGCTCAACTACAACTCAATTAATACAGGAGAAACACAAGGAAACTGAGAAAACTTGAAAAGAACGGCTGTACGCACAATCGCACTGAACGCTGAAGCAACAGTGACATCGACATCATAGAGAAAATAATACTACAATTCTACCTACCTACGTCACTTTCACATTTCGTTGCCTCACAGAATAACATATTGTGATCTGAGTGTGTTCTGAGGGTTTGAAAGTTGGTACAACCCCAGACAACGCCATCTATTTCTCCAAAAAGGAACTTTTTTTTTTTTTAACAAACGCCTCATTGGATTGGGGCCAGCGCGCAGGTGACATTTTCTTAAGTAAAATGTTCTGACAGGCGCATCCTACCTTTTGAAATCATTCAATCAAAGGTATAATAAGTAAGTACTTTGATTGTAAATGGTCGGGTCGTAAAAAACGGTTATATGCTAAAAAGGGATTATCAATCGTTATCAACTTTAAGTTAAACTGACAATGCAAAATCGCACTCTTTATTTTCATGACTATAGACTGATAGACTTTATTTTGAATTGTAGAAAAAAAACGTAGCTTTTAACTTACCGTCCGAAAAACTTGAAAAGTGCGGCCAAAGAGTCGCGAGCATAAGTTTCGAACCTCCGTTAACGTTGCGTATCGTCAACTGTCACTGTCAAAATGTAAGGCAAAGTTAGTTCCAAAAGTGACATTTGTTTTTTCCATATGTTAGGTGGAATTTCACTAAACGCTAAACGTATTTAGTAGCCTGTCATACGTATGTCAGTTAGTACAAAATGTATTTAAAATTTTATTAAAATACGTTTAGCGTTTGGTAAAAGTGACCCTTTGTGTAGATTCGAAAATAGTATCGAATCCTATGCTAAAGTCATTAAGTCACTGAGGTCCCTGAGGAGTAGGTTATAGGTAGAAACAGTATCTTCTTGCCTGCCTTCTTTTAGTTATGTTACGGAACAGAAGCAATTTTCAAATCTTATTTTGGTTATTTTGAAAAGTTTTGAGGATTTTTCATTTTATATAGGTAAGTTTTCTGATAGTTCTTTAAAAAAGTTCTAAAATCATCCGATAGATGGCCGCCGGCGGCGGTTCTGTTTCTGCGTGTGTCGGCGCCTTTATCAGTCGCGGCTGACAGCCGCGTCCGTGTGTCGCCATTGAAGCGTGTTTGAGATCTCCACAGAATAGATTTAGAATTTCTGTAAATTTGACAAGTTGTCAACATAACTTCAAAAGAAACGAGAGGTTGGGAAAAGGTTATGTTACTTGATTGATAAACAGAATTTAAGAATTTTGATTATTAAATCCTAGTAATTATGTCTACAGCTACTAATACTGTTATAAAATATGTGGGGAGAACTACAGATTTTAAAGGTAAAACCTTATGGGAGATAGTGGGAAGCCTTAAAAATTTTGGGGTCGGAAGAGTCGTAGTCCGATCCGTATTTAATAGATATCCAGAACCGACATTCATGAAGATTGTGAAAGTGGAAACATGTCCAGATGAGGTAAATATATTCTTATCATTAGTATAACCATACATATTACTCGCACTTACATTACATAATTATATAATTAATCTGGGCTAAACTGTACAGATCGAATACATTAGTGCATTGAATTGTTCTTTCTAACAAACCTACCCAACCCATCCTCTTCCCTTAGCCTTAAAATCTGGATGTTGTAAAACTGTTTAGACTTTATAAACATAATGGTTTGATGTTACTTATTTCCAGGAACGACGAAAAGTACGTGTTTGGGTTGAAAAGACTTTCCGAGGCCGGAAACTGCCAACCCTCACTGAGATACACCGCACCTCCTACAAACCAGATTATCAACTTGTTCCTAAGAATGAAGAAGCCAAATACTTGCAAGTTGACAAAGTGCATGATTACCCAGAGGTAGTGTTGCCCAACAGTATAGAAATGCCCCCTTTGATGAAGAAGTTTATTGAAAAGGACCATGAGAAGAAAGGACTTGAGGTATTTATAAACTACTAGCTGTTCCCGCGAGCTTCGATTCGCCTTAACAAGTTTTCCCGTGGGAATTCTGGGATTAAAAGTAGCCTATGTTCTTTCTCGGGGTCTAGACCATATGTATACCAAATTTCATCCAAATCTGTTGAGTAGTTTTGGCGTGAAAGAGTAACAGACAGACACAGTTACTTTCGCATTTATAATATTAGTTAGGATTATTATGCCATATTTGGTAATCTTGATGTTCTTTTGATGATTTTAAGTACAGTGTGCATATCACTCTTTTGCTGAAGGAATACACAACAAGGACACATTGTAAGGTAACCTGCATATCTAGATTTAGCATGTCTAGCTTGGTTGGAGAAATGGTCCAAACTTAGGAAGGGAATTCAGACCTTGATGATATTCGCAAAGGTTCCTAGGTAAAAATTCCTCTTAGGAAAGCTAGAAGCAAATATTTACACCCACACAGCGAATAGACTATAAGGAACAAAATGTTATTTTATCTCCTAGGGCACAGAGGAGAGGACACATTATAAATATAACACTTCTGTGTATTTCAATTTCAGATAATGACAGACTTCAAGATGCCGCTCAGCTACAGTCACAGCCCCAACCGAGTGAAGAGGGTCGCCAAGGAGGGAGAGAAGCCCACCGTAGAGTTCACCATGGGCCTCGGCAAACCAGTCAGTCCATCCCTGTATGAAGGGGTGCCACTTAACTAAGTGAAAGGTCTTATTTATTAGTTAGATTTAAAAAGTAATTATGTATGTAGTATCGTTGAAATAAAAGCAAAATTAAAAGAAGTGTTTTAAAGTATAACTATATTTAATGAGAGAAAAATCTTAAAATTATTTGAAAGTCATTATTATTTAGTGTGAGTACTAATAACACACAAACAACTCAGACACACAATAGGGACATGCATACTTAGGAAAATAATTTTATCAGCACATAATACTAAAATAAATAAGTACCTACTTACACAAAATAAAAAGAAATGCAAGATTACCTGCTGACTTGCCTCTTACTTTTAAATTGAAATACAAAATAATGGAAGTTTAATTAGACTATTTAAAAACTTTAACACTTTCTCTTTAACAATCATGAATGAAGTAAAAAACATCAATATTTTTACAGAAATAATTGTTCAGTACTAAAGGAACTACTGTTTAGTTGTTTGCTTATTAAATGGCGCCGGTGCGTGCTTGGCCAAGTAACGAGCCAAGAATGGGTTCTCATCAATGCTGGGATGCTCCTTTTCGTACTTCAATTTCTGGAAACGTAATTTTAAATAACTCACATTCCTAAGAACATTGTAAAAAATAATTCACTTATTTTAATGGCTCCCTATTAGTTACTAAGTAATGGTAAGCGAAGAGTTCACTTGAGACCCTGAGCCGATGACATAATTACCTACCTCTGTAAAATTTTACCTATAGGTATAATATCAAGCCCGAAGAGCTAACATGCGACTCTATGGGATGCATTATCATGCTATATTAATTGCGAAATTATGTCATTGTCTCTGTTCCCGATGCACGGGTCCGTTATCGACGCAGACAAACGTCGCTATTTCACGATTTGCGATAAATACGGCGCGTGATTGATGAACAGGGGCATCCGTCAATATGAAGAAAAACAAAGTTTCGGATGGCTGCTGCGCGACCACGACTCTATCTCGTTGTATTAAACGTGCCGATTACAGGACAGCTCTCGTTCGTTCGTTTTTCGTCTGTATAGAGTAACCCTCAAGGACTATTGTTAAATCTAGCATAGACCACGAACCTTCCAGAAGCTCCTCATCTCCTGCACCTCGTCAGTGCGCTGCACGAAGTACTGGCGCACCGTCTTCTGTATGACGGTGGCGGCGTAGTCCTCCGACCAGAGCCAGGACTTGGGGTACAGCGGCCGCGGGCTGGAATGTCATATTTGAAGTGTTATACTAGAGCCATTGCAAATGTGTGGACCATTTATCATAATAATATCGTAGGTTTTCCGTGGTCTAGTTACGAAAGCGTTTTCAGTTTATGCACATAGGTAATATAGGTACTAAATTATCTAAGAGGCATAGTGTAAAATCGAATTTTCATGGAGCTGTGGTGGTTTAGCGCGTTTACCGCTAGGTGGCGGCTTTTCGCGTCATACAAGTTCTAGTTTGCTGTTCACTGCTTGAATGGTGTAAAAATCCTCTTATTAGTAGTTAGTACATAAATACTAACTTTTCTTTTAAATATTCTCGAACCCACGGCATATTGAATATGTGATCGTCGTGAAACTTCCGGCTAGGAAAGCGGGGATTATTTTTCCATAACTCCTGAAATCGATGATATCGTTCCTGAAATCTTAATTTATTGGATAAAAACTACCTTTATAATGGAATGGCAAGCTCTGCTGTGCTCAGTTTAGGTATGATCATAGAGTAAATAAACTAAGGCATGATAAGATGTTCACCGGAAGCCAAAATATTTGTGTCCACGGCTATGATTTGTTCCCATCTCACTATTATGGTTTAATTCATTATTTTATTCTTACCCCCTTATTCATAGAAAAGTTACAATACGTTTTAACTAATAAACTGTTTTGTCCCTCTCTGTCAAGAAACAAATTGTTCTTTGTCGGAGAGGGACAAAACAGTTTATTAGTTAAAACGTATTGTAACTTCTCTATGAATAAGGGGGTTAAAGTATACCTGAGCTATATGATCGATACCATTGTAGAAACATGTTTGTGTCTTCAGTGCATTCCAAACTTCAGCTTTGCATAGTGATTGCTCCAAAGCAGGTAACAAATAAGGAAATACCTCATTTGAAATGAAATCGCATGCTGTATCTAAAATAAAGAAAGCATTTAAATATTGGTAATAATATTGGTTTGGTATATCCTTTTGATTATAATCAAAGCTTATGTGTTTGTGTTACTATATAATTATTTTACGCTAAATCTACTTAACATTAAAATGACAGTAGGTACATAGTATATAATTACTTCAGAATAACTAGACTAACATAGAGGCTTTGCAGACAGAGTAGCCTACTCACCTTTAAAAGGAGCTTTAATAATAGCTGGTTGACTTAATAATTTCGTGTCCTCTATATCTTTCATAAATTTATCCCCTTCGTCTAGTATTTCTTGCCAGTTTGCTTTAAATTTCCTCTGTAATCGAATGGGATAGTTTATTTCGGAGCACGGTAGGCTGGTCGGTAAACTGAACTCTATTGCTTCTTCCTCTTGAGCTTGAGCTAACTTCTTTGGTTTTCTGTCTGAAACTTTACCAGCCATTATGAAATACTAATTGCTCGCATTAATAAGTAAAGAAATATGTTTGGTTGTTAGTTACGTTTTATAATATGTTAAATTGACGCAATATTCTTTTTAATTACATCTAAACTTTTTGCCTCAAACTGTAGATAAAATGTAAAGTGCCTACAAAGGGTGGAAATTTAGAAGTTTTATAAAATAAAAAGTGTATTTTATATTTAATTTAATAATTTTATTAACATTTAAAAATGTATTGTATACAAAAATTGCTACACGCATTTACTTGGCCACTCTGGATATTACCATCCAAAGCATAATAAATTAAAATTAAATAGTCTACTAGAGTCTAAAAAATAAATACTTTCTTGATAGTTTCACTTTCATGATAAGCATTATGAGATGATATGCTGTGAGCTTGCCGCGAAGCTTAGTTGTAGTTGGAGTATTTGCCGGTGACCTGCGCGATCCAGTCGAGGTAGTGCGCCACCTTGACGTACACGCCGGGCACGCCGGGCTGGCCGCAGCCGATGCCCCACGAGACCACGCCCACCAGCTGCCACGTGCCGCCTCGCTCGCACACCAGCGGGCCACCGCCGTCTCCCTTGCACGCGTCCTTGCCCTCCTCCCCGCCGGCGCACAGGAACCCGGGGCTCAGCTCGTAGTTGAAGCCGAGCCGCGTCTGCCGCAGCTGCTGCTGGCACTGGTTGTGGCCGTGGATCGGCACGTCCACCTCCTTCAGGATGTTCTGGTACTTCCCGTAGTCTCCAAACGCGTCCTTGCCCCATCCAGTGGTCCAGCATCTCTGTCCGGCGTAGTCGGTGTATTTGTCGGGCAGACAGGCGGGGCTGATGTGGGGGTACTTCGTCCATTCGACTGGCGACTGCAGTTTCAGGATGGCGAGGTCGTTGTCCAGGGTGCCGGCGTAGTACTGCGGGTGCACGTGCACGGAGAGGACGTCTCGCTCGATGTAGGGGAAGAACTCCACGTCGTGGTTCACGTCCCATTCGCCGAGACGGACTCGCAGGTCAGAAGCGTGATGTCTGAAACAGGAAAATTGCTATTGTAAACGACTTGGAAATTGAGATCTTTTGAATTAAAGAAGCAGAAATCAAAGAATTAGGTACTTTAAAAGAGACATAATGCAGGAGGAAACTTACGATTTAATGCAGTGAGCAGCAGTCATAATGTGTAGTCCATCAATCAGTGTTCCTCCGCAAACGTAGACGGATTCTTTCGGGTCCTTCTTCAGGATGGCGACCTGCCACGGGTACTCTCCGAACTCGCTGTCGCCGTCGACGTATGACGGGGTCTTGATCCTGCCGTTTATTCCCTGAGAGTGGCGGATACCGCACTGGCCTTGGTTGGCGGCTTGTGGGCGCAGAGGCTTACGGCAGCACACTTGGTTAGCTCGGCACTGTTGCTGCGGTAGCTGAGGACGGCCGTATGCTCTCTGGAAAAGAATATAAGTATTATGATAAATAAGTTTGCCCTTTCACAGACAATGTTTTATCATCAGAATTTAACTAAACTCAAGTCATGGGTTATAAAGATTGATGTATAAGCTAAGTTACCTCTTCAATAGTCTCGCTTTTAACAGTTTCTACAGTAGTGTCCCTCTTTCTTCTATTCGATGGGAATTTGACGGTTTGGCCTCCCCGGTTTGCCCCAGGACTAGGCGAGGGAAGGGTCAGGGATCGGGAATACGCATAGCGGTTGGCATAGTTGTTGCCGTTCAAATTACTATTATTAGCTGATCTTTCAAAAGAGGGATTGTAGAATCCGGAGTTGTAATCTAAGGACTGGTCATCGTAACTATTGCCATTATCTTCGTCGTAGTAATCATCATCATGTCCGGTTGGGATATTAGCATTTTGTTTAAAAACTGGACCGTATCCAGTTGGTTCGTAATGATTGTGGTGAGGAGAATAAACTGGAGGTCTGGGGTAGTGAGGGGCAGGGTAGTGCGGCGCGGGGTAGTGCGGGGAGGGGTAATGTGGGGAAGAATAGTGAGGAGGATGCGGGATGTGGTGGTTGTAGTAAGGGCGGACGGGATTGTAGTGGTGGTACGGATCATGATGATGATAGTGCTCGTGTTTGTTCAGCAGATATGTTTTCTGTTCATGAAGCAAGTGGCCAAGTTTATTAACTACATGCTCATTAGGAGTAACGTGGAGGTTGACAAATGGTTTGACTACCTTCTCACCGTAATCGTTTTTGGTAACTTGTACGGCTAACAACGGATTAACAGATACGAGACCCAAATTCAGGCCACCTCCATTGAGTGCTGGACCATAAGGATTTTGGACAGGATTTGCGTTAAAGGGATTTACAGGATAACCACCATGAGAAGTCTGGGGCAACCCAAAAGAGACACCAAACGTGGGCTGCACTTGTTTGTTGCCATTGCCATTGCCGCCGTAGCCGGCCGATCCAAAGAAGCGCTGCGGTAACACGGCATGAGTCAATATTTTCGAAGTACATTATGTATTGAGTGTTAGAATTATGTCAATGCCCGTGTTTAGTGGTTCTTTCGTTAGCCGTTACAAATAGTTAACTTTCGTTTTTAAATCAGTTCTATTTGTATGGTTTGGTGATTCGATGAGTTACACCAGTCTTACTTTTTGGTGATTTCGATTGGTTGATGGTAGGAAAGGTTGAGTTAGTAGGTCATGTTTGGGAATTATTAGAATATTAAAGCATGGTATGAAAATGTTTCGTAGAAGAAATATGGTTAAATATCTTACCGGTTCGACATCTTTGTTGGCTTCGTCAGATTTTTCTTCAGCTTTGACCTCACGCTTGGATACTGTTTTAGCTTCGGATTCTGTGGAGTTAGCAGGTTTGGTTTCGGATGTAGATTCCGATACGGTTACATTATCTAACTGATCTTCAGTCAGAGCTGTGATTTCACTGCCTTTGTTTCTTGGGTCGATTGGCAGGTAAAGGTCATCTCTGCGGCCAATAATTTCTTGACTGGGACATTGATCGTAGTTGACGCAAACGCACTCAAATCCTTGGGCCTTGGGCTCATGGTAGTTGTCTTGGAAGCCGTTGTTCTGGCCAAAAGTAGCAGGGCCCTGGTTGTATAAGCTATTTCCAGAAGATCCCACTTGGAATTCTTTCTTGTAGAAATCAGTGTTGCTGGCGTAGTTTCCTAGGGAATTGCCGTACTTTTGATCGTCGAATGAGTTAGGCGAATAAGGTCCTGGTAGCCCTTGACCGCCAATGTTACCGGATCCTTTGTTGTAGCCTCCCTGGTTGTATTGAGAACCATAGATAGTATCAGTGTTGATTGGTCGGTTCTCCTGGGCGTAGATGCCCGACATCGGCTTGAATCCGCCGCTGCCGCTTCCGAAGCTGTAGTCGCCTCCGGCGGCGGTGATGATGTCGGTTTGCTGCTGGGCGAGGGACTGGGCATTGATGGAGCCGACGGAGCCAACGGGGATGGCCACGGGCTTGATGATGACCTTCGGGTCCTTGTTCGAGTCATCGTGCACGTAGTGGTGGTGCACATGTTGCTGCACGACGGACTCCGGCTTCGAGCCAGAAGACGAGGCGGGGGCTTTGTTGTTGTAGCTGGGCCTGTTGTTTTCGTAAGCGTAAGGGCTTTCACCAGCGTAACTTGGGGGTTTAGTGACGTAGTTCTGTGCATTGAATCCATTGTAGAGACCGTTGCTCTGGGAATATTGGTTGTTGGAGACTTGTCCGTATTTTTCGGAGAATCCTGGTCGCACGTTTTCGCCATAGCCCATCCTCTTCGGTGGTGTTTTAATGGGGCGGGATTGGTATTGCGGCATTGGTTTGGGTGCTCCGTACGCTCGCGGGGGTCCACGGACAGGAATGGAAGCGATCGGCTTTCCTACAGGCGTGATGTCGACAGGTTGAGCGTAGATCAGTTCATCGGGAGAGACGTAGGTTCGTTTTTCTTGGACATCCTCATCGTCGCACTGAAAATAAGGAAAATACATAAGTAAAAATATAGTAGAAGTTACTTTAGATTTAGAGTGTTTAGCAAAATGTACTTAGTTTTAATTTGTTATTTTGTGCAATACTCACTTGCACTAATCCCAGACTGCACAAACGGTCCTTGACCAGCTGTCTGGCCTCAGAGTCGTCTCCAGCTTCCAGAGCGTCTTTGATGGTCGGGTCTGCATACACGTCGTCAAAGCCGCCCAGGCTCCTGCCCTGTTTGCTGCTGATGATTTCTCCAACAATGTCATCTAGAACGGTGCCATTAGACTCCAGGTCCTTATCCTGTGCTGCGCCCAACCGTTCACCTTCTAGTAGTTCAGTGTTATCGCTAGTTTCCTTCGCCGCGGAATCGCCTCCCCACGACCACTCAGCGGCCGCGCTCGCGATGATTATCGGTAGCAGCAAACAGCTTATCGTTAACCACCGCATGATCTGTGAAACAAAAGAAGTTCAAATTGAGTTGTTGCCGTTAATGTAAGATATCCTTCTTCAGCTAAGCGTGTCGTTGTTTCGAAATACGAGTGAACATAGGAGCACTTTTACTTTCGCGGGCGGAATCGGCGTTGTCTTGTTATGTAAGGCTCCATAATGTCAGCGCGGCCGCGGCGGCGGCGGCGTGGGCTAGACTCTCACATTTGCATGTAAGTATAGGTTTACGGATATTTACCACAAATACGGAAGCAAACGGGTAAACAAACGAGATATTGCAAATTTTGTGTTATACAAAAAAAGAATACTGCAATAAAATTCAATCAATGTTTGCAAATAGTTATGAAACGTATTTGTGGCAAACCCGTGTTAAGTGTGTAAGTATGTATGTTTATGCAAATTAATTACATATATCCATTAATTAAGACAGAACAAAAGATAGCTAAACGGTGTCATCCTTTGTTATTGTTGTCTTTAAAAGTGTTATTGGTGTCATTGCCGAGGAAAGTAGCCCAAGAAGCTCATCGGCAATCGGCGCAGGCGCAGGCCGCGCGGTGCGTCACCTCGCAGTATAACGAACCCGTAATGTGGTTATGCAACTGCCCAATCGTGCCGACCGAATCTTGTTTACTTTATGCAACACGTTACAACATCCACCCACAGATCGGTCTCACATGCTTTTCTTCTATTGTTCAAATGAAAATAATACTTTAAGATGCTTTTCTCTGATCAATCGCACAGATAAAGGTTGAATAGAAAAGAGAAATTATGTGAAGCGCTTTCGGTTTTACACGGCTAATGAGTCGAGGTTTGAAAGCCTCGGTGCGTAGGTACAACGAACTTGTGTCGTGGAAAAGCCTAAGTGCTAGAGATATTTAGATAGTCGACAGGACCAAGTGAGTAAGTGTGTAGGTGTGAGTGTGCGGGCTGGCACTGGACGGAAAGTGAAAGTCTAGTGCATCCACCGCGAGGATCACTCTTATTTTCACACGAAACTCCATATTTTAAAAATTTATGTTTTTTCTCTTATTTTTTATAATCGATCATAATTTTATTGTTATCTATCAGTAAGTTGTAGGCGCATTTTTTGTACTTATGGTTTTAATTTAACACTCAGATACGATAGCCGGTTGAGAAGACCGTTTAAGAGTTCCTATACGTATATATTATTTTTAGAACCACTTTTGTCACTAAATAATCACACTTCACAACAATACACCAAACACTTACTTTTGTATTTTGTTTCTTTTTATATTTAGACAGATATTGTTATTTTTTGTTGTTCTGCTAAATATAGAACTGTACTTTCTACCACTTCACTGGTGCACTGTTAGCGTCTGAATGCCTTGCTCGCTCTACCACCTCCAAGCTTTATACTTCGACCGGCACAAAGATGCTTGCAGAGCGATTTGGTAAGACGCGTCGGGCCTGCCTCTACCACGAGACTCTATCACACCACCAAGTACAGTCGTCAAGCCTAGATCTTTCACAGTTTAGCGATGAACGACGCTATCGTAAGGTAACGTGGTAGAGGTTTGACGTCATCGTCATTGATCAACCCTTTGCCCAATGGCTGAATGAGTCGGTTCCGAGTATTTATTAGGTAATAGGGAGATATGGAGGTCGGAGTGGCGGATCTTGTGTTTTTTCTAGGCTGAAATGTATCAGTACTCGGATGCAAAATAAATTTTAATGAAAGTAAAAAACCTTTTAATTTAAATGTACTACTGAAAATGTAATATTTGTGTAAAATAATATCATATTTTGGTTAGTAAGTGCTAATTATTATACAACAACTAAAATCAATAATAATTATGGTGGGTATCTTGAGACGGGAAGAAGTTAAAGGTATTGGTGTTGTTATTTTTAATGAACATGTCTCTTTGTAAATATTTTATCAGTTATATATTTTTTGAATGAATGAATTTTATAGTTACTTAAATGATTTTACTAGGTACCTTAGGTATACCTACATACCATGACGTAAAAAAATAAAGATATGCTTATGTCCTTATAAAATCAATTTATATGAATGGAACGGGTTACCCTCATCTCGCCTAATCTTTATTACCCTAAACTCGTTTCGCATAACTCGTAAGGTCTAAACTTTTTTGGTAGAATCATCATTTCGCCAAGACTTATGTGGCATAAGACTCGTTTCGTCTAAAACTCTTTTGGCATAAACTTGAAACAGCTACCTAAGTCTCGTTTGCTCAAATTGTTCGTATTGGTATAATCTTGTTTCTCCTAATATTATCTTCATAAATACTATATTAAGTATGTTTTAAATGTACAAATTGTGGTATTTTTCTCCTACATCCCGAAAATCACGATATTGAATGATCAAAATATTGAAAGTGAATAACCATTATAATGATTACAAACGCCATTAAACCCCATGGGATCGAAACCTTAAGATAGGTGCGACGACGAGAAAAGCGAGGAGGAGCGTGTTAGGTGCACATGTTCGTCGAAAGCAAAGCGGAGCGCAGCCAAGCGGAGCGGAGCGTTTCCCACATAGCGGAAAATTTAATAATGCAATGCAAGGCACCTGTTTGCGCTATGTAGGGAGACGTTTCGTCAAAGTTAAAGCCAAATGAGCCTAATATAGTAGTTTGTATAAGCTATGCCATAGTATTGTTAGGCTAATTGAGATTTGGCCATACCATTATTAGGCTAAACAAGATTATGCGAAATAACTTTTTACTAAACGAGATTTATGCCATACGATTTTCGGCGAAACGAGACTTTGACCAAACGTTACTATGCAATACGAGATTAGGCAAATAAATCTTAGGCCAAAAAAGGTAGAACCGAATGGAACAACTGTGTTTGGGGGTCGGTGGATTTGTTACCCTTAAATTGAGTTTCAACTGAGTTATATCATATAGGTTTTGAAAGTAAACAACGAATTTATATGTAATAGAATATAATAGAATAGAATAGAATACTCTTATTTTGCACCATTAAAGAAAACATCACAATATCACAACTTATATATAACATAGTACAAAAAAGGCGGTCTTATTGCTTAAAGCAATCTCTACCAGACAACCTTTGGATGGAAGATACAATTTTAACATAATTAATGGGTGTAATACATAGAGTATAATAAGCCAACGCTAATAAATGGTTATAATCAGATTCAGCTGGATAGATTACTATTCTGAGGTGCAGCGAGGCTTAGTTCAAATGCATTCAACAGTTCTGCATTGTTCTTGTTCCAAGTTACAACACACAATGACATAATCGCATAACACACGATTACAAACAGAGTGGTAAACATCTCTTTAATAGGAGATAATCAGCTTTCACTCATCGTTAGGAATCGAATAAGGATATCATGACCTACTAACTTCCAAATAATTGGTATCGATTACTAAATTAAATTAGTTCGATTCTGCGATTGGCCTAGAAAGCTAGTAAGTATGTAGATTGTGAGATGTAGGAGTTTTAAAAAGTTCTGTATAAATAAGTATATTAAACATAACAAGCTATTCTCATTCTGTAGATAAATGAAGTACGTATTCAGAGAACTGAGATCCTTATTATTATTTTTTCCATCAAACATAAATATCCTTTAATAAAACCCTGAGTAAATGATTATTTACCGAGAGAAAAATATTGATCAAAAATACTATTAAAACTCTTAAATAAACGTTTTATGTAAATCTAGAGACACGCAAATAACAAAACTGTAAATAGTCCAAAATAAAAATTTCGTAGCATGCCCGCTACGCAGCGGCTACGAGTTTTCCAATGTACTATACAAAAGAGTTCAACGAACTGTGTAAGTTCTGTTGTAAAACTAATAGTCCACACTTCCTTTCTAGCGGTTGGTATTACACACTGGTGCCAAAAGGTAGTTTAGTTACATGGTAGATACTTAAATGGATGAACGCCAGTATTGGTAAGCGTTATTGGTAAATTTTGAGTATCGTTAATCGCAACACACCGTGTGATTTTGGTTACGATACAAATCTAGGTTTATTGGTTTCGAACCTTTCTGGGATTCTTACTGAACAAGAACATAATAAAAAATATAAATAAAGAACATGTTAGGCGTGTATCTTAGTTGATTTTAATCAGACAAAACCTATCAGGCTGAAAGTCAGTGCATTGAAACTGATGAACATCATGCATGCACTTAAAATCCAATTACTTAAACTAGCATTACACTGTATTCAGCACCCGCAAATTATTGGAACGGCAACAGAAATACCCAACAACATTAAAGAGCAATTAATTCCAATATGCCCCAGTTAGATTCAAGGATCTTGCGATTGGGCGGCTTGCATGCTGCAGTTGCACAAGAGGGGTTCCCCGCAGCCGGACCTGCGCTGCCGCTGGTGCATGACGCATGACGTCGCCGCAGCATGGCGCAATGGTTCGCTGAACCATTTCTACCGTAAACTTAATTGGACGGTTTCTCTGTTTGTTAGGAGTCGAAGAAAACGTATTGTTTGTGTTCATTGTTTTGTTACTGTGCTTCAAATTAACTTTGACCTTTAGTTGGGTTATGTTTTTGTGTGACATAACCATATTTAATAAGATACATAAAAATAAACATCTAAGTACTTATGCCATACTATGATAAAATTATTGCAAGTTGGAATATTTCTCTGTAATCGCAAATTTATGAAACAATGAATGATGGTTATATTTATATCTACTCAGATAGATACGAGTACAATCTTATAATAAAAAAGATGCGATCGCGTATAGTTCAACAAACTTTTTAGAGTACAAATTCCTTCCTATGCCAACGTGTGCATCGTAGAGTGATGTAACATTGCAATTACTCTCGACCACATCATGTTTTGTCTCTTTCTATCTTAAGCAATGAATAGCGCTATAAAAATAGATAGAGTGAATGCTATTTAAGACGGTAATGATTATGGATCGGGGTCGGCCATGCCTGAAGATGATGTTTACATTTTTTGCCGCCGCTAGTCCGGTTCGTCTTACTGACTGACTATGATGTAATTGTGGAGGAAGATACCTGAATGTGCAACGCATTGCTTTAGAATAATTAATATAGGTAAGTACAAGATATAGTTCTACAGGTAATCTTGGTATTTTAAAACAGTTTGAGTTTGAGATGTAAGCAATGCTTGGAGCTTTCTAAGCATCTCTAAAACAGATGTCACATGGATGAATCATATTTTCCGTAATAGGTCAAGGTTCTGCATGCATTTTAACAACACATGCGAATTCAGTTGTAACAATAAGGATCTGCACAGAAAACTAAATAAAATATGCGTCATGCATACGCGTATTTTCGGCTTGCAAAACGTTGTGAAGGTTATTCTCTTCGTGCATGTTACTTGTGGTTATGTTTTGGTCAAATACTGAGAAGATGGTGTTGCAATGACGATGGCTTGGCGTGGTGGCGGCGGGTTTCCCGCGCTGCATGGAGCGAGGGTCACACTTGCCGAATTAGGCGAAGCAAAAATATATGGAGTAGACAACTAGTGATGGATTTTTTAAATGAATGTTTGTTACTGTTTCGCGTAAAAAATACTGAACGGATTTCAATGGCATTAGCCAATCGGGATTCCTATGAAAAATATGAAGGCATAAACAAACGGCAACAGTTAGTTATATTAATAAAATATATTTTAGTTCCAAGATTGGGTTATGTCAAATATGTTTTGTAGCTGGTTATATACCTAACATGCAATCATAATTATTTAATTATTATTTGTATCTTTTAGTGGTTCGTATTTACAGACACATAACCGCAAGAATTACAAGTTTTTTTAAAAATCTTTTGTTTTTATAGATAGCTTGGTACACTTGATGTGACTACTGACCATGTCGCCCTCGTAGGGGCAAAACAAATCAAGCTTATCATCTATTCTTAAGTGCTACCTTAACTAATTTATAAAGAGATCGAGCCTCATCAGACCAAGGGATAGCTAACGCCAGATTACATCCCCCTACCTCCCGAAATATGTGATTATCATACAGTGATGCCCTGACGGCCTCGTTCCGGACACAGTCCCGCAGCACGTGCTGGTCCTTCTCCACGCCGCACTCGCTGCACAACGAATACTTCTTACGTAGATTTTATGCACATACGTATCTTGTAACACAAGTTTCTAACCTAACATCAAAGTTGAAACATAAAAGTGCTTCATAAAATCAACCATTACTAGTGTAAAATACTCGTAATATTTTCTCCCATGGCGCAAAATAAAGAGTATTCTATTCTACTATAGCGACTCTACAGATATCTCTGTCCCAATAAACTCGATGGCCTACTTATGTTCGATTGTTGTGGCAACACTGAACACTGGGCTTCCCGCGTCTCCAAGGATACTCGCAGGAAACTCTGGACGCCAGGTTTTTACGCACCTTTCGATCTATTCTATCTCACAGCCATTATTGAATGCAGTGAAGGTTTATGAAGTAATAGAGGTAACCTTAGCGGTAATTGGATGTTTAGATTGCGGGTATTTCCACGTTGTGTTTATGTTTGGATTGTTGCGGAATGGTGGTTATTAATAGAAGGTAGAGAGATGTGTAAGGGATGTTTATACAGAGGTTTGCTGTGCAAAAACAGGAATAAGTACTTTATCCTTTTTGCAGCGTCATGTTTATGGTAGGTATATAATAACATCATATAAAATAACTTTAGGTACTGTAATCTTATAGGATATTATAAGGCTCTGGAATAAAAACTCTTTACAATGCACTTTCTTCATATTTACAGTGATCTGATTTGCGGTGAATGTAGAATTGGTGATTGTGGGAGGCGGACCGCGTCGTGACGTCACATCCGCGAAACCGCGAAAGCGATCTGGATAACATCTTATGGAACTTAAACTTATTTACATCTGTTTTATTTTGGTCATTGTTATATGCACAGAACTTATGTTCTTTTTATAAAACAAGCAACACTATCGCACTTTTTGCTGAAATCAACTTACTATGGCAAGCATTCCAATCGGTTATAATTTTTTATAAATTTGTAGCTCTTTAAATAGAAATAATGATTTGCTGCATTTCATAAATGTTTAGCATTATATTATAGAAAATACATATTATTAGTAGTAAATAAAGTAATAATAATAATCCCGGTAGTATCCTAGGGTTCCGAGGTAAATTTTTTTACAATACGGTATGTTATTTGGCAGCGCCATCTAGGAGTTATAGTGAGAACTTAACAGCAAAGTTGTTGGCAGGCTCTCGATGTTTTTTCTCGGATTTCTCCTTCGGTACCTAGCTACCGCAATACTTGATTCGCTCTACTACGGCTCTCTACTCGTTTTAAATCTCAATTCGAAGCCTCAAAGTCGTTCAATAGTGAATGGATAGATGGCGGCTTTGGTTTAAACTTCTTATATACTTAGGTATAATACATACCCAGTCAGTGCCCTGAGTGCGAGTTTTTTAACCTATCGAGAAGTGAAATCGAAACGCAAATTTGTATGGCGTTTTAGACACGCCACCTAGCGGTAAGTAGCTGTACTAGCTCCGCGCCATACAAAATCTGCGTTTCGATTTCACTTCTCGAAAGGTTAAAAAAACTCGCACTCAGGGCACTGTACCCGTAATACCATACGATTTTTATGGCATAGATAACCTTAACTAAAACTAACTGGCGGCGCGCTTACGAGTCATCTGTAACTGCCCTTTTGGCTATAACAATTCTGTGAACCTGTGATGTAGGTATGTAGGTAAAGAAAAAATACGACTGTAACTTTTTCGGTGACCTATACTATGTCCATTATAATATTGGTTTTTTGACATTCGAAATTCCATACATATTTGATGACTGCAAAGGAAAACCAACTCTACTTACCAGACATAAGGAAACGTCAAAAATACAATATCATAGTGGAAGCTCTATAATGATTAATCTCGTTAAACAGTTTTACCTGGTGGGTATAAGTATTATGATAAACTAGCTGTTCCCGCGCGCTTCACATCGCCTTAAACAGTTTTCCCGTAGGAATTCCGGGATAAAAAGTAGCCTATGTTCTTTCCCAGGGTCTAGACCATATGTATACCAAATTTCATTCAAATCCGTACAGTAGTTTTGGCTTGAAAGAGTAACAGACAGACAGACAGACATAGTTACTTTCGCATTTATAATATTAGTTAGGATTAGAATTAGGATTTATGTACTTAACAATAAGTTATCTAAGTACTTTACTAAATTAAACTTACATAATCATTATGAATGTACATAATACTACCTATTGTACTTAAACGCAACTAGGAAGCTATGTTAACTTGTACTTGATATGCGTAGGTATAATACAAATATTGTAGTAACACAATACAACTATTGCATGTACAAAACCTTCTCAACATTATATTTGAAAGGTGGGTCATATTTTAACGTCCTGCAATGCATAGAGTGTTAATGGCATGCCTTTATTTGGTTCATGGTACAAAATCATAACTTGTGCTGTTACCACGTCAGCCACAATATACAACCCTGTATAAAATGGATGCGATTAGATTCAGGTATGCAGATGGCAGGCGATATCTTGTAGCTTTTTGAGATTAAATAATGTATTTGATACCAAGTCTTTGACAAAAGTTTGTCCATTTTGCGAGTCATCGTTTATGTCGAATAGGTATAATTATTACTACCTGCTAATATTCTTTCGATTTGTCTATTAGCTCTAAGTTGAATTCCTTCACATATTTTGGATTTTCTGTTATTTGCAAGGAATTTAATTTAAATTAGTATTAAATCTTAGTTAAAACGTAGTATTATACTTATTTAATGAGATTCGATTAAATTTGCGCAGTTATACTTTTCGCAATTAGCAAGACTATTAACGCCGGTCAATTTTGTTCCTTCCTGTTTTTCGGGTGATAAATCGGCGGCGGTACCTACTTTGATTTATTACACGCCTAAGTAACGGCAGTTTCATCGTCAACACTAGTACTCGTAACTTGAATCTGGTTATGTAAAATAGGCAATATTGGTTAGTACTTACACGCCAAAACAAATTACCGATTAATTAAACGTTTGACTAACCGAGTGAGCCCACTTGGTGACCATTGCGGATGTTTTGCGGACATACTAGCACCATTGGTACACACCTGCCCTTGTAAATAGTTTTAGTGACGTAAACAATGTAGATTAGCGACAAGCTTTTTTGCGTGTAGGCTTCACGGCAGTCGTCAAATGTCAACTATCTCCTTGCTACAACGAATAGAAGGCGTAACTCGAGCAGCGCGGCCTTTGAGGATCTGATTTCGGCAAGGACGGTCAGTTCCGTCCTCTCCGCCCTCAGCTTGACAGATTATGATCATCAGTATAAATAGCGGGACGAACGTTAGACAGGCATCAGTCGACCGACATTCGGTAAGAAGTGATCTGTTCCGGATTCCAACACAGACCTCTGAAGATGAATTCGTTGGTGGTGTTGTTTGCTGTGGTCGCGGCGGCGGTGGCTGCTCCTCTTGAGAAGAGGTCTATTGGGCATGCAGTGGCTTATGCCTTGCCGTCGGCGGTGTCCCACCAAAGCCGCGTGGACGTGCACTCCTCGCCGGCGGTGGTGGCGGTGGCTGAGGCGCCGGTCTACGAGCTAGTGGAGCCCGTGGTGGAGGCCCGCGCGGTGTACGCTGCGCCTGCGCACACCGTGTACTCTGGAGGCTCGGCCGTGTCCCACCAGTCCCGCGTGGATGTAAGGACCTCTCCAGCGGTGGTCGAGCACGCTGTGGCCCCGCCCGCCCTGCTGCAGTACGTGGCCGCCCCAGCCCTGGGCGCGCGCTCCGTCTGGGCGCCCTCGCTCTACGCCTCCGCCTGGTAAACCAAAACGACCGCAGCGATGAAGATCCGGCTATGAATATTTGTAGTTTTTGATATTTGTATTTATTTTATGAATTATTTATAAAGTGATATTTGAGAGCTTATGGAATACAAATTCAAATAGACAAATAAATATAATGTTACGACCCTTACAAAACATACGTTATAATTTATCGCCATTATCACATCGTTATATTATTTACCTCTAGCATAAATGTAACAACAATTTTTCATGTTAGTGTATGTACCGGTTTAATATAATTACAGGATGGTTGAAAATTGTAATTACTAGGAATAATCTTCATCTTATGAACTTGGGTGCTTTAGAAATAAAGTAAATAATATAGTCTCCCCTTAATACTTAGTGCCACCTCAGAACTAGCAACACACTAGCACGAGTAGCACGAGTGAAAATTGTAAGCTTTATAAGCGGCTAGTAACACACAGTAAACATGAAATATTTAATTAGACAAAAGAACAAATATCTTCGCAGGCGGCATCCGATTCTGGGACATTTAACATGAGGTGTTGCTATGTGATAGAAGCCTCCCTTTGTACGGTACTGTAGGAGGTCACTCTAGTTTACGGAAAACTAAGTTTCAGAGCGCTACTGCACTCACGACTCCTAATATAAACAAAACAAAACAGACGGTAAATATGCCAATTGTATGATGCAGATATCGTTCGTTTGTTTTTTGTCATGATAGAGTGACCTCCCTGATTGTACTACCCGGATGTTGAAAGAGAGCGTTTCGTATGAACACCGATGAAACAAGCAAAAGCGAACCTTATTTAAATAATGGAAAAGTAAGTAAGGCCCTGGAGGGAATGCTGGCTCATTAAACGAAAATAACTCACCATTTTTAAAGAAACAACTTAGCATTATAAGATAAATAAAAATATATGTTTCAAAAACTAGTAAATTTTCATAAAACAGAAATTTTATTGTGTAGACGAAGAAAGGTATGTTTCCGCCAGAGTACGAGCTATTTTCCAACCCCGTATATGAAATAAGTTATAAGATTTAACGGGGAAATTCTCACTTGAAGCATACTTAACCGCCTGAAGGTATTTCAGAACTTATTGTGTGAGTGTATTGAAAGAGCTATTATTTCCACGAAATTTAAAACTGAACCTGGTAATTTAATTTTGAAATAGGGGACTTCAATTGATAAACTCTATCGCTTTGTATTATGTCGCATGAAGTGCGTACGATCCTTGGCTTCTAGACGTACCTACTTTTAGAATTATATCAGCAGGGTATAGGGTATTTTGGGATAATTAATTTAATCTTGACTAGATTTCGGAATACCAATTTTATAAATTATGTTGCTTGATTAGCACGAAAAAACTTTAATAAATTCGAGCTACAAATGCTCACCAAGTACTTGATAAAAAGTAAGTACTTAGTGTTTGTAACCAAGATTAAGAACAAAATGTTATTTCCATGTCCATCATAGGTTCTATTAAGTAGAATAATTTATCATGGAAACATCACACACACAAGTTGTACACAAGTACCTATCTATTGAATAATTTCCAACTTGGTCTAGGTTACCTACGTGTCAAAATGAGAGTGCTCAGTGCGTACTTCCGGCTTGGTCGTCGGCCGGCGGCGGGAGCTCGCTTCCAACTTGTATTTGCGTACGTTGGGCGCGAGGTCAGATTACTTTCGTGTTACTTTGACATTGTAGTTCACTAATAGTCATTAAAATAATAAGGCGGCAATGTTAATTGTACAACTATAAAAAGCATACCATTCGAACTGAAGGTATCAGTCGTCCGTGTGCGGTCGAAGTGATCTACATAGTTTGTCCGAACACAGACCACAGAATGAGATCGCTGGTGGTGTTCCTGGCTGTGTGCGCAGCGGCGAGCGCGTCACACGTGCTGCTGGACCCGCACGGGCGGCCGCTGGAGCCGGCGGCCGTGCTGGCGGCGCGCGCGCTGCACCTGCAGGCCAAGGCGCTGGAGCACGCGCCCGTCGCCTACGCCGCGCCCGTGCACTACGCCGCGCCCGCCGCCGTCTCCCACCAGAGCCGCGTGGACGTGCACTCCAGCCCCGCGCTGCTCGCCTACTCCGCGCCCGCCTACCACCACGCGCTCGCCGCGCCCGCGCACTACCTCAAGAAGCGCTCGCTGGCTGTCGGCCACTACGCCTACGCCGCGCCCGCCGCCGTGTCCCACCAGTCGCGAGTGGACGTGGTGTCCAGCCCCGCCGTGGCCCACGTGGCGTACTCCGCGCCCCACTTGGCGTACGCCGCGCCCGTGCACTACGCCGCGCCCTCCGCCGTGTCGCACCAGTCCCGCGTGGACGTGCACTCCAGCCCCGCCGTGGTCGAGTACGCCGCCGCTCCGCTGCACAACGCCTACTCCCACGGCTACTACGGCCACTACCTGAAGAAGCGCTCGCTGGCCCTCGCCCACGTGGCGTACGCCGCGCCCTCGGCCGTGTCGCACCAGAGCCGCGTGGACGTGGTGTCCAGCCCCGCCGTGGTGGCGCACGCCGTGGCCCCCGTGTACCACGCCGCGGCGCCCGTGTACCACGTGGCCCCCGCCGCCGTGTCCCACCAGTCCCGCGTGGACGTGCGCTCCTCGCCCGTGCACCACGGCTACGCTCCTCTCGCTCACTCCTACGCGCTGCACTCCGCCCCTCTCGCCTACTCCAGCCCGCTAGTTCACGCCTGGTGACGCAAGCAGCCAACGACCAAACAAACCAATGTAAATAAATAAAAAATAAATTAATATAATTTACTCCTGATTTTGATTACAAAAATATTATCATCTTCATCATCATCATCACAATCCATCAAGTACCCACTGCTGGGGAACAGGTCTCATTCCAATAAATTAAGGGTTTTAGGGCTAATCCACCACGCTGGCCTAGTGCAGGATGGTGGACTCCAGAACAAGTAAGCTTGTGCTGAGCGTAGACTTAGTACATACTAGTATTTACTAAGTCTATGGTGCTGAGAGAGTTGTCGGGTAAGTGGGCAACCCGACTGTCAGATGTTTTCAAGCTGCCCGAGTGCAGTTCTGACTAGGCTTTACGTCTGCTCCCGAAATAGCAACGGGACCCGCGGCTTAACGTGCCGTCAGAAGGACATCAACTACTTGAAATCGGTCGCTCACTGGATGGGTGACTGTGCCATGTGTCGCTTAATTTCAATGATCATGTTACGATCACTGAAGCTAGCAATGTAATCTGATGTGCAGATAAACTTTTACTAGGTTTAAGTCACATTATTTAGGAAAACAATAATGTAAAAAAATCATAAATAAAATAGCTCAACTACCGACGCTTCATATAAGTGAATTCTATACAATGTATATCCGAATTTTGACCATCTACAAAACAGTTGGTCCTGCGTAACTGCGTACTGCATCTGAACTCTCTACATTTGTGTCGATCATCCGAGGAAAATAATAAAAGCCGACCGCCTTGGAATATCAGTGGGAAAAACTTATTTTTTTAGATAATTATGCAGTTACTATTGTGTATCTCTTCACCATTTATAATAGCTATGGTATTACGTATAAGGGTTTATGAAATTTTACATGAATTCCAAAAAAAACAATAAGGTATAGCACGGGATTCCAAACTGCGGCTCCTTTTTGTAAAGCTGTAGGAACTAAAGTGACCTATACCTAAGTGTATGTTTTATTCTGAATGTCTTTTCGAAATTAGCTACTACCTCAGTCTCCATCTTTCAGCTCACAAGTTCCGATACCTTTTTTTACCATCCGTACATAACGTAACGTATATAGTCTAGTGAAGAAGTGAACCAACGGAAAGCTGAAAATACAGAAGGTGAGGATGTAGCTTCCTTTATTTATTTTGGTTTTAAAAAAAGGTTATATGCTGTTCTGTTCTATTTTCTGTGGTTGTGTTAGAACCTGGGGGTCTATCGCGAAGTCAAAACGAAGTAACATTTCGCTCTTTTTCAGGGTTTAAGACATGGATGACACTTTAAAAATTTCCGTTTTACGCATGAATAATATTGTTAAATCTGTAATTTTATTGTCAACGACCACAGATAATATATATTTCTTGAGTACACACTTTGGTAAAATGGAACGTACTAGAGATGGGACACATCAAAGTCGACGTTCTGAAATCGATAAAATATAAGCTTTTTTTACATTGTATTATAGTAAGTAGGTATATAGTATTTCTTCTACTTACTTTCTCATCAACAGCTTTAAAACAAACTATATGATTATGATGTTTTTAATCAGAGTACATATGTCTCTTATGCTGCCTCTCAGAATAATAACAATTTTAATATATTTTATTAATATCTACCTTCATCTAGTTCATCGATATCCTTCGTAAAGTTTAATTTATTTAAGGTTTTATTATCTTATTGTTGTTGGAAAATTTCGGTCTGTTTTTTTCTTGTCATTTTGTTTGTTATTTTTGACAAAATGCCGAGAAAGGCTGTTTTAAACTCGAAATGTCATGAGTTTGTAATTCATTTGAGTTTGGTTGATAAAACAAAAATAATTATATTACAGGACTGTAACTATTTGGCTCGGATACATTGTTTGCAAGATGAACTGATCATCAATGTCGGTGTTGAATCTGACACATACAAATTGACCCATACAAATATCGATAGGTACAAGTCGATAGGATTTTACTCTCGGACATCTCTAAAGCTGCCAAACTCAAAACGTCATGAAAACGTCCCCCATATCATTGGTTCTGAAAAATGGTGTAGGCAGTATTATTAATAGCTATTCCAGTTCGGGTTGGTATGATCACACATGGTACTTACATGTCAGAGTCGGACATTGAGTAACACCTGAGTCCGCTTTGTTCTATAGAGTCGGAAATAAGAATCCTCATCTCCTACTAATAACTATTAGTAAAGTGTTCTGAAAATATGATACATAATTTCTAAAGTTAATAAATTTAATAAGTATGTTAGTGTCATCTTATCATAACAATTCTACACTAGTACAAATGTTAGTAATTACTAAAATGATTACTTACTTTAATTTTATAAGTATGGTCATGGTCATGGTCAATCTGTGGAGGCGAATAATGTCTGTAGCCCTACAGGTAAGCTCGACAGGGGAGTAACAGGACTATAAGAAAGAAGATGGTCACCCTACAATAGTATGCTATGTATAATGAAATGTCCACCAGGCTAAACGTTGATCCGTCGCATAACATGCGGCCTTGTCCAATGTGACGGCACTGTAGCTAAGGCGGTAGTGAAGCTGCTTCCTAAGCTTGGGGCCGAATCCTGCCCAGGGCAAACATAATGTGTGATGAGCATTTGTGTTTGCCTTGTGTCTGGTTGTCGTTTATATATTTAATATGTATTCGTGTCGATATATCAGCTGTCCGACACACATATCACTGGTTCTGCCTAGTTTGGAGTCGGATGGCCGTGTGTAAGATGTCCTCACATATTTACTGTAATGTAGACCTGAACCTCCTCAACACAAGACTAACATCAGCAATTCAGCTTCGTGCACGAGATTCGGGGCTGGCACCTTGTAATGCGGCTAGCCTTAATGTAATACTACTTTGAATATTAGGTAGTACAAACTAGGTTAAATGTAATAAAAATCAGGAGTAAATTATATTAATTGTATTTTTATTTATTTACATTGGTTTGTTTGGTCGTTGGCTGCTTGCATCACCAGGCGTGGACTAGCGGGCTGGAGTAGGCGAGAGGGGCGGAGTGCAGCGCGTAGGAGTGAGCGAGAGGAGCGTAGCCGTGGTGCACGGGCGAGGAGCGCACGTCCACGCGGGACTGGTGGGACACGGCGGCGGGGGCCACGTGGTACACGGGCGCCGCGGCGTGGTACACGGGGGCCACGGCGTGCGCCACCACGGCGGGGCTGGACACCACGTCCACGCGGCTCTGGTGCGACACGGCCGAGGGCGCGGCGTACGCCACGTGGGCGAGGGCCAGCGAGCGCTTCTTCAGGTAGTGGCCGTAGTAGCCGTGGGAGTAGGCGTTGTGCAGCGGAGCGGCGGCGTACTCGACCACGGCGGGGCTGGAGTGCACGTCCACGCGGGACTGGTGCGACACGGCGGCGGGCGCGGCGTAGTGCACGGGCGCGGCGTACGCCAAGTGGGGCGCGGAGTACGCCACGTGGGCCACGGCGGGGCTGGACACCACGTCCACTCGCGACTGGTGGGACACGGCGGCGGGCGCGGCGTAGGCGTAGTGGCCGACAGCCAGCGAGCGCTTCTTGAGGTAGTGCGCGGGCGCGGCGAGCGCGTGGTGGTAGGCGGGCGCGGAGTAGGCGAGCAGCGCGGGGCTGGAGTGCACGTCCACGCGGCTCTGGTGGGAGACGGCGGCGGGCGCGGCGTAGTGCACGGGCGCGGCGTAGGCGACGGGCGCGTGCTCCAGCGCCTTGGCCTGCAGGTGCAGCGCGCGCGCCGCCAGCACGGCCGCCGGCTCCAGCGGCCGCCCGTGCGGGTCCAGCAGCACGTGTGACGCGCTCGCCGCTGCGCACACAGCCAGGAACACCACCAGCGATCTCATTCTCTGGTCTGTGTTCGGACAAACTATGTAGATCACTTCGACCGCACACGGACGACTGATACCTTTTTCGAGCACCCTCTCGTATTTATACTGACCGGATATGTTTTGGAGGCGTAGTTTCGGGTGGTTATATTTAATTGTAACAAAGTCAGTTGTCAATTTAAAAGCGTGTGACCTCGGCGTGCGTGTGTGGCGGTCAAAGTTTCGTGGTCACACCACGGTTTGTAGAGCGAGACGCGGACGCAAGCGCCCCGGGCTTCGTACAAAATTTTGCAAGGAATGCGTCGTTTTGCACATATTAAAATAGTATGGAATAGGGAGATACCTACTTATTATCCTACGATGTATGTATGTTACATGTGGAAAAATCAATTTTATTCCGACCCGATAAACCGGACAGACTACTGGTACTTCCTCATACTTACTTAAAAAATGACAGATAGTCACAAATAACATAAGAATCACTCAATACTCAATACTCATCATTATCACTCAATAATAACGCTATCAAAACACCCTAATAGCGTAAACTTGACATATATTATGAGGACCGAAGGCTTCAATGTACTTACAAATTTTAGATCTGTATATTTCTTCGAAACATAACTTTTTAAATGACATGATTGATTACTTTGAAATGAATACTATCTTGTCATAAGATGGTCGTAGACTGATTGTTTTATGATTGAAGGCTTTCAAGGTCTTAAAATAAACTGGTAAGGTCTAGGTACTCATTTCCGACTGCGTGAGACATCAACATTTACAATAACTATTTTAATTACATATAACACTCTTGAAGTGATTGCAATATCAATCATACCTTTAGCAAAAGTAATAATATGTGTATGTGTAATACACTCCCGAGCAATGAAAAAGTCCCACCCACAAGGAAAGTTGCTATGTCACTCGAACTGTTTCATTGCTCGCCAGTGCACGTAGATATGTGTGATAATTATATTGATCCTGAACTTCAAGTACTTACCTAATTATTAACTCAAAGGGTTCAATGCTATCGGCTTTCAGACAATAAAATATTAAGGAGCCAGTAATAACATGGGAGTTGATGCTATTGGAAACAATATGTACATATTGCATTTGTTAAATCAAATAAAATACTTCGGTTCAGCTCATTCGAGAGACTCAGGAAGTCAAGTGGGTTGGTATCAATAACACTTTTGTAAAGTAGGTAAGCAAAATTACTAAGTATTTGGTTGTACTCGTTGCTTTAAAAAAAACTGACATTCACCTTCAGGTTTCAGTTTCAGGTTTTTACCGAACTTCTTAACTTTCTATATATATATATATATCCTAATCCTAATCCTAATCCTAACTAATATTATAAATGCGAAAGTAACTGTGTCTGTCTGTCTGTCTGTCTGTCTGTCTGTTACTCTTTCACGCCAAAACTACTGAACGGATTTGAATGAAATTTGGTATACATATGGTCTAGACCCTGAGAAAGAACATAGGCTACTGTTTATCCCGGAATTCCCACGGGAAAATCTTTTTAAAGCGAAGCGAAGCTCGCGGGCACAGCTAGTATAAAATATAATGTTCTCCGGAGTTGTCAACCAACAACCATTTAGTTCTCTACGCAAGCTCACAACACAACCAACAAAATGCCAAAGAAAAACAGCTGATCTATGTGTACTAAAGATTAATAACTCAATAATAATTATAAGCGCCTATTACTCTCAATGTATGTTGGGTACATTGAGCCGCTTTTGAGAAGTTCACTAATAAAACTTTCCTCTGCATAGGTATTCACTCTTGTAAGAGTTGTTTTATTTATTGGGTGTCACTGACAGTTCAAGTGCGGAAAGATTCTTGCAATTGTTTTCCTCCAGCCGAGATATAATAATATTGCAATGTAGAGATAATATAATTTATTTATCTGGTGGTTTCTGAAGTTTAATTTTGAAGTAGTATAGAAGTGTCTGTATAAGTAGACATTAAAGCTGACTTTTACAATCTTATTTAGTGAAAGTGAAAGTGTTACAATATATATTTTTTATTCTGAGGCACCGTTAAATAAACAAAAAAAACACACGCACTCACGCCTTGTACCAATGTACTCCCTTGCGGGGTAGGCAGAGGTGCATTGCTGCACCCACTTTTCGCCAGAGTGTTATGTTAGTCCCAATGTAATAGGGGGCGGGCCTATTGCCATTTTACGGGCACATCCAAGACCCGAGAACAAATATCTGTGTTTAAACAACTATCTGCCCCAGCCGGAAATCGAACCCGGGACCATCGGCTCAGTAGTCAGGGTCACTGACCACTACGCCATTCGGTCGTCACCGTTAAATGTGCTTAAATATTGCAGAAAGCGTCACTAAGTTAGCTTTTTCCGTTCAGGAGTAATTTGGTAATTTTCTCAATCTAACTTTCATTGCCCGTGTATTTTATATGTATACTTAATGCAATAATAAGCATGCAAAATTACAAACAGTTAAATTGGCGAAGGCCACAGATGACTATCAGACATTCAGCTACCGTTGCGTGAACATTACCGCGACGATGAATGAAGCCCATTTAAATTACGGCGGTCGGGTAATTAGATTCAATTACAAGTTTGAAACACATTTTATAATTGTGAACTGTTAAATACTTTTAATTATTAAACTGCATAAGACAAGGCAACATTTCATCACTGAACTTGTTCAGACATTCTGAGCTTTACATTATGGGACTGCACGAAATAGAGCTTCCCGGGTTCCCGTAGGACGCATCACCTGTTCCTTATAAAACTAGTTAAACTTTAGGAGAACCACTTTCACGGAGACAAACCCTATAGACCAGTGTGAAGTTGGCAGCCTAAAGTTAGCAGCCTAAGTGTAGGCGACCAAATTAAGTAGGTTACGATTTGTACCACACACATTATTCAAAATTAAGGCTAATTTCATATTACTAATAAATACAAATGCATAAAATAATGAAAATTTAAAACATCGAATGACAAAACCGCGAAATAAAAAGCAAAATAAATTTTAAAAAATCTATTCTCCATAAGTGGATGACGTTTCAACCACGAAGGAGTCGGAAAGCCACGACCAGACCTAGTTTAAATCGAAGGCTGGTTAAATACCAACACCTGAAAGAAGTTTCATGAACATTGAAAGAGGATTACAGGTGTCAGTAAGAAGAAGAATGCTGAAATCTGGGGAAAAAATACATATTTCACAAAGTGTTTTAAAATTTTCAGCTGAAAATGCTGATAAGACCACAACGTCTGCTGGTTTTTATGATCGGCATTAATGATTGATGAAAACCATTTTCAGGATTTTCAGCTCACACGAGTACCTCTCCAGTTATAGGTAAATAGGTATTTAGCGGCCTAAGTCGAAATATCACTTTTATACCCTCAGATACCCTAGAAGCAGGTGGAAAGCCACGACCAGACCTAGTCTAAATTGAAGGTTGGTTAAGTACCAACAGCTGAAAGAAAATTCATCAACATTGAAAGAGGATTACAGGTGTCAGTAAGAGGAAGAATGCTGAATTCTGGGGAAAAAATACATATTTCACAAAGTTTTTTAAAATTTTCAGCTGAAAATGTTGGTAAGACCAATACGTTTGCTGGTTTATATGATCGGCACTGATGATTACTGAAAACCAATTTCAGGATTTTCAGCTCACATGAGTACGTCTTCAGTTATAGGTAAATAGGTATTTAGCGGCCTAAGTCGAAATATTACACTCATACCCTCAGATACCCAAGAAGCAGGTGGAAAGCCACGACCAGACCTAGATTAAATCGAAGGTTTGTTAAGTACCAATAGCTGAAAGAAGTTTCATCAACATTGAAAGAGGATTACAGGTGCCTGTAAGAAGAAGAATGCTGAATTCTGGGGAAAAAATAGACATTTCCCAAAGTTTAATAAGATTTTAGGTGGAAATCCTCATGAATCCCCTAGAAGCAGTTGGAAAGCCACGACCAGACCAAATTTAAATCAAAGGTTGGTTAATATCCAACATCTGAAAAAAGTTTCATCAACATTGAAAGAGGATTACAGGTTCCTGTAAGAAGATGAATGCTGAATTCCGGGAAAAAAAATACACATTTCCTAAAGTTTATTGAGATTTTAGATGGAAAGCCTCATGGATCCTCTAGAAGTAGTTGGAAAGCCACGACCAGACCTAATTTAAATCAAAGGTTGGTTAAGTACCAACAGCTGAAAGAAGTTTCATCGACATTGAAAGAGGATTACAGGTGTCAGTAAGAAGAAGAATGCTGAAATCTGGGGAAAAAATACATATTTTACAAAGTGTTTTAAAATTTTCAGCTGAAAATGCTGATAAGACCACAACGTCTGCTGGTTTTTATGATCGGCACTAATGATTGCTGAAAACCATTTTCAGGATTTTCAGCTCACATGAGTACCTCTCCAGTTATAGGTAAATAGGTATTTAGCGGCCTAAGTCGAAATATCACTTTTATACCCTCAGATACCCTAGAAGCAGGTGGAAAGCCACGACCAGACCTAGTCTAAATCGAAGGTTGGTTAAGTACCAACAGCTGAAAGAAAATTCATCAACATTGAAAGAGGGTTACAGGTGTCAGTAAGAGGAAGAATGCTGAATTCTGGGGAAAAAATAAATATTTCACAAAGTTTTTTAAAATTTTCAGCTGAAAATGTTGATAAGACCAATACGTTTGCTGGTTTATATGATCGGCACTGATGATTACTGAAAACCAATTTCAGGATTTTCAGCTCACATGAGTACGTCTTCAGTTATAGGTAAATAGGTATTTAGCGGCCTAAGTCGAAATATTATTGTGAAATATGTATTTTTTCCCCAGATTTCAGCATTCTTCTTCTTACTGACACCTGTAATCCTCTTTCAATGTCGATAAAACTTCTTTCAGCTATTGGTACTTAACCAACCTTTGATTTAAATTAGGTCTGGTCGTGGCTTTCCAACTACTTCTAGAGGATCCATGAGGCTTTCCATCTAAAATCTCAATAAACTTTAGGAAATGTGTATTTTTTTTTCCGGAATTCAGCATTCATCTTCTTACAGGAACCTGTAATCCTCTTTCAATGTTGATGAAACTTTTTTCAGATGTTGGTTATTAACCAACCTTTGATTTAAATTTGGTCTGGTCGTGGCTTTCCAACTGCTTCTAGGGGATTCATGATGATTTCCACCTAAAATCTCAATAAACTTTGGGAAATGTCTATTTTTTCCCCAGAATTCAGCATTCTTCTTCTTACAGGCACCTGTAATCCTCTTTCAATGTTGATGAAACTTCTTTCAGCTATTGGTACTTAACCAACCTTATAACTGAAGACGTACTCATGTGAGCTGAAAATCCTGAAATTGGTTTTCAGTAATCATCAGTGCCGATCATAAAAACCAGCAGACGTTGTGGTCTTATCAGCATTTTCAGCTGAAAATTTTAAAACACTTTGTGAAATATGTATTTTTTCCCCAGATTTCAGCATTCTTCTTCTTACTGACACCTGTAATCCTCTTTCAATGTCGATGAAACTTCTTTCAGCTGTTGGTACTTAACCAACCTTTGATTTAAATTAGGTCTGGTCGTGGCTTTCCAACTACTTCTAGGGGATCCATGAGGCTTTCCATCTAAAATCTCAATAAACTTTAGGAAATGTGTATTTTTTTTGCCGGAATTCAGCATTCATCTTTTTACAGGAACCTGTAATCCTCTTTCAATGTTGATGAAACTTTTTTCAGATGTTGGATATTAACCAACCTTTGATTTAAATTTGGTCTGGTCGTGGCTTTCCAACTGCTTCTAGGGGATTCATGAGGATTTCCACCTAAAATCTCAATAAACTTTGGGAAATGTCTTTTTTCCCCAGATTTCAGCATTCTTCTTCTTACTGACACCTGTAATCCTCTTTCAATGTCGATAAAACTTCTTTCAGCTATTGGTACTTAACCAACCTTTGATTTAAATTAGGTCTGGTCGTGGCTTTCCAACTACTTCTAGAGGATCCATGAGGCTTTCCATCTAAAATCTCAATAAACTTTAGGAAATGTGTATTTTTTTTCCCGGAATTCAGCATTCATCTTCTTACAGGAACCTGTAATCCTCTTTCAATGTTGATGAAACTTTTTTCAGATGTTGGTTATTAACCAACCTTTGATTTAAATTTGGTCTGGTCGTGGCTTTCCAACTGCTTCTAGGGGATTCATGATGATTTCCACCTAAAATCTCAATAAACTTTGGGAAATGTCTATTTTTTCCCCAGAATTCAGCATTCTTCTTCTTACAGGCACCTGTAATCCTCTTTCAATGTTGATGAAACTTCTTTCAGCTATTGGTACTTAACCAACCTTATAACTGAAGACGTACTCATGTGAGCTGAAAATCCTGAAATTGGTTTTCAGTAATCATCAGTGCCGATCATAAAAACCAGCAGACGTTGTGGTCTTATCAGCATTTTCAGCTGAAAATTTTAAAACACTTTGTGAAATATGTATTTTTTCCCCAGATTTCAGCATTCTTCTTCTTACTGACACCTGTAATCCTCTTTCAATGTCGATGAAACTTCTTTCAGCTGTTGGTACTTAACCAACCTTTGATTTAAATTAGGTCTGGTCGTGGCTTTCCAACTACTTCTAGGGGATCCATGAGGCTTTCCATCTAAAATCTCAATAAACTTTAGGAAATGTGTATTTTTTTTGCCGGAATTCAGCATTCATCTTTTTACAGGAACCTGTAATCCTCTTTCAATGTTGATGAAACTTTTTTCAGATGTTGGATATTAACCAACCTTTGATTTAAATTTGGTCTGGTCGTGGCTTTCCAACTGCTTCTAGGGGATTCATGAGGATTTCCACCTAAAATCTCAATAAACTTTGGGAAATGTCTATTTTTTCCCCAGAATTCAGCATTCTTCTTCTTACAGGCACCTGTAATCCTCTTTCAATGTTGATGAAACTTCTTTCAGCTATTGGTACTTAACCAACCTTCGATTTAATCTAGGTCTGGTCGTGGCTTTCCACCTGCTTCTTGGGTATCTGAGGGTATAAAAGTGATATTTCGACTTAGGCCGCTAAATACCTATTTATTTACCTATAACTGGAGAGGTACTCATGTGAGCTGAAAATCCTGAAAATGGTTTTCAGCAATCATTAGTGCCAATCATAAAAACCAGCAGACGTTGCGGTCTTATCAGCATTTTCAGCTGAAAATTTTAAAACACTTTGTGAAATATGTATTTTTTCCCCAGATTTCAGCATTCTTCTTCTTACTGACACCTGTAATCCTCTTTCAATGTTCATGAAACTTCTTTCAGGTGTTGGTATTTAACCAGCTTTCGATTTAAACTAGGTCTGGTCGTGGCTTTCCGACTCCTTCGTGGTTGAAACGTCATCCACTTATGGAGAATAGATTTTTTAAAATTTATTTTGCTTTTTATTTTGCGTTTTTGTCATTCGATGTTTTAAATTTTCATTATTTTATACATTTGTATTTATTAGTAATATGAAATTAGCCTTAATTTTGAATAATGTGTGTGGTACAAATCGTAAGCTACTTAATTTGGTCGCCTACACTTAGGCTGCTAACTTTAGGCTGCCAACTTCACACTGGTACCCTATAGCTAGTGTTTGTTTTTGTCACAGTCTCTCACAAGATTATTGAATTACATAAGTATATATAAATATGTGCGTGTATTATAATTTTAACATAACTTTTAAAGACCTAAAATGTCATTGTAACACAACCATCGTATAATATTTTGTATTTTTCGCAACAACAATAAAGCTTAAAAGCTTTTAAAGCACAATACGTGATTATGTGCAAGTTTGGCTTATCACATAGCAGATTAAGACTAATTGCATATTTGAATAATAAAGTCATGTAAAAATAAGGTGACTTCCAAAATGATTCAGATTACTCTCTTTGTTATTTATTTTATAAACCGTAATTTAAATCAGATTAATATCTGCACATTATTTATTCCTTAGCCTCTAATTGACGTAGGTACATATAACAATTTATAAAAAAAAAACGTAGACGAGTAGACCTATCTCTGACTAATAAAATACCTATAAAGCTACTAACAGTTGCCCGCGAGTTTCCTCGCTGGCAATCCGGCATTAAAACCAGCTCAGGTGTTCATCCGGGGTGTCAGCCTGCCTAATTTCATAAAAATAGGTTCGGCCGTGAAAGAGCAACAATACTTAAAAACTTTGGCCTCTATGATTATATAGTAAGTACCCAAAGTCCAGCTTAACCCATAGGGGCCTTGCCCAGTCGCAGTATCTTGGATCTTGGCCCACATCTGGAAATGTCACGCAGATTGCCTCATTCACTCTGTCTCGACGATAGTGGCTCATTTAGAGAAAACATCATTATAATAAAATAGCTGATGCCTTATTTGGTGTTGTGCAAAAGTAAAAGTCGATGAAAATGACATTATTAAGAAGATTGTGTGCGCTATATAGGTACCTACCTACTACTTATAAATAGCATCAGTTATCATAAAATATGATATTTCAAGTTGTTTAGAACAGTTCCGATCCGAGACACAGCTTTACGGATTGCTAAACTATTTTTGAATCATGATGATTAAAATTATACATAATACGAATATATAGAAGAATGCGGACTTGGGTGACTATTCAATTAATTCTCAATTACATAATATAATACACTCACGGGCAATGAAAAGGTTCGACTGAGAAAAACGCCAAATTACTCGTAAGCGGAAAAAGTTAGCTATGTGACGCTTTCTGCATCATTGGGGTACATTTAACAGAGCATTATGATATTACCAACTAAAAACTGTACTATTTTGTTCAAAATTTAAATGAAATGTTTGAAAAAATTGGGGTTGTTTGATGTCGGCATTGAGAGTGGAACTTTTTCATCGCCCGTGAGTGTATATGTAAAAGTACGAGTATATACCTAATCGAATACAATAAGAATCAACGACAACAAAAGATTCGTCCATACCAGAATGTCCATACCCATGAATTATGATGAGTGCACGTTGTTATATGCCCATACCTATGTAAAAACAAATCTAGTTAAATAATTTATCTAAATACCAAATTAAGGTGAAAACTCTTAGGTAACGGGCTGATTGATTTATTATAACATTCGTAGCACGTTTTAGCTCCAGTACATTTTACGGGTATCACGTGGAGAAGTCACCTGTAAATTGAAAACAGATCAAATATCCGCATGATTCCAATTTCGGAAGGTGCTGAATACATATCTAGTGAAACATTTAAATAACACGGTTTACGGTTTACCAACGACACAGCCTAAGCCTAATGTATTGCTACCTCATTTTTATTAGGCTATGTTAAAGAATAACTTATAATTATGATGTATTATTGGGTTAACAAAATGTGTCAATAAGTATAGTAAGGTATTTTTTTTAACCGACTTCAAAAAAAGGAGGAGGTTCTCAATTCGTCGGGATCTTTTTTTTTTTTTTTTTTTATATTTTTTTTTATGTATGTTCACCGATTACTCCGCCGTTTATGAACCGATTTTGAAAATTCTTTTTTTGTTGTATTGGGTTGAGCTTCCAGGTGGTCCCATTTTTTTTTCAGAATTTTATCTCACCCCCAAGGGTGGGTAAAGGGGTAAAAACAGGGTATGAATTTCAATTTTGGGCACATATTAACCGATTCTAATGAAATTAAGAACGTAAATATAGTTCTTATAACAAAAAAATATGATGGTGACCTTGAGCTGATCTGATGATGGAAACGGAAGGCAGTCAGGGGAACTCCTCAACGGTATATAGCAACTACTTCGTGTTTAGGCTTGAATGATTCGTATTGATTAGTAGGACATTTTGGTATCATTTGCACCTTACTTTTGATTGAAAATTATTACAAATAAACTAAAAACTATTAAATAAAATAATAATTAAAAAAATTAAAAAACCGACTTCAAAAAACCACTAAAATGTAAGAAATAATTTAAGGTTTACACAAATTCTACTCGTATGAGACAGTACAAATATACCTAAGCAGGAACTGTTCTTTTTTGAAGTTGGTGCCATATTTCTTCAGATTACTTTGTCACCGCACCAACATCAAAAAAGAACAGTTCCTGCTTAGGTATATTTGTACTGTCTCATACGAGTAGAATTTGTGTAAACCTTAAATTATTTCTTACATTTTAGTGGTTTTTTGAAGTCGGTTTTTTTTATTTGATTCTCTTATCATTTTATTATTTACTTGTTATAGACCTTAAAAAACAGAATTACGAATTAACAGAATTAAAAATAGAAAGAAAGAAAGAAGAAAAAAAGGAAAATCGTTTAAGTATTTCTAACACACACAGAAACAACACATACATTTACAGGAAAATGTTAAAAAGTAGGTAATAAAAATAAATAAAATATAAGCATGAATGTTGCTTCTCGGTGCCGAAATGGGTTCTAGCTCAGCTTGGTGCTATGGGAGGTACACTACACCAAAACCAGTTTTCAGTTATTCCTATCATCAGAAAAATTATGTGCGTTGTTGATTTTTTTCGACAACGAGATAGAACCGTGGTTGGCGCAGCGCTCCGAAGCTTCGGAAAAACAAAAGTCCGTTGTCTTAAGCGTGCCGATTGCGTGACAATTCTCGTTTCTTTCGTTCGTCAATTTAGAGAGTGACCCGTCTGGTTCAGGTTGACACGACAAATGAATTCTTATCAGCGTCAGTCAGGACATTTATACCTTACACAAGTCCGAGATTCGAAAGCAAAGTCGCCTTGAAAACCATAATAATCAATAGGAAGTTAGTCCTATATTTGCAGCTTAGTGTCAAGTAAAAGTAGTTTCAACTGTATCACCAACTTAGACCACGACCACAACAAAGAAAATTATACCTTATTCGCATAAATTTAAGATTAGTGCAGGTTGTGGCGCTAGTATAGCAATATATTGGTAATTGGTATAAAGGGGTACAAAACAATTTTGATGCAATTAATGGTATTATTTCATCATCCGAAATGCGTGGGTAACTAGTAATTTTGTCTCTTTAAGATCATAGGTAAAAATTAACTACGTACCTACCTACTTATATTTATCTTATTGCCTATTAATACAACCAAAAATAGGCTATTTAACGACTGGACGTCACGAGATTAGATTATGTGACCTTTTTGATTGGCAGTGAATTACGCCACTTTAATTTTGGTAGACAAGTGGATTCTAAGCTTTGTAAACAAAACCGGAATTAATTGAACAGTTAAATGAGTATTTACCATAATTATAAAATAAGTTAGACGAATATAAATAGCGCATAAAGTTAGGATTTCATGTTTTACAGGTTTCACGGTAGTTTGAATTGAAAACCCACGGTATAGATGGTATGAAAATAACCCGTCCTCTTGAATCCATATTAAGTCCTAACTTAGGAAAACTTTTGTTGTCGCAGGTACATTTTTGCGTCAGTGTTTGTTGCTATTTCTAGGGTTCTTTTAAAGTTGTACAACTGACACATTGGACGCCACGTGGCACAGCCGATACTTTTACGCACAATATTTCTACAGGTGTTTATGTCAAAAATAGAAAAGATACAGCGTAAAATATCATACGATTTTGAAATGGGTAAGTAATTTAAAGGTCATTTTAAATATAATTTGGAATGATCTGATTATAATAATGATAATGGTGCATGACATGGCACTCTTACGCTGCGTTCCCAGTAGGCAAACCGCTCAATCATCATACTAAACCGATACGAAGACAGCCTGAATCTAATGAATTTTAATGAAACTCACATTGGACCACATGATTTTATCCCATAAACAGCCATTATCTAGACTTGCGGTACAGGATTTTTTAATCTTGAATAGTTTTTAGCACTTTATGTTAATTGAAAATATCTTCAATTTTAATACGAAGTTCCATCACAACACCACTTAAAGTTATACTCTGATACAAACGCAAGGCAAACTATCGATTTTCTGTCGAATATGCACGCGCCGTCAAATTGAAGTTATAATAGTGAAAAACTATAAGATTCCTTTGTTCGTGCGAGCACGAGGCGGCTTTTGTGTTCTTAATGCCGGTGATGTCGGCTCTGAACTTGACTGTTGGCATTGGACTGTTATGCAGGGTTGAATGTTATCAGTGTGATGGCCGTTAACAGGTGATTCTATCTATGGCTTTATTCAAACATCGCGCAGTTTATCTTGCCATATAACATATTGATAGCGTAGCTATATTATTATACGTTGGTTCGTTGGTTGTGCCACCGTAGTAAGATATTGGAGAACATAAATATCCAACAAAGGACATTGGGAATTTTGTATGGCCATTTACCCCGCTTTTTGAAAAGTCGCGCACATAAACCAAAATACTTTTATGCCCGATGTCCTTTCGTAGACTGGTCAAAATCAATTAGAGGACTGAATGAGTTTGGTTTTTCAATATTAACCTGCATATCGGAGCAATTAAACAGTGTCGTGATGGTTCCCCCAGGTTGGCAACAAGTTATTCCTCTTTAGCCCCTGACTGAACCTACTGCACAGATGTCGTCTGCATGTACAGTACAGTACCCCCCTCAGAAGCATTGTTAGTATGAGAGGGGGGTCAGGTTTCTTTGCACCTGACCGTACATGATAAATGTGGTCTTTCCTGATACCTTTGGAGTACAAAGTCAAAGGTCTTTTTTATGGGTTGCAGGGACAAGCGTGAATGCCACAGTGCGCCTGCGCACATGTCGCGCGGATAGGCCGGCATAGCCTCGGCCATAGACTATGCCTCGGCTTTGCACTTTACTAGATCAAGGCGACCTGCTACATGCGAATCGCAATGTTACTGCTAATATTTTATACAATCCGTACAAAGAGTATTGAGGCTTTGTACATTGTTGAAGTATGACAATTTTAGCCCATTGTATTTAACCACCACTATCATAATTATTTATGTGTATTTATGTAAGTATGGATAGATACTCTTTTAATGAAAACGACCAAACAAATTTCGGTGAAATTTGGTATTTTGTAGGAAGCTAGCTGACATCTTGGATTAATACAATAAACAAACAACTTTTCTATTGTAACCGTATTTTTTACGTCCTAGCTTCGCTCTCGAGAAAAGCTAGTGCTAAATATTTGTGATTATTTCTTATCCGTATAACCGTATAATTTTGTTGTCAATGCAAAATCCTGTACCGCAGGACCGCAACTACATTGTATTACAAATTGAATAGACGCTTGGTTGAGAAACACATTGGCAAGTTAAATTCAACATTGCTCTACCTACTGTCGGTCCGCGCTCTACAAACAACAACTCCTGCTGACAACTCTAATGTATTATCACATGATTCAATAAATCTATCTCTAATTAAATCTTTGTATGTTTCAAGTGTCAATCAATTTAAAACCAAATTAAGTTTCGAAACAATACTGTAGGTTTATTATGATCTCTGTATGAGGCTCCTCTACATAGAAAATGTTTTCAAGAGTGCGGTAGTCGTACACTACATACAGTAGGTCGGTAACAATAGACTTTCCTCCCTAGGTGGTGAACGTGGTGATGTTACACGTGTCACTCTATCGGCGCCAGTCAGACACCCCTTCTCTAATGACGCAGAAAATGTTAAGATTTCACGCGACAAAATCATATAATTTTGCTATTAGGTATGTAGTTAGTTGCCGTGTGAAAAGGTGGATAATTTGAAGACGAATGTTGTAAGAAGATGAAAATTTTAGGAGATTTAAATTTGGTTTTCCCACTTAAACTCAAAGTCATTACCTAAATACACTCACGGGCAATGAAAAAGTTTCACTCACAAAATGCCGAACCAAAAAACCCAATTTTTTTCAAACAATTTATCAAAAATTCGAATTAAATATTACCATTTTTAGTTGGTAATATCCTGTTGCTCTGTTAAATGTACTTCAATGTTGCAGAAGGCGTCATTATGCTACCATTTTCCATTTAGGAGTAATTGGCTGCTTTTCTCAGTGGAACCTTTTCAGTGCCCGTGAGTGTATTCTGTTAGAAGAAAACCAAATCATCCATTTATATTTCCAATCTAAATTGGTGTAGCGAGTAAGCATATAAAAAAGCATATTAAAAAATAATGACTCTGGCCAAAAAACAAATACAAATACCACAACATCAAAGTCATGTTTTAGTTAACACAGAGCACCATAAAGTACAACAGCACTTATAATTACACAGTAGTTAACAGGCAGTAAAGGTATAGAATGAACCAGGTTAATAACATGTAAATTATTGATAGTTACAGATACGGCGAGGGCATTCACAAAGGTGGGCCCAGAGATAACTATAGGCGGATTTATTGTAATAAAGAAATAACCGCAATTATATTATTTGAGCACATACCTCTGGACGCTTATAATACAAGTACCTTATTCATAATAATAATATTAATTAACTAAAGTTTTTTTTAACCCTAAACTCTTTAATTTAGAAAACAATATTTATATATAGGATGCGACGCGACTTGGCGTTAGGCCGAAAACAGAAAGAAAGCTGGAAACTTATAAGCGCTTACTTATCCATGCTTTGCTGTTTTGATGGAAAAATATTCATAATAAAGTAATAAGCGCTTATAAGCTTCCTTACTGTATACGGCGTTAAGTATTATTTTCGTAAATTGTAACCGTCGATGCCAAATATACCTACAGTTAAAATGTAAACGACACAAATATACTTACTACCTATGACTTAAATTGTCATAAAAACTTTATCAAGGTCGTAAATAGCAAATAACTCAGGAGGAAGTCTTATTTATATACTATCTATATCATTAAACAGTAGGTACACATACAAAATTAAGTAACTAATTATTACTGCCATAAAAATCTGCTTCCGGGAGCATATTCTATTACGTACTTATGTATAAAACTATATAATAAATATAACTATATATAATATAATATCTGCAAGAGTGGAGCTTTCTTGTCCATCGACTGACGTTTTTACAATTAATTATTGGCCCCTGGCTCAAGACTATACTGCATTATTGTAATTCGTACCATATAGATGAGAAGAAATGTGGCCATTTTAGATAGAAATATAACCACTTAGAGGCGTAGACTCGTATGCCATAATTATGTCCATATTATTATGTGTCTTTAGTACGGGAATCGTATGAGATTAAAAAACATGATTATCTAAAATACAAATTTCCGTCAAACCTTACACGTTCCAAAAAGAAATCTGAGATGTTTACTAAGAAAATTTGTATTGTTCCTATTTTCAGGCACACGAGCCACCTGCCAATAGTGTTGCACGATGCGTGGAGGCACCAGGGGGGTCACTACAGAAGCCGGACAAACGAACTAGAGACAGCTTTCATGCTATCCAAGTCGTGGTTAGCGCAGCGCTCCGAAGTTTAGGGGCTTACCACGACTAGGGGCCACTTGCACAATCATTTAAATATAGATTTAGTGTCAAATGTCGATTTAAGAAACGTCAGTCCATATAAAATTTGACACTAAATCGAGATTTAACACTAAATCTAGATTTAATTTGTTGGTGCAAGGGGCCCTAGATCTGGTTGTATTAAAAGTGATGATTGTCCGAAATATCGTCATCCGTGGTGACCCCCCAGGACGGCACGAGTAAACACAATGGAGCCTTACACTGAAACGAATTGACTTGTGATGTGAGCGATGAGTAGGAGGATGCACAGACATTTTAGAGCTAAAGAGGTAGACACCTCAAGCCACGTGCAAACTAGACGATTGAGGGACGATTTTAGCCATTTTTGAACGAAAACAGCACGCGCTTCCATTCATACTCGTAAAAAAAGCTTTCAAGATATTTAAATTTTCAAGATGCTTGGTTGTGAAGGTTTCATATCGTGTGATTTGATTAATACGATGATAATACGTGATAATTAATTAGCTTTTCTTTAATCGTTTACATTCAAATCAAAATAAGTTAACGTCTTAAATTGTCTAATAGTTAGTAAAAAATAATTAAAACTTCATCTCCGCTAGTTTAATAGTTTCAGTTGGCTACGTAGATTTATAAACAATAACATCCATAGTTGATAGATAGGTACATTTCAAAGTCAAGCACTAAGTATCCATCTTAATCCTACTAAAACTTTGTATTGTTTACAAAATTCAAAGTTACAAGGTTTTGACAATGAAAAGACCCGAACAGATTTTTCAGTATAAAGAGAGTTAAAGAACAAAAGTTGTCCAGAACGAGCCCCCGAGGCACTCCCTTTTGACTTACATACTACATAATATTTGCATCGCCCTGTTTATGAAAATCAATTGCTGTTCTTTAGTACTAATACTCAAGACTAGATGCACTGATATGGCCAGTTTTAGTATAAAATAATGGTGTGGGAAGATCGGGGGCAAATGCTAGTAATAATATAACTGTTAAAAAATCTCCCCTAAGTTAACAACAATCTGGAGCATGATAATTTTCTTAAATTGGCGGCCATCAACCTTTATTGATGACATAGGATAGGCCTTAACTAGATCGCAAAAAAATACAGCCTAATAACTGAGTTATTACAGAATTTATTACTTCGTTACATTTAATCGTCTTTTCAAATAATTGAAGCAATGAGAAACTACATTATAATTTTTCGTGTATTACGAGTATAATTTTTAGTAAGGAGTAGAGTGCTTGTTTTTCTACTTATCTATTATGTATAAAATGTTTATGCAAATTCACAAATATAAAGGGTGAAAAAATCGGTCAAAGTCCTTAAATGTAGATTTAAGTTTGTGCAGGGGTTTTTTAAGACTTCTGATCTGAAAGTAGGTCTGAACTTTGCTGAAAAGTCGGATGAAAGTTAAGTTCTCCTTTTTTGTCGTGTCCATGTTGCCGTATTTTACCATCGCTGTCTTGGGGAAAGAATGTATTAGTTACTAGCCCACGCCAAAATCCTGATTTACCTGTATTTGCACTTTAGTGCAACTGAATCTAATAAAGCATCTAGCTTTACAACATGATCACTGTCGAATATCATCATTGTACCTAGAGTAGATAATTTTATTATAATAAGTAAACTCACGAGCAAAAAAAACACTCACGACCAAAAAAACACCTTACGTCACTGGAACTTTTTCATTGCTCGTGAGCGTATAACGTCTAAATTTTTCGAATTCCGTATAATGACGCTTGCAAAAGTAGAATTATAGTAGTAAAACATGCCAAAAATTATCAGTTTAATGAAATTGTTAAGATGATAACAGCTGAACTAATATAGAATTTATTAAGGCCAAGCATGAGTACGGGCCGGAGGCATCCAAGTTTCAGATTCTAAAGTTTCAAACAATACAATCAATGGATTAGTTTAAACTAACAGTAAGCTCATAAATATTTATTACTTCTTGTTCGGAGTTCGATAAAAATTATATTATGATGTTTTGGTGCCTATTCAATGTTGTTTATACGGTAAGTTGGTATCTACCTCGCGTTTTAAGATGCTAAATGCTGTAGCAATGAAGCCTATAATTTGGTAGGTAATTAATAATTATTCCACCTTGACTGTTATAATGATACTGTGATTAGTGCTGGATGCCCTAGGCTATCTAATGATGTGGGCTGATATGGCGGTTTTTTTATGGTGGCCCGAATCATTTATTGATGTCATTTATGCCCATAGAATTTATATTCTTATATACAGGGTGTTGCAAAATTGGTATACTAAGCCGAAACCTACATGTGCAGCATGGTATATCTAAGCCCGAAACTGAAATCAGAATTTGGAAATTCGCGAATAAAAATATTAATTTTCTATAGTAACAAGTCACGTGACCAACAAAGTTTCTATGGAAAATGATTTTTTTTTTCCCGAATTTTCAAATTCTGATTTCATTTTCAGGCTTAGATATACCATGCTGCACATGTAGGTTTCGGCTTAGTATACCCTTTTTGCAACATCCTGTATAATAAAGACGATAACGCTGTACGAAAAGGTGATTATTAAAAATGATTCAAGCCTTGAATGAGACCCATGTCCATGTCAACAATAGATGTTTGGTTGTTTGTGTGTGTGTCCTTTCTAAAACATACGTTCGTATGTGATGCGAGCGCACCTGGGCGCATGCGTGATATCGCAGTACTAAACCAGTTTCTTAAGATTAACATAACATATCAAGATCAATGATCAAGCGCAGTATGACCTACAACTTTTGACTGTCAAGTTCAAGGCGTAAAGCTAAACCGATGCACAAAATACATAGCTTCCTGAAAATAGATGTTTGATGTTTTTATGTTAGGGATTCTTTACGGGCTTAAGGTAGAAAGCAAATAATCCTGGAATCCAAGGAATACATATTTTTACACAAAAAAGATAAATTTGTTATTTTCTCCAACTTTTTAAATTATATTTAGAAGATGTTGTTTTAAATTTTCCTCTAAAATAACGAGAACAAAAGGCAACTGAAAACTTTCGAAGTCGTTACTGTCTAACCAAACTGATTGATTAGAACAGCAAGATTCTTGTCTCAAAGTTTTAATTAACAGAAAAAACAACAACAGTCAGTAACTTTAAATCAGCGTTGCTAATAGTATAAAATACATGAATAAGTAGATATTAACCTCACGTGAAAAAAGTAATGTCACGTGAAATCTGAGCTCACGCGAACCTCTCCATAAACTCCATAAAGCCATCTAACATCAACATTTAATAACATCTGTAATGTAGGTTACTCGAAAAGCCGAATAATTTAAAAATTTGCTTATTCAATAAAAACCGGCTCGCCATTTCCAGGTCATCGATCTCGGGGAAATATTTGATTAACTGGGCCCTGCCTTTGAAAGGTATCCTGAGGAGCCTTTTCTTTAACCTACTTTGCACAAACATTTCCAAGTTGATATCGGTAACAAATACTTAGCGATGAAGCTGTTTAAGTTATGAATTCAGGAATTTAGGACGCACCTACTTATCAGAAATTAGGTAAAATTGTTTTTTATGATGAAATTACGATTAAATATACGACTTCAGACCTCATTGTTGATCGTAATTTACATGCTGTACAATTATTATGCTTATTGTTCCACGATATTTCGTGAGAGATATGTAAATTTGTACGTTTTCTGCATACCGGCTTCCCCTGTAAAGAAATTAACCCTTCGCCACTATTACATTCATGTTATTATAAACGGGTCTACCATGAATTTTGGGACCTAATTACGTTGGGTTGCTATAGGAGGCTTAAATAATAGAAGCTTATAAAGGAACTTGAAGTATTTAATAATTAAACTGAACATTTTGTCCCGGAATGTCTCTGAAAGAACTTTCGTGTCCTAAATTTATATATTTTTTTCTTTCTTTCTTTAAACTATACAAAGTTACATTGACTGAAACTAGCGATAGGCAAAGTACTTAGTCACCAAAAGTATCCGAATTTAGATTAAGTATGCAAATATCAACATAATAATGAACTTTACGAGATCTGATGGAGTGATGCCTTCGTGCATATCCCGTAAACTATAAAAGGAAGAATATTTAATTTTGCACAATATTTAATTCACTTAGCGGCAGCGTAGGGGTTTGCTGTAAATTTGGCCGTTTATTTCACTTTCAGTGGGGTTTATGGCGCGAAAAGTGTGCAATTACCAAAAGCGGGGTCGATGACCGGCGCGGGGCGGGCGGAGGTAATGTAGCGTGATGAAGGAAGAGGTCCAAGCCGCCCAAAGGGCCCGCTTCCTAGTGAATTGAATATTTTATAAAAGTAGTAACTGTTTTTTATTGCTTAAATATGTTTTTTATTCATTTTCCGCGATTCTCTAGGCTCGGTTGTTCACCCGGGTTTCAGCCAAGTGAACATCTTGGGACTTATTCATGGTTAGGGATGGTTTGTTTTGTTTTATTTGGATATTATTTTTATATTTGCGTAAGAAGTTCTCGATTTTCGTAAATTACTCTTTTGTAAGTAGGTATCTGTATTATGCATATTTTATATAGGTAGAGTCTTAATAGAGTGTCTATTGAAGACTGGGACTGAGATGATATAGGTACAGATGTATATGATGATGCTTTGATACTATCCATAATATCCTTTTATAGGTTGAGTGTACTTAGATTTATAACTTATAACCGGCGGCGGAGTATCCAAAAACATTTAATAATAAATAATTTACTTAAGATTAATGTGAATTTTTGATACATTGATCCCCTAAAGATAAACTTATTTAGCCTCATTGGTTTCTCATCTCCTTCCTAATTAATTAACATGACTTTTATATTCATGATAATAAAAAGGCATATTACGTTTCTATCTCATACATTTTCTTTGGTTCTAAGTTTCTTACCTATAATCATATTTTTCTACAACAGAACAGTAGATTACATGGTGTCTATAGTAATAATGGTAATATTGACATCAGCAGTGAATGGCCCTTTATCAGGCGTTCAAGGTAAACACGGAAATGCGGCTATGGCATTAGAAGTGGTCAGCCCTGCTCGAAATACAAGCCGGTGACTTTAGAGTCCAAAGTGGCATTTCTTTCAGCCAACGCCCTGTTGCATAGTTCCAGCCACGTCAAAAAGTGACTGCAGCTCGCCTACTAGCTCAACTAGTATAAAAGACAAATGCAACAGGACCAATGCATCAGTTAGTCTCTCAGCTGAAAACAACACAGACCACAATGTTCAAGCTGGTGGTGTTGTCTACCCTGATGGCGGCGGCGACCGCGAGCGTGGTGGGCCCGTGGGGCTTGGGCCCCCTCGGCGTGGGGCACCTGGGGCTCGCCGGGCCGCTGGGGCTCGGGGGCCACCTGGGCCTGGGCGTGCCGGCGCTGGCCGCCCCCCTCGCCGTGGGCCACTGGGGCGGAGTGAGCGTGGCTCCCGCCATCGGCGCCTACAACTACCGCGGGCCGCTGTCGCTGGCGCCCGGGCAGCCCGCCAACATCCTGGCGGCCGACGGCAGGCCGCTGGACACCCTCAGCGTGAACCTGGACCGCGCCGCGCACATCACCGCTAAGGCCGTCAGCGGCGCCCACGGACACCTGCTGAAGAAGCGCTCCGCTCCGCTGTGGGGCCCCGCCGTGGCCGTGTCGCACTCGTCCCGCATCGACCTGCCGGCGCGCGTGCTGGCCCCCGCGCCGCTCGCGCTGGCCGCCCCCGGACACCTGGGCCTGGCCGGCCCCCTGGTGGGCCCCTACGGCGTGGGCCCCCTGGGTCTCGGCTACGGGCACGGACTCGGTCTCGGCCACGGACTTGCTCTGGGTCACGGTCTGGGCCACCTCTGGTAAACGAACTTGTACAAACTATTATAAAAATCTAGCCTAATAAAAAGAAGAAATATATAAAGAGAGTTACCTGAACTACTGATTTTCATTATGAGCCTTACCCCTTTCGATTTACTTATATCTTAATCAGAAGTCATTATCTATGATGGCAAATTATTTTACACCTAGGCACAAACCTAAATAACTGAAATACATACGCAATTCAGGCTTTTTCTTTTATGACCTTTAGAATGATACGAGTATGATATATTATGATACGATATCAATATCAACACAAAAAAACATTTTTTTAGAGTACGGTGCGCAATATCTTTCTAAAGTAATTGAATTCATAATTATTAAAGAAAATAAATGAGAAATACTTTTGAGAAATAATTAAGACTAGACAAAGTCGAGTGACGTATTCAAAACAAAATCTGTTGCATTCCAATATTGCTTTCTCCTAGCCTTCTGTTAAAAGTGAGCTGTTGAGGGCTCATGCCTGCAAAAGGAAAATGATCCTTAGGGTGGTCCCGACTTTTTTGTGATAGCATAGGGACCTAAAATAGAGGAGCTATCGTTAGATCGTTGAGGAGCTCTAAAATTGCCTGAAGAAGAAGTGTCACCTCTTGTGCTTTACAAAACCTACATTTTGGATCGCTAAGCTAACTACGTCTCTATCTCGTTGCAGTAAACGTTCTGATTGTACATCTCTTCATCAAGCAACTCACCTAACTCAAATTTAAATGGCACAATATGAACTAAAACATAGCGAAACAAAGCGTATAAGATAATAGAGTTTAGGTAGGTAGGTAGGTAGGTATACTAAAAGCCCACTATCTCTTTGAATAGTTATCGAAAATGATTTATTACACTGGCGAGCAATGAAAAAGTTCCAGTGACAATAGCACCAAAGAGATACACATAAACGGTAAAAGCTTGGCTTCGCCATAATAAGAGCTGAAATTATACTGAACATTTTTACATCTACTCTGTTTAGTACCTACTCTTAATTTATGTACAAAGTTATAGTGCGATTTGTATCTAATGCGATGCGATTCAAGAGTAGGTAGTATTGAATGTATATATTTAGGTTTTTCACAGGCTTGACGCCTAATGGGGATATGCAATGTAATAGGCACTATACGAAGAAAAATAAATCTGTATACGAGCACAATTCTGTTGATATAAGCTTCTAAATTAGCACACATACTTCTACGGGCGTACATAAGTATTAAAAACAAAAACCTGATAAATCTTCAATACCTCAAATGATATAGTGACGGTATTTGTCTATGTGTACTGTATTAATAGTATTAATTAATACTAAACAGTAATTATGTAACGTACCTCAAAAAAGTTAAAAGTTTTAAATTTTGTGGTATTAATTATATAGACCTACTTACGATACCTACTTATAGAAGTGTACATTCAATAATATGAAATTGCTTTGAACTCGCTATGGCAGAGATATTTGTCGTAACCGTGCAATTTGCTAGTGTCGTTGCGTAATGCAGACAAATAATATCACTAACTCACTCCATCTGGTCACGAACAAACCCTTGATAAGGCTTTATTAAAGTAAGTATAGTACAAAACAACAAAAGAAAAATATTAATAAAAAAATAATATACCTAAGTTATGGCTCTGTAGCAGTCAATTAGACCAAAATCATAATATACTTACTTACATCATGTTTCAGAGCCAACTACTAATACTAAGACACAGTACAAACTTATAATACTCCTGCTTTCGGTCGGGGCCAAAGGTAATAGTCTAGAGTCAAGCCAATAAAATGCAATCGTGGTTCATCAGTTCCAATTCTATATTTAAAATCACATGAAATATATTACATCTGTTTATAGGTATTTACAGTGGCTGCGACTCCCAAATCACTAAGTCCTCAGTAGTGGATGTAAGGGGTGGCGTATGCAGTGGTGAGAGGAGCGGCAATGTGTCCGTAGTGAGCCAGCGGAGCGGTGTAGGCGAGGGACGCGGCGGGGTAGGCGAGGGGCGCGGCGGGGAGGGAGTACCGGGCGACCGGGGCCACCAGACCCACCGACCGCTTCTTCAAGAAGTGCACACCTTCCAGCGCCTTCGCAGTGATGTGCGCAGACTTGTCCAGGTTCACGTCCAACGTATCCAGGGGCCTGCCGTCCGCTCCCAGCACGTTAGCGGGTTGTCCCGGGGCGAGCGAGAGCGGGCCTCGGTAGTTCCCGTCGTGGAGCCCCAGGTACCCAGGGTAGCCTAGGTATCCTGGGTACCCTAGAGGGTAGAGCTGCGCCGCGCTGACGGCCAGCAAGCAAGACAACACCACCAGCTTCAACATGATGAGAGGTCTGTGTCGGTCTGATCAACACTGATGTGGAGCATCTGGTTGCATCAGCTTTTATAGTGCATCTTGTTTGATCGATTCTAGGCGTCGCCGGAAGAACATTGCCGGCCTTCACAGGACAACTTTTCTCGCATATAGTGCAGATTCCTTTGTTGATAGGAGAGCATTGCACTTGTTTGTTTGTTTACGGAGCTATTTTTGTACAATTAGGGTGCAAATTGTGTGTTTCGCATGAGCGGGTGGCTGACACACTGTCAGTCGCAGGCCGAGGGATGCATCGGTCCCAGCGCTTGTGTTCGAAAGGGCGAGGTGTTATGTCATCATCAAAATACCTGCTAATAGAATGGTGGATACCTTTGTGATTGGTGATTATGAACGTTATTTCAAATCATTGGCTAACATACATATATCCAACATTTAGTAAATTTATACTTCGATAATATTAAAAGGAGGTAGGTAATATTTTTACGTAATATCAGAGATAAAAAAATGATTTTTTCTTAAAGTAAGTAGACATAACAAATTCGACGTTTAGAAAATTATTCATTAATAAATCATGAGACAAACCCTACACGTGTAACCAAATCTTAGACTTTTCTTGTTGCATAATTTAAGTTAAAAACTAAATAACTACTATAAGTAGATACATAATGTGCTTTCATTTGTATAGTTTTTCTAAGCAGTCGCCACTAAGCGGCCATCCTACCACACATATAGACATTTCCACATTACCTAAATTAAACTAATTCATTCCACATTCTCTTATTATATTAATTGCGAAGCCGAACTTGGTCTTAAACGTGCGGCAGATGTTGCACTGTAACTGTCCGCTCGTGTTGTAGGTATAGTTGTAGGACACCTTGGGACGAGTTTTCCGAGCGTGGCGTTTAGCTTCGAGTTCCTTGAGTCGGGCATCTTCGAACCTGGCCGTTCCTGTTTTAACTGCCTTTCTCCACTCCGATCGCATCAAGGCATCACTCTCCCATGTATCACAGGACATTCCACAAGACGTTAGATGTCGTTTTAGGACGTCCTTGTATCTCGCCACGTACGAGCACATGCCAGGAACTGACAAGGTGTCGCCGTCGACGGACACCTCGTGGAGGACATCATCATCATCATCATCATTATATTAATTAGGTATCTATAGAAAGTATTTAGATTTTTTTACAGTCATGGAGACTAGGCTATTTGCGCATCGAACCTTCGTAGAGCGGCAAAGAAAGCGAAAGAAAAGAAACATAAGGACATCCACCATTTTTCGAAGTCGGTAAAAAGGAAAGCTTTTTTGCTGGAATTGGAAAATGCTGAATAATATACTTGTAATTTTGAAGTGCATTGCAGATTCAGCATACTCATGGGGGCGATCATTCGGGATGAGTGTATACAGAGATGGTCAAATTGTGCGTGTGTGCCTTACAGCTTGCAATGTTGCAATTAGGTACTGTGCTTTTTGAACTTACCTACTTTTTATTAGAACACCCTCTATAATAATGAAATGCAGTTTTGCAGAACTGGTTGCTTTGTCTGACATTGGTGTACCTACTTGTAAATACTTGCATAATAACTAGCAAACCATGAATCAAGTTCTTAGACAACAATGTAAGCTGTTATAGATAGCGACTTGAGAGCTTCGGATAAATGCAAATACTATAAACTGAGTTTTATGAGAAAGCTTGACTTTCCTTTACTTTCTTGCAACTCGTGTATCCTACGTAGGTTGTAAAAGTAAATAAAATGCATCTGAAGTAAAAATAAAAAAGAAACCGAGTTTAAAATAAAAAAGTTATTAATATTTTGAGACATCATGTCACAGTACAAAAATACCTAAGCTGTATGGGTATCGGAGGGTTGATACATTTATAATAGAGGTATACATACGAGTATACAGGCTGATTGGTAAGTCGATGTATTCCTTTAAATGGGTTGACAAGAATTATTTCGATGAAGCAACCTTGTAGTCGATCTGTGCTTTTGAGGAACCGCGCTATCGGAGAACAATAATTAAAAAAAGTAAATGATTTCGAGCTCTACAAAGTACAGTTATAAGACATTTTAACTTAAAATTGAAACAAAATCTTGTTCGTTTCTCTACTGAGATTTGCCCCCCTATGCGGTTGTTTTTGCTGTATCTTGGTCATACCTTAATCGATTTTAGATTGGAATATGTCATTTTAAAGATTATAAATTGATTATGTTTTTAAGCTGTAGTGCTTGAAAAATTGTCACATAAAGTTCTTTTTTAAATTAGCATTTTTGTTTTCACCTTGCAGTTAAATATTGCGCAATTAATGATTATAATTAGTTAGCTAAAGTGTCACCGATGCAAGTAAATCAAAAAAGTATTTAAAAAAATATATATTTTGCTTTTAAACATAAATTTTGGCAAAATTCTTAAAAAAACGTAAAACTTAAATAACTCAGAAATGGTTGACTTTAGGATACATAATGCATTATGGGGTTCAATCGACTGGAAACGCCTTCGTGTACAACCTATTTAAAGGAATACATCGACTTTCCAATCGCCCTGTATAAACAACCAAGACCTGAGTACAAACATCCATCTTTAAACCAATATCTGTCCCAGCCGGGAATCGGCCCGGAACATGCGGCATAGCAGTCAGGGTCACTAACCACAACACCATTCGGTTGGCCTATAATATAATATAATGGTGAGATAGCCGGTACGGATGAAGAAGGCCTAGGATAGTATTTATTGGTGGGTGGTTTACCAACCACCTGGCCTATGTCCAGTAGAGGAATCTTTATAATAAGCTGTTGATGAAGAGGTCTGATGTTGATATCAGTTCTCTATAATAAACATTCAGTACATTAAGGGCGGATTCGGCCAACGTCGAGTAACTATTTACTCACGAGTAAACTACCAGTTACTCGCGAGTAAGCAGATTTTGCATTCTACCAAACCTGAAAACAAGATAACTAGCTTATCCCAAGAATAAAATGTTATACCGCCAAAATTGACCGTGTAACGAGCTTATCCGAGAGTAATTTTGTAATGGCGGCAGCACATCAGCTGATTAGAAAACCGTCATAATGACATATAAACACATCTGTCAAAACATAAACAAAAGTACGTTAAAAGGCAAAGTCTCAGAATAACACACACAAAAAAAAAAAAAACACGCACTCACGCCTTGTACTAATGTACTCCCTTGCGGGGTAGGCAGAGGTACATTTCTGCACCCACTTTTCGCCAGAGTGTATGTTAGTCCCAATGTAATAGGGGGCGGGCCTATTGCCATTTTACGGGCACATCCAAGACCCGAGAACAAATATCTGTGTTTAAACAAATATCTGCCCCAGCCGGGAATCGAACCCGGGACCATCGGCTCAGTAGTCAGGGTCACTAACCACTACGCCATTCGGTCGTTCTCAGAATAACAACAGCGAATAAAATTTTAAAACATAAACAATTTCATACTTTTATAATCCATTCAAACTAAGTTGGCATGTCATTTCTATTGCATGCTTTGAAACGCAGCTATTTTTATTTTAGTTGCATTACAGTTTCGTTCCTCGTTCATTCAATTTAATCATGGTATAACTTGGTAGAATGCAAATGTACTTATCCTAGATATTTACTCGGTATAGTTATTCTCGTGTAACGTGATGTTTGGACGAATTCACCCTAAACAGCATAAATAAAAGTAATACCTGTTTATGTTTTATAGGTTTAGTGGACTAGGTGCAATGTTGTGCCCGATTTTATAATTTACAATCGGTTTTAACTGATATTATTTAATCTTTATCATGCAAGCTTACAATATCAACCATTTTCAAATCGTAAGTCAGGTAGAAATGGGGCTTACCTAAGTCTTATCTATGCCGTAGGGACCGAAACCAAAGTCGTATCGTTGTTACAAATCATGAAATATGGGAATAGATAAATATGCATAGCTCACAATCGACGCACCGCTAAAGTACGGGTCATTGAAATTAGTCAGATATAAGATTCTTATAGGGTGGTTATAGGTAGTAAGTATTGGTCGGCGTAATCCTAACTAATATTATAAATGCGAAAGTAACTGTGTCTGTCTGTCTGTCTGTTACTCTTTCACACCAAAACTACTGAACGGATTTGAATGAAATTTGGTATATACATACGATGTAGACCCTAGGAAAGAACATAGGCTACTTTTTATCCCGGAATTCCCACAGGAAAACTTTTTAAGGCGAAGCGAAGCGCGCGGGAACAGCTAGTCAATGATAAATACTTAAAATCACCAATGCATCGGTTTACGACTTATTTCTGGCAATCTATAATCAATTTTTGTATTTGTCTAGGGTGACCGAGGAAAATAGTATAGGTATAGCTTATGTTTTAAGAAAAGAAGAAACTTAAAAAAAAGACAGTTAGCTAATTCAAATTCAAATTCAAATCATTTATTGATAAGGTCAAAACTTATACGTCATTACATGCATTCATTTGTTATCAATTTAACATTAAGTATACATTATTACATATATAAGTATATATTATTACATAATCCATACATAGACCTACATATATATACAATAGGCACAGAAACTAGAATTGGAATAATGTACTTAAAACGTTTGTGGTAAGTACTGAGTAAGTATTATACTTTTTTATAATCAGACGAGTATATCACAATCTTTAAGTTGTTTAAAAGCTTCATATTTATTCTTCTACCTCGCCTTCACGATCCAAGATAGCAATCAAGCTGAATCTAAATTAAAGCTCAATTATATAGCTTCAGACGGCCGACACACACACCTCACTTATATCCATACTTACACAAATAAGGGTTGCAAATGTCAGATTGTTTACGTCCGAAGGTAACCAGTTTGAGAGACGCCCCGAGAGGCCCGGCGACCTTGCTACGGTTTAAAGATCGCTTCCCGGAGTCGGCTCGTTACCTTGCACCGGTTTACAAAACAACGCCCTTATTGTTGATAATAATACTTTCCTTATAAATACGGTCCATCGCAAATGCACATCATCAGTCGTTCCCTGACCGAAGAACCAACAATGTTCAAACTATTGGTACTGGCTTGTGCTGTAGCGGCGTGCGCTGCCGACCCCAAGCCCGAGCCCGGGGCGCTGCTGTCTGGTGCCTACTACGCCAGCCCCTACCTGGCCACCTCGTACGCCGCCCGCCCGCTGCTGGCTGCCGGCTACTCCGCGCCCCTGTACCCTGGCTATGGCTACAGTGGCTACCCTGGCTACAGCGGCTACGTCGCCCCGGCCGCGCACTTCATCAAGAAGCGCTCCGCCCCCCTGCTCCCCTACGCTGCCTCCTACATCGCCCCGACTACGTACTCGACTTACGCGTACTCTGCGCCTGCTTCGTACTCGTACTCATACTCCGCTCCTCACTACACCTCGACGTACGCCGCTCCCATCGTAGCGTCAGCTCCAGTGGCCGCCCCCGTCGCCTACTCTCACTTCATCAAGAAGCGGTCTGCCCCTATTGCCCTGCCCTTGGCCACGTCGTACATCGCGCCCGCGGCCATCTCCCACCAGTCCCGCATCGACTACAAGACCTACCCCTACTACTCGTACGGAGCCCCCTTCGCCTACACCGGTGCCTACGCGGCGCCCTACGCCTACTCCGCCTACCCCTACTTCTACAAGAAATGAACACCTGCAACAGGAAGCCGAGCAAGTTAACGTTGAAACTGTAGAATAAACAATACTTCTGTGATCAAATAACTTTTAATGTGTATGACTTGCTATAAATAAAACATTTTGAAAAAGTGTATATTTTGTATTAATTTAACTTAGGGTGTATATTCTGTTGGTTAAAGTTAGTTTTCGGACTCCAAAGAGTCAGCAACAAGACAAATAAAATGAAAATTGACACATAACTGATATCCAACTAAACTCACTACTTTCAGTACTCTATGTGTTAATTTTCCCAGATTTCTAATACGTAAAACAGTAGTTAAAAAAAAAACAATAGGCTGGTAATTGAAGTTATATTGAAATTCCAATAATTGCGGCATCTTTGCAGATAGGTTTTTTGGGATCCTTGACGTAGTATAATTCCAATTTTGCAGCAATTTTAAGTGACCACGCGTTGAATTATGGCTAAATAACCGGCGTGTTTTTTACTTTTTTTGTTTTATCTAAAATATAATATAAAAAAACCAACATAGCAACAAGGCTCCAAGAGGCTCTGACAACAAAGTTATCTATGGCTTCTTTAAACTATACAGATTTTCCCACATTAAGTGGTAAAATTAAGTTTTCTAGGCTCTTATAAGTTTCAAGTTCCGCAATAAACTATATTTTGTAAAAAACAGGAAAAAAATATCGTGTCAAAAATATAAAACAAATATAGGCTACATATAGTCAAACTATAAAGACCTGATATCCAAGAGTGCGATTTTTCTAAGACTTTTATGATTTACTTACTTTTACATACATTTTAAAAATAAAATACAGATTGTCTATGGATTTTTAACGGATTTGTTCTTGATTGTTATAAATATAACAGATCGATTAAATACGCTCTTAACCAATTAGTTAGGATCCGCACTTCCGTTTTCACGACTTTATAGTTGGATTGTACTTTGTTAGATAACGACCATAAACCAAACACAAGTCTAGTAAGTACGCGTAAAACCGTAAAACTTATTTTTTTGTTTTTCTGCTTTGTGCACTTGCACTTTAAAATTAAATGTACGCTGGTTGATAATTTTTTTAGTATTTTTAAACTCATTTTTTGCATAATATGTAGGTTTCATTAAAATGTTTCCAACGAGTAAGGGCTTCACATTCTACAATCATATTGTTTTTTAGAGATTAGGCTGTTTGCGTATCAAACCATTGCCGAGTCGTGGAGCTGTAAAAAAAACGAAAAAAAAAGCTGTTCTGGCGGCATCGGAAAATTTTGATAAAATATATTATTCATTTAGTTATACTAACCTATTAGGTATGTAGTGTGATACCCCATCCACACGCTCGGCGAACAATGGCAAACAGCAAACAGCAAACAGCAAACACTGACGTGTGGATGGGTGTTTGTCGTTGTTTGCCTGTTTGTGTTTGTGTTCGCCAGTGTTCGGCATCGGTGTCGGTTTTTCTTGCCAGATCAAAGGATGTTCGGCAAACAGTTCGCTACGTATCCACACGTCTGGCAGCGATCAGTATGCGCGCTAGCATTGCGGGAGGCGGACGTATCAACTTGCTACACTTTTTCGTTGGCGCGCATTTTTTTTTATGTATGTTCACCGATTACTCCGCCGTTTATGAACCGATTTTGAAAATTATTTTTTTTTTATATTGGGTTGAGCTCCCAGGTGGTCCCATTTTTTTTCAGAATTTTATCTCACCCCTAAGGGTGGGTAAAGGGGTAAAAACAGGGTATGAATTTCCATTTTGGACACATATTAACCGATTCTAATGAAATTAAAAACATAAATATAGTTCTTGTAACAAAAAAATATGATGGTGACCTTGAGCTGATCTGATGATGGAAACGGAAGGCAGTCAAGGGAACTCCTCAACGGTATATAGCAACTACCTCGTGTTTAGGCTTGAATGATTCGTATTGATTAGTAGGACTTTTTGGTATCATTTGCATCTTACTTTTAATTAAAAATTATTGCAAATAAACTAAAAACTATAAAATAAAATATTCATTAAAAAGAAGAAGTCAGTTTTTATTTATTTTTAATTATTATTATTATCCCACCATCGTCTTTCTTCTTATTTTCCTTTTTTCTTTCTCTTGCTTTAATTTATATAATAAAAATATGTCAACCCACAATAATAGCTCGTCGTCCGCCGTGTTTGCCGGTTCGGAATGTTATGAGCGTTCGCCGAGCATGTGGATGGCTGTTTGTGTTCGGTGATTGTGGTTGGTGTTTGGGACTTTGTTTGCTGTTTGCCGTGTTTGTGACAAACAGCAAGCGTATGGATGGGGCTTAAAGTGTAATAAAGCCCCATCCATACGCTTGCTGTTTGTCACAAACACGGCAAACAGCAAACAAAGTCACAAACACCAAACACAAACACCGAACACAAACAGCCATCCACATGCTCGGCGAACGCTCATAACATTCCGAACCGGCAAATACGGCGGACGACGAGCTATTAACTACTTTCGGGTTGACATATTTTTATTATATAAATTAAAGCAAGAGAAAGAAAAAAGGAAAATAAGAAGAAAGCAAAGACGATGGTGGGATAATAACAATAATTTAAAAAAAAAAACTGACTTCTTCTTTTTAATTATTATTTTATTTTATAGTTTTTAGTTTATTTGCAATAATTTTTAATCAAAAGTAAGATGCAAATGATACCAAAAAGTCCTACTAATCAATACGAATCATTCAAGCCTAAACACGAGGTAGCTGCTATATACCGTTGAGGAGTTCCCTTGACTGTCTTCCGTTTCCATCATCAGATCAGCTCAAGGTCACCATCATATTTTTTTGTTACAAGAACTATATTTATGTTTTTAATTTCATTAGAATCGGTTAATATGTGTCCAAAATGGAAATTCATACCGTGTTTTTACCCCTTTACCCACCCTTAGGGGTGAGATAAAATTCTGAAAAAAAAAATGGGACCACCTGGGAGCTCAACCCAATACAAAAAAAAAAGAATTTTCAAAATCGGTTCATAAACGGCGGAGAAAAAAATGCGCGCCAACGAAAAAGTGTAGCAAGTTGATACGTCCGCCTCCCGCAATGCTAGCGCGCATACTGACCGCTGCCAGACGTGTGGATACGTAGCGAACTGTTTGCCGAACATCCTTTGATCTGGCAAGAAAAACCGACACCGATGCCGAACACTGGCGAACACAAACACAAACAGGCAAACAACGACAAACACCCATCCACACGTCAGTGTTTGCTGTTTGCTGTTTGCTGTTTGCCATTGATCGCCGAGCGTGTGGATGGGGTATAAGTAGAGGTGGTTATAACGGCTAAATCTTAATAATGAATTATACGTTATATTATAATTTTATATTCGTTGTCTTAAACTGTTATTGATATAACAGTTTAAGACAACAGTTTAAGACAACAGTTTAAGATAACGAATATAAAGTAACAGTATAAGTAATATCCTAAGTTGTTATTGTTATAGCAGTATAGGTATCTTAAGCTGCTGTTTTTTTAACAGTATAATGAACGTATTTATAAATATATTTTCAAACTATAACGTTAAATTAGAAAATATGATACTTATAACTTGTTCCGTTGATATGTACTCGTATGTTACTTATGGGGTAGAATTATAATTTACTCGTAATATAAGCATGATTGTATGTGTAGTTTTACATAATACTTAGGTATTAGGAACATTCTATTCATGAATATCCATGTTTGATTTGCGTTTTTCTTTGTAATGTTTATATTAAAAATATAATGATATTTATGAATTATGATTGAATATTACAAATAAGTTAACACGTAGAACTAAACAATAAAGTTATACACTAAAGACACTGTTTTTATACATATTTAACTTTAAACAATGTGCCGAGCAGTTATAATTTACGCGTGACGATATACCGAAACGATAACCTGTTATAAAGACAATCAATATAATGATACTCATAACAGTAGTTGAAATTATATTCATAATGAAAAATAGCACGAAGCAAAATAGGCCCTAATACGAATACACAGGGATCATAATTCATATTACTCATTTCAATATTCGATTTGTTGGCCAATCTAGAGACATCTCTTGACGATTTTAGCAACTAATTAGATTTGACAAACTATAATTTGATAAGAACGCCGTAAGATAGCGCTGTCACGGAAAAAAAGTTTTTACGGAAAATAATTATATTCATAACAGTCTTTCTTTTATTTTAATAATCATTATGAAATTATATAAATATAATGTGATATATAAGTTGCTATGTGTTATAACTGCCACCTCTAGGTATAAGTGTAGCGTCTGGAGGTCCGGAATAATTAATAACAGCGAAAATGTTAACCCCGGACAATGTTTTTTGTTTTGCCCAATTACTAAGTGCGGACATAAACACTAGGTACAGACAAGTGTTAATACGGCTGATGTACAAAGGCGGACCAAAAATTATGCGGTGCGGACATTTGTGGTGAGTTTAGTTAGGTTAGATACGGATACTATAGATACGGATTTAAATAACATTATAGGGATTTAAATAATGTAAGTAACTTCAATGTAGGTACTATGTTGCCCTCACATCTGAGGAGGCGGCAACTTAACAAGGACATACTGGTGGTTCTTAAATCTATACCGTAAAAATAATTGTAAAATTGTACTATTCTATTCTTACACTACACATCCACCGCAAGCCAACTAGCATTCATTGCTGAAAAAGACATATCCTGGAATTGTATACTACACTCACGAGCAATAAAAAGTTCCACTCATAAAGTGACAACATCAAACGACCATAATTTATTCAAATATTTATTTTAGAAATTTTACAAAATATCAACATTTTTATTTAGTAGTATCATGTATCATGTAGTATGTATTATAGTCTGATGCGGAGTTAAATGTACTTCAATATTGCAGACGGGGCGTCACTATCCTAGTCTTTTCCGTTTGGAAGTGTTTTGATGCTATTGTCATTGCAACTTTTTCATCGCTCGTGAGTGTATTAAATGAAAGTTGTTTATTACCATCCCGAGTCCGCGTTGTTCTATGTTTATTACTGTTGTCGTCTGCAGTCGGAATTGAAATCATGACTGCAGCGACATGACGCAGCGACGTGTCGTGGCGACAGCGACGTGTAGCGACGATACGTCGCCGTCATCGTCGGCAGGTTGTCGTTTTTTTCCCGCTTCCAACTCCAAGGTACATACATGTCTATATTGTTTTTGTAATTATAGAGGATTGTTAAAAAGTAAATAGGTCATTAATTATGGTTGCAAATTATTTTTATTTGATAAAGATGTCGTATCCTAATGGATTATCAAATATCACTTGGTGTTAGAATGATTTTCACCATTTGATCAATATTTCCAATGTTTACTTCTTGATGAAGTACGGGGAGTAGGCGTAGGGGCTGGAGTAGGCGAAGGGAGCGGCGGCGTAGGGGGCGGCGACGTACGGGGTGGAGTACGAGTAGGTCGAGTACGCAGAGGGAGCGATGTAGGAGGCGGCGGCGTAGGGGAGCACGGGGGCGGAGCGCTTCTTGATGAAGTGCGCGGCCGGGGCGACGTAGCCGCTGTAGCCAGGGTAGCCACTGTAGCCATAGCCAGGGTACAGGGGCGCGGAGTAGCCGGCAGCCAGCAGCGGGCGGGCGGCGTACGAGGTGGCCAGGTAGGGGCTGGCGTAGTAGGCGCCGGAGAGATACGCCCCGGGCTCGGGCTTGGGCTCGGGCTGCGGCTCGGGCTCGGCCAAGCAAGCCACTACGGCACAAGCCAATACCAAGAGTTTGAACATTGTGATGCGGGTTGGTGCTTCGGTCAAAGACGACTGATGGTTGAATGAATGTTGGGATGGTTTTTATATTAAAGAAAAAGTAACCAGTTCTTGTTTATAAATATAATCAGTTGTCATTTTGTTTATTTAATGCAACTTGATCATTACCACTTTTGGTCAATAATACGGACGTCTCAACTCGTTGCGAATCTGGCCATGATCTTCTCGTTATCGGCTTTCTTTAATATTTGTTTTATCGAAATGTAGCTGTCCCGATTAATGGGGGAAATAATGTTATACTGAGTTGTATTTGATGTTATGGGGATGTGCTTATAAAAGACAATTTTTGGAATGAATTGGTGATAAAATAAGGAATTGGTGATAAAATAATTGACAATTGACAAAGTTTGTAAGAAGTCGAAGTAGTTGGTGGAGAGATGTATACTGGTAATCCAAAAATCATCGCAAAATAATAATTTTTACCCCTCCTCCCATACAACAAAAAGTCAATACGAAAAAATGACTTGCCCCATCGTGTGGGATATCGTTAAAAAGGTATCCTTACAACAAAAATTGCCTTGAAACCATGTGGATCAAACCCCCAGTATCGAGATTCATTAATACAAAGTCAAAATTAGAGCGTCCCCCCGCTTAACTTTTGAAATACTATTACAATAATTCTGAAAAAATTGTGCTGTGTCCAAGGAAGTATAGCGAATTCTGTATCATACGTATTGTTATTTTTTTTTGTTTCAAGCGGTCGGCTTAGTTTCGATTTTAAAGCTTTTCCCGCGGGAATACAGTGATAAAAAGTACTTTATGTGACGTTTCAGTAATGTCACCCAAAAAATATACCTATACTTATTAAAATTAACTAGTGCGAGATGAAGATAAAAAGAGAATAAAGGATATTTAATTATATCTATTCACATTCAAAAATAATTATCAGTTTGGAATGAATTCTTTGATCTATTTATTAATAGAAACAGAGACTTTACAAACATTACACCGGTGAGTAGTACCTAATTACTTACATACATTGTAGGAGTGGAAAATTTTAAAACGGTGATAAGTGGTGAGAACGCCCATGCGTACAAAATGAGAATATTTATTAGGTCCAATGATTCATTATTAAATGCCAGCTTCCTCAGCGATTGCACTTTACCTTGCACCGGTTTTAAAAACGAGATTACCCTTATGCTTTTGTTATGATTATCGCTATAAATAGGATACTAACCAACAACACAGCATCAGTCGTTCCCTGACCGAAGAACCAACTCACATCAAGATGTACAAGCTGGCAGTTCTGTTGTGCGTGGTGGCGGCGTGTGTGGCCGAGCCCGAGCCGCAGCCCGAGCCCAAGCCCGAGCCCGGGGCGTACCTCTCCGGCGCCTACTACGCCAGCCCCTACCTGGCCACCTCGTACGCCGCCCGCCCGCTGCTGGCTGCCGGCTACTCCGCGCCCCTGTACCCTGGCTATGGCTACAGTGGCTACCCTGGCTACAGCGGCTACGTCGCCCCGGCCGCGCACTTCATCAAGAAGCGCTCCGCCCCCGTGCTCCCCTACGCCGCCGCCTCCTACATCGCTCCCTCTGCGTACTCGACCTACTCGTACTCCACCCCGTACGTCGCCGCCCCCTACGCCGCCGCTCCCTTCGCCTACTCCAGCCCCTACGCCTACTCCCCGTACTTCATCAAGAAGTAAAAGTCGCCGTCAGAACGAACAAGTGTGGTGCAAATGATTTTTACACTAAGTGATGGTCTCAACAATGTGATTCCCTATAGTTTTAACTATAATAACACCTTGATGCACTGAATAAATTGTTTACCACCATAAATATACTATTAATTTATTCCTATATTTTATAAGTACTAAGTAGATAAATATTACAAAGTTAATGAGTGTTATAACCATGCTGTAATAGAAGTACAGTTCAAAAACCTACTTATTTCAATAACGCTAGATCGTATCAGTAATTAGGCTACCTGCCTTGTAGTAAGTGCTGGTTGACTGCTGATGATATGTTATTGTCATCCAGATTTGAAGTTGCAAAAATGTGATTATAATAAACTTTTTTTTTCCTTTACCTCTCGTGTCCCACTGCTGGGCAAAGGTCTCTCCCTGAACTTTCCACGTATCCCTTTCTTGGGCCTGCTCACACCATTCCGTGCTAAAATTGTCCAGGTCGTCCCGCCATCTCCTTTTTGGTCTGCCTCTGCGCCGGAGTGCAATAATTTAAAATGATAGTACGCATCGAAAATCTAAACCGGAACAAATATCTGCGACTCACTTAACATGTTTTTCTTTGTGACACACACACAATGAAAACATAAAAAATTATAACGAAAAATCGGTAACTAAGTAAATATTGAAATGTTTTTGAATAATACATAATTCAGACCTAACAATAGCAAAAGAATTTGGAAACCTGACAATAGCAAATTGGCACCTGATGATAATTATTCCTCTAAATCCACGAGGAGCATAGGGCATCCACAGTTCTTCTAGAGACGTTTCTATCCTGAGCTCTTTCCATCGCTTCGTCCCAGGATATTTCGATGGAATTGAGGAAGCTGAGAATGGTCCTCCTCCAAATTATCCCCTTTGCGCCTTCTACCCTGCGACGTATTCGAATCTAACGCCTTTTTGGCGATATTAAACTCACGGGCAATAGCAAAAGGTTCCACTGAGAAAAGCACCAAATTACTCCTTAACGGAAAAGGTTAGCTTAATGACGCCGTCTGCAACATTGAAGTACATTTCACAGAGCATCAGGATATATTACTAACTAAAAACGGCAATATTTTAGTCAAAAATACCTAAGTATATTAAATGTTTTAAAAATTGTGGTCGTTTGGTGTCGGTATTTTGTGAGTGGAACTTTTTTAATTCCCGTGAGTGTATTTGGTTTTCTAAGGCAGTATCCGATCCAACTTCATCATCTTTTGAAAATCTCTTTGTTTATGGGCTCCAATCACGTTTTTTTCTAAAGATCTTCATAAGAAATTGGGTCGGGTCAGGATACATAAAGAATTAGTAGAAGAAGCAGAATACCTACGTTACTTACTTACTTATAGTCCTGTTACTCCCCTCTGTGGAGCTTAGGGCTACAGACATTCTTCGCCACGCTTCCTTATGTTGAGCCGCCTCCTTCACTTGGGCCCACGATAGACCTGCCCTCTTCATTTCCGCCTCCACGGACCTTCTATCAGAATACCTACGTTAGCAAAATAATAATACCTCACGGTACTTGATCAATGAGTAGAAGACAACTTTTAGGTCTCATGGACGGTGTGGGGATGGTACGGGGTGAGGCGGGCGTGGTCGTTGTTGGTCTATTTCGGCTAGGACGCGCTCCAAATGATCTTTTACTCGTTCATAAATGCTAAAAGCGCCTATGAGTGCCATTTCGCTCCTCTTTCATTGTATATTTGCATCTGTGCCGAGATACATAGGTACATAATCTTATGTCTAAAATAGTAGTAGGTATATAGTATATAGTATATAGGCAACTATACAATCAACTTAAAACCTCTTTCAGTCCGGCGCAGCATGGTTTTCTTCGGGGTCGGTCTACAGTTTCCAATCTTATACTTTTTAATAACTTTATTACTGAGCAAATGGATTCCGGCAATCAGGTAGTTGCTGTCTACACTGACTACAGCAAGGCCTTTGATAGGATTGATCACAAATTGCTTATTAAAAAGCTGCGGAACGTAGGTGTGAGAGTTACTGCAGTGCTAACAAACTAGACCTAAATGTGGATAAATGTTTTTTTATTAATTTTACACGCAAACGCCATCACTTTCACATTAGTCTAAGTTTAAAAGATAAGGCATTGAACCAAGTTTTGCACACCAAAGACCTAGGAGTAACGCATGACAGTAAGTTACTATTTGATATCCATATAAACAACATTATTGGTAAAGCATGCAAGGCCATGGGTTTCTTAATTAGGGTATCAAAGCCGTTCAGATCAATGAAGACTATCAAAATTCTTTACTGTGCATATGTCCGGAGTCATCTCGAATATGCGAGCGAAATTTGGAACCCTAGATACAATATGTATATTGATCGGCTCGAAAGAGTACAGCGGAGATTTACTCGGTTCCTAAGTTTTAAATTTAAATTACCTCGTCTACCTTACGAGCAGAGATGCACAAAGCTGCATTTACTGCCTCTGTATGTGAGACGGGATATCTCCGATGTACTCTTTCTTGCAAAAATTCTAAGGGGAATCATTGATAGTCCGGAAATATTATCCAAGATAGCATTAAGGGTTCCTTATCACTTGACTCGTAAAAGGCCACTGTTACATGTACCCTCCGCTAACTGTAACTACCGGCAAAATAGTTTCTTGGTAAGGGCATGCAACACGTACAACAGAATTTTCACCGAATCGGAAATTGACCTATTCTGCAGTAGTCTCTCTAAAATTAAAAACTTTTTCATTGATGAGTCGGTTGAACTAAAATAGTACACTACTAATATAAGTATTTAGGTAGTTAGTTAAGTGAATAACTTTATAAAATATTTTCATTTATTTTTAATTCAATTATCTGGGGGCACACTTGCATTTGGTATTTAATATTCAAATGCCACAAATATTGTAGCTTTCTGTTTTATTATTTTCTTCTAATATTATGTTGCCAATAATAATAAGTCAGTAGGCACTTAATTCTAACTAGGCGTAGTGGCGCTTGCCGCTGTTAGTTTGTAACTAGCGTAGTTTTTTATCTGTATACTTTAAGTTTGTTTCTATATGTGGGAATCTGTTAATGGCCTGTCTAATATTATATTAAATAGCTATTTTAAGTTATTATAAATAAGAACATGCTGTTGATTCTCCATGAAAAATAATAAATAAATAAATAAAATGTTAATTAGCACTTTGGGTCTTACAAGTATCTTATCGCAGATTACATATCCTACTACTTTTTAGGGTTCCGTAGTCTACTAGGAACCCTAATATTTTGTTTAGAAGCAGAAAAATGTGCTGTTAAGGCTGCTACACGCAGTGCCGGCGGGGTGGCCATGCAGAGCGGCAGTGCCGCCGGGCTGTATAGTATGCCACCGTGCACCCAGCATAAAATGCATACAATGCATAGCTGCTCGGCATGAACCCGGCGGCAAGGCCATGTTCACGCCGGCATGTGTGTAGCTGCCTTTAGAGGTGAAGAATATGGAATAAATAAGAGTAGATTTACAGTTGCAAATAATGTATTTGTTGTGAGGCAAGATGTTATAGTTAGGACTAGGAAATCACGTTATTGAGACCATCACTTGGTTCATAGACCATCATTTGCACCACGCTTGTTTGTTGCAATGTTTACTTCTTGATGAAGTACGGGGAGTAGGCGTAGGGGCTGGAGTAGGCGAAGGGAGCGGCGGCGTAGGGGGCGGCGACGTACGGGGTGGAGTACGAGTAGGTCGAGTACGCAGAGGGAGCGATGTAGGAGGCGGCGGCGTAGGGGAGCACGGGGGCGGAGCGCTTCTTGATGAAGTGCGCGGCCGGGGCGACGTAGCCGCTGTAGCCAGGGTAGCCACTGTAGCCATAGCCAGGGTACAGGGGCGCGGAGTAGCCGGCAGCCAGCAGCGGGCGGGCGGCGTACGAGGTGGCCAGGTAGGGGCTGGCGTAGTAGGCGCCGGAGAGGTACGCCCCGGGCTCGGGCTTGGGCTCGGGCTGCGGCTCGGGCTCGGCCACACACGCCGCCACCGCGCACAACAGAACTGCCAGCTTGTACATCTTGATGTGAGTTGGTTCTTCGGTCAGGGAACGACTGATGCCATCCTGTCGGTTGGGTTCCTATTTATAGCAAAATAATAACAAAGACATAAGGGTGATCTTGTTTTAAAAACCGGTGCAATGTAAAGTGCAAACGCTAAGGAAGCTGACATTTGTTTTATGGACTGGTTTACGCACTTACTTATTAAATTCATTCATGTACAATTTCTTAAGAACGGCGGTAAATTTAAAGTAGGTAATAAAGAATGAAGACCTATGTTAGATTTTTCTTTGGGACTTTTTATTATAATTTTCTGTTTAACATTATGAAACTGGGATGGACGAAAGGGGACCCTGGAGCGGCTTATCACCTGTTCCTAATAGGTACGTCTGGCGCACTCGGGGCAGTCTGATTTTCACCACGCTAACAAAAATAAGATAAAGAACTTATGATTACCTACTAATGTGTAAACCGCTCGACTCGTAACTAAATTGATCAGTGATTTATTTAAATGGTATTCAATGGTGTAAATAATGGTTAGATTCCTAATGCTAGGTTTCCCTGCGCTTGCAGAACTTTTCTCCATTAGTATTTAGCAAAATAACGCCTGGTGTCTTTGTCTTTTGTTTCCGTATCCGAATAACCACCCACGTGTGATCGAAACTTTTAAAGATCTGTGGACAAAATGTACAAGACATATAAAATAAATAACAAATGTGAATTGCATTACGTAGGTAGGTATGCTTTCGCGAATCATTAATGTCAACTCCCAAGCGGTAGGTACTACATATTCACCTTGCACAGGTTTTAAAAACGAGATTACTATTAGTCCTTTTGCAATTTTAATATAAATAGGATGCCAACCAACAACACAGCATCAGACGTTCCCTGACCGAAGAACCAACTCACATCAAGATGTACAAGCTGGCAGTTCTGTTGTGCGCGGTGGCGGCGTGTGTGGCCGAGCCCGAGCCGCAGCCCGAGCCCAAGCCCGAGCCCGGGGCGTACCTCTCCGGCGCCTACTACGCCAGCCCCTACCTGGCCACCTCGTACGCCGCCCGCCCGCTGCTGGCTGCCGGCTACTCCGCGCCCCTGTACCCTGGCTATGGCTACAGTGGCTACCCTGGCTACAGCGGCTACGTCGCCCCGGCCGCGCACTTCATCAAGAAGCGCTCCGCCCCCGTGCTCCCCTACGCCGCCGCCTCCTACATCGCTCCCTCTGCGTACTCGACCTACTCGTACTCCACCCCGTACGTCGCCGCCCCCTACGCCGCCGCTCCCTTCGCCTACTCCAGCCCCTACGCCTACTCCCCGTACTTCATCAAGAAGTAAACTACGGAAAAAAAAGCGTGGTGCAAATGATTCTACAACCCAGACAACGTCTTAGTGAAATGATTTCGTAGTTTTTGTCTTCAGCATCACCGTACAATAAAGACATTATTTGCAACCATAAATGTACTTGTTTATATTTATTGTAATGCCCTATACTCATATTAATTTGCAACTTGTATCATCATCATCACAATCATCCGCTGCTGGACATAGGCGTCACAATTATCAGTCCTTTGCCTTTCTCATATTACGACTGCCTATCTAAGGTTTGAGTGAGTAAAAAAATAAGCAACAGTAACACCAGTTCGACATATTCAAATCCGCAAATAATATTTGACGCGTCTTCATTAAATTGAATTCTCCATACAATATGTGTTTACTCTCATAATGTAGAGTACAGTTAATAACTTATTCTTCTTCTTAGCAGTTCTTCTTTTCGGTGACTAACACGAGGCACTACCTACACTATACTATAAACCCAAGACGCACTCTGTGTAGTTATAACATATAAGTTATAACTCCACAGAGTGCGTCTAGGATTCGTCACCATATTGGGAGTGATTCTGAAGGCACACATTCGTATTTTAGTGCTGTCGAAACCTTTAACTCTATGTTTAAAATGAGGCTCTACAAGTGTTTCAGTAAATCTAATTTTTCACCTTCGACCATTTTTGTATATAATCAAAGAGTTTGACATTCCTTAGAAATAGTAAAAAAACATAATTTGCCTGACACTTGATGAAAAATGCTTGGCGTCATATTTGCGTAGTTTTTTTTTGTGGCATTATTTAGTCCTAGTACAATCTTTTAATCAATGATACGAGTATGAAGCTTATTTTTATGCAGAGCTAACAGTTGTCTACAAAAAATACTGAAAAGACAGATACAAATTTTTTAGGCTTCCGTTCCTCAAAGTTTCAAAACGACCCTTATGGGATCACTTTGTCGTCCGTGTGTCTGTCAATTCCCTTTATCTCGGGAACGGGAAGTTTGAATATACAGGGTTATTGGTAAGTAGACCGAACCCTTTCAGGAGGTGATAGTAGGGGTAGGTACAAACTATTTTGCCCACGAGGCATGCCCTGGTCTAAAGTTGACCCGTTTCAAGATATTCGACTAACAAGTTTTTTTCAAAAAAGTCAATTTGTCCTCAATTTTTTCAATTCAACTGTAGACCAGGGAACCTCATGCTCAAAATAGTTTGTACCTCCCCTACTATCACCTCCTGAAAGAATCCGGTCTACTTTCTATTAACCCGTTCATTGAGGCTGTGAAATCTACCTTTATGTTAACGTGAAAAAAATATCTACAGCCATTTATGTTGCAAAACGCCAATTTTCAAGCTGTTATAGAAATTTAACCCGTCAACCTAGAACAATGAAATTTGCAAGTAGTATTTACTAAAGATTGAGGATGAAATCGGAAAACTTGATATTTTTTCTTACATCCTTTAGTGACTACCTACTATGCAACCAACTACAGAACTACTAACTTTGTTTTTCATAATTTTCCTCGAAAAACTAAGTTATTAGTGCTTACAAAAAATATTGAAGTTGTATATATTATTGTAATGGTACGGAACTCTTAGTTAGTGCGCGGTTCTGAGTCGCACTAGATTTTTAAATAAGGTTTTCATGATGCCATTCAATATTGAGATTTTATCAGAAGTTCAGAAGCCCTAGGACACTGACGCCTATTAATTTTAAGTATGTACAAGAAATAAAAAAAAATTCATAGAAAGAAACGAGAAACGAATCTAAGAAATTAAAGTTCTGTGCTACTGTAGCCATGTATGGACATGAATAGTCTTCATCTTATTGCAGATGATCGTACTAACTTTTTTTTGTTTTTTAGTTATGCACTTTTTTTTTGTTTTTGACGACCGAATGGCGTAGTGGTTAGTGGCCCTGACTGCTATGCCGAAGGTCCCGGGTTCGATTCCCGGCTGAGGCAGATATTTGTTTAAAGACAGATATTTGTACTCGGGTCTTGGGTGTTGATATTTATATTTAGTATCTATCTATCTATGTATTTGTGTAGATATATCAGCTGTCCGACAACCATAACACAGGTTCTGCCTAGCTTGGGGTCGGATGGCCGTGTGTGAGATGTCCTCACATATTATTATATTATACTTATCTTACAGATACAGGTAAAAAATATAATAAATAAGAGTAGATTTATGGTAGCAAATAATCCTTTATTGTACAGTAAGATGTTATCATATTAAGAACTCGGAAATCTCATTGTTAATACCGTGACTGCATGCAGAATCATTTGCACCTCGCTTGATCGACGTTTACTTCTTGATGAAGTACGGGGAGTAGGCGTAGGGGCTGGAGTAGGCGAAGGGAGCGGCGGCGTAGGGGGCGGCGACGTACGGGGTGGAGTACGAGTAGGTCGAGTACGCAGAGGGAGCGATGTAGGAGGCGGCGGCGTAGGGGAGCACGGGGGCGGAGCGCTTCTTGATGAAGTGCGCGGCCGGGGCGACGTAGCCGCTGTAGCCAGGGTAGCCACTGTAGCCATAGCCAGGGTACAGGGGCGCGGAGTAGCCGGCAGCCAGCAGCGGGCGGGCGGCGTACGAGGTGGCCAGGTAGGGGCTGGCGTAGTAGGCGCCGGAGAGGTACGCCCCGGGCTCGGGCTTGGGCTCGGGCTGCGGCTCGGGCTCGGCCACACACGCCGCCACCGCGCACAACAGAACTGCCAGCTTGTACATCTTGATGTGAGTTGGTTCTTCGGTCAGGGAACGACTGATGCTCTACCTATTTTCTCATCCGTATTTATACTGAAAGTCTGAAATAAAAGCAAAGGGCGATCCTGTTTTGCAAACCGGTGCAAGGTTAGTACTCACAAACATCAGCTGACATTTAAAATTGTCCATGATAAACTAAGTACTATAATGTCAGCGCTATCAGGTAAAATCACTTTACATTTAGTCAAAATCTTAAGCACTATTATTTTCTTTATCACTTTTCATTTTATTCTTCTCGACAGCTTCTCGTTGGGCTTTCTCAATCGATACCGGATGCTTCAGCGCTCTCGCCAGAGGTAAGTTGTGGAAGACGCCGAGCGCTACTGGTGAGAACACGGTGTCCACGGGAACCACGGGGGTGAGCACTGTATCCGCCACTATGGCCCTGGGGTGGGTCGCGTAGATCGTCGGGCTGTATATTAATGGAGCCGACAAAACTGGGGTATGCTTGATATCGATCCGGGATTGGTGGGACACGGCGCTGGGAGCCGCGTAGATCACAGGTCCCAGATGGCTCGACGCGCAACTGACGACACAAAGTATTACGATTGTGAACAACATCGCGCGTGCTGTTAGAACTCGACTGTGACGTAACCTGTGATGCGCGAGACGAAGGCCGGAAGGTTTTATAGTGGAGTAACGGTAAGCGATGGGTCGCGCGCCGAGAGTTCAAGTTCTCGGCCGAGATGCGGGCGGACGGGTCGTTGCGTCACTGTTACCGCTCCGAGCGATGTTGCCTTGCATTTTGGGCAACGGGTTTTAAATTATTATAGCCATTGAATCATGCAGCGTAACAGTTACGTAATGTTTACCATGACTTTGTAAAAAAGAGATGTATAAACGCTACATGATTTCCGTATTGGGTTCGTGAACTCTATACAGATAAAGGTAAGTATATAGATACTTTTAATATGACTCAATTTACTTTTTGTGGCAAAAGGCAACAAAGAAAATAGTTATTTTCATTGCCACAGCCATTCACAATCATAGGCGTGACGAGTTTATTATTAGCACCCTTACATCTGGATCCTGTCACTATGATTCAAGATTTAGTATAAGAACACCATACTTCAGGCTTCAGTCACCAGTCTAAGGAACTTACTCCTCTGATCTGAACTTATACCAGCCTGATCTCGATTTATTCTAGTAAAATGTTTGGTGCTCTTGTTATTTTGGCGTGCCTGGCGTTGGCCCAGGGTCACTCCGTGGTGCCCTACGTAGTGCCGGCAGCGCACCTACATCCAGCGCCGGTGGCTGTTGCCCCATACCCTGTTCTTCATCACGGCTACCCAGTGCCAGTAGCGAAGTATCTGAGCCCCTACCACCACATCCTGAAGAGGTCTCCACACTACGCAGCTGCTCTGGCCCCAGTAGCGGTCTCCCACCAGTCGCGAGTGGACGTGCATACACCAGCCCTGGCTCCGGTCCTGCCGGTTGTCAAACCGTACTACGGTTCTCCACTTCTTCACAAAGCGGCAGTGCTGCCTGTGGCTCTGCCGTACGGACATGGACTACATTATGGATCTGTGTACCCGCATCTCGGTCACTACTGAAAACCTGGATAGTCTAAATAAATGACAACATAAAATTTTGTCTGGTATCTGAGATATAAATATTGGTAATTGCTTTACTTATGTATGTAAGTAGATATATGTTATATTAATAAATGTTTTAAACATTAAACTACTGAGTTTCTATCCTGTTTCAATTTTAAATATTTGCTATGATTTTATTGCACTCGTACATATAGATTGGATGTAATATTGTCAAGATGCCTATAGGTGATGAACACTTTTCGGGCTGATTTTTTAATTGTGAGATAAACGTATTCTGGAGAATACATTGATGCTATCGCGTCTGAGTTTGTATTAGACAGTGACAACAACAATTTTATTCCTCAGATAACATTTGTCTGAGTATTTAAATCAGCCCTAAAAAGAATATTTCATTAAAGAATTTAAAATTAGACTGACCTAAGTACGAGTAGATTAGAGTCTTTGCTTTTAAACTAGAAGTAATAGGGTTAAGAGCTATGCAATGAAAACTGAGTATAAAAAAATACCATAATTATTAAGTAGTTCAAAAAAAATATAAGGAAACACATATTAAAAATTCAATAGCATTTATTTTGGCAGTGAATATTATAATTTTCAATTTCGTTACATTTCGTCTTATTTAGATTCGTTTGATCAGCAGACTAGTTTAATTTGGACCTTATTTCTTTGATTAATAGGGGTGGACACTGTAGGCCTTAGGAACTACGGAGTGAGCGACCACTGGTGACGAGTAGGCAGACACCACCGGGGATCCGTAGGCAGACACGACGGGAGACGAGTAGGCGAGCGGGGAAGAGTAGGCGAGGGGCGAAGAGTAGGCCAGAGGGGAGGAGTAGGCGAGGGGAGCGGAGTAGGCGAGGGGAGAGCCGTACGCGACCGGAGACACAACAGAGCTGTGAGCCACGGGGACGACGGAGCTGTAGGCGAGAGGAGCCGACCGCTTGCGGAGGTGGTGGACGGCCAGAGCCTTGGCTTGGTAGTGAGCGGCGCGGGCGGCGACCACCTCGGGGGTGTCGAGGGGAACTCCGTGCACGGGGTCCAAGACTACAGCGGGGGAGTGTGGCGCCTGTGTCAGGACCACGGGGGCCACGGCCGGGCTCACGTGGCTGTACACCGAGGGTCCGTGCACCACGCTGCTGCTGTACTGGCTCACGGAGCTGACGGCAGGCGCGCTGTAGACCAGCGGCTGCGCCACAGACACGTAGCCGGGCTTGGCGGCCACCAGGCACGCCGCAGATAACAACACCACCAGCTTAAACATCGTGGTCTGTGTTGATCGATGAGTTAGGATCGACTGATGCGGCTCACGTCAAAATTTGGAGCTTATATACCGACTCGTCTAATACGAGTTATGAACAATGTAAAATGCCAAACAATCACCTTCAAGCTATGATAGGCGGTTGGGCGCTAGATACAATTAGACGCAATTTTTTTTCATAACGCGGAAGCTTCCGTGTAGAAGTCGAAGCATGAGCCGCTCAAGGTACATATATACTGATTAAAGTTATAGGTTTGGCTCGTGTAAAGTTTATCTACCTGTAAAGGTTCGTTTACATTTGAAGGTGGCATGAGATAATTTGAAAAGTTATTTACGTAACAACGGATTTATATCTGCCATAATGGGTTCTGATTCTGAGAATATGAAATACATTATTATATCAAAGATATTAAATACGTACCTATTACTGATATTATTACGTATCTACGCATCAAAGTAAATCATGTTAAATATACCGAAGTTATCAAATAATGCAATGACCCCTGGTAGGTAATCATTATATAGGTAATTTTCGTTACATCATTCATTTTATTTTTCAATAAATGCCGTAAGCATAAGCAAACCTAAATCAAATCCCTAATCATGTTATAAGTAATAACCCAGCTACCAGAAAAATTAATAGATTCTTTAGTATTTTTGTCATTTGAAAGTGACTTCTTTAAGACATTTTTCATCAAAATAGGTTGAGCCAAGGAACATAATATTCAGTTGCAGTTTAACATCTGATACTCGTAATATGTTTATATTAATTACTATATCGCATATTTTTTATCAGATGGCACTGAAATGCGATGTTTAGGAAGTAGGTTAAACAAAATACGTAGGTACCTACTCGTAAGACCTACATATAATGTTATGAACATTCACTTGCGCTTTGTTCATGAAATTATAAAAAAACTAATTTATATTTCTTCTTTCAATCATGAAAAAGTTCCTTTCAACTTTTAAGTTGCTCGTGAGTGTATTGTGTTGTAGGTTCCTGTATTGTTTTAACCATTAGTAGCGTCATGGGTCAATAAAAGATTTTAAAAGTGGGAGAATGAGAGAACAAGCCTCAACTAAACATATCGTCACTCGGGTCTGAATTAATCCCCCTTATTATAAAACGTGGACTAAACATAGCATATTTTTATACCTTGGTTGCCAGCACCTGGAGGGTTACTCTATACTGACGAAAAACGACAAACAAGAGCTGTCGTGCAATCAGCGCATTTAATATAACGTTATAGAGTCGTGGCTAGGGAATACAAGCCCGGGATCCCGTTCCCCGGGATCCCGGGATCCTGGTCATTTTCCAGTCCCGAAATTTTTGGGATTAGAATTTGTCAATCCCGGGATTTTCGGGATTGACAAAAAAGGGTAAATTAGTATGTAAGGGTATTCTCGTAGCTTTGTTGTCATTAGTTAAATATCAAATGATTGTTTTCCACCCGTGTGACGTCACAGATGTGATAATTTATAAACAAATATGGCTGACACCGTTTTCCCCTGTTTATGAAAAGTAGAACTTTTAAGTTCCAGTTTTGCGATTTGCAAGGTCCATAAAAATTATAGAGTATTTTGTTTGGTCTAATAGAGCAATTATTAATCATATTAGACCTACCTACTTTAAAAAAGAGTCAAGTAGTCTATTGTTTATCTTTTTTAAGAAGTATATTTTTGTTCAATTAAGTATGGTCTGACAAAGATAAATTATAAATACTGTGTCTCCAATAAACCTAAAAACTTTGATTCGTTAGACGTGTTTTTGTTTGTGACCCAAATCCCGGGACTATCCCGGGATCCCGGGATTGTCTTCATCCAGTCCCGAAATCCCGGGATCCCAAATAAAGGCCGGGATTGTATTCCCTAGTCGTGGCTCGCCTAGTAGCGCTCCAAAACTTCGTTTTTCGTCATGTAGTGACCACCAAAATTTTTAAAATCTGACAATAAGCTCGAGATTACAGTTTAAATCGGTACGCATATTCTGCCATTCATCCTGTCGAAGGTTCAGGAGGAAAACGCAAGAGTTTCCAATAAAATAATAATATAAAAGCATGTGACAAGAGAAGGTTGAAGGTCGGAGAAGTATCGAGATAATCTAATTACTTTGTTACTATTATGGTCGTATGGTAATTCAATAAGTGTACCATTTCACTAAACATAACATAATAAACCCTATGCTGGTGGGGTACTTGTTGTCATTTTAATGTAGTTGAATTTGCTTATTGTTTGCCTGAATTTCGTAGAACAAAGGTTGTGCAGTTTTACCCCCTTTCGTCTTACTATCAATTTTGCAACACCCTGTACAGATTCATATTTTGAAACGCTCAGTCTTTAATAAGTCCAGATTAATAAGAAATACCTAATTAAGTACTTTTTAAATAATAAACTGTACTGTAACGTACTTGTGAAAATATACAAAAATACCTAGGTGACATATATTTTTTACTATCATAAAGTTACATAGTACGCTTTAAAGCAAGGAACATAAGTATAACACAAGAGATCATGTGTAAATATTTCTTTATTTAGTCATATTTACAAAAGATTTGATCGTTTATCAGTTCTGAACCGAGGAGTTGGACTCCTCATTCTCTCGCTGGCGCTTAGTAGGCGTGGATGCCGTAGGTCTTGGTGAAGTAGGGAGTGGAGTAGGCGTAGGACGCGACGGGGGCGTAGGAGGCGACGTGAGCTGCCGAGTAGGTCAGGGGAGCGGCGTATGTGGAGACGACGGGAGCAGAGCCGTAGAACAGAGGAGCTGAACGCTTGTGGATGGAGTGAGCTTCAGCGGCAGCCTTGGCCTCGAAGTGGGCGGCGCGGGCGGCGGCTACCTCGGGGGTGTCGAGGGGCACAGCTGGGGCGGCGTGAGTGGCGAACGCGGCGGGGGCGGCGGCGTAGGCAGCCGGGGCGGGGAAGGCAGCCGCAGCGTATGCGGCCGGGGCGACGTATGCGGCAGGAGCAGCGAATGCGGCAGGGGCGGCAAACGCAGCAGGAGCGGCGTAGGCAGCGGGTGCAGCGTAGGCCACGGGGGCGGTGTAGGCGGTCTTCACCACCGCGGGAGCGACGGCGGGTGCGGCGTACGCGGCGTATGCGGCAGGGGCGGCGTAGGCTACAGGGGCGGCGGCCACAGTGGTCTGGACGACGGCTGGGGAAGTCTTGATGTCAATGCGGGACTGGTGGGAGACAGCGGCGGGGGCCACTGCGACGGGAGCGGCGAACGCAGCCTTCACTACCGGCGCCACGGGGACGGGGGCGGAGTAGGCGACGGGGGCGGCCACGGTCTCGACGATGGCGGGAGAGGTCTTGACGTCGATGCGGGACTGGCTGGAGGTGGCAGCTGGCAGCGGGTATGCCACGGCCGGAGCACTGTAGGCCACGGCGGGGGCGGCGTAGGCCACGGGGGCGCCGCTGTAGTAGGCCCCGGAGGGGGAGGCGGCGGCCAGCGCCAGGACGGAGAACAACACCACCAGCGAGTTCATTTTCGTGGTCTGTGTTGGTTCAGATGCGAGTAAACTGATGCTTTCTTTTGCACGACATATGCTTTTTATACTGCAGTGGCCGAACGAAACGAAAGTCAAGATCAACGGGTCGGCTGAGTCATCGCAGTTTTTTCAACTGAACGTCTCAGTATAATTTGTCCTTAACGTATGGATGGATGTAAAGCAACATTGTCAGATGAAATAATTGTAGTGAATTACTATTTAAATGTTACATAGTTTTATAATGAACTTGTCAATATTTCATGAATTATAGATAATCCATATCAGGTGCTAAACTAATACATTATTCATATTATATCGATTTACACAGTCAACCAGGTTAAAGTCGTATTAATTTCAATTTAGTAAATTTAAACTTAGATATCTCTGTTTTCTCTCCATAATCCATTGACTAGAGACTATCTATCTGTTCTTCAGTATGTGAAAGAATAACAGTTGACCTTCGTTCTGCTAAATAATTCCATCCTGTCCTACTAAAACATCCCTTGACAACAACAACCACTAACACAGCCATTTACTAGGACTCGTTGGCGACATTTTATTTTTTATATTATCTGGGACTATAATTGTAAATTGTGCGAAGTACGACCTTGCGGTCTTATTAATTCTGCGCCGGCGCCGCGGGCGTCAGCTTTGGGCATGTAATTGATATAAATATAAAACTGATTGCACCGGACTGTAAGAAAATAAACTGAGAAGTAGTAGAATATGAGACATAGTGTGGAAATACTTTAATAAAGCGAGCTTAGAAAAGTATAGTTTTATCTTTTATTATTTTTTGTGATGTGCATTTTTTATTGGACCTATGGTCTGGAAATAAAGATAATTTATTATTATTTAATAAAGCGAGCTTAGAAAAGTATAGTTTTATCTTTTATTATTTTTTGTGATGTGCATTTTTTATTGGACCTATGGTCTGGAAATAAAGATAATTTATTATTATTTATTATACTATCTGGCAGTCAGATTCTGAGTGGCTAATCTTTCCATCGTTACGGTGACAAAACCCTAAATAGCATATCCAATGTCTTGTGTGTCATTAACCACCGAGATTCTATTTCCTCCGTTGGAAATGTCATAAAATAATTTTCATCCTCTTTTATTTTATTTTTATAGACTCAAAAATTGCCTGGAGTATCCAAAGTTGTGTTTCAAACCTGACCTATAATTATATTTACATACATACCACTACATTTTATCTCTTTTTGTAGCCATAATCATCAATCATTTACGACCATACCACGTCAAAACTAATATTTCATACATTGAAAAAAGCCAGTGTTATATCTTTCCCAGAATTTCGTTAAATATTTATATAGTGCTAGTAATAATATTAAATGTATATAGCCACTCTATATAGATCTGTGTCACCGACATTTACAATCAAGTAATGCGCGGCGCGGCCAGGCATCCGGTAAGCCTGTTACAAGACTCCATTTACGGAGACCTTTATTTATTTATGATAGACAGGCACCGCCAACTGCCCGCTCTCGTTGCAAGGATCAAATTGATAAGTAAAAAAAAATATTGACTTTTAAAACGGGTTCCTAGCCGTGAGTTAAGTCGAGTTATTGCTTTATAATCACTTGGCTGCAGTAAAAATGTGTCTGATGGTAATGTCTCAACTTTATTTTAACTTTTGTTAAGTAGATAAAGAATTGAAGAGGTACAATGTGTCTATAGCAATATCACAAAATAATCAATATCTCTGACATAGAGTGAAAATATATATGCCGAAACAACTCAATACTCATACTAAGGAAATTTAAATTATTACGGGTAAATTTGAATCTCAGATAACTTAGTGACTAACGATAAAAATGACTTATTTTTAAACGAAAAGAAAGCAAAATCAACTGATAATAATTCACAACATTTATTCATTAAGAAAACTCAACACAGTCCATTGAAGTATCCAGCTAAGCTGTGCCTCCAATGGTGTGTCAAGTCACTTAAATGCTAATAATAAATAGTTGTTGACTGTTGCGCTGATGGTTTGAGCTGGACCAAGCTTGGCCTGGACTGGGGGAGCATTACCAGCCATGGGCGTAGGGGGAAGCCACGAGGCCATGTCCATAGGGGGCGGCCACAACACCATGCCCGTAAGGCGCGGCGGCTACCACGGGGGATGCGACCTGGAATATAGAAAAATAAAGGTTGATTAAATAGATATAGATAGTGAATGGATGTTTGTTTATCTTAGTGTCCTACAATTGTTTACCTTAGTGTCCCACAAATGTGGCATTAAAAGATAAGCACAATAATAGGAAGTAGTGGTAATTGATTTGGTCGGTCGAAATGATATAATAATTTAGATTGTTGAAAATCAGGTTTTTCTTAGCTTACTATGAAACGTGTTGAGCCTTTCATTTTCATTTAAAAGTAAGGGAAGGCATTATATTATGCTTCCAGTAGTCGTTTATCAGAACCCAATATGAATAATAGGCTAAACAGAAACTATGGATTCCGTGATATGTAGTTTACATACAAAAGACATCAACGCGCTGTTAGAATGTAAGTTCTTTTTTAATTTTTCATACATCAGATAAAAATACGAATGATTTATTCAAGAACATAAGGTATGTAAGGCCACATTATTTTTAGTTTTGTAAATGTGTATTAGGAAAAGACCGAACTTCCAAAAGAATGCAAAAGAAGTTTACTTGCATGCAAATATCTGCTAGAATAATTATATATCTTACGAAGTTATTGTACCTAAATCTAATCCGATTGATAAATCCCGATAAACCTCTCTCTCAGTCGTTCACGGCTCGTCACTGGTTCTGACTCATTGTATCACTTATCTAGAGCTAGTAGTCATAAATCATTATTACCGGTACTAGGCATGAAAGCAAACTACTGACTTTTATTAAATCTTGCACCACTAGTGGTTGACTATTCGGCTGCCTATAATGTGGTTCTAATTTTGTTTTCCGGTCCATTGGAGTTTCGAAAGGACTTCTTATTCTTATTACTCACGTAAATATTTTTTTATTAATCATTTTTAGGGTTCCGTAGCCAAAATGGCAAAAACGGAACCCTTATAGTTTCGTCATGTCCGTCTGTCCGTCTGTCCGTCTGTCCGTCTGTCACAGCCGATTTACTCGGAAACTATAAGTACTACAGTGATGAAATTTGATTGGAATATGTGTTGTATGAACCGCTACAAAAATATGACACTAAATAGTAAAAAAAAGAATTGGGGGTGGGGCCCCCCCATACATGTAACTGAGGGATGAAATTTTTTTTTTCGATGTACATACCCGTGTGGGGTATCAATGGAAAGGTCTTTTAAAATGATATAAAGTTTTCTAAAAAACATTTTTCTTAAAGTGAACGGTTTTTGAGATATCAGCTCTCAAAGTCGTAAAAAGTATGTCCCCCCCCCTCTATTTTTATAACTACGGGGTATAAAATTCTAAAAAAAATAGAGGTGATGCATGCTAATTAACTCTTTCAACGATTTTTGGTTTGATCAAAGTATCTCTTATAGTTTTTGAGATAGGTTGATTTAACTGTAATATTATATTTGCTGCTACGGAACCCTTTGTGCGCGAGCCCGACTCGCACTTGGCCGGTTTTTTTTGGGAAGAATAATATAGTGACTTGTTAATAATAAGCACGAATGAATAATACGAAATGAATACATACACGAATGATAATCATCACAACATATCACGTCCCCATTGCTGCGGCATGGGTCTTCTTCCAATGAGGGAAGGGTTTTAGGCCTAGTGCACCACGCACGGGTTGGTGGCCCCGATACAAGCAAGCCTTTTCTGAGAGAGGGTTAATTGGTCATCACAAAATCCAAACAAAACTTATACTAACTCTGACAGTGTTAGCATAAGAAGTGGCGACAGGCACAGCGGCCTTCACGATGGGCGCCCCGTACACTCCGGCCCCGACCAGCCCGTGGCCCCAGGGGGCGGCAACTGGCCCGGCCAGCACGGGGGCGCCGTAGAGCCCGTGAGCCCCGTAGATGCCGGGGGCGGCGGCGGCCACGGCCAGGAGAGCGGCGAATGCGACCTGGAACGAAGAATATCAAAATGCAGTTTTTTATAAGAGTTTAAGGCAGATTTTTTACAAAGATTAAAACGGTCACAAACAAAACAAACATTCAGACGTGACAGCATCATAAATATGTAGGTACTTAACATTAATTAGACAATCTTGGCTAATTGGCAATATCAATGCGAAAATTTAAGAGTTATAATGTACTTCTCTCTACAAAAACTACAGGACGGAATTCGATCAAACTAAAAAATATATAAGTATTGCTTATACATCATCAGAGAAATAGATACCTAAAGTACATTATTAAATTCAAATAATGTAAATTAAAAGATAAACAGTTTACCTCTGTATTAATCTTTCGAACATCTCATAACAATTAAAACTTGTTTCAAAAAAATATCCTCATTTAAACTAGTCACGATTTCGATACCCCGGCCCCGGTATATTTTGCGATGAATCGTGATTTTACGTTGGGCCGCCCATAAAAATAAACATAAAGGATATTGTTTTGTACTTGGCCAATGTTCGCGGAAGGCGAGTTTTCGATAATGGTGGAGATGGTTAGTTCAACACCCACCTACTAAATGCGATTTTAAAAGCATATCAAACTTACAATAAATGAAGCCCCCGAATTCATAGATTTTTTTTGTCACTTTAAGTGCCAATTTCTCCATAGTAGGTTTGAGCATAACCAGGAATTATTGCTTGACTTTTGACACCTGTCAAGAATTTAATATGGAGATGACGTATAATTGATCAACTTTTCCCTGGTTACGATCTAACCGAGGATGGAGAAATTGAAGCTAAAATAGGTATAAAATTTACGTTGTGTCAAAACTCGTACAGTACATTTAACAGCGCATCAGAATATAACCTTCTAAAAACGAAAATATTGTGTTCAAATTAAATAAATACATGCTTAAAAAAATATATTATGATAAAATATATGCCCTTTGGAGTCGACATTTTAATTTCACGCGAGTGTATAATAGATGGATCACATTCAGGGGCAATTGCCATAGACATAGTCTATAGCATCATATCACATCATTAGATGACACTTTTCTACAATTGAATTTAGACCACTCCCATGTGGCACCATGGCATCTGTCCTCGGCCTTCGTCATATAAATATTACAAGACTAACATAAAACTCGCAAAAAGGACAGCGATTAGTACAAGACATGAAATTTAAAGTCTGTTAATAAAAATAATGTAATGGTGAAACAGTATTTGTGACATACTTGTAATAGCACTTGCCATTTGAGCTAGACTAATACTAGACCATTCTGTGAACTCATTGGATACTACAGGTCTAGAATAAAGCTTGCAAGGCAGTAGATATAATAACTATTGCATTGAGATTGTTCGCGAAAATAACGTTATGTGCTAATTTCAAGAAGTTTAATAATAATAATATAGGTTTAAGTCTAACCGGTTACATTGAAACTCTTTAAACGCAAAAAATAACTAATTATATAAGTACTACGTTATAGATAAATGATATCTTTGAAGTTCATACATACTTAGTCAACACAGTAGTCTGTATTAACAACAACTACTTACGATTCTCACGAAACTGTAAGTAGACCTTTGCAGACTAAAAATAGAGCAAAACGCATTTAATTTACATCGGCCGGTAAAAAAAACTATTTACGAGACTGTAAAATAAGTAAAAAATCTGTAATAAAAAAAAGTCTTTCCGTATGGCGACCAGGCTGGCCTTCGGACGGTCGTTGTCGTAGAATGGCAGGATAATATAAAAAGTATATCGAACATAGCAATTACTCCTTGGTACTTGCTATCGACACGTATTCTTGTGTTGAAGTGACAACTGCAGTTTTAAGTTGTTTGGTATGACTAAAAATTTCAGTAAAGGAATACCTAATTAATAGAATATTGATGTCGATTCTGAAGGCAGAAATTCTAATTTTAACGCTGTCAAACTATAAATTTTGCTAGCTAAAAATGACATTTGCGGAAACATTCATAGAGTTGAATTTTAATTAAAGAAATTAAGGTTATGACAGCTCTAAAATTATAATTTCTGCCTTCAGAATCAACATCATTGTACTCGTAAGTTTGACTTTTGAATGAGTTAATTTAATTAATAAATAGTGATCGGAACATGGTCATTGCTCGCGATTGTGTATTATATGTATGAACTATGAAATGTTGAAGCGATTTGCAATACAGTTTACATTTTATTTGTAGAACATGACCGCAGTATCACGCCCTAGAAGTGCGTATGCAGGTACGACCGTGTGAGTGTGTGAGTGAAACCGAGCCGTGTTATTATAGTTATTTATTTGATTTTTATTCCATGATAAAGGTTATTATTATTTAATTTAGCGAGTGTCACTCTAGATAGGTACCTAATGAAATACTAAGCAAAATTGGAATACAAGCATACTCTTTCCAATGAATTATATTTTTTTGTTTTTTAAAAGAAATACCAAAAGTAAATAAAGGTAAATATTCAATTAAAATATATGCGAAGTTTGTTTGTCAAGAATTTGTGTGAATCATGATGCTTAAGAAGATTAGATAATTTTGAAATATCTGATTTATAAACCCACTAACACTCTTTGTGCTCATATTGAAGATCAAAGCCTTTTCATGAAAGAGATTCTCTATTATGTTTTCAAAATTAAGGTTTTAAATAATACTAGCAAATAAATTTATAATTATATTTATAGGTAAGTCATTCATGAAGGGGTAGACTGAGGTGACTCCCAGGTGACTTTCAGGTGAGCCACCTACTTTCCTTTGCAAGTTTGTTTATAAGATGTTAAATAACGAACGGTATAATAATATAACATGTTGTACTGTATTTATTGTACTAATGATAAGTAGATTCCAATTAAAGTATTCCTTAAATATATTTTTTAACTAAGTAAATTACTTTTTTCTTAATGATAAGTACCTTAGTAAAAGCTAATCAAATTAATTAATCAAAAAAAAGATAAACGAAATAATTATACTGGAAATATATCTTTTAAAATTGATTGTTGGATTTAATATACATTTGAAAATTTTCTTACCAGCTTGTACATTTTGAAGAAAGGGGTGGGGGTTTTCTTGATAAGAAGACTAAAGGTGATAAGGACTGAATGTACTAAGGGCCTCTAAGACAGAGCTTATATACGCTTGCCAACGACTAAATGTGTCTAACCCTACCCTATGTCTAGAACCTAGGTCATGTGTACAGCCTACAGGTGATTTGTAGAGTCAGCAATAAAGTCGTCAAGGGTTTTTGATAAATAGCAATTAAATATTTTTATCGCTGTTATCCTTTAAAGATCTATTCTATTCTAGAACTTATAAAGATCAAAGCTTAATTTCAAATATAAATCAGCCAGTAATTTTAAGTAAGAATGCGAAATTTGTCTTTCTGAATATAATATTATTAACTACTTTCCATGAGTACTGTGGCCATCAGGAGGACTTGATAGACACAAAATCATAAGTAGTACTACACGGCCTCCATTGCAGCATCAGAATATTACCAATTAAAAACGTATATATTTTAATCTTTTAAATTAAATATTAGAAAAAGCTGGAGTCAAAAACTGACATTTTCTAAGTAGAACTTTTTATTGTTTGTGAGTGTATAATAAACTTTATTCTTTTAAACCTTCTAAATTTCTTACAAAAAAAAACGCTAATGATTATATCATAGAGTCACATCCACTACAAAAAGCTACCCAATTTGTCATCATACTCGTATTGGATCTATCCAATTAACAAATTCCAAGACTATTTAAATAGGAAATGGAATTCGGATATCATAAATGCGTTTTTTTATCTTCTTTATATGGTATCTGTACCTACAGTCATAGAATAGTCCGCTCTATAGTTTGGAGTACTTAGTTTTAACTGAACTCATATGATACATAGCTAACTATAGCACAAACAATTTTGATACTTTACATTTTACTGACTACAGGGTAAAATAAAGTACTTAACGTATTCATAAATATCTTGGTATATTTGGTACACAGATTTGAATATATACCTACTAAAAGGAAGGATTTTTACTTATTATTTCTCTTTATTGTTTATTTTTATATAAATTTGAGTCTTATACGCAGAAAACTAGTATTGTTACAAATACGTTTTCGGACAAAGACTATCGTAAGGTACTAATATTGTGACTAACTTCGTCACTATTTCGTAATCACAACAATAGCTGGCGAGCGAATCCGCGTCCCACACAAAGCCACGACAGCGTCGATGGAAGCCATAAGTCTTTTACTTATTAACATAACCAGACTTAAATTAATTAGGGTCCAAAATGGCCTTGTTTTGATTTAAGTAGAAATAGAACCTAGCACATGTTGATTACGTAATCGCCCTTTCTTCGTATGGCGATCTTGAATGTTTTCTAAATAATTGTGTATGGCTTCATCTCACCAAAATACTGTTATGCTCCGAGTAAACACCACATGTAAAGAAGCAAAGAGAAAACATAAGCTTCAAAACATAGGATAAATAATTTTCAGAATTTTCTTGTAAGATGATTGAGGATTTTTAAATGTCGGCCCACTTAGATGATTATATGAGCTCACGTTTATATTTGAAATTCAATCGTTCTTCAGTGCTAAAGAGCAGTTAAGTATTAAGATCTATCTGTTGTAATGTTATTTAATACCAAGCTAAAGTAGGCATGGCTAAACATGAAGTAAGTATTACATCATATTATTATTGGAATTATAGAAACACACTAATTCCATATAAAATATCAAGTTCTTTTACTTGAGCTACACGCGGTGAAGTATGTTGGCTAAAATTTATCTGTCCATACGTGAAACAGTCCCCTTGCGTGTAGAAAGAGGGGCTACTCCTGCTTAACGAAGTTTCCGAAAGCTAGTGCCCTTACTACAAGTCTTATCAATTTTAATTATGTAGAGTTGAAACGGGCTTAGCTAATGTTCAGGTCTGTTTGTAGCACTTTTGAAGCCATCATTCATACCCAGTAATGTAATTATCTAGTTGTAACTTGCACTATTGAGTACATACATTAAACGCAGCCAAAAAGATACCGATTACATAATATCTCTCATAAAGTTTGTGGAGCAGGAGTAGTCCCCTTGGGCAGGGCTTTCAATGACACTTGATCGATATTACACCAAGTTGGTCAGATGACTCCTTATCTAAACGTTATCAGCACACACGTGCTAAGTTACTGTAATCTAACTTACCTTGTGCTGTATTACCTTAAGGTTCCATATTATATCTTAATTGTTAGTATTGTAAGTCTAGATTAGCGAGGGCGTGTAAACTATTAATCATATTTACCTACTTACAGATATGCATATTACTTACAAGCTTACAACATGTTACATTTTGCACAGTTTAGGCATATTTATGTAAGTTAATTATATTATGTATTTGTTAAGACAGCGGCAGCGCAGCGTTTAGTAACGTTGGATATTAGTTAATTAACGGAAGATTCTGGGATTGAAGCCTGGTTTGTGATATATAACAACTGCCCTCCCCCTATTAAGTATATTGAAATTAAAATAGTACCTAGTACCAGGGTTCTGATCATAACAAAAAACAAAATATTCGAAGTTCATTCCTCCTAAGTTCTTCACATGCATCGTTAATTCGTGCCCTAACTTAACGTCACATAATTACGTCTTGTTTATAAAATGTTATGGAATTCAAATATCAAAGGTTCTCCAGATTTCTCATCAACTTTAATAAAGATGTGAACATACTTGTATTAGGTTGTAAATTACATAAATTAGGTTTTATCAAAGCTAGATGAGTTTTAGAGGTCACGCACCGTCGCATGTAGGTGTCACATTACTCGCAATTCTGAGATAACATTTTACACTAAGTACTTTTAGGGTTCTCGAAAAGAGTCGACGCATCAAACTAACCCTTTTTGCAACACCCTGTATATTGTTTTGCGTCCGACGTACCCTTGGCATTGGGCAGCAACTGACCACTTATCTGACTAGCTAATCCCTTCGATAAACCCTAGATCATGCTGTAATGTTTGTCAAGGACACGATTAATGGAAGATAACCTTCTTCAGATATCGTTTCCACCTTGACTTTTCCACTTAGACTTTATTTTGTCATTTGATCCGTATGAAAATGAAGAATAAGTACCTATCTAATTACATAAAGGTCGTCAATAGGGCACATGGGTTCTTGGTAAAATGAACTTCAAAGAAAACATTTCAGTAGATTTCTAGAGGTTGTGATTTTTTTAATTCATCACACAATACAAAAGTATAGGTATACATACATAACAAAACGTATTTACACAATAAACATACTTAATATAGAAAGCAAGTCACTAGCAATGATTCAGCCAATTAATTCGTCTAGAAGAAGTAGGGAGCAGAGAGGTATCGTGCGCTGGGGTAGTATGGCGCTGGGGCGGCCACGAGCGGGGCTGCAGCGGGGGCGGCAACTAGCGGGGCGGCGGCGACGGGCGCGGGGGCGTAAACTGGTGTGGCCACGGCGTGGTTCACGGTGTGTGCGGAGAAGGAGCTGGCGTAGGGGGCGATGGCGTAGGCGGCCGGCGCTGGCGCCACCAGGGCCGCAGGGGCCGCGGCTAAGGGCAGCACACCGGCGCTTGAAGCGGCGACGGCGAAGGCGAAGACAATCTGAAATGGAACAATCTGGTCAGTATTTTGCCCAAATACATTTTTTTTCAACCTCTCGTGTCCCCCTGCTGGGCAAAAGTCTTTCCCTGAATTTTCTGAATATGAAATAAATAACATAAGAAAATTGAAAAATACTTATATTTTATTTTTTCACTACTTACAACGAATTTGGCGATCATTTTGCTTGGGGATGTGACTGCTCACAGGTCGCTAAGAGTGTGTGTGATGGACTGTATTGTCTTGGGACCATTGTCACGACTTTATAGCAACTGTCGATTTCGTTGAGCAATAACGGGCAGCACACGAGTGGCATCGAATGCGCAGGACATCGCTTGGCTAGGAGCCACGATTTTGACCCAGACCACGTATACGGTTGCTGCATGCTAAATTATACCGTGTGTCGTATAGTTTCACTGGCGATTATATAATCGCACGTCTGTCATCATGATACGACGGGTATCGGTTTTAGTTGATGAGATAGGTATGTGATTTATGTGTCAGATAAGTGGGAAATTCAGGAAGAAATTTCGTACTTTCAATGGAACATAAAGGCATCATAATTAAAATTTATAAATGTTGTTGTTACTTTCAATATCTTGAATATGATGTGATATTTTGTAAATAGGTCAATATAATAATATTAATTATGTTAAATAAATCTAGACATTTAAATAATACCTAATCTAGCTTTCATTAAAATAAAGTTAAGGCTCTGGTTACTCAAATTGGTACTATGATTTTTTGTATGAGTACAATGCACTGAAGTTGTCGGGTAAGTGGGCAACCCGACTGTCAAATGTTTTGAAGCTGCCCGAAGGCCTCTGACTAGGCTTAACGACTGCTACCGAAGCAGCAACCCGGACCCCGTCCGAAGCACGGAAGCGTCCAGAAAAAAACCACTTGAAATCGGTCACCCATCCAATCGCTGACCGTGCCAGTTGATGCTTAACCTCAGTGATCAGTTACCATCACTGAAACCAGCTCGACTACGGACGCTTTAGAATTTTAGTTGATTGCAAATCAATAAAGTTTTCGTTTCATCTACTTAGGTTAGTTCAATTTGTTCAGCAAGCAAATTAACATTCTTCACCGTTCGTAATTTTGGCCCGCTGGACAGAGATTGCATTCGGCTGCATTATTCACTGTTCGTAGCATTTTTTCGCAACCCAGAAAAAGTTTACTAATGTGATCCATTTCTCCTTGCGTGCGAGCGCGAATCCCTAATGACCGAGAGCTGAGTCCTATTGCAGTTGATAGTGACGCTTCTTGAATGATAATACAACTTGTATAAAAGCAAACGCTTTTTCTTCACCGTCACACATCACTTCTTTCTTTCTTTTAGGAAGGTCCTACCACAAACCAAGCAAAATGTTCTCTTTCAAATCTGTAAGTTACTTATTTTTATTGTTTTATTTAATTACGTAGTAGTTAATTCAAGACGTTTCCTGCTGTTATATTAAATTCTTCATTGTAATCGACGGGACTCTTAGACGCTTAACCCTCTTTCTTCTAATAAAAAGTCTGGTCATCCAGTAGTCCAATAAAGTGTACTTTCTTCCACAGATCGTCCTGATCGCTGGGGTGTTGGCGGCGGCGGAGAGCAGCGGCGTGGTGCCGGCCGTGGCGGCTCCGCTGGTGGCGCCGGCCCACGTGGGATACGCGCACGGGGTCCCACAGAACATTCCACCATACGCGTCTCAAGTCAGCGTGGTCAATAGAGCTGTCAGCCCGTACATCGCTGGCCCGGCGCCGTATGCCGCCCCTGTAGCAGCCCCGTTCGCCCCTGCGACATACGTGGCAGGGCCGGCTCCAGTGATTCCCGCCCCCTACGCTGCCGGGTACCCAGCTCCCTACGCCGCTGGTTTTGCCGCCCCCTACGCGTACAGCCCCTACGCTGCACCGTCACCGTTCCTTCGTACCGCGTTCGGCTACGCCCCGACTTTCGTGCGATAGATTTAAAAAAGACTCAGACTGACCTTTATGTTTTTGATGTTTAGTTAGTTTGTTATTTTTTTTATAATGAAATAAATATTGTTTTGAATAATTATTTATTTGTTTTAACTTTTTTTAACTTGCTTACCTAAATGAGACAGACCTGTAGGTTTCTAATTAGGTTTAATACTGGCCGTTTTGGATACAAACAAAAGCATGATTTAAGTGTTGCAGGAGCAAGCTAAGATTCTTATTCCTCAGTTCTTTACTAAAGATTCCTAACATTATAATTTAAATATGTATAGAGTATTTTTTCAAGACATGCACTTTAATTCAGATGTACCTATGTGGAGTTTTAGTCACAAATAAAATAAAATAAATCCTAACCCCCATATTAATCCAAAAGAGCCTCTATAATAGGCAAATGGCACTTACTAAAGTTGGGTTTAAAGTAGGTAGGTACCCAAACTTTAATAAGGATAAATGAAAGTAAACAATGTTCAGTTTAACTACACCTTGTCAAAAGCCATCGAATTTATCGAGTAAGTATATAAGTTTTAGTTAAGGACTGACTATGATGCATACATTGTTATTTGCAAAAAGGTTTGTTAACAAAGGATTTTAGGAAAGGGAGGTTATTTGGGAGAGATTCTACTAATTTAACGCAGGAATAATTATAAAAAATCAATTTCAAAACATTATAATTTATTTACAAAAATATAAAAAATACTAACGCAATCATTACACTATCGACTAGCTAAGATCCATACGTACACAAACACCCGTCACACACACTTCACTTTCACTTCCATGCCCCAGCCGGAGGGCCAGTTACGAAGGCTGGGGGAGGTCCAGCTACTCTGACCTGGTGAAGTGGGTGCTCGTGGTGATGGTGGAAGTGAGGCAGAGCCCTCGCGAATGCCAGGTGAGGAGCTGAAGTGAAGAGAGCCGGGGGAGGCGCCGGGCCTACCGCTGCAGGCGCGAACACTGGCGCTGGCGGTGGGAAGGCGGGGACTGGGGCGGGAAACACGGGGGCAGGGGCTGGGAACGCCGGCACTGGCGCAGGCAGAGGTGCAGCTACTGCTCGGACGATAGGAGAGAAGGGCGCAAACGGCAGCGCCCTTGGAAACACTGGAGCCGGCCCGGGTACGAATCTTGGCTGGTACGGCGCGAAGAGGGGCGCGGGGGCCACCACGGGGGCGGCTACTGGGGGCGCAGGGAACGCGGGAGCGACGGCCGGGAACGCGGGCGATATCGCGTGGATAGACCGCACGGTATTCGGGAAGTTGTAGAATGGAGCGTACCGCACTATGGGCCCAGCTCGGATGGCGGGCACGGCGAACCCACTAGCGTTGCAGCTAGCTATGAGGCCGATGGTGGTGATGATCTGTGGACAGTTATAATTTATTATTAGTGTTACGCATATATTTTTTTTTATTGTCATTGATGAGTACCTATATCCCTAGACAGGCAATAACTTATGTCTTGGTTCTTTATCCTCTTGTGGCACTTATTAGTTTGTATTAGATAACTTACAAGTTTGATGAACGCCATGGTGTGTGCTGGGGGACTGGATGAGTCAAGTGACAATGAGCGTATGGTAAGATTATTAAGTCATGGGTCGTTATATAGTTAAAACTGTTGCAAGCATCATGTCTATGTATGACCGCGTGGGTTTCACTTTCCTTAGTCGGGTGCCACAGAGGCGATCGCATTGCAATTAGGTGCCATTACGGTACCATTGATAGGACATCACGAAAACTGTTACCCTTCGTTGAGGTGTTATATCATAGTATCGAGGACATGCGCCGAATAACATGCTTAGCTTACGAGAGCGTATTTAAGGTTTTTGACAGTACATGCAGTTTTAAAATGAATTATTTTACGATGTGCGGTGACGTGTAACGCAGCCGATAAAAAGACACCCCTTCATCTTTAATTATTGGTTTTCAACCACTTTGTAAATATATTTTGTTATAAATATTCGAATACTTGTCATTATACCTAATTAATATGTATTTTACAAATAAAGTTTTAGTTTTTACAATTAATAACGTAGAAAGTAATATAAAAAAATACAACTATCGCAAGTTGTCTCTCAGTATTGCAAGTAGTCTACTTAAAGTACCTAAAATGATCGCGACATTCGCTCCCTCTGCGCAGTGATCCAATACATCGTCAGTGTAATAAATCCTTCTTTCCGGACATTATCATACGTATTCAGCCAAGATGGTTCACCTCATTACTAAGCAGAGTGCGCAAATTAACCGAATTTGGACCGAATAACAATGAACCAGTTCACAAATCCTACAAACATGAGAGTAACACACATTTTATATTCAGTCCGCGTCGTTCTACGTCAAAACACGCCTATTACAACGCTGACCCACTAATCTGACACAATATCCTAGGCGTAGCTCGAAGCTAGGGCAATGTGAAATTTATAGCCAAGTAAAACCTACTGGACATGACATGTCTTATATTACTACTTATTCCCCATTTTTTTGTTGTTATATTACTAGTTGTTGCTAGCGAGCTCCGGAATACGGAAAATGTTTTACCGTGAAGAACAGAAGCTCAGAATTTTTTAATATTTTCAAATAAAGAAGTCCCTTTTAAAAATTACACTTGTGAGCAAGGAAAAAATTCCAGTGACATAACAATAAATTACTCTGAAACGGAAAACGCCGTCTAGGTAAATGACACCGTTTGTAATATTGAAGATCATTTAACAGCGTATCAGTATTGTTACTAACTAAAAATGTGTTCAATTACATGTTTGAAAAATTTGGGGTCATTTGGTGTCATTTTGAGGGTGAATCTTTTTCATTTCTAACAAATATATTATTGTTACTATTTTATACTATTACACATTACCCTGTAATATTATAATGCCTGTAAAATAATCGTCACCACATCATATCATAAGCCAACGCACATCAATCTCTTTAGTAAATCAATGATAATTCAGCCAATTACAGCGCTATAACTCATTCAATTAAAGTCCTGTATTAATTTTTTATTAAATTGTGAAACCTTAACATGCATCACTCTCAGCCTTCCTCATCGAGCCTCTACTAGCTCATCTGGTCGTCAGTTGTCAATTTTGTTAAATGATATATTATAATTATAATGCATTGCTTGCTCAGGATGTTTGACAAGTGTGGTTTAAGCCATGGGGGTTATTTAGGCGGTCATTCTGAACAAATTATATACTACTTAGGACTATTTCGAATTTTATCTTTGGTTTGGTGAAATTGACTTTCAACCATTTCAATGTATGGTCTGTTCAACTGTAATCGCAGCCCTATCCTATGTATCATGTAATATACAAGGCGCCCACCGCCCACGGCCAGATTTTAAGGCAATTATTAAAATCAAATGAGAACAAAGGCATTAAACAGTGTTAGCGTAAACAGTTTCCACCAAAAATAGGCCGAAGTTGTCCTCTATTGTTTCCTTTGTAATTATATGGCTTTGCTACGTAACTGTGTTGTTGGGACGCTATTGCCAAGGCTCCCCCGCGGCCTTCCTTGAAAGTTCTCGAATTCACGGAAGATTAGCCGCAGCCATTGTAAAGATTACAGCCTGATTTGGGCCATGTTTTTGCATTTCAAGGTGAAGCTTTCCTGTTTGCTCGTGTAGTTCAGTCGAATGAAGACGATCTGGTTCACGCTTAATACGGCGGTGTTAATACGAGGCTTAGGTATTATAAAACAGTAAAAGAATTAATGTAAAACATTATGCATTTATTAATTCAGTACAAAAGGATTGTATTCAGTCTTTTATGATTTAACATGTTCGGATATTCACTTAAGTAGGTAAGGGGCAGCGTAGGGGGACGCTCCGTAGAAGGGGGCAGCGTAGCGGGCGTAGGCAGGGACGACGGGTCCGGGGGCCACCACCGGGGCTGGCCCTGCCGCTACCACCTTAGCAGCTGGAGCGTAGTAAGGTGATGGGGCCACGGCATAAGGCGCTGGGGCCACTGCGTAAGGTGCTGGGGCCGCAGCATAGGGGGCTGGGGCAACTGCGTACGGGGCTGGGGCAACTGCGTACGGGGCCGGAGCAACCGCAGCCGGGGCGACTGCATAAGGTGCTGGGGCGACTGCGTACGCGGCGGGGGCGGCGGGGACGAGGCTGTTGTAGTTCCTGGCTACATATTGCGAGCTGGTGGCGGTGACGAAGGGGGCGGGGGCGGGGAGCACGGGCGCCGGCGCGGCCACCAGGGCAGCCGGGGCTACGCTGGGCTTAGCCGCAGCCAGAGCGAAGGCGGCACAGAAGATTACCTGGAAGAATGAATTTGGGGTAAGTTTTTGAACTGTAATAATATTTTTTGAAGCTAAAAGAGAATAATTTTGTAATTGTTATAATTAGTTTTCACACTTACAATCTTGTACATATTGCTGGCTTGTGTTTGTCTGTTGGACAGAAGATGCGAGTGTGATGCATGCAAACAGTTGTCAATAGCTTTTATACAGTCAGTTTGAGGATTCACCTTGTGCGTTTCGACACTGACCATAAGTAGTTCGGTCTCGTTAGTCCTAGCACGCACGCAATGGGGGCAAGTTGCGACAATAAGCTGGCCGATACTTGGTATCGAGTTAGTTAGGGCAAGCTAAGGATTTAACATAATCTGGTCAGATTATCTGATGTCACCTTTGTAATGCGCGGTAATGGCGAGCTTATGAGCTTCGGTGGGTAAGTAGCTCGCGGGATTATGATGTTTAGTTTATACAGGGTATAATTAATATACCTAAATGAAATATGGGTTATTAATAGAGTTAAGTATGCATAGTTTTAGATTAGCTGTTCGAGCTTTCAGCAATTTTATCTGAAGCATCTAATAAAGTTTACAATGTATTGCAATTTGCAATGTATAATTGTAATGCCTGAAAAGGATGTGGTCTCTTAATTAGGTACTTTGTCAAAGTAAGAAATAATATCCATGTTTACTATCGTCGCATATATAGGTAATATGTAGGTATTTATGTAAGTTCAAATGAATTTATTTTCAAAGGATCGTCAAAATCGGTTCAGCCGTTTCGTAACTACGCTACCACAGATACATACGGAGACACGTGAAACTTATATGACCTCTTTACCGTCGGAGGTTAAAATATATTTTTTATTAAAGAAAACGTTATTTTATATACAAAATAGATAAAATAGAAAACTGCATTCAATTATGTTTAAAAAATAAGGTATACAGTGTGTTGTTTTTCGGTCCCAACAATCTTTAAGGGTGGATTCTACGAGTAGTTTCATCAAGAAAAAAACCCCATCAGATCAAATCTCAATATTCTAGAAATGGCGGCCATTTTAAAGTTGCTTTGAACTTTTTTTATGTAACTTTTAAGCAGTTGTGGATATTTTTATTTGATAGAGATTACTTTTTGCCGGTAAAAGGATTTTATTTCATGTCCGTAAGGCGTTTAAATCTCATGATATGATTTTCTATAAAGAAGAAGATAATCTAATTTAAGTTACTTAGACCCCCACATATGGGGGTTTTTTCCATGAAATTACTCATAGAATCCACCCTTAAAGTTTGTGGGGCCCGAAAAACAATACACTGTATAGGACGTAAATGTGCGAAACTTATCTTTGAGTAAAATTATCTAAATTTAAACTATTAATCTTAATAATTATTAAGATACTTCTACGTAGGTGGCATTACAGAATCTGCATGCGTGAATAGGGTTGGATGCCGCATCTGCCCAGAAGTGGTTGTTGAAGGTTTTTGGTTCACCGCCATAATAGCACTATATAGTAAAAAAAACCAGTACTGAGTATGTCTTGCGCACATTTCCGATATTGAAAAAAATAACATTCTAAACGATTAGCTACTTACGTATCTATGAATTTTAAAATTTTAGAATCCAATGGCTTTAAAAAATGCATAATAGTGAGATTTACAAAATATGTACTTAGGTATTTATTATATATTAGAATGACTTGAATTGGGATTTATAGTTAACTAGCTGTTCCCGCGCGCTTCGCTTCGCCTTAAAAAGTTTTCCCGTGGGAATTCCGGGATAAAAAGTAGCCTATGTTCTTTCCCAGGGTCTAGACCGTATGTATACTAAATTTCATTCAAATCCGTTCAGTAGTTTTGGCGTGAAAGAGTAACAGACAGACAGACAGACAGACAGACAGACACAGTTACTTTCGCATTTATAATATTAGTTAGGATTAATATCAAATGTTTACCGAATCTTTTTTACTGCGTTGCTATTGGTCCACGTAATGCACGTAATTTAGGTATTACTGCGTTGCTATTTTGGTCCTAACATATTTTTTTATCTATGGAGTTTAGGTATATAAGTCTACTCCATGTCCGCTACTAAATCCTAACTAATATTATAAATGCGAAAGAAACTGTGTCTGTCTGTCTGTTATTCTTTCAGGCCAAAACTACTGAACGGATTTGAATGAAATTTGGTACACATACGGTCTAGACCCTGGGAAAGAACATAGGCTACTTTTTATCCCGGAATTCCCACGGGAAAACTTTTAAAGGTGAAGCGAAGCTCGCGGGAACAGCTAGTACTACATACGTAATTATGTACCATAAACTATAAGAACTATGAAGTGTTCGTTTCAATAAAGTTGTATTGGTCAAATTGGCTTTGTTACCGTTGTAAAAGAATTAAGAAGTCTACCTGTACAGTTGTCAGTAGCTGACTGCCGATAGTGTGCTAAACGTAGAAGATACACTTGGGGACGCTAATAACATGCACATTGAAAACAATTGAAAAAAATCATTTTCAGTGTGTACCTATCCAAATACTTTTAATAATATATTTAGGTTTTGTAGGTAGTAATAAAAAAAAAAAACATTTTAAATGTTAAGACTATATATATACTATGCTTCAGGTTTCATCATATGACATATATATATCATATATCATAGGACATATATATATATATATATATATATATATATATATATATATATATATATATATATATATATATATAAAAATAGAGCAATGCCATTGCTATTATATATATATATATAAAAATAGAGCAATGCCATTGCTATATATATATATATATATATAATAGCAATGGCATTGCTCTATTTTTTTTATATGCCCAACTGAATAAAGCTTGTACAAAAAGCCGAAAATTCCTTTCTTCCTAGAGTGAATGAAAGTTATGGGTATATAGCGCCTTAACACAGTGAAACAAATCGATGATAGTTTTTGTATTGGCATAGGTAGGTATTTTTTTAAATAATTCAAAATAGTTTTCTACTGAAAAATATGAATACAAAAAATATTAAAATCATTACGATTTTATATCGTATAGGTACTCGGCCATCGCATGAAAACAAGTGTTAATTAAATTATTTAGTGCGATGACCAAGTCAATATATTTATATAAAACACTAAAGATTTTTAAGATTGACATGCGTGCGTGATTAAGACTTGGTATTACCTACATGGATCTCACAACTTTTTACCGTAGAATAACTGAGTTACGAGACTTGGTTTTTTTGACAAGTATTGTTTTTGATGGGATCTCATTTCTTTTTTTATTTTGTAGACAGTTCTACTTTTTTTTCTTTTCGGTACCTTCTAGGTACGTAGGTGCGTTAACTTAGTTTGGTAGGTACCTACCTATATAAATCGCAAACTTGTGGTAAAATTCAAGAATCTTTATTTTTGGCTACGTAATGTACCTACGTAATGAATAAACGTAACTTTGATACTTCGTACTGCATCATTTTCCCTAATTAAATTTCAACCTTAGTTTCCAATACACAAAGTTCATTGTATACATTAAGAAAATTTGACTATAAGTGGTAGCACTGGTAGCCTGATGTGCTTTGTCCGTAGTTAGGTAATCCATCTTTTGCGGATTTAATTTGCATGACGGGAATTTTTTGCTTGATTTGACAGGGGCACTACCGTACGCCTATATTTACTTGGTGGGGCACTGCCGTGCCTCCAGATATGTGATTATGAAATTATTTAAGCAGTTATGTACCTATCTAGAAAACTGGGCCAATATTTAAAAAAATTACTCGAGTTGGCGGGGCACGATAGTGTCCCCGCAAATATTTTAGTTTTTCCTTGTTTCATACACCAAACACTACTTATATTCCAAATTTGAAGCTTCTAGGTCTGCTAGAAGTGCCTTAGAATTTTTATGATCGGTGAGTCAGTCAGTGAGTGACAAAATTTAGAAACTTTGACCCGTTATAATTCTTAAACTACTGGTTCAAATTGAATGAAAATTGAAATATACCGTGTCTTTACAATGCCCGCATTGTTACTGAAAATTCAATCTTCTAGTTTTATCCACAACGAAGTTACAGGGGGTCGAAAATGGCCTGAATTGCTTCGAGAAAAGGATGGTACGGGCGTGCCGCTTTTTTGCTCGACTTGGTGCCCCACTGCCGTGCCCCAGATTAAAAGCATTTATTATTTAGGTTGGTTTGCCCTTTCATTTATTTATTTGGGAATGTGATAATAAACTATGTATAAAATTACAAACTAAAACAAAACTGTATAATTTATAAATAGGTGCGCCGTTTATTTACACTGATGTTTACTATATTTACAATTGCAGTATTAACAAGTGGCAGTTTTAAAACAATTATCATAACCTTTATGTCTACACTCTAGGAGGCTTTGTGGTAGGCAAATCGAAAGGTCTAACCGTAGTAGGTTCTGCATCTTTATTTGCCATTCTTCGCATCATCACTGGGGCTATTCTTGGGACGTTCCTTGATGAAGGCACTGGTCTTCTGTAAATGACTAATCTCGCTGGTCGGTGGACCACAGGCCTAATTATGATCCTGGCTTTAGTTGGGACAAATGTGTGGATATGTCTTATCGGCTGGCTTCTTATTGGTGGAGGAGCAATGTACTGCAAAGGAACTGGCACAACTTCCACCGAAGTCTTCAGTTTTATAGGTTTTGGCGGAGTCATCTCGAGAGGAATTTGTTGGATTGGTGGAGCATAGTACTGCTTGAAGTTTCCGTTCTGATTCGAAGGTAGTCCTTGTGAAAACGTTTCCAAGTTCAATGAAGCCGGGTTTGGCTGCGGCTGCTGTGGAGGTGCTCTCTGAGTCGTGGTCGTGGTGGGTTCAGGGTCTCTCGGCGTCTCTTCCTCCTCGGTAGGGACCACGTTGATAGGGAACGTGAAGCCGGGTGGTAGTCCAAAGGGATAAGGTGGAAGAAGAACTGTGGCTACCGGGGCAGCAGCGTGGGCGGTGGCTACTGCTATTGCCACATTTGGTTGTGCATTCAGGAACACAGGTTGTGTTGGAGCCGGAGGTGAGGGGGGGCGCGTGGCCGGCGGCTCAGGTACCACCGGGGGATGCTCGGCCACCGGCACTACCGGCGCCTCAAGCACCCCGGGAGCGGCAACTAGGCGGTTGAACGTCCTCTGGAAGTACTGGGAGCTTTGAGCGAGGACTGTGGGCGGCCCCACTTGGGCGGGGACTTGGCTGACAGGCAGCACTTGCGCTACTGGCAATCCTGATCCTCGGCAGACCACACATATTGTTGAAAATAGTAGCACCTGAAACATTCACATTAAAAGTTTAAAATTCGATCACTTTTCACTTAAATAAATCGAATCGTACACTGATATTTTTAACGTACCGATCTAATCATGGTATGTTTGGAAGTCCTCGCGGGACCACTTTGAATATTATTATGCCAGCCTTAGTATATGGGGTCCTTCTTTTATAAAGGTGTAACAAATTTTGCATTACAGTGGGGCAATGTTGCATGTGACGCAGAATACCTAATGGTTCCATGTGTAAGGACACGGACCTTGATGGCTACAAAAAGTGTATCGAAATTACGATGAACGCATATCAATAGATAAGAATGGTGATAGGGAAAGTACCTGCCATGCCTCAATATGGCCTTATGAATTAATTGAATAAAGAAAACCCCATAACATGCTGTAATAGTCACGCAATGGCATTTGTAACGTATTTTGAATGACTGCATTTAGCATTTTATTGATTACGATCGATTATAATTTTTAACTCGCCCCTTCCCCTTAGATAAGTAAAAGCCTTAGCTATGAATAAATACATTTATGCATGTTTGTGTGTAGCTTATAAAATAATACTGGACTAATATAGCATCTATTTCACTCACTACAAAACATTATCCGTAGTTCATTGTTCAAAGATAAAATCATAAAATGTAATAGAATTTTTAGTTAAGTAAAAGGAAAGACTGAAACCAGCGTTATGAATGTTGTGATCTTGTGATGTTGTAGTTACATTCATGCACTCACACGAAAAACGCAACATAGCGGAGTCTGCTTCTTTTGCCATACAAGTTCATATATTAAAAGAATCACCATTAGATAAGTAAATTTACGCATGTATTTCTATATATTTTTTTAGCGTTGAGCTAGCGACATAATGTAACCAACTCCGTTCTTTTTCAAATACGTGGGATCGACATCGATAATCGTGGATAATTATACATTGCGAGGAGCGTCATCATACATAATGAGTCTGAAGGCGTTCAAAGCTAAAAGGGTGTAATAAAATTTACACCCCCAACACATACCTACTTACGCAACCGTATGAAATTATATAGGGTTTTTTACTAAAATTTGTTTTAGCTTTAATAGGTATGCTTATTTAATAATTTATTGTTGTAAAGTGAATCACAATACGTATTTATATAAAACAATAGTTATAGTAAATACTTAGGTACTACTTATAACTAATCCGTGGCACCATAGTTAACGAATGTACGCAATCGATATAACTTTTTTGGCTACTGACTGTATCTGAATACTGCATGTAAGAAGGTGCTAAAAAGTTGTATCCCTCTAAAAATAAATTATTGCTTCCATGATCCTATGCATGGAGCTTTCACCTTGTTTTTGAGCAATTATCAGATAAGTTTAAGATATTAAAATTTGTAGGTATGAGGATTTTCGTTAATTATATTTATTTTACCTACTCGTAAATATTTCAAGCACCCTGAAAATATTACAAATGGACACATAACTTTCTATTCTTCGGTTTTGATAGAAAATGTAAAAAAAACATCTTCCGAAAATAGGTACCTACATCAGACAAGATAGTCACGACCACTTTATTAGCCAGTGTCTTTTATAGATAAGACTTAACAATGCCTCCTTTCAAAACTATATAATGCATTTATCACGCCGTCGGTGTTGCTGGTAGACATATTACAGGCGCTTACTGAATTCAAACTGATTGTATGATTTATGAATATCATGGTGCTCTCTACGATATAATCCTTGGTAGGATATACAGAGATACCTATATGAGATACATCAGTAAAAACTTCAATTTCATTACTAGTATTCGAAGGAATAGATGGCCCTGCCAAGTATATAGGTACCTACCATATCTCTACATAGTAACAGGTATACTTAATAAAAAAAACGACAATTTTCAAATTACATTGATCCTTATTTGGTTTAAAAGATTCTATTACATCGCTAAGGCTAAGGTGTTAATAATAAAAATAAAAGGTCAGTCATTCACGCTAGAAGAGCTTTTCCTTTAATTTATTTATAGGAACTTACGTATTACTTCAAGCTTCACCTTAAATGTTTTTTCCCCGTAAATGACTATCTTCCATCCCTCTTTCTAGGCTTCTATCCCCTCCCTTCCTTTTCTTTACACTTCCCTGCTTTTATCTCAGATTCTCAATTTTTTCGTCTCTCTTCTTCCCCACCTTTCCCTTCTAACCCGTTTAATTTAGATAAAATCATTCTTCGTAAACAATCTTTAGGTTTCTAATCAGTTACCTAGTTCGAAATGAGATATTGAATATACCTAATATGTTATACTGAATAAAAACAAATATTCTGATATAAACCATTTTAATAAACAACAAATCACAGCATTTTTTCCATTAAAAGTTAGAACCAGTCAGTTTACAAAGTGACGTAGGAGGCAGCGGGAGCGGCGACGTATGGCGCAGCAGGAGCGTAGTACGACGCAGGTGCAGCAACATAGGCAGCAGACGGGGCGACGTATGCAGCAGACGGGGCGACGTATGCAGCAGAAGGGGCGACGTACGCAGCAGGCGCCGCCACGTACGCGGCCAGCGTGTTGAAGTTGCGGTGGTAGTATTGGGAGCTACTCGCCGTGACCACGGGGGCGGGGGCTGCGACTACCGGCGCAGCGACCACCGCGGGCTTCGCTACGGCGAGGGCCACCAGGGCGAACAGGGCGACGATCTGGAAAGGTGAGGTTTGGTTAGATTTAAAAGATATAAAGTCATAAATGGATGGCCTATTGAGGAAGGCCGAGGACAGAGTTGGTACTCCTTGGTCTAACTAAAACTTTAAGCTACTCAAATTAATTTATGTTAAGCTCTTTTGCACTCTTTATAATATACATTTTCAGCCACCGCCTGCGGGTTGACTGGTAGAAAATGCTTTTAGCATTAAGTCCACCCTTTATACACTTATGTTCATATTGTGGAAAGAATTAAATAATTTTCAATGGCTAAGGTAAGCATCTGTACTTACAATCTTCATCATTTTGAGAGGATTGGTGGTTTGTTTTCTGATTGGAACAGAAGACTGATGCTGTCCACCGAATTCTTGGTCAATTTATACATCGCGCGAACCAGTGATGCAACGGTTTCATTCGAACTGGCATTGGAGAAGACGTGATTAGGGAACCAATTCTAACTGTGATGCACTTCGCTTCACAATCTTCATAGTTCATTGGCAAAATTAGTGTTAAAAGTTTGATGTTTTACTAATAGTACTGTAAGTATTAAAACTTGTGTACCTATAGACAACAGAATGCTTTGGTTTTATTATTTAGTTACATGGAATAAATTAATACGAGATTTAGATAGAAAGAAAGTACGTATACATTTTTCGAAGAAAATATTGTAGTAATTTCAAGAATTCCCACAAAGGTAAGTAAAGTTGGATATGAGTAAATTTTCCTTGAAATTTATGAAACCTTTCTCATATAAAACGGAAGCATTCGTCAAGTATTCTGAATACTATTGTACTTCTTTAAAAAAAAACTGAAAGAAATTTTAAATCCTAACTAATATTATAAATGTGAAAGTAACTGTGTCTGTCTGTCTATCTGTTACTCTTTCACGCCAAAACTACTCAACGGATTTGAATGTGGTATGCATATGGTCTAGACTCTAGACCATATGCATACCACATTCAAATCCGTAGATTCTAGACCATATCCGTCCACATTCAAAAGTAGCCTATGTTCGTTCTCAGGGTCTAGACTCTAGACCCTGAGAAAGAACATAGGCTACTTTTATCCCGGAATTCCCACGGGAAAACTTTTTAAGGCGAAGCGAAGCTCGCGGGAACAGCTAGTTTAAAATAAATATAGGGTGATGCCGTAAATAACTATAAAATCCCATAGAGTGGGTGAAATGGACTTTTAAAAAACAAAACAACTCAGTTCATGTCGGATCAACGAAAAATTATCAGATGGCAAATTTTCAAATCTATCAATGAGTCTCTATGGCCCAGTTTCTTACTTGATTAAATCTAAGTCAACTAGCATTCAGCCAAATCACAGTATTGTACAGTACTGCAGAGTATACATTGAATTAGCCAGAAGTGGTGGACAAAATTAAACACTTGGACTGGCCAATAACAACGGTTGATACTATGGGGTTTAAATCTATATATTATATCTATAGATGAACTTACACAATAACCCCTGTTTCTTGGCCATCAGCTGCAACTGTCGTTCACGTAACCATGCCGGGGACGGATCTGTGCCGGACACGTCTGCACCCCGCGTGGCCAGATGATACAACACACACAAACAAAAGATGAAGAAAAAGTTATTTTTTGCCTTGAAAAAAAATAATTTTATTTATTGATGTGAAATGAGGTTTTTTTTACGAATATAAAATAAAGTACCATTCCACTGCTCCAGCCGTAAATCGTAACAAAATGTCTAAAAACGGATTCTCTCAACTAAATAGAGAATTTATCTACTATAGTTTCAAAATTATTGAATCAAATAAATGCAAAGAGATCAATTAAAACATTTTTTCAGGCGCCAGTACTTTATCCAGACACTGTGAAACATGCACGAAGATAAAGCTAGCATACACTGAACGGGCTCTATACAGTCTGAGGAAATGCGTCATGTCATGTAACATGTTATTATTAATTAATTTCTCGCTTGGCATTTCTTTGACCATCACACTACGGGACAGACTGTATGTGGGAACAAGTATTACTTTACACACGTAATACTCTTTCCCCCGTTTTTATAACATACAAAGAGTTGGATAAATAATTCATAGTCAGTCAGTTAAAATTCGTATGACACGTTTTAACGCTTTGCAGTTTCTCCAAACTTTGGGGTTTATTTCGTATGTTTATTTGAACGATGAATAAAAAAACAAAACATATAAACGTCACACCTTCCAATTAATTACCTATGGTCATTTGTTCAAATCAATAGCCATTTTGAACAATATTCGTATTGAATTACCGAAAACCGTGTTCGCCATTGAAATTATTGTAATAAATCGATTGAAGAGAGCTTCTAAAATTGGATGTATTATACAGAGTGTTGTGGGCCGGCACGTTTCCACGTGGCTGCCCCATTGTATCCATCACACACGAGGAACATTTATAAACAAACTCACTTACACTTACATTTAGATTTACATCAAAACCTGATCAAAACGAATTCGATTCTGATGACAAAATGATAGAGATTTCAGTAAATAAACGGAGCATTTACTTACAATTTATAGGTAGAAACATTGCTCTTTTCATAATTATTAAACAGTTCAAAAATAAAAACAAAAATGTACTTACGTAAAAAAGCCCACCGCATGTTTTTATACATAATTTCTGGTCACCTGAAGCCCCCTCAGCTTCGCAAAGCAAAAATGAATAGCCAGAAAGGCGTTAGGGGGTGGACGTGGACGAGTTAAGATATTGAGAATATTTTCGGGGTACCTGCGCGGTGCGCTAGTAAATCATTGTTTTTACTAATTACTCAAAGTAGCATAAATTTATTTGTTGTTGTAAAGTTCAAAGACATCTGTTCGCTCCAAAGTGTTAAGCTATGCAGGGTGTTGAAAAAGTGGTATACTAAGCCCAAAGGGAACCACTTTGAAAGCTAAAGCTGGTTAGTTAGTTCATTTACATACAAAGTTGCGCCATATTTTTGTATGTGCTGCATGTATGAAACACTGGCTCAACTATTATTGCATTGCAGGTAAGTTTAACTTAGTTTAGTTGTTTTTACTGAACAACCCGTTTTATTCTATGCCGAATAACTCCTGCGCTATATCGACTTCAAATAAGTATAAGGATAGTGTGTGTAGCCGATCTTGCCCGCTGGGAAACGGCTGGGAATAGCGAGAAGTGGTTTTGTTATTTAAAGTGTTTACTTATTTTAACCACTGAATAAATTAAATATTTATCTGGTAAGCTTTTCGGTAAAGAAGGATATTTTTCTTGAATTTGTTTTCCTTTTCTGGACAGCCGGCGGTCCCGCAAATTCTCCCGCATTAACAATCGCTTTGAGATCAAGTGGAAATGGCACAAACCACAGGTTAATTAATACACGATTGAGACCATCACGTGACTGAAAACGCGATCACGTTTCCATCTTACTTTTCCACGACGTCAGCCAATAACAAATATTTTCACGAAAATTGCAAATCAACCCTTAAACGCTTCGGTTTAGAGTCCACTTCGATTATAATCTGGAACAATTTTCTTTACACGAAATTTATATGTCAGGAGACTTCGATTTGTAAAAGGTGACGCCTAGAAATCTGTATTACCATAATACAATTATTATGAGGCATGAAAGCCCTTTGAACAGAGGCTTCTATTATGAGGTATTTTACTCAATAGTAGTATTATAACAGCATATTACAATTTGAACAAAGGTAGAAACGTGCCTGTACCCTTTTATTTATTAACACACAACCTCGCTATTATGTTAATTGTTTAAATAATACCAGTCACCCCGCTCTGTATGAATTAACACACCTTCCTACTGACTTTGACTACAATAAAGGACGATATCAGGGTAAAAACGACAATGTTAGAAATAATTTTTTGATAAATCTATTTAACGCTAGAAAATTTATCATCATCAATATACAACATACATAAATACATATTATTTAGGATAGTTAAATAAGCATAATTACAAACACCTAGAGAAATAGACCACGTTACAAATTTAATGTAAAATTACTGGCCATAAAGTCCGTCGATAAAAAAGAAAAAAACAACCAAATTGGTATGACAGCAAAGAGGTTTAATACGCGTTAATCAAAGAGTTCGGGAAGCAAATAGTTTGACACATTGAAAACTTTTTTCTCATTTGAAGTAGTATCCATACGGGTAGCGGTAGGCTCCGTAGGCGTAAGGAGAGTAGGCGTAGGAGGAGTAGGCCAGCGGTGCGGAGTAGGCTGCCAGAGGTGCGGTGTATGCGGGGTACAGTAGAGGGTTGGGCTCCGGGGCTGGCGCGGCCGAGGCTACAGCCAGCAGAGTCGCCAGGAGAAACTGAAAAAAAGTGATTAATCAAAATATTTGGAATCATATTTCAGTACAAAGCGGATTTTCATATTGCACCCACTTTGAACTGGTGTTTCATACATGAGAGAGCATAAAAATGTGACTGGATGAATTTTATTGTCTGTGAGTACCACTTAAGTTTAGGTTGGTTTACTCGAGTAAGAAAGTTGGTCTAACAACTTAACTTTTTGCTAATTAGCAGTTGATAGCATGTGTATATGTAGATATATAGATGTCAACACTCCTCAAGTTCAGTCGGGGTTAAAATGATGAATAACTAGGCTGAAAGCAGTTTTAACTGTAAGGCTAATTTAATCTTTTCAGCATGGATACAAATAATACGAGTGTTATTATGGACATTATGGCTGAAACTTAATGGCCCAAAGAAGGTTGGAAAAAAGCTCCTGCCAGACTTTCCGAGCAAAAAGGTTGCATGCGTTTTATGAAATGGTGGCTTATGATAGGTAGCTGCACATATAGTTTTTATAAAAGTAGTCAATAAAGTAATAAAAAATTGATGTTCGGTTTTGGAGCCTATACAATGCAAACAAAACCCTTATTGCCTCTTTACACTATTAGTCTAGATGTTAATAAATAGTCATTTGAACTTACCAGCTTGAACATTCTGCTGATGGGTGTTTACTACCGTAATCAGGGCACGATGGTGAATGATGTCCTGTGTAGGAAGCTTCGTCCTTATATACTGCACGTAATAATATACAATCTGAGTATATATCAGTTATTATGTTGATATGAGGTAACTAGACCAGAGATGGTTAAACTGCGGGTGGCATCTGTTTAATATAGCGCTTAAAAAAGCTGAATATATAAAAAAAAACGTGGTTTTAGAGCCTGTTTAAAACTGAAAGTTTAGAAAATATCCATACGTACCTACATACACACAATATTAAACATTTACGCGGAAATTGTATACGGTAGTTGCCGTTTTAGGGACCAGACATTATGTTTTAATTTTAATCTGAGTTAAATTAAAGTAACCATCACATTTTAATCGGATAAATTCAGGTGGAAAGTATTGTACACAGGTCACAGGAATCATCTTAGCTGAAATGAAGTGCAAGTCAAGGTGCAATGAAAATTATATTTTCAATCAAACAAAACGAACCAGGACATTGAGCACCTATACCTATAACTAAATACAACCTACTTTATAGTATTCAATGCACATAGGTATATTTATCTAAGGTCTAGCAATATAAAGGTATGTTCACATAATTTATATTAATTTAATAATACAATGCAAATGTAAACCCCTTGGATTCTATAAGTTTGGACTCGTTAATTGTTAATCTTTGCTTTGTTCACCCATCACGTCCCCACAGCTGAGGCACGGGTTTTCCAAAATTAACGAAGGGTTTTTGGCCTAGTCCACCACGCTGGCCTAGTTCGGGTTGGTGGATCCCAACACAAACAAGCTTGTGCTGTGGTGTTGTCGGTAAGTGGGCAACCAGACTGTCAGATGTTTTCAAGCTGCCCGAAGGCCACTGAAAAATCTAAAAATTAATAGTTTATACTTAATACATAGAATCAAATAGAATGTTAAAAATACATAATGCAAAAAAATATGCATAACTCTTAACTTATTGACTTGTTATTATTGATTTACTATAGGTACGGTATACTATTTATTATGTATGTAGCTCCCATTATTATGTCATGTAGATGTCGTACATACCTTTTAATTAGATCACGATTATCAGATCCTGTTTTGTAAGTAGGAAATATAGGCTAAGAATATTTATATTATGGAGATTTAATTGAAAATAGGTTAGTAGTTCCTACCTACACGCTATTGGCATTTATTAGTTATTCATACTACTGGTTTGCTCTTGTCAGGTACTGCATACAATGTTGCATCGAAAACTTATGAATGCATTGTATTACTTCTATTATATAGGGTGTCCTATGGCAAGCTAAGCAAGCAAGCCAGGAATAAACGATTGAAAGATTGAACTTATTATTTCGCAATGCGTGATAAAGCTAATAAGGTCCGCAAGAAAGCCTGCACCGATATATTTTAGTTTAAGATTGACGTGTTTTGAACTAATTCCGAAACGGCAAACAGTCTGTAACTTTCACTGCGTCAGTACAAACGTGCTCAGAAATGTGGGATTGCGAGTCGGTAGAATTTGCTATCACGGCCATTATTAATACTATAAGTTTCAATTAATTCTAAATCTTTTATTCACCAAATAGTTTTTTCGCCATAGGTCCCCTTGTGTGCATTTACTGTTTTGCCACGCTGCATATTCACTGAGTTGCACAAAGTAACTTAAAGCTTATGTTTGCTTTAAATCTATTGCTGGCTTGCTTTGACACTTTGATCTTCTTATGCTGTTAGGTAACTTCGATCCTCATCATGTACCTACTTACATTCATGATATTAAAATAATATATTTACTTCATATAAGTATTTCTATTATTTTTACAAATGCTTCTTAAATAAATATGAGCACATATTTTTTACCTCTTAATTTCTAGCTTGTACTAAGTACAGTTACTCATAGAGATAAAAATACGATTTTAAGTATTTGTTTCAGTAAAAGTATGTTTTTCTACATCAAAAGCAAAGAAAGAAACATTATGTTATGTATTATGATGTTAAAATAATGTTATGAATAGAATGTATTTCAAATATTTAATAAGCTCTTAGAAAAATATACATTTATTGGAAAAATGCCGTATCTTAGCAACTCGTGTTGGTAAACATGTTCAGGCATATTTGTTTACGTACTAATGTATGCTTAAAGATTTTTGAAATTATTTGTAAAGGTATTTTGGGACATCTATCAAATTGGCCTTTTATGTAGGTTTGTATGCCATTTTCCCTGAATTAAGTGCTATGTTTATTGTTGGTTTCACCATCAACACATATCAACACGTATCAATAATCATTGATACGACGATTTACAAAAAATATTGATTACAACTTTCTATAGGTACACACTAATATTGGCACACATTTTAACATGGTTTCTCCTGTACCTACTTCCTGTGGGTTGAATAGTAGAAAATGCTTTTAGCATTATGTCCACCTTTATACTTTTATTTACATATTTGTGCAATAAAGGATAAAAAATATATAATAATAAATGGTAACTTTCAGCGCATCTGCGTCAACAATCTAACAAGCTCCTAATAAACTTACCATTCCCGCGACGCGGACAGTTCAACCGCGGTATGAAGCATCAGTATGCAGCGCGGGTACCACAAGGTTGTTTCTTCACCACAAGGTTCAGATACACGTATAAATTGCACTGAAACCGTACAACAAGCATCATTGGATCGACATCAGTCAAACCAAACACCTATCAAAATGTTCAAGCTGGTAAGTTTCAAAAGTGGCTGTTCATATAGCAACAAATAAAAAAGTCCCGAAGAATGAAGCCATTAATGTTTATAATAAACTTACTTAATTTTTTTTTTGTTTTGTCAACAGTTCATCTTCGCGTGCTTCCTGGCCGTGTGCGCCGCCAGCCCCAGCCCCAAGGCCGACCCCAAGGCCGACCCCAAGGCTGACCCAGCCCTCATCGCGCCTGTAGCATACACGGCCGCCTACACCGCGCCCGTCGCCTACTCCGCCGCCTACACCGCCCCCGTCGCCTACTCCGCTGCCTACACCGCGCCCCTCGCCTACTCCCCGTACTACGCGTCTCCCTACGCCGCCTACTACCTGCGATGATTTATCTGACTAATACCAAAGATTGTGATACTGACATGAATGCTCAATAAGGATTAGCAATAAAACAATACTGCAATAGAAAACAATATCTCGATTCATTTCCCTTCATTTACCCCATTGACTTACTTTATGTTATCTTATGAAAACCAAAATAAGATCACCGTTAATAAAGCTCTTACAACTGTTGCAATTTATTTAGAATCTAGACCATGGCTTTATTTGAACACGATCATTAAGAGAAGATAAAGTGTCTTTACAGAGTTACAGTTTACAGATATACTAAGCCGATAGGGGGTGACACAGGGGGTCATTTATACCCTTTTTGCAACACCCAGTAATGTCCGGTGCGATGGATGCATCCAAAATGTTCAAGCCAATTTAAACTTGATTTATACCACCGTTTTAGTTATTTAAAGCATACAGTTACAATAATTTATTTACTTCTACGGTTTATACAGTGACTACCTGGCTCTTCATTTCAAATTAGTATCATCTCGGTTGATTTCGATTGGCATTTTATTGTAATTGAGAATACAGGACGAAAAATAAGTAATTTCGGTTAATGAACTTTATTTTGATGATAGTACACAATTTACATAACGAAAATATAATTCAGAAATAATTACTTGATTAGACTGAGCTAAAAATATTTGGGTTACTTATATTCGAATCGAATTTTATAGAAACAGTTTATTATGCCTGCTCTACTTTTATTAATTTTATAATGTGATCTAAGTTCAAATAAAAATGATTGATGTGATCTATGAGTTGTGGTTGTATGTACCTAAGCCTGTGTCGATATCTAAGGGGTAAAAAAATCCAACCGTGAATGTATAAATAATTTTATTTTCACTTTTGAGCCCCACTAACTTATTATTTACGTAATTTACTTACGTAAAATGAAAGTCTCATTGTGAAAACTTATGTTATGTACTTAGCGTATTGGAAAAGCTCTTTGTCACAGCAGTCTCTGGTGGGTTCCTCTTCCTTCTTCCTCTTGACCTTACGTCACCAGTGTCATGCACTCATCACCATCATGTCACAGACAAAACTGGTTGACGATGATGACCTGTTGTCTTCAAATTTAAAAAATATGGCCGTCGCTGGAGAGATAACCGTATTCTCTTCAATACAGAAAGAATGCGGAGTCTTTGACAAGTATTCTATCGAAAGTAGACAACAAAAGTCTTGGTATGCACAATTTTCAGAACTTTGGTAGTAAGTAATACGTTTAATATGTACGGTCGCCTGCGCCTAAAAGTATACAGGCGGAGTTTTTAAAATAGCGATCTCAAGTTCACATGCTGCTCAAGCACATCCACATAAACACCACTGCTACACACATCACACACAACACGTCCCCGGATTTATAACAGATGTAGCTGGTCCCTTCATCATCAGGGATCGCTATTTTAAAAACTCCGCCTGTATACTTTTAGGCGCAGGCCACCGTACATTTTAACATGCCCTATTTGAAGATCCAGTATTTTATAAAATGAGTTATGATATTTATAACCTTATAGGTTATTACTAGGCTATTCCATATGTACCCCTACCTATGGAATATAATTGTAAAGTACTTATAGCTTGGTAGGTACAGAAATACAATGATGTAATTTTCATCATTCATGCTCTGAAAGTAGATATGAATTCCCTGAAAACGTAGTTATTTTTGTTCCAAGAGAGATTTTTTGGGACAACTGTGAACTGTATTTAAAAAATATTATGCGACCTACAGTTGTATAAAAACGTGAGGTTCAAACTTAAAACTTCACATACCTTCGGGGAAATCAAAAGGATCACTTTGTCCCTAAAAATTGTGTACCTACTATTTAATTACTATTTGACCGATGGCATTTAATGGGCTCTTTTCTTTTAATCTAATTGTTATTCATAGTAAGTCCAAAGACTCGCACCTCGCATGCATAGTATCCTCATGTTGCGAGATGTTGACCTCTAAACCATAGTATAAAGTGACGAAGGAGCTGCAGTGCGGCATCATTCAGCTCAACAGTAGCTCGAACACGATACCTAAAACAAACAAAATGTTCAAGCTTGTAAGTTAATTTGACATTTAACAATACAAATTAAACCGTTTGAGCCGTAACTCGAAATGGAAAGAAAAAGTGGAAAGTCCAATGGGAAGTCTTCCCAAAATTAAATGAGTTTTTGTCATCTTAGGGAGATAGATCGGCCTGCGCAGGCATACTGGAAAGTATGTGGGAATAAACCTGTACAGTTTTTTGGACCAGTGTAGGCGATCGGAGCAAAATCGAAAACCAATCCATTGCATGAGCGGAGTTTTTATGAAATCTCATTGGTCAATTTCTCCGCTCCGCTCTGACGGATAGGCAGCCTAATCAATTAGGGCAAAATATAAATGGTAAATGGCTACATATATTTTTTGTCAACAGTTCATCTTCGCGTGCTTCCTGGCCGTGTGCGCCGCCAGCCCCAGCCCCAAGGCCGACCCCAAGGCCGACCCCAAGGCTGACCCAGCCCTCATCGCGCCTGTAGCATACACGGCCGCCTACACCGCGCCCGTCGCCTACTCCGCCGCCTACACGGCCCCCGTCGCCTACTCCGCTGCCTACACCGCGCCCCTCGCCTACTCCCCGTACTACGCGTCTCCCTACGCAGCGTACTACCTGCGATGAAACGTATAATGACGAATGACATATCACCACCGAATAGTAGCAAAATATTTTAATATACGAGCAATTCAAAAACTACTTTGTTGTTTTCTCTACAGTCATAAAATTTGGACTACCTCATTCTAATTTATAAACGAACTTAACTAGGCCGATCAGACTGAAAAGCTAATTAGAAATATTAGAATGCAATTTCCTTGATGGTAGTTCACGAAAAATTAGATAACTAAGTCATAACGAAAATTGGACTGCTTGCAATAAGTGGCTGCTGGCTTCACACATTTATAATTTCTTTACAAAGCATCAACATTTATAATTTAGCTGGTTAATAAGTCAATCAAAAAACATATTAAAAACTTTTTTTAGCAAAACAGTCAGTTCATTGCGAAATGTAAATCATAATCATTGATGGCGTCTTTCAACGTTGCGCACGAACAGAAAATGCATCACTTGAAGTCACTTCTCCACCCCACAGGCGAAATGTTACTGTGTTTTTTAACATAACTGCTAGGCCACGCCCATATTCGGTCAGCAAACAATTTTATCCTGTTTGCAAACACGAAAATCGCTGCGCACGAATGTCGCTGCGGACCCGGCCAGAATAAGCTTCCTTTATTCGCCACTTTGCGTTTTACTATAAATAAAATGGTTTATCTTAGTTTTCTATCCAAGTGCGATAATGAAAAAAGGAGCATAGATGTTATACCTACTTAATCTTCAATATTGATATATTACTTAGAGTTACTTTAATACTTACTTTTTTCCTGATTTAAGAGTCTGATGCTTTGTGTGGCCTTTGATACTTACCAATTTTAATAATTTACAATGAATTTAAGGTATTTCTTCTTCGTATCTCATTAACGGAACTACTGATCACTATGTTGTCCGTCTGAAGTACACGGTCGTGACCCTGTATCTCGGATATCAAGTTGAAATATTTTTTTTTACTTTAAATATTTAAGTCAACAGGCTGTTATACAGGCTGGACTAGGCCTAAACCCTTCCTTCATTGGAAGGAGACCCGTGCCCCAGCAGTGGGGACGCAATGGGTCGTGATGATGATGATGATACAGGCTGTTATAATTTTTTTTATAGTAAGCTGAAAGGGGGTGATTCTGGAGGTCATTATTAACAACATATTTACAATATTCAATGCGTGAAGAAAAATACTGTTTAGTTTTATTTTAAGTACTTGGTTAAGTGACTGTTATTTTTTAGGTGTTTTCAAAAGTCTTAGATCAAAACTTGTTAAGAATGACTATAACAGAGTCAGCTTACCTTTTTGCTACCCCACATAAACCTTTGTGTAATCTTGAGGCTGTAAAAATCTTCTATGCTAATGTGATAAAATTAAATATCTAATGTAATAAATCAATTAAATCAAAAATAGTATTGTAGAATCTAGGAAGTAGGTTCTAAAAATTTGATAGAGATTAGATTAAGCATGATTAACTAATACCTAGCAATTTTGGGAATAACTTTTTTGTATTTTAATAGAAGCTTTTTATTTTTTTTCAATTGGTGGTGCTACTTATTCATAGCTCTGCAAAACTATATTTATAATAGCGAAAGGTCACGTATATACTGACTCATCACGAAATCTCCGAAACTACAAGTGCTAAGAGTTTGAAATTTTGTATGGGGTTCCTTTTAAGAAATAATTGTAATTTTGCGAAATTTAACCTCTAACGGAGTAAAAAGGGGTGTCAACGTTTGTATGAAACTTCTATAGTTTTAATGGCAGGGTTTTGAAATTTGTAGGGACGAAGCTTAGGTACCGTAGAGGAGCAATAAAAAAGGTTTTCCCGAAATTCCCACGGGAAACGGAATTACTTAGAAAATCCTTTTTTTATGAAAAATCTAAACCGCTTAAGTTCTAAGACGCTTGAAATTTGGCATGCAGGTACCTTAGTAAAATTAAAGTTTAGTTACAACAGTATACAGGGTGTTGCACAATTGGTATACTAATGATAGATATGATAGATATAACATGCTGCAAATGTAGGTTTCGGCTTAGTATACCCTTTTTGCAACACCCTGTATTGCAAAAATCCCACGGGATCGGGAAAAAATGTTTGTGTGAAATTTATAACGATAAATTTCTGTGGAAGTTTGTAAGTTGATTTGTTATACCACTTTCAAAGTCAATGTTTACGGTTTTTGATAAAAACTTAAAGCTTAGAATCATCAAAACATACAAGCTTATATTTTTCGCAGAATTCCCACGGGAAAATCTTTCATTGCGAAGCGAAGCTCGCGGGAAATTCTAGTTACTTATATAATAATGTCAGACCATCTGAAGCTAATGCTTTTTCATTGACTATTTCTCTGATAATTGTAAGGTTGTACTACGGTTTTAAAAACAAAGACATGAACTTGTTCTAATTACATAATTTATTGGTCAACAGCCTCATATTTGAATGGTCGCTTTGGATCATTTTGTTTCATGGTAAATTGGTTCATCGCAGGTAGTAGGCGGAGTAGGGAGACGCGTAGTACGGGGAGTAGGCGAGGGGCGCGGTGTAGGCAGCGGAGTAGGCGACGGGGGCGGTGTAGGCGGCGGAGTAGGCGACGGGCGCGGTGTAGGCGGCCGTGTATGCTACAGGCGCGATGAGGGCTGGGTCAGCCTTGGGGTCAGCCTTGGGGTCGGCCTTGGGGCTGGGGCTGGCGGCGCACACGGCCACGAAGCAAGCGAAGACAAACTGTAAACAACAACAAAAACATATTTCATTTTCAATCATTTATTATTAAATAAATATTTGGTAATCATGAAAAGGGTAAAGTCAAATTATGTATACAATTCTTTATTAAGTTTCCCATAACAAGGATGATTTATGCTATAAGATCCATTCGATTTATTTATGATAAATATAAACTGTTTTACTGTGCACTTTTTGAAAAAGTACCACCTTAATTTTTTTTAATCCAACTTACCAGTTTGAACATTTTGTTGGTTTAGGTTTGGTCTTTGAGCTGCAATAGCTGAATGATACCACAAAGCTGGACCTCCGATACTTTATAATCGCAATCGGAGGTCGATCACTAGCATCTTTGAGTCAGTGGGACGTGCAATGTAAACTAATTAGATCAGCGTGGGCAGTGCGATCAATAAGTCATTGGAAAGAAAGGGAAATGAGGAAACCTAAAACGACTGCTGATACATCAATCAATCAAAAGTATAGAAGAAGAAAATTAACAAATTTTATCATGATTATTCAAGAAAATTAATTGTTGGTCCTAAAAACAACTAGTCATTCTATAAAGTTTTAGCTCTACTTGCTTGTAACTTTTGTATCAAATACGGGTTTTTGGAATTATTTTCGATAGTTTCCATTGAATTCACATCCGAGTTGAAACCCATGTCACCATCAATTCCTTTATTTAACAGCCTGTGCATCTTAAAAGTTTTATCTTTCTCTACGACGAAGCACTACTGCTCACAAACATTTTTTTCATACTTTTCCGGTATTTTTTCAGGATATTGTTCCCAAATGGCGAAAAATCGGAACTCTCATAGATTTATTATGTTTATCTCCATCCGTATGTCACAACCACTTTTTCGAAAACTACACTCACATGCAATGGTGGGGATAACTAGGTAGTAAAGAAAATTTAGATAAATATGTTTTATTCTTCTGTTCCTCTAAGGTAAGAACCTAGCCTTAGTACAGGATGAGTCTTTCATAGGTGCATATCCGGAAGTATAATGCTACAGAGCTCTTCATTCTGAACAACTTTTGTTATTGTTGGGATATATCCCATAACGTTATAACGAAAAAAAATGCTTCCCCATACAAAAATTGGTTGTTTACGTGATGGTGTATGGCGAGTAGATAATTTTTTCCGGGAATAATCCAAGGTAACAAAAGTTGTTCAGAATTAAAAGCTCTGTGACATACTTCCGGATGTGCATCTATGAAAGACTCACCCTGTATAGCATCACTTTTTGCCCATCTGTCTGTCAATACCTTTTTAATCTTGGGGACCTGGAATAGAAGGAGATCTCGAGTTGAAATTTAAACGGCGGCGGAGTAGGCGACGGGCGCGGTGTAGGCGGCCGTGTAGGCTACAGGCGCGATGAGGGATGGGTCAGCCTTGGGGTCGGCCTTGGGGTCGGCCTTGGGGCTGGGGCTGGCGGCGCACACGGCCAGGAAGCACGCGAAGATGAACTGTTGAGAAATAGTTAATAGATATTAATAAACAATGAAATTAATAATAATGTCCTTCTTTTACACTAATTTTTAAAAGCTAAGTTTGTTCTACTGTAAGTTTGTTCTGCAATCTACTGAATATTGTTAATATACTGAAAATATTAAGATCTAAGATTAAAACTTACCAATTTGAACATTTTGTTTTGGTTTGGTTTTTTGGGTTGGTACTGTCTTGAAGCCACTGAAGCTGACTGATGCCGGTATTTAGACCCAACAGTACTTTATACTAAACATTGGAGGCCAACCGTCGGCAAGTTGAGGAAAAGCGCCCAGCAACGACCCGCCACGTGCTTTGTTTGTAAACTAATGCAGTGTGGTAGGTATGTATCTAAACTTATCTGTTACTTGTTAGAAAGGTTTAAAATTAATGTAGACGAGACTTATTGTACTATAAAAAAAGATAAAACCAGTTTTAACACAAAAATTAAAGCAGCATAAAAAACAATTTGACAACGCATCGGTAAGAATGTATGGGTTATTAGTTTTTCCAATTCGGTCGACTAATAAAAAAACAGGTATTTGCGTATGTATGTAGCGGGCTAAGTGCCAATTTCTCCATAGTCGGTTATCTAACCGACAGGGATTGATTTATAAATTAAACGTCATCTCCATATAAAATTCATGACAGAAGTGTCAAAAGTCAACCACTAGTACCTGGTTATGCTCTAACCGGCTATGGTGAAATTGGCACTAAGTACGACTAAAAACTGTGACATAAGAAAAATAAAGAAAACTGGCTTACAGACAGAACAGGAATTTACGATCTCTGTGTTTTCTTTTAAATTCTTCATAAACTAAATTATCCTTCTCACTTATTTATTACCTATGTATAAAATGTTGCTACCGTGTTAATACAAAATAAAAATACATCAATGTTTGAATGAATGAATAGGAGGATTGTGACTGTTACTAGGTACTAAAGTATACTCGTAGCTACTAATAAGGTGACTGTTATACCTACTCGTATAACTTAAACCATCCAGACTAATTATTGTTGAAATACTAGTGTCTTAAACTCACAAGGTAGTATTTTTACTAATAAGATGAACAATACAATGCATGATTGTTTGCACTTACGTTAACTATGATGAGTTAAAAGGTTTAAAATAGTCATGTGCATATTCCATGGTTCAATGAACTAAACATTCAGAGGCAAGCCAATCTAGCTACTTAATTTCAATAATTTTATCACGGATCACGGGAAAAATGCTAAATTCTCAGTAAAGTTGCCTTTTAGCCTATATAAATATCTAGGTAATTTTACCAATTACTTCATAATAACTAGGTACTGATTCTTCTTTATGTACCTTCAAACTAGTACTAAACAGCTGGCGATGGCGGTGCATAAGTAGCTTAACTTTCCGGTATTGTATGATTATTAACTTTATGTATGCGGACAGGTGACGTGTAAAAGCCATAACTGCCCTAAAAATATTGAACGGTAGAGTAATAAGTAAGTAATGCCAAACTTCAAGCAAAATCAACTTATTTTAAAATAATAATATGACAGCAGGTAACGCTTTGAATCTTTCATACGAGTACCTAAGAGGTCAGTATTTTCCACTTAGAACAAACACAATGGTATTTTTAAGTGATGTTCACTTACACAACAGAATATAGGGTATAGGTATTTTGATATCATTCATATCTGTTAAATTTTTTTTGAAGTTTGAAGCATGTTTAAACTTAGGGTGGGTTGCATCAACATCCCGGTTATCGTAATAGTTAAGGTTAAACTTAGCAATGACAGAGTCGTTACAGTTAATATTTTACTGTAACGTGTTGCACCATCAAATCGTCGGTCATTGTTAATGTTATTAGGGTTGCTATTCGTTTGAGACATAATTATCCCCAAAGTTATTGTGGGAAACGTTTTTATGTAAGGCAATACCAAATCTAGCTGTCGGACTGAAGCCGTCACAGAGTACATTGTAGCCGTCATTCTCTGTCAAAGCACTCAAAGTCAACATGTCATAGGAACTAAGTCTGTTGTTCCTCCAAATATTGACCAAAAGATTATCATCAATAAAACCCGCGACAAAGTAGACTCTAATAAGCCTTTATTAAGAGCGGTGGTAGCTCAGTCGGGTAAGCGCCCGCTTCTCACGCCAGAGATGCGGGTCCGATCCCGGCGCTGACATTTACCAAGGAGTTCTTTTAACATAAGTACAATGTATACCATCGCTCTTACGGTGAGGAAAACATCGTGAGGAAACCTGCATATCTAGATTTAGCACATCTAGATATGTGAACCCACCAACCCGCAGTGTACCAGCGTGGTGGAGAAATGTTCCAAGCTTTGGAAGGCAGTTTAGACCTTGGGGATATGCACAAAGGTTCCATTCGAGAGAGCCAGGTGCAGGTACTTACACCCCCAGGGAAAAGAATAGAATAGAAGCCTTTATTATTAATTATCTTATTAATTCATTCTTAACAAGTTGAAATAAAAACTAACGATGTAATCTATTAAAATAATTATTTATTGACATCCTTCGATTATGCTCATCATTCCTGTTAACTGCATTGACAGGTTCCTCTTCATCAGATGATGAATCATCATAAAAAACCTAGCTGGTGGTACAGCACAGGGTCTCTATTTTGTTTACATAATATATTATGCAGCTATGCCGTAGCCACAATAATGGGCTGCACTCTTCTTAGTTCTGTCCTTATTTTCATTGATATATTTCTGTATTTGAGTGATTGCAAAATTTCTGAAAACAAGGTTATTCAATTAAAGAGTTACGTAGGTTACTTTGATATTAGATTGCTGCGCTGGACCGGCAACCGGCAGGTAGCCGGTAGTGGCTGGAGGGCACAGTGTTGTTTCGCTCCTTGGAAGAGCCCATGGCTAGAAGTGGACGCTTATTTGGTGGTGAAGATGATCATTACACCTACAACATAATAATAGGTGCACTTACTTCGTCGTTGGAGGCAGTAAGAAAGGTTCTAGTTTTAAAGCCAACACACGAGCCACATTTTTGAGACCTGGAACCTGCGAATCTATCAGTTCTCTGAAAGTACACCTTTCTCTTCATATTTCGTAAGTTCCGTACTTACTCCACCTCGATCTCAATTTCTGAGGAACTTGTTTCAAGCACTATTTCACGTAGAAGCGACATGATAAGAATTATTGAATATTAATATTTGTACGTAATACTGTTACTTTGAGGTTATACAACGGGTTTGACAGCTACCTGACTTTAACTTTAACAGTAACCGGCCAACATGGGGTGGTTATGGTTATCGTTAAAGTTATGACGTCATTTTAACCATAGTTGAATGGTGCAACCAATTTTTCGCTTAACCGATGCTTTGACAGACGATGTGACGTTTGTAATAGTTAAAGTTAAATGGTGCAACGCACCCTTAGTGTTACTTTCAGTCACCATTTCCTTTCTGGATTTTTAAACACTATTAATTTGTGATTGTGTTTATATTTTGTTATGTGCCTAATAAGTGCTGGGCATATCTGTAATTGGTACATGTTACAGAAAAGTACCCATCTAACCTATTTTGTAAGTGTGTTGATGTGCCATATTAAATAAATAAATAGGGTAGCAGTATTGAAATAAAATAAGGTAAGTATTCTTTGTAGTCGATTCAATTTATTGTGGTCTAGATTAGGTATATTCTCAGTTTCTATTCGTTCTTAGTTGTAAATCATCGCAGGTAGTAGGCGGCGTAGGGAGACGCGTAGTACGGGGAGTAGGCGAGGGGCGCGGTGTAGGCGGCGGAGTAGGCGACGGGGGCGGTGTAGGCGGCGGAGTAGGCGACGGGCGCGGTGTAGGCGGCCGTGTATGCTACAGGCGCGATGAGGGCTGGGTCGGCCTTGGGGTCAGCCTTGGGGTCGGCCTTGGGGCTGGGGCTGGCGGCGCACACGGCCAGGAAGCACGCGAAGATGAACTGTTGATAAAAATAGTATAATTAATTAATAATGTTTGTTATCATTGTTAAATTGGGTATCTCTCTTGCTGGGCTTTATTTATTTATTTATTTAATCCTTTATTGCACAAATATAAAAAAAAAGTGTAGGTACAAAAGGTGGACTTAATGCTTTACGTTTTTTCTATTGATAAAAGGGAAAATAATATTCAAGTTTTATTAGCATTAGCCCGTAACCAGCCGCAAATATGTAGGCCTCTCTCAAGGAACGTCTCAGGACTTCTTTCTCGATCTTCCACATCTGCCAGCTACCTGTCTAGTGGTTGATCAGTTGCTAGTGAATCCAACTTACCAGCTTGAACATTTTGTTGATTTAGGGTTTGTCGTTGAGCTGTAATAGCTGAATGATACTAAACAGTAGATCCCACGATACTTTATACTTGCAGTCAGAGGTCAATCGCAAGTAAATCCGAGTCAGTGTGCGTGCATTGTTAACTAATTTGTTCGCCGCGGATTGTACGCGTGATTTGTAACTAGAAAGAAAGGGCAATGAGGAAATCGAAAACGTCTGTTGAAACATCGCAGGTCTAAGAAGTATGAAACAAGATAATATTCGTATAATATACAATTTCAGAGAATATTTTATGGGGAAAAAAATTGACAAGTTTGAGCTGGACTCGCCCACTGAGGGTTACCTACAAGTCTACTTACCTGAGATAGTTTACCTTTTAATTTCTTCATAATATGTACTACGTTCGTGATTTTGGACATATTTTGTGGACCAACCATTTAGCCAGCAGGTCACTTGAGTGTAACAAACATTTTCACTTTGAATATTACTATTTTTTTAACCAATCACTGAATCAAAAAATGTATCAGAAGTCAACATTTTTTAAAGAAAAACTAATAAAAAAGACGACCGATAAAACTTAAATCTGTCACAGTTTGGTCATTTTCAAAACGGTATTTATAAGTTATTTGCAAACTTCTGATCCATTAAATAAAAGTTCTTAAGGTAACTTTGTAATTAATTTAATTACCTGACATATAGGTACATCATATAAGATTTCACGAAAATGAGCTTTCTGATTTCGAGTTTTTTTAAAATAATAAGTTGAAAAATGCATGCTATGCTATTCTAATTCACTAAGACTTGTTAAATATACGCTCAGCTACAATACATACGTTTCTCCAATGTAATCAAATATAGCCGAATTTAGCATTCTGACGACAGTGACAACCTTCGATAAATCATGACCACCCGTCCAATAGGGGTTTCGAAGTCGGTTGGGGTTTCGAAGTCGGTTGGGGTTTCGAAGTCGGTTTTGGTCCTGGTGGTGTATATATAAATGAGATGTATGTACACCTATAAAAAGCTAGGAAATGCCAATTACCACGCTCTACGACGACAGAGCTTCAAGAGGGTAAAACCGACCAGTCCATTTTATCCACGTCCCCGTCGTGTTCCCCGGGCAATGCCAGAGCATCAAGCAAAGCGGTCGTCACGTTTCACTCTCGCTCGCTCTGGTAGCTAACGGATATTGGGCAACAGGCGAGTCTCCGGCGCCATAACTGGAACTATCTCACTACATCAGGCCAGAGGTCTGTGCGGTAAGGCACGGAGGTGGCACCCCCACCACTTACCTAGAGGCAGGAAGGCTAATCACCCACCAGTCTCGAAAATAAACCGATTAAAGAAACTGACACAAGGAAGAAACGGACTGATTCAAAAACAACGACGTTTGGCTTGAAACAACGGACTAAGATTGGCTTTTGGAATGTAAGGACGTTGGATGCTCATGGAAAACCCGAACAGGCTTGTGCCGTATTTAAACAGTACAAACTCGAAATACTTGGGATTTCTGAAATGAGATGGAATGGATTTGGGGAACAGAAAACATCTACAGGAGAAACATTTCTCTTCTCGGGCCGACCTGAAGGGGCGGGTCATCACGAAGGAGTCGGTTTGCTGTTGAGCTCCAAAGCAAAAGGAAGCCTTATAAGCTGGGAACCTATTTCAGAGCGTATTTTGAAAGCACGATTCAAAGGGAGAGCCCGAAACATCACTATAATCCAAGTTTATGCACCTACTGAAGAATCTGAACTGGCAAAGAAAGATAACTTCTACAATCAGTTAAATAGTGTCATAAGTAAAGTGCAAAAGGGGGACATACTGATGCTAATGGGAGACCTAAATGCGAAAGTGGGTAGCGATAACAGCAATCTGGAACATGTCATGGGAAAGCATGGTCTCGGGGTGAGGAACGATAACGGTGATAGGTTCGTGGAAGTATGCTCGGAACATAGCCTGGTTATTGGCGGAACCCTCTTCCCACATAAAACCATCCACAAAATTACCTGGTTTTCCAATGATGGACGCACACGTAACCAGATTGATCACTTGGCAATCAGCCGAAAATGGAGATCATCTCTACTTGATGTGCGAAGTAAAACTGGAGCTGATATTGGTAGCGATCACCACCTCGTCGTTGCAGATGTCAGGATTAAAATTGCACGCATTCCTAGCAGTACAAAATCTAACAAGCGTAACTACGACATCTCTAAACTGCAGATCCCCGAATACGCATCTGAATTCCGGCGCAATCTCTACCAACGACTAGAAGAGACAAAGAACCCAAACTTAAACAGGGAGAAGTCAATTGATGGTCAATGGGAGGCTTTTAAAAAGGCCTACAGCATAGCGGCAAAAGAAGTTCTTGGGTTCCGTAAACATGCTGAAAAGGCATGGATAACACCAAGGACTTGGGCACTGGTGGAAGAAAGGCGCAATGCAAAGATAAGGATTGCAACAGAGCAAACCCAAGAAACACTTTCACAGTATAATGCCCTGTGCAAAGATGTAAACAGAGCCATGCGGCGGGATTACAGAAGCTGGGCAAACTCCTTAGCGGATGAAGCCGAAAGTGCCGCCAAGAGGGGCAATTTCCGACAATTGTACAGTATAACCAAGAGGCTGTGCAATAAACAGCCCCCCTGTACACAGCCTGTCAAAAACACAGATGGAAAGCTGCTGGTCACGGAGGAAGAACAATTACAAAGATGGAGAGAACACTTCAGCTCCGTACTCAACAGACCATTTACCACCAGTAGTGAGTACCCGGAGAACTTTTGGCAAGGCTTCCCAGAACGGACTATCGATGGCATTAGTGCCGAACCACCGTCCGTTGAGGAGATTGTAAGGGCTGTAAGGGAGTTAAAGAACAACAAAGCACCGGGATCCGATAACATACCCGCCGAACTTTTGAAAACCGACCCAACTGCAGCTGCGCACTTCCTCCAACCACTACTAAATGATGTGTGGCAGCAAGAACACCTACCAGCTGATTGGAAAGAAGGCCTCCTCATAAAATTACCGAAAAAAGGTAACCGCACAGATTGCAACAATTGGAGAGGGATCACACTCCTCAGTACAGTAAGCAAGGTGCTTTCGAAAATAATACTGTACCGTATCCAGGGTGCAATCGAAGACACAATCCGCGGAGAACAGGCTGGATTTCGTAGGGGAACATCATGTGTGGACCAAATAACTTCCCTCAGAATTATTGTTGAGGAATCTGTCGAGTGGAGAAAGCCCTTATTCATGACTTTTGTCGACTTTGAAAAGGCATTCGATAGCATTAATAGACAATTTATTTGGGACGCACTTATGCACAAAGGAGTACCCGAAAAAATCGTTAACATCATAAAGGAGGCTTATGACGGGTTCAATTGCAGGGTCGTTCATAATGGCAAGCTCACAGAGCCATTCAATGTGACAACCGGAGTCAGACAGGGATGCTTGCTGTCCCCGCTTATCTTTATAGTGGTCATGGATGCAATCATGCTGAAAATCACCCACGAGAAAAATAGAGGGATACCATGGACAGCGTCATCATCACTGGAAGACCTAGACTTCGCGGACGACATCTGCCTACTGAGTAACACCCATGATGATATGCAGCGCAAAATTACAGCCTTGGATAAAACCGCAAACATGGCTGGCCTCAAGATCAGTAGAAAAAAGACAGAAGAAATGCGCGTGTGCAGCGATAAAAACCCACCGCTCCTATTAAAAAACCACCGCATCACCCAGGCTGCCGATTTCTGCTATCTTGGAAGCATAATCACCCCTCAGGGAGGAACAGAACGGGATGTCGAAAGTCGCAACAACAAAGCAAGAGGAGCCTTCTCGCAGCTAAAAAGCCTATGGAGGTCGTCCAACATATCTCGTACCACGAAAATCCGCATCTTCAACACAAATGTGAAGACTGTGCTCCTATACGGATGCGAGACGTGGAAGGCCACTAAGGGCATATCACACAAACTCCAGGTCTTCGTCAACAACTGTCTACGAACCATCATACGTAGACACTGGCCGAACACCATCACCAATGTCGAGCTATGGAAGGTTACAAACCAAAAGCCTATAGACATAGACATCCAAGAGCGGAAATGGCGATGGCTGGGCCACACGCTGCGAAGACCTGATGACCATATCCCAAAAGTGGCCCTACAATGGAAACCCCAGGGCGGTTCAAGGCGACCCGGTCGACCAGCACATACTTGGAAGCGGTCCATATACAGCGAGGCCCAAGAGAAAGGGAAGTCGTGGCCAGAGCTCAACTTGCTGGCCCACGACAGAGAAGCATGGAAGCGCCTGGTGTCAGCCCCAGACTCCTCGGAGGAGTAACGGGATTAAAGAAGAGAAGAGAAGAAGAAGAAGACCCGTCCAATAATAAAATTATTTACTTGACTTAATTTTCCACAATAGACAAAACGGCATATAGGTCATGCGGCTTGAGAGTATCTCAATTTTCCATTCTCAATCAGAATGGTTGAAGAACCTAATCAAGCCATATCCGTCTAGGGGTAGAGTCAAAGACAAAGTATAAATTCACAAGCAATCGCTGTACCAAAGCGCCTGAATACATCCATCTATTCGCTCTCATTTAGTTACTAGAAACATGCACAGTGATGCCTAGGTGCACTTCAGTTAATCCTGTAATTGGAGGAAGCCTTTTAACTCAATTTCTTTGGAAGTGCTTTTTCATATGCTTCCATAGCTCCCTACCTCGTGAATCGGGCTATCGGTCTCTCAAAACATCCTTTCCCTAAACACCAAGTACCAAAACATCAGTTTCTTAATTAAATGATACGTTTCTTACAACATCCGTTTTTGAAAATTCAGTTCTCGAGACTTAGGTTTACAAATGATACTGTATCTTATGATAGTAATCAATAAAACACTGAACCGTCCGTCCGTCTGTCAGTACCTATGTCACAAGCAACGTTGGCAAAGTCGAACGCAAATATGTGGCTCAAGCGGGTCCTATACCTGCTGTGACTTCAGTAAAAAAGTTATAGTCATCAATGAGCCTTATGATTTTATAGAATACGGGTGTTATATGAAAATAATGTTTTGGTTTAGTAAAAAAGGATCATTTCGGAAACGGATAACCTGTTCAGTAGGGCGATCACGAAAAACAGCAGGGCGATCGCGAAAAACAGAGCTAACGTATAGAATCGAATGCGAGTGCGACAACTGTCAATTCGATAGGTAAAAAGTGTTCGAAAGTGCTGTCAAGTTGACACTAGTTTTTTTTTTTTTTTTTTTTTAAGAAATTGTTATCACTCCACAGACTTTATGTCCGTGCCTTTTGAAGAGTGGTAATTTTTATGAGATAGTTTTTAATTCTTTTATCTACTTTCTACTCGGTAAGGAAGTTTCATTTATATATAGGTATATATATTCTATCTTTTATATATATATTGTTCTTTTTTTTTTTTCTTTTTCCTTTTTCCCTTTTTTTTTCCACTGCTGGGGGAAAATCCACATGGACACCTGGTGTCGGGCGTTAACCGACTAAAAACCCCCAGCCGTGTAGGGCAAAACACCCAGTAACTGACCACCTTAAGGGAGTTGTTCCAGTAATTTGCCTGTAGCGGGCTCAATTCTTATCGCTTATTAAATCCGATTTTAGTTTTAAAAACTAGAATAACAGAGCTACATTCCTGAGTAAATAGCAAACATGTAGAAGTAACTCATTTTTTTATATATTTTTGCAAACAAAAAGTGGTGATTTTCCCAGTAACTGACCACCAAAATCTAGTAACTGACCACACTCGATGCCAGTAACTGACCACCAATTTAAAATGGTTTAAAAATGGAATTATCATTAAATCTTATTATTATTTATTTATTTGATTACTTCATGTAATAGTAACGATCCTCTGGTCTCTCTTAATGTGTGACACATCACTTTTGCTCAAGGTTTCTTAACTGAAAAGTGCATTAAATTAATTAATCAGCTTAATGCATAATTTAAATGATATTTTATCCGTATAATCAACCATTTATTTATTAAAAACACAAGTTTATGCATTTTTGTTAAATACCTACTAAAAACAAAGGAATAAACACACATGCACATAGTGAACACGCATTTTAAATTTACAGCTTTCAGGGAGATTAAGAGGCCCTAATGTAGTACCTTCAGATAAGTCATAGAAAGGGCGATTTTGTTTGTCCGGAACAAGCCAGGATCAGTGGGACAGGCCCATGAAGCATTCATGGTGCCAGAAACGAGCATTTTCTTAAATATAAAGTAGCGAATCCAAGCGCTAAAGCTTTTCTTTAATAGGTCTTTTCCATATTCGGTATCAACTGATGAGGAGGAGGAATCGTGGCGGATTGTATTGTCGGCCTGGGAAAACATAAATTCCCCGCCGCCGGAAAAGTAGGCTCTTTCCCCGCCGATCCTTTCAGGGATGTAGGACCAGAGACAGGTGGTTTTCATTTTTGCTGAAACCCCACCCAGAGACTTTCAGTGCGGCTTAAAGAGTCATTGAGGCTAGCCATTGTAATTATGACCGAATCAGATATTGGGGGTTTGTTTTTCAGGATACAAAGATGGATGCCTTGACGAACGGGATTTCAATGACTTTGTTGAGGATTCAACTAGAATATTTATGATGCTGTTGAAACGTGCTTCCGTAGGTAAGTATTTGGCCAAAGACAGGAGTAGTCATTTCTGCAAGTGGGACAGGGAATCTTTGCCTCGTTGAAGAGGCGTCACTGAAGCAGAACATCGGTGTACTTTCTGCATTTTCCGCTGCTGGACTAATGTGTCCGAAATGATGGTATAGCGTTGCCAGTGGATTCCGGATAGTTGTGGTATCGGTTCCAAATGGCTGGGGTGTTGGTCGTGGTAATAACTTATAGAAGAATGCCCCATTTCTTGTGTGTGTGAATTTTACCGTTCTGTTTGAAATCCGTTGGCCGTTCATAATGCCATTGAAGGGCGTGTTGGTGCACCAGCTGAGGGTGCTAGCATTGTAGTGATGCTATCTTTTTCCTATTTTGCTGAAGTCTTTGGACAAATGTAGAGGCGCTTTTCGTCGGTAATGTATATTCGGGTTGGGTCATTAATAGCGTCATTGAGGTCTTGTTCACCAAGTGCTTTTGTGCTCGGGGAACCAATTTCATATGGTACACAAGCGCTGGCATTGGTTACGTACGCCTTCAGCTGTTCTGAAGATAGCATTTGAGTATCTTTTCATAGAGTGAGATGGTGAAAGCCATTTTTCTCCTGGTCTTGCATTCTTGAAGGGACTGCTCCAAGGATTATCTTTAAGAAAAAATGGTGACATCTGTCTTTATCCTGGAGAATCCACATTATCCTAGGCTGATAGTATGCTCCACTAGCGTTTTTATCTTCCTTATCAGCTAATACCGAATCTGGAACAAACTTGGCTTTGTGTTTGAATTCCCTATATTTTAAAAGGTGCTTGCATGTCACCCTGAATTGTTTTGGAATGTCTTGTTGATCCTAGTTTATCTCAGACAAGTGGAATTGCCTTTTCTATTATTTTTTTTTGCTATTTTGGCGCTTCTTCATCTCGCTGAAAGCTGTAAAAATATGCCATATATAATAATACCAGTAACTGACCACCAATTTACCCAATAACTGACCACCTATGTCAGTAAATGGAAGGAGTGAAGTTAGAATGCTCATGTTTTGACACAAGAAAATGGCACATATGAGCTTTAATATTACGTTCTTATTTTGCCTAAATTCAGCTTCAACCAAAAATCCCAATAACCGACATAGGTGGTCAGTTATTGGAAAATCGCTGTTTTGTCGTCCAGTAACTGTCAACCCCTTTAAAAACAATCAAACGGGAAATAACAAGCTGAATCTTATCAAAAACGTAATCTTTATAATGAAATCTATATGGTATAATTTTTTCTTTCATTGATTTAAATTTTTTTAATGGTAAAATTTACGATCAAAAAATTCACTTACCTTAACAAATACGTTAGTCACAACTGCAATTTACTCGCTTCGCGCGCCAACTGAACTTTTTCGATCGCTCACTATCCATCTGTTGGCGGCTGGCAAAATCTTTTGTATCAGTAATGCTCTCAATGAACCACAAAATAGACTGGATGTTCACTAGATGGCCCTGCTTGGCTATATTTCTTATTTATTGGAGTTGAAGACGAAGGTGGTCAGTTACTGGCACATGGTCAGTTACTGGGTGTTTTACCCTATCTCATTATACAAGATTTTTTTTTTTTTTTTTTTTTTTCTTTTTTTTTTCCTTTTTTTTTAAATTAATGGTTTTCAGAGTCACACTTACATTAGTAATGGCAACAAACTTAACAAGGACAGGGCCAATGCCAGCTGTCTTCGGAGAACTTAGTAGACACCTGGCAATGGCTCGGCCCCTCAGTCGTTATAGGTCATGTTTTGCCTGATGTTAGTGTGTGACTCTGTTCTTAAAGATAACTTATTTTAATTGTTAGTTATGATGTAATAATCAATAGGTTAGTTATATAAATTATTTTCCCAATTTGACCTATATTTTGCGCTCTTAACCAAAATTATATTTTATGATTTATTCCGCCCCGTTTTGCCTTCTTAACATTTCCCCAGAAAGTGCAATGACCTCTTCGTCTCGATTCTTAACTGCCATTTTTAGATTGTACTCGAGGATGCGTTTCTTTGGCGCTGTTATTGCCGTTTTAGCGAGGTTGCCGATAGCGTCCTCGGTGTCATCCGCATAGTAGGTGCAGGCGGTGGTGTGCCTCGACAGCGCCACTACTGCGTGAGGTATGCTATCGTGCAACTTTATTTTATCTTTTGTTAGTTGAGTTGACACTAGTTGCACTCGCATTCGATTCTATATTTTTCCTGATCGCCCTGCTGAGCTAACATATAGAATCAAATGCGAGTGCGACTATTCGAAAGTGCTGTGAACAACAAAACGGCGGTGTATAGATTTGCGAAAGTTTGACAGCTATCATAAAATAGGTCATTCTCAGAATAATATTATGTACTCTGTGGTCATTCTATTCGAAAGGTAAAAAGTGTTCGAAAGTGCTGTCAAGTTGACAATAGTCGCACTCGCATTCGATTCTATACGTTAGCTCTGTTTTTCGTGATCGCCCTACTGAACACAATTGTAAAAATAACAATAAGGGTGGGTTGCACCATTTAACTTTAACTATTACAAACGTCAAATCCCTTGACGAGAGAGATCAATCTTCAAGAGATTTGACGTTTGTAATAGTTAAAGTTAAATGGTGCAACCCACCCTAAGTTTGACAGCTATAAAGCTAAAGGCTGTACGTAATAGTCAGTGAGAGTAGCATAGCATACTACGGAAAGACAGTATGACTGTGTTGGTGATTTTCCTAAGGAATATTTATAAAAAAATTAACGATAAACAGGTTGTTAGATACGTTATTTATGTGTCAAACACTGTGCTGTACTGTATTGTACCTACAAGTTGGCAAATCGTTTCGGTTCGGAGGACAATCTTACTACACATTACTACTACATTTTCCTTTCTTACATATATGTAGGTTAAAAGTTTTTTTTTGTGTTAAGGCTCGTTTACACAGTGCGAGCTGCTGCCTGGCCAGTAGACAGTTACTCGGTTTTTGTACTCGTACGCCAGTAGCTCGGCTCGCCTTTGCTGTCTACACGACACCCAGTCCCAGGCTGAGTCGAGTCGCGGCGTAGTACACAAAAAACACGGGTTCCACTCACAACTGTCCAGCTGGCACTGGCGAGCGAGCGACGGCAGAGCCGCTGTCATGGGCGAGTTGCTGCCGGGCGAGCAGGCGAGTAAAAACAAAAAATATTGAAGTAACTCGGATGCGAGCTACTGACCAACTCGCACGAACGAGTTACTCGTAAGTTACGTCCAAACAGTGCGAGTTACTGCAGTGCAGCTACTCGGAAAGCTGACTCGTACGCTAGCTCGCACTGTGTAAACTAGCCATTAGTTCTGATAGGTTGTAAGTAGTGTTGCCACGAATAGTGATTTGGCCGAATACCGAATACCGAATATTCGGCCGGCGTGCTCAGCCGAATACCGAATATTCGGCCACCGAATATTCGGCAGGTGATCCAGTATAATTCAATAAGTTGAAGTTTTATTTAAAGAGTGTTTTTTTTAAGATTACGGCAGATCCGTACAACTGTCGGTCAACCAACTCGAATCAGTAGCCAAACCTCTTATATTTTGTTAAAAAATACTTGTGTCTCACTAGCAGGTATTGTATGTATATAACAAATGCCGAAAAACTTGTCTTTATTCATCACAATTTGCCTTTAATTAATTTAAATATCTTAAATACTGATGTTGTATTCAGGTTTTTGCAATTAATGATTGTTTGATAGTTCAATGTTTCGATTATTTATTTTATTTTAATTATCTTTTGTAAGATATTTGCTACTTTTTTAAGTATTCGGTATTCGGCCGAATACTACTTACTATTCGGCCGAATACCGAATACTGAAAAAACTGGCCGAATAGGCCGAATACCGAATACTTGCCGAATATTCGTGGCATCTCTAGTTGTAAGTGGTTTCATGATCAGATCTGAACCTTTTATTATTTTTATTTACGTTAATTAACCTACAAAAACCTGTATGTATCAATATACTCTTAGGATGGGGTAGGCGTAAGTATGGTAAATACCGTAAAAAAACTAAATGTTTTACTGCAATAATAAATAATTTATTTTTGGTCTTCAACTAATAATCATTGTAAACAGTCATCTTCATGTCAGCTTTTCAAATCATCGCAGGTAGTAAGCAGCATAGGGAGACGCGTAGTACGGGGAGTAGGCGAGGGGCGCGGTGTAAGCAGCGGAGTAGGCGACGGGGGCGGTGTAGGCGGCGGAGTAGGCGACGGGCGCGGTGTAGGCGGCCGTGTAGGCTACAGGCGCGATGAGGGATGGGTCAGCCTTGGGGTCAGCCTTAGGGTCGGCCTTGGGACTAGGGTTGGCGGCGCACATGGCCACAAAGCAAGCGAAGATGAACTGTTGAGAAACAAGAATAATTAGTAATTTTCTAGGATTGCGGTCTTCCGTTGCAACTAAAATTGAAATTGGGTACAGCAGCGTGAAAAGTGTAAATAAATATGTAGCAAAACGTCTTACGTCAAACGTTTATTTAGTTTTGACCACTATGGTTAAATATCGTGTATAACCGTATAACGATGACTGCTATAGTCCAGTACATTGACACAATTATTCGAATTTATAACACCACTTACCAGTTTGAACATTTTGTTGGTTGAGGTTTTGTCGTTGAGCTGCTATAGAGCTGAATGATACTTCAGAGCTGGCCCTCCGATACTTTATACTCGCATTTGGAGGTTAATAGCAAGCATCTTTGAGTCACTGGGACGTGCAATGATAACTAATTTACCCACCGCGGACCGTACTATTAATTTATTCATCCAAAGAAAGGAAAATGTGGTACTCTGACCCTGTTCAATTCTGAACTAGGTACTTACGTATAGGACAGTTAGCTACCCAAATCTAGAAGATTGTACTCCGACCCCGAAACGATTTGCCAACTTGTAAGTACAATACAGTATATGAGCGTATCTTAGTGTATTTAACACGGCTTTTTGTTATTCATAACAGATTTTTTAAACCATTATGTAACCTAGTACGTTTATAAAGTGTATAAAAAATGTGGGTGAGGAATGTATAGCTGTTATCAGCTCAATTACCTTCTAAAGTTAATATGAGCTACAACAGCCAGGAGATTTGATAATAAGTTACCCCGGGACTCTGGGACTAGGCATAGTACATAGGGTGATGCAGGGTAGTTACATGGCGGATATGAGCCATGGAGGTACTTACTTTGTTTTCAAAGCCTATGGAGGTGATTCAACTGGTCCCATGTGCATTTGGGAGCGGCTGTCAACCAAATTACGAAAACAACAGAAACAAGATGTCGTTAGTTGCATCAGTCTGCATTCTCAAAACTATGAATAATAACACATAATCTGTCTAGACTGGACCAACCGTATAAAACGGCATAAGTATATAATTTACAAAAGGATATTTAAATCTGCTCAAGCCTCTGACTGGTTATAAATGTGACCTCTAGTCTATTTTGTGCACCTTATGAACCAGAACTTAATCCAGCAAGACTAAACCTCTGTGAAATAATTTGGTTCTGGATGTTAGTTCTAAATTGAATGGTTTCCTTTAGATCAACGTACCTGTTGTGGGATTAATGTCTGCATATTTTTTTGTGAAATATGATCGTAGGAATAAACAGTATTACCGCAATGTCACCGTCATGTTAAAGATTATCGAATAAAATTCTTATTAATTAGTACTTGTAGATACACTACATTAATAATATTTACTCTTGTAAAATTACCCAGGTATACGATATATTTTAATATTCCGTACACACAATTAACAAAAGAATCTTCTAATTGCACAGTTACGTCCTCCAAATTTGGGTATAAAGTGTCCATGTCTGTAAATTTCAATATTCAGTTTCAGTAGTGTCGTGGCCGCGGAACAACAACTTAAATTTCTATCCAAAATGTTTAAACTTGTAAGTAAAATTCATACTTGAACGCTTCACTCACAGTTTTTTCTTTACTGAATATAAAATTTATTTTAATTCATTCATTTTAATCGCATATTTCTCACCTAAGTTCTTAAACTTGGAGAGATATATTCAACATACAACAGTTTGTCGGTAACACATAAAAAATATATATTTTTTAATACGAACCGACCGAATGGCGTAGTGGTTAGTGACCCTGACTACTGAGCCGATGGTCCCGGGTTCGATTCCCGGCTGGGGCAGATATTTGTTTAAACACAGATATTTGTTCTCGGGTCTTGGATGTGCCCGTAAAAAAATGGCAATAGGCCCGCCCCCTATTACATTGGGACTAACATAACACTCTGGCGAAAAGTGGGTGCAGCAATGCACCTCTGCCTACCCCGCAAGGGAGTACATTGGTACAAGGCGTGAGTGTGTGTGTTTTTTTTTTTTTTAATATTTTTAATGCATGGTGACCCGAGCCTCATCTAGTGATTTTATTGAGTGTAATGTTACTATATTATAGATACGCCCTGAACAGTCAGTTTTTTACTCTCATTGGTTAATCCTTTCTCTAGCATTACAATTACAAACTGTAGTGGTCGATGCCAAGAAGATATTGTAACCAAGATCTATGTTGTTACAGTGTGTCCTCTCCTGCCTGCTGGCCGTAGCCGCCGCTAAGCCGAGCCCAGCCATCGTGTACACCTACTCCGGCAACGCAGCCGTGGGCCCCGTCGTGGCCCCCGCCGTGGCCCCCGTGGCCCCCGTGGCCCCCGTCGCCGCCCCTGTCGCTCCCGTCGTCCCGGCACAACTCACTTACTCCAGAAGCTTACTGTACCCCGGCGGGTACCCTACGCCGCTAGCGTACGCGGGCTACCCCGGTCCGCTAGCGTTATCCGAAACGTACCCGGCCGCCTCGACCTACGCTGCTGGATACCCTGCCGCCTACTCCAGCTCATTCCTGAACGGCCCCTACAACGTCCCCTACGCATCGCCGTACACGTCTGCGTTTTACGTCCGTTGAAGTCAATCTGTCTGATGTAATAAATTATGTTTCTATTTGAATATTTGAGCTTTTATTGTTGCGCTATAAAAGTTGGTGTAAATTGACACTAAGCAATTGCCATAAATTTACATTATTTGTTGGTAGGTATTTATATGTAATCGAATATACTGGTTGAATCGTCTCCACTTTTTGTATGTTTTAGTTTGTTGATGCGCTCGAATGTTTTATGATGTTAAAAAATAAAACTCATTTTAAAAGATAAGGATTTGATTTTGTAGTTATTTAAAATAAATTTGACTAACCCACTGATAAGAAACAAAGAGGATATTGAGTTTTTAGTGATAGATAAGTTTGAAATAGATACTTCATGATGCAAATTAAAGTTACCACATGCCGTAAGTTAGACCCCTTTTAAAATACCATTAAATCACCAGAACTCTTATAATTTGAAACTGGCTTGAAAGTTACGATTCTCTACGATCGAACGGAAAAAAGGAACAATAACATATTAGATGGGGTGAAGGAACCCATTTTGGTTTTTAAATGTTACGCCAAAAATAAAAGTAACCGATAGTTACAGGTTGTATATATTTTTTTCATTTACATATTGTTATAGTTATATAACCTACCTTAATTTTTATCATTGCTTCTCGAAGGTATGAAAGTTTTTTTTTGATATTTCGCGTTATAGTTAACTAATCAGTGTTCGTAAATCACAACATTTCTAGATGGACCTACGTCTTCTTGACCTACACAGCATAATACCTATGGAATTTCATAAAAAAACATACTTATAAAATATGTAGGCACACTAGGCACGTACAAAGCAAATATTAAACAACAAAAAGTTAAAATATATTTTATTTGCTCTACCTAAATACTTTTAACGATACAAAGTCATAATTTATAACTTACAAAGGTTTTGTTTGGCAAAACATACGCCAATACGCCATTATATCTACTATATTACAATAAAGACACTACTTAGATACGTTAGCGTCCACTGTACGAATGCTTACTTAGAGTCCGTCACGGTCAACAATAGCAAAAATTTAATTTGCTACCTATGTCAAAAGACTGAATTTGAATAGATTCAATGTTATGCAATATCCCCTTTGTTCGATAATGTTACAAATACACAATATCTACCAAGAAAAAAAAACATTAACTTTAAGTTAAAGTGGTACCTAATGGCATAGACTAACACACTAATATTAGTCTATCTATTCTAATGATCTGGTAACAGTGGCCATACTCTACCGATCAGTCCTTTGGGGTCGAAGAATACCTATGATGAAGACGAGCCGGCAAACCTAGCATTGGACGCCCTCCAGGCTTCCTATAGCCCGCTGGATCAATGAATTTAGACATAGTAACGTCATAGTTATCAGATAAGTAGTATATATCCTTCTCATGAAAATAGGAAGGTAAAGGAGTAGGTAATGCAGCTATGCCTATTCCGTAACTATTGTAGAGCAGCATATTAAAGTGTTAAAATTGTAACTATACACATTATAGGTGTATGACTATTTAACCGTGTATTTTAATAGAAATAATGATCACTTCGGTAATCGTTTGTCTTTCTTTGAAAATTAGTGTTAAATTTAAAATCTGTAAAAACTTCTCTCTCGTATTTACAAAGGTGTTCATGATGATTAATTTGCTTAAATCAACAAATTCAACCGATAATTTTGTTATAACAGCCGGTTTTAATTATTTCTAATTAATAAACATGATTTATTTAGGCAAAGTTAAATGCAACCAAAACTTTAAAATTATGTTTGAACAGGAGGCACATAGATTATAATTTTATATTTTCTATAATTATAAAATTCTTGTCTTAAAATGTGTCTACATAGGTAGGAACTTTATTATTACTTAACTCACTTCTTCAAATGCATGCAATATTTGTCTCCCTGTCTTACGCAAGTCGAAGATATTCTTGTAAGTTCAAGTAATCTTCCACATACCTACTGTATATAGCCAGTAGCCAACTGTTAATAACTCAACGTCATGGTCTTATTAATCATAAAAGAGACGTGTGCTTTTCATGATCAACCTGCGCAAGTTCAAATTGCACCATAGTCTGTGCTTGAGATGTTCTAGATATAATGCGTCCAGTTTAAATTGGCGCATTGACCTCCAAGCTGTGGTAATGCTGGCCACTGTGACAATTGGAAGCGCAGGCACGCGCCCGCTGACCTCTGATGCAACTGGAGTACCTGACTCGAATGCGTATGCGCACAGTGGACGGTGTTTGCAGGACGGTGACATTTTGTCAGAGGTAAGGATTTTTTTATGAAAAGAACATAAAATTTCCTCAACATCACTGACTGTTATAATAATTTGTGGTGCAATACGCTGCATTCATGTGGAATTGAATCGTCCAATCTTCACAATTCACCTACTGTGCCTGAAATTACAATTTCGTTTTATGAAACGACAACGCGTGGTAAAGATGTAGGGTTCGATGGGACTATGTGATGAAAGTGATGACTAATGACGTAAAGAGCAAAGAAGTGCCTTTGCAGATAAGCATATTTTATTAATTGTGAGGATTGGGAAAGGGATTATGGGTCGTGAGCCGTACGTTGTTAATAGTTTGTGGCTGAGGAATCTAAAGCAAACATTAATAAATGAATCAAAAAACTGGTCCTTTCTTGCATGAAATTTTGTTGATGTTTATCTTGAATTCGGAGTGTAATTTGTTTAGCAAGCAGCTCCAGGCATTGCCTCGAAACATATTTCCCAGGTCAGTATTTAAGCGTCCAGCTTCGATCCTGGGTCATCAGTTCACTCGAGAACGACACTAACACACCATCATGTTCAAGCTGGTAATTTACTTATCATTTATTAAAATTTCAATCAAGTTTTTGTAACCATTTAGATACTAAGTAATATTTTTTTTTGTTATGCGTTAACACCTGTCTGTTTCTTGATTGGTTTTTGTATTCAAAATAAAAACCAAAACAATTTGCTATAAATAATTGAAATCGAATTCGTATGTCACTGACTTTATGTTAAGATACGATAATGATTACTATAATCCTAATTTATGACATCCTTTCTGATCCGAATACATAATTGAAACATAATAGACTTGTTTTGTATAGTCCGCTTTATAAATACAACATTTAAATCAGATACAAATCCAAGGATATATTTTTTAAATTCTTCAATTCTTATTTCAGATTGTTTCCTTCACCGTGCTGGCCGTGGCAGCCGCCAAGCCTGGAATCCACTCGGTGGCATACCCCGCGGTTGCTGCTGCCTACACCGCGCCGGTAGCTGCCGCCTACCCGTATGCTGCTGCCTACACCGCCGCCTACACAGCGCCAGTGGCAGCCGCCTACACCGCTCCAGTAGCAGCAGCTTACACCGCCCCGGTGGCAGCAGCCTACACTGCACCAGTAGCCTACAGCAGCCCAGTGGCCACGTCATACTCGTCTAGAGTGGACACGTACGGCTCAGCTCCCATCGTGGCAGCGGCATACACGGCCCCAGTCGCTGCTTACACCGCCCCCGTCTTGCTGAAGAAGTGAATTATGAACGACTGATTACGAAAACTGATGATATTAGTTACGTAAGAAATAAATGACGCTTTGCACACAATACATATTATGTATTCTATTAGTTATGGGTAATGAAAATTGAAAATTCAAAGAAGTTTCAGTTTCCATCCGTGTCTGTCGGAAGCTCTCTGCTGTCGACAGATAGCATGGATAAGTGGTGTGTTTGCCCTCTGCCCTACCGACGAGTCAAATGAACCACCGAGAAAAAGAAAATTATGATAAAAGTAGGTAGGTAAGTCATGAAGTAAGTGGTTAGTACTTATCGCAAAAATACACTTTGTGTAGGAGGACTGAATAACATGATCCGGTTGCAGATTGCAGCTTAGTTTGGAGCACGCTGTTACGCAGATAGAATCTACTAAATATTTTATAAAGAAGCTCAATTTCCAGGTAAGGCACTAGACAATGCATTAGACACTGACGTCAGACGCAACAACAAAACGCATCTATTTTTGTATCGCCCAGACTCACAGTCATTAAACTAACATGTAAAATGTTACTATTCGGATACTAACTACAATTTCGAGTACAATAACAATAATGAATATTAAAAATATAACTTAAGGTTATATAGTATAGGTAAATTATTAATCGGGAAAATAAAAATACTAAGGTACTTACTTACATTATTTTTATACTCAGTACGAATTTGAATTGAGGAATGTAGCAAAATAAAATGATAAAATTGGAATAAATTATGTACACGATAATTAGACGTGTCCGGCTTAAGAGAATCATCTCACTATTACGTAATCGCATGGAACCTGAATATATTAGAAAAAACATTCTGGCGGAGCCAGATCGATATAAACAAGTCCTATAAATCCAAAAACACGCATACATTAAGACATTTTTTACTTTTTTGCAACTCTCTTGATACGAATATATTCAAAATATTTTAGGACTTGTTAGTATTCTGTATCGAATCTACAAAATAACCTCTATCAGATGGAGCCATAAACGGCCAGTTTCAATCATCTATCATATGCGGTATAAGGTCTAATTTGGGTCTAATCGATAGATGGGCAATGAAAGTGGCAGTTAGATCCCTGCCTGCCTCACTAGGACGCCCGCCTTGGCGACGTCACCAGGGCTCCTCGTGCCCGGGATACAACAGGAGGCTAGTTTTTCATGCTAGGATATTAAAAGTTAGCAAGCCTGCTTTTTTATAAATGGAGATGCAAAGCCATTGCTAGGTTACTAACGCTAGCTAGCCATCCTACTTTGAAAAACTCTTTTGTATCTCGGGATTTATTTGCAAAAACCTGTAAGGGTTGCCACTTAAATAATTTCCGTCTAAATAGAAAACCATAAACAGATAACAATAGAATATAAGCAATTAAGCAGTCCATATAAAGAGTACGTACAGTGTACGATAATCGGCGGACGTGTTTAAATGAAAGCGTAAGTACAAGTTCAAGGTCAGATGGCCTTGACGGATGGTGGACAACCGACGCGACGGTGTTTGTTATTGCTACATATACCTATGTAGGTTACACATAAGTAACGCATGTAGTTCTTTTTAACACTCCTGTAACACCAAATAATAATAAAAGTAACTAGGTACATTTATCTTTACAGTCAATCGTAAAATGATCTTATATTTAGTTTTAAAATTTTGCATGACAAATTACAACGGCTCGGAATTTTTGATTCGCTGTTGTACGTAAGTACCTACAAAATAATTCTGAGGAAGAAATTGAACGAGACATAAAATATGTAGGTAGTACTAACTCATGGTTCTTACTTACTAATCAATTTAAGTTAAGTGAACCTACCTATACATAATATGTGTGTATATGTCGCAGGCATCTGGTTTAATCTCCTTTTTGATTGAACCGCTAGCCCGTTCATTGGATGACGCTATTTAGTTGTATGACTAGGCCGAACGTTGATTGTACAAGCGTCACAAAACGTCCAACTAGTTAGCGAACTTAAAATCAGTCAGGTGGTGAATAAAACAAATATGGCGTCTAACAGCGAACAGCTGACACAAATAGCACTTGTATTGTTATTTTTTGCAAATAAATTAGCTTTAAAGTGCTATATTTATGTTAAAATAGTGTGACAATATGGATTTACCTATTATTACACGGCCGGCGGATAGTTTCAAAGAAAAAAATATGCTGAAACTGGATAATTATGTACAACAATATCAAGGTACGTTTATTGTTATTGTTTAGTTAATTTGTGAGATGAGAGCTTTGTAACATAGTATTTTTGTTGACTCTTGTCTGGTCATGTTCATCCTTACCAGACATTACAAAGTTGCTATACTATATCCCATTTAACGACTTCGCTGAATAACGTTCAGTCAAGACGTTGGACGTTACAGTCAACCACTTGACGAGTTGTTCTTTAGTCATTCAACTGAGTAGCGTCATCCAATGAACGGGCTAGCGGTTCAATCAAACAGGAGATTAAACCAGATGCCTGCGACATATACATAGAGAGGTATAAGTCAGTATTTACTTAATTATGTTTACAAAACAATGTGTTTCTATTTTTCTATGTTATAGAGGTGGTTGTATAGATAGACTATAGAATAGACGCACTTAAACAAAGAATGCAAATTCATCGATTCCTAATCTGTCGTGTATCGTCAGTCGATGTCGTAATGTCAGAAGTTTCTAGGTTCGACGACAGTGGGGCCAGGGATTGCCAAGAATGTCCTCTTGAAACAATGCCACTAATATACAGGGTGATAAAAAATAAAAACATCTAAGAAACAAGCTACAATTATGAATAAATTTTCTTTGAAAGCTACAAGTCATCTGGGACATAATGAAAGTATAAGGCTTGCTGTACACATGGATAAATAATTAAGTACCTTCAATAGATTCGGCATTTTCATTAGAATCTAGAAGCTATTACACATATCTAAGACAATTTCATGTGTGACAATGCAAAATTAACAGTGTCACGCGCTGGTTTATTTATTTTTATTTATTATGGGAAATTATTTTCCACTATCATTTTCACTGTTTAAACTGTCAAATAGTACTAAATACTCTGAGTTCATATTACGAAATGTATTTTATGGATCATCAAAAGAAACATGCTGTACAGAATAATTTAAAAGCTTAATTATTTTCCTCAAGCCGCAATGAAATATCGCCTCAAAAGCGTAGACCAGATGAATGTTAGCCAAACATCCTGTCCGATGTCCTGGTGCCGTGTATTCAGGTCACGTCCTCCCGCCAGCCAATGCGCGTCCTCGGAATCCCAGGTTTGAGTCTCATCAGAACAATAGGGGTCATTTAGTGCTGGTATATAATGCAAAGAGGCCAGGATCACTCACAGTCAGTTAAAGACAACGGTCAACATGTTTAAGCTCGTAAGTTACTTTTTTGTTTCTGTGCTACATTTTGAATTGCGCAATCAAAAATTCAGTTGTTAATACATAGTTGTTATACTTATAACAAAAGTGATACTTAGGGAGACTTAGCAACAAGTGTTTTTAATTATGTATAATTAAGGGCTGATTTTTCAGTCGTCAGATAAGTAGGAGTATCTGGAGAGTAAAATTGTTGCTGTCACTGTCTAATGCAAACATTCAGATGCGACAGCTACGATTTTATTCCTCAGAACACTTATCTGACTATTGAAAAATCAGGCCTTATATGAAAATTTATAATTTATTTGTTATTAAAATTTTAAATCTTATAATTAATGGTTTTAAGAGATAGGCTTTAAATAAAACTTTGACAGTGCTCATTAAAATCCTTATAAATCCGTTATTTATTTTTTATTTGTTTATTTTAAGATCAACAAACAGTAGTACAGTGTATGTTACAAATCATGGCATTAAAACATTATGGTATTAAATCAATGTACTACCAACACAGTTAACCACGGATTACAAAAATAGTATTTTATGATTTAAACAAATATTATTTAGCTTATTTAAAAAAAATAAAAATAATAAACTAACTTAAAATTATAAATGGGACACGTAAAACAATAGACAAAAACAATTATCTAACAATGATAAACCACCGTTATGTACCATTCTAGACATCGTTTAATCTTTTTTGTGGTAGGTAATACAGTTAGTGTTTACATTTCATGTGGTATCATTATTTAATTAAGAGTTTCCATATAGGTAAGTTTCCGTGATTTTCCTACAACTTTATTAGCACGCATTCCAAGTTGATTGAAACGGTATTTATTAAATAATTACTCACTGTAATTATTACTTATTACTTACACAGCTTAGATACCTACTAACTATGAGTTTCTGAAACTACTCTACTATTTTTGTTGTGTTTTATATCATGGAAAGCCAAGAAACAATGCTTAGAATGCTAACCTAGTTATTGAATGTACTTGTTTTGTAATATTGATTAAGTACTTAAGTATTTCTTTTATCATTCCATATTTTTAATAGGTACGTACAGCTTTGAACAATATTTTTTCTCGGAAACATACAATCCTTGTGTAATTCATTAGTATATGATGGTATATGCCAGGATTTGAACTCTCGGTCTCTCGATTGAGAGTCGGGCTCTTATACATAAATATATTACGCCACCACGGCTCTAATAGAATTCAAATATTATTATTAAATTATTTATAGCACAAAGTAAATTGGTACAAAAGCGAACTTAATGCTAGTAGAATTCTCTACCAGTTAACCTTTGGTGATGTGGAAAAAGTGATTGGTAGTGCGATAGGCTTAGATTCTTAGAAGATGTTATGAAATATCAATGTAGGTAAGTACTTATCTAAACGTGAATAGATCTAAAACACCAATGTTTTTGTTGCGCAGATCTTTTTCGCAGCCCTCATGGCGTTCGCCGCGGCCAAGCCCCAATTCTACACGGCGCCCTACGCGTACGCTGCCTACAGCTCGCCCTACGCCGCCGCGTACACCGCGCCCGTCGCCTACTCTTCGGCGTACACCGGGTACGCCCCTCTGGCGTACTCCGCGTACCCGTACGCATCGCCCTACTCCTACTACATATGAATGAAAAATCGCACTACAAAGGACTACCGAACTTAACCGAATTATTTATGTAATAATATGAAAATTAAACGAGATTATCGCACCAAGTGTACCTTGGAAAACTAAAACGATTTTTTTATTTATTTAAGTAAGTTCCTACTCTGATTACTCACGCGAGGCAGCGCTTGCATACCTGTTTTGCTAAAATGTGGATCAATTAATTTGTGTAGTTACCTATTAATAGTTTTTTAAAACATGGCTTCAACAGATTGATAGTATGACGATTATTTAATGAAGTAAACTCTACCGCATCTCCATGTAGTAACTGGTAAGCTCTAAATATCATAATATAAGTATCTTGTATGGAATTAATAATGTGCTTAGTATTTTAAATTCAAAACTATAAGTAGTACCTATTGATCATTTAAAAAACAATGATAAACATTATCATCTTCTGCACAGTTGGTATACTTCAGAACGAAAGCCCTACAGCAGTTCTAGGCCTTCCTCAGTTCCTCACCCGACACTACCGACAATAATATAGAGCAGTTAAGCAGGCCCGACAGCTTCCCACGATGTGTCTGCATGTTGGTTGTCGCTACCCGAGAACTCGTGCCTATTCTATTCTATTCTCAAGACTAAAAGAGCATTTTTAGAATAGTCAGTGGAGTCCACCATTGATAACTCCATACAACTTGATAGTTCCTGAAGTTGGCTGTGATTACACTTTTGTGCTTTGTTAAACAAGCCAACTGTCAATCTTTGGAATCATATGCGATTTGTTAGTTTGATAAGGTACAAAAGTGCATTCACTGCCAAATTCAGTTTTAAGAAGTCTTTTCTTTGTTTCTATCTTGTATTATAAATTACCACGTGTGGTATGCACAAGCCTGGTGGCGGCGGAATCTAGGCCAATAGCTATAGTGATATTGGACACGTTCCCCGATCGATCCTCCTGAGATCTAGACGTGTGCATCTAAATGTTGATGAATCGGTTTGTACAGAATGCATAATGCATCGCTTATTTTTATTACTAGCTGTAACGTGATATTGATATGAAACGGATAATAATATATGTTTTAATATATGTTAAAGGCTTTCTAAAGTTGCAATGTTGTCTCAAAGTTGCAATGGGGACCCCATATTGAGAGGATAGCCGGTAGATTGAGTTCTGCAGCTTATGCGGTTAGAACCATTAGACAGTTAACAGATGTAGATACAGCCAGGCTTGTGTATTTTAGTTATTTTCATAGTGTTATGTCTTACGGAATTCTATTGTGGGGACGAGCGGCTGACATTAATCAAATCTTTGTTCTGCAAAAACGAGCAATTCGAGCCATATATGTATTAGGGTCTAGAATTTCATTAAGAGATACGTTTAAGGAAATAGGTATACTAACTGTTCCATGCCAATATATCTATGAAAATATTATGTATGTTCGTAAAAACTTAAATTCATTTAGTAAAGTAGGAGCCACTCACGGTATTGAGACCAGAAACAAAAATAAGTTGCTTTTCCCCACACTCAGACTTTCGAAAACAAACACATCATTCATGGGGAACTGTATACGTTTTTATAATAAATTATCAAATGAAGCAATAAACCTTACTGAGCAAAAATTTAAGAATTATGTTAAAGCTACATTATGTAGTAAAGCTTACTATAGTATAAATGATTATTTAAACGACAAAAACGCGTGGTCTTGTCCACCTCAGCTAAGGCTATTGAAAAAATGAAATGGATATAGGTACTTAAGTAAAATTGTAGGTACTAGATATAAGTAAAAATTGTAATTGATTATAAGGAAAAAGTTGAAAAGATGCTCGAGGAGTTTCTTTCGCCATTTCTTTCCTTCTCAATGACGGGGCCTTTGTGAAATGGTGGTAGATGACTATCGACAAATAATTGTAAAATTTTACGTCGATTAAACCATTTAATTTGAATTTTTTAAATTTGAATTTCTAGTCTGAATTCTGCACTCAGAGATTATAGATTTTATGAGGTTAGTAGGTTCACTAACAAAAATAAACTACCGTTATATCAGTAACTCTCATTTAAAGAGTACATAGTGCCCATACTGCCAATATACTTAATGGAGGGTTAATTAATCAGTGATCGAGACCTATTGGCAATTGGTAACGTTCTTATTTTAGAAACCATCCAGGTGAACAGGCTTTTCGGGAATTAAACTAAACTTACTTATATTATATTCTACTTATAGGACAGACCAACAGTGTTTAATTTAAAAAAAAAATCAACTAATCTGTCAAGATTTCGGCTTAATTCAGAACAACAGGTTCTTTAATAGTTTGTACTAAGTACTTGGTACATAAGGAACCAAATGTAATTGAGCAACTTACCTATTATGTTCACTTATATTTTAGAGACCCGTGGATTGACTTGAACGAATTGTACAAAATCTATCTATATTCTTCAATTGCAATTTTACAATGCACTAAACTTTAGGTCTTCATAAGTTGGGATATGTAAAGTTTTTATGTATTATGTATTGCAGTTGTAGTGTTGGTATATTTCCTATAATGAATGTAAGTACTAATAATACGGAACCAAAATTGTGTTTACGTATATTGTGATAAAGTGATGTCAGTTTGATATAAATTACCATTTATAGTTTCATGTTTTACTTAGATACGTAAATAGACATAGAATCACTGCCGCCGAATATTATAAAACGATACAAGTGTCTCTACAATGGTGCAGCGCCGCCAACGAAGGGTTAAGGATTCTTCAATTGAGTATTTTGGTATCATAGTTAGGACTGGTGCCATCCATATTTTAACCAATTTCAGAAAAAAAAACCTATGGTCAGGCATCTATCAGGTAAAGAAAGTGCATATTGTTAATTTTCATCACAGGTAGGTGCTTCCCTACTATATTTTGTCTGTTTAGTCATTACCTTCTTTAATTATGATCTACTTACAACAAATTGATTTATTAACATAATGTATACGTAGGTATGTGATCTAAATTTGAAATTTTATTATTTATGTAATTTCGACTATCCTTTCCTAAAATGCTCGCGATTGTCACCTGTAAATGTCAATTGGACGAGTTTCGGTATACTAACCTTGGTTGGCTGTACATACGAGACAGTCATAAAAATAATGTGATATATCTTTGAAGGCGGATCTTTCAAATTCTGTGATTTTTAAGAGCATTTTTTTTTCAATGCTACCGATACTGCCCAATCGATTCCGGTTTTAGATTTAGAGTATAAAACGGCAGGAGAAGATGGGTCAATCATCATTCAGTCTAGCGACCTGAACAGTATCCCACAAACTTCCAAAATGTTCAAGCTGGTGAGTTAATACTAATATTTTTATCTGCTTTTTCATTAGTTTTCAGAAATTAACAATTATTTCTAAACATCTTTACAAGATCATAAGTTTACTACTTCGGCTCTAAAATTGTGCCTTTAGTTATTATAACCAACAGAATATCATGATCTTCAATACCACTCTCTTTTATTCTACCCAACTCTTAAGAGTACACATCATATAAGTTTCGTAACCCTTGCTACCCTCTTTAATACCTTTTACTAATCTCAATATGTTTTTCCGCAGATCGTCCTGACCGCCGTGCTGGCCTTCGCCGCCGCCAAGCCCAACGAGCTGCTGTACCCCGGCCAGCTCGCCTACGCCGCTCCCTACGCGTCTTACGCCACCCCCTACTCCTACGCCGCCGCCACCCCCTACTCGTACGCCTACTCTGCCCCCGCTGTGGCCTACTCCTCCCAGGTGGCCTACACCGCTAAGGTCGCCACCCCCGTGACCTACGCCGCTCCCGTCGCCCAGCAGGTGGCCTACGCCACCCCTGTCGCCCAGCAGGTCGCCTACGCCGCTCCCATCGCCAAGGTCGCCACCCCGGTGACATACGCCGCCCCCGTCGCCAAGTACGCGTACGCCGCTGCCCCCGTCCAGCAGGTCGCTTACTCCACCCCCGTCCAGCAGGTGGCTTACACCGCCCCCATCGCTAAGGTCGCCACCCCCGTGACCTACGCCGCCGCCCCCGTCGCCCAGCAGGTCGCCTACACCCCGGTCGCCCAGCAGGTCGCCTACACCACCCCTGTGGCCCAGCAAGTGACCTACACCACCCCGGTGGCCCAGTCCGTGGTCGCCGCCGCTCCCGTCTACACCCAGCCCATCGCCAAGTACGCCACCTACGCCTCTGCCTACGCTCCCGCCTACGCCACCCCCGTGGCCTACTCCGCGTACACCCCTTCCTACTCCACCTACCTGGTCAAGAAGAAGTGAGAAGTTCCTAGAGAAAGAAGACAAATGATCACTGCCGAGTAACGAAATGAACAGCTTCCAAAAATACGTAGTTAATGTTTTTGTTTCTATGTGTTAATAAACGTTTTAGTTCCAAAGTACTCAAAGTTGTGGTGTTTTTTTCTTTATATTATCCGTTGCTACTGACTCTCAGGCTTGTAGTTTCACAATATGAGATTTCTTCATTACATCTCATCTGTAATCTCCTGCTGGTCATATACCTGATTCTATAGATACTAGATCTACTGCACTAGCCTCTGTCTGTATCCATGTCTATATTAATGTTGTCTCTATCCATTCATTCTGCATCACCTATTCTATTCTATTCTATTCTATTCTCTGTGGGGGTGTAAGTACCTGCACCTGGCTCTCTCGAGTGGAACCTTTGTGCATATCCCCAAGGTCTAAACTGCCTTCCTAAGCTTGGACCATTTCCCACCACGCTGGTCCACTGCGGGTTGGTGGGTTCACATATCTAGATGTGCTAAATCTAGATATGCAGGTTTCCTCACGATGTTTTCCTTCACCGTAAGAGCGATGGTATACATTGTACTTAAGTTAAAAGAACTCATTGGTACATGTCAGCGCCGGGATACGAACCCGCAACTCTTGCTTGAGAAGCGGGCGCTTACCCGACTAAGCTACCACCGCTCTGCATCACCTACAAGGGTAGTCTTTTCTGGTGTTTTTTTGGTATAGTGGTCTTCTCATCATTCAGTATCCCTGAAAAAATTACAAAAGCTTTTTGTACCGGAATACGAAAACCTATCCGCTATATTTTACTCCTTTGCAGTGGCTTTGGTCTGTCTAACTAAAGGTATTACGATTAATCAATCTAATGGATTTTAATAATTCATCTAATAAATGCAATTTACCCATTCACAATAAGTAAACAGATAATAAAATAATGGGTGTCATGAAATAGCAATTGTTAACGCAATTGGGGAAGTGTCAGGCAGAGCTAAAACACATAATACTCATGTATTATCTCAGGCAGAACGTCTATGAACTTACGAGGCCACTGGACGAACATAAAATATAATAATAAGTTATTTAACTCTTGTTATACATTCTTTTGTGTGCCCATACGTTCCATGAAACGTACAGTGGAACCTTGACGTAAATATTTTACACACAAAGCTATTTGCATGTTCACCTAGACAAACCCGAAATATAAAAGCTAAATATTTTTACGATCAATCAGTCCACTTTCAACTGGGATTACATTACAACATCTGAAAAATCACGTCCAGGAATCAGCAACATGAATAAAGTTTCAGTGGTGGTAAGTTTTCTTGTAGTTCTTTTTAAATTTTCTGACTTTTGTTACTGGACTCCTCAATATGTTCTGTTATTTTCTCATGTAGTTATTAAGTAGCAGATAAATCTATGAAGCAAATTGAATGAATGACAGAGGACTGACAGATCGTATGTGTTGTTTTTCGTCCGCCAAAATTTAATTTAATTTATTTCCCTTCCCATTTGTCATCGAAAAAGTAAAATAACAAGTAATAAATTGTATGAAAGCATAGACTTAAGGATATGTCGGATAAACGGTACAGTAGCAGATAGCAATTATGAATGACAAACTTTTTTACAGGTAGCCCTCCTGGCCTCATTGGGCTCAGCGTCCTGCTACCTCATCCTCGAGGAAGCTCCAATGGGCTTCCCACCTGCCCTGCCTCCTGGCTACACTGCCTACCCGCCTGCCTACCCCGCTGCCTACCCACCAGGGTACCCTGCCTACGCAGTGCCGGCTCCAGTTCAAGAAATAGTTGCAGCACCGGCACCTCAGCCAACTTTAGTGTCGCAGAGTTACCCTGTCGGGTACCAGGGCTACTCGTATGGCACGAATCTGCAGCCCACAGGATATAATCCAACTGGCTACAATTATAATTACGTGTATGGTGGCGCGGCGCCGGCGGTCGCCGAACCCGCGGCCTTCGGGCTGGGAGGCTTCCCGTACCCGTACGCGTACACCAACGACTGGTTCTATCGCAATAACTGAACTAGCTGGTCGGTAGGTTCTTAGCGTGGCTTGTGTGTGAGTGTGTGATATTGTTGTTACCTAAGTTTAATTCAAGTAATTATATTATGTCAATATTGGTCTACTTGATGATGATTGGTCCGACCGATTTCGGCCATGGCGACCACTTCGACCCCTAGTTCTGTTGGCGCGCGTGCGCCCTAAGATGGCTTATATAGCCGATCTTTGCGGCGAACTATTGGTCTACTTATCATTTAGCTAGGTTGGTCAATATGTATCTAAGAATTGTTTTGTTGATTTTGTTACTAAATTATTAAAATTAATTTAATAAACAGTTTGAATTTTAATTTCTGTTTGAAAATCTGCACTAAGTATCTATTAACACTTGGTACCTCTTTGGAATGAATCGAACGCAGTGCCATACGCCAATGGATAGCAAACTCACAAAATAAGAACTTGATTCCTAACCTAGAAAACGCGGCACATCGCTGACGAAGGCATTCTTTTGCGAATACATCTATAGAGATAGAGTCATACTTTGCTTACATAATACGCTTTTTGTTTAAACTTTTGTACCATTTAATCTGTGTGCCGACCGGCCGCGGCCCATATCCATTTGCGCACCTAAACAGCAATGGGGCTAAAAATAGATTCCTAAGAGTCTCAATTATCGGAAACATTATGCGTGTTCGATTCTACGCAACAATTTGAAGTTCAGCATAAACAAAACCCTGAACAAAGTGTCCTTTACGTAATTGGTTACATATTATTATCCCTTTTGTGTACCCCATCCTTGTTTATACTTTAAATTAAACGCAGTTGCTTTCAGACAACTATGAGGAAGTAGGTAGGTACCTAAGTTTATTTGGGTCAAATAATCCGTAACTTTATTGTACATGTGTAGCATGCGAAATAATCTCGAAATGTCATCTAAGAACCCAGATTTGATTAGCCTTACAGCATCTGTCAAGACGCAATCGATATTAATTGTAAAATTTTGTCTGATTTCGCAGGTATAACTACCACCTGCGGTCATGGAAGTAATAAATACTTAGTACTTATTACTTCCATGCCTGCGGTAGATTCATAATACCAAACTAGTACGTTATAAAACGAGCTAAGCGCCTTCTGTCTCCAGCTAAGTGAAGATCTCAAAATGACCACAAGCGACTACAAAAACTAGTCCAGGCGGTATGAGACGGTACCAGTTTTATACGAATACGATATTAAGTATGTGTTAATGTTATGCTCTTCTCAACTCGCGCATCATCAATTATTGAAGGTACTGCATCTTTATCTTTCATTTTGTTTTATGGTTATAAAAAGTGAAAAATTAAAAAAAACTCATTTCTCGAATACAAAAAAAAACTTTAGTAAAATATTTAACAACCCGCCTACATTTAATATTTTTTTGTGAATATGCTCCCCAATGTCATAATTTTAGTGTGTATATAGCCAAATCTGAAATAGTGAAAATAAACCAACTGCTCTATATTTAAGTAGGTAGTTTTGAACCAAAATGCACAAGACATTCTTCTATTTTATATTCGCGAATTTTATTAAAAGCTTATTTCTCCCACCTTCTCGACTTTTTTGGTAAATATCAACTTTAAGCACCCCATTCATTGTCCTAGTGACCGTATAGCGTTCACCGGCGAAGGCTCTATAAACACAAATTAAATAATAATAATTTCAGAGCCTGATAGACCGCAACAGGTCTATTTGAATGCCAAGGGCGAGGATAGCATGGACAGCGTCATGCAAGAGAGAATACGCTCTGTTTACATTTAAATAAAACTATTTTTTTGTCGTAACTTCCAGTGATTGTGAAAATGAAATATGATGAAAACGCCAAATTAAAAATGAACTCTCCTGATCCGCAAACACGTGTTGTTACCGATTTGGAGGCAAAATAGGTTAGAGAACAAATAATACACACATATGGTTTTGAACCGTGGTTATTTTAATGTCTCTGATATGTACATCAACTGTACATAGTATATAGATTAGTCAAATTAGAACAACAATTTCAGTATAATCTGTCGGGAAGGCACCTTGTACACTCCTCGCATAAAATTAGAGGTCAAAGGGATTAAAGTCAATTGATTGATTTTATGTTATGTTGTTATGTACCAAACTAATAACGTAAATATGACTTAACTTTGCTCATAATGGTAGGTATTGTATCTGCAAAACACAAACAGATGAGTGGAAACAGTTACGTATAGCAACTTCTCGATCCTTCAACATCGCAGCAAACTCGTGGTTAAAATGTAAACAACCTGGTAACCTCAGCTTTGCACATAGGTATCTATGTGCTTGTATGTGTATGCTTGTATTTTACTAATAGTTGAACACTTTAATTATACTTCAATGATAAGTTAAATAGAAAAAACACCAAAGACTCATCCTATTGTAATGATTATGTTTACCTATAATAATAATTATGTTATGCGTTTATCAATAAAGTCATACTGTATTGTATTGTAACTTAATAATACTTAACTGAAATTAAGAGGTAACTTTTTTTATAGAAACATGTTGCAAAAAGCATTCCCGGTCAAGTTACTGGCTCGCTTCTGCACAACGCCGTCCCGGGAACGCAAAGGTTACTGCAGTGCAAAATGCTTAGAGACATATAAAAACGGGAGGCTTCCCTTGAAGGGCATCATTCACCCTCAGTGAACCGACTGCGCCCCACCATGTACAAGCTGGTAAGTCAACCTCACTTGTGTCTATTTCTAAATATGTAGCGAGAGAAATTATGCTTGCGCTTCTTTGTTTCGGGCATTCTAGTTTATAAGTGTGTATCGGTACTGTTTCTAACTGTACAGGTATTTCATATCTGAAAAAAACAAGTATTTCATGGTAGGGTAATTATATATTTTTGAATGTAAGTCCAAAACACATAAATGCTTTATCGACAATATAACTTTTGCACTGCACACAATACTATAATTCCTATTTAGTGTTTCAATAGCATCTGAGATGACCTTAATGACAAAATAATACGAATAAGGAATATAAAACAACCATCGAATTATTGACAAAAAGTTAAACAGCTAACGTCGTATTATCTTTTAATCTTGCATCACTACGTTATCTGAATTTTGATAATGTGATGCTGATGCATGATGAAGAACCAAATGAATACTAATAGTTATACACAGATTTTAGAGCTTTGAATATTTCATTGAGCCCACGGAATGAGAGAGACTTGGGCTGCAGTGGACGATATTGACTCCTGATAATGGAATAGAATAGAATATAACTTTGTTTGACACCACAATAACAAAACATACAAACAATAATTATAAACTAGGAACAATGATCAATAGGCGACCTTATCGCTAAGAGATCTCTTCCAGACAACCTTGGATAATGACTCAGTATTCAATCAAAAGAAACAACTGAAACCGGTACCAGTATTGTGTAATGATTGAACAATTATTTTCGTCCACCAGATCTGCTTCTTCGCCATGCTGGCGGTGGCGTTGGCCGCGCCGGCGCCCGAGCCAGCGCCGGAGCCCCAGCCGCCTGCCATCCCAGCCTTGACCTACGCCTTCCGGGCGCCCTACGCCGCCCCGTACGCCTACCCCGCGCAACTCGCCTACGCCGCCCCGTACCCCGCCTATCCCGCCTACCCCGCTGCCCCCGTCCCCTACAACAAGTTTTTCTAGGAAGACCCGTCAGCTTCATCATCGGCATCATGAGACGTATGCTCGGTTACGTCTTCTAACTATTGGCAGTGACTGTTTTGATTCTTGATGTGTTGCAATAAATTGTTCCGATCCGCCTATTTTGTTTGTTTTATTTTGTTTTTTTAGTAGGTACTTATTTAAAATGTCAAATTTCTAATTATTTCTTTTTTATGAAAAAAAACTGGTTCACTTGCAATAGAACCGAGGCGTTCACGTGGCTGAAATTAAACCTAGCCATTTCAATAAATTTCCCAAAAACCTCCTCCATACTAAAATTTATAAAATATGTTATTATAATTATATATAATTTCGTAAATAATTACCATACACTCCAGTTATATTTCTATAGGTTTCTCCATTATGTACACGCCGTGTCGTGTATCGTAAGTATATTATGTACAGACCTACAGGTTCATTATGTTAATCAATCACCGGTACCTAATGAAAATGAAGGTCACTGTAGTGTTTATTTATAAACCTAATCCGATGACCTAGCAAATCTAGTCTAGGTATCATTCATGCACTTTCACCACTCACTCCATAAATTATAAAGATCACTTCAGACTATTCCGAAAACAAGATTCTTCAAAACTATCAGAATAGACCAGAATTTCAGTAATTGATAGCCAAAAATATTACCGAATAAGTATGATGTCTGGGAAACGATATTAGGTAAGTACCTACATATAATTCAGAAAATAATAAATTTATTTTTCATCAATCCCGGGATTACTGGATTTTTGATGGGTAATCGGGATCCCGGGATTGTATTCTCTACACCTTAGGTTAGACGAGAACTAACACAAAAACTGTATTTTTTTGTAAATTTTACTTATGTTGAACACTTCATAAACAATAACCAAAAACAGGCTTTAGTTTCAAGACTATACAATGCAATACCAATTTTTCCAAAGATCTTTCTATACAAATTTATTACGCGCGATGACTGCGGACAACGCAATATGCTAACAACTTGGGGTCAATCTATATGACGAAAAACTATGTTTCTGAGCGCTGCTTCGCAAGCCATGACTCTATCTCGTTGTATAAAACGTACCGATTGGACGACAGCTCTAGTCCGTTAGTTTTTCGTCAGTATAGAGTGACCCTCCTGGTTATCAGTTAGGCACTCCTGGGATTGGCAGTTACGGTTCTTGCATAATAGTCGTCGAACACATACAATGGGATGTAGGCAGCTTTCAGTGCAGCACCTTAATTAACAATTTCGTTATAATGAGGAGGATACATACCCTATATACCTACGTATTTATGTATGTACTGGCTGAGACTGGGTGCAATGTATTGAATTTGATGTTCTATAACGTTTTGAATGATGCATTGTGTGCTGCTTCTAGTCCTAGGATAGTTCGAAAGGGTATTATGTCTACTTATGTCAGTAATAGACCTGTGGTAGAGTAATATTATGACTATCGACAAATAAATTGCAAGCTGGAGTGCGGATATTATGATTATTCAAACTTTTCTTAACAATTAATACATTTCTATAAATAGTCTTGCCTTGGTGTTAAACAGGTATGATGTGCTCTAGATGTAAACATAGCATTCACTTCCTTAAATTGACATAAGGAGTGGGTGGATAGCAAATGTTACAGATAGAAGTGCGTCTATTGTATTGTGTTTATCTCAGTGAGTAGCACCAACAAATTAAGTGCCTCCTTATTTGCCTACTTATAAATAACAAGTTGACAGCTCTGAGTGTCACAATGAAACAAAAAACGTAGGTATGCATGAAAAACTATATTGAACAAAAAATCATTTGGCAAGTGGTCGTCGTTAAGGTATCGGGTTCCCACATGGTCAGGTTACCGCATGGCTGGTCGTTATACAGGGTGTCTCAACGGAGGTAGTAACCAGAGTAAGCGTAGGGGTAGGCGGCGGCGGCGGGGGCGGCCACGTAGGGAGAGTAGACGCTCGAGTAGGGAGAGTAGCCGACAGGCAGGATGGGGGCGCCAGCGGAGTACGCTAGCACCTGAGGGTCGGGCTTGGGGCTGGCGAAGGCGACGGCCACCAGAGCCAGGAGGGCGAACTGAAAATAATGTAGTGTTAGAAACGTTTGAAACATAGTACCTATAGGTTTATTAGGAAGGCCGAGTAGAGAACATCGCGGACTCATGGCCGAGTTATAGCGAGTATAGCGACTGAGTGTCATACACTTAAATCCAGAGATAAGAGTCAACTGCTAACTGTGAATAGACTTCGCTTAGTTGACGGGTCGTTTAAATTTGCAACGGTTTAGCGGATTTTTGCCATAAAATGAATGTTCCATATTTGAAATACCCAGCAATAAAAAGTAACATTAAATACGTGACTATATTAGATATTCGAGCATTATTACGTCGACAGCAACGTCTATTTAAGTAAATATTTCTGTACTGCCTAATTTTAGCTGCGAGAATATTTCACAGATATCTCAGATCAATGTGGATTTTCATCTATAAATAGCCCGATAGATCTTCCCCTGGCAAGAACTCTGCGGCCGTATTGAACTAATAATAATGATATTGTATCAATAGACAATTAATGCCTTTAACAAGATTCACCTTTACCGATTGTCGCATATGTTTATAAATTTACTATTGCTACCGGTAAAGTAGGGTCGCATTCCTACACACAAGTTTTAGCACAAATATTGACACACGAATGCATGTTACTATGAAAAGGTAACCTAAAGAAAGTAGCTTACAAAATGTAAACAAGTAAAATTAAATGAAGACGTTTTACCTAAAAATAAAACGTATATTAAACATACTTACCTTATTCGAAGTCTAATAATAATTGGAGAGAGACATCTCTTTTCCTTTTCGTATTTCCTGCTAAATACCACGTGACTTCCGGCGACTTCCCTTGAATTTGACTTTTTCCCACCACCACCGGCAGTTGGCGCCATTTTGTTGGCTCCAAATATATTCGTCATTGCGTCTTGTTGAATGCCACCAGGCAGAAATAAAATTATTAGACTTCGAATAAGGTAAGTATGTTTAATATACGTTTTATTTTTAGGTAAAACGTCTTCATTAAACAACTTGACCGTTATTCGAAGTCTAATAATAATTGAGAGACGTGTTTGATATCGCCTGGTGGTGGTGGACGTCAATGTGACTATATGAATGTTATTTAGGGACACATTAACAATGAGAAGCTTGTGATAGCTTAGCTCAAAATATAAAACCATAATTTGTTAACTTTAGGATAAGTAACAAGAAAACATTTCACATAATGTGTGACATTTATTTATTTTTGCTAAATATATTATGTATAAATAATCAATACAAATTAATGTTAAGTATCTTGATATACTGAACGTAAGTAATAATAATATAACGATTCTTGAACGTAAATCATTAAATCATCTATCTTGCATCAAATGAGGTGATTTAAATAAAGTCAGACTGATTGACAGTAGGTAACATAAAAATAAATTATTTTAAATATCTAAATTAGGGTACAACTGCGTTGAATAAATTAGAAACAGTATTCACATTATTTACATTCATGATTTGACGACAGTAGAATCTTTTAAATGTATTTTCTGATCTCCAGTTGCCTCGAGTAAGTATTTCCTCTATTGGAGCGTTCTCAAGCCAACTTTTTGAAGCTACTGCAGACCGGAAACTACCTGCTGTGGCATCTATGCCTGACTCATTCAAAATATTTTTGACCCATCTAGCAATAATACACCGTGTAGCTGGTTTAGCTTTACCACAAATTGATAGAAATAGGTGACTAGATTCGGCAGCACTTCTTCGTTGCTGTCCAATAATAATGAGCCTTTTAACCCAATGAACTGGACAAAGAGATCTATTATTAGTATTTACTTTTAACTTCCAGCCAGATTGGCGATAATCAACTGTGTCGGTTTTTGAACCAAATACTGGCCATAAAACAATCGAGTCCTGAGAATCAATGCAATGATTAGAATCAACACGTAATAGCGTCAGGTCATGGACGCGTCGACCAGAACATAGCAACAACATTGTGGCCGTACACTTTGAAATTTCATAAAGGTTATCAGTTTTAGGATCTAACGTAGCTAAATGATTAATTACTTTGTCAATGTCCCACACAGGTGGTTTCGGAACATTAGGCTTTGCTAAGGCTATAGATTTTAAAATTCTTTTGACCATAGGATGATCACTAAGTCGGTTTATGGCTTGCGGATCACAAAATGTCGATACTACCGACTTATGAGTTAATATAGTACTGTAGGATAAGCCTTCCTTTTGATGCAAGTCAGCCAAAAATCTGGATAAGTCTGACCCGCTTGGCTTATTCGTAGAAATTTTGTTTTCACGTGCCCAATTGACCCATCGTGTCCATACTGGCTTATACGTCCGTATCGTAGAAGGACGCCAACTTTTCAACAAGAGATCCTTCTGCTCCTTTGTCCACCCGACTAAATGTTCCTGCCACCCCCACATCTCCACACCTCCAGCGTCATTCCTGTCACTTTCTGTGGTGGTAGGCCGGTTGAGACGTCTACTAGAACGTTTCTCAGGTTCATGATGGTCCACGGTGGAGCTGTGGCTCGGTTTTTTAGATCGGGTCTCCAAAATACTTGTTCCCATCTGGGGGCTACAATGAGGTACATCCCTTGACACGTGTTCAGGTGTTGTAACACTTTGGGCATCAAAAATGGCGGGGGGAATACCCACGCCAGCTCGTAGTTTCATTGTTGTGTCATCGCATCGTGAAACTCTGCTAGCGGATCGTGACAGTCCAGGGAACAATATCTGGGAACTACTCGTGTCAGGCGGGAGGCAAACAAGTCGATGACTGGGGTTCCCCATTTGGCGAAAATCTGAGTTGTAGCTTGAGGGAGCAGATGCCACTCTGGCCTCTTGCGAAATCGAGATAGGTGATCTGCCTCTACATTGTAAGCCCCGGGAATGTGGTAAACAGTCAATGTTATCTGATGACTGTCCAATAACATGAATATCTTGTACGTTATTTCCAGTAGACCCTGCGACTTTATACCGCCTTCGTTTCTCAAGTAGGATACAGCTGTTTTGTTGTCGCATTGTAAATGCAGAGATCCGAAACGAAGGTTCTGACATTGATCTTCTAAAGTTTTTAAAATGGCAAGTAACTCCTTTCGATTGCAATGGAGTCCCTTTTCCTGCGACGACCATGTTCCTGTTACACTCAGATTGTTTATTTGCGCTCCCCACGCTACATCTGAGGCGTCGGTCACTACATAATGAGTGGGATATGGGTGGTGAACCGGAGATGGATCCTTGAGGTGAATTAGCCACCATTGTAGTTCCTGTAGAACAGCCTCGTCCAGCAACATTCTTATATGATCCTGAGACCTTCTTTTCGAGGCGATCAATAATCGCTGTAGCTGTCGGTAGTTTAGCCTGCCGCGTGGGACAGTGAAGCTGGCAAAGTTCATCAGGCCTATCACTCGTTCCAAGTCCTTGATAGTGGCCCTTTTGCTTGTGGATAAGTTTGTTATCATTGCTGATAGCTTGGCACACTTCTGAGCAGGAAGTGACTTTTGGTTGTGCTTGCAGTCCCATGTTATTCCAAGGTATTCTATTGTTTGACATGGCTGTACAACTGATTTGGCGTAGTTTATTTTCCACCCCAAGTACTCCAGTAGATTTACTGCTATTTTTATGTGGTCCTTTAGAACACGAGCATCCTGATTGGCTAGCAAATAATCGTCCAAATATACGACCAGGCGGATGCCGCGCTGGCGAAGGATCTGGGCCATCCAATTGCTCACGGAGGCAAAGGTTTTCAGAGCAGAACTTAGTCCAAAAGGTAGGCAGTTCATTTGTAGAAGTTCCCGTTGATAAATTAGGAGTAGAAACCGACGATGGGCTTCTGATATGGGTATGTAGAAATACGCCTGGGAAATATCGATTTTTGCCATCCAGTCGCTCGGTTGTAGAAAATCGGGAATTTTGTACACATTTATCAATCTGAATGGCGCTGTGTACACATAGCGGTTTAATGCCTTTAGATTGAATATGGGTCTCATACTGCCGTCTCCTTTCGGCACCAGAAACATCGAGGACAGGAAACTTGGGCTCGCATTGACCTTGGCCAATACTCCCTCGTGTTTCATTTTTTCTATTATCAGGTCCATTTCGTCGCTGGACTGGATGGGACTTTTGGGATTCGACATGTTCGGCATTTGAAGCGGAGGCTTCGAAATGAAAGGGATACGGTATCCTGAAGTAATTTTTGTAATGTAAGCTGGTGCCCCTAGGTTCACCCATCTGTGATGGTAAAATTGTAGTTGTCCAGCATGAAATTGTTGGGTGACGTGACTCGGTGAGTCAGTATCGTCGTTTATTACCTCTCCTCTCCCGGTGGGATGAGGGAGAGTTTCTCCTTGGTCGGCCATGATCTTGTCGGCCGCTGCCAGGTGCTTGTTGCTTACCACCGCGGCCACGAAATGGCTTATTGTTATAATTACCTGAGGTTGACCTGGTGTTCGCGGCTTGTATATTACCTTTGTAGTTTGGTCTCTTTTGCACGTGTACATTGCGTTGCGCAGATGTACTAGGAGTCGGATCGGTCTGCGGTGCAGAAACGCGATCCTTTTCACGAGGCCAGAATACTTTCCGTACTCCTCCGGCTCTCTCCAGAGTTGATGTAAACTTTCCAGTCTCAAAGAGATTATCACAGGAAGGCGGAACCTTACGCAGTGAAGTTTTATGAAGTGGGTCTTTGACGAAAGCTAGAATAGCCTCGCGTCTTTGCTGAATTATTTCAGCTCTGTGGCCGCAAACCATTTGTAATATATCGTTAGATGTTTTTGAAAAATCACCTGTAACGAAAATATCTTCGATCCTTTTATTAACTTCTTCCGAAGTTAGCTCTGATGTTGTTGTTGTCCACGCCAAAAAGGAACGGAGCTCCTTTTCAAGTTGATCCCTTTGTTTTATCATGGCAAAAGTAAGCGATGCCAGGGCCTTTTCAAAATTTACGAGAGTGCGAGAGGAATCGTAGCGCTTAACTTCTTCGTTCGCATCTAAGTCGGTAAAGCCCGGGCTATGACGATATAATTTTTGGACATCCGCGTAACGAACGTTTCTCCAATCCGGGTGCTCAAGCCGCTGGATGTTTTTAAGGGTATCCAAATAAACGGCTGGTGTTTTTAAAATTTCCGGCTCTTTCAATCTAGTACTGATAGTTAAGGAAATTTGAGGAGCTGGTTCCTCATCTAATGATTGCACATCTGAATAAAGCTGACCACTAATATTATCATCAATAATATCATCATTGCTATTGTTATTGCAAGCTATTTGATTTTTAAGATTTTTTATTTCTAACATCATTTTATCAAATTTACGATCTTGATTTCGTCTGCGGCGTTTAGATTTAGTTTTCCTACGCCGGGAGCGTTTAGAGCAAGAGGAATCACTGCAGCTTGAGCTTGAGCTAGATTCAGACGATGACGAATCACTTTCACTAATCTTCCTTTTACGAGAATGTTTCCGTGTTGACAAGGATGGTTGTGCATCTTGCACATCTTGCAAATCCGCATTTTCAGTACTCATTTTATTTTAATTTTAATTTAATCTGTAATACAAGGGAAATTCCAAGAACTAATTGCTAAAATTAATTTTAAAACACGAACGGTAACACCGTTAAAATGATGGTTTATCTTCGAAATAAGTATGATAGCAACGTTACACTGGTAGCATGCGGCAAAAATTACAGTAACTTTTCGATAAATAATTGGTAAAAACGTGGTGAAACAATACAGTAAAAACATACCTGAGCACAATCCAGGGAAAAAATACACTATAACTGTTTAAACTCACTTCAAATCCGGTATTTTAGCCACTTTTTAGTGAAATCTAAATGATTTTTTCACTATGGAAAATTAAAATAAAATTTGCAGGTAGGTTGGTATTTACACAGAAAACCTGGAGCGTCCCTGGTGGGACACGACCAGCTCGGACGAAGGAAAACGACGTCAATGACGAATATATTTGGAGCCAACAAAATGGCGCCAACTGCCGGTGGTGGTGGGAAAAAGTCAAATTCAAGGGAAGTCGCCGGAAGTCACGTGGTATTTAGCAGGAAATACGAAAAGGAAAAGAGATGTCTCTCTCCAATTATTATTAGACTTCGAATAACGGTCAAGTTGTTTAATAAATCAAACAATACTCACTACTCTGAAGAACATTTTGATTGGTTGTCTTGCTCGGCTTGGGACAAGTGATACCCTTCTAATGATTGAAGGGGCTTATATAGGACAGACCACGCCTCACCTGGCACCCGATGGATCAGCAAAAAATAGTCCTTGATCTTCAAAAAGAATGAAGCCAACGCGTTATCAAAGATAGAACCATCAACATCCGCGTGTGACAAATCTTTGTTACCTGATACTAAAGAAAAAAGTGTACTCGATGATCGATATGATTTATACTTAGCGTCTTTAGTGTCTGCATGCGGTGTGCGAGATTTTCGCCGTTCGACAAAACATCATCTAAATAACATAAAGAAGTACTTTTGAAAAATTTACTATATGATCTATTATTATTATTATTATTTATTATTATAGCCTTTATTTTCCCAAACTTAATAGAAATTCCATGCGATAGAGAATACATTAAAATTATAATAATTAAATCATTAGTTAAATATTTCATAGTATAAAATTAAAATAAATATTTCATTGTATTCACCTAAAAATTCAACATTTCATTAACAAATTATTAAATTTTAAATATCATTTACCAAATTATATTTTTTACAAAATTACTATTAATATTAATAATTTAAATGCATAATTAGATTAATTTAATAAACATTACTATCATACAAACCAATAGCAATAACTAATATAATTTACTAAATTAAGCCTTAATTAATATTAATAATTTAAATTCCATTAAACAAACATAAAAATTTATTTAAATCATGCAAGTATTTCTTAAATAATAATAGTCTGGGACGTCCATTGTTGGACGTAGGCCTCCTCCATCCGTCTCCAGTGGTCCCTGTCTGCCGCGAGCCGCGTCCAGGTCCTGCCCGCCAGCTGCACGATGTCGTCCACCCAGCGCCGCCGCGGCCTGCCTCGCCCGCGCCGAGTGTCCCGTACCTGCCAGTGCAGCACCCTTTCGCTCCATCGTCCATCTGTCACTCGTGATATATGGCCAGCCCATCTCCATTTTAAGCTACATGCCATCTCTACTGCGTCTATGAGTTTTGTTTTATGTCTGATGTCCAACGCCCTCACTCTGTCTTTTAGTTTTAAGCCTAACATACTTCTTTCTGCCGATCTTTGGAAAACTTGTAATTTTTTGGTTATTGTTTTTGTAAGAGGCCAGGTCTGACAGCCGTAGAGCAGCGTCGGCAGTACTACAGAGTCGAAGGCTTTCTTTTTTAGTCCTAATGGCAAGTTGGATTTGAAGACATCCTTCAACGACCAGTATTTGTTCCACGCTTTCGCTACTCTTCTCTCCACTTCTTTGATGCCCCAGTTTTCCATAGCAATATTTTGACCCAGGTAGACATAGTTTTGGACGTAGTTCACTAGTTTCCCTTGGACAAGTGTGTCTTTCTGTTCGCCGTTTGTGAGTATACATGTTTTATCGGGATTCATAGCTAATCCGCACGCTCTACTTTGCTCATCTAATGTGCTGAGCATAAATTGTAACTCTTCATGGCTTTCACTCAGGAGCACTATGTCGTCAGCAAATCTCAGATGATTTAGTTGCTCTCCGTTAATGTTCAGTCCAATAGAGTCCCAATTTAATCTTCTAAAGGTGTATTCTAATAGAGCTGTAAAGAGTTTTGGGGAAACAGGGTCTCCTTGTCTCACTCCTCGTTTGATAACGAAGGGGTCGCCCTTCCGCTCTAGTTTGACTACTCCCTTGCTTTTAGAGTAGATTTCCTTTAATATTTCAACGTATTGTTTGGGGACTCCTTGTTCTTTTAGAGCATGCCACAGTGGATCATGTAATATGGAATCAAATGCTTTTGCGTAATCCACAAATGCAATGTATATAGTTTTTTTGAATTCTGAGAATTTTTCAACGATCTGGGTCAATATATGATCTATAGGTGAGTAAAAAAAAACCACATAGGTTGAAAAATACATGTACATGACATGTACACTATTATAAGTCTTCCGTGGCTCTATGACATAAAAACACTTATTCACACACTCGCAAAACAAGTAATATCCTATAGATAACTGTTCCAGGATTTCCAGAAATACTCATATGAGAAATATAAATAATTCCTTTGAAATATAATTTATGATACTTAGAAGCCTTTTGGGTATTAGATATGCTTCTTATTGTTCTCTTATATTTTATAAATAATATAGGGAGGAACCTTACACAATTAAAAAATAATCTGCAACACTGCATGAAATCTACCTTTACCTTAAAATAAAAAAATAAGTGCAATATAACCAAATATCATGAGAACCAGATATTCAGGAGCGTTTTATTTAGCCGTCCTAATTGCATCAGCTATCAGTTGGTTACCTACTTCATTTGCATTTATGACATTGTAAATAACATTTATTTTAAAGCTTCATTTATGTAAGTACTAATTGATTACAAATAAAACAAAAGTTTGATTTCGCAGTCAGTTTATTTATTCCAAGACGCAGTGGCATGGTAAATATTAAGAAACTAGCTGTTCCCGCGCGCTTCGCTTCGCCTTAAAAAGGTTTTCCCGTGGGAATTCCGGGATAAAAAGTGGCCTATGTTCTTTCCCAGGGTCTAGACCGTATGTATACCAAATTTCATTCAAATCCGTTCAGTAGTTTTGGCGTGAAAGAGTAACAGACAGACAGACAGACAGACAGACAGACAGACAGAAAGACACAGTTACTTTCGCATTTATAATATTAGTTAGGATTAGGATTACATGTAAATACCGACAATACTTATACAATTAAAAAACTGAGGCAAAAAATACCGGCGATTATCTACTTTAAAATAATTGTGGGTAATAAACAAGTCATTATGTTTTTATTACAAAAAAATATATAACTATACGTAGGTATTTATAAAGTACAATTTAGAAAGTTAATACTGCAATTGATTACAAATTCAGAACTGTGTTTTATTTATATCATTCGATCTGGTTGACAGGCACCTACGAAAAGGATTACAATACCACCTTTGTAACACCATGTATATAGACTCCTTGTCACAACTACCTAAACCCATAATACTCATTACAGTAATCCTCTAAAATTAAACGTAATTTTGAAGCTGTCCTATATTTTTTCATACATCTCAGAGTGATGTTTAATAATAGCCATATCCATAGTTGTAAGCGCCGCCGGGGTACCCTCCATACGCGTTGTAGGACAGGGGGTTTGCGTAGCCGGAGCCGTAACCATAGTAGCCGGGGTAGCCAGACGCGTACCCAGAGTAGTCACCATAGTAGCCGCCGGTGTAGTACTGAGGCTTGGCCGCCACCACTGCCAGGAGAGCCAGAGCCACTAGGACCTGGAAAAATAAATTTATTTTCACATAAAGATACACTCACGAGCAATGAAATAGTTCCACCTACCAATGTGCTGTTCCATATTGTTATATCTCTGGAACTTTATCATTGTCAGTGTTTTTAAAACGACTATGAAATGGTTAGTGGTACTTATAGGATATTTGTTTTTCAACTAGGCTTTGTATGCTAGGTGCATTCGTAATCAATGACCCATTATTTGTTATCCACTTAATCTTTTGTTTTAATTGGGTGCAAAAGTATTTTGAAATGTTACTCACAATTTTGGCAAACATTTTGTAAATTATTTGGTTATTTCGTCTTCTTCGGTAGTACACACCCTTATGCTTTTGGCACTGAACTGTTTTTTATTTGATTTTCCTTCAATATTTATATGAGACCACCGTCCTTCAAGACATGAGGAACAATTGGAGACAAAATTACACAAATAAATCGCATTGGGAATAGCTTAAATCACTACTGTGGCTATAGTAATGTAAAGGATGTTTGTATATCACAAGTTTATTGGAACGTCTGTAAGTAGACTATTGCAAACTACATTATGAAAAGGTACAACAATAATTGTGAGAAAAAATATTCACACACATTCATATATTCGTCATCTGCTACTTAAATAATCCATATTGCGGGGTAGATAAATATGCATTACTGCACATTTCACAGGTGTTATGTGTAGGACCAAGTAATAGGGGCGAATCCAGATTTTGAAAACAACCATGATTTGTTTAAAAACGGTCCGATACAATAACAACCACCACAACCCAATTTTAACTGAAGTTACATGTTAGCAAATCTCACCGTAAAGAGAAATACTTACACATAAGTGTATTTTTCCAAGCAAAGCCACATGCGAACCTTGTTTTGCTTTTATATAATTAAAGTATACAGTGCATACACATACACGGCACGAGGTAGGAATCAGCAATTAGGTCCTTTGTCCTGCTTCTATATGTAAAACAAAGCACATAGTTGACGACAGATTATGAATGAGAGACATCGTCAAATTTAATGGCCACATATTTGCGATAGCCGTTTTTGGTAAAGAAATTAAGGTGACCCTATAAGTAGTTTCAAGGCCGTACATTATTTTCATTTTGATTTAAAAGGATAGTGCAGATTCATACACTTACGCTTACGCCTACTACCGTCGTCGTCGCAAAAAATATATAACAATAACCTACAAGAAATCAGGATGTGTTTATTGTCAATATAGAGCATCGACCTGATCCACGCCCTTGCTTTGTCATCTAATGCTTGACAGAGTATCACATTGTATCCTAAAGATCAAGGCCGTATTGTTTATTATATAAGCCTTTTAAACCCGAACAGGAGCAGATATCAATTAGTACGTTGAATCGCATCACTCAAAATGTTCGCCAAAATTGTAAGTTGAAACTTTAATTTGCTACCAGATTAATTAACCAGTAGCTTTTGACCAAGACTTTCTCTTTCCCTTAAAAGTTTTCATGTGAAAGTTCTAGTAAAATGTTATAATTATAAAGTCTATTCCAAAATTGGTCTACCCCAGTGTGAGTAAAACAGAACGTGGTGATGGACTCATTTTCACACCTAGGAACATCAAACTTAATTACTTATAAAGTTTTTCTAATAGAACTCTGTAAATGGCTAAATTGTCGTGCAGTAGGACTTAAGTTCATTTTTAATAAGACTTTGAAACACGTCATTATTTTGAAAAGTACCTGTTTCTACTTTCAAAAATTAGGTAGTAACAACTTTCTAAACACTGTGGGATTACTTTAATACGTAATAAATAATATATTATAATTATTCTTGATAGACTAATGTGATTCTTCTTATTATGAATTAGTGATCAGGAAATATCCACTACTATTATTATTTACAGGTTGCTCTGTTCGCTCTGGTGGCGGTGGCAGTAGCGGCCCCGCGCGCCGCCCCCGCCCCCGCCCCGGCGCCCGCCCCGGCCCCCGCGCCCGCCCCGCAGCTGCTGCCCTACAGCTACGACTACGTGGTGCCCGCCGCCGCCGCGCCCGCGCTGCCCGCCGTCTACTCGCCCTACGCGCCCGCGCCACTCGCCTACTCCGCCTACCCCGCGCAACCATACTACTACCGTTAAACAAACCTCTACCTTTTTACTGATGTAACACTGGCCACTAGCATAATGGATACTGATTTTGTACTAGAATAAGATTACGCAAATAAAAATTATGATAAAATATTTCACGGAAATCATTATTAATAAGTTGAAATGAAAGCTTATTAATCCCAATCTTCAGTGTCAATAGAGATAAGGTATAAGGTAACCGAGTTATCCCCAATTACGTGGCTGAATGCCTATTGGATCAATTTCATTTTAATTGGTAGCTAAGCCACCCTTAAGTAACAAGAGGCCAACAAGTCTGAAAATAATTTCGTAAAGTTAGATACGCTTGCTGCCACCCACCATTTAATAATGTTTAAAAATAGAACATTTTCAGTAAGAATTTATAAAATTTGCGAGAACTAAATACATTATTTTGATATTTTAATCATCCGAGTCTTCGGAAATTAATATCTACATTTTCATGAGTACTTACATAGAAAGTCGATGTCTATAAACCTGTCATTTAAATTATCTACATGGTGTTGCAAAAGTCGTATACTAAGCCGAAAGGAGGTGATTCAGGGGGAAACCTAATTAACCCCTTTTCGGCTTTAGTATACCACTTTACCAACACCCTCTAATTACACTCACGGGCAATGAAAAAGTTCCACTCACAAAATGCCGATACCAAACGACCCCAATTTTTTCAAACATTTATACATATACTTTATAATTTAAATAACATATTTACCGTTTTTAGTTAGTAATATTCTAATGTTCTGTTAAATGTACTTTAATATTCCAGAAGGCGTCATTAAGCTATCCTTTTCCGTTTAGGACTAATTTGGTGTTTTTCTCAGTGGAACCTTTTCATTGCCCGTGAGTGTTTTTAAACAAAAAGGAAGACAAATTTTCAGTTTTTTTTTCAATATCTGTAACCTAATCTTAAACCTGCTAACAAAAACAGTTTCAGTACCAAAGTACTTACGTACCTACCTACTTGTTATTCCCAAGAAATGTTCCAGCCAGAATGTTCGCCGGACGTGGGTACCTACCGTGAACCGGACAGGGCCTGTTATTGAGCGACATTGTGTAACATGTCGACTCAACTTTAGAGGGATAACACAGCTGATGTTGTAACAAGTTAGCAACATATGAAACATATTGCGTGGTACGCTTATCCCTTCGTTTGTTTCGATGTTTGGGTTCATTTACCAAAATACCTCGGGTTAGTTTTTGTTCTGATGTCAGTTGCAAAGCGTATTGCTCTTATGCACGAGTGCATGAGGTACTCCAAGCTCAAATGAGTGTTGTAATCTGACTCCATAGAAATACTTATTTAATATTCTTCACATGAAAGATTTATTTTGAACATATTTCAACTAAGTAAGTAGAAGTACATACGAGTACGGAGGTAAATGAATAAACGTATGTACTTACAATTATTATCCAAACTATCATACACTATGCCAATATTTATACATTTTCATATCTTATATAAAACCCTTAATACATAATCTTAAAACCTGCGTGAAGTTAGCAGCCTAAAGTTAGCAGCCTTTGAATACCCGACCAAATTAAGATGGTCACTTCAGTCATTGCATACTTTATCAATTAAAACACGTAAAAAGCCCGAAAAACATTGGAATAATAATGCTAGGTATTTATAAAAACACTAAAATATGTTCTAAAATAAAAAAATTCTAAAAAATACGACGTTTACTTACTGAAGCTCTTGTTGGTTAATGGATATTTTGTATGGGGGCGCCAAGATGCTATAGACCTGCCCGCATCTCACCTGGTTTATTATGTGTGTTGTGTCATTAGAAAACACTGACAGAAGTTTCATCAACATTGAAACGGTATAGCAGGTGTCCAGGAGCCACTTTCTGATGGATTTTGGGTGAAAAATTTACAATATTTCACGAATATTCAAGTTTGCAGGTGGAACCTGAAGAGATTCAGCTGCAAATGATAGTTCATATGAAAGGTATTATTAATACCTAGAAATGGTTTTCAGCAATTTCAGATTAAATGACTTTTGGTGAAAATTCAAGGTGAAAACCAAAAAATAAAACTTAGCAGCCCAAGATTAACATTTTGTATGGGGGCACCAAGATGCTATAGACCTGCCCGCATCTCACCTGGTTTATTATGTGTGATGTGTCATTAGAAATTACTGACAGAAGTTTCATCAACATTGAAACGGTATAGCAGGTGTCCAGGAGCCACTTTCTGGCAGATTTTGGGTGAAAAATTGAAAATATTTCACGAATATTCAAGTTTGCAGGTGGAACCTGAAGAGATTCAGCTGCAAATGATAGTTCATATGAAAGGTATTATTAATACCTAGAAATGGTTTTCAGCAATTTCAGATTGAATGACTTTTGGTGAATATTCAAGGTGAAAACCAAAAAATAAAACTTAGCAGCCCAAGATTAACATTTTGTATGGGGGCACCAAGATGCTATAGACCTGCCCGCATCCCACCTGGTTTATTATGTGTGTTGTGTCATTATAAAACACTGACAGAAGTTTCATCAACATTGAAACGGTATAGCAGGTGTCCAGGAGCCACTTTCTGATGGATTTTGGGTGAAAAATTGACAATATTTAACGAATATTCAAGTTTGCAGGTGGAACCTGAAGAGATTCAGCTGGAAATGATAGTTCATATGAAAGGTATTATTAATACCTAGAAATGGTTTTCAGCAATTTTGGATTAAATGACTTTTGGTGAATATTCAAGGTGAAAACCAAAAAATAAAACTTAGCAGCCCAAGATTAACATTTTGTATGGGGGCACCAAGATGCTATAGACCTGCCCGCATCTCACCTGGTTTATTATGTGTGTTGTGTCATTATAAAACACTGACAGAAGTTTCATCAACATTGAAACGGGATAGCAGGTGTCCAGGAGCCACTTTCTGACGGATTTTGGGTGAAAAATTTACAATATTTCACGAATATTCAAGTTTGCAGCTGAATCTCTTCAGGTTCCACCTGCAAACTTGAATATTCGTGAAATATTGTAAATTTTTCACCCAAAATCCGTCAGAAAGTGGCTCCTGGACACCTGCTATCCCGTTTCAATGTTGATGAAACTTCTGTCAGTGTTTTCTAATGACACAACACATATAATAAACCAGGTGAGATGCGGGCAGGTCTATAGCATCTTGGTGCCGCCATACAAAATGTTAATCTTGGGCTGCTAAGTTTTATTTTTTGATTTTCACCTTGAAGAGTCACCAAAAGTCATTTAATCTAAAATTGCTGAAAATCGTTTCTAGGTATCAATAATACCTTTCATGTGAACTATCATTTCCAGCTGAATCTCTTCAGGTTCCACCTGCAAACTTGAATATTCGTTAAATATTGTCAATTTTTCACCCAAAATCTGTCAGAAAGTGGCTCCTGGGCACCTGCTATACCGTTTCAATGTTGATGAAACTTCTGTCAGTGTTTTCTAATGACACAACACATATAATAAACCAGGTGAGATGCGGGCAGGTCTATAGCATCTTGGTGCCCCCATACAAAATGTTAATCTTGGGCTGCTAAGTTTTAATTTTTGGTTTTCACCTTGAATATTCACCAAAAGTCATTCAATCTGAAATTGCTGAAAACCATTTCTAGGTATTAATAATACCTTTCATATGAACTATCATTTGCAGCTGAATCTCTTCAGGTTCCACCTGCAAACTTGAATATTCGTGAAATATTGTAAATTTTTCACCCAAAATCCGTCAGAAAGTGGCTCCTGGACACCTGCTATCCCGTTTCAATGTTGATGAAACTTCTGTCAGTGTTTTCTAATGACACAACACATATAATAAACCAGGTGAGATGCGGGCAGGTCTATAGCATCTTGGTGCCGCCATACAAAATGTTAATCTTGGGCTGCTAAGTTTTAATTTTTGGTTTTCACCTTGAATATTCACCAAAAGTCATTCAATCTGAAATTGCTGAAAACCATTTCTAGGTATTAATAATACCTTTCATATGAACTATCATTTGCAGCTGAATCTCTTCAGGTTCCACCTGCAAACTTGAATATTCGTGAAATATTGTAAATTTTTCACCCAAAATCCGTCAGAAAGTGGCTCCTGGACACCTGCTATCCCGTTTCAATGTTAATGAAACTTCTGTCAGTGTTTTCTAATGACACAACACATATAATAAACCAGGTGAGATGCGGGCAGGTCTATAGCATCTTGGTGCCGCCATACAAAATGTTAATCTTGGGCTGCTAAGTTTTATTTTTTGATTTTCACCTTGAAGAGTCACCAAAAGTCATTTAATCTGAAATTGCTGAAAATCGTTTCTAGGTATTAATAATACCTTTCATATGAACTATCATTTCCAGCTGAATCTCTTCAGGTTCCACCTGCAAACTTGAATATTCGTGAAATATTGTAAATTTTTCACCCAAAATCCGTCAGAAAGTGGCTCCTGGACACCTGCTATACCGTTTCAATGTTGATGAAACTTCTGTCAGTGTTTTCTAATGACATAACACACATAATTAACCAGATGAGATGCGGGCAGGTCTATAGCATATTGGTGCCCCCATACAAAATGTTAATCTTGGGCTGCTAAGTTTTATTTTTTGATTTTCACCTTGAAGAGTCACCAAAAGTCATTTAATCTAAAATTGCTGAAAATCGTTTCTAGGTATCAATAATACCTTTCATGTGAACTATCATTTCCAGCTGAATCTCTTCAGGTTCCACCTGCAAACTTGAATATTCGTTAAATATTGTCAATTTTTCACCCAAAATCTGTCAGAAAGTGGCTCCTGGGCACCTGCTATACCGTTTCAATGTTGATGAAACTTCTGTCAGTGTTTTCTAATGACACAACACATATAATAAACCAGGTGAGATGCGGGCAGGTCTATAGCATCTTGGTGCCCCCATACAAAATGTTAATCTTGGGCTGCTAAGTTTTAATTTTTGGTTTTCACCTTGAATATTCACCAAAAGTCATTCAATCTGAAATTGCTGAAAACCATTTCTAGGTATTAATAATACCTTTCATATGAACTATCATTTGCAGCTGAATCTCTTCAGGTTCCACCTGCAAACTTGAATATTCGTGAAATATTGTAAATTTTTCACCCAAAATCCGTCAGAAAGTGGCTCCTGGACACCTGCTATCCCGTTTCAATGTTGATGAAACTTCTGTCAGTGTTTTCTAATGACACAACACATATAATAAACCAGGTGAGATGCGGGCAGGTCTATAGCATCTTGGTGCCGCCATACAAAATGTTAATCTTGGGCTGCTAAGTTTTAATTTTTGGTTTTCACCTTGAATATTCACCAAAAGTCATTCAATCTGAAATTGCTGAAAACCATTTCTAGGTATTAATAATACCTTTCATATGAACTATCATTTGCAGCTGAATCTCTTCAGGTTCCACCTGCAAACTTGAATATTCGTGAAATATTGTAAATTTTTCACCCAAAATCCGTCAGAAAGTGGCTCCTGGACACCTGCTATCCCGTTTCAATGTTAATGAAACTTCTGTCAGTGTTTTCTAATGACACAACACATATAATAAACCAGGTGAGATGCGGGCAGGTCTATAGCATCTTGGTGCCGCCATACAAAATGTTAATCTTGGGCTGCTAAGTTTTAATTTTTGGTTTTCACCTTGAATATTCACCAAAAGTCATTCAATCTGAAATTGCTGAAAACCATTTCTAGGTATTAATAATACCTTTCATATGAACTATCATTTGCAGCTGAATCTCTTCAGGTTCCACCTGCAAACTTGAATATTCGTGAAATATTGTAAATTTTTCACCCAAAATCCGTCAGAAAGTGGCTCCTGGACACCTGCTATCCCGTTTCAATGTTGATGAAACTTCTGTCAGTGTTTTCTAATGACACAACACACATAATAAACTAGGTGAGATGCGGGCAGGTCTATAGCATCTTGGTGCCGCCATACAAAATGTTAATCTTGGGCTGCTAAGTTTTAGTTTTTGATTTTCACCTTGAAGAGTCACCAAAAGTCATTTAATCTAAAATTGCTGAAAACTATTTCTAGGTATTAATAAAACCTTACATATGAACTATCATTTGCAGCTGAATCTCTTCAGGTTCCACCTGCAAACTTGAATATTCGTGAAATATTGTCAATTTTTCACCCAAAATCTGTCAGAAAGTGGCTCCTGGACACCTGCTATACCGTTTCAATGTTGATGAAACTTCTGTCAGTGTTTTCTTATGACACAACACACATAATAAATCAGGTGAGATGCGGGCAGGTCTATAGCATCTTGGTGCCCCCATACAAAATGTTAATCTTGGGCTGCTAAGTTTTATTTTTTGATTTTCACCTTGAATATTCACCAAAAGTCATTTAATCTGAAATTGCAGAAAACTATTTCTAGGTATTAATAATACCTTTCATATGAACTATCATTTGCAGCTGAATCTCTTCAGGTTCCACCTGCAAACTTGAATATTTGTGAAATATTGTAAATTTTTCACCCAAAATCCGTCAGAAAGTGGCTCCTGGACACCTGCTATCCCGTTTCAATGTTGATGAAACTTCTGTCAGTGTTTTCTAATGACACAACACACATAATAAACTAGGTGAGATGCGGGCAGGTCTATAGCATCTTGGTGCCGCCATACAAAATGTTAATCTTGGGCTGCTAAGTTTTATTTTTTGATTTTCACCTTGAAGAGTCACCAAAAGTCATTTAATCTAAAATTGCTGAAAACCATTTCTAGGTATTAATAATACCTTTCATATGAACTATCATTTGCAGCTGAATCTCTTCAGGTTCCACCTGCAAACTTGAATATTCGTGAAATATTGTCAATTTTTCACCCAAAATCTGTCAGAAAGTGGCTCCTGGACACCTGCTATACCGTTTCAATGTTGATGAAACTTCTGTCAGTGTTTTCTAATGACACAACACATATAATAAACCAGGTGAGATGCGGACAGGTTTATAGCATCTTGGTGCCGCCATACAAAATGTAAATCTTGGGCTGCTAAGTTTTATTTTTTGATTTCACCTTGAAGAGTCACCAAAAGTCATTTAATCTGAAATTGCTGAAAATCGTTTCTAGGTATTAATAATACCTTTCATATGAACTATCATTTGCAGCTGAATCTCTTCAGGTTCCACCTGCAAACTTGAATATTCGTGAAATATTGTCAATTTTTCACCCAAAATCTGTCAGAAAGTGGCTCCTGGACACCTGCTATACCGTTTCAATGTTGATGAAACTTCTGTCAGTGTTTTCTAATGACAGAAAACACATAATAAACCAGGTGAGATGCGGGCAGGTCTATAGCATCTTGGTGCCGCCATACAAAATGTTAATCTTGGGCTGCTAGGTTTTATTTTTTGATTTTCACCTTGAAGAGTCACCAAAAGTCATTTAATCTGAAATTGCTGAAAACCATTTCTAGGTATTAATAATACCTTTCATATGAACTATCATTTGCAGCTGAATCTCTTCAGGTTCCACCTGCAAACTTGAATATTCGTGAAATATTGTAAATTTTTCACCCAAAATCCGTCAGAAAGTGGCTCCTGGACACCTGCTATCCCGTTTCAATGTTGATGAAACTTCTGTCAGTGTTTTCTAATGACACAACACACATAATAAACTAGGTGAGATGCGGGGAGGTCTATAGCATCTTGGTGCCCCCATACAAAATATCCAGTAACCAACAAGAGCGTCAGTAAGTAAACGTCGTATTTTTTTGAATTTATTTATTTTAGAACATATTTTAGTGTTTATATAAATACCTAGCATTATTATTCCAATGTTTTTGGGGCTTTTTTACGTGTTTTAATTGATAAAGTATGCAATGACTGAAGTGACCATCTTAATTTGGTCGGGTATTCAAAGGCTGCTAACTTTAGGCTGCTAACTTCACACACCTAATCTTAAAAGCTTTCTCAAATATGCAACACTGGCCCCTAAGGCAGCGTTCGATGTACCTATTCAATTTACAAATTTAACCCGGCATCACTAATTTTAATCTGGGATGAAATCTAGATGCGTACTAAGCCGTTCGTTATCGATGGATTTCGTTTATAAATCCGGAATAAATACTTAAACATGGGTTTATAAAGCTCTAGGGTCATACTTAATGTTTATACATTATTTTAGGTCAAATCCGCAGCGTTGCAAGCTCCTCAAGATACATGGTGTTGTTATACGTTTGCACTTTCAGTTGAAGAAATTTAAAATAATATGCGTGAAGTAGTGAGTGGTAAACGAAGCTACATGAAAAACAAAAACTGGATTCAAGAATTTTATTTGGTCTAGTAGGAGGTAAACATACTTACTTGAAGTCCTCACTCCAGGGTGGGAGGATTCCATTATGATTCCGATTTCTACGTGTTATTAACATGACGAAACCTGAAGTTTTTGGCAACAACTCACCAAACGGAAGGAAGAAACACCAGTAGTTTCTACTGGCGTGATTCAAAACAGATTAAGTATTAAAAAAACATATTAAGTATATTTTATTGCCAATGAATATATATTATATTACAGATTATGTGGAATATGTAAAACTAGCGGATGAATTTAAAACGGTCAGGATAAAAGTATCAGGGGAATAATTCCGACGCTAAATGTTTGTATCAGACAGTAGCAGCACTAAAAATGACCGAGTAAAGATATAAAATTTCATAATTCAGGTAATTAAATTTAACGGTAGTAGTATGGTTGCGCGGGGTAGGCGGAGTAGGCGAGGGGCGCGGGCGCGTAGGGCGAGTAGACGGCGGGCAGCGCGGGCGCGGCGGCGGCGGGCACCACGTAGTCGTAGCCGTAGGGCAGCAGCTGCGGGGCGGGCGCGGGCGCGGGGGCCGGGGCGGGCGCGGCGCGCGGGGCCGCTACTGCCACCGCCACCAGAGCGAAGAGGTAGATCTGGAAATAATAATAGTGGTGGATCATTTCTTAGCGGGTGAGTGATTCAGAATAAGAAAAAGAATCACCGCGGCCTATCTTAAAGTTATCGCACTTCACCATTTGAAAAGGGAAACCCTTAAGGTATAAGTAAGGTACCATAATTACATAGATAGATCTGTATCATTTATAAACTTCCAACGAAATTCACCCAAGTAGGTAAAGCTACGATTATTAAAATAGTTAATACTTACAACTTTGCAGAGCATTGTGTTATGTGTGTTAGTTAACCACTGTGTTCCACGAATAACTTGATGATGATCGATGTCGGTGACAATTTATACCTGAAAATTAACCTTGAACTTCAAAATATTACTTATATGACTGATCTAAATTTAGATCGTTTATGATATGCAGGCCCTGGCGGGAACGCAACACACAATGCTAGTACCTGTCTAAATTATTACATGCGATACAGAATACACTTGTCTGGTTGTTTGAATTTATTTAATCTGATATTTTGCAGTTTTGTTATTGTTAATATACCTACATACACGTACAGTTAACTATCTACATATTATACATCAAATACTGACACATCTTTACACACATTTAAAATAAAAGTTTTTTTTTTATAAATTAAATTTGGCTTTATAGTGCACTAGCAGTTTCCGTGAGATACGCTTCGCCTTAAAAAGTATTCCCGTGGGAACCTCGTGATAAAAAGTAGTGTATGCGTTAATCCAGGATGTCAACTAACTCCATAACAAATTTCATTCAAATTGCTTCAGCCGTATTTTGACGTGAAGAAGTTACAAACATACATACTTACACAATCTTTCGCATTTATAATAATATATTAGGTAGTAGGAGTAGGAGTAATTTCGGGATAGGAATGACAATCATTTTATTTATCGCTTTTTTCAGTATTTCGCTGCTCGTGCGTTTGCCATTGTAATTCGTCGAAGAGCCAACTACAAAGTTTTACAGACTCATAAAAAAACAGCTTATTTAAAGTTAGTATGTTAACGGTTCCACTATTACATACTAAAGAAAACCCGCAAGACAGTGCTAGTCTACAGTGCGGGGGTGTAACCGGACTCCGGAACTCCATTGTCCTGTCACAGATGTGAAGATTGTGATGTCACAGAGTATCAAACACGTATACAAGAGAGCTTCTGTACCGACCTACCTCCGCTGTATCATAACCAAAGCATAAACACGATCGAATGATGTGATCTAAGCCCCTCGCTGATATGACGCACTGAGCGTCAATCGCTATCAAAATAGATGCTAATCCCTTAGGAGCGATATTGCACTGGGCCGATGTAGCGACAACCAACCTACATCGAAGTCGTGGAAAAACCCATAGGACTATTTCACTGCGCTCAAACTCAATCAGCCACCATAATCGTATATTCTGTGCCCTTTACAGGTATAATGAACTTAGTACAATAGAGCACGGTGGTGTGGCGCGTTGTGTTAACGATATTATATGCAGCGATGTAAGTTGATGGTGAATATTATAGTACGTAAGTATACATAAGTAATATACTTTCTAGTCATAGTGTAACGTAAATGATAATTAATTACCTAGCCTGTCATAGTTCATACGTATAATGTAAATGCACAATGCACATGGTTCCAACAGCTATGGTAGGTATCTAATTGGCAAAGTCTAGGACAGGTAAGTAGTAGCCAGTGCTTAAATGATTTTGAGCACAATAATAAATTATTTAGTTCAGAGGGTGACTAAACACGATTTCTGTAAAGTCCTTATTAACAAAGTTAAAGTAAAGCTTTGGAGGTATTTTGTGTAATCAGACAGTAGGACAATAGATATCTATATATATATATATTGTCTACTAACCCATACGCCTTTTGATGTCGGATTTCATTAAATTTACGAATAAGTATACTTAAGTGTTGTTACTGGTAACGCCTGTTGCTTGGCTTCGCTTTGCTAAGAATTCACGTTAATGCTATTGGTTGCCTTTATTAAATGAATAGGCAGTTTCTTTTCCCTTTGAACGGACGGAAAATTACGAAATGTGACTTGTCACATTATTCCGGTTTTTGTATTAAATATTTTAAAACAAAACGGCTTCTGAAATAATCAGATTCTGACTTAGCCAATATATAACATTTAAGTAAATTGTATGCGTCCCTATACATTAAAGGTTAAAGTTTTATCAGTGAATGTGCTAAATAATTATAATAAGGATCGTAATTATCAGGAAATATATATGGGCTCTATCTATCATTGTTTATTTATGTTGCCACTTCCAGCCGTCACTCCAACTACTTACATTAAATAAAGTGTATACCTATACTTTGTAAAATTTAGAGACAGCAACTGTAGTCGTCCACTATTTTTCCATTCTTTACCAACAATACGGAACCAATCGATTTTTTATTCATTTATTCCAAGTCGCAAAAAATCATGGCTTCATAAACCCAATAACATAAATACGGCAAATTATTAATAGGAAACATGCGTTTCCGTTTCACATGTGTAGCCTTCTTGACGCAAACACCTTTGTGAGTTTCTTAGAAATTTCCTTTCAGAGACAATGTGTGTAAAAAATTCTAAAGAAAAGACGCGTGATTTTTTTTTCTATAGGAGGGAGGTGTAGAATATAGAATCTGAGCCATCGAAGTTTCGTCCACGTGTCCACGTGTCTTGCAGAAATGTGTATTTGAGATATTATTATTTGCATCACACGTTTTTTCTAGACTGAAAGTACCCATTTAATCGTTAGTAATAGATCCATGATAGTGATAAAAACAGAAGAGAAAATCCGCAATAAAATAACGTACTTATCTCACTTTTTATCTACTATTTGTATATATTTTATTGCGACTAATTACTAAGAAACCTATCTTATTTTTCGGAGATTCGATGACTAAAATACAGTCCACATATAAGCACATACCCACTAAAACGCCCGAACACATATCATCTGCATCCTCGTAAATAATAAACCCTACCAGAGACTTTCGAATTTATTGTTCTCCAGGTAATACAAACCTATTAACCAGAGCAAGGAACGCAATTGTATCGAAGCTGCAGTTACGCGTAGATGTTTACCTTCAGCACGTCGTCGCCGGCAACAGGTGCTCAACACATAAAAACTTTACAGCTGAGTCCCGTGTCACGAACCCACTACTACCGCTTCAAGAGGCAACCCCGACTATACCTGAGTACCACCTCTAATGCAGTGGGATAAAGTCGAGGTTACCACAACACAGTCGTAAAGCACTGCACGCTTAGTTAGGTAATAAGTAAAAGATCGCGTTGTACGTAGCGAATGAGCGTTGATTGAGCATGCCGCCGCCGCTTCTCACGTGATCCGCGAGCGCCTGTAACCTGCCAGGCAAATCTGTGACGCAGGCATTTCCGATTCTAAACTATGGATTCTTTGCCTTATCAAAGTCACGTTTCTAAGTGGGTTTAAGAGACTGTAGAACCAATGGAAGCATGTTAGGTAGAGAATAAATTACATGTGATTATAGTTACTAAATACCTACTGATCTATGATTTTAGACTATGTCCTATGTGTGAAGTTAGTTTTTCAGTCTCCTACCTACCTCCTTCAGAACGATACATGAAGGCTACTTTTTAGTAAAACACGTTTCAATGTAGCCCTGAGCTCTAAGGGTACCTTGCCATGAAAGCTTTCGTGATATCGAGGCTTATAGTATAAAGTGTTATCATCAAGAGGCCCTGAATAAAGTGCAGGGGGTCAACTGTTCCCGCCTGGCGGACGTGCCCGCTGCAGCCGCCGCCGCCGCCGCCGCGTAGGGCGCATGCGCCAACAGCCCTACATAAGGCCGCGCCGCGCCGCCCTCCTCACAATCGTACCTGCGACCTCCACTAGCACCCTCGCTTACCGAGCTCCACATACGAACGCGAACTACGAAAAAGTTTACAACTTACCCAACACTAACCGTTGGCAACGTAACGCGCCCACAGCCAAACAACGAGTGTTTCTGTGTTTCCGAGTGCAGTTTAAGACGAACTTATGAAAAGCAAGGTTGAAATCGAATTTGTGGCGTGTGAGAAGTGCCACTTATCGGAGAACGTAGACGGCTCAGCAGCTGCCAGCAAGCGGCGCGAGTCCACCGCTCCGAAGATCGTCGTGTGTCCCCCGATGGAGGAGATGAGTGCTCCGGTGCCGGCGGGGCGCGGCGGGCGGCTGCTGCGGGCGCTGGGCCGGCGCCTGCCGCGGCGCTCCAACGACGCCGACTCGCTGGATAGCTCCAGCAGCGACAGCTCGGAGCCGCGCGCCGACGACCGCTCGTCCTGCTCCGCCAGCGACAGCGGCAGCGACGGCTCCGAGCGCCAGCGCCGCCACCGCTCCACCGTGTCCCTGCGCCGCGTGTTCCAGAGCCTCAACCTCACCTCGCGCTCGCACTCCAGCTCGCCCACCGAGCGGACGCGCGCGCCCAAGAAGCAGCAGCAGCCCAAGCGCATCCTCCGCCAGCCCGTCACCTACACGTACGTGCGCGGCCTCTCCGGCCTGCCCACGCAGAGGGTGCCCCGCCACATGGTCTACTGCCCCTCGTCGGGACTCCACCGATAAGCCTAGCCGCAACGCTCATTTCAAGTACATTTGTAAGGCATGCGGTCGGAGATCAAGACTGGTTAAAGTAATCGAGTAGTTTAAAAGCGCTAGAGAGACTTGTTCTCGCATATCAGTAGCGGGGCCGATCGCTGAAGACAGGACCAAGGCGGTCGCTCCGGCTGACCCGTGAATTGCCTAGTTCTATAAGACTGTGCGAGAGTAGACGTGTGGACGCTTCACTATGTAGGTCCGACATGGAGTAGATGTAACATTGTTATTTATCATTCTACATAAAAGAGCACTTCGAACACAAATCTATGAAAATTGTTCTCACCTATCTCTTACTTCGAACACCAAGTAGAATATAAAATTTTCATTCAAGGAATGTTTGTTAAAATATCACTCACCAATTTGATAACTGATACAGAAGTTCTTTATTAAATTAATACTAAGCATAGTGCCTTTCCATTATTGTTATTTACTACTAACTAGAGTAGTTGTACTGTACAGCGGTACCCAACTTAGGAATTTACTAACTTTATTGCTGTGTATAAAGGAATTATGATTACATTGTAACCTTCCATAACATCAAATCACGATCATCTATTACTAAATTATTAAAATTGTATTCAAATGTTTGAGTAAACTTTCGAATTTCATGAGGTGCGACGACTATTTGTCTAAAATATACATAATGTCTATTACCGGATCATAACTTAAGATTGTAATAAGCTGCATACCCGCTGTATACTACTGTAGATAGACTAAATATATCAATTAGACTAAGAACCTAATCTAGTTGTTTTTACTGTAAAGTAAGATAGACTTTCATATAAATAAAAAAATCATTGAAAATATTTACCTCTTTGAATTTACTACCTCTGCAACCTACCCAAAGAATTTTAGCTGAATCCTGATATGGTAAGAAATAAAGTAAGTATAAGAGACACTTAGCTCTCTCAATACCCTCTAACACTAATAGTAGCATCACCAGAAAAGCTTCCTAAAAGCAGAAAAAGCTCAACAACAAAACAAAACAAACGAGTTTTTGTTCATCACGGTCCATATGATGGCGAGAGTATGTCGCAGTCACAGTCACACGCCGCGCCCACGCACCATCCACACGTGAACTACAATACTAGCAGGAAAAATACATACTGATTCAAACCCTATGATACTGCAATACAACTTAAAATGCTAATTATTAGCCCCAACCCGTGCTGAAGTACTCATAATTTAAATAATTGTTTGCAACAATTGGCTGAAAAGCTGAAATGTATCCTGCAAATTATCAACTTGCACTTCGATATTAATCTGTTTGGATATTAACTGAATTCTTTGAATATAAACATGACTGTTGTTAAAGTTACTAGAGAAGTATTTGCTGGTTTTGAAAAGCTTACTAAATCAAAAACAAAACTATTGTAAGAAAGAAAGCTGTAAACTTACAAAGGCGTTGGAAAAGTAAGCGCTTATAAGTTTCTAACTTTCTGTATATGGCCTAAGTACTTATATAGAAAATGGGTATTATGAATATGTAGTTGTAATCAATCGAAATGTTTATAATCTAAGCTTACTACAACCACACTTAGGACTCGGTCCTAGTGTATTTATTAAGACGTTCTTTGATAGTACCTAGGATAAGATTTTTAATAATAGTATCGCTTGTAACTATTTGAATAAAGTATTTTTTCAGTACATATTTTACCAAAATGTGCGAAGAGGGTCTTGCTTGCTCAATATTAACTTAGCCAGGAATGTGTCATAAAAAAATCACGAATTTTAATTATTTTCATAATGTTTCACTCTAAACTATGTAACCTGCTCTAGTAATCTGATTTTTACTTCATGAAGTTACATAATAAGGATAGCGACTTCAGTAGAGCATCCAAGTTTTCTTCTGTAGTCTGTAGTTATATCGCGTGTCTCAAAAGATAATACTTTTATAACGGTGACGTTGTTTGAAACTTTTTGATTTGTAAAGAAAGGTCAAAATATTAATAACTGAGAGCTGGAAAATTCATTCTCTAACTGAGGGCTGGATAGTTGTACCTAGGTAATATTTTTAATATTGGCAATATCGAGTAAGGCAATTCACAATTCTCTTTCGTCTATTTTGCTTTAACAATCCATCTATTTTCGTTTTCCTAATGTAAAAATGGATCATCCATAATGTCACGAAAAACGTTGACCGCATCCATATAACTTCTCACCTTTAAATATAGATAAGAATCACAAATAGATACTAGCAGCGAGGAATCCAATATAAATTTTGACCTATTTAGTCGAAATAGACGCTGCTAACACATTTGGATGCTTCGTCATAAGTTCTGCAGTGCGGTGTGCTGCATAATTTAGCACCGTTGTCCGTATTTTCTATTTTCAAATGTTGGGCACAGATCGAGCGGGGTGAACGACCGGATGTCCGGATGCACATATCGACCGAACGCCGATCCCTAGCTTTTCCGTAGTAGGTAAAGCTAAAACATACCACTTCTGTTTGGCTTTCACTAGGTTATCACGAACGTACATTTAAAATACAGTAACAAAATATATTATAATCAAATAATAAAGCCTAACTAAAACTAACTAATATAAAATTAAAATTAAACTAAAAAGAAAATGCTGGCCAGATCGCTGCCACTGTCGGGTAGGGTACCCAAGACGCTGGCCGCGTTACCCCGCTGTATAGCGATGCTTATGTGCGAGGTAAGAGCCAGCCCTAGGGTCCCTTGAGACTTCTATTAGTCTGATGCTGATGTCTTTAAAATAGTAAATATACCCGACAGTGGCAGCGATCTGGCCAGCATTTTCTTTTTAGTTTAATTTTATATTAGTTAGTTTTAGTTAGGCATTAATAATAATTTAATTAAGAAGTAGTATGTAAAATGAAGACGTTCAACAATATCACATAATAATTCTGTTAACAGATAAAAAAAACAAAATCTAATAAAATTGTTGCTGACGGCAGCTCTTTCAAGCTATTTGTTCATAGTACTTATGACTATAAATATATTTTCAGGCTCTGAAAGTGACTCCTTGTACAATTTGATTTTGATTATAAGAGCATCTTAACCTGTAGGACGGTTGATCGACCTCCTGGGAATTGATAAGAAACCGGATATTATTTCCTATGACAGAAATAAGAACTGATTGAAAACCGGTTTATATACTTACCGGTTCCTACACCCGAGAACAATTATTTATTATCTATTTTTCTTATCTTGTGATGATTGAGCCTCGGGCCGCTGTGTGTTTACTGAAGCTAACGTGTAGACTTAGGACGTGTAAGTTTCATCCCTCACATCATAAGTAATAGCTTATTAATATAGGAGTAGTATGAAATGGACATTTTAAATAAACCATAACTATAAAAAATCATATATACTTAGACTCAAACTTACTAAATTTTTTTCATAATTATAACCTGAATCAATTAAAATAACTACACTGAATAGGCAATCTACATCCACTTTGGATATAATCAGCAAACGTTTGCAGAGAGATATTGGTAGAGAATAAAAAATATAATTATATTAGTGCCTAAATAAAATATATATTGCTAATAAATATAAATGTTACAAGGCTACTCTCTATTTAAGGGCATTCCCGGTCTGCCACCAGCGTGCGTGTCCTACATTCAGTTTTTATGAAGTAGTTTAGTTGTACAGCAGTAAGTAAGCAAGTACATGTTCTATTCAGTGTTTATGGGCTTTTACACTGCCGGGCGATGAAAAAGCTCCACTCACAAAATTCCGACAACAAACGACCGCAATTTTTTCAAACATTTAATTTTAAATTGAAACAAAAAATTACCGATTTTAAATCATATTATCGATTTTAAAATGTACTTCAATGTTGCAGAAGACGGCCTTTTCCGTTTAGAAGTAATTTAGTGGTTTTCTGAGTGGAACCTTTGCCCGTGAGTGTATAATTACACATTTTCCACATGCTTGTGTAATTGTGTATAACTTAATGATTACCTTAGTGGTTGTACTGATCAACTACCACTAGAGCTTGGATTATTTGTTCATATACAAAAATATTCCTATGTATTGGCGAACACTAAAATCTTTCACATGTGATAGATTTAATGCCAAGGCCAACCGTAATGACTGTGACATACTTCGGTGTTCCGAAAAGCATTCATTATAATTGTGCCTTCAATGATAGCTGTAAGTAATTCAAGGACTCCTATAAATCAAGGAATTACGACATAGACAGGACCTTAGTCTAATAATGCAAAGTAATTGTGAAAAGCTACACAAAATACTTGTCAAATTAATTATCCTTTTTCATGTGCCTAGACCTAGGTATATCGGGTTGTATTTGTAGTAAAAGTTCTGAGCCTTTTTTCTTTGCAATTTGAACCCCCATTACGGCATAATTACAACTAAATTTAGCACAGACCAAAATAGACCTTTCTCTGAAACACTTAATACATTTAGTGCGGTGGTGGTTTTGTGGTATACGTACTTAGCACTACTATCCGTTTACGGTATAAAGCTGTTCAAACTCATTAGTGCTCTCTTTTGAAAAATTATATTAGCATAGGTATAAATACATTAAATTTAACACAAAATATTTTGTGGTTACGTTACAATTCGCTCATTTTTGCGATCTTACGATTGGAATTCTAGCAGTAGTAAGGTACTCTAGCGACTTCTTACATAAAACGGCTGTGGCGCGTGACATCTTAAATCACGTTGACTTCTGAAATATGCATGCATGTAGGATGTAGGTACGTTCGTTCACATAATACTTTTATTAAAATCGAATGTTAATGTTGAAAAACAAAGCTTTCATATAAATTAGGTATTTCATTTACGCTGAAAACCCTGAAACTGACAACTCAATTATAAATTTTATTTTTAAGCTGCAGTGTTCGGCCTTTACGCATCAATCCCAACCGTGGCCTTTCCCGCAACACAGGCAGAAATAACCTTCAACACACGTATAACTAGAACACACCCCCAGCGTAGAAGATTCCATTGAAAACGCAGCGTACACCCGGTGAAAAGGTTTCGATACGCAGCCTTATCCCAAAGGAGCATCTGTTGTAGATGGTGTTTGGTCCGGTGTACGTTGCCTACGTCACTGGGACCCCATTTTGGGTTAGTAGGTCACGAGAGAGGACTACTAGCTGGTTGAGGTACGGGTGGGGGGGTGGTTTTTAAACCTACTGATGACGTCATGACGCAAGCCTTGGCCCCCGCCGCGCCTCCAGTATGATGAATGAATAGGTCGATTGGTGGTAACAAAATAATTTACCAGCATCTCCGTTTTCAGGAGCAGTGGTGAAGAGGCTGCCTCGTACTTGAGCTACAACCTTCAGACATGACGCAAGTTAATATTGAGATTTCAAATAAACCGATATAGCTACTACCCTTTAAATACATAACACTTAATTTGAATACAAGTCACATGTCGTTTGATAAGATTGTTCATTTGAAATCTTAATCAGGACTCGCGTTTTCGGTTTAATTAATGCTGTAGCTATGTCAGACATATTCCTGTTGTAATAACTACCTTGAATTACGGTATAATTCATAGTAACTGCCAGTTTCAATGAGGTAGGAACCTTATATCCTACTGATGACTGGTAGGTTATTTTATACGTTTAGTTAATGTCACAAAATATTATGCGTTTTTTGTACGTTGTTGTAAGTTTGTTAATAATAGTATCGTAAAGAAAAGATCACGAATCCTAGGTGGTAAAACTATAGGTATACATGACACTGTATATAAGGTCACTAACGTACCTCAGATCCATTCATATTCAATCTTACGGAAAAAAATACTATTATTAGAATGAAATTCGGTGTGAGCTGCGTCATTCATCTTGTGTGTAGTCAATTAGGTCAAATCGATCAAAAGAAGTCAATGTGAATTTCCGCTCGGAAATAAGTAAGTCATTCTTGAACGGCGGAAAAGCCGTGGGAAGTTATTAATAATTGAATTCAAATTGATATTCATTCTCCCCGATGTAATCAGCATTTTTGTTTTATTTATAAATATATGTCTTTATATTGTTTAAGAATTATTTTATGTTTGTATTTTTTGCATTTACACCAAATTATGAACTATGCAGTGTATATTGCATGATAGGCGACGTTTTATTATGTGAATCTACCTACGGATTCGGTAGCGAGTTAGCGAGATGTCGACTACTGCGGTTTGCCGACTTTTTCACTTAGGGTGTAGGACATCCAGGATCTAGATAGGTACTCGTATATGGGCTGATTCACAATGTTTTCATGATTTGCATTCACAACCGAGTGTAAGTAAGAAAAGTAGTATGGCCACATCTGACCAGCTTTGTTTAAGTGGCCGCTAACCAAACCTATTTTTAATTAAGTGACTTCAGTGCATTGTACTCATACAACAACGGCGATACGGCTCGCGACCTATTACGTGAGTACAAATGTACAGTGAAAAGCGGGTGAATTGCTTGCGAGTTACCTCTGACTACCCCTTTGGGGATTACAGTTGTGATAATATGTATGTATGATTTTTGTGCTCACTTGATTCATAGCAGGATATAGTGTAGCGAGGGACCCCACATCGGTAAGTGTGTTTTATCAATGGCCGCTCTGGATCATGGCACTATACAAAGGCTTTTCCAGGCTTTTAAGTGCTGTAAAAAAATATACTTTACCATTTTTTTATTACACTCATAGGCAATGAAAAAGTTCCATTAATAAAATCACTAAATTACTTCTATACGGGAAAAACTAACTTAATGACGCCTTCTGCAATATTAAGGTTTTTAATGGCTAATCTGAATATAAGAAAATAAACATTTTGTTCAAATACAAAAAAAATAATAAAAAGAATAGAGGTTATTTGGTGTCTGCATTTTGTAAGTGGAACTGTTTCTCTGCCCGTGAGCGCATTTTGATGCAGCTCGTAAAAATTGCAACGTCATTATCTACTGTCTTGAGGAGTTACTGCCTATCGCGTCTCAAAGGAAGATTCCTCTCATTGCGAGCACTGACCGCCCACGCCGCCCGGATATTACGCAGTTGGGGATCAAACTATCCCATGAGGCACTTAGTTTAGATGAGCTCTTGAATATCCTTTACTTCCAACTAACAAATTACTTATCACTTATACTATTCACAGCGTATAAAATACTGGTACTTTATACTCTTCTTATGAGTAATGTGTGTAATCTCTTATGGTGAAGGAAAACACCGTGAAGAAACCTTCATAGGAAGGGACCCGCAGTGGACCAGCGTCGTGGGAAATGGTCCAAGCTTGGGAAGGCAGTAATGACCTCGGGGATCTGCACAAATGTTCCATTCGAGAGAGTCAGCTGCTGGTACTTGCATCCCCACAGATAATATCATAGATCAACTCTAGTATCATCATGGACGTTGACAGTATATCTTAACTTTAGCTTAAAGGTTTATTATTTTTAACATAATGTCCTGTACTGGATCTGTCTTCGGGAAGTTCACTAAATATTTGACCATCTATAGTTCACGTTCCTCCTGAAAACTTTCTGGGCGTCTAGACCAGTCGGATATACAAATCCTGCTTTACAGGAGGGTTACTAAATTACCTCTAATAATAGGATGGCCATCTAATAAGGACGACTTTGACCAGCAGCGGACTAGCTAATATTATTTTATTTATCACGACCCATTACGTCCCCACTGCTGGGGCACGGGTCTCCTTCCAATGAAGGAAGGGTTTAGGCCTAGTCCACCACGCTGGCCAAGTGCGGGTTGGTGGACCCCAACACAAGCAAGCTTGTGCTGAGAGAGTTGTCGGGTAAGTGGGCAACCCGACTGTCAGATGTTTTCAAGCCGCCCGAAGGCCTCTGACTAGGCTTAACGACTGCTGCCGAAGCAGCAACCGGGACCCACGGCTTAAAGTGCCGTCCGAAGCACGGAAGCGTCCAGAAAAAGCACCACTTGAAATTGGTCACCCATCCAATGGCTGACCGTGTCAGTTGTTGCTTAACCTCAGCGATCAGTTACGATCACTGAGGAGGATTATTTTATTAATTAATAGTATATACTTTAAATTACTAATATTTTGTACCCAAAGCAGCTCTCTGTAGCTTTGTAGTAAAGATTTTAGTGGGTGGGGCCTAAACATGAGCATGACGCTAATTGCTAAGAAACTCCGTATTGCGTGGTAGGAAGCCACAACAAGTTTTTGGACCGGTTAGACTCAAAGTTGATCCTGTAACTATATACTGACACTATGTTTATTGATGGGTGTAATACTTTATTTTCTTAATGAGCAAAACACTATTTTTAAGCTTTTGCGAACTTGAAAATTATGTTTATCGATATGCCTTTGTCCTTACAAGTATATGTATATATTTAATGGTTATACTATGTGTTTTAATGCTTTGTGAATATCTGTCTTACAATTAATTAACCTGTATTACGATAGTATTAATTGTTTCTCTGAACATTGCTGGTGAGTGCAAGTACCCAACCTCAGAGTCGAGCGGGGCGGCGGCCGAGTCACGGGACTTTATTAACACCTTATTTTAGCGGCCACGTGACTGGAAGGTGCAAATGTTTAGATGATTTAAATTTTGATTTAATTAAATAACTGTACATATATGTGTATGTAGAACGCAGGCACAAGCACACACGTGCCCTGGGAGTGTGATCTTTAGTTTATTGGGCCGTGATTTTCGGATTATCAGGTCACTAAGGCTTATAATTATCTCACAAGCCTCGAATTTCTCAACAGAAACGTTTTTGTTTTTTATTGAGTAATATTTTTTCTAGTTTAAAACGAACCTTTTTACAATTTATTTACGTAATTAATTATAATATGTGTCTATTTCTATTTCCGGGGGACATCTGCTGACCATCCTTTAATCCTATTGAAAACTGAGTCTTCAAATTAAGAACACTAAGGGTGGATTCGTCCAAACATCACGTTACACGAGAATAACGACTATACCGGAATTAAAATTATACGCGAGTAAATATCTAGGATAAGTACATTTGCATTCTACCAAGTTATACCATGATTAAATTGAATGAACGAGGAACGAAACTGTAATGCAACTAAAATAAAAATAGCTGCGTTTCAAAGCATGCAATAGAAATGACATGCCAACTTAGTTTGAATGGATTATAAAAGTATGAAATTGTTTATGTTTTAATATTTTATTCGCTGTTGTTATTCTGAGACTTTGCCTTTTAACGTACTTTTGTTTATGTTTTGACAGATGTGTTTATATGTCATTATGACGGTTTTCTAATCAGCTGATGTGCTGCCGCCATTACAAAATTACTCTCGGATAAGCTCGTTACACGGTCAATTTTGGCGGTATAACATTTTATTCTTGGGATAAGCTAGTTATCTTGGTTTCAGGTTTGGTAGAATGCAAAATCCTGCTTACTCGCGAGTAACTGGTACTTTACTCGAGAGTAAAATTTACTCGACGTTGGCCGAATCCGCCCTTAGGGTTAATTCGTCCAAAAATCACGTTACACGAGAATAACTATACCGGAATAAAATTTATACGCGAGTAAATATCTAGGTTAAGTACATTTGCATTCTACCAAGTTATACCATGATTAAATTGAATGAACGAGGAACGAAACTGTAATGCAACTAAAATAAAAATAGCTGCGTTTCAAAGCATGCAATAGAAATGACATGCCAACTTAGTTTGAATGGATTATATAAGTATGAAATTGTTTATGTTTTAATATTTTATTCGCTGTTGTTATTCTGAGACTTTGCCTTTTAACGTACTTTTGTTTATGTTTTGACAGATGTGTTTATATGTCATTATGACGGTTTTCTAATCAGCTGATGTGCTGCCGCCATTACAAAATTACTCTCGGATAAGCTCGTTACACGGTCAATTTTGGCGGTATAACATTTTATTCTTGGGATAAGCTACTTATCTTGGTTTCAGGTTTGGTAGAATGCAAAATCTGCTTACTCGCGAGTAACTGGTACTTTACTCGTGAGTAAAAAGTTACTCGACGTTGGTCGAATCCGCCCTAAATTGATAGTCGTATCCTAAAATAGAACACGGAACCTCTGCGGGTGTGAAAGCCGAGCATTTATCACCCTGAGAGGCATTTGCAAAATATGTGTAGAATAGGATTAGTCCCAAGGAACATATTACACTTCACTGTAATCCTAATCTCGGTTGTAAACTTCGACGCGCTACCCAATCGGGCTCCCAACGCACCTTATATCGGTAATAGTATATTAACCGCTTAAATCCCTTGAAATCAAACAAGAAATCTATTGTCGTCAAGTGTGATATCGCGACTTCAAGAAGCAAACGTTTAAGATAAAAATCTGAGATCCAGACATGCAATTAAATATTCAATAAAAGTTTAATTTCCATGCACGAGGCCCAATCAACCGGCGGCTCGTGATCAGCCGTCACGCTACACCGTCGCGGCTCCAGGCTCCAGCCCAAGCTCACGAGGGTCCCAACTACTACTGCAATAGTAACTAACTACAGAACAACCGCCACAAGCCTCTGACTTGGCCCACACCCTTTTACAACACGATGGAAAGCTTCGCTGTGACGCACTAAGTGATGAATGTGAAAACGTGGTCACATTTTTTAAAGAAAATCTTGTATTTGTAGTGTGTCTTCAGAGGTTCGGACACGTTGCATTATCAGAATATACTTTTGCATATCGATTTAATAGGTATGTATAGTTTTATAGCTCTTTAATAAATATCAAAAATAGTTTGTACATTTAATTGCAACAATCAGTCAATCAAAGGCCAATATCAATTCAATGCTCGAAGCCTTAGCAGCGACGACCGGGGAAACAAAGGTACTTTGAATGGTAAAGAAAACGGTGCAAATGCACTCATTTTCTGCAGAGGGAAGCTGAATCGACCGTCAAGTCTCGGAGGAGTCCGATATCTAACACACCTACGTCAAAGACTCAAGGCTAGGATATCAGCTATTTTTAGATGATCTATCCATCTATTGAAACTACAAAAGTGATTTTGCTTGCTCAAAACTGTATTTGTTAAATAAAACGAAAATTTTAAAATGGTTGACTTTGTTTTATTAAAACTAGGTAGGTATTACAGAAATTTGTCCACAACCTACGGTCAGGGGAAGATTAACTTAAGTTTAGAGTTTTTCAATAATGAGTTCGATGAGTTAGTATGATTATTAGGTATACATATTGCGTACGTTTGATTTTGTTTCGTCCGATGTTTCCAAGTTTAAAGTATGCCTAATATAGGTACATACCTTAATAGTCATGGTCGTAGCTTACTTCTATCCTTATTTTAGGTTAATGGTACAAAATAGCGTCCTTCTTGCTTTCAGGGATCTTTGTTAGCTAATTTCTTTATAAGAACTCTTCATGGTTATTGGTTATTAGGAATCTACCTATCTAATATCATAGGAATATAAAAGGTGCACGCTAAGCATTTCGGAAAACAAGTAATTAGTATCTAGCTAAAAGATCACTTTTAGCGATAAGGCCGCCTTTATTGTTTTGTATTATAGTTTTTTAGTCTTAAATGTTATCTTAAGTGTTTTATGTACTTACAATAGTTATACTACTGCTGTATCATAGTGCTCTTAAAGCTATTCTAGTAAAAATATAGTCAAAAATACTCCAACCACAGAGAATCTTTCCTGCCGTATAAGCAGATATACGTATAAATAAATACCTTTTTATGACTATAATTTATTTTCAGTTGGTGAGTATAACAAGATAATCGCAGTGGAATCGTCTCGCCGGCCGCGACCTAGCCAACGTCGAACAAATTACCTTCTCCGTGTAATTTTCTTATATTGTGAAGGAAATGAATAGGTCTCACTGAATAAACTTAATTAGAGAAATATGGTTTCTTTTTTATATCAACTAAGTACTTAGAAAAATATACAAAAATAAGAAATAATTCATGTTATTATGCAGTAATTTTGTGTTTATTTAAGTAAGTACTGCGTAGTCATTTATAAGGTAGAGCATTTTTTTGGTAAAAAATAGATTTATATATTAAACAATACCTATATTTCAAAAAATATATAATGTCAAGTCTATTAACTATGTTATATACATGTTATTTATTTCTTTACTGTTTCCGTATAATTTATCTGAACGTAATAGTATTTCTTCTTCAACGTTTTGCCCACGTAAATGCGCAAATAAGTTTTTTATTGTGCGGTAGCCGGCACGTTTCTTAGCGCATGCACGGCAGAAGACATTGGCACAGACGTTAGTTACAATCACTGTAGTCACCCAAGAACGTGGCTAGATTCATGATCAAGTGCCGATATTATGACACATATACTCACGGGCAATGTAAACGTCCCACTCACAAAATGCCGACACCAAACGACTAAATTTTTTTAAAACATTTAATTTAAAATTTGAACGAAATATTATCGTTTTTAGTTGCTTATATCCTGGTGCTCTGTTAAATGTACTTCAATGTTGCAGAAGGCGTCATTAAGCTAACCTTTTCCGTTTAGGAGTAATTTGGTGCTTTTCTCAGTGGACCTTTTCATTGCCTGTGAGTGTATTTTCCCTAGGCAGTATTTTTTTATTTTTATTTTATTTTATTTATTGGAGAACAAACATAGGCAAACACATAGTAAGATTTCTATAAATTAAATAAAATTATCTAGGTGAATTTACCTCCTAGGACATTCTCACTAAGAAATCTATTACAAACATGAACTCTATAACATACAAACATGAACTCTATAAAATTTCATGAGATTAAAAGTACAGCCTCAATTAATCACTTCTGACTTCCTTGTATGTAGTGATAACAGTATACTGCTGAAATGACTTATTTCTTCATAATCATGAAAACATATTCGCTCTTATAAAAATTTACTTTTACCGCTATCTTCACGTCGGTCTTAATTTTTACATCTTGCTACAATGTAGTCTTGCTACGGCGTAGTCTTGCTACGACGTAGCATGGCTACGAGAATGCCTACGGCGTATCACATAGTGGGCGGGAGACAGAAATTGTTATTGAAACATTAGACTTCCAAGGACCATTAAATACGAAGAGTGACTAGTGATTCTTGTTGTTTACTTCTACAAGGCCAAGGCAATTAAGGTAAGCATTTGTTTACTTACGAACGGACACATCGTATAGTATTAAGTTATTGCCGATAAATGATTACATTGAATTGAAATGAATGAGTAAAACAATTATTGAAGATAGTTAAGTTGACAACATTAGGGAAGCAGCTGATGATTAGAGAGGTCTAATAGCGAGTGTTCAATAATGTTTTATTTAGCAAAGGGCTACGTGTACACTTTAAAATAAAAGTAAATAATAAATACAACATTCGTTAAAAACAAAAAAAAACTAAAACGCGCGTAAAAACTCGGCAGTACGCACGACTTTGCCCTGTATTCAGTCGACTGCACGACGCAATAAAAACGGCCGGTATTCAAACATGATTCAAACACGTTGATAGTGGATCTACGTCACTGCACCAATAATGTCGTGCGGAACAGGTCCCATGTTTCTCGCATTATAGGTCACGAAGATTTCATAGGAACTCTGCTAGTTACGATCTACTTCTACTATCTTCTGTCTTTAACATGTTGCAAAGATAGTATTGTTGCTCTACAGCACACCGACGCAAATCTACCTAAAAGTGTTTTCATACAATCTTAACAGTACTAATCGTACTATGCGGATACACTCTGAATTACTATACTGAATTAGAGTGTATCCGCTGTAGGTATATGATGTTGTTGTTCTTATTCATAACGTAATTGGGCAGTTCTTCTTTTTAACCTACATAATGGATAAAAAATTATCCCGAATTTGAAAAAAATAACTTTAGCTTTTTGGTGAACTCTAATAATTTTTATGATAGCTACATTTCTATTCTATCGAAAAAGGTGGTTGGCCGCGAAGTTTAAGTATTTTTTCAAGATTTTCAGAACATAATACGTGGATAAGGCAAAGAAAATTAGACCTTCGTCACAGAATCTTTTATTTTATTTTAACGAAATAGTCTTCGTCGATTAAAATGAAACTTTTTTGATACGTTAATAAACAAAATACCATTTTAGAAAACATATGAAGGAATGGATTTTTAGTAATAACAAAATATTTATTAAGTAGTTATTACCACTCTGTCACAATTTCAGCTAAAATGAAGCTTGTTTTTGCTATAAATATTTTTTCGCTACTAATTACAGTCAAAAATTAACAGCATAGACGTTAACATCCATGACTAATTTTAATATGATTTTTCCAAAGTTGCACTATTTATAACAGAACATATAAACGACCAAAAATAAGTTGACTACCAGGAGACACCAATCGTTACAGAGTGGTAAACGATGTGACATAGTTGTTATTCTATTCTTCTTCTTCTTCTTCTATCGTGTGAAATGCACTAAGCTAGCTTCCTCCAGTGTTTTGCTACTCTTATTGCGAGATCATTGGCCTTCATCAGGTCTCCTTGACTGCATTTTGGGGCATTAGGACACTCTATAAGGTGTGACGTTGTCTGGAGGCTTCCGCAACTGCATAGAGTGCTGGCATTGGCTGGGAGCATATCCCATCGCCTTAAATTGTCCTTCGTCCGGGCAACGCCAGCCCGGAGGCGGTTTAGAGTTTTCCATACAGACCACTCTTCACCCCCTCCAGCAGGCAGCTCCTCGGCTGGCTGGACAAACTGACGCAAGTGGGAAGTATCGGCTCTCCAGCGGCTCAACCTGAACTCCTGCGCTGTCTCGTTAGTCAGCGGTTCGGTTGTGACGAAGCTTCTGCGTGATTTAAGGCGCTGCTGCACTGGAACATGACCATACAGAGGATGGCGCAAGTCGTTCAGTTGTTTCCAGCGCTCTTTGGCCGCAGCGGCCTGTCTGCGAACCGCTGGCGGTGCTATTCCAGCGAGCAGGTATAGCTTATCAGTCGGAGTTGGTTTTAAGCAGCCTGTAACCAGCCGACAGGTCTCATTAAGCGCGATGTCCACCTTCCCAGCGTGAGCCGAGTTGTTCCATACTGGGCATGCGTATTCTGCCGCGGAGTAACTTAAGGCTAGGGCTGAGGTTCGACATGCGGGTGATTCTATTAAATATGCGGCAGCGTTTTGGAATAAAACAGTTTTATTTAAAAATAATAATTTAGTAACTTACTTATAAATCATTATGGTTTAAAGTTAGTCAAAAAAATTACTGGAGATATCTTTATTATTAGTATAACTAATGAAATCACACTTGAGAACCTCTGGAGAGTGAAATATCCGTATTTCAGGAACAAAGGACAAATTTGTTCCAACTACATAAAATTGTGTTTATCTGCACAAATAATATTTTCGGCAACCTAAAATGTAAGTAACATAATGGAAAATTACGTAATTTGTTAAAGTTTTAACCAGCCATATTTCGAAAATACAGCAGTGGCTCTTAGAACTTGAAAAAAATACTCTTTCCTTTTTTAATTGCCTTAGAAGCTGGAAGGACTTTAATGTTATCATCAAACATCCGATAAATCATTCTCCACCATATTAAACAGTCTACCACATTCATCGTCTGTTCTTGAGAACAATAGCACGAAATTACCTTTTTCACAAACGAAACTTTTTATTAATTCAGCGCAAGTGTATTGGACGTTCCTTTCGCTTCTTACTTTCACCAAAACGTGTATTTTCTCTTCAATTTTTCTTTGATGAATTTCCTCAGGTTGGAGTGTTTCGTAAAAATGTGACAGATTTGTCGTGTGACAGAGGGGTAAAATGTGTTGCAAAGTCGACTAGCATTTAAACAGTAACATAAAGTGTAATATTCACATGTTGATTGCAAAGTAATTGTTATTACCAATGAGTAAATAACAAAATTATAATTTAATTGTATTTTATTTAAACAATTACCTACGTGACGAAGCTGTCGCCGAATAAACACACGCACCTCCTGTCACACTTTGCGGGTGGCCGATACGCGGTGTCTGGATCTCAAAGGGGAAATCTTACCAAGGGGAAAAGGAGACCTAAACTCTGATCGATGGCAATAAGGACGAGGTGGCTCAAACAAATATTTTAAATGACAACCTACGTGACAGAATGTAACTACTAAAACATTAGGTAGTAAGAGACAAATTTTCAACATTTTTTTAAAATATTTCTGAAATCATTTAAAAATATATATTTTGTTTTACTAAATAGGTAATATCTTCTGGAGTTCAAATAAATTTTTATATTTTATGTCGTCATATATATTTTTTGTAACATTATCGAATATGCGCAGGATGAAGTGGCGGGAGACAGCCAAGATTCGTATGAAATACACCTCTGTCACGCGGATTTACCACTCTGTAACGTAATTTTAAATACAAAAATATAAATTTATATTTTTGTAAACGTGCACAGCCGTTGTGTTTTTAGTACAATGCACGCTGAAATATAAATAAATAAATAAATATTTGAAAAACTCATGATTTTTTCTTCACAACTGATGGAGACTAAGTTATGTAGGTTAAAAAGAAGAACTGCCCAATTATCTAGCCCTTTTATTTCATGAAAAACAATTCAGTTAATACAAAACTTTAAAGATATATAATAATGTCAGAGCACCCTAAGTTTAGTTTTCAATTAGTGAATATGGTACAGTAACTTTATCTGTAATCAACTGTAGCTTTATGCTGAGTCAGAGCCCTTTCACTGCCACAGCGTAAAATGCACAAACTATTTGTTATGCTATTTATTGATTGTAAAGCTAATATATATAATAAAATAATATCTGTTGAGTTTTGTAAAAGTGAATAAATGATTTATCCATCAATGTTTATCAATGTTTGTTCAGAATTTACAAACATGAAATTAGTTTAAAACAAGTTACTAATTTCATTTTCTTAAAATATTGAAAACAAAGTCAAAACATCAACAAAACGACAGTTGAATGAACTGAAACTGCCCTTCCGTGTTTTCAGCGTGTTATTATTATTATATTATCTTCATTCTCAGAATGGTTCTTTTTGAACCTTTAAGTTAACGGTGTTACCGTTAATAAAAATTGGTACATCATTTCTACAAAATAATTTTAAATTAACTTGCTTTTTATGTTAAGTAAGTAAGATACTTTATATGAAATGATTATAGAAACGTCAGAACGGAAAAATCCAGATCTAATTTGGACATTTTCACTAAAAGCATGGAGCTTCCATGGGTATTTTCCTTCCAATAACCCTATCTTTTTCTCACATGTTGGCTGGAGGGTTCATCCGATGCTCCGTCCCTCTCTCGCAGAGATTCACCTGCCGCTGCCTCCCCACAGTTGAAGTATCTTATTCTCAGGAACGTTTCTTCCCACGAGGAGGGCAAAAACCATTCTTCTGAACTTCTCAAACTTTCCTTCATGTCGATTCCTTCAATCTTAAGATTTTATAAACATCTAAGTTAATACATTACATTTTTTTATGGTCAAATGGATTGAAAAATTTATGAAAATTGCCACATTACATTTCAACTTAACGAGTGTCAATTTTAATATGTGCGTAGGCGTGTTGCGTAGGCGAGTGCATGGAGCTCGTCAAATGAAATATATTTATTTGCGCCAATCAGCTGTTGTTGCAAGTTTGAAAGCCTTTGATAGTTCGCGCCACGTTTTTGTCGGACAGAGCGGGCCGGTAACTATCACGTGGAGTTTCACGTTTTGCAAGGTTTTTTTTCTATTATTTTGTCTCACCTTTTCCCGTGGAGAGAGCGAGAGGGGCGCAATAACAATGCGTAACAATAACGTGCTCTTTACCGTCCAATGTCTTGGCGCGTGGTCGGGCCCACATCTTTAAAGTCTACGTGAAAAACATGTGATTGAGTAGGTATATTGACTCAAATGCACGTTTTCATGCATATTTTTACTCGTTACATAACCGAGTTAGTTTCGCAGTTGCCATCCATGCTCTATGCAATGATTAAATTATTTTTGTTTATTTTGTTCCATAATCATCATGTCGTAATCGCCGACTGCTGGACATAGTCCTCTTGATATGGAGCGCCACAACACTGTCTTCGGCCTTCTCATCAAACAACTACCGGTCTTATAAATGTAGTCAGTCTAGCAGGCTAGAGGGCGTCCCAAGCTAATAATTTTGGTAGCTCGTGGTCATCGAATCTTTCAAAGATAAGGCCGGCGGCCAATCAACAGTTTAGCTTATTAGCGTAATTTTAGTTTCTTGACGAATTACCTACTTCTGATTTAGCTGCTTCTTTTAAGTGGTTACTGTTATTTTATTTTTTTATTTTTTAATCAATAAATCTTAGTTTTCTAATACATTTTACTAGCATATTTTAACCACTAAGGTTTATAGTATTAATGCTACACAGTCATTATCAATTAAGAAAAACCGGCCAAGTGCGAGTCGGGCTCGCGCACAAAGGGTTCCGTAGCAGCAAAATTACAGTTAAATCAACCTATCTCAAAAACTATAAGAGATACTTTGATCAAACCAAAAATCGTTGAAAGAGTTAATTAGCATGCATCACCTCTATTTTTTTTAGAATTTTATACCCCGTAGTTATAAAAATAGAGGGGGGGGGACATACTTTTTACGACTTTGAGAGCTGATATCTAAAAAACCGTTCACTTTAAAAAAATGTTTTTTAGAAAACTTTATATCATTTTAAAAGACCTTTCCATTGATACCCCACACGGGTATGTACATCGAAAAAAAAAATTTCATCCCTCAGTTACATGTATGGGGGGCCCCACCCCCAATTCTTTTTTTTACTATTTAGTGTCATATTTTTGTAGCGGTTCATACAACACATATTCCCATCAAATTTCATCACTGTAGTACTTATAGTTTCCGAGTAAATCGGATGTGACAGACGGACAGACGGACAGACGGACATGACGAAACTAGGGTTAACTAAGGGTTCCGTTTTTGCCATTTTGGCTACGGAACCCTAAAAATACACAGAGAAGTTAATGCGTTATAGGAACTAGTATTACTACATATAGGTACAAACGTAATAAGAATATTTTTAGGTATATGACTTTTGGTAAATACTCGTAGATACATAAGTAAGTATTACAATTTTATTTATTCTAGTTTTAATCTTAATTATTATTTTTTAACAATACCTATGTGGTAATTAAGTAAAAATAATAATTAAGGTATAATATAGTATGCATATGAATACGGGAAAGGCACCGCTAAGCATGCATGTTCCCAATGAAGTACGATTTTAGTTTAGTTTTATAGTTCATAGGCGTGATCTTGTTTATCAACTCGATTGGCAATTTATTTGGCAATCAATGTACTCAGCGGTCCGCTCGCCGTACGTATTTTTTGCGCTTGTTGTTTGTAACCTGTTTCTGGCCATTGCACGTGTATTTATAGGGTGATCAATTTTGCGTTTATTAGGTACCTACTTGTTATACAAAAATAAATATTTTTCTGGTTGTAAGTACTTATCTCTAATTTCAGTGAGAGTACTGTTCTTACAAGTTACCAAGTTAGTCATTTGCCCCTTGTGCCTTACTCAATGTGACCAAAGACTGAAGTCAAGAACAGCAGGTAGTTTCCTTAACCATTATCATACCGCTGTCTTAGACCCCTACAGGGGGTATAAATAGAAAAAGTGGGGGAGCATCGTGCTGGGCAACGTGATTCGGTGCGGTTACGAAACTGCTGCTTGGGGCTCTCTTGCAATCTCTTGCTTCAATTGAATGCCTTTCAAGGAATTCTGCTTAATAGGATACATCTTAATGGGCCGGCAAAGCGTATTTGCTATTATAATGATGTTGATTCTGAAGGCAGAAATTATAATTTTAACGCTGTCAAACTAAAAAATTTGCTAGCATAAAATGACATTTACGGAAACAATCATAGAGTCAAATTTTAAACAAGGAAATTAAGGTTTTGACATCGCTAAATTTAAAATTTCTGCCTTCAGAATCGATATCATTAACTTTATATAAAGTTTATCAGTGATTAAAACTAACAAATATTTTTTTTTTTATAAATAAACATTTATTTAAATAATTTCATCTCTATTATAATGGTCGTCATTTTGTTATTTCATCTAAAGTGGTCTTTCGAAGGGCGCCATATTTCCGCAGCTTTCAATATCTAGCCACTACTATCAGTAATCTTTCTCTCTGTAATTAAGCTCTCCGATAGTCCCACAATCTCCCACATAATTTCCTTGTGTCTCCGTCCACAGTAATTATACAACACATTATGCTAAACATGCAGTGTGTTTAACGAGCGAGGATCAATGAGTGACGTCACAATCACTTGTTTCACGTCAAAGCGGAGTATGGCGACCTTTGCTATATTTAGATGTTGTTAGCGACCTCTCAAGGGGCAGTGGGGTGGCTGAACATGTGTGCAACCAGCGAACTGTGCATACTATGTGGCTTATATGCTATGGAATATTATGTATGGTTAAAGTAAGATGAATCATGTATAAGTTCATAAGTCATAATTTCACAAGGTTTTGCTTTTTATAATTAATGAACTTTCTATATTCCAATGCAAAGATAACAATGATTATCATTTGAACTCGTTCTCTTTCACAGTCTAATCTAGCTGACTAGCTGAGTTCCAAATTTCGTTGGTGATTGATTGATCTGTAATCGTACCTACAATGCAAATTGACCTTGGTGTCTTGCAATAGGCAATATAATAATATTTAAATCTCCCGTTATTATTGTCATTATATCGTAACTTTTTAAAGAACTACTACTTCTGCTGGTGGCCGTCTATACACTTTAAAAATATATAGGTATATCATTGACCTTTGACGAAGAAGCGGGTTTCCTCTACTACAGGAACTACTACCTAAAAGCTTAAGTACACCCAACTATAATTATAATTTCTAATAAAAATACTTACTGATTATTAATTTAGATTTTTGACACGAGTAAATTATGCCGGAGCGTCTGCTCCGCTATACAAGAATTCTAATGAAGTATCAACAATAAAACAAAGTGAAGTTATCGTTCATCGAACCGCCCAACAAGGAGTTATTAAAGCCAACAGACTTCTTTATTGTTAAATCTTTCAGATGTTTGAACCCCTGAGTTTTCCCCATTGATCCTATACTTAGTTTAATAATTTGTTATGGAAGTTTGTTCCGTGACAATGGTGTCCATTGAAAGTATTTCCAACTTGAATTCTCAAATAGAATCTCTGACAGTTCGGACAATTCTTTGACTTTCGTATGAAGTCGTATGTATGGGCTCGGTTCAGGATTTCGAAGCCAATGACTTTTAAGATGTTCCAATGACTTCGTGTTTATTCATATACTTTAGTAATCTATAAGTCCTTAAACTTTCAGAAAGTCACAAGTTTTGCCATTGTTAACCTTGTTATTCGAATCTTTCATTTATTTTGAGAATCTTTTATATTTTATATCATAGGTATTTGTTTTTAAAGTTTTCCGTTACGATACTCAAACACAATATATTTCAAGATCAAACTTAAAAAAACTCAAAAAAAATATTATATTAGCTTTTGTATGAGTTTAACGTTGGGTATTTTGAATTATGAGGAGAGTGATAGATAGTGCGATATGCCGACAGGTAAGAAAATAAATCTAAACATTTATGTAATATCTAACCTTAATTCTGTTCTAATTCGCATAATAAAACCGAGGCTCTGCATTAACGACCGTTTATTCCTTGGCGCACGCATTGGCTAATGCCATAACACTAACCGGTTGACGGTAACTCAGCTTTATGACGATCTCGGGCCAAGACCTTCCGCAACTAGGGCTAGGTCAGGCTGCAACCTTTTATAAACGGTGTTTAGGACTAGGATATGAACGGGTGCGTGGAAGGAGCCTACTCGAGTAACTTATCACTGTACTTACATACGTTCAAATTACACCTTAAACCTTATTACATAATTTATTTATTTACTCTTTATTGTATACAGAAACAATTACAGAAAAAGTAAGTACACAAAGGCGGGCTTATTGCCAAAAAGCAATTTCTTCCAGCCAACCCTTGGTTGGTGGAGAATGATAGTAAATCTAAGAAACTCTCTTATTGTAACTATTTGATATACCAAATGATCACACTCTATTAACGGATATAATTATATGTTATCTCAAAAGCTCAATACACACATGAGCTCACGAGCAATGAAAAATTTCCATTGACAATATTCTTATTGCGGTTTATAGCTACTCATAAACTTCCCAGGGTAAGACACGGATGCAATCAGAAGTTCTATGCAATATCCTATACAATAAGTGTGAAATAACTTTAAGTGGGTACAACACAAACAAAACACTATGGTTATTTAAAAAAGCAGTTTAATATGTCATTTTAATTATTAAAATCATTCTTGATTTTTTCCTAGTGGAATACTTTGAAGGACTTTGCTAAACGATACAACTAAAGGATGTTTATTTTCGATCGCCACAATCCTGCGACCTTTCCAAGCACATAAATAGAACGAACGCCGAGAGAGATAACCTCGAACACACTACAAATATACCTGCGACTTCACGATCGCGAGGTCCCGAGCAGAGGCCGTTGAACATCCAGAAACATCCCAAAACACCAGCTAAGACCCTAAGGTTGTCTTGAAAAAAATCGCTTTAAGCGATAAGACCGCCATTTTAGTACATATTTGTTAGTATTTAAGTTATGTAAGTTTCTTTTATGTGTGTGTACACAGAATATTCTATCTATCTAAGTTAAGACCTTATATACAATCCTTACTTATTAATATTATAAATGCGAATTATTATTAATTAATTAATAATATTATAATCCTAACTAATATTATAAATGCGAAAGTAACTGTGTCTGTCTGTCTGTCTGTCTGTTACTCTTTCACGACAAAACTACTGAACGGATTTGAATGAAATTTGGTATACATACGGCCTAGACCCTGGGAAAGAACATAGGCTACTTCTTATCCCGGAATTCCCACGGGAAAACTTTTTAAGGCGAAGCAAAGCTCGCGGGAGCAGCTAGTACAGTCTATATTACACTCAAAATTCAAGGCAAAGACAATGCAAAATTCGATTACAAAACGGCTTAAAATCTACTCTATAAGGTCTTGAGGCGGTTATATTTCAGTACGAAGGTTGTGTTTGGTGCAGGAGTGCAGGGGGCTTGCGCGAGGCTGTGTTCCAGTTTTGAATGGGCCGGCGGCTCTGACGGTGACGTCACACAGGCGTAGGTGTGACGTCAGAGCGGGAATTGGGTCGCGCGGTCAAAGGCCCCGGTGCAGTCGCGGGGTTGTGTCCTTGTCTCGGAAGAAAACGGTCTAACTCATAAATTTGTTGTTTTAATGTTCAAGAAGTTATTCGTGTCTGATGCCCCTTATTTAAATATTTCTTATTTTATAGTTATATGGAGATTGTAAAGGATATTCAGATTATAAAAGATTTTCATTTAAGGACTGAAATTAATTAAAGTAGATTTCGTGTATTGTTCTGATGGTGATAGTTAAATCACCTAGTTGTTAATGAAATAATACATTTATATTTTTAATTTATGGGAAAGAACCTTCTCCTGTATAAGTATTTTTTTATGTTATTTTAATATTTTTTGGTATTGGCACCTCTTAATAATTTGTATAAAAAACAGTGTTTCAAGTACAAAACAACCAACACCAAAATTAACAAAAAATATAAATTTACCTTTTTGAGTTACGCCGTTGTATTGCCGGGGCTGCCCCCTCCCTCGTACTCATTGAGCCGCGGAAAGTGGGTCACAGCAGCTGCAAGACCAGCCCCGCCTTCAGATCGATCGCCAGCGTCAATGGGACCCTAAGGGTCCCACCTATAAATAGAACTCTGGAAGGTTCCTCAAACCTTGAATAGAAGGCTAAAACCCCTGAAAATCCTATGAAGTTAATTTTAGATTGAAAAATATAATGGTTGGGAAGGTTGTTTAGACTTCCTATGTTTGAAGGTTGTAGGAAAGGGTACGTACTTTCGTATCATGCTTAAGTGGTACTGTTTTAGGAACACACATTTTAAGTTAGAGTTAAGATTAATGGGTGGATACAATTTTTTACCGAAAACCGATCAATATTATCAGAGCAAGCAGCATCATTCAATGTATTTTTGAATTCGGAATTAAAGGTAAATGCTATTACTCTATTTCGAGTTAGTTGTTCATCATTTTCTTGAATTTCGTTATTGTATTTACTTGAGTCGTATGGATGAAGGCAAGATAAAGTTAGTTAATAAGAAATGGTTTAGAACTGAATACTGACTTATCTATCTGGTACAGTATTTTAATAGCATACTTTTAATTACTTAAAAATTTGGTTGGATGTACCGTTCGGTTTAATGTAATTCATTTATTCCAAATCGATAACATTCTGAAAGCCCTAAATTGATACTAAGGCACAAACAAAAATCTATCATAAGTACATTACGCCGATTTATGGCGTAAAGCCTACGTTATCCCTCTCCCCAAAATTTCCAATCCTTCATCTCTCAACCATTACCGTCCCATCTCAATTTTACCCTTCCTTTCCAAAGTCCTCGAGTCGATTGTTCACCGACAACTCACTGCGTTTCTCTGCAATGGTGGTTTACTTAATCCGTACCAGTCTGGTTTTCGTGCGGGGCATAGCACCACTACTGCATTGCTAAAAGTCACAGAAGACATAAGGTCTGGTATGGAGAATCGGATGATTACCGTGCTGGTCCTTATTGACTTCAGCAATGCCTTCAACGCCGTGGATCATGACCTTCTGCTAGCCGTCCTAGTAAAATCTCAGATCTCTCCTGCCGCTGTTAGCTGGTTCTCCTCTTATCTTGGGGGTCGCCAGCAAGCGATTCGTAGCTGCTCGGTATTATCCGACTGGTCCGATTTGTCTGCTGGCGTTCCTCAAGGCGGTATTCTCTCTCCATTACTTTTTTCTATCTTTATTGATTTAGTATCTTCAAGTCTTCTTTGTTCCTACCATCTATATGCCGACGATTTGCAACTCTACTGTCAAGTCAAACCTGAAGACCTTGTGTCTGCCATTAATCAACTAAATGGGGACCTTAACAGTATCCTTGACTGGTCCAACCGTTTCGGTATTTTGGTAAACCCTGGGAAATGCCAGGCAATCATTGTCGGCAGCTCTCAACTTATCTCTAACCATGACCTTAATTCAGCCCCTCTGGTGTTCGACGGATGCAACATACCTTTTTCATCAACAGTCAAAGACCTCGGAGTGACCATTGACGAAAATTTAAGTTGGGTGCCACAGGTCAACAGCGTGTCTCGTCGGATTTTTGCTTCTCTGCATTCTCTTCTTCCACTTAAAAACTTTCTTCCTTTCCAGACCAAACGTTCATTGGCAATGTCTCTGCTCTTGCCCATTTTAGATTACGCTGACGTGTGCTACTTGGACCTGACTGAAGCACTTCTTAATAAGCTGGAACGTTTGCAGAACACCTGCATACGTTTCATTTTCGGTCTCCGTAAATACGATCATGTGTCAGGTTACCGTGCCAAACTAAAATGGCTCCCTATTCGGGATAGACGGAATTTACGAATTCTTTGTCTTCTCTTTTCGATCCTTCATGAACCAAATTCTCCTTCTTACTTAAAATCAATGTTTAACTTTCTTTCCGATACCCATAACAGGCACCTCCGCTCTTCTCATAACCTTTTACTATCTTTACCCTTACATCGGTCTGGTTTCATGCTTAATTCTTTCTCCGTCACGGCAGTCCGTCTGTGGAATGATCTCCCTGAGTCAATCAGGAAAGCCCCTTCTCGACCGCTCTTCAAGTCTATGGTTCGTGCTCACTACCTCAGCAAGTTGGGACAGATTAATTAGGCAGTTTTTCTTGTACCCCCTGTTTTTATATACTTAATATATATTTGTATATATATGTATATTTATATGTATATATTTATATATTTATATATATATATATTTTGTATAGGTAGTATTTTAGTATTACTAGGTATAGGGTCATATATATTTATTTACTTAGTTTTAGGGATAGGTCTTATTTTTATTTAGGCACTTCACAATCATACTGATCTTTTTTTTCCGTTTTTGCACACCCGTACTTTTTATCTTTGTACCTCCTGTGGGTTGACTGGCAGAAAATGCTCTTAGCATTAAGGCCACCCTTTGTACTTTTATTTGTAATATTTGTGCAATAAAGAGTTAAATAATAATAATAAATAATTACAAAAGTATGACTTGACTGAAAATCTACAGCGATAGTAATTAGACTGCCCTACATTAAAATCCCCAACTAAACTGGATACTTATAATTAACAATTCTTCGAACTACCTATTTGTCTTGGCAAATCTGTGTTAAATTTATATTGATGATATTAAACATAATTTCCAGAATATCTATAACAATTTGTGACCCCATTTTAGGGGCAATAACTTCTTCAATTACCAAGAATCGGACCATGTAGAAGCAGTAACAATCAATAATTATTGTTACAATTACAATTCATCGTCCACTGACTTTTGAAAATTACGAGATTTGACACTAAATCTAGATTTAATTATAATTGTGCAAGTGGCCCTTAAATCTTATCATGTTTTAAATAGATACTTTCAAGGTTTTTTTACGTATTTTATTGCACCCGTTTAATCATTACATGAATGATAATAAGTAGGAGGGCTCATAAAATAAAATTGAGCAATGAAAAAGTTCCAGTGACAAATAGCACCAAATTACTTCTAAACTGAAAAAGCTACCTTAATGACACCGTCTGCAATATTGAATAACATTTAACAGTGCATTAAATATTACCAACTAAAAACGAAAATAATTAATTCCAATTTTAAATTAGATGTTTTATACAAATTGAGGCCATTTGTCATCGGCATTTTTAAGTGCAAAGTTTTCATTGCACGTGAGTTTATTTTTATGTTTCCTAACGATTCACTATAAATATTCTTACCTTGACACATGGGTAGTAAACTAGTAATTTTCTCATTGTATCTCGTTTATATTTTTTGTCGCCACAATGTCAATAACCCGTCAGTGGGCAGCAGTAAGCCAACACCCGGGAGTACAGTTAGTGGGTCGAGAAAGTTATATCTAAGGGTTGTTTGGAGGGTTGAGCAAAACATTCGACTGTGGTCAGCATGGGTCAACGGGCTAGTTTTGTTGGTTGTATTACTCATGTAAGGAAATGTTTAAGTACGTTGGCTCTCGGTAAAATTATTATTGTCTATCTGGATAAGTAGAATGTGTTTTCAGATTTTAAAAAAAACAAACACTCACACCTCGTTCTAATGTAGAAACGATGACAAGACCACTAACCGATTGCAAACCGTATCATTTTTGAAGGCTTTATAGGGGCTCTTTCTGGACAACTTTTTTTCTACGACTTTTGACGCACTGAACCGATTTTAATGAAATAAGGCAACTCAGAGTAAAACACACATCAAAATCGATACATTTTTTGTAGTTACAGGGCCATAGACACATACGAGATAGAACGTGGACATAGAAACACCTCAAACTTGTATCTTCTTGGGTAAAAAACTATTGCTATACCTAATAAAATCCAGATAAGTTCCCAAATATTATGTATCAAATGAGACATTTCAACATGACTCTTATATCTTGTACCTAGATTTAACATCCCGGGGACTCGGGGACATATTTCAATGGGCCACCCTGTATACTACTTCTGGGCGGAAAGTTATGAAGATTCAGGCCATATTGTATGGAATGTTTCAAAACTTACAACTGGGCCTTCCCTGTGTATCTTATCCCTTGTGCAAACTACTTGAGGTCGACTTGATAAAGTTCAGAGCTCCAGTTATTATACACAAATTATTATATTTTGTAAGAAATCAACTATTACAGAGAAACCTTACATGTAGCAGCCCCCTTTCCATTTTAAGGTTTTATGACGGTAGTTGGTACTCTCACGTTTCAAAATCTAAGTTTGGATACAATTTACTGCAACTCCCACTTACCCTTAAAGTACTTAGGTAAGTATTTTTTTATATTGTTAGAGCAGATTGCAGGTGCAAGATATACTAATTCAGTAGCCGAAAGAACACGTAGGTAATCATTATGTAGGTCAGGTATAAGTACTTTAGTTTTTTTATGCAACTTGAAAAATGTATCCGATATATTTTTTAATATTTATAGCCCAATTTAGATTAATTATTTATTATTACGAAAAATTTATAATATTTTTCAAGTGGGCTTAGCTGTGTAAATAATTACCTAGCATTGTAAACATAACTTTTATGGTAAGCATTTTTTTTTACTGAAAACTACCTACGTAAGTATAAATAGACAAATATGCCAGCCCCTCTGGGATTATCGTTTGTGTATACAATATTTCAGGTACAACATATGAATGGCCCAATTATTAGAATACCTACAATCCTAATATCTAAAATAGCGTTATCGCTGACCAAAGTTAGTAAGACCGACTACCGGCACGGGTCAATGAACCTTCTTCAATTTTAGTATCCACCTCTAACAGCCTGTTTCTCAGAATTTTGATAGCCGAATGGTGTAGTGGTACGTTACTAACCACTAGACCATTCGGTCGTACTTCTGTGTCGAAGTTCTCGGCTTCGATCCCCGGCCGGGGCGGATATTTGTTTATAGGCAGATATTTGTACTTCATGTCTTGGGTGTTCATCTGTTCATAAGTATGTATTTAGATAGGTATGTTCTACTCCCGTGCAATGAAAAAGTTCCAGTGAGAAAAGCATCTCCTAAACAGAAAAGACTAGCTTAATGACGCCGCCGCTGCCGTCTGCATAAAAATGATATCATAGAAAAAAAACTTCTGAAACAGAACAAGGTGTACCTATGCCTCGTTTTGCTGTTCATATTGACGCAACAGGGGTCTAACGAATTGGGTCCATTGACCTCTTTAGAATTGTCGCTTATAAATAGATAAGAAAGAATATCGTGTAGCTAACAAAAGGCATATTTATCTATGGGCTTATAGGTTTATTCGTTTTCAGAGGCAGCGATGCGCGCCTGAAGCAATATTTTCTGTATTTGTTCTGTGTTTTTTCTTATTTACCAACTTATTTCCTGACAAGATAAACGGAACAAAGTTTTATATTGTTAGTTATTTTGTTATCATATCATACGACGTGGTTTCACCCTCGAAAATTGTAGGTACAAAACAGCTAGTTTATTAATAATACAGGCATATTATGACTTATGGGTTATGCAATTTTCTGTTTAAAAAAGGCAGCCAGCGAGGGCTCGCTTCAGTAGTTATCGCTGAGTGACAAGAGCTGTAAAATATAATACTCGCACATTGATACTTGTTCAGCGATGCTCGCTCGCTCGATCATTTATTTACACTAAAATAGTGTGCACTCTTGCACACTTGCCTACGAACATGGTAGCCCGGCGACAAAACTATCGAAACTAACACTCACTTCCCGCTGATCGCCAACTCGTTTATGTTTCTAGTTTTACTCGATTCTTGTTCATCTTCAGCGGTCAAACCACTGCCTTACCGCGGGACAGGGCGTTTTATTTTATTTTTTCAAAAATTACAGCGTGTAAACCGCCTTACACTTACCTAGCCTACAGACAGAAACATTTCCACCCTTTATTTTGAAGATAAAAATATTGAAATCTGAAAATTACAGCTATGAAGTGAACATACTTGATAAATATGCAAACCTAATAAATCACTTAGGTTAAATTAAGTTATGCAAGAATAAAAAAATAGACGTAAATCATTAAGTAGACCTGAGCCCACATAATCATTGCCAACACTGGTACGTATGAAGTCAATAAATATCAAACTAAAGTATACAAATGATACGAAATATGAATGAATTATATTAGATACTATTCATTACTCAGAATACCCATTACCCAGTAAACTTAAATAGAAATGATTTTTGTTATCCGATTCCACAATATCAATATCCGGACCCAGACAACATAAGAAATGATTTTTCAAGAGTTGGTTCAATGCCCTGGTACCAATACGGCGGGCACATAGTGAGCGTACTGTGTTTTATTGTTGTTCAAAATTTCAAATTTTCTTCTTTATAACTTTAATAATTAATTACAAACCGAAACGAAAACAAACTGAAGGAGGAATGTTAATATCTGTCTTATTTTTATGTGCGTGTGTTGTAACTTGTACATTGTATATCAGGTGAAATATTATCAGTGATACAGTAGGTAAAATAACGTCCTTTGGTTCGATTGAGAACTCAGTATAATTAATCAGTCTAAACCATAATCATTGTCAAATCCACGTATCTTAAATTGTTACTTGCAAACATTTATATGTATAACAAGGATTGATTGAGTATTCTCACTTTAATAATGTACATCGGTATAATAACTAAATTATACGTGATTTACCTGGTATTCTAAATCTAATCTAATTATACAGGGTGTAGCAAAAAGGGTATACTAAGCCGAAACTAGCATGTGCAGCATGTTATATCTAAGCCCGAAACTGAAATCAGAATTTCAAAATTCGTCAATTTTTTTTTATTAATTTTCCATAGAAACTTAGTTGGTCACGTGACTTTTTACTATGGACAATGAATATTTTTTTTTGCGAATTTTGAAATTCAGTTTTGGGCTTAGATACCTATACCATGCTGCACATGTAGCTTTCGGCTTAGTATACCCTTTTTGCAACACCCTGTATAAAATATAAGGAGTAAGTACGGAACAAGTTCTTGCACATAATACATAATATTATATGAAATCTTGGAAAATCATAAAAAAAACTCTTCTCCCAAACGTAGGTATTATGCCAAAAACTCATGTGATTAACTGAGGTTTAAATTTTTGCCCTGCTCCTTTCGTTCACTGATAAAAATCCATCTGTACCGGTGTACACATAAGAGCAAATATTTAATCTGAAGCTGAGGTAGCTGAACCCTGGCAGGAGTAATTACATCGACTCCTCTGATGTTCCACATTGTGTATTGTGTAACATGCTGAGCCCCGACGAACGAATTAGTTAGATGTCAAGCGATCTAGGTAGTTCGTGTGATTAACATGCAATACCTATAGGTTCCTAGTACTGGGTACTTCTGTAGCAAATGAATAAAGGCTCACGAGTGAATCTCATAAACGATTATTCATCGATACGATATATATTTTTTGTTGACAGAATAACCTTTGTTGGAAAATTATATAAGTTTTAAATATTTTTTCGTCCCCGCGTGTCCCCTGTCCGGTGTTATTGAGCCCGTAGCGCGAAGATCGTAGCGCGTAGCCCGTAGCCCGTAGCCCGTAGCCCGTAGCCCGTAGCCCGTAGCCCGTAGCCCGTAGCCCGTAGCTCGTAGCCCGTAGCTCGTAGCCCGTAGCCCGTAGCCCGTAGCCCGTAGCCCGTAGCCCGTAGCCCGTAGCCCGTAGCCCGTAGCCCGTAGCCCGTAGCCCGTAGCCCGTAGCTCGTAGCCCGTAGCTCGTAGCCCGTAGCCCGTAACATGTACACCGTAGACCGTAGAGTAATATACCCGTAACCCGTAACATAAATTCGAATTTCAAATGTATTTATTTCACCAATTTTTATAATACAGATTAGTTTGAGTTCTTACTTCAAAACTAGAATTATCTGTAGATATGTCAGAATTCAGTATAGTGCCACAATCTTATCTGTTCCGGTGGCGACGTCGCTGTCATTGAATCCAGTGATGCCATCGATTAAATTTTGCCTATTTCTGGTTTAAACAAAGAGGTTTAAAAAGGTTACACGATCGCACTGAGCTTGAAAACGCAAGTAACTCCGGTATTAAACAAACTTGGAAAGTCATTGATAAACTTACAAATAGAAAACCCAAAGTGACATCTGCGCATGATTTAATAAGTAATCATTGTACTCCACAAATAGCCGTTAATGAAGTTAACTCATTCTTTGTCAAGGTTGGCGAAAATCTTGCTGGTAAAAATGCTCCCATAGTAAATCCTGACTTAAACCGTTCCCGTTTCCATAACCCCATTTCCTCATTCGCGCTTATTCCTACTAACTTAAGTGAAGTTGAATCTGTTATTGACTCGTTAAAACTACTGGGTTCTGTCGGTTGGGATGGCATATCCTCTTCTATTGTTAAATTAAATAAATCATCTCTTTTGCTACCTTTAACTCATATATGTAACCTTTCTATCAATACTGGTACCTTCCCTTCCGCCTTCAAAAAAGCCATTGTTGTTCCTGTTCATAAGAGTGGTGACAGAACTCTTATTAATAACTATAGGCCTATCTCTATATTGTCCTTCTTCTCCAAAATCTTAGAACGTTTAATTAACACTCGTCTGGTGGACTTCCTTGAAAAAAATTCTCTCCTGTCTTCCAATCAGTTTGGTTTTCGTAGTGGCAAGTCTACGACCGATGCGGTGACCGAACTTACTGATTTTATTGCTCTTAGCCTTGACAAGGGTCAAAAATGCTTAGGAATCTTCCTTGATCTTGCCAAAGCATTCGACACCGTATCGGTACCATTGCTCCTGCGGAAGCTTGAGTGTTATGGAGTTCGTGGAATAACTCTAGATTTATTTAGTGACTATCTCACGAATCGGTTACAAATGGTGAGGATAGGAGAAATCACTAGTGATCCCCTGCCAGTTACTTTTGGTGTGCCCCAGGGAAGTATTCTCGGTCCCACTCTATTTCTGCTGTATATTAACGACCTCTGTAACATTCCTTTACACAAAGGAAACATTTTTACTTTCGCGGATGATACCGCCCTGGTTTTTCAGGGAAATAGCTGGAACGATGTTTTTAGTAATGCTCAGAATGGTTTCAACCTAGTCAAGGAATGGCTCCGCTTAAACATACTGACCCTAAATACTGACAAAACTAAGTTCATCGTGTTCTCAATTAGAAAACCTCGAATACCTATATCAGAATTCAAAATATGGGCTCATGAAAACTCTTGCTCCGATTGCTCCGCTTCTTGTATCTGTCCCTGCCTTGAATCAGTATCACAAATCAAATACCTTGGTATACTAATCGATTCTCATCTTACTTTTAAACACCACATTGTAAACCTCACCATGCGAGTTAGAAGTTTGATGTCCATTTTTAGCTCCCTCCGCCATATTGCTGATCCTAGACTACTTAAACTAGTCTACTTTACACTGTGTCAGTCTATTCTAATTTATTGTATTGCTTCCTGGGGAGGGACCTTCAAAACCTACCTTCTGCCTCTTGAGCGTGCTCAAAGAGCAATTTTAAAAGTAGCTACATTTCGGAAAAAGCGGTACTCTACTACTGAGCTTTATCAAAATTGTGGAGTCCTAACTGTTCGTAAGTTATTCATCTTTAACACTATTCTTAGAACTCATAAACGCGTTTTCTTAAATCCACTGTCCCTCAATAAACCTTGTTCATCACGTCGCTCATCTAATATATTTTCCACTTGTAGTTATAAAACATTTTTTGTGCACAGATTCCAATGTTACTTAGCTGGCTTCCTGTACAACCTAGCAAATAGGCTACACTTCATCTACAAAATTAATTCCTTTGAGGCGAAATCTGTTTTGATTAAATGGTTATTTTCTCTCGATTATGACGAAACGGAAAAATTGTTATCTTCCCCCCTCCGCGGTTGATCTTGTCACTTTTGGTTGGTTTAGGTGTGTTGAAATTGTTTTGAATTTTCGATTTGGAAAATTAGATAAACAGATAAATATTATTTAGTAATGTAAGTCTTTATTAATTTAATTTATGTGGACGTTTTTACTGTACGTCCTTGTATTATTAGTACTTTTGTTTTTTTGTTTTTAATTACTTTCTCTAATGAATGTATATATTATAAACTCATTCTACACTGTAATACTCTTTGTAGTGCCTACCATTAAGTTATAAAGGAAGAGCTTGTTATCTAAAGCACAGGTGATGAGCCTAGTTTAGGTAACAATGTAAATTCTTTATTTAATTGTTCAACTTATGTATACTTTACATATTTTTTCTGTCAATAAAGTATATTCATAACATAATACGACGTATCGCATCATCAGCTTAAGCCATATAATATGTATTGCTAACTGTTGGGTATAGGCATCCTTGTGACCAAATTTTCGGTCGTGTGCCGCTCTTGTTCACTGTTTGTCGGCAACATTGATAATATTATCTGACCAGGTGATCTTCCTGCCCTCTAACTGTTCCTAGATTAAGTTGATGAATTCGTTCACAACTATAAAGTTAGCTAACTACTAAAATAATTTATAATACTTGAAAATTATAAATCTCATAATAACACACGAGACTGGGTACACGCTCTGACATTTTGAACTATTACGAAATAAGATTTCCGGAGGAATCTCTCATAGGTCATAGGGTGTAATAAATCAAGGGATGTGTTTCATTGTATTATAACACTATAAGTAATAGATGATACTTAATTTTTTGTAAAGTTTTTTACTAGGTTATATACCTATATATAGCAGTTGCTGGCAGGGTAGGCAATTCAACACATATTTACACACATTCATAACCAAGCAAAGTAACATAAACACAAACACCTACCTAATAGTGGTAATAGAAAGTAAAGTTAGTTTTTCTAACAGTTACAATTGAGTATATTTTGTATGTTTTTGTATTATAAAATAATGGTTGATGATATATGATGTATCATATGATAATGGTCATTGATGCCTTGTATAATTGATATTATTATTAATCTTATACCTTATACCCCACTGCGGGTTAAGGAATGGTAGGTACATTGGAGTCCCATTAAGTCCCATCCTTATACAAATTAATGATGTAAGAAAAAAACAGATCAATGATCTTCTATCAAAGCATTCTGGGAAGCAGACAGATAATATTATGTATAAAAGCCCTTTAAAAGTTTAGTTAGCTTATTAACCCCCAACATGCTACGCAGTACATAAATAAGGCGTAGAACGGTGAAATCCCTATCTTATCACAGGTTCAAGGGTAGAGGTCAGTGACACTGCTTCCGATAAACTACCTCACCCAATGCGCAATAATTTATGTAAATAATTTGTCAATGTTGTGATTTCAGGACTTATACGTAGGCTGAAGTGATTGACATTGGCTGGCTGTACTTATATGTTTAGGTACTGTAGACTTTGTTGATTTACATACACACCAGTATTACACATAATAATAATATGCAATGGTTTTTCACAAATCTCTGGAAAGTTATGTTAGGTTATTCATCGTTATCATAAGCCATAATTCAGCTTCTGATCTAAGTGCATAAGACAGGCCTCACAGGACGCTAGAATACTTTGAAATGTCTCGGCTTTCCACAGCAATCAGACTCTATTAGCTGCCTGTCTAATGTTTGTATTTCTAGTCCTTCATTGCAGTTGCCAAGCAGTTACAGATTGCGTTTTGTTTATCCTCGGTGCTCGAACATTTAAATTTACGAATTTTGGTATCAAACGGTCTCCAAACTGAAGGCTAATTCTCATGCTTAAAAGACTTTCCCCCTTTTTCATAGAGAAGTTACAAAACGTTTTAACTAATAAACTGTTTTGTCCCTCTCCGACAAAGAACAATTTGTTCATTGACAGAGAGGGACAAAACAGTTTATTAGTTAAAACGTATTGTAACTTTTCTATGAATAAGGGGGTTTGAATTCAGATTTCCAAAAGGTAATATTTCATTTATATAAATAATTAGAGGTTTTTGAGGTATCATTAATAAAAGTTTTATTAATGCATTATAATATATACGCACAGTTAGATAAATAATTAATTTATGTAGGTATACTTATAATAGAAACTGAGCCCCGTACCGAGACTCCTTTAATTTGCTTTCTTTGTAGAGGCGGGAAAGATTTACAAATTCGTTAAAATGTAAAAAGCATTTAAAAAATACATTACCATTAAATAAAAGGTCAAAGTTGAACGGGGCTTTAAACTCTGAAAGCTTAATGTACTTACTATGGACATCCTTTTCATCCATCCTTTCTTGTATAAATTTAGCCATCATTATCTGTAAACAGAAAATCTTTACCGACCGCTGTTTGCACTTGGGGTCATTGACTGCTCAACAAATGAGCAATCATTTGACAGATTAGGGTCCAATTTATGACCAACGTGACTGTCCAAGGGTACGGCAAGGAAATTGGCCCAGTGACAAGGGATAACGTAGTACCATTCCGCTAAAGAGGAGAGGCCTATATCTTCTATTCTTTGATGCGGTAAAATAAAGTAAACCTGAAAATAGTAACAGAATAAACTGTAAATGGGTTGTTTTCAGGAATTAAAATGCACGGCATACCTACCCCTAAGTCACAGTTTTAAATGTAGGTAATTCAATTATCGAGTACGGGTGTGCAACGGAGAGCGGTGGTGGCGTAATGGATAAGGCCTCCTCCTCTCAATCGAGAGGCCGTGGGTTCAAATCCTGGCCTGTACAAATGAATTCTTCAATTGTGTTTTCAATTAAGGAGTTTAAGTACAATAATACCACGTGCTCTTACGGTGATGGAAAACATCGTGAGGAAACCTGCACATCTAGATTCTAGATGTGTATCCTAAGTGCATTGTACTTATTCCAAAAAACGGCGATATGGTTCGCAATCGCAACCTATCACGTGAGTACAAATGTGCTGCGAAAAGTGTGTGGCTCATTTGTGTGAGCCACCTCTGACTACCCCTTCGGGGATTACAGCCGTGAGTGCATATGTATGTATGTACGGGTATGCAATTTTAAATTTCACAATCATTATTAAAACAATAATATTTAATTTAAAAAATATATTTTTCAAATTTTCTCTGGCGAAAAGTGGGTGCAGCAATGCACCTCTGCCTTCCCCGCAAGGGAGTACAGTAGTACAAGGCGTGAGTGCGTGTGTATATTTTTCAGTGGGCTAATTTTAGTAAGAAATTGCTATGTTAAAGAACGATGATGAGTTGTTTCAATGGTGACATGCTTTTATGATAGTGAAACTCACAATTGCACTACTTTTCGATAATAATCATTGTTATGTGAAAAACTGTGCCTTCGGAATCTGTTTTCTATATTATATACTTCGGTAGTAGAATCGGGATGGAGTACGCACAGTCGTACGTGTGACGGAGAGAAGCATCCGCAATCCTGACGCTGAATCACCAAGTAGCTGACTGTATAAATAGAACCAGGGGATTCAGATATATTCTGCTGATTTCAGCCACTTATCTTCCTAATTTCATTGCAATTGCACTAGGTATGTTGAAGTCTCAATAAATGATATTTGATTTACATGTAAGTATATTTGTAGTTATTTATTGATTGGGCTCATTATTCTTAGTGGTATAACTTTATTGTACCTACATAAAAACACATAAGGCAACATTCAAACTTATAACACAATATAATATAGGCGGCTTAATCGCTAAAAGAGATCTATTATTAGCTCATTACTTTGTCGTTCATGATCTTTCCTACGAAATTTACAACAAACTCTATTTATAAATATCTTATTTACCAAATCAACAACTGTTTTAAAGAGGTTTCCGTCAATTAAAAGTTTATTTCCGCGGATATATACCTACCTACCTAGGCGACCGGTGTGACTCAACTCTGCCGGGGTTAAACACCTCTATGTTTTGCAATAAATCACGGTAGGTAGGTATTATTATGTCTTTATCTCAGAAAATCCTCGATTTTAACACGAGTACCTAACACCAACTTCCGTAATGTAATACATTAAGATCCTTATTAAATTTTTAAGTCAACGCGTGCCACGAGTAAGCTCATCGATACCAACTTGAATACTTTAAGTGGTTATGAAGTTACTGTTTGGAAACTCTTTAATATAAAATACCAATAGTACCTACCATGTATATTATTATGAGTACGAGTGACGAGACTGAAAAATTACTTTAATGAACTGGTAAATTAAGTATTTACCTATATAGTAGGTACCTACAATCATAACTTTTGTTATTCATATTATCTTAATGTTTAAGAACTTAAGTAACTTTAAATTAAGCAGATTTACTCAATTCTATACGTATCATGGAAATGTACCAAAGAGCTTTGTTACGTAACAATACCTACATGATTATGCTACTCGACCTCACTAAATAATAATGCTCTAAAATACAAGCTAACGGTCTTCTTCTTAAATAAATAAAAAAACGACAATAAAAAAATATATTAGAAAAATAAAAGAACCTACTTTAAAAATCCCAAAGTAAGATTTTTTTTATTTAGAATTCTATACCTACCTATTTTTTTATATTAGTGGCATAATGCTTCAGATAAGTTTTTCACTGCATTCCATTTCAAATTCGAAGTACGATTTGTAAAGCTTCATGATACGAGCCGAGATAAATTTTAGTTGACTGAGTAGCACTAACACCGCTTATATTATCTCCCCCAAGTTAAATCTATTTGTGTTTTCAAGTATTCTACTCAACACGAACTGGTGCTAATTATAATATGTTATGGACTGATTATGTTTGATTAACATGTGTTTTTGTCAATCACATGGGTACATGGGTTTGGGTTCATACAAGAGTAATACGATGCTAAATAAAAGTTATGCATAATTTCGTTTCTTTATTGTTGAATTTTGGATTGTTTCATTGGGAAGAGATGTAGATAAGGTTTCTGCCGCATAGATACTGCGCCACCATACCTTCATACTACATACACAATAACACATAGCTATATCATATCAAAACACTGCACATGACAGCCCCCAACATCCAACATGTTAGCGCTTTGACATGTAGAGAACAGAGACACGGCCCCCGCTGATTGCGATTTGACAACTTCTGCAACATTTGGCAATAGCCTATTGGGTTATAGGATTAGGCCTCAGGCAAGGCTACACGAGTTTGTTATCGCAGCTGATAAACTCGTTGAATGCGCATTCCACCAATCACCGCGCCGTATTTATGACGAATCGCGATATAGTGCCGTGTACGCAGCGCCGAAGTCTGAGTTTAATGTAATTAATTTGCAAGGTTCCATAAAAAATTAAGAGAAAAATTACCAATAGTAATAATGCCTGCATTACGTTTGAATCATTAACAAGCTTGCAAGGCACGGGAAAATTTGGGAGTTATCAAAAGTGCAGGTTCATTATGTAGGGGGTTGCAAACGACCGTGTTATACTAAGCCAAAAGGGGGTGACTCAACGGTTACGCCAATTTCCAAGTTTAAGAGGACAAAAGTTGTCCGGAATGACAATTAATTGTGTGCCTTTGCATACATTGTCAGTTATTTGTTTCAACGTCTTGATGTTTAAAGGGTTTACTTTGCATGCAGGTATATGCTGCTTCTTTTTCATTAACGACTATCTACAAGACAAACGGTCAAAACTCCTAGCCTCTCCTCCATTTTTGAAGGCGAATTAACTTCTGGGGCTTACTAAGGAATGAAAACACAATGTTATCAATACTGTCAATATACTTAATCCTTAATCGTTTTAAAATAAATACAAAAAATACAGGCAAATTACTCTAATGATTAATGATTAATCATTTGGCATATTAGCTACTATCGCCACGAATCCACCAATCACAGCTATAATTTTTGACATCAAGGAGGCAATTTTCTCAACATCATCTCAACATACTTATACGACATAATAATATCTCGTCAGTTACATAAAATATTTCATTTGTAATTCAAATACAGGGTGTTGCAAAAAGGGTATACTAAGCCTAAAGGGGGTGACTCAGGGGGTCATTTTGTACATTACAACTTTACATCTTTTGTACATTTGCACCTTTTCCATAGAAACTTTGATGGTTACGTGACTTTATACTATGGAGAAAGACCCCCTGCGTCACCCCCTTTTCGGCTTAGTATACCCTTTTTGCAACACTCTGCATAATGAGATGTATATGGTAGCGAATATTGGGAGCTAAAATCCAGGATCAGGATATAATAAACGTCAATTATGAAACCTCCTTATTCATAATCCCTCTAGGCTCAAACAAGTAGCACTGGTGGTAGGCGCTGCCGAGTACTCCCGTAAAAGTAGGCTTATAGTTGTAAATAAGGTAGGAGTTCTCTTCAGCAACACTGTCGAAGGCATGGTTACTCTTCCTGCATTCGTCTACGAAGAAGTCCATGAAGTATCTGTTCACTTTGATGGCCTTCTTTGAGTGCGGATACTTTTTGGAGAGCTTCCATTCGAACGAGCTTTTCTCTGGATGGAATTGGACGCCGTAAAACGGATACCTGTAAATTAAGATAAGGTATAATAAGTACCTATAAAAGTACTCTGGAAGATGGCATAAATGGCATACGATAGGAGATAATTCGTAACAGGAGTCTTCACTATATGGTACCTATAATGGTATAGCAGCTATACCATCACCTGGCAGTGTTAATTTCAAGAGCTATAGCCTATAGCTCTTGAAATTAACACTGCCAGGTGATGGCTTTCAAGCCTCCAGGCCCATGATATTTTATGGTCTAAATCAAACACTGGTTGTTGGTAGAAGTGAATATTTCTTGTATGAAAAGTGTCATTAAACCGGAAGATAATATTAACACGTTTACGGACAATTGATGGTTGGAAAATATTTTGATATGACACCTAAAAATCCCATACATTTTATCGTTCCGCCTTGAAACGTATTGCCGTATCTCAACATATTTTATTTACGTAATGTGACAGTTACGGTCATAGACGGTATCGTCTACAAGCGGTCCGCCACATCATGCATATCTAACAATGCGTATAGTGACATCTACGGCTACAGGCGGCAGCCGCCAGTTTTTTTCAAGGACCGTTTCATTTTCAAATAGGTTTGGACGTTTTTCAGATACAAAGTTCCACTTTTAGCATGCTATTTACAATAAATAAAGCTGATATAGTAAGATTAAACAAAGGGGTTCATCGACAAAAGCTAAAATTTTCTAGTTCCTCATTACAGTTATATCTTCGCTTTTCTTTGTTCCATTTAAGTAATTATAGTATTTGAATCGAATAGGTAGGTATCCTATATGCAAAACAGTATAATATTTATCGATTTATTATTAATTTACCTCGTTATTTGCCACAAAAATTACCAGACTACCACCCGTTCTACACAACATTTCCGCGACGCGCGCGCCGTGACACTAAACTTCTGGAAGGTTATTTTTATTTGTAACGGTTACGGCGACAGGCGGTATGTCACTATAAAGTTCACTTATGTGTGTGCAAAAGAAACCCCGACAATTTCTTTGTTATGACACCTAGAAACAAATGAATTAGCACAATACGACACTAAATCATGCATCTCCTGTTAAGAATACGGAAATGATACGGCTGTTGACGGTTCGTCCGTTTCAATCAATAGAAGTTGGACGGCCACAGGCGCGTAGTCATATTACAAGGATACTTAATTACGGCCCTCGACGGATTGTCCGTGAACGTGTTAAGTATCTCAATAGCGAGATGAATAAAAAGATTGAAAAGGGAAAGTGACTATTATCTATTAGACTAGGTACTGGTACACGGATAACTAAGACGATTAGACACCCATATTTGGCAGTGGTCAGTGTATATTTCCAATAAGTTCTGTGGCCATACCGTTTGTGTTCGAGGCTAGCGATGAACCGCAGGCCGAACTCGTCGTGGCTGTGTGACGTCACGCGCCAGTCGCGCGTCAGGTTGTGGGCCTTCATGTTCTGCAAAACAAGAGATATAGTGAGAAAGAAGAAGCGTCTTGAAAAATTCCTCTTTGTACAATCAAATCATCTCTTTTCAATATCATTCAAATGGATGGTGATGACAAGACTGAATTGAATTCTATCTATCTATCTATCTATCTGAATTTAAAAGGAGAGAATAAACTCATAAAACGTATTTTGACTTTCTGACTTTTTTGTAAGTTAGGAAAATATTGTATACATACATCTACTTATTTATATCTATTTACTTATATTTAAGTATTATTGTATGTAGGTATTTACACATTGTTCATAGTAATTATGTTGTATTTTCTCTTGTCTTGTCACACGTTACCCCTTTCTTTATACTTTATATTTCCTTTCAATGTGGTTGTCTGGAAGAGATTATTTTTAGTAATAAGGCCGCCGATTGTACCATTTTTCTTTTCTATGTTTGTGAAACTGTTTCTGTTTGTGTGCAATAAAGAGTATTTTATCTTTATCTTTATCTACTATATCCAGCCTCAGTAAGTTCAATGTGTTATTTTTTTTGGATTAAATAACTCTATGAAAAGTCGTTTTTTTCGTGACTTTCCCATGCACTCTTTATTACTTAGAAAATACATACCTCGTCAAGTATGCAGAACTGGTGCGCATTTACTGTAACATTGTATTTGCTGAGAGTGTCCACTACATGGTTCGAAGCCGGCTGAAACATTTTGCTGTCCTTGAAATCTGAAAACATAAATTTGGAGTTGGGCCAATGATTTGCAAAACAAAATAGCGCAGCAATGCATTTTGCAATCTGTGATCTTGCCATGGAAATTGGTAATGAATGCAAGTGTATTGTGGATATGGTATCTTATCGCCAATACCCCTATAAGTATAACTAATTTATCACTAGCGGAACAAATCATGATTCATGATATTACAGATATACTATTATTATTACTTTTGTATAAGGTCAACCGGGGCCATTGCGCCACAATACTTTGACTTTCATATTCATTTGATCATAACAAACAGACTATACGCCCTATTAAGCTATAACTTGTGATACATATTAGGAAATTTTATCTAGTTTCATATTTTGATGCAATTTTGTAGAATTTTAATTATCTTCTACGTGTAAACGACGTTTCTACAAAAAATGGCATTTTTAGGCGCAATAACCCCTAATAGGAAGAGGTTTTTATGAGTTTAAGTAGATATAATTTATAGAATTACTATTAACGTAGCTAATTATTATCTTGTAAACTAAATACTGCGCTTAGTTAAGGAGAATTAATTGATCAAAAATTTTTGGGGCTATGGCGCCTACGTAGCGTAATTTCTTGTAGTGGCATTTACCCCATCCAAGATTCCAGGGGTGCTCAACATTTTATTTATGAAAACTTTATTGGACTTAAAAAAGTATAAATACTTACGTGACAAATTAAAATACAGTATAAAAGCATACAAGGCATATTTTTTAGAATTTGCAATCAAACCACAACTTTAAATTAGTAAGTATACCATTTTTAGAGTCTGACGGAATTTTAATTATTACAAAACTACTTAGAGTTTTAAAAACAAGTGGGATCATTCTGTTAATATGACTATTTTTTATTTATTATATGATTATTTTCTATATACCGTGTTCACAACATTATAATGTCGACACCAAATGACGCCAATTTTTTAAAATATTTAGTTTATTATATATTAAAATTATTTACGTTTTAGTTGGATTACCAATCTAAGAATATTAATTCTGATACGCCGTTAAATGTTCTTCAATATTGCAGAAGGCGTCATTAACCTAGTATTTTTCGTTTAGGAGTAATTTGGTGCTAATGTCACTGGAACTTTTTCATTGCTCGTGAGTGTATTAAATACATTTATCATAACATAAAATGTTTAGAACCTCTGAAAATGGGGCTATTGCGCCGCAATAGAGGCAATAACCCCATCAGCCCAGAGGCATTTACCCCAAAATAAAAGCTAAACCTACAATTTTGTAATTACATATTGTGTCCGAATCTTACGTTATTTCAAAAAAATAATCAAAACAATATGTAAAGCAACAAAACAATAACAGTATTTACAGTTAGGAAACATAGATTCTTTTAAACAAACACACATTTGGAACGATTCAAAAAAACGTGTCAGGAAACCTGAGGAGGCCGAAAGAGGTGAAAAAATTAAAATGGCAGATTTGTTAAGAAAATTTACCCAGATACGACATCTATTGGTCAGAGGTAAAAGTTTCAGTTACAAAGATAGATAGCAGATGACTCCAGTAGTTCTAAAGTATGTAGTTCGGAAGATAAATGGATTCGAGGCATTAGCCCCGTAGGCGACTTGGCCCCGGTTGACCTTACTGGTTGGCATTTATGAAAGAGCGGCGGTCAATGGGTGTCAGTTAGCCGTGGTTAGGCCTAGTAGCTAACGGCGGTTCTAGTTTTCAGAAACTTGAATTGCTCGCATACAAAGTGGCGCCTCTAGCGGAAACTATCATGCAACTTTTGTTCAAATGTATGCAGATGACAAAATATAATCTGTAGGTACTGGGGGTACATACTACTACCGTACCACCACCGTATAAGCAGCGTCGCTTGCCTGTCAAACAGCATCTATCAAGTTAAGTCAGATTTGACAAGCGAGCGATAAATGATCGGTGGTGGAAACCCCACAGACCACAATCCCACTCACCATCAGTGAATTCGAGCGGCATATTCGTGTACGAATAACAGCGGGCCCTGTTCTCCACCTTGCCTCGCCCCGAGGCCAGCACCACGAGCAGTTCGAAGCCGAGGCACGTGCCGAACACCGGGAAGTAGTCCCCTCGCTGGTTCAGCTCCTGCGCGATCTCGAAGATGTGCTGCCCCGCGTCCGCGTAGCCGTGCGACTGGTTGAAGTAGGTGGCGCCACCTGGTAGCAAGACTCTGGAAGGTAGGGTAAAGGCTTGTTAATTTATAGTTAAAAAAAATTGTAGGTACTTAGTTTCTTGAGTTGGCGCATGCCTAGAGAATTGAAAAAAATATTATTTTTTTTCACAGACAGCTATGGGTTTAGTCACATGTATACATTATATACATTAACATGTGTGTATTGTATATTATGTACCTTGTCGAAATAAAACTGTTTCGATTATAATACCTACTTTGACAAGGTACAGAAGTGTAACCGTATATAAACTTACCCATTCAATTTTCTGAGCAGCTGTTCGTAGTATGTTCGGTCCCTTCCAATCCTGAAAATATAAATACTATTTTTAATAACTTCATTCGAACCTAATTACTTAAATAAAATGACTTAAAAATATATATGTAAGATACTGACATAATGGGCACCACCCGTGCTCCCGCCGCCTCCACATCCTTGACGTAAGACGCGGCGATGTAGCTGGTGTAGTTCTCCTCAGGAAACTTGCTGTGGAGGTAGAACGACTGCTCTTGGGCTAGGACGCCGATGATTGGCCGATCGTTCAGGGTCTCTTCAGCCAATCCGGCGTCGATCACCACGGCTCCATCACACCGGAACACCAGCACCAGAGATAGCAACAGAAAACCCTTCATCATCACGAGTCGAAGCCAACTGTCCACGCCGACTTCTAGCCACCTGAAAAATAAAACAACAAATCACTTATCAAGATCAATTCCACATCATATCATATCTTATCTGTGATCGAATCTTATTGATTCATGATTAAAATGAACGGAAAGAAAACATTGTTAACGCATAATTAATGTCATTGTTATTTAGTAATTATTTATCTCTAGATTTAAAATCACTTACCACAACAGGACGATATGAGTCGCGTCGTTGAGCGCACAAACCACGAAGAGTTTTAGTAAATTAGTCTTGCCCCAAACCCCACACATGGGAGCGCTGTGTTTACGACTAATTCTAAAAATATATTCTCCTAGTTTGTCGTCAACTTCAAGTCAAACCAGATTAGCCATTGTTGATGTTTCCCGGTATTTCTGCATCGCTACAACAATAAGTTTTAACGTTAATTATTTTCATAATAGATTAATGATGGGATGGCACCTATTTATGTAGTACTTAACAAAAATGTAACAAAACTTGCTATTGGTCAATTCTAATTAACTATAGGCTATTAATTATAATACTTAATTAACAAATGAGTTAAGCACATTTTAATTTAATGGCAGTAGGTATCACCCGCGATTGCTATCTTATGTGTACCTACCTACTTATCTTATCGCAATTTGGTTATGTAGGTACGTAAACAAAACTCTTGAAGAATACTTAGGTACTTACATTACAAATAATGACCTGTAAATTAATTCATTCTTTATAAATCTTTGCCGCTTTACCTAACTATTGCCGAGTTGCAGAAAGGAACTTTAAGCTAATGTAACTTAAGGTCGAAATTAGCACAAAGTTCCTTACTGAAACTCACCGTATAAGTACCTAACTATCTACTTAAAATACTTAAATTTACAAGCTACTTAGGTACTTGATTAGGCATTACGCGCAGTGGTCGGGCAGTCTTCCACAATAAAGTCCCGAGTTCGAAACTGGGGGCAAGCTGCAGTTATCCGTTATTTATTATTCGGATAATGTATGACTACGTATGCTACGTATGAAACTTAGTTACTATCCGATAGATTTAGGTAGGTACCTTCCCAGCGCTATATGTAAGTATACCTTTTCCAGACGTCGTTGTAGTTTTCAGACAGCTCATTGAAAAAATAACTAAATCATAGATGGCGCTAGTAAGACCTACATACAAGAGCACTGCAATAAAAAAATGCAGTAATTTTGTATAAAAGGTTTTACTAGCGCCATCTATGATTTAGTTTTTTTGTTGTCAGAAAAACTAGGTACTACTCCTCAGTTCTTACCAACACTTGTATCGTTCATAGACTAATATTGTTTGTACGTGTCGTTCCGACTCGATCCACACTCACCCACTATTGTATGAACCCGAGCACGGATTATAAGTTATTTTACAGTGGAATCTCTCTGCAATGTTTTCGTAAGTTGACATTTCCTCTGGCAGACCGATGCTGTTACTGCGCATGCGTCCTTAACAATTTGCCGCGCTACTTTTGTCTTTAACCCCGAATAAAAATCCGACTAAAAATGATGCTGAAGCAGTGATATTATGGTCGTCTAGAGTCACTAGCTGGACGTAGCAACACACCCTGCTGCTGCAAGCGTGCCACCTCATGTCTTCCACCACGAACTTACACCTAAAATACCTATTGTGATTCTAGAAACCAAAGTAGCTTTTGGAAATTTGCAACCTTCGTTCAGATTAATCAAAAAGTCGACAAAGAGGGAGATGGCTTTCTCAGTTTTTGGAAAAACTCTTTCAAACGGAAGTTATGATTTTTATCCACTGGCGGCACTAGTTCAGCGTATAATAGCGCCTTAACTTGGTTAGTAGTTTTGGAAGTAGTCTGGTAGTGTACACTGCACTGCACGCATTATTAGGCACTTACGTTACGTTCTATTGTCACTAGGAGAAACATTAAAAAAACATTATATATTGAAACTGGCAACACTGACCTTACAGTCGTCAAAAAGAAAAATGCCGCTGCCAATGAGAAACGAAACGTAATGATAAAGGTATTTTCGGGATCCTGATTTCGTTTTAATCTTACTAAAGTGATAAAAACCATGTATCTGTAAATAGCGACCAAAACGACAATCTGACACAAAAAATTTGCTCTTTTTAATTACCGAATCACCATAGAATTTGTTGCATTTTAGGTTGGTTTTCTGCGTTGACATTGGGGCTGGCGTATTTCCTTTTCATAGTCAACAAAACCCGTAAAAATGTTCGAAATGGTAAGTGTTCTTTCACTGTATTAATGTCTATTCGTACTTCTATTATTCGTTAAAGCAACAAATGGCATAAATGCATTCCGGTGTTTGTTTTTTCAGAATGCCGCCGAACCGATGCAAGTGGACGTTCCACTTGAGGATAATGAGAACAATGAAGCCGAGTGCTATGTGGTTGAGAACCCTACTCTAGACTTAGAATCGTACGCGGCTTCTTACACAGGCTTCGCCAAGTTATATAGACTTATGTTTGTAGCAGACCACTGTCCATCTCTCAGATTGGAAGCCCTCAAGATGGCCATATCGTATGTCATGACAACTTACAATGTAAGCCTCTACCAAACCCTCCACAAGAAACTAGCCGAGGCTATAGCTAGCTCGGGCCTCCCTGATGTAGCCGTTCAAATGGGATCGCAGGATATTCCTGTCATTGATGCCATGTGGGTCGAGTCTAAGACTAAAAAAGCTGCAATCAAATTGGAAAAGCTGGACACAGACCTCAAGAATTATAAAACCAATTCAATAAAGGAAAGCATCCGGAGAGGACATGACGATCTGGGAGATCACTACCTGGACTGCGGAGATTTAACCAGTGCTCTGAAGTGTTACTCGAGAGCAAGAGATTACTGCACAAGTGGAAAGCACATAATAATGATGTGTCTCAATGTAGTTAAAGTGTCTGTTTATCTGCAAAACTGGGCCCATGTTCTTAATTATGTGTCGAAGGCCGAGACCACACCAGACTTCAATGAGATTCCTGGAAAGGACTCCAACCAGACCATTCTGACACGTTTAAAATGTGCAGCCGGTCTGGCTGAGTTAGCTACTAAGAAATATAAGTCTGCAGCCAAGCACTTCTTAGCGGCCAGCATTGACCATTGTGATTACCCTGAGCTTCTGAGCAGCAACAATGTTGCAGTGTACGGTGGACTGTGCGCTCTAGCCACCTTTGACCGCTCTGAATTGCAGAAGCAGGTCATAGTTAGCAGTTCTTTTAAATTATTCCTAGAATTAGAGCCACAGTTAAGAGACATAATTTTTAAATTCTATGAATCTAAGTACGCTTCCTGCCTAAGGTTACTGGATGAGATCAGAGATAATCTACTGTTAGACATGTATTTAGCACCTCATTTAAATTCACTGTACATGCAGATACGCAACAGGGCCCTGATCCAGTACTTCAGCCCGTACCTCTCAGCGGACATGCGCCTGATGGCTGCCGCGTTCAACCGCACAGTGAATGCACTGGAAGATGAACTGATGCAACTAATACTCGAAGGCCAGATCCAGGCGCGCATTGATTCTCACAATAAGATTTTGTATGCTAAGGATGTAGACCAGAGAAGCACCACCTTTGAAAGAAGCCTGGCGATGGGTAAAGAATACCAGCGGCGGACTTCTATGCTGATCCTTCGCGCTGCCATGCTCAAGAATCAAATTCATGTGAAGGTGAGCTCCTTACCTCCAGTAATATAATCTCCAAACTTGCAAAGAAAAGAAACTTGTATTATCCAGCCGTGGGTTGTGATTGGCTGAAGATCTTACTTTAAAACGCAATTAACAGCAAGTGTATGTTTGTTTCAGAACATTGGTCGCGAGATAGGCCCGCAGAGCGGCGAGGCGCCGGGCTCCAGCACCAGCCTCACGCCGCGCACCTTCGACACAGTGCCCTTGTGATGAACTTTATAAACAACTGAACCACCACCATTTACTCATGACAATTTAAAACTAAACTTTACTTGCTAGTTAAACAAACGAATCAGTTGTAGATATTTACATTGTCATGTGGAAATTAAGAACTACTTTTTTAAACTCGATTTGTGTACTGAATAATATCCGCTTTTGTTTTTTTATTGGTACGCTGAGTTCAGTGTCGTATGCTCGGCCACTGCCGTAGTCTGCAACTGTTGGAGACAGGCGGTGGGACTCACACCCACCGACCCGCTGGTATGGTGCAAGCATTGAGTTCTCAACTTGTTTATACTGAATTATTACTATGTAACCACAAAATATTATGTCTACGTAATTTTTAACATTAAAAGTAAATGCAGAGTCCGGAATTTCATTTATCCCTTATGTATCTATACTATTAATCGGGGTTAATATTATTATACTTTTATATATATTATTATATATTTATTACTATACTTACCTGCCTGCAGGCATTTGAATTTGGATCGATCAGTGGCTGGTTTTGATTATGATGAGGTTTGAATGTTCTACTCTACTCACATTCCATGAGTTTCCATATCCCTTTTTATTTTGTAGGTACTTTACTTATCTAAATGCATTTTGTTTTCAAACCGATAAAATCATTTTAAACATACTTAGCACATCGTAAATACGCATGTAGTATTTTGAGTATGGGGTGTCTTTGTTGGGATAACTATAGCTACCAACTTTCCGATCCGGATAGGTTAGTAGGTACCTATTAACTGCAACTAATTCAAATTTATGCCTATTACATGCTATTAAGTACCTAGTTTAAAGACTATCGATTATCGATAGATAGGTGGGTACCATGGAGGCTTTTGTCATGAATTAAAAGAGAAAAAGGAATAGATTGGGAATAGAAGTTAAGGGGATCCCTAAAGCTAAAATGCTAAAGTCGGCTTGATATACTTGATTAGATTGGAAAAACGGTGGCTTCTATCACATTGATAAAAATATATTTTGTAGCAGAGGGTATACTGAACATGTTAGTTGCTTATAAATTGGTGCAGGATTATAATAAGTATGTTAAAAAAAATTGCAAACACACCATGTCTTTTGCCATTTTTTGACTTATTATGAAAAAACCCTCGAAATCAGAGGGCCCATTTTCATGGAATCTTATATGTATGTGTAGGTAATTAAATTCTTAACAAAGTTACCTTAAAGAGTTGGATTTAATGGACCAGAAGTCAACTTTTTTTGCAAAAAACTAATAAATTCCGGTTTAAAAATGATGACACCGTGACAGATTTCAGATTTCTTCAGTCGTCGCCCTGGTGGCGGCCTGTTAGGAGCAATACCCACGCCATTTTATTTTTTATCAAATATTTCACAAAAACTGATTAAATCAACAAATTATGACTACAAGTATTATAATACATATGCATTTGCTATGGAAAGTTAATTTTCTAATCATTTTAGATGCAGAAAAGCCGAAAATTCTTAGAAAACATTTCGCCTTTTCGATTTGTTTACATTTTTTACTATAGAGTTACAGATGCATAGATAAAGGTAAACATTGCACATAATGACACTTATTAGATTCTCCGAATAAGAACTATACGGTCAATGCAGTATGCCAAAGCGCGAGCCTGTTTATATTCTGAGGGGTAATTTATTTTATTTTAACGGTTGTGTATGGTAGGTAAGCTACACAATATACAGGGTGTTGAAAAGTAAGTTCATAATTTGTTTTATTTGAAACCAAAAACCGTAGTTAATTAAAAATATATATATTTTAAGATGTGGTAGTCTGTACACTACAGGTTGTTAAAAATAAGTAAGTATTTTTGAAAATTGAAGATCTAAAATTTACATAATTTTTTAAATCTATTTAACAAGCTTTGCAAAAAAGCGGTTAAGTGCGACTGTATCTCGCCATGAAAAAAATGAAATGTTTACTGTAGCTATGAATTTTATGCGTTACAAGTGGAATAAAATACCGCATAATATTATGTACAACTATGTAAGAGCCTAGTTTTTAAAAAAAAACTCATAAGAAAATATTAAATACACAGGTTTTTTAACCCCTGAAGGAAATAGAGGGGTGTTATAAGTTTAAAGTAAGGGCTGAATTTTTTTTTTAAATTAGGGTGATAGGTAATGTATATTTTTAATGATTTTTTCAAATAGATAAATGTTATACCATTTTTAAATTGCCATAAAATTACCTATAGTTATAGTTATAGAAAAGGGCAGGGCTACCAGTGCCCATTCGCCACTGCAACCTAAAAGATCTATAAATTATGACTCCCCATGCCGAGTCTCACTCTACAGGCCCAGGTCTTTTATAAACCTGATATTACCTATACAGGATGTTGCAAAAAGGGTATACTGTGCCGAAAGGGTTTGACTCAGGGGTTATTCTGAACAACTTTTGTACTCCAAGTTTTGGAAATTCTCGAAAAATAAATTCGGTCTCTATAGTAAAAAGTCACGTGATCGAATAAGTTTCTATGTAAAAGGTTTTGTTACGTGAATTTTCAAAATTGTAGAAGAAAAGTGGATCAGAATGGCACCTAAATCCACTTTTGGCTAAGCTTTATACCCTTTTTTCAATACCTTGTATAAAATATCGTCAGCGTCACCTTAGATCGTAATCATCGTAACTCCTCGTGACCAAATTTTAGAGGAGACAAAAATACTGTTTTATTTGTAGTTCTAGTTGGCATACTACCCACCTAAAGTTTTTTTTAACTAGCCTAAAAATGATTTGTTTAGACAGTCTATCTTCCTGTTCAACCGCAGCCTGAGTGCCAGTGACTCAATGACTGAAAGGAGGCCATTAGTGCTCCTAAATAAATAAAGCAGGCCTGTAGATTATCTTTCAGTGTACCGACACATCTGATTGCTGTAAGAGCCTGATAAGCTCTTCGAACGAGTCATACCTCTGTGGTGGTACGGTTTCGACCTTTCGGACAGTCAGTTTGGCATCCGAAATGCGGATTCGAATAGTGGGTACAATACTTTGCGTTCGTTCACTGTCGGAGCAGGATAAGAACCACGGGCGAGTTGTTGCGCTGGCTGTTTGCTTAAAAATAGTAACCGCGTTCAACTCTATCCCCTAGAGGGCGAACCTTTAGGGCGGCTCTTGTATACCATCACTTGTCTTCTTATCTGCAGAAAATTGACAGAGGTCATACGTGTCTAACAAGTACATTAAGGATGCGAAAAGAGAGGGTTTGTTTTCACTGAAGAAGTTCAGTTGCGGAGTTCCACAGCGGTAGGTCTTGGACCCCTCTGCTGTGGAACTTGGCATACAACGCGGTCCTGCAAATCAAGCTCGCAAACGGCGTTAGCACAGTGCATTTTTCTAATGTCACACAGGTCGTGAGGTAGGCTGAGAGCCTCCTTCGGGGATGACATCCCAATGATTCATTACGAAAAAATTGCTGCAGCTGTGCTCGCCATGCAGTGCATGGGCTACTTCCGAATCTGGGGGGCTGTTGCAAAGGAGTCCGTTGCCTCTATACGGTACGGGTTCCGTGCGATCTATGATCCTTCCGGGAGCACCTGTCTTGTCAAGTCGAAGAGAATGGCTCGTATTCGACGCAACCTGCAGTACTGGTGGGATTGGTTGGAGGACAGGACAGCAGGAAGCTGCAGCAGCCGTCATGCTGTGATTCGACGCATAGATGCAAAAAAAAGTTGAAAGTAACTTCATGTTAATAAAATATTAGATCTTAATTTAACAACATAACATTGCAAAATAAAATTAGCATTGTTGAGTATGTTATTGTAATTTACTAAAGTAGTAATAAAAACAAAGGCTTATTGCATAGTTTTCGTTCACGTTCGCCTACATCGCACGTTGTATATGAGAATAAAGGGTATAATTACTAAGTTTTCTTGTTTAAAAATCACGGTTTGGGGTTTAGAGGAAAACAAATGGTAAAATGCGGAATACAGTTTTTTTTTTTTCGAATAAAGAGGAAAACATGTGAATTCAAAAAACGTTTCTATTGACACCAAAGAGTACTTTTCGCCGAGAAAAGTGGAGTTACAATGTTTGCGATCTAAAGTGATGATAGAACTAGAACTTATTTTTTCAGTTCACCTGCTGTTGAGTGAAATCGTAATTAGGTAAATGACTCCTTGACATGAAAATAACTTTTTTTTTATAATCGTTATAACAAAACCGTTTTTTTTAATACAGCAATATTTGTAGGTGTACTTACAGTGAGCAAAAGAGCGCAGCAAGGTGTAAATTTTTTGGTTTTTAAGAAACAAAAATATTATTTCTATCATATCCCAAATACACATAAGTACTTAAAAAAAAAAATACACACTCTCGCCTTGTACTAATCCCTTGCGGGGGTACTTACATGTTATTATTTTTCTGGTGACCTCCCCATATCCCTTTGCCAGCTACGTAACCTTTTGTGACACCCTGTATATGCAGAGTTCTGCAAACTACTGTTCTGCTTTTGAAACACCAAAAAAAACAGGTCGTCTAACTAAAAGGTCACGTGACCAAAAAAAAATTATATGAAGAAGCGTTTTTTTCATGAATATAAAAAATTACGTAGGATAAAAGTTTTTCAGAGTGACGCCTGAGTAACGCCCTTTCGGCTAACTATACTTTTTTATTACACGGGGGCAGAGTTTAATACAACACCCTGAACTATTAAACTCTGATAATATTTTCGCGATTTTTTTACATTCTGATTTCATTTCCTGGCTTAGAAATAACATCAATAACATGCTGCACACGTAGGTTTCGGCATAGTATTAAACCCTTTTTGCAACAACCTGTATAAATATCGACTTTATATATAATTAATTATTAAATATTAAAAATACTTTCAAATAAAAATAAATATTTTCGTATCACAAAACAATATTACTTACTTAGTATATTTTTAACAAAGTGGCATGTCTTCACTTTTATGTTTTCGAGTACTATGTTAAAATTTCATGTCATTGTCCGTAGAACGCCCCGCATACCTCAAACCCCCCTCACTAGATTTGACAGATTCTGATTTTCTTCCAGCTTTAGTGACAGCCTTAAGTTTTATACCTATACGACCAATAACGATGGAAAGGAATATTAATCGGCCAATTACACTGACTATCAAGCAAAGAAATAAAAAAATGTATTGACTACATATTCTACAGATGATAACTTTATTTTTAGTTCTACTACTCACACACACATTCCGATTGAGCGATTGGTTGATCTTAAACTATATAACAATGAAAAAATATTCAGATATTATCATTCAGTAATACAAAAAGTATTAGGTACAGTACAGATTATAACTTCTACATTTAAAACCATTTCTTCAGAAAATTTATTACATACAATTAATACATTCCGTTGTAAAAAGTCTTAAATAAAAAAGGAAAAATACTTAGGAAGAGTCTTTATACAAAATAAAGGTATTTTTAAATATGTACTACAAATATCACAATTTGAAATAGTAAAAGTCAAAATATAAATTTCATTGGCTTCGTCAGGAATTTATGATGTAATATGTATTATGCAATTTTATAAATTAACTTAAGTACCACATGCGTTGGTACTTCACACCAAATATAATAATGTTAAAATAAAAGCATTTTTGTACACAGGATGTTGCCAAATTGTAAGCCAAAGGTGTCACAGAGATCGATGAGAGAATAACGAGTTACGCTATTCCTTTTCGATTTAAATAAACCCTTTGGAAAACCCTGTACAGAGAAAACATCGCTACAAGTAGAAGAATAATTGCTTTTAGTAGTATTAACAGCGCCACCTACAAACGGCCAAATATTTCGAAGGAATAGACAGATAAACTATGTTTGTGCAACATTATTCATCTACGTGCAGCAATATTCCATGCTTTATGTCAACTTAAAAAGCGTCGTTTCGTCCAAAAAACCCCTATTTCGGCCTCACAAGTTTTGTCTCAACTTTAACCATTTCGTCGCCTTTATGCATCTCAACTTGCAATATTGAGAACACTTCTATGACTTGCTTCACTGCGGGCGAGGTCTCCGTGGCTTTCCACGTCAGCTCCATCTTGGATAGCTTCGCACCCGCGTCGTTCTTGATGCAATTGTACTCTCCCGGGAAATCCTGGAAAATTTATATAAAAAATATATTTTTATATTCACGATCCTCTGAAGAGATGTAAGTTACAATCGTCGTGAAATTAAAATAAGATAAATGATTGGTGGATGCAATCACCTAAAAGTGTAACTGCTAGTAAAGGATAGCCATTCTTTGTACAAGGCGGGCGAGATAACTAGACACCAGGGTTAAATGACATTTGTCTTAAGTACTGAGTGCAAAAAAGTAATATCGATATTACCAAAAATATTTCTTTTCTTCCTCTTTGCTATCAGTATTTTTATAATTAAGCTCGGTGGTGCCTAATTAACGATGGTGGTCGCGATGCCGGACACTCGCGCCTTAACCCTTTGATCTGTGCCACAAAAACCGACAACAAACGCATCGGTGGCAGATGCATCTACGGACGTAAAATACCTACCACAGTCAATCACCCACTCTACTGGTTATCTAAAAACCCGCATGCGAAAAACATACTTTCCTGACTTTTGTTATATTGTAATAAAATATATAAATATTTCTTTATATAATTATTCATTTACATTACCTACTGATAAAGATGTAACAAAAAAGTCTGATAATTCTTCGATAAAATTCCGACGGACTTTTGCTAACGCTACAAAAGGACGAGAGCGGGGCCTCGCGCGGGGAAGCGGGGGAGGGGTAGATTTTTGGGCCAGGTGTCTAGAAACTTTGCGCGGGTTGTAACAATTAACGATAATTATGCAATTTCTAGGTACATGTATGAGTAATTCATTGAGTAGGATGAGCTGTGCAGGTACTTACATTGTTAAAGAAAATTCTTCTGTTCAATCCGACCGACACTACTATAACATCAATGTATTTTTCCTTAACTTCGACCACTACAGCTTCAGTCACTAAAGGAGAGTGCATTTCTATGTACTTGAGTGTGTACAGTTCTGTGGACATCTCGCCTGCCTTCTTGGCGTTGTATTTTTGCTTGTTGCACTGTGCCGCGATAGCGCGGACCCTGTCTACGTCCCATTTGGGTGTCTCCCTGTAGTTGAGACTCGCCGCTAACAATCTGGAATTATAAAAACGGAAATTAGTATGAAACTTAGGTATTATAGGTGTAATAAATAAGATAGCTAGAGGAAAAAATATATAAGTAGGTACCTGTGAACCATGATGTCGGCATATCGTCGAATGGGACTGGTAAAATGCGTGTACAAGGGTACATTGAGGGCGTAGTGCCGAAAATCTTCGTCGTCACATCCATTAGCACAAAAATATTTGGCTCTCGTCATCGGTTTCGCACAGAGCATGTTGAGGACCATGGCCTTGCCGCGGTCGGTGTTGTCGGGCCCCACGTAGGGGAGCAGCGAGCGGTGGAGCTCCCCGGCTGATGTGATGTCCAGGTCGATGCCCATCGGAGCCAGCGCCTTGGCCAACTGTCTCAGCATGTAGAGACTCGGCTCCGGGTGACACCGTAAGAAGGCCAGTGTCGGGTGATCCTCGTAAATTCGATTCGCCACCGTCATGTTCGCAAGCAACATGAATTCTTCGATCAGCTGATGACTCTGCTTGCTCTCGTATATGTAGTATGAATCTGGCAAACCGTTAGTAGGGCTCAGCTGGAATGCCACCTTGGGCTGGTCTATTCTCAGCGCACCACCGTCAAATCGATTTTTCCGGAATATGGCTGAAATACTTCCCAAAGTTTTAATAACTTTATGTATATCTGAATATTCAAAGCCATTGTAAATTTCAGGAAAATCTTTCTGCGCATCCTCTTTGTCATCCAAAACAGCTTGAGCGTGCTCATAAGATAATTGAGCACAAGAATGAATTACGGTTTTCGCAAACCTATGTTTCAAGACCTTTGCGTCTTTAGTAATTTCCCAAAATACGGAAAAGGCGAGTTTGTCCACACCAGGGAACAGAGAGCACAGCATGCACAGATCATCTGGAAGCATGTGGTAGGCTTTCTCTACCAAATAAATTGTGGTTGCCTTCTCTGATACTTTCTCATCTAATATTGTATTTTCGGTGAGAAAGTGGGCAACATCTGAAATATGGACTCCAATTTCATAGTTCCCATTCTCAAGTTCCCTACAGGAGACTGCGTCATCAATGTCTCGGCAGTTGTGAGGGTCAATACTGAATATACACAGTTCGCGACAATCCTCCCTCAGCTTAATTTCTTCTTCTGGTATTGTATAATCTAGTCTTGGATAGAGATCTCTCACATTCGGACCAAATGGAGTTACATCCAAATCATTTTGAGCCAAGATTGCCCGTGATTCAGATTCCATATCTCCAGATTGTCCAATGAAACAAGATATTGTGCCAACAGCAAACCTTGTGTCAGTCCAATCTAGGATTTTTGCTAAAAAGAGTGTGTTCTCATACCTTTTCTCTTCAAAGTAGAAATTAGTTGGCCAACTTGTGCATGGTATATTGAGCCGAGGGACTCTGTGATCCCGAGGCAGAAATATGGCCTTTTGTCTGTTCCTGTCAGGCATCAGCTTCAGTGTACCAATACATGTCCTTGTATGGTTCTTTTCCTTGATGAATACAACTTTCCCTTTCTTTTGTTTATTTTCTTTGCCATCTTCACTATCACTGTCGGGGAGAAGTTTAGCAACCACAAGATCACCTTCCAAGGCGCGGTTCCTGTTCCTTACTCCATCAATCAGCACATCCTGCTCACTGCGGTCGGTACCACTCAAGTATGCATGAGTGAACATTTTAGGATTGATTCTGATAAGCCCTTCTATAAATTCATTGTTCTTTAAGCCCTCTTCCACTTGTTCAGGTGTCAAGTAGGCTTCAAATGTCTTTTCCTCCTTTGGTTCACTCTCTTTGTTTTTGTTTTTATTTCTATTTCTATTCCTCTTTGGAGAACTTTTAGTTTTCTCTTGCTGCTGTCTAGAAGCAGCAGCAGCGGCTGCTGCTTGTCCCAAAAGCAATGCATATGGGTGAATTTGCGGTGCCACTAGATTAGAAGCTACAAGTTTTTCCAAGGTAATTGCTGATGGGTCACGACCTCCAGTTGAAAATGACTTGCTCAACAATGGATGTTGCAATGCATTATTCAAGTACTGTGGACTCCGCGGCTCCTGCATCAGGATTGGAGTATTTGGGATACTACGCCGCTGCAGCTGTGGTTGTGCCTGTGCCCCATACATGAACTGATACTGAGGATGGTGATGGAGGTTCTCCAAATATCTGGGGGTTGTACTGGCATAAAGTGGGCCAATATTTTTCGAGAAAAAATCTTGTACTTGCTGTTGTGTGTGAATCATATTGGCGGGAGCTGTGGATTGCACAATATTTGCTATGCCTTGTGGTGGCAAAGTAGGCATTTGTAACTGCAGCTTTTTTAGATTTTCCTTTTTTTTAGCATGTTTACCTTTTGGGGCTCTGCTTTGTGCTGTTTCGTTGTTGATAACAACACCCGTGTCAATGTTGATGTTTGCAGCCTGCGCGGTCATGTCGTCTATTGATGTGTTTGTTGTCGTCTGCGTCACCACTTTACTATCTTTTGGTTTCTTCTGTCTGGGGCTAGCCGGAGGATTTTTCTGTTTGGCTGGTGATTTAGAAGGCGACCCAATTTTCTGTTTCATGTTGATGATAGATCCTTTTGGACGAAACGCTGAAGTTGATGGTTTACTACCATCAATACTTTTATCGGGCAAATTATCACGTAAGTTGGACATAATGAAGGAGGTCTACGTGTCACCATATCACAAGGCTACAACGAATTTTGATTTTAAAAAGACACGTAGAAGAAAGAAAAGGCGAAATTTACCCACAAAAGAAATAACCTAGTTTTTATTTAGTGATACCAGCCGATAAGTTAATGGACAACATTTCATTTTCTTTACCCTATATTTTTATTAGCTAATCGGAAAGTTTATAATAAATTAGAGGACCCGTATTTTTTTACTTTGTATATACATTAATTTCTGCATGTTATTTTTAACTTTAAAGTTAATTATTTTAAAACCGGAAGTGACGTCACATATTAGGCTCAATTTTTATTTTTGTCTATTGCCTTAGTCTCTGAAAAAACATAAATGACACTGACAAGTGACATTTAAACTTTGTTTACATGCCAACCAACAAATGGGTCATTTTCAAATGACATTGATATTTCTGATGATACAAAGTTTCAAAAATAAGCAGAGGAATTTTTCAAAAGCATTTTTTCAGCTGTGTAGGCTGTGGCATGCTCTGGGACATATAATATAGAGGTCATCTCTTAATACGTACTAACCATTTTATATGATAAATAAATAAAAATTGACATAAAGTGTCAGAACAGAATTTATGAAAATGACCCAAATAAACAACAAATGTCAACGTCAATCAAAAATGAAAGTGACAGTTACTTTGTTTTTAAATCTATAGGCTTTGATCATCAAAATGCATCGCACCTGATGCATGACGTCATCAGCACTTTTTTACTATTTTATGATTTTCTCGAAAATGATACATCCAAAAAATACAAAAACATTTTTTTTGTAGCCTTTAGAGCTAAATCTCGAAATGGTTTTCGATTTATAGCAGCTTTAGTTTTTTGAAATGTTGTCCATTAAGTACAAATGACATTCAACTGTTATTTAGCACTAGCACGAGTCTTTGATAGAAGTGCTAGACGAGGCAGCTGAAAGGTCAGTAAGCATTTTTTTTTTATTCTGTGTAATACAGACTACTTTATTTGCTCACAAAATAATCTGTACAAAACTAAACATAACCTCAATTTATGTACTTCGATGTCGATTTGCAGAAAAATTGAATTAGTTATCCCAAATAGTGTTTTTCTCAATGAAAAAGACCGTGAAAACTGACACAGTGTACATTATTTAACCTTATGTAAATTTAATCATTCACGATGAAGCTCATCACGCATAATATGCTCACATCCAAATGTTTGAAAGGTGTTTTACAAGGCTATCCATTGGCAATAAATGCTACGGATGTAAAAGTAACTGAAGTAGACTTTAATCCAGAGTTTGTCTCTCGTATTATACCCAAACTGGACTGGAATGTGTTGTGGGGTGCTGCTGACAGTTTAGGACACAGTGAAGGACTACCAAAAACAGTTGAACCAAAGTATGAAGAAGACCAGGAATTCTTGAAAAAGGCACATCATGTTCTTCTAGAAGTAGAGATAGAAGAAGGAACCTTAACTTGTCCCGAGTCTGGACGACAATTTCCCATCTCCAAGGGTATCCCCAACATGCTACTCACAGAAGCAGAAGTGCAATAAAAATACAGCTCTAATATTTACTTGTTTTATTTTTATCTTCGTCTATCACAGTTTGACAATGGTATTTATTCTCTGAATGGAATAATAAAAAAGAAAGTCTTATTAACAAAAACATGGAGTCACATTTATTTAAAAGTTGAACAATAAATTATATTTATAAATCATAATTTACAATTTCTGTAAACACTTGTTATGTTGGTATATATTTAAATAATCTACACAATGGCGCTAAAACTTTAAACTTCATCTGCGTATGGGACAAATGCCAAGTTTCCTGCTGATCCCATGGACAGCTTTGTCTTGGCAGCAGCAGAAACAGCCTGAAAGAGAAATGAGATTTTTTTAATGATTTAAAGCTCTAAATTCCTTCCTTCTTTGGAAGTTGTGCTGATGAATTCACTATCTTTGCTTGAGATATTTATAGCACCATCTTAGGAACTCCTGCATAAAATTGGTTGTTGTTACAACCCTTCCCTTTTCACAAAGTCTGTATGTCAGCCAAGGTTCTAAACATGTCACAAAACCACACTCATTGAATAGGAATGAAAATCTATCAGAGGAGATAATTAAGACAGACTTTGTGATGTGTCAGCACTTTACGCAGCCACTGTGACACATTTGTTAACCACACAATCACTACAGCAATATCTTAAAATGGTGAACTATACGTCAAGGCATTGTGACAAAAGATTTTCATCGCACTAGCTCTCGAAGCCGCGCGACGCATAACTTTTGTCTAGTCTTGCGCCGCAGATAAAACCACCTCACCTGTGACACATCACTCTCAGACAGAGCGTCGATGCTGGCAGCGATCTCGAGCGGCGACTTGGCGGTGCCGGTGTACAGGCACTGCGCCGCCAGAGACTCGGCCAGGGAGGCACCGTCGTCGGCCTCGCTCAGCACTTGCAGCTTCAGCTGGTTCTTGGCTGCCTTGATGACGTCAGCGCTCAGGGTGGCGCCGCGGAGGAATTTGGCCGCGTTCGAAACCGCCTGTGAAAGGATAAGGTTGGGATGTGATTAGGGAATTGTATAAGACTGTTAAATAATGGGGCCAGAATAGGGCTTCACAGCGTGAGAAGCGGGCGCTTACCCGACTGAGCTACCACCGCTCCAGGAGCGGTGGTAGCTCAGTCGGGTAAGCGCCCGCTTCTCACGCCAGAGATGCGGGTTCGATCCCGGCGCTGACATGTACCAATGAGTTCTTTTAACTTAAGTACAATGTATACCATCGCTCTTACGGTGAAGGAAAACATCGTGAGGAAACCTGCATATCTAGATCTAGCACATCTAGATATGTGAACCCACCAACCCGCAAGTGGACCAGCGTGGTGGGGAAATGGTCCAAGCTTAGGAAGGCAGTTTAGACCTTGGGGATATGCACAAAGGTTCCATTCGAGAGAGCCAGGTGCAGGTACTCACACCCCCACAGAGAATAGAATAGAATAGGGCTTCACAATGGCTTCAAAACTACTATGATGGCAATGAATTAGGAATCCATGATTATGTCCAAATCTGTCTGCACTACAGAATCAAGCAGATCTGGTGGTCGTTCAAAACATCGACACTCATCATACCATCATTTTCTCGAAGCAGCCAACTAGTTTGTAAAAAGACTTACGGTCTTAGCCTCATCCTTGGGCACGGTCAGCACGACGCCGAACAGGCCGCTGTCGGAGTAGGCCACGCTGAAGCCGGCGGCGGCGAACGGGCCGATGTTGCCGATCGCCTTGGCCAGCGGGGAGTTGTAGGAGCCCCACTTGACGAGCGGGCCGTGGCCGAAAGCTGTGGAAGGTAGAGAAATAAATTTTAGAGGGATCACGTAGCTAGTCCTTATACTATAGTTAGTATAGGAGGCATTGACTGTAACCACATTACAAAAAGTACTTATGAAAAAGATTATCTGGGCTACTGTCAGACCAAAGGATCTTGGTTTATCAATACTCCCTCCTCTCACTTATAGAATGGAACACCGTAATTTTCATTGTTTTGTTTATGATATTATGCTGGCACCACACTTGGCTAACTACTTTGTTATGGGATGTTTTCCGTATTTTACAAATACCAAAAATGTAGTTTCACCAAATTCGGCAATAATTTTGGCGAATATACTGACCACATAGCAGTTTTGGCAAGTGGGTTGGTAGCAATAAGTATATGAGATTACCCTTAGCTGCTACAGCGAGAGCCAGGGCCTGGGACGAGCCGGCGGGCGCGCCCTGCACCGCCAGGGCCACGTGAGCCAAGTCTCCGCCCATCTCCTTCCTGAAAGAATATCATACTTTACTTCGCAAACAACATGGAAGAATTATAGAAAATCTTTCATGAGTAGGTAGCCATTTTGAAAAGTAGAAAAACGTGTAGGTACCTACTTGTAGAAAAACCATAAGTGGTAGGTATAGATTTGTACATTTTGGATTGTTAATTACCTCAATTCACCGCCGAAGTACTTGGTGGCCTCTGTGGGAGCCTCGGCGCTGTTCGGCAGCACCAGCGCCTGCGCAGCCAGAGTTGCCTTGTCCTGTAAATATGCAAATTTAAAAAGTTTCAGTAAAGAAAATTACAAATACCTACATAAAAATGCACAAAATAAAACTCGAAATTAATTTAAACAACTAAAAAATCACGTCTATCCGAACCATTCCGCTAAACAAACGCTTATGTGTGTAGCAACTAGATACCCTAATAAACCCCTTCATCAGCACAGCATCCATACCATGTTCTCCCCAACCACGGCGACAGCACAGCGGGTGGGCAGCAGCGTGGAGGCGGCGTAGTGCTGCAGCGACTCGGAGGAGACGTGGCCGATGCGCTTCCCGAACTATACCGGCCCGCTTATGAGTTTAGCAACTAGGTACCCTAATGCTGCCTTTCCACCAGAGCGTAGAACGCTAGCGGAGCGGTGTGCAAGGTAAAAATCGACCAATGAAATTGCATGAGCGGATTTTTTATTCAATTTCATTGGTCGACTCAGTCAGCTTTCTCCGCTCTGGTGGATAGGCACCTTTAAACTCTTCAACATCCATACCATGTTCTCCCCAACCACGGCGACAGCGCAGCGTGTGGGCAGCAGCGTGGAGGCGGCGTAGTGCTGCAGCGACTCGGAGGAGACGTGGCCGATGCGCTTCCCGAACTATACCGGCCCGCTTGTGTGTTTAGCAACTAGGTAACCTAAAGCTGACTTTTCACCAGAGCGGAGCGGGCTAGCAGAGCATAAAAACTCCGTTCATACCATTTCATTGATCGATTTTTACCTCGCACACCGCTCCGCTAGCTTTCTCCGCTATGGTGGACAGGCACCATTAAACTCTTCAACATCCATACCATGTTCTCCCCAACCACGGCGACAGCACAGCGGGTGGGCAGCAGCGTGGAGGCGGCGTAGCGCTGCAGCGACTCGGAGGAGACGTGGCCGATGCGCTTCCCCAACTATACCGGCCCGCTTGTGTGTTTAGCAACTAGTTACCCTAATGCTGCCTGTCCACTAGAGCGGAGAAAGCTAGCAGATCGTCGTGTGAGGTCAAAATCGACCAATGAAATTGCATAAAAACTCCGCTCATGGAATTTCTCTTCCGCTCCGCTAACCCGCTCCACTCTGGTGGACAGACAGCCTAAACCCCTCAACATCACAGCCCCCATACCATGTTCTCTCCGACGACGGCGACAGCGCAGCGTGTGGGCAGCAGCGTGGAGGCGGCGTAGTGCTGCAGCGACTCGGAGGAGACGTGGCCGATGCGCTTCGGCGACACGAAGAGAGAGTTGCCAAGCCCGCGGCGGTAGGCGGCGCGGTGGAGGAGGTCGACTGCGCGGACCTGGGGCGGGGAATATTTGAATGTAACATGGGTTTTCCGGGCGAGTTTTTTTTCGCGTTTAGAGGATGATGGATTCCGACAAAAATCTAAAAAGAAGCATTCAAGTTTTTTAATCAGTTATTTATGTGACAATCTAATATTTTCCATTTAGTTAATGATTCATATTCTCTTCAGGTATTATAATAGTAAGCCAAAAGAAAGTGTCTCAAAGGGTCATTCTAAACAACTTTTGCTGTAGAAGTTCTGAAAAATCGAAAAACAATAGTTGTTCAGAATTACGAGCTGATGCACCCCCTTTCCAAAATACCACTTTTGCAACACCCTATCTTTATTTATTTATCGTGGTCCTGATTTTCCCCACTAAGCCTCTAAGATGGGCCACTACGCATGATATACCCTGTATAGTTTCCATCACACCTGAGGAGGCAGAGCAGCCAGGTCGTACTTGAGGCGCGGCGTGTTGTCGCTCAGCTCCCACGGGCGGAACTCCTGCCCGGACACCATGTTGTTGAGCTGCTCCAGGGCCTCCAGCGCATGCTCCTGAGTGGCCTACGGAAGGAGGGTATTGGGGTTAGGCGTATTGGCCATTGAAGTAGGGAAAACACATTTGACCAATGTCAATGAAAGAGGAAATAATTCGTAGATAAACTGCATTCACTTTGATTTGACAGAAAGCCCAAATTCAACTCTTGTTACAACAATTGTTAAAGTATTTCTAGAATATAAACCAATCATAAGCATCTCATAGTATGCCAATCAAATAAACTGTATCGGATCATCAAAGTGAACAAGCTTCAAAGCATTACAATCCTAATGCAGTCAGACATGCATAACTTACTTCAAGGGTGTAATAGATGAACTCCCTGTCTCCAGACGCACTGACAGAGGCTCCCATCTGGCCGAGTTTCCTTGCGGTAATGAAACCGCTGGCATTCTTGGTGGACAGACCGGCGGCTGAGCGCAAGACATGTGACAGACCCAGCTCAGTCTGAGGCTCATAGCGGGAACCAGCTCTGGGAAAGTAGGAAATTGCCCCTTATTACTTTCAAAGTTAAGTTTACTTTTGTTGCTTTGGAGCATGCATTTTCTGCTTTATATTCTTAAGACTACCATTAAACTATGCATTACAGGAAGATAGCTAAAAAAATGCCTTATTCTCTCACTACAGACAGGTAAAGTTACTTTGGCATTTCATTTACATTATGTTAAAGCAGCTTACTGTCCTATTTGCCAGTAACAAAACTAAGGTTAGACTAAAAGCAAGCCCATACTAGCGTAGCTATACACATTTTAGCCAAATTAATAGACTTAAGAACTTACTTGAAAGCGATGGTGACACGGGTGAGGGGAGAGCCATTGTCCAGTGAGGCGGCAATCACTTTGTTAGGGGCAACAGCAGTAGCAACCTTCAGATCCTTTTTGACTCCAGGGGCTGCCTGGGCGTAACCTCGAGCCTAAAAAAAACATACAAATTTTGATTACTTGATTGTATAGCTGTTGTAGTACATGTTTATGAACGTCATTAAATATTAAATAATTGCTATAAATCCTGCAAATACTTGAAAATTGCTTTACATAACAGGGTAAGAACGAAACGTCAAACTTTACAAGGCATTTCCCGGGTCTCTGTAAATGGAAAAATTACGAAAGTAGTTAAAACAATTGGCTATTACCGTAACATGACGAACGAGGGGGCTTTTAAGTGCCTTTGAAGCCATTTTTTTGGAATAAATAAGGTTTTTCTACTTTAACTCCGATATGTCTTGCACGTCGAAGAGGAGTTCGGTTCGAATAATGTTGCCAGGCACAAAAAATACCTCAATTAATACCACAGAATAATATCTAGCTGTTATTATTCTGAGAAATTGAAATTCGAACTAAAAGCAACGTGACCTTCTCGTTAAGCCGCGTACAGACAGGCCCGTTGGCCCAGTCTGTACGCAGCTTTAGAGAAACGCTTCACGTTATCCCAACGATGGATATTTATCATACATAATACAGGGCAGATTGCAGCAACGAAGGCCAACGAAACCCGTTCGTTGGCCTTCGTTGGGCCGGTCTGTACGCAGCTTTAGAAAAATTTGCTTATTTGCTTGAACTTTGAACATGACAGGTCGCGAATCTGGAGGGGGCAGTCTGGCGGATGTATCGTCGTGAAGAGTGACTGATCAACCAATAGCGTAAAATAATGGTTATCAGCCGCCGCTGTTGCTAGCGACTTACGGACGCGTCCGTCAGCCGCGACTCATAATGTGCACGGTCTTTTGGGAGTTTGTGCCAGATCGCTTAAGGATCGCTCCCGGTCGTCTGAAAGCTGAAGGTCAGTTCAAGTTTACGTCCGAGAGCGATCTGGGACGAACTGTCCCAAAAGACCGTGCACATTATCAGTCGCGGCTGACAGCCGCGTCCGTAAGCCGCGTCCGTTAGTGTGTCGGTGGCTTAAATGGGTTATAACCTGCCGTTAATCTGTGAACAATTTGACATTTTAATTTTACCTTGACACATTAGATTTGACATTTCATTCATCATTTTGTTTACCGTTTACCGCCAATTTGTTGGGATGTGGGATATTGGTTGCTTTTCAGTTTTCTTTTTCAGTTCAGAATGAGAAAATAACTGGAATTGGCGAAATTTATGATAAAAATTAACTACGTGTTAAGCTGTTTTAATATTATTTATCGGTAATGTTTTTAAGATTTTATGTGTGTGCTGTGTGTATTGGTGTTCCATCAATAGGAATTACGCATGGTTTGTATGCATTTGTTTTTCATTTAAGTATATGCATGACCACCTTGTACTATAGGGTAATTACTGTAAATACTATACCAGGTAAACCAATCCTGCGTTTACTTTGTATAATTATAAAATATGAAAAATTGATTTGTGTCAACCAACTAGGTCATCTTTTATCATACATTCTGCTAACTGCCTTACCAGCTTCATGGTTTTAAGCACTGTTCTAGATTTGTCATTTATAAATTATTGTAACTATGGACTATATGTGTGACAAATGATAGGGCAATGAATTAAAAAAGGCTTGGATCTCAAGGGGTTAAACATGCAATAGCTTTATTTTAAAGAGTTCTTGACCTATCTTAAGCTTGATCAAGGTGTGTGTCTGATCTCACCACATAATGTTAACATGTATACAGCAGTCTTTTGTACTTAGTAAATGATACAGAAATTTCAATATTTACAATATTGGGACAGGTCTATGTGTATAACAATAGCCAATAATATTGGAATGTTTAAACATTGATGTCGATTCTGAAGGCAGAAATTCTTATTTTAGACCTGTCAAAACCTTAATTTCTTTGTTTAAAATTAAGGTGGAATTTCACCAAACGCTAAACGTATTTAGTAGCCTGTCAAACGTTTGTCAGTTGGTACAAAATGTATTTAAAATTTGACTTAAATACAATTTTAAATACGTTTAGCGTTTGGTAAAAGTGACCCTAAATGTCTTTTTATGGCAGCAAATTTTATAGTTTGACAGGGTTAAAATTAGAATTTCTGCCTTCAGAATCGAGATCATAAACTTGATGATATTAATTAACCTATCAAATTCCACTGACCCCTTACCTAACATGCCTCTTGTAATTTTTTATATTACCTTACTTAATTATTAACCAAGTTCTTTCTCTGTTTCCAGGGAAGTGATGTCCATTGCTCTTCGAACAGGCCCTTTTATAGAAGATGATGAACCATGTAGACACAGAAGAGGTAAAAGTATCTTAAAAGCAAAAGAAAATATTGTGAAACCAAAGTGTCTCAGGAAAAAGCTAAAGAAATATAAACTCCGCAAAGATGGTCAGGAGGATCCTGATGTGATTGATGTATCACAGACCTTGATTCAGTCTTTAAAGCTAAAGTCGCCCAATCGATCAGAAACAATAGATGTGGATGAGTATTTGGAACGACCAAAAAATTACTTATTTAAAATGGTAAGAAAGAAGCAATCTGTACTCAGTGAAACTAATGGAAAAAGAAAAGAAAGGGAGTCAGAATGTATAAAAAAAAGTGTTACCGAACATAATGTGTCTGAAGAAAATATGCCTGTTTATGAAATCAAGGAGAAGAAGCAAACAAATGCTTTTCAGCTACTAATGGACTCACGTAATAAAAGTATAGGTAGTAACTCTCCTGGAAAAGAAAAAGATACCCTAGAACCAGAATCAGAGGAAGTAAAGCAGAAAAAATTACTTAAGACAAAAAGAAATTTAGCTTTACAAAAGTTGGCTGAAGCAAAAGGTTCCTTGAAGAAGAAAGAAATAGAAAAACTTGAAGAAGAATGTATTAAGCAAAAGATGGATAAAAGGGCGGAAAGATTGAAAAATATGATTATCAAAGGTAACAAAAAGGTTGAAAAGCAGAAAAAAGTTAAAATGACTACGAAAAAACTACAAGTTACTAGTAAAATAAAACATTCCGCCTGTGAAACAATTGATATTGAAGTTATCTCTGAAGATTCTGTAACTTCTGTGTCAGAGTTAAAACTTGTTTCAGAAAAAGATACCAATCCAAATGATAAAAATACAGTAGTTAATAACCAAAAAGCAAGAATAATTAAGGAGGATGAAGATTTCTTGAAAAAGCTATCGCCATCCATGAAGAAAAAAGAGAACATGCTAAGTTATTTTAAGAAGATTGATAAAGATCCTGAGCCGACTCCTGTTTTACTAATAAATGACGAAATGGAAGAAGAAAGTATCATACAAACACTAAAAGTAAAAATGACGCCAAATAGTAAAAAGAAAAAAAAGAAACGCAAACTTAGTCTCAACAACAATATGAAAATAAATAAGGCAATTGATGGTACAGAAATAAATACAACTACTGTAGAACTTACTCTCAATCCAAAAGACGAACTTACTGTTAATCCAGAAGAGGAACTTACTGTCAAGCCCGAAGAAGGTGAAGTGTCCAACATTAAAAAAGAGAAGCCTCGAAAACGTAAAAGAAAAACAGATGTTGAACCAATAATACTGAGTAAAGGGGAAAACCCTGAAAATCTAGTGAATACTGTTGAAGGGAGACCAAAGCGTAATGTAAAGAAACCAATTAAATATACAGATGATATGCAATTATCAAGTTCTGATGAAGAATTGCATATTTTGACGCCCAAGAAAAAAAAACTCATTGACCACAAAACAGTCATGATAGATGATTCACAGTTTCTAAAAAAGTCTGGCATTAGCAGAGATAAATCAGATACAATTAAGAAGCAGAAATTAGATTCCAAATGTAAAGGTGACAAAATGAAGGCAAAACTGGCCCCAATATTTGTTGCAAAGACTCAAGAAGATGTAGCTGCATTGGAAGCAAAACAAAAGTTCCTTCATAGTGGAATACCTGACCAGCTAAAGAAGGCCATAGCTTATCAAAAGGAACAAACCATTATTTCTAGTGGTTTCTATCCTGTAGTTCATGTCCAACAAATTATACCAGCAGACAACCTATCTGCAGTCCCTGACTTTATGAAAACATCCGAAAATAATGAATGTATGGAAAAACAAGTGCTATATAATGACAATGACATAAAAAAGTTCCTCTGCTTAGACTCTACAGTGAACACGAAGAATACTCTTGTTCCTACTAAATGTAATGATGTTCCTGATACACTCCATAAAATAAAACTCAGCTATCCAGAATTTCCTGTATATCGCACATATAAAACTTTAAGTTGCAAAAGCAAAGGCAACAACATTGATTTTAACAGCCTGGATATGGATAATAGCTCAGAAGTATTAAATAACTCAATAGATGTAAAAGCTGAAGACCCTAAATCCTTGAGTTGGACAGATAAGTATAAAGCTACATCAACCAAGCACATAATAGGAAACTTTGACAGCACTAATGAGTTAAAGAAATGGCTTATCACTTGGTCAGAAAATAATGCGGCTCAGAAAAATAGTAATGAAGATTCTGATTCAGACTTTTACAATTCAGATACTGACAGCAGAGATAATATGAGAATTTCCAATAACCTACTTGTATTAACTGGTCCTGCAGGAAGTGGAAAAACTTCAAGTGTGTATGCTGTTGCGACAGAGTTAGCTTTAAAAGTTATTGAAGTTAATGTAGGTACCAGAAGAACAGGAAAGATATTGCTGCAAGATTTGCAGGAAGCTACACAATCCCATAAAGTCAACCGAGGTAAAAGTTGCAATGGAGATTCACAAAACACACAAGAACTTTTCAACAACAAAAAGCTTAACAAACTTAAGGGCAAGAAGAGATCTCAAGTTGACTCAGGCCTATTTTCTCAGAGAAGTGAAGCTTTATCACAGAATAGTCAAGAAGAAGGCAGGACGGCAATGTCGCTTATTTTAATTGATGATGCTGATATAGTGTTTGAACAAGATGATGGTTTTATATCTGGAATAGCTCAATTAGTTCAATGTTCAAAAAGGCCAGTTATACTTGTAACCACTTCAGTGTCATGCAGCCATTTACAGAGGTTTTTGCTGGGTGGTAATGTTGTTAAAATGAATCCACTTTCTCCCAGAATGCTGGGCACATGGCTTGACATCATGTGTTTGGCAGATACTGGCTTCTGTTGGCCAGGAAGCGGGGCTAAGTTCTTAGATTACTTCAAAGGAGATATGAGAAAATGTATAAATTACCTGCAGTATTTAGTTGTCAGTGAGGCTCAGCAGTGCAGAACTTCTAGCACTAATGTAGAAACGGAAATAGTGGATGCAGAAGATGAAAACTCTAATTTTTCTTGGGCTGGCCAAGAATTGGCAGAAGACAAAACTGAAATTAGAACAAATACTACTTCCTGCGATGGCTTATGGCAATATTTCACAGGCAATCCCAGCAATAACTTGTTCCTCAGTCAACCACTAGATTTGTTAAAAGTTTGGTGGTGTATTCCTAATGCTCTAGAAGGAGAAGAAAGTACTGAATGCAAAACTAGAAAGACTGAAAAAAACAGAGCTACTAATGCTTTAGAAGATATTGCAGATGTATTAGACAGTATTTCTCTTGCAGACTGTATGAGTTTCAACATAAAACCTGATGCTAAAGTCGATGTTTGTTCTAATCCATGGTCTTGCACAGAAACAGATAGTGTATCAGAGAAAGAAAGTCTTGAGGATGTTAATAATTTCTATGACTTATCAAGTCAAATTTCCTGCGAATTACTCAAGAGATCTCTGGACAAAGCAAATCATAGCAATCTTAACAGAGTTGACTTACAAGTACCCGGACTCTTAGAAGAAAGGTTTGTTACATTACCTATTATTATTATTATTATTAACTTAGCTCTTTCGCTCTTGATAACCCCAACTGAATTAGTTAGGTGTCCAACTTATTACAATGTTTTTTTTCTTTTACAGGAAAAAAGAGAAGATAATATCAAGGCACCAGTCGTTAGTGAATGCTGTAAATCCAAACTCGCTGTTAGACCGAAAGTCCATTGCGCTGGACTACTGGGCCACGTGCAGAACCATCTGTAGAATAGAACAGGACAAGACTGATAATGTTGTCAAGAGAAACAACAGATTCTGCCACTACCTCAAGTCAGTGAGAGTGATGTGTAAAAACGAAGTGTTCAACAAACTATGTGAAAGTCTTAAATCTGCAGATATTGAGAGCTAAATTCACAATGCACTTTAGTTTTATACTTAGTAGAATGTAAATAGAAATTATTTTTGTCCCATAAACAGTGAATATGTGTTTGGAACAGCATTAGTATATTGTAGAGATGCCACGAATATTCGGCAAGTATTCGGTATTCGGCCTATTCGGCCAGTTTTTTCAGTATTCGGTATTCGGCCGAATAATAAGTAGTATTCGGCCGAATACCGAATACTTAAAAAGTAGCAAATATCTTACAAAGAGGAATAAAAAAAACAATTTAATCGTAACATTTAACTATCAAACAATCATTAATTGCGAAAACCTGAATACAACATCAGTATTTTTATTATTTTAAATTAATTAAAGGCATATTGTGATGAATAAAGACAAGTTTTTCGGCATTTGTCCGCAAGAGACGATTGCGCTTTTCTTCATAAAATGACTGCTACTGAGACACAGGTATTTTTTAACAAAATATATAAGGTTCGGCTCTTCGGCTACTGATTCGAGTTGGTTGACCACCCGTTGTACCGATCTGCCGTAAGATTAAGAAGAACACTGTTTAAATAAAACTTCAAGTAATAAAATTATACTAGATCACCTGCCGAATATTCGGTGGCCGAATATTCGGTATTCGGCTGAGACCGCCGGCCGAATATTCGGTATTCGGTATTCGGCCAAATCACTATTCGTGGCATCACTAGTATATTGTCCTATTTTATTTGGGGGTGGCTAGAAAATGAATTTTGGATTCGGTATTTATGTTGTATATATTATTATAATATGTTCATCACGCTTTGGCAGTTAATAAACTAGTTAGAGAAAATGGTGTGAACGGTCATTTCAAAACGTACATATTATTTATATGACTATTATACCATTGGTCTCAAGTATATTTTCTTCTATGTTTTGTCTATCTAGTTCTTATTTACGTTACATTTGTTTCGCTTTAACTTTTATTTTACAAGTGATCAAATATCTATAAGTAACTTTGTTTTAAAATTTTATTTCTCTGTGCATCCGTAATTTAATTTAATCGAGCGTGTTTATATAGGTTAATAATTATGTTGATAATGACCTACTTATTGTCCATATTTAATTAAAAATAAATAAAGCAGATGATGACGCTATTATAAGTTTTTTGATTCGTATATTTTAATTTCTAGATACACCCAGTTTGTACCTATATTAGGGAAATTCTCTGTTTTACATCTGATTAGACGGATCAATATACAAATGGTCCAACCTCAGGAACGTAGTTTAGACCTGAGGGCTCAAACACCTGCAGGTTTCATCATAATGTTTTCATTCACTGAGAATGATTGTAGACATACGAGACGAATAAGTATATCCTAAGTAGGTACAATAGGTATCCAAAAAGCGATTAGTTTAGTTAGTAACTCTACCTAACTATAATTCTTATTAATCAAGTAGGTTATAGTAGGTACCGTTACATTAAAGTAAATTCCGGTTTTGATTAAGTTTTAGCGAATTGGTACGGCCCTCTTAATACTGAGAACGTAACATCAAGAGTCATCATAAGAGTTATCTCCACGCAAGATAACCGTTTGTATAAAAATAACTAATTAGTATAACACATTGTTTAAAAAATAAGTTTATTATTAAATTTCGATAAAGAACTGTGATTTAATGGCTTGGCAACTATGTTAAAAAACACCTCCATCAGATAAAATTACTATTGTAGGTAGCTAGAATGACTTTGTAGGTAGTAAGTAGATACGCAGTATTTTTTCTCTGTGGTACCTACATAGCTATAAGTATAAGCTATGTTATATTCCTGGTACCATCCTACTAGGTACAGTCAGCAGCATACACATTTGTACCTTGTCAAACTCACAAACTGTCTATTCAAAGTCAAACATTTACAGTCGGCTGGTGTAGGTAGTTTGACAAGGTACAAAAATGGATTTACTAGCTAACTACTTTACTTATGCAGCTAACCGTACCTAAAATCGGTGGAGTAGTCCACTGAGAAAAAGTTTACTCTGACAGTCCACAGAGAGACACTTAGGCCTAGTTTCACGATAGTCTCTTATTAGATCATAAAAACACTGTTACATTATCGTCTAAAATAAAATTTCCATAAGTAGGTATTTAATTCTTGACAGATGTGTCAGAATTCAACAACTAATCCCTTGTTATAATGTGAGAGAGTGTTAATGATCTAACAGAGTATGGTGAAACTAGGGCTTAGGTACTGTCTGTTTATAACTTTTATGACGAAGAAGGCATCTTCCAACCCAATTCCAACCTCATTGTCGAAGTTGATCCAGCAACGGTCACTGGAGTCTTTAATGAGCGCTTTGAACATAATATTTAAGTAGTTAGTTATGTTAACACTTATTTTGTCTTGTCCAAGTTCATACCCATTCATTAAACTTAATCAGCGCGTAGTAATCGATCACCACTCTGTTCTCGGCCTTTCTCATCCAGCCGCTACCTCCTTAGTAGAGGCCGAAAACGTCCCACGCTAGCATATCCTCCACTCGTGTACTTACATGGTACCTACTCCTCCATACAATGATCCTCTCTTCGAATATTTAAGTACCTACCACTTACTATGTATTAAGAACTAAGTAGGTGTGTTGCTACACTTGAAAATTTGGTACAGTCTACAAAAGAGATAAAGTAGGTAGAATCCATCCGTGACTTTTGCACTATGGATGGAGGTGGATTCTGGGGACGTATTCCTTTTGCTAACTGTAATACTTACCTATCAGTCCTATCCTATCACACGACCAACCTCTGTTTGATGCGATTCTGCAGATTAGACTTTCATAACCTGTAGGTAGGTAGGTAGGTATGGTATACGGTATACCTAAGTAGTTAGGTACATAAACAAGTAAGTACCTACCATCATTTCATAGAACCACGGAAGAGGACCGCCAGTTAGGTACGCATTTTACACAATAGACATCCGTTAGCTATCATCTATCTCTGACTTCTATTTAGGCTGGTATCTTTATTAGTTTACTGGCATACTTAATTACGAACTTTCTACTCAAAACCAACTACTTAAGTAAAATTATATTTGCAAATTCAAACGACACATACATCATGCATGATGCAGACCAATAAAAGGTCAATATCTAAGTGGGCAGACGACCGCTTATCCAAACATTTGAACAATAATTTACTTACTCTTTTTCTTATCACATTTAAATTGAAAAAGTAGCCTCATTTTTTCATTCAATTAATTAAACATGTATAGTTCATTAATAATTGAGTAAGTAAGGGGAATGGTCTTCGTATATGTATAGGTACCTACCTAGCTGTAGGAAAAAATATTAAGTACCTAACTTTAACTAGTGGATGCAGGTTGAACTCTAGCATTATTGTTAAATCATTCCCCATTGCAAATACTTTTACTGCTTTCACTCAAATAAATTTGACGCATGTTAGGTATTTATTAGCTATATTCAGCGCGTGTCTGATGCAGATAGGGCTTGGTATTTATAAACCAAAGGAGTACTAGGGTGGTATAAATAGCAATAGTTGTTTACATCAGGAACGATGTTGATAAGGGGCCGGGGCGTAACTTTGTACTTTCTTGAAACGCACGTTTGAACCTTGAATCGATGGCTTCGAGAATTTACCGGCATATACCCGTACGTATTCAGTAGATAAATGATTATGTTTACTAACTTAGATAGGTACATTCATCAGGTTAAGTTAATACATATTGAGTTATGGAGGTACTAGTTAGTGATATACTTAGGATAATTTTATTTAAAATACTATACATTTATGTATTTAAATAATAAATTTAAGTAAGTATAGGTACGTTTCATATACTTTAGTATAACTTAATTTATTGGTTTACATAAGTATTTACTTAGCTTAATTAACATTTATAATATATTTACTACGTTATAACGCAGATAAATGTATAGGAACCGTGCCTATATCGGTATTATTTATTACCTCTACTATATTTTTACTGCAACCGTACCTACGTAAAATTATATCCAGATAAATAAATATCCAGTTACTAATGAGGCTGTCTATCCAGAAATTACCAGTTAAAATCTAGAATAGTACGCGTTGAGTTGACTTGATTATATTATTGCTAGAGTAACATCGTACCGACTATCTGCAAACATTATTATATTATTGACCTGGGTAGTATGATTATGGTTCAGTAGAATTAGGAATATTGGTCCAGTTTATAAGTATCCCCATCTGCAAAAAGACCTTATAACAGCGACCCTTGAGGTGGGGTAGGACCATGAAGTTATAGTTAATTACCTACGTCTAACAAGAGTATCTTAGGTAGTTAGGTACTATATTGGATCCCCTCTACTCGCTTTATTATAAAATAGAGTGATGGTGGTGCATGGTGCTTTCAAAACAGGCAATGCAAAGGATGTCAAACGATTTGAATTTACCGTTTAAATTTATAGTTTGTTACCGTTAAAGCCTACGTTAAAAACCTACTTACTTATAAGTATGTTTTTACCAAATTACAGAAGTTATTTTATTAATAAGATATCAGATTACTTAGACACCTTTCATAGGAATAACAAGTTGTAAGCATTGTTTTTGGGGAAGAAGACGAAGAAGAGATATGCAAGCAAGAATCGACTAATATCTAGTTATACCTACCCACTTATTAAAGATAACCTAATGTATTCCGTATTTGTGTACCTATACGTATCTAATATATAATATTTTAAGTTCAGATCAAAGGTCAAAGGTTCCTAATTAAGTATTCCCTAATACTCACCTAAATTCAGTAAAAGGTCATAAGACTTTATATAGTAGATGTAGAGATGCACAGAATAATAATAATATCTAATCGATTAATCTCTCTCTCTCTCTCAGCCTTCTGTAGTCCACTGTTGGACATAGGCCTCTCCTAACGATCGCCACCCCAAACGGTCACCCGCCATCTGCATCCTGCGGCTTCCCGCTACCTTCCGCAGATCATCAGACCACGGGTTGGGGGGCGACCGACACGCCGTTTGCCGACATGGGGGCTCCACTCCAGAACCTTTGTACTCCAGCGGTCGTCGGCTCTGCGGGCACGTGTTTAAGCGATTAATGCCTTGTAAGAACTACCTATTATCGTTAATTAGAAATGTATAAGTAGTACTTAGTTACTTAGACATTGTAACTCCCACGAGTGTTGCATCAATGTTCTAAAGCACGTGGCAGGAGATTAACTATTGACCTGACTATGATTAGCTCTAGCTAAAGCAGTATTTATAGACCTCTGTTCACTGTTACAGTTTTATAGTGTAGACAAATACAGTGAGTTTATTTTAAAAGTTACCCCTCATTGTATAAAACCGAGATTTTAGCAAATATATCTAAAATGCAGACAGTTTTTGAATAAGTAGGTATATTAACAATTTATAAATAACTAGCTAAGTAATGTATATTTTAACTTAGTTTGATAATATTTTTTTTACGTTTGAAATATAGTCATTACAAGCAACTAACAAACTGAGATTTTACCTAATAATTTTGTATCGTGTGTTGTTTAAAATGGGAAAATGTGGAAATAATAAAATGTTAGATGAATAATAGGTATGTAAATGCACCTGCTTCATTAAAAAAATACTAGTTGTACACTGCGCTCTGTCGTTCTTTGTGCGCCCGGAGCGCGTGGACCAGCCGCTAGTTACAGCACAAACGGACGTCAATGTTCCATTAATCTCGATAACAGTTCTAGAGTTTAATTTTTACAAATGAGTGTTTGTCGCTAGCTAGTCGGCGTTGCTGGCGCCGGGCGCTGGTTATCAGTCGCGGGGCGCGTGCGCGACGCCAAGTGCGTCCACTTAAATATCACGACACCGCCTGCGCCGGCTCAGTCTCAGTTCAGTCGAGTTAACACACGGTCTAATAATGGTGAGAAGCAGTTTAAGCGGAGATAATTGTGGGTACTGCAGTGCGTGCGTGCGGCTGCGGCTGTGTGCGGCGCGCGGGAGGAGCCCGGAGCCGGTGCAGTGCGCGTACCGGCACATCCTGGAGTCGTACGGCGGCGGGGAGCGGGCGCGCGCGCCGGAGCCCCCGCGCGGCGGCTGCGCGTCCTGCCGCTGGACCTCCGACGCTCAGTTCCCGGAGACGCCGCCCTCGTCCTGCGACCTGAGCCTGGAGTGGAGCTCGCGCTCGTCCACGCGATCGCGCACGCGCCGCCGCAAGAGGTAGTCCCCGCGGAGCCTCCCCGGTCCCAGTCTACTCGCCCGAGGGCGTCCCACGCCGCGCCGCGCTGGCCCCGAGCCACGAGTCAGCCCAGTGTCGCCGCGCCACACGCATATTTTCTTGTGTAAACGAAAATATTGTTGGTACACATCAATAAAGTTGGTCTTTAACATGACTGCCGTTGTTTCTTTTAACTTTTTATACGATAACGAGTTTCATCATCTTTTTGGTTACGTAACGTAATTAGCTAGCAATTATTTCAGATTTTTTACAACCAAAGATAGAATAGATAAGAAAAACTTTTATATTTTAATTAAATCCATAATATACCTAGCTAGATAGTAAAAAAAAAGTTAGGATCACGTTTTGGCAAGGCCTACGTCATTCGTAGCAGCGCTACGAAATAACGGCGTAGCACTTTTTCTGCTACGACGTCTCGTAGCCTATTGCTACGCACGTTCGTAGCATTCCCAGAAAACTTATTTCAGTGATAGTAATTTTTCCTCAGACCTAATTTCGTACCACTTAAAATAATTATAAACAAATAAGTAGGTATACTCACCAAGTCTCTACCAACCAAATACAAAGGTCAACGTCCGCTCTATAACTTTATTATGACCACTTTAGTTCTCAAATAGCAGTTTTATTATTGTAACGTTATTAATCAGAATAATTACTCTGCATATAAACGATTGCCACGTACCGCACGACACTAAAACATAAAGATAAGTAACTAAGTTAGTGCCGTGCGGTTTTCATTGATTTATTTACTAACTACTCGTGATTATGACGTATAGTAAGAGATATACAATATTAAATTAATAATAATATCCATTCATAGTAACTAGGTAGGTAATATACAAGAATTTCACATGTTTATCCCGTTGTTAGTCCAAATAAATTGAATCATTGTGAGTTTAAATATATAACTAAATGAAACATGGTACCTAACTACCTACACATAATCCTACAAATAACAATACCCTGTCCTTAGACATAATTTCATAGCTTTATTTACACATTACCTACACTATTCCAATCACGATTCCCACATCCCTCCAGTGAACAATAGGCGCGTACCCACAATCAGATTTTTCTTCACCCAAGTATGATACTTACTAGCAATCTTTATCGCTAAAGTATGTACGGTACTTAACATATTTTTTAATCGTATTGTTTTGTCTACTTTTTTTCTCGATAAGTAGTTATAACTATTTATATTGAACTAAATATACCTCTACACTCACGGGCAATGAAAAGGTTCCACTGAGAAAAGCACCAAATTACCTACTTCTAAACGGAAAAGGCTGGCCTAATAACGCCTTCTGCAACATTAAAGTACATTTAACAGAGCATCAGAAATTTTAAATGAAATCATTGAAAAAAATTGAGTCATTTGGTGTCGAAATTTTGTGAGTGGAACTTTTTCATTGCCCGTGAGTGTATATTATATCTCTACATCTATTGGTACGGTATAAAAGCTACCGAGTCAACGACTAACAACCAATATGGCTAGTTCTTTCGGTAACAGAGTCTAGTCCAGACTTCTTGTCTTTGTCACACAAACTAAAAAGAAGTGGACGTCCAATCACTTGTTTTACAACCTTCCCACAACAGTAGCGTATTTTCCAAAAAAAAGGCAAAACTAGAAAACACACGAGGTTTCATCAATTGAGTAGACAATAGACATACATACATTATATGTACGACGGAACCTCACTATGTTTGGTTTCCAGATAGCTCACTGCTCCCTAAAATAGATGGCGATTGATCGATGCATCGTGAATTGCGCCTCGAATTCCAACTTGTGTCACGAGTCACGACGCAATACTGCTATCATATCAGCTTAGACCTGTTTAAACAGAGGCCGACCTATGCGCGGTCAAAATCTCGCATTATCGCTAGTCGCGCCGCGCCCGATTAGAATCTACTTAGACGGCGGCTTCGTAGAACGATTGTGAGTTTTCTGGAAGAAAATGTAAAGTGTGCGCATACGCATTGGGTACTTAGGTAAATAAAGTTAAGGAGGCCAATGTTGAGGTTGAGGAGAGTCATAGTGCATTGAGATAGGCCGAGTAGAGCACACCTATGTTTTGGAGTAGTGGGTAGTATGTTTTGACGCTCCTTATGAGGGGCCTACTTCTATCCTTCTAAATGTGGACGATTACATGTTGCTGTAGATGATATAGCGATTTATACTACAAAAAAAAATATGGCGCGATGCCATATTGGTGTGGATGCGCTATACCTCCCGGTTGCTTTTTCTTCCTCCAAGTTACGAATCCTCTCATGAGCTTGGGCATGAGTATTCGTTCGATTACAAATGCAATATTAGTACTATTAGGTCCTTACATATGAAATTGGCGGTTCTACCTTTTTTGGCATAAGATTTATTTGCCTAATCTCGTATTGCATAGTAACGTTTGGTCAAAGTCTCGTTACGCCGAAAATCGTATGCCATAAATCTCGTTTAGTAAAAAGTTATTTCGCATAACATTGCTTAGCCTAATAATGGTATGGCCAAATCTTGAATAGCCTAATAATGCTATGGCATAGGTTTATTAGGTTTATACAAAGTAATAATATTCGTTTGGCTTTAACTTTGTCGGAGCGTCTCCCTACATAGCGCAAACTGGTGTCTTTTATTGTTTCCGCTGTTTGGAAAACGCTCCGCTCCGCTTCGCTGCGCTCCGCTTTGGTTTTGATGAACACGTGCACCTAACACGCTCCTCCTCGCTTTGCTCGTCGTCGCACCTATTTTTAGGTTTCGATCTCATGGGGTTTGTAATAATAATTATATTGGTCGTTAACTTTCGATTTTTTGATCAAACAATATCGTGATTTTCGGGATGTAGGAGAAAAATACCACAATTTGTACATTTACTACATACTTAATATATTATTTATTAAGATAACATTACGAGAATCAAGATTATACATAGGTATAGACGAACATAAATTTGAGCAAACGAAACTTAGGTGTTTAAAGATTGTGCCTAAAGAGTTTTAGACGAAACGAGCCTTATGCCACATAAGTCTTGGCAAAGTGATGGTTCGGCCAAAAAAGTTTAGACCATACGAGTTATGCGAAATGAGTTTTGGTCAATAAAGATTATGCAAGATGAGCGGAACCCGAAATTGGCGTTTTGTCGTACTGGCCACTTTGATCTCAAATATTACCTTTATGGTTAGGAATTCCAAATTCAAATTCATACAGCTATTTACTCATGCATTTGTGTTTCAAACCCCCTAATTCATTTGTTTTTTTCTTTGTGTCACTCTGTTTACAAAATGGAAAACTTGAAATATCGCGTTATTTACGAGTATGAGTTCCACCGTGGCACCAGTGCTGCAGAAACGGCTCGAAGGATTAATGATGTGTATGGTGACGGTGTCGCAAAAGAAAACACAGTGCGTTTTTGGTTCCAACGTTTTCGTTCTGGAAATTTCGACCTGCAGAACAAGCCTCGTGGACGGCCGGAGACCAAAGTTGATAATGAAGAATTGAAGGCTATTGTGGAAGCGGATCCATCGCAAACCACGTCCGAGTTAGCTGCAGGCTCCGGTGTTAGTGATAAAACTATTCTAATCCACTTGAAGCAAATTGGGAAGGTGAAAAAGCTTGAAAGGTGGGTACCTCATGAATTGAGTGAAGCAAACCGACAAACGCGCGTCGACTGCTGCGTTACGTTACTCAACCGGCACAATAATGAAGGAATTTTAAATCGAATCATTACCTGTGATGAAAAGTGGATCCTCTACGATAATCGGAAGCGCTCATCGCAATGGCTGTACCCTGGCGAACCAGCCAAATCCTGCCCTAAGCGAAAATTGACTAAAAAAAAGTTGCTTGTAAGTGTTTGGTGGACTAGTGCCGGTGTCGTTCACTACAGCTTTCTTAAATCTGGCCAGACGATTACGGCAGATATCTATTGTCAGCAACTGCAAACCATGATGGAAAAGCTAGCTGCTAAACAACCGAGGCTGGTCAATCGCTCTAGGCCACTGCTGCTTCAGGACAACGCTAGACCACACACTGCACAACAGACGGCTACCAAATTAGAGGAGCTTCAATTAGAATGTCTTAGACATCCACCGTACTCTCCGGACCTTGCTCCAACAGATTACCATTTTTTTCGCAATTTGGATAACTACTTGCAAGGAAAAAAATTCAACTCCGATGGGGCAGTCCAAACCGCCTTCAAAGATTTTATTGATTCCCGCCCGAATGGTTTTTTTAGTAAGGGGATCAATGAAAATTTATTTCATACCTTTCACATTACCTATGAGATGGCAAAAGTGCATACATAGCAATGGTACATACTTTGATTAATTTAATATATTTAATTTAAAAAAAAAACGACTTTATGTTCCTCCTATAGAAAACGCCAATTTCATATTATTATGTAAGGACCTAATATTTGGTACTCGTGCACAAATGGGCAAAGTCATGTACACACGGCAACTCCAAATGGTTGGCAGGGCACACAAACGTAGTGTATGTGTACACACTAACGTGGTCTATGTGTGCAATAAAGCAGAAATCGGTAAATACACCAGTAACAAACACCACACACACACACACACACACAACAGCACAAACGAGTTTGCGCGTAGGCAAACGCCCTTACACCAGCTGTGACATAAAAATATCAACCGGTCGAGTAAGTCAAACAGACAGACTTGAAGCAAAATTTCACAACTTGTAGCTATACTCTTCGTAGCTCATTGGTAGTATGTTAGACTTATGAAACATAGGTCGTGAGTTCGAGTCCACTAATGGGTATTTTATTTTACTTTATTTAAATTTAGCGTTAATTTAAACGCTGTTGAGTATAAAATAAATTTATTTGAAATTGACAAATGACTACAAGCTGCATAGCTGTCGACTATTTCTCTTCGCTAAAAATATATGATTCGCTCTTCATTTGAGAAGTAAAACCATTCTACCCTCATACAATATGAATAAACGAAATTATTTTTTACTTTTAGTGACAATTCACCTCTGCGTCTGCATAGTGATTCACTTTGTGATTTGTGAATTTATAATTAATTTATCTTCGCAGTCACTATGGAAAGTCATTTAACCATGTTCAAAAAGGCGGAGATAATTGTATTATATGAACAAAATATTACAATTAGTGAAATCGCAAGACGTTTAATGATATCGGTAAGTCACATAGAACTGCAAATATAATTTTATTTGACTGTTAGAATATTTGTATTTGTATAAGCTAAGTATTTGTTTTTTTTGTTTGCAGAGGAGAACTGTTCAATTATGGGTTCACCGATACGCAGATTCGGGACATGTAGACAGTAGTCGTCTATACGGATGCATCACCACGCCATCGAGAAATCGTAGCTGCACATAGCGCTGATCCGTTCTGCAGCACCCGTTCTACGGCCACAACACATAATCTATCCCTACGAACCGTACGGGTTCACTTGCGTGCTGCTGGGTTGCGGTGTCGGAGGCCGACGAAGAAAATTGCTCTAACCGATCAGCATCGTCGAAACAGAGTGCGTTTTGCGACTGACTATTTTAAACTTTGATTGGTGCAACAATGTGGTGATATTTAGTGATGAAAAGACCTTTAAATCAGACAAGGATGGACGTAAGATATTATGGCGAAAAAGTGGTGAAAATTATAGTTATTGGGGTTAGCTCAGTAATTTTTATTTTTCCATTTGTATAAGACTTTAGTTATTTGGTTAAATACTTATTATTATTTACAATTATGGGTAAGCCAATGTGTTAATGATGTTATTGTTACTGAGGTTGGAATAAGTTATCTTATTTCTAGCTAATTAACATGTTGATTCATATAACTAATGACTTGCCTATTTACTTTAGTAAAACAGCCAGTCCATCCTTTTCTGATGTTTATTATGATTTAAAACTGCTAATTGAAAATTTTCCTTATTAATATAAACTACAACTATGTTTTAAAACGAAAAACAACAAAAACGTAACATCCTTAATGTTTATGTTACGGCAAGAATAAATTTGGTTATTTTAACACTTAATAACTTGTTTCATTTACTTTCTGTGTTGCTTTTATTCGTATATGCTACAATACAATACTATTATTAACCAACTTAAAAAATAAATTAAATCTATAAAAAAACAAAAAAGGAATATTGTAAGTTCAGTGGGATTTGAACCACCATACCGATTATTGTAAGTCTTGTATCATACCAACTGAGCCATTCAATCTATTACACTGCCTTGCAAAATTTTGCTTCATATCATAAAAACAAATGAATGAATGAATCATTGTCACTGGCACAACTACATGCTTACAATATCCGTGTGTGGGTTGCCCAGAACTAAATAATTACGTCGACGTCGCCGACACACACATACACTACCTACGTTAGTGTGCCCTGCCAACCATTTAACGTTGCCGTGTGTACATAGGTACCTGTTTACATAGGAAATATTCTGAGCAAAAAATATATCAAGTTCTAAAGAATGCTTTAATCATCACTTATTTTTTATCATTCAACAAAACCAACTATTTTTAACACTTCAAACACTTAGGTATTGGGAATAATATAGGTATTATAGTTATTAGGTAGGTTGTCGGATATGATATAAAACTGAGTACCTATGTACTTTGTTTATGTATCTATGAATGTATTATACGAGTACTTAGGTACAAGTTAGGTATTAAATAAGTTACAATTACAAAGATAGTATTGTATTTTACGTGTAAATACTAATTTACTATTTATTTACACAGTATGTACATTATATAGATATTGAAATTTAATAGATGGAGGTACTCAAATGATACGTACAATTGGAAATGCACAACCCAGATTTAACTACCTGTAGTAGCTATCTAAACATTGAAGTTAATATACGTATGGTTTACATGGTAGGAATGTAGGAACATTATACAGGAATGCATATAATCATATGATGTAGATGATGATTATAAAATAGGTGTAGGTGGAATGGAACTGATCCAAGTTAGTTTAGGGATTATATTAATATTAAGTTTTTGTTTTTAATCGTGGAAATCCATACCAAAGGAAGAAAGATAAAAGGTAAAGGTAAGAAAGGAAGGTAAATACCTACGAAGTTAGTTTCTTAATGATTTGATCAGTTGGTACATAATTATAATAATTTCATTATGTTAAATTACCTTATCTCTTTTAGCTTCTTTTGCCATTATCTGAGTGAGGAATGCAAAAAATAAAGTAAATGCACCTTTGAACAAGTCAATAATAAGATAGTAGGACCATTCATTATACAAATCTTTTTACCTATACATACTACGTGAACCAACAAAGATGAGAATTGTCTTGTAATACTCTTTTATTTGTCTCTCACTCCAGCCTAGTTCTAGAGGGATGCTCCTATGAGAGGCACCAGGCCTTAGGTGCAAGCGAGAGGCAAACACTTTCAGAGGCTACCATAGACAAAATTATTACCTACACGTGGATGTTTTCTATTCTAATCAGGATTGTTGTCAGTCATTTAGAATACCCTATTTCTCTATTGAGTCTTCACTCGAGTGTTCACAGTACTTCACACATGGATTGTTCTGTTTATGGAAATGTCTATTTCCTTTATGATATATTGTTTAAGATGTTTACATTGTTGTATTAGGAGCGCAGGTCACTCTAGCTTCACGAATGCAACGTTACAAGCGCTGTCACACTAACGACCCTATAATCGTTGCATTAAAAGTGCGTCAAGCATTCCTGCTTTCCTGAAGTTAAAATTATGAGTAAACAATTGGATTCTTTCTTTACAGAGTAGACTCAATGTAGAAATGGGGAATTATTGGTCATTGCTTTCAATTTAATTCAGTCTTCACGTTTCCTAGCAAAACTCTGGTTCAAAAGTATCAGGGTTTATCAGTTAGCAAACTGAACTAGAATTATTAATCATAATCACTTCTACCGATATCATATTTGTGCAAAATAAACAAATAACAATATAATAAGTAAATTATTTTTAAGTGATAGATAAAATTAGTGAAATAGGTTTGCCTACATATTTTAAAAGTAGATTTTAGCGTGTTGCATGTGATACGGGAGAAACTTGTATTTTTCATATCTGTTAAATTTAAACAAAATAATATTTTTCCGCGTGCACAACCAACACATCCATAACAAGCAAATAACTATTAACATATTTTTAAAGAAACCTATGAGCTAAACATCGCATGATAACATATTATATGTACAGACAGAGTAATATTAGTAACAATTCATTCATTTACAAAAGTATTCATACTTTCTGATAAAAGACCATATCTTATAAGTAGATAAAGTATAGGTCTTTCATAACTCCACTTATAATAAAAGTAGGTACCTTACTTGCATTGGACCAACAAAAAATTACAATACTTATTACTTATTACAGAACATGACATGAAAAAAAATATGATGGCCAATTTTATCAGAAGGTAAGACTTGAAGTACCTACTTGAACAATTTCGGAGAGTTGAGTATTTTCCACTATTAATTTCAAACACATTCGAGATTTAAATTACACTCCTGCTTATCACCATCCTCAACTCACCGTTCAATGCATAGACAGTATCATTTGCGTTACATTGCTGGCTAGGGTTGTCGACGTTGTAGGGATTGTAGGCAGAGGCGGCGTTGGATACACGCGGCACGGGGGCTCGGTGGGAGGCCCCAGGATGCCCAGTAGAAGGTAGGAGACCAGTGATCCTGATAGTAGCCCGCCGTTGTAGGACAGGGTCATCATGTTTCCTGTTTGAAATAATGCGCTGTTGTAGACTTTTAAAGTGGGTACTGGTGTGAATATAAATTATTGGTAGTCATACATACATGTAGAACTAAGCGTATGACTACTAGGTACAAGGGAGCGTAGATGGTTTCACATTAGTATATTCAAATTATAACTTCCTGGAACGTGTTAAGCATGAAAGGTTCAATCGAGAGATAAGTCGGGACATTTGCCATGTGTCCAATGTCCATGGCATAGTGAAAAAAGTATGTCAATGACATTACGATGCCTTACGCTAATATTTCTTTCAACGCTTTTAGTGCCATCTATCGGAGCACCAGTAAACCACATGATAAAGAGTTAAGTACCGAACACACACCACTATCCAGTTATCGACACAGTAATTAAATAAATCGATGTTCAAACCTGCAATCTCGCGGTGCTCGCGGCTGACGCGAGATGGCGCCATGATCATCGGCACCGACCCGAACAGACCGTTGCTGAAACCGAGCACCACCGAGAAAAATATCGGGTATTCCTGAAAGAGAGTGAAATAATACTTAATACAAAGGAAATAATATTTATCTTGAGTGAATACTTGCTGTACATAAATTAGGTTAAACAGAAAGCTAGATAACTGTGGGCAATGTGGGCATAGCTAATATCAGTGGGTTAATATTACGGCCAAACATGCCATGTCTCATCAGCAGCTGTCTCGCTCGCTCACATCTACTGTAGCTGCAGTTAGAGGGAGACAGTAGACAACTAGACACTCACGTCGCCTACAATGTGCGGCGCGTGCCTCGGCGCGGCACAGAGCAGCATCAGCAGCTGTCTCGCTCGCTCACATCAACTGTAGCTGCAGTTAGAGGGAGACAGTAGACACTCACGTCGCCTACAATGTGCGGCGCGTGCCTCGGCGCGGCACAGAGCAGCATCAGCAGCTGTCTCGCTCGCTCACATCTACTGTAGCTGCAGTTAGAGGGAGACAGTAGACACTCACGTCGCCTACAATATGAGGCGCATGCCTCGGCGCGGCACAGAGCAGCATCAGCGGCACCAGCAGCAGCCGCACGCCGCTCGCCATCAGCAGCTGGCTGCGGCTCCACTCGTACGGGTAGGCTGCTGCTATCTGTGAAATTTATATCAAAATAGCTGTAGTGTATTTTATTTTTATTTTATAATATTTGGAGAACTTACAGCTACAACACAATATGAACATATCAGGTAAACAGCTACTAGCCAATTACAAGTTCCCAAATATGATTCCAATGGTAAGGCTTGCATTCTAGAACCCATCTCTTCGCTATTCAGCGCTGAGACCGGTTCCAGAACTCAATCCTTAGTTATTATACCTAGGCGTTACACGACACCAGCTGTAACACACACTAATACTAAAACACTAATATCTGTACTTAATAAATACAACCAGTTAACTAAAACTAGATAAGATAATTAGTCATAGACAAAGACGTACAGAATTACAGACAAATTGAGAACCTCCTCCTTTTTACCAAGTCAGTTAAAAAGGTGGTTAAGGTGCTCGAATTCCTCATGAATAGACATCCAGTTGCTGAGCAGCATAGCGCAAACCAATATCATCGCTCGGTCCGTCCACTCTTCATACATCGTCGGACGTCATTGGTGCACGCAATGCCGGTCAGAAGAAATTAGTCGATTACGTCATTGACGCTCTGTCGCGTCTTGGTCTACCCTGAAAAAGTCACCTTCCCAACAAAGTCGAAGAAGTTGAAGGCGGACATGAGCACAATGGGCATCCAAGTGCCGAGGCGGCAGGAGGGCACCTAGAACAGAATAGAATAGAATAGAAAGCATATTATTTATTTTACACGATAGATGGTAAGAAATAAGCTGAAGTATTCTTAAAAAGAAGAAACACAATGAAAATACAAAAATAGCAATAGGGTGTTTCAAAAGTATACTAAGCTTAAACGGGTTGACTAAGGGCCAGTTTTTTGATCCGTGGTCAACTTTAACCATTATAGTTAAAGTTAAAGTACGTGTCAAGAATGACAGCTGCATACGAATTTTGATGGTTTATTATTTTTGACCAATGGTTGAGTTAACTAGGGATCAAAAAACTGGCCCTTAGGGGTTTAACACCCAACATCCTGCATACTAGCTGTTAAAGTACCTCGGACGCGATGCCCGGGTACAGGCTGAGCGTGGTGAAGTACACCAGTCCGATGGACACCATGTACGGGTAGATGGCGCGGCCAACCATCCAGCGCGCTGCTACGCCGCCTGGGAAATAAAGAAAATAACTTTATTTTTAATCTCTTCCATCAACAGAAGGGCTAGTACGGGCGCATTTAAGACGTGACAAGAGTTTTGCATCGCGCTCACTCACATGGCGCAGCCTCAAGAGCGAGCGGGACGGAGAACTCTTGTCACGTCTTAAATGCGCCCCGTACTAGCCCTTCTGGAGCCTCAACTAAGGTCTGTTTTTTTAACTTAGATACTAAATTGACAGATTCTGAACAATTCATCAACGGTCGATTGTCCCGCGATTAATTTACCGCTATCGACGGTGACCAATCCAGGTACCAGCTCTAGTGTTTGTCATCGATACACTTAGACGGAGCTACAAAATCAAAGAAAATCTGACTGCACGTCATGATTTAGAAATTATGAGAAGAATGGCTTACGTTTGAAAGCACTCCACGAGGCATGCCGCTCAGTCGGGTGGACCACATCTTCAACCTGCAAGGAAATAAGGAATGTATTAGCTACTCCAGTATCACACTTGACTTGTCGATGTATCTTTTCAAAGTTCGCTACAAATGTCGAAGTATTGTACTGTGGAAATTCAGTTGACAACTCAGTAGATGCAAAAGCTCATAATCACAAGCAAATAACAGACAGAGCCGGACGGACTGAAGCATATTGGATGAGGCACTTATGTTTGCTAGTTTCATTAGGTTAGGTACCTTGTAAGAGGTCTAGGTTGCCACTACTCGTAACACAAAAGCTAAGAAAACGCTATACCTACAAGGTGGAATTATATCAGTAAACTTACCGAATACAAGGCAGCGTAAATGTAACGTTTCGCGATTTCAGAATAGATCACATAATGACCAAAGATGTTCACCAGTTCACTGATAAAATTCCACCCTGGATCCCTGAATAAGGCACCTTGTAAGAGGGTCTGGGTGTCCTGAGCACGCCGGGCGAGTCCTCGGCGTCGAGCGGCGGCGTGGCGGGCGGCTGCGCGGGCGCAGATGACGTGGGTGAGTATACCGGGTTGGAGAAACCGAATGTTTTCGTTTCTGCGTCACCTGGAAGAAGTTATATATAGGCTTTAACGTTGTAAATATGTACTTTCATATGTTCCATTATAGGTAATCGGCATTCCTATTCCCACCACCGCACATTTTTGACGCTCAGCTTGCTGTGACGTCACGAAGGCGATCGGGCTAGGGGGGTCGCTCTATGGGACGAAAAACGAAGTTTCGTTCGTTATCGTTAGTAGTACAAATTGGAGTCACTCTGAAAAAGCGCAAACGCATCAGTGATCCCAAAGAGAACTAAAGTCACTGTAATGGCTAAGAGGGCTGGTCACATCTGTCGAAGAACCGATAACCGATTCGGTAAACATGTACATTCACAACTAGGCAAACTTAGTGTAGGACGCCCTCCGACTAGATGGGGTGACGACTTGCAAAAGGTGGCTGGAAAAGATAGGACTTTTGATGCGGAAAGAAAATAGATCGCATCCAGTGGCGTGCTTTGGGAGAGGAGAAGCCTACGTCCAATCCTACCGCAGAAGAAGGAGACATTGAGGAGACATTTTGAATGCTGGCATTTAGCATTCTGACCCTGACCGGAATCTCGGGTAAAATTTATTTTAGCCGTGGGTCTTGCAGGGACAATCGCAGTAACCACCGGATAATGCTATAACTAGGCCGTTATTATTCTGAGATAGCTCATGCATGTTTATCTCTTGCCGTAGCGCTTGTCTTGAGTGCCGTAGTTATCTCTCTTTATGTTAGTTGGTCATTTACTAATTAACCACTCGTTTAAGACGTCGCGTTTAAAATGTCTTTGATAATAGTCTTCCTAGTGGTATTTTGCATAACGTTTTATTTTTATAGAAGCAAAAATGTTTCTTACTGGAGCAAAAAGGGCATCCCTACTGCACCGGGATGCAACTGGTTCTTCGGAAATTACAAACCAATTTTGTTTACGGAAAAGCATATCTCCACACTTTACACTGATATGTATCGGTGAGTACCTAACTAAATTGTCGGGTTCTAAAATAAATGTGAATAGAAAATGCTATACCAGTAGGTAAGTACAAAAAAACATTTTATATAATATATATATTTATTATATATACATATATTATATATATATATATATATATATAGGTAGGGTACATACAATAGGGAGGGCTATCGCGAGAGTTGTACATTAATTTTCTGTGCCTCCTGTGAAAAACGGCCTAACTCGAAAAATTCTACTTTTGTAGAGTGCCGAAAAAATAATTAATCTACACGAAAAAAAACATTCGAACCACACAATATACCTATATGTATAACTACCACCTTTAAGATTTATAAAAAAAAACTGAGCACAGTCGTCCCATTTTGGATTTACCTAGGTCGATTTGACTACACAACTGTGTGTGTTAATAAGATGTTAGGGCTATCACAAACAAGAACAAATATCTACAAATATACTTACATACCAAATACTTCTCTTGCCATGCTTTATGAGTACTTACAATAATTCTAGTAATATATTAAATATGTCAATGCGTACTTACATACTCGAATGTAAATTTATTTAAACAAATTACTTATACCTAGGTATTTATTTTTCTCTGATACTGGTACTAGTTATTATTCTGTGTCTCAGTCTAGCACACTAGTACAACAACTAGGTAAAGTAGGTAGTAGTATGTGTAATTTGTTTCATAAGATTCAAGGTTAACTGGTAGCATTTTGCATTTATTAACCAATATTAGGTATAATATGTATATAATATATTATGGGATATGTTTTACCTTCTTCTACTTTAAGCAAAGAAAATACGCTACCTATGCACCTACCTACAATAAAGTTTTAAATCCCTGCTTAATATTTTACTTAGTTACCACTTTTGAAACAGCAACTAGGTATATTACAGTTTAAACGAAAAAGAGAATTAAAAAGCCAGCACCTCATTATGGGTTCAAATGGATTCAAATAATGATTTAAGTAATACTAGGCACAGATAAAATACTGGTCAGGACAATAATTTTGGGTGGCATTTCCAGGTTATACCCCGAAGCTCCGGTGGTCGGGTTCGTGAAGATGAGCACTCCAGGCCTCCTGATACGTGACCCTGATCTGATCAAAGCTGTCCTATCTACTGACTTCAATAGCTTTGGCAAAAATGAGTTTAAGGTAAGTTTTTTTTTACAGACAGGCTTTAGGCGGTTATAAATTTTAAGGTAGTAAGTAAGTACCTACTTATAGAAGAAAAATAAGAACTTACTCAGATAAATATTTAACTAATTAAAATATTTAGGTAGGTATCTTTAGATCTTGTATTCACTGATGCATCCTATTGAACCAACATAATTCATAAAAGAGATTATCTATATGAGTAAGTACCTAAGTTTATGTTTTGTTGGCCTGTAACAAACCGAGGTCGAGTTGATAAAAGCGGTTTAGGTATTACTGTAAATCTTTAAACACACGAAAAGTGGTTCAATATGTGTAGGTACTTATGTAGATTAAGTTTTTTAATGATATTTAGGTATACTTACAGATAATTGTAAGGAGACTTGGTTGTTATAAAGATATCTCGCTAACTATAGCTCATATGATTTCAACTACATAGGTAACCGAGATATAATTTATTTTTATTGGAACACACTGATTATGCCATTATTTACCTACTCAATAGTTACTTAGTTACATAGTTTTAGTAATATTATAATATGATAGTTACCACATTTTTTAACCCATGGCGTAAAAAGATGGGCCTTTTAATTTTTTTTCTTTAAGAGTATTCCTCGTGTATTCTCAGGTTTATTCGTTTGTTTCAGATCGATAAGAAAGTGGATAAACTATTCGGTTATCATCCTTTCGTACTGTCAGGTGAAGAATGGAAGACATCGCGTGCCCATTCAACGCCATCCCTCTCTTATTCTAAATTGAAAAACTATTATCCCGTATTGTTACACGTTGGCGATGAATTAATCAAATACCTCAATAAAGAGTGTCAAGAAACCAGCGGCAGCGGAGGAGTCATTGAGCTGGAAACAAAAGATGTAAGCATAATTTAATTTAAAAAGTCAATGGTCACCAGGTGATGGTGATGCACCTCCTGCACAGTCTGGTCTCCTACCAATCCTCTTACCGCGGTGACAAGCTCTAGTCTAGGTCTAGTCATTGACGGAGCTGAAGATGGTACTTATATCCGCGTCCGCGTTATTCTATGTGCACGAATGATTGCTTTAAAGAAAATGAAATATGCATTAACTAATTTTAATAATTTTTTTCCAGTTAGGCAGCATGTTCACCACGGATACGATATCAAATGCAATCTACGGTATCGAGAACAACACTTTTTTGGATAGAAACTCGCTTTTTGCCCAACTCGCAAAGGAAGTGTTTAGTGGTAACTTCTTTGATAATATGCGTACGATGGTCAACGCTCTGTTCCCTGAGATATGCTCGATTATAGGTGTGAGGTAAGTTTTAGAAACTACTTATTAGTTATTTTATTGATTCACAGCCACTCTCCAAGGCCAAATAATAGTATCCCTATGCTTCGTTAAAGTAGATCCATTCCAAATGGCAATGTTTTCTAGTGTATTGTTACAAACATACTTTGATTATATTTCCTGTTTATTAGTGTAAAGTACTGATTACCAATCAATGAGTTTACGTAGATAGAAATTAAAACATAACATAATAATTAAGTTCTTATCACATGTTTATTTCTTAAGTGTACCAATGACATAATATCTTGGTATATACCATTAAAACTATAGACTTAATAAACATAGGTACAATGTATGTACTCAACCTACTTATATAGGTTCTATAATTTATCATGTTTTTAGATTTGCATCGAAAAGAAGTGAAGCAGTTCTTTTATCGCTCACAAAGAAAATGATGAAGGAACGGGAGGAAAGTACAGGAGAAACAAGGAATGATATATTTCAGCAAATGTTAACATTCAGGCAAAACGGAAAAGCTGACAGTAAATATTTGAACCACTCCTTATTTTTTATTTAAGTACTACAAATTATATTAAATGTAGGTACTGTACAAAAGGAAGATATGCTAATAGCATATTCTGTATGATACTTTAGTGTAGAATGACATAGGTATAGCATAAAATTATACGGAATTCATTTATAATTACTTCTACCTACTTATATTTTTCAGTTTTTACTGACGAGTACATAGCCAGTCATTTGTATGCTTACTTGTTGGATGGCTACGAAACATCGAGTATTCTGATTTGCTACGCTTTGTACGAGGTAGGTGACTGAATTTATGGTTTCTCCAAATACGAGAAAGATACTTCATATCTCATATCTTCGATTCTACCTTTACTTTTACGAAATAATATCATACACTTTTACATAATTAAATTATTTATCTAACTGAAAAGCTTGTCGTTTAATTTACAGTTAGCATGGCATATTGAAGTCCAAGACAAACTGAGAGCTGAAGTTCAGGGAATGATATCAAGAACCAACGGTGACTATACAGCTGAGGATGTGGAAGGTCTTAAATATTTGAATATGGTGGTGTGCGGTGAGCTAACATCTATTATTTTTAGGTTCACGTTTGTGTACTTACTTAACAGAGTAGGTATCCTTCTAAGTACATTTTTTATTTCTTTCATCGTCATTATCTACATTTTCTGTTAAAAGTTTCATGATAAGTACTTAACTACGTTAGATCAACCACTTTTTATGCAAGCAAGAAAACTTAAAATAGTTTTTGCAAACTATTAAAATAATAAGCCATATTCATGAGCGTCTACTCCTGTCGTGCAGCCCCTCGAGTAACTTGGGCCTTAAAAGAATAAGTAAAGTAAGTATGGTAAGTACCACCTATAAGACATACCTACTTTTTTTCCAGAAACATTGCGACTTAATGTTCCGTTACCCGTAATGTCTAAGGAATGCACTTCGGACTACACTGTGTCTGACCTACCAGGCCTGGACAAACCACTTGAGATCAAGAACGGAACATTCATCATAATACCAGTAGACGGGCTTCACACTGACGAAAAATATTTTCCCTCTCCTCTTAAGTTCGACCCTGAAAGGTTTACTGATGATGAAGTGGCTAAAAGACACAAGTTTGTATATTTGCCTTTTGGAGAAGGACCTAGAAAGTGCCTCGGTAAGTTCGGACGCGAATATTTGCAATAGGACTCCTAAGCATTCATACCATACGAATATACGATAAATGTAAGTATCCATAAACAATACTTACATTATTTTTACAGGTCAACGGTTTGGGCTACTGCAAAGCAAAATAGCGATCATTAAAATAGTTGCTAACTTCCATATCACCCCGAGTGCTAAATCAAAATACCCAACTAAGGTGGACCCAGCTGTATTCCTGCTGAGGAGGCCGGAAGGCGGAGCGTGGGTCAACATGACACCATTTAAATGATTTTAAATTAATTCTACTACTCGACTATTTTAACTGTTAACTGCTTACCTACCTAGAATAGAAGCGACTTAACCAGAGGTAGAAAGACACCTATTATTAATATTTGGGTAACTATTAACGACTTCCAAAATGTTGTAATTTTGAAGTTAGGTCCTTTTTGTTCTAGGGGTGATGTTATAAATTATTGTGTAAATTATATAGGTAATCATAATATTCTCCAAAGTCATAATATATTGTTTGCAATAAAGTATCTGGCTACGTGGCAATGCTTATTTGACTGTAATTTTTAATTTGATATCCCTAATAGCTAGGCTTAGCTAATAAACTAAAGGATAATCGTGAACGTCAGAATGGCACGGGCAGATGTAAATTTCAGTTTTTTTTTAAGTAGTAGTAGGTGTAGTTATTTAGTACCGTAGGTACATAAGTGTAAATACAAAACAGTAAGTATATAATAAACTTAGTAGTTATAAGTAGGTACCCTAACAAATACAGGTAAGTATTTACAAAACTTGGTAATCACATCAGAACCGCGGGTGTAGGTACCTACCTACTTTCAAACAGCAGCTGTAGTTTTCAAGTCAGTTTATGGCGGCCATTTTAAAGTTTTAGATACTTAGTTTTCATAAAAAATCATATCTCGAGATTTAAACTACTTACGGACATGAAATAAAATGATTTTATCCGCAAAACGTCATCTCTATGCAATAAAAATATACACAACTGCTAAAAAGTTACATAAAATAAGTAACAAGCACCTAATCTAGTTTTTTTGACAAAAAAAACAGCAAAAATTTACATCTACTTGAATAACATTGAAAATAGCCCCCCTTTGATGGTATTTTTATGTATTCTTTTAAAAATATTTGAGTTAAGCTAAACAATGATACCAAAACCGTATCTCTACGTCGAGGCAGTCAAGAATTATTGAAAGATCAAACACACCAACCAAACCACTTTTTTGGTGTTTTAACCGACTTCAAAAAAGGAGGAGGTTCTCAATTCGTCGGGATCTTTTTTTATATTTTTTATGTATGTTCACCGATTACTCCGCCGTTTATGAACCGATTTTGAAAATTCTTTTTTTGTTATATTGGGTTGAGCTCCCAGGTGGTCCCATTTTTTTTCAGAATTTTATCTCACCCCCAAGGGTGGGTAAAGGGGTAAAAATAGGGTATGAATTTCCATTTTGGGCACATATTAACCGATTCTAATTAAATTAAGAACGTAAATATAGTTCTTATAACAAAAAAATATGATGGTGACCTTGAGCTGATCTGATGATGGAAACGGAAGGCAGTCAGGGGAACTCCTCAACGGTATATAGCAACTACTTCGTGTTGGGTGGGTTTGAATGATACGTATTGATTAGAAGGACTTTTTGGTATCATATCATATCATCAAATACCTTCCCTTAGGTTTGAATGATTCGTATTGATTAGAAGGACTTTTTGGTATCATTTGCACCTTACTTTTGATTGAAAATTATTGCAAATAAACTAAAAACTATAAAATAAAATACTAATTAAAAAACCGACTTCAAAAAACCACTAAAATGTAAGAAAAAATTTAAGGTTTACACAAATTCTACTCGTATGTGACAGTACAAATATACCTAAGCAGGAACTGTTCTTTTTTGATGTTGGTGCGGTGACAAAGTAATCTGAAGAAATATGGCACCAACTAATTAAAAAACCATCATCATCATCAGGTCCTGGGATCCCTAATCAGGGACATAGGGCTCGAAGTGTAGATTTCCACTCTGACCGGTCCTGTGCCATGCCTTCGACTTCGTGCCAGCTCATGCCGAGGGCGGCTGCCTCCTGCACGACAGTGCGACGCCACGTGGTTTTTGGCCGTCCCCTCTTTCGCTTGCCAGATGCAGCCCACTTTGTCAGGGCGATTTTGGGTGGATGGTCTTCGGATCTCCGCAGCGTATGGCCAATCCAGCTCCACTTCTTAAGCCGGATTTCCGAGTCAATTCTCCTCTGGTTGGTCAGTCTCCATAACTCCGTATTCGAGATGGTTCGCGGCCAGAATACCTTTAGTATCTGTCTAAGGCATTTGTTGACAAATACTTGTAGCCTTCTTGTTAGGTCATCTCTTACGAACCACGTTTCGCAACCATATAAGAGTACTGACTTGACGTTTGACTCGAAAATCCGAACTTTAGTGCGGCGAGCGATGACGGAGGAGTCCCAGACGGGCTTGAGCTGCGCAAAGGCTGACCGGGCCTTGTTGATGCGGGCGTCGATGTCGGCCTCGGTTCCGCCGTGAGGGTCCACGACGCTGCCGAGGTACGTGAATTTATTCACTCTCTCCACGGCCTCCCCGTTTACATGCACGGCGCAATCATCCGACGTGTTGAGACGCATCTCTTTAGTTTTGGAGCAGTTTATGCGTAGTCCATCCTTTTCTGCTTCTCTGGCGAGGTCGTCAATTTTGGACTGCAGGTGTTGGCGTTTAGTCGATAGCAGACAAAGATCGTCTGCAAAGTCGATGTCCTCTAATTGCTGTTCCTGTGTCCATGGCAGACCTCTCTGCGATTCGCATGTGGCTCTACGCATTACGTCGTCTAGAACCGTTATAAAGAGGAGGGGTGATAGTAAACAGCCTTGTTTGACGCCCGCGGTAACATGTATAGGTTCAGTGAGCTCGCCACAGTGCAGAACTCTGCATGAGGAACCTATGTATAGGCATCGTATCATTGATATGATTTTCTCCGGGATACCTTTCTTCCTTAAGATTTTCCAGATGCTAGACCACTTCACTCTGTCGAACGCTTTTTCGAAGTCTACTAAGAGAGTAAACACTTCGCACTGCATTTCGCTGCACTGTTCCAGAACTGTGCGTAACAGGTTTATTTGGTCAGTACACGATCGACCTGCCCTGAAACCAGCTTGCTCCTTGCGTAGTCCTTCGTCAATAGGAGCCGCCATACGGTGCAATAGCACCTTGCACAGTATTTTTAAGCATGTCGGCAACAGGTTTATGCCTCTCCAGTTTCCACAGTTAGTCAGGTCACCTTTCTTGGGCAGTTTGATAATAAGCCTTCTTTCCAACTTTCTGGCACCTCTTCTTTCTCCCAGATCTTTTGGAAGAGCGAAAACAGGACATCAGCAGACACATCAGCATTCGCTTTAAAAGCTTCTACTGGAATTCCGTCATTGCCTGGTGCTTTGCCATTCTTTAGTGATTGTATCGCTCTTGCTATTTCAATCTTCGTAGGTGGCCTTGAGTCAATGTTGAGTAGTGCCTGAGATTCCTCTGCCTCGCTTTCAACAGATGAGTCTGGAGCTTTGAAGACTTCGGAGAAGTGCTCGTACCATCTGGATAGCTGGTCCTTAACTGTGACTAGGAGATGTCCGTCTCTGCCTCTAATGGGTTTTGTGACTATAGGTCTACTGCATAACTGTGTCGCGGCTCTATACAGTTCTTTCATGTTCCCTGTTGACGCAGCGGCTTGTGCTCTTCGTGATATGCCATCGGCCCAGGAGCGCTTGTCTTTCTTCAGACTGCGTTTGATATCGCTTTCACACAGGAAATATTCGTATGCCAGGGACTCTTTCACATGATAGTCAGTTTCGGCATTTAGACTAGCCTTGATGGACTTTCTTACAGCTATCTTGTTCCAAGTCTCCCTTGACATCCACTCTTTTTTGGACTGTTCCCTGTAGCCCATTAATTCCTGGCAGCAATTCTGAAGTGTGTCCTTGACGTGTTCCCAGTGAGTTTCTAGCGTGTGTTAATTAAAAAACCGACTTCAAAAAACCACTAAAATGTAAGAAAAAATTTAAGGTTTACACAAATTCTACTCGTATGTGACAGTACAAATATACCTAAGCAGGAACTGTTCTTTTTTGATGTTGGTGCGGTGACAACAAAACCTTAAATTTTTTCTTACATTTTAGTGGTTTTTTGAAGTCGGTTTTTTAATTTTTTTAATTATGTGCACATATATCCAATAAAAATCCAAATTATTAAAAGTAATCTCGCTGCTTTTACTTACGCCTACCTAATAGGTTATGGGCCCAGAGCTTAAAGGTACACTGAGCATTAATGTTTCGATGATATTTTAAACTAATATCGAAAAATTTAAGTTGCGAAAAAAGTGAACTGTCATGAGCATGGCGAACACGACGGCGCGGCGGCGACTGCTTTTTGTTTTATGTAGTATTATTGGTGCAAAGGCAAAGGTTTCTTGAGATTAAAAAATCGTTCTGAATCGGAGTTCTATGGAGTATCATTAAACCTCATCAAATAAACATACAGAAGGTACACCAGCTACATTATTAATACTTAATTTATAAAGTTTATTTACCGAGCCCACTGGAAGGCGCTGGACTTTGTAACTTCAATACACCATAACTGCTTTCTCCATCTTGGCTTTCCTGAAACAGATAATTTTTACATTACATAAAGGCAAACTTCGGGCAGGGTGTTTTAATATGTCGCAGATTTCTTAAAGCTTGCGGGATTTCACATATAACAATAGCTAAATACTTGTATGGACATAACCCTTCAGTGTGTCACCCCCCGGGGTAAACCCGCGTGCGTGATTAAATCTGAAGGGCTAGCACGGAAAAGTTTTGCATCACGCTCACTCACATCGCGCAGCCTCAAGAGTAGAGAATGTAGAATTTTGTCACCTCGTGCTAGCCTTTCTGCACGATAGCTAGGGACTTATCCCATAGGGTCTTCATATTCCTTATACTTTCTGTGTGTCTACCTACATGCATCGTAGAGTCATCGATGCCTCGTACAGAAAGGCTACCACGGGGCGCATTTAAGACGTGACAAAAGTTATCTTTCGCGCTCGCTCTTGAGGCTGTGTGATGTGAGTGAGTGCGATGCAAAACTTTTGTCACGTTTTAATTGCGCCCCGTGGCTAGCACGCCTCTGAATCATCTAGCAGTGCTTACCACAGCGTTGTCTTGGCTCGGGTTGAGGTGCAGCAGGATGCGTCTCTTGTGCCTCGACTCGCTGGTCAGCCGCAAGTAGTGCAGCACCAGCGGGTGCCTCATCATCATGTGGTGCAGCATGGAGTGGCCCAGCAGGATCAGGATGGAGAACACGAAGAACATGAAGGTGGAGCGGCGCGGCTGCTTGAACGTGTACTTTGTGAGGATCCGGTCTATGGATACCCAGAAGCCGGCTGCGCCTGGAATTGAGAGGGATGGGTTACTTTATGCGGATCTGTCAGGTGAAATTCAGACAGGGGCTGTCCCATATATTTTGGGGGCTTCATCAAACCAACATAGTTGTAACCACTTGTGCGACCGCGTGACAAAATTCATGCATCTACTGTGCCGCCATATTATTGAAATTGTGCCGCTCGAATGGTACTGATAGTGATCTAGCCGAAAGCTTGTTACTATTCCTATTTTTTTCGTGGTGGCTTTATAAGATTATATCCGTATAGATAGGTACCTTCATGTACCTACCTGTGGTTTTGTTTTCAGTTACTCTGTTTAGCGTTATTCCTACACTTAAATTTGCTATTAAAATCGCTCCCTCTACAGTCACCTACAGTTAGATACTCACTCTCGCCCACCATGACCGCCTGCGTGTAGCGCGGCGGCAGGCTGCCCGTGAAGCCGTAGTACGAGGCTTGCTGCACCGTGCAGCCCACCGCCACCACGCCTATAGCCACCAGCGTGATGGTGTAGGAGGCGCGCGGGGAGAACCCGTCCCACCCGATGTTGCACACCGCCACGAATAGCATCGTGGAGAGGGATACCAGGATTCCTGGGGGTGGAAAAGACGCTAGAGTTAAGATTTTTATGGGTACTTATTTGAAATTATTTAGGGTTGATCGGGGAGCAACCGCGACATTTTACAGAGCGATAGGTAGGTATTCGTATGTCTATACTTTCAACAAAATGACTGCTAGTTCAGTGTGCCGTGTGTGTGTCTCTAATTATGTAGATTTAATAATATGACGTAGGTACTCAGATGGTCCAAGTGGATCAAAGTATTAGAAGCGGCGGCGGCGTAATCACGATAAGTATAGGTAACTACTCGGTCCGAGATCGCTCGTATGAAAATGCAATTAAATAAATATGTTAACTGCACTCACGTGCAACATTTAAATATTAATTTTACATCCTCACGCGTAACGCGTAACATTTACATTCATAAGGTACTTACTAAACAAATAAAGCCCTTACCAAAAGTAATCCTCGTATTGTTCGAAAAGATATCCAGCACAAGATTGTTGACCACGACGGCCACGCACGCGGAGGCGATGTACACGGTGGACATGTCGAACATGATGGTGGAGTTGGGGTAGTGGTGCTGGAAGTAGTCCACCGCCATTATGAAGCTGGAATGTGGGGGGAGATGGTGTTAGTGGGGTGGAATTGGACGAGAGATGAGAGTAAACAGGCACGTAGTAGGTAAGTACCTACTATCTTTCATGTAGGTAGGTACTTACCTTCTTAATTTTATTTTGACACGAGGATCATTATGAGTTGTTATTTAGCATTAATGTATAAGTTTCAAATTAAAGATAAACATAGTAAACAAACATAGAAAAGTTATATTTCCTTGCTCATAGTGAACTGTACTCAAATTGATACTCGATAAAAATCTTATAAAACATGGTAAACTTAACATAATATCATTAAAGCTGGAGTTAACCAAAAATAAAAGAGTTTGAAAAAAAGCAGATTACTAAAATATCTCATCGAGCACATTACATACCAGCCAGCATCAAAGCAGCAGCTGCTGTCAATTTATCACCAAACAGTTTTCTTATAACGCTAAATAAAACAAAAGCTACACAACGTCTTTTCACTCACCTATTGAACGGCAAGAGGAAGGCGGCTCCAGCGACGAAGAGGGTGATGTAGACCGAGTTGTATCTGTCTGGTGGTGGTCCAGCTGGGTCGCTTCCTGAGGCAGGCGGCTCGCCTCGGGCTGCCCGTATAGCATCTATACGGGCATACCCTCGGCCTAGTGTCTCGTTCATCTTGCCTTAGTTAGTTAGGATACAGGTCCTAAGTAATAGTGTTGGCAAAATTTTGCAAAATAGCCATCTTTGTTAAAGGTTGTTACTCGTAGTAGTGACACTGATCTAATTTTAGTTCAAGTTTGATGTTTGTTACCTACATACCTAGTAGTCTACTTAGCTGTTTAAACTTCACAGCAGCGCAAGTGTGTTAATTTAAGTATAGTTTTCACTCCGTATAAGCTATTAGCCTCAAAATACCGCGTTCTGAAACGATGTTTATTTTTAATGCTCACTTTATTTGCAGAAATGCAAAACCGAGTTATTTTGGCCGGCTGCGGTTTGACAGTTGTTATGTAGGATAGCGCATGCGTAGTGGCGTGGCCTACATTGATTTTCAAAGTTAGGGGTGCGTAGGTTTGGTAAACTACTCGAGGCATTTAGTTTTCAGCTTTTGTGCGAGCAAATGTCAGATGTAGGTGGGTAGGTTAGGTTTATTGGTGCTCTACATTTAGGTAGGGTGTACTTTCACAGTTTACGATGTTTCCTTGTTGCAGCTAGGCTTGCATAGTCAATGTAACGCAATTAGCTGTAAATGTAGAACTTTCCCACTACTCTGCACAATAATGAGCTTTAGGAATACGGTGATTGATTATATCTACAGAATCCTGAACCTACCTTATGCCTATGCTTTCTATGTGGACATCTGCATCGGCTTTAACCAAAGAAGTGACGAACCGTAACCTATGTGTTGTGTCTCGTATCGAATACTTAGATAGATAGATAGATAATTCTTTATTGCACACAAACACAGAAATTACAATAGAATATGCACAACATAGACGGTACAAATGGCGGCCTTATTACTAAGAGTAATTTCTTCCAGACTACCTCGGAGGAGAGAAATTATACAAAAGAAAAGGGGAAAGTGCAAAAAATTACAAACATAACTTATAAAAGGAAAAATTAACAATTATATAAAATGATACCTAATCTATACCTAGTAATAGGTAATATAAACTACATACAACATACTTATATACTTAAATATATACATACTTTTAAATATACACACAGATGTTCAGATGTAAGTATCTCCTATTATTTGGTATGGAAACCAAACAAACACTTTAAAAAGGGATGCCCATGCCCTGCCTTACTAATACTTATAGGATGCGACATGTCTCCTACTTTCAACATTGCATGTTCAAAAACTTACTAGTTATAGTTAGGTAATTAGTTAGGTATTTGCATTTCTAGGAACCTAAGTAAGTACTTGAAACGTATATGTTTTATTAGACCATGGTTTATGTAGGTAGTTACACACAGTTAACAAATGAAATAAGAATAACCGATTGATCCTATATTATTGTTAGTTGTATTCATAAATAGTTGCACTATGGTTCCTACACTACAGGTTATATTAAAGTTGGTCAGTGATTAGGTACTTTCTTAATTTATATGTATTTTTAGTAGTAAGGAGATAAATCTTTATTGATTAACAAGGTAGTATTTAGGTCTCGGTTAGTTTAAAGTTAACATATTTTAATCACTACGTAATAAGGTATTTAAACAATCCTTAGGTATACAAACGGTTATAATAAATTAACTTAACAGTTAATTAAATCTATAAAATATGATATAAAATATGTTATTACTACGTAACAATTTAAGTAGGTATAAGCTTTAAAATGAATAGGTTTAAGTGCGGAAGGGTTTTGCGGTACAGCGTGAGCTGCGGGTCCCCAGCCGGGGTCTCCAGGTGGAAGCTCTGTATCTGTAGCAGGTGCGTGAGGAACAGGAACAGCTCACGGAAACGGCTACATATTAGTGATTATAGTGTACTTAACGAAGGGGTACCTCAAGGTGGCATATTGGGTCCTGCGTTATTTAATATGATCACTTTCCTAAAATCTAATTAAGGAATAAATACATGGTTTTTAAAGCTCTTAAAAGTACATAAATAAGTTAGGTGTTAGTAAAAACGAATAAACTTCCACTATTAGTTAAACCCCGTGGCCCTAGGTTTGAAGACAGCGCGGAAGGGTTTGGCAGACAGAAATTGAATTGCGAGTCATTAATTAAATCTATAATATAAAATTACTACGTAACAATTTAAGTAGGTATAAGCTTTAAAATGAATAGGTTTAAGTGCGGAAGGGTTTTGCGGTACAGCGTGAGCTGCGGGTCCCCAGCCGGGGTCTCCAGGTGGAAGCTCTGTATCTGTAGCAGGTGCGTGAGGAACAGGAACAGCTCACGGAAACGGCTACATATTAGTGATTATAGTGTACTTAACGAAGGGGTACCTCAAGGTGGCATATTGGGTCCTGCGTTATTTAATATGATCACTTTCCTAAAATCTAATTAAGGAATAAATACATGGTTTTTAAAGCTCTTAAAAGTACATAAATAAGTTAGGTGTTAGTAAAAACGAATAAACTTCCACTATTAGTTAAACCCCGTGGCCCTAGGTTTGAAGACAGCGCGGAAGGGTTTGGCAGACAGCGTGACTCCGTTGACGGGGTCGGTGCTGGGCTGCGGGTCCCCGGGCGGGGTCTCCAGGTGGAAGCTCTGCAGCAGGTGCGTGAGGAACAAGAAGAGCTCACAGAAATGGCTACATACTGGTGATTATAGTGTTGTTAACGACGGGGTACCTCAAGGTAGCATATTATGTGCTGCGTTATTTAATATGAACACAGTATGTAATATTTAAATGGTTAAACGTTATTTAATATGAACCTATCCTAAAAATCTACAGTATGTAATAAATAAATGGTTAAAAGGTCCTAAGACTACGTATATAAGAGAGAAGTTCATATGTTAGTTAAATCCCGTGGCCCTAGGTTTGAAGACGGCGCGGAAGGGTTTGGCGGACAGCGTGACTCCGTTGACGGGGTCGGTGCTGGGCTGCGGGTCGCCGGGCGGGGTCTCCAGGTGGAAGCTCTGCAGCAGGTGCGTGAGGAACAGGAACAGCTCACAGAAATGGCTACAGACTAGTGATTATAGTGTACTTAATGAAGGGGTACCTCAAGGTAGCATTTTATGTCCTGCGTTATTTAATATTATCACTTTCATAAAAATCTAATTATGGACTAAATATATGGTTTTAAAGCTCTTACAACTCCGTAAATAAATAAGGTGTTAGTAAAAACTAATAAACATTCATTATTAGTTAAACCCCGTGGCCCTAGGTTTAGAGACAGCACGGAAGGATTTGGCGGACAGCGTGACTCTGCTGACGGGGTCGGTGCTGGGCTGCGGGTCCCCGGCCGGGGTCTCCAGGTGGAAGCTCTGCAGCAGGTGCGTGAGAAACAGGAACAGCTCGGAGAAACGGCTACAGACTAGTAATTATGGTGTACTTAACGAAGGGGCACCTCAAGGTGGCATATTGGGTCCTGCGTTATTTAATATTAACACTATCATAAAATAGAATTATGGAATAAATCAATGGTTTTAAAGCTATTTAAATTAACGTAAATTAGGTCTTAAAATTATGTTCGAAAATAACAATAAACTTTCATCATTAGTTAAACCCCGTGGCCCTAGGTTTGAAGACAGCGCGGAAGGGTTTTGCGGAGAGCGTGACTCCGTTGACGGGGTCGGTGCTGGGCTGCGGGTCTCCGGGCGGGGTCTCCAGGTGGAAGCTCTGCAGTAGGTGCGTGAGGAACAGGAAGAGCTCGGAGCGAGCGAGCGCTTCGCCGATGCAGCGGCGGCGGCCTAGGAATTTCGAAGACAAAGGTTTTTTTTTCATCGTAGAAATATAAAAGGGGTGTTGCTAAAAGTGGTGTAATAAGCCGAATTCTACTCCCATCTCCTTTCCGCTTACTATACTAATTTTAACAGCCTATATGATTGTAGGTTACATTGTAAAAGAAGAAAGGTAAATTTTAAACTTACCACTGCCAAAAGGAAGAAACGAATCTGGTGAAATCAGCTTGCCACTATTAGAGATGAATCTTTCCGGGTTAAAAACGTGAGGATCCTCCCAGTGAGGTCCATTGTGCAAATCGTGCAGGGCCAGTAAGATAAAAGTGCCCTGAAATTAAATGAGTTTAATTTATACTTTCTATAAAGAGCAGTTTACACATAAATAGAGGGGGCACGACAAGAGTCTATCCGTAGGACGTCTGGCGCACCCCCAGCAGTCAGTGCCTCACAACTATTCTGACTTGCTAATCCTCTCACCACAGGTACAAACGTAGTTCGTAAACCTCATTAGCAATAGCCAGTATAAATTCTATAAATATTTGAAAAATATATTGAATTGGTTTCTCAGGAAGCAAAAAACCATGAATAAGTATAGAAACTGCAGAAGCACTAACCCTCGGTATGATGTAGGAGCCAAGTTGCGCGTCCTGCACCGCCATGTGCGGAATGCCGACGGCAGCCACGGAAGATATGCGTAGAGCTTCCAGAATCACCGCCTCCGTGTATACCATCCTGACAAAATTTAAGTGTAGTTTATTTGTCATTCTTTCAACTGATAAAATAAACGATAAAATCATATAAAAGTTAGTGACTTACGACATGCCTAAATATTATGTATAAGTGGTCGCGGAAATAACGATAGGCAAAGATACTTGATAGCTACGAACAAGTCCTCTAAGTCTATACCTACTAAGCGTTGCCAATCAGAAGAACAACTCTATAACCCATATAAGTTTTGTCATTGCAGCGCTGCAAGATTGTCTATGGCTACTGTTTGATAGTGGTATGACTGCTGGTCTCAAAAACAAATGAAAAACCAACCTGCCCCGATCAGCGAGCTGCGGAACCCTTTCCCCAATCACATCATCTATCTCCCGATGCAGCCGCATCTGCACATCTTCATCCCTCATGCAGTGCAGCGCGAGGAACACGGCCGTGTTGCTGACCGTCTCCATGCCCGCCTGCAGCAGGTCCAGGCACACCACCTGCAGCTCCGCGTCTGTAACTGTAGCTGCAAGTGAGGTCTAGTGCTGGTCTAGAGTAAGATATTACGGGAGTGGCGGTAGAATGAATGCTGTTATAAGGATGATAAAAGAAAAGGACACGCAAAGCAGCGCCTTAAAGATCAAACGGAGCTATAGGTACCGATTTGGACGGCCATTGACAGAGCGTCTGGCATAATATGACATAGCGAAATAACTGCACAATCTCGTCTAGAAATTGCAATAATGCAAGAAGTAGTTGGCCGCATCTGCACATCCTCGTCTCAAATGCAATGCAGACGTTGAATACCTACGTGGTTCGTGATTTCGGATTTGGACAAAAGTAGAAACATCGTCAATAAAAACAGGCAATAAGGAAACTATGTAACGTACTGTACACGTATGAATGTATTAGATGCTTACAAGATCTGTCCTTGTTCTCAGCCATCTCAATCAGGAATGCATCGATTACGTCCCGGGGCTTGTCATACTTGATAGTGCTTTCGTGCTCCCTTATTACATTCTGAAATTTTAGAATACCTTTTTATTTATCTATGGAAGTTCACTTAAGTTAACAGAAGATTACAATTTATCTTACGAAGTTCACATAAATTAAAAAAAATATTAGAAGAAGAAAAGCCCTTCCTTCACAGGAAGGAGACCCGTGCCCCTTCATAGCAGTGGCCAAGTAATGGGTCGCGATTACTCGTGATGATGTGATGATGAACAGAAGACTTAGAACACTTAAAATCACTACAGCTAATGTTTTTTATTATCCATATATTATTAGTACAAAATTTGAATATGTTAATTTACATGGTTTCATCCGTTACAGAGCTATGTTGTTGATTTGCCAGTTTGCTATACGTTCAACAGTGGGGGAGTCGGTTAAATTTAATGTTAATTATAATTATACTTAGGTATTATTATTAAGTATACTCTTACTTTAATAAACATATACATGCTGTGATGCAGCTCCTTCAGTTCACGATATCCAGTGTATCCTGGGATGATGTGTCTCAAATATGGAAAGAAGTTGATGATGCCTCCGCTCATGTCCACTACTTTAAAAGATCGTTTAATAAGGTAGCAAATCTTCCTTAATCGGTCGTCTTTTAAGTCGTATCTGAAAGCGATTAACTACATTGCATAAAGAATCCAACTGCTTACAAAACATATATGACTGTTTTTTTTATTATCAGTGAGCCATACATATTCTATACATGATAAATACATATTCCTTATTAATCCGTATATTGATGTTGTAAATTTTTTACATAGACACCACATATGCAGAGTTGTATAAATAAATCATCTCTAGACATCTCATCACATGCCAAATTTTGTTTTTATTACATGAGACCACTGACGTATTATACCTAAAGCAATACCGGGTAGGTCGGTAGAGCTGATAAGTATTATTTGTTATTTAAGTATATTTATCTCTGTCGGGATTGGTAAGATAAGGTCCTATGTAGAGTCTGGTATCCAATCAATTATTTACTGTTGAAAAATATACATTCTTTTTCAATATTGTATCATATATGAATATTGTATCGCGGAATTTAATATAAACTAATTAAATTAAATTATTTGGACGGGTACCTAAACGCTGTTTTATAACGATCTAGGTGTGCCAAGATATAGCGTGGCAGTGCACGCTAGAAAAGGAAATATTTCTGAACATACCACGTCCATTTTAAAATATGGAGTTATGTACCAACATATACACATCAGCTTAAATTGAGGGTAGCCTTTGCATAAAAACATATAACATATTTACTTACCTCTTCCCTGCAACAATCCTCCACAGTATATTAACAACGGGAATATCAAACATGTGATCCATCTCTATCGGCTCCCCAGCGTCTTCCATCCTCAGCTTGATGAGCTCGTTGCACTCCTCAGTGATCAGCGCCTCCATGCTCGCGGTTCCGTAGCCGAAGGTCTTCAGGTACTTCAGGGCCACACGACGGGTTGAGTTCCAGGAGGGACCGTCCGCGAAGACTATGCCTGGCGGAGTTTAGTAGAGTTGGTTGTTGAGCCTCATCGGCATCAGAAACCGGCTTCCAAAATTGCACCAATTAGGGGCCAGTTTCACAATGTTTGGATAATCGATAGCTATTTCTGGATAGCCTTTCAGAAAATTTCACTACTACTGAACCCAGCGGACTGAAGAATTTTGTATGCTACCTTTGGAGCTTTTTAAAGGGCTTAAGAGATTTGTTTTTACATGGGATGGGATGTACCTACTGGATAAAAAAAATGTGTCCAATCTAACGGAAGTGGATCCAGCCAACCTATGTTAAAATATCAATAAAGTACCTAATGAAACACAAAATTACATAATACATCTCACCAATTTTCTTCCCAAAAGACCTCAGCGTGTAAAAGAATCCGTCCGGTCTCCCGTTAAAGACCTCCCTAGACAGGACCTCCTTGATTCTATCCGCCCCGGACACGACCACCAGGTTGATGCTGCCCAGCTGAAGGCCCAGCACTTCTCCGTACTGGCGGCTCCACTCTTGCCATACAACGTGGTGGTACTTTAGACGACGCAAGTTCAGCCACACCGAGAATAGGTTGCCGATTATGGGCAACGGCATAGGACCTAAAATTTGTAGACGTGTGATATGTCGTGTAAATGGATAAGTATAGTTTTGAGAGGAGAGTCTTCTCAATATACTTAGGCAGGTAGAATTTTAGCTACCAATTTGAGCTAGATAATAGCACCAGATGAATTCTTGCTAAAATCAAAAACGCGATATTTTGTAAGAATATTTGTTTCTCTTTCATGTAAGTAAATTAAATTATTTTTATCTGACGCAAAAAGTGCATATTTCAGATTCAAGAAAAAACTTAAATTAAGATAGTTATAAAATGTTATTCATTATATCCATACCTGGCGGATAAAATTTTGGTGTTCTCCACATGTACACAGACATGCCGACAATGAACGTGAATATAGTAAACCACCACATCTTCACTTGGGGAACGTCTACCAAAGACTACCAGGAACGCATAGCGAAGAACGGGAGCCAAGCCATAATGTCGTCAGGTCATTTAAATAATAATGGGAATGCTAATCCATACAAAGATATAGGGTACAGATTAAAGGACATGTGGATGTCTCAATTTTTCAGCTTATTCTGGACTACTCAGAGTTTCCAAAACTACTGAAGTACCTAGGTATACCTGTAGATCCATTACGTACGTTCCTACCAAGGAATAGGAACCAGCTAATCGAGCAGAAATGCACTACGAATTGAATAGCTGAGTGTCGTAGCTTCTTATTGCCATATAGTAACCAATTAAGTACTTACCCAAAAAAAGTTTTAGTTTACCTATCTACAGACTATTGCAAAAAAGATATAATAAGCCGAAACCTGCGTGTGCAGCATGTTATCGCGAATTAAAAAGGAGAGTGAGAGAGTGCTTCAATCAAAAAGGAGATTAAACCAGATGCCTGCGACAGATATATTATAACCAGTATAACATGCTGCAGTTGCTGCACATGTAGGTTTCGGATTAGCATACCTACTTACACTTTTTGCAACACCTGTATTGCACCAGGCTATTTGCATGAATGGAACCACTTCGAGTGACGAATAACCCGTAGGTCTAATATATAGGTCTGGGCCATGGAAGTAATAGGTACCTACGTACGTAAGTACTTATTACTTCCATGGTCTGGGCAGTCAGCGACTGATGACATCTAATCTGAATGGCTAAACGCTGACAAACCCTACTTTAGCTTTAGTGTTTGTCACCGACTCACTAAGAGGAAGTTAACCTATTGCCTTTGCAAGATTCATAAAGTTACGTGATGCATAACTATTTTAAGTAGATTCCCTAAAATAGAGAAGGTTTGTCTTGTGCCCAAATATGTATATTTTACGAGATTCTTTAGACATAGGTACATTATTTGAAAATATAATCGAATCGCAAATATAACAATCACGCATTCAGACGCGATCCTCAGCCCACCTCCACGGCAGGGACATGACTATGTTGTGTTGCTGTCGAGATTAATAAAACGTGTTCTATCGCAGTAATTATGGCGATAACACGTGAATTTTATCAGTCACTATAGTCCCCACCCTTTCACTTTTATGGATGACTTGATAAAAATGAATAATAATCTATAGATACTCAAATTTAAGTGAGTCAGACGGTTTAAAAAAAACCCATATACCTAATATAAATAAAGCAGGTGTACAACGTGTAAAATATGTGTATTCTTGGACAGGGCTTTTAATTAAATAAGACATCGGACATCACCTCAAAAATCCAGAAGGATTTGACTTGATCTGTACTAATACTAAACAAGAGCTACTAATAATCTGCAGAAACGTCGGCAAAAATTGCTTCACAGCAGGACACACCCTTATCGCTCCACAACAGTTATTATTTAAAAGAAACAACAAGTGGATTGACAACAAGACAAGACGTAGATAATTAAAGGCCAGAGCGTGCGAAGAGATCAATCTTTTATAACTGACGCAATGATACCGGCCCATCGCATTTAGTGGTCAGACCCCGAGCTAAGTACAACGAGTTATCGCCACTCGCCGTTTCGTTTAATATTTTGATAATTTTGCCGTGAACTAGTGCTGTGATGGCGCCCATCAACGCGAGTGAAGTCAAGGGGTACGCCCCTAAGGAGGTGTTGCCGGAAGTCGAAACCGACAATGGAAAGGGTATTGGGTAAGTCCATTTATAAATTTATTACAATTTATGCGCGTTTCTTTTTGCCACTTATGAGTCTTATGACAAGTAAATTAGTTTCAAAGAATTTATTTATAAATGAAAAATACCATTTTACGTAATAACCCGATTGCACGAAGCTTCATAGGTCTGTAGAGCAGCAGACGTACGAGGTGTTAACAGAGGTCAATAGGGAACAATGAGCATAAATACAGACTTCGCTTCGCAAATAGATTCCCTCACAGGCATCTAAATCTAACCTGCCTTGAACGCACATCAAGCTGTATCAGCATTATGTACCTATTATTAATTTGAAAAAAGATTCTAGTTGAAATTGACTTTCAAAAGAATAGTAAATGAAATGAAGCCATTTTTATTTCGGAATAATGTGGAGTGTCTGTAATCGAAGCATCCGGCACTCTAATCCGGTAATATGGAATAGCAGAAACGCCAGCTCTGCTTTAACATCTCGTAGAAATCATAATCACTTTATGGTTTTTACGTGCAGTGGAGAGTATGACCTGGTTTAATAATTATACTCCTCATAAAGTATTCATTTTTTTAACCTTATGTTATGAGCAAGAAACTATTGACTAATCCTAATCCTAACTAATCCTAACTAATATTATAAATGCGAAAGTAACTGTGTCTGTCTGTCTGTCTGTTACTCTTTCACGCCAAAACTACTGAACGGATTTGAATGAAATTTGGTATACATACGGTCTAGACCCAGAGAAAGAACATAGGGTACTTTTTATCCCGGAATTCCCACGGGAAAACTTTTTGAGGCGAAGCGAAGCGCGCGGGAACAGCTAGTTAATAATAATAATAATACGGTAAGTAGGTACAATTAATCATGAAATCAATGAGGAAAGTAAATGCATTAGGTACGTGTTAAAAAATATCCATGCGAAGTTTTTCTAAAAAGCGAACATATTTTACTAAATTGATAAATTTAATAAAGAATGATGATAAATACTTTGATAAGAAATGGTTTCGTAAAACAAAAACAAGTTCAAGCATCCATCTATATGTATAAGTAGAGGCACTATCGATCCTTTCCGTCATTCCTGCATCATTGAAAGTAAAACCATATTTACATACAATTTAGGTGTGCTAGGAAATAATATCAAGGCTCTATGCAGAAAACTGTTACATTAATTCAAGGCCTACTGAAGAGGTTTTTTCCAGAATATGCAATTTACGACTACCCAAGTACCCACCCACCGGCCAGTTCCTCGGCATTCCGAACAGAACTTGTCAGTCCACATTAACGGGTATCGACCGTATTTTACTCCACAACTTTAATTAACTCCATATCGGCTGCCTCAGTTGCACTGGGCTGTCATCAACAGAGATCAGGGAAGTTAATAAGTTATCAAGTTTACTAGTACATATTTGTATAATGAAATACATAAGTAAGCGCAAATTTGTCCTTGTCCCTTAAAAACTCAATAGACTTTGCAATGCAGGCGCATCCGGAAACTACAGAATCAAAAGTTTGCCAGCCAATTACCATAGGGCAACCGCGCAGTAAGTGTTGTACGTTTGTATGGTAGGTATTTGTCAGGCTGAAGTTTCTCAGCAAACCAGAGGTTACTATTAATTATTATGTTCCAATTGAAATCAAAGATTGATAACGATAATAATTTGAATAATCAGCAAGAACCGGAAATTCTATTTCTGAAGTGATATCAGAGTCCGAGCTACCTTTTGTTTTCTTAGTAGTAATAATTTTATTGCTCATTCTCATTCACTAATTATAAAATTACCATATTATGTATTGTGTAGGTAGGCTTCCCACTGTTTTATATTAATCCAGTATTTAAAGGTTCTGCTAAAACCACTCATTATGTAAGAACCTAGCATAGCAATACCTATCGTTTGGTCTTCATTTTAAACACAGTTTCTTGAACTAGACAAAAACTGTTACACATGCCATGTATTGTTTTTTGATCAGGTTTCAATTGGACTACTCAGCGTTTGTCTAGCATGCTCTACCATGTGTCTATTAATTAACAAATCATTTTCAACTTTAAATCATTAGATTTTAGTTTCAAATTTACGTGACGAAAAGTATCTCTCGATCGTTTCATTCATATTAATTTAGTGAGCCGTTTACTCATAATTTGACTGGTTACGTGATTGATAGTCAAAGGCGATGCCACGTAATAAATTCGACTTGTCTAGAGTGTAACCTGACGTGTTAAGAATAGGTACAGTGAAGCAATCAAATTTAAGTTAGTCAATTATTTAAAATGCGTGTTTCTGGTGATGTTCCCCCTACTCCGTGGGAAGATTGCATTCTGCACCGCGACGTAAATTTAATGTAAGTCAGATTATAGTTTATTGTAATTGAATGGGTCAAAAAACTTGACTGTATTAACTTTGCGATGTAAGGGAAGATGGACCTATAGCAATAGCCTTGTCAAATAGTCTGCCCGAGGAAAAAAAAGGTATTCTTGAACCACTTCGATTGTTGCATTCCCAACTATCACCGGCTCAGGTTTAATGTGAGCATTGAACTTGACATTCGTCTTGTCCAAGTTCACACCCAGCCTTAATGGTTGGAAAGCAGCATCAAGGCAAATAAGCATGTAATTCTCATGGACTTGGTATAAAATAAAATTGATTTCTTTCATATTCTATTATTCTATTGATGTCCTGCAAATAATGGCATGTTACTTAACGAAATAATCCGCGAAGAGGTGATGAAAAGGGGCACGTCATAGATAAATATCGATTTCAGTCCAACGTTTAAAAGTTTTAGTACTTACTCGAGTGCTTAGTACTAATTTAGGTATACTATTTTATTTATAAGTTGCCATAATATAGAGTATTCTATTTATTCTAACATCTCTTTCTCTTTTTATTTATGCATATTAATATTGCTGTCTAAGCCAAATAAAGTTTTTCTCTCTTTCTTTCTATTCTAATTCTATTATTTTTGTTGTTCCAGGTACTCATACGACACGTTGCAAGAGACGGCCAACTTCCTGCTCTCGCGCACGAGCGTGCGGCCCCGCATCGGCATCATATGCGGGTCTGGGATGGGTTCGTATTGGAAAGACGGTACTTATTCACTCACCTACGTACTATTTGCTTACTAACGTATCTTGTAGTACTGATCTATTGTGAATGGAAAACATCGTGAGGAAATTATTAACTCAACTTATAGCAAAATGCATGTTATATCTATATGTGATATGAGAACACTCTATATTAACCATGGTATAAGATCAGGCATATAATGACTTTGGACCTAAATGAGTCCATATAGACCATAGTCAGCGTCACTAACTCTCAATCTAAAATGTTTGAATCCGTGGCGTGTACACTGAGCACGTCACTCAAACATTGCAACTGTTACATGCACACGTCACGTGACGCATCTGATGAATCCGATCTGCACGAGCCGTAACTACACTCTGTCCTAAAGTCCTAATTAACAATCAGCATGTGATGTCAAGTAATTCACGCGATGCGAACAATCTCTCGTACTGAGTTCAATTAGCGCATACCGACGAGAGGGGAATGCTGTCGGTGCAATCGATGCGTTTATTGCCATGTAAAACCAGATTTCAGAGCTGTTTCTACCTCTACACATACGTAAGAAGTAATGAGATTAGTGAGGACAACATTGATGAGGGACAGTTGTTCTCAGTATGGTGTGTTAAAAAAGGGACATTTGTAGATAGGTTCTTGATGACACATTATTTCTATCCCCAACTCCCTCCGTTTAACTTTTAAACTCTAGCATTTGGTACCCTGCAACCGTATTATCTCTTAAAAAGAGAAGTACAGTTCATAGCCAACCATATAACTTGCTACGGAGCTGAGTACTCTGAGCAATAAACAAAATCTGACAAACCAACCCCTATTTCAAGTTACACCTAATTCTCAGCCATGCTCAAGAACCTATACTCCTGCAGGTTCCCTGGCCGACCACATCGAGGACCCGGTCCGGTTCAAGTACGAGGACATCCCCAACTTCCCCGTGAGCACGGTGGAGGGGCACACCGGCCAGCTGGTGTTCGGCAAGCTGGGAGATGTGCCTGTCATGGCCATGCAGGGACGGTTCCACTACTACGAGGGATACCCGCTGTGGAAGGTGAGAGCGTTAAGCGAGCTGCTCTTGGTTGAGGATGAAAGAAGCTGTTTCGGGGAGTTGCTGCGCTAACTATCACTCTGTCTAAAGTAGTAATTGTATGACTGCTCTACGAAACCTAACTTGGCAACCTAGACTTTTCAAACGAGCAGCCAGCAATGCAACGTGGGTCTAATCTAGATTCTATAGTAGTACCTATCTAAACTCCAAATACATAACACTTACTGAAATACACTGCTTTCCTATCACAACATAATTTACCTAACTATCACAGCATAAATTAATCTGCAATCACCACATATACTGTATACATTTACCCATCACGCACACTCTCACAGCTTGGACATGATCACTTGTAACAAATATACTTCACGACCCTAACCCACAGTCATACGATGTTTGCTTCAATAATGGTCTTTATTGTAATGAGGATACGGAACACATAAAATGTTCCTTATTCATTAGCTGCTTGAACACTTATCATATCGATCGTAATATTCAAGTATTTCACTACCTACCCTAAATTTTTTGTTGTTTAAACTTAATCATAAGTAACTCACTATAAATATAATTTGTAAAACCTACTGGTTAACTGATTGCTATAAACTTTTATAGCAATCAGTTAACTAGTCCTATTATAACTATACTACTAACTATATATAAGTATTCGATTACTTGCTAACTACCTACAGAATATTTTTTTTTCTAAAATATTTACTTATTATGTACGTAAATTATAAATTTTAAATAGTTCCTAACTACTTGTTGTCGTCATCTGAGTATACGAAGGATGCCTGGCTACCCATAGCACAGGGTATCCTAGTTTGGGAGCCAGGAACCCATTTCTAAACCAAATAGGCAAATAAATGTTTTCATTTCATTTCAAACTAAAGTGGGAAAAGTGACATGTCATCGCATCGGTGTAGGTTCTACAGCTTCTGTCTGTCTGTTTGTTTTATCATTAGGTAGGTACTTTGCAAAATGTTGTAAACTGCAAATGGTTGGAGGAAAAAGTATGTATTATTCTAAAATGGACGTACATGCACAAGCTTCTAATTCTGAATATATGAAACATTTTCCTATAAACTGGGAAAGTTCGTGTTATTTACTAAATTACAACCTATCTACAGACGAAAAAAAACACATAATAAACAATAGTTGATACTTGATAGCTTTTAATCCACGCTGCGACTTTGTAATTGTTTTATTGACACCAATTGAATAACATGTGAAGGTTATTGCGGTTTCTACGCGAGATTACTACCTATGTAAAAAGACTGAAAAAGACAGATAGTCATAATTCCATAAAACAATTTGGGAATGATTGTGTGCGCTATAAAAAAATATAGGTACCTACCTACCCATTTAATAATCGACTCAACGCTCAACAAACGTAACGATCAATCTAAAAATTATTTGAGATATAGATATTTTGCTACGGACATAAACTAATAGGTATCTAATTAAACTATCGTAAACATTTTGAATTGTCACTGGAAGTAGCAAATTTTGGGTGTATTATGTTTATTGTTTATCTAACGATATAGCCATGAGGGGGCACCGGACGATCGATAAATAATCATTTAGTTCCATCTCAGATAACGATTCTTTTCATTCAAAATAAAGTTACATCACTCTATAATAATTATTATAGTCGTGTTATCTTCTGATTGCGGCTAAGCAGCTGGGTAGCTAAGTCTGGTTCATAGCATGTTAAATTTGTGATTATGATGGCCATTTTTATTTATCTTGAATAATTATAGCTGATTCATAATTACTAGTGATTTTATACTTATCACACAGTAACAATAGGTATCTAAACGATCATTAGTTTAAATCTAATATCGTCATCTTATTCCTCCAACTCAATTCCATTATAAGTCCAAATCAGATCCCGACACTTGGTACATTTACTCTAAACAAACAAATATAGAGTATGCACAAAGTAGAGTTCCATTCCATCCTACGATAGTTGATAGGGCTGATGCGATGCGTAACCTTGTCAGCCTGACGCAATACTACCCCAAGCCAAATAGCGTTATCGGACCATTCGTAGTGGAAAATACTCACTCCGCTATCACCAGAATAAGAGACGAGAAATAACCGCTGAGCTGATGCAACAGCGACCCCCAGCGGCGAGGGTTATCGCTCCTCTTGTGTACACAAGTTAAAAATATGACGATATTGTTAAATAATATAATCATGCTAATCTGAACCGTTTAGAATGTTCCCTCTTATCTGTTTAGCGTTTTGTTTGTATTGTCGCAGAGATCTGTTTTGTTCAACTTCCGTTCAAAGGTGACTTCGTGGTAGATCTATGTGATGATATGCGGAACGTAGAATGGAGAACTCCTTATCGACAAATATGCATCAACTTAGGTCTAAAATAGACAGAAGATTCTAGACGTCCTCTTTTGAAACAAGTGTCTCAATATTCCACACATAATCGTATTCTGAACATCTCATGAATCCCTCTGAATAATACAAACCTAAATGACGTATTCCATGTAAACAAAACCTACCAATCCACTAAACAACCACCTCATCTCATTCCAGTGCTGCCTGCCCGTGCGGGTGATGAAACTCATCGGCATCAAGGTCCTGATGGCGACCAACGCCGCCGGCGGGCTCAAGTCCGCCTACAAAGTGGGAGACATCATGATAGTCAAGGACCACATCAACATGATGGGCTTCGCTGGCAACAACCCCTTACACGGACCCAATGATGAGAGGTTCGGGCCTCGCTTCCCGCCCATGAACCGCGCTTATAACTACGAGTACAGGAAAATTGCTAAGGAGGTAAGGACTAGGGCTAGGTGTATAGAAGAGTTGGTAGATTTGCTTTGGTAAGGTTGGGTTGGAAACTTCGACCTCGCCGATTATCGGATGAAAAAGGTTTTTTTTTCTGTGAAATTACTGTTACATGATCATAATGCTTGAGTAAAAGTGCTGATTGGTCCAGCTTTCTACGACTAGAGTTAGCCAGCCAGAAGTTTGATTAGTTATCAAATTAGAACGACATTCCGGATCCTTCTTTGAACTCTATACATTCAGCAAGACGGAATTTCTCGTTATTATACTCATTACACTCGAGACCGCGTTGTTCTATGAATATATACTAGCTAGAACAACAGTTTTCATTAACGTATCAGCCGATAAGGTTATCGGGGGTTACAAGGCTGATAACTGATGATATCTGCGCTCTTCTACACAGACCCATTAGGGCATCATCTAAAAGCAATCGGGCTAATTATGGAAATAAATATCATTCACTCATTAGGTGATGTTGATAGAGATTGATACTGGATAGAAACAACTGGGTCTTGATATAAATTTAACCCTGGCTAGATATTGTTATAAATTTAACTTTGCGCTATTCAAAAGCGGCATTCATTTCATTCTATTATTATGTTATATGTAGAAAACTACAACGATAAACAGATTCAAATAATACCGTAAAGTTCTGCTAGCCTAGCACGGGGCGCAAGAAAACTTCTATCACGTCTTGCGGTGCGCTTTTTGCATCCCGTGCTAGGCCTTCAGCTCACGAAAGATGACCAAAAATCCTGATCAATGCATGTCAACCCAATTTTAATGGCTTCCTCTAACATTCCGTCAATTTCCGTCCAATCCCAGGTGGCGAAGGAGCTGAGCATAGACAACATTGTGCGCGAGGGAGTGTACACGTGTCTCGGCGGACCCAACTTCGAGACCGTGGCCGAGCTCAACATGCTCAAGATGGTCGGCGTGGACGCCGTCGGCATGTCCACCGTTCATGAGGTAATTTTATTATTATCATCTTAACTATTAGGTAAAAGACGGCTGTTGTTGGATGTCTGGAGAAAGGCATTCCGTAAGGAGTGGGAATAACTCTGGGTGTTTAATCGATAGCAAGTCGTATGGGGACAAGATGCTTACAGCAGATAGGTTGCGCGAAGTCACTACTATTTGTATGTAATGCATGTGGCAGCATTTTTTGCTGCAACCGTATGTCCTGGCACCTTTATAGTTTTATCCCTGGGGCCTATTGCCATATAAAATGTTTTTTTTTTATAATAAGCACTCTTTTGATTTTATAACGACTCCATTTTAAATGCAAAATAATACTAAGTACCTATATCGGATAATCGAAATCAATAATTTTGTCAGTCTAAAGTCCAATAAAACTGAAATATAACGCCCACCTTTTAGGTGTTATGTAAGTATTATACAAGAGTTTAAGGTCAGTGGGTAAATTATCAGAAATAAAAGCATAACATTTGCATTATTTGTCAAGATTAATCATTTGTTTGCTAAAGATATTCGTTTTATTGATCAAGAAATTTGAATACTGATACGACCGCTACTACAAACTATACTATTATAGCGGCCACTCATTCATGAATATAAATAAATTTCTGAATTCTTTTGAAAAATCTATAATTATTTGTGAGTGAGATAAGAGGGGGTCGTTTTTACGATGCGATGTCGTTTTTACGACGCGATATCGTTTCGTATTTATGTGTGAGCGCCATTCGGTTATTCTAATTCAGTGTTTTTCAACCTGTGGGTCGCGACCCCCTGGGGGGTCGCGAAGCCTCGGTAGGGGGGTCGCCAGAAGTCGAAAAAACAGGGTACTTTAGTAAAAAAACCCAATAAAGACGATTAATATTTATTTAATAAATAGATTAAATAAATATACCATTTTGCTCCATCATTGCAAGTTAGATGGATTTTTACAGCAAACTACTACTAAATCGGGTCAAAATCTTGTAGTTTTCCAGGGAAATATTTCGTCGAAATAACTCGAATCAGCTATCTGGCATTCGAAATGGTGTCTAGTGGGCTAAATCATGAGCAAATTTACCCGTGGTTACTGATGAAACAATGCTAAGTATATAGATATTTTTAGTTGTAGCTGAGAACTTGTGCAGTCAAATCGGGTAATTTTGATGGAATTGGCTGAAACTTAACCACAGGTTGTTCTAACAGTTTTCAATGAGTTTTCTGATTGGTCATTTTAAGGTTTCAGTTCCTGTGAGTCCCAGCGTATAGCAGCGCCGCCCCTGAAATTCTTCAAGATGTTTCTTGGGTATTTCGGGGTAGTTTTTTTTCAATTTAGGTGGTTTTCTGTTGAAAACGTCGTTTCATCGTTAACTCTTTTATATAAAAACAATATAAAACAATAGTTGCCTATTTTTAGAATTTTAAGATTTTTCCGGACACACCCAAATGAAATTTATTGAAATGTTGATTTTTATCTATGACTTATTGGTACATTTTTGGTGTCGCCTAATCCTAGTAAGCGAAAGTTTGTGAGTATGTATGTATGTTTCTTCTTCACGTCAAAACGGCCGAACCGATTTTAACGAAATTTGCTATGGAGTTAGCTGACACCTTGGATTAACATAGGCTATTTTTATCGCGGTATCCCTACGGGAAACCTTTTTAAAGCGGAGCAAAGCTCGCGGGAATAGCCAGTTTACTCATAATTTACTTAAGTTGGAAATAATTGTCTTTGATATCACAGATTTCAATAAAGAAGGACACATTTTTGCATCAATTTGCGAGGGTCAAGGGGGGGTCGCGAAATATTTTTTTATACCAGGGGGGTCGCACCATGAAAAAGGTTGAAAAACACTGTTCTAATTGATAGATAGAAGATCCTTTTCGCACCCAGTGGTAGAAAGCATGGACTAATAATACCTAACCCTTAATCATTGAGTTATAATGTATTAATTAACCCTTTACAGGTGATTACCGCGCGCCACTGCGACATGCACGTGTTCGCCCTCTCACTGATCACCAACGAGTGCGTCGTCGAATACGACCACGACGCCGAGGCCAACCACGAAGAAGTCTTGGACGTGGGACGCATGCGTCAGGACATCCTGCGCAAGTACGTCACCAAACTTGTGGAGCGGTTCAACAAGACCCTCACCCCTTGAGTGTTGGAGAGCGAATGAACGGAACAACCAGTGTTGTAGTTGTACAGCACCATCGATTGATTGAGATTTTGATCGCGGAAGTCGAGAAGTGGTAATTTAAATATTTTATTAGGTTTTTTTGTCTTTTCGTAAGCATTTAATTTATTATTTTGTTTTTTACTTTAAGGATTTATTATACATATTATATACTATACTTACTTAATAATTATAGCCCTTACTTCAAGTTTAAGTATTTACTGCTTGTGTTTATACATTTATGTAAGGATAAAATAAAGTTATGGTAGATATAGTGTAGAAAATTCAATATTATGTATTAGGTTAATATAAATATATTTTAAGTAGGTAACTTGCCAATTAATAAATGATCTGAAGTGAGATCAATTTCCTGTTTACATCTATACTGCCAATAGTAAAACTTTATGTATTTGAATTAAAAAGGATCTGTTAAATTCAACTACAAAGTTATAATAAATAAACTATTTATCATAGACTTCAAACTTTTTATTTCATATCTTAACAATTCAATAAATTTTATTGTATTTAGTTTAACTTAAATATATTTTTCACATTATTACAGTCCCTAGATGTTTTCAGCCGTGATTTTACCTATATTATTTTATATAATGTGATGGTGCCCAAAGTCATATAATAACCCCACTGGTTTTTTCAGAGGTACCACGTGCAACTTGTACTGACATAAGTATGTTTTGTATTTATTCATTACGAAATTTAAAATGCATCACTGAAGTTGGATCCATAAGTCCATTTTTCAATCTTAAGATAGCTAATATATTCAAAGGAAACTTATAGAGCTTTGCGGTAACAAAATTGCACTGTATCATCATGATCTGCCTTAATCAATAACAATCAATAAAATATTTTAATGTTTACTTACACTAACTAAAAGTAACAACTTCACATCTCGCTGAAGGGCTGTTTCTGCGGGAAAAGGTGAGCCACAGATTTGCAGGCGGCGTCAATGTTGTCATACTTGTACTTGAATCCATAGTCCAGCACTCTCTTAGGCGTCACATTTTGGCCTTTAGTCATGATCATCGCCCTTTCTGGGTTCAATGCTATGTTCAGTATCGTCTCTGGGACCGGGATTATGGCTGGCCTGCTGAGGGCTCTGGCAAATGCCTGGAATAGTCAAGAAAAGTATTTATGAATTGGGGTTTTGACACTGTTGCAACTTCGAGTTTATGATATCAATGGAGGGGGTGGTTGAGAGTTTTATGATCCTTCCATATTTATACAGCATGCCTATAAATACTATGACTAGATATACTTATGTATATTTATTATGTAAAATATATTGTATGTATCGGTATATTTGTATATATATATTTATATAGGTTAATTAGGTATAATATTAAGTGACTTAGGTTTACTATTCTTTTCCTTTTTTTTTTTTAATTCTTCCTTTTTTTTTAATTCTTTTTTTTGTACACCTTATTACCTATTTTTACTGTACCTCCTGCGGGTTGACTGGCAGAAAATGCTTTTAGCGTTAAGTCCACCCTTTGTACTTTTATTTGTAATATTTGTACAATAAAGAGTTAAAATTATTAATTAAATAATAATAATAAATAACTATATTGGGACTTGGATTTCAATTAAATCCCCAAACTATATCAGGAAAGTATTAACCATCAAAGACATAATTAATAAATTCAACTTACTTTTGTAAAATCAATATTCCTAATGACATGTGGGGCAACCCCATTGAGGATTCCTTTGACATCAGGATTTTCTATGGCAAAGTGAATAAGCCTCACTAGGTCATCTAAGTGGATCCAGGGTAAGTACTGCTGGCCATTGCCGATAGGCCCTCCAACACCAAAGAAGAATGGCAAAAACATGTTCTTTATCATGCCACCATCACGGCCCAGCACCGCTCCTGAACGAATTATCACCTGGAAAAGGTTTAATTATAAATATAATGTTTTTTTTCTATGTATTGACTTTGTTATGCTCATACTAAATAGGTACAATATCGATTTTTTAAAACAATTGGTTTTTGCACTTATCATGCCAATTTCAATGGGAGTCATTGTTTTAGTTAAGATACTCACAAGTCTTGTTGGAGGAGAGACCTGTGCAGCTTTCTCCCATTCCACAAGTAGCTTTGAGAAGAAGTCATTGCCAGTCGTGGGGCTGGACTCATCATACTTCTTATGGTCTGATGGTTCATACGCACCAACACCGGTGATGAGTACAAACACCTGTGGTTTGTTGACACTCTTATTTATAGCATTAGATAGAGTTTGAGTTGTGCGTACTCTAGAGTTCAAAATGTTCTGCTTGAATCTGAAAAAAATATAAAGTTAAAAGAAATTAGGATTAGAAGCAGTATATGGCCATGAGCCAATGATAATAATGCTAATGAAATTTTCACAATGAATTCCAAATCTCGAAAATAATACTACTTTTAAGTTACAAGTTAAAACAAAATTAATTTCACAAGTTGAAAATGAAAGTTACTGATACAACATGATCTTAACACAATAAAATCCTTACCCAGGTGTCCAAGCTTTAGTAAAATCCATGAACTGTTGGCCGGCGCAGTTGACTACTCCCACAGTGCCAGCAGGGATGCCGTGCTCGTCCAGGTGTGTCCACGATATATTCTTAGCCGCCGGCATTCTCGAGATGTTAGTCACATTGAAACCTTTAGACACTAAAAGCTCACCCAGTCTTTTGCCGACAAAGCCGGTGCCTCCACCTGGAAAAAGGATTTTCAATGATTTAGAGAATAACGTTTATTATATTATTCTGAAATTATTTTTAAGATCTTATTCTTACCGACAAGTATTCCTTTTGCTGCCATTGCAGGTTATGTAACGAAATATTTCACTTATTCAAGAGAAATAATAAATAAATCTTCATTTATTGACTAAAGCGCTGAGCGATTTGTGCAAACTGCACTTGTTTCCAAGAAGTGTTTGTACTTATTGATTAATAATTACGATAACGTTTACGCGAATTTATCACCGGTAAACAAATAAAAATTGCACTTTCAAAATATTTGCAATTTAACTGTCAGCTGTCATTGTCAACTGTCATTGTCATGTCACACACAGAACTCAGACAGCCGCGCCCGTAAGCCGCGTCCGATGGTGTGACGCTATCTTTATTTGCGCTATACAAGGCAGTGGAGCGCTGGCCACGGGGGCGGGCGGCGCGACTTGGCACGCTAGAGTAGTTGATCAAGATTGACGCCGCTGCACTGCCACGTATAGGTGGGCGGCTGATGGACGTGGCTGTCAGCCGTAAAGGTATTTAGGTAACGTACACTACGCTCTGTTCAAACTATCGGTCGTAAGTCGCGGAATACCTTGGATTGGACTGACCTTCACCTTTCAGACGTCCGAGAGCGATCAGGCACGAACCGTCCCGAAAGACCGTGCAGACGTGATAGCCGCGTCCGTAAACCACGTCCGATAATGTGTCCCCACCCCACCTACTTCATAATATGACTTCATACAATTTTATAAGTACAAAGAATAAGTAATCCTCTCCCTGTGAAGTAATCGCAATCTGCCACTTCGTCGTTGACTGTAGCCTAGTGCGGTCTTGCCTTTATATGAACCTCGGAATATGGGTTCTGTCACAGATCAGCAAAAATACAACAGAAAAGATTTCGTCATTATGAGTATTTTGACTTTTTGACATTGACATGTATGTCAAAAACATAACCTAAAAAAATAAAACTTGTTTAGTTGTTTTGTTTATTTTTCGTATTATTGTAATAACTTATTTGCTTACTATTCTTGGTTAATATGATTTATATATATTTGGAAAATGGAGTCGCTCATGTATGGAACTCTGAAGGTGAATAGCTTGTTATTTTATATCTTCTTTTCGTTTTGCTCATTCATTCGCATTGCTCTTCCTCTCCCTTCGGATCTTCGGAGCCATAAACCCCCTGCCATAAATCTGGGGTTGGGAATTTCAGAGTGTTACCTTTATTTGAGTGTGGTTACTATTTAAGATGCTAGCTCTAGCCCGTGGGTAGTAGGATGTATTGCCACTGCAATATTTTAGCTTCCTAATAAGTAGGCATTTTGGTAACGATAAATTATAAGGAGTACTTAAAGTCTGTGTTATATGAACATGTATGAGAAAAAAACAGAGTGGATTGCAGATATTATGAGGTGTGTTTGTAATTAAATTTTTGTTATAAATTGTACCTACTGTATAATTTCAGATTGGTTTGAACTACGGACAAAGCATAGAATATGTGGTTCTTTGATAGGAGCTATTTCTTCACATCCAAGGCAAAATGATTTTAAAGGTATAGTACCTAATAATAAAATTCAAATTATTGTGTTTCTTACTAATTATGGAAGTATCTAATATTGTGACTGTCTCCTTTTTTAGGATTACCAATGGCCTTGATGACAGAAGAAGCAGCTTTATTGATTGAAAAAGGAATCTGTGAATTATACTCATTACCAAATTTAACCCAAAAGCCCTCAGAAACATGTAAAGAAGCAGCTAAAGATCTGGATCAAAAGTATAAAATAATTAATTATCACATAAAATCATAATGGTATTTTACAGCATAATATTATATTATGTTTTTCTGTTATAGACTGTTACAAGAACAAAGTGAAGCCCTCAGAAAAAGAAGAATAGAACAAATATCACAGAAGATTGATGTCATCATTGCTGGCAAGAGAAAGAAACTATTAGCTAAAGGAATGCCAGGTAATCCACCATAAACATAGTATGGTCAGCTTCATCAGTAGCTGTAGGTATACTTTTGTATGTGTTCAAAGTAACAAACAGCCTATTCATTCAAACATTGGTTTGTGAGTTTCTAAGACAACATCAGTTCCATAAAGGTCCTAATAATATATATTATAATATTACACAGATATCCCCATGGACAAAGAAACATACCTACAAGAAGAAATATGCAAGCTACCTCCTTTGGCACCAGCACATGTACTGGTTTATTTACCCACAGAACATCATATGAAAACAGGTAAACCTTCTAATAACGAAATGATGAAGGGAACAAACCTATTATACCTATCATTTTTTCATTTAATTTTAAAGGTTTTCCCTAAAGGATTCTTTAGCAAAAATAAGCCTAAAAACCAATATAGCCCAAATTCAGAAGCAATCATTTGTATAACAGTAAGAAGAACATGCAAGACTGTAATTTAAGTTTTTTATGTATTTCAGATGAGGTTAAAATGACAATCCAAGATTTGGAACCTAGCATATCAGGGGAAGGTGCAGTTAAATATGCGGTTTACAAAGACCTATGGGAGCAAGGTCTTTATATCACTGAAGGATTAAAATTTGGATGCGATTTTCTAGTTTATCCAGGTATGAATAAAATACAAATAGATAGACATGTGCGTGCCCTTTCGTAATTCTTAACTCCATAACTGTTAGAAAAAATGTGTAGCAAATGAGAATTAAAAAATAGTACCTAAATGGTTTCTAGATTTTTTTTTAAAGTAGGTAAGTACTTATATCAATTAAATAAGTACCTATATTTTTTTCAGGTGATCCAGTAAAATTCCATGCTATGTATATGATCAGATGTGTTGGCAGTGAGACAGTATCTTTTCAACCCTCGACTCTGGTTGCCTTTGGAAGACTTTCAGTAGCTGTGAACAAAATAGCTGTGGTAGCCACTTGTGGACCACAGAATCAAATTAATTATCAAACATTGCAATGGCATGATAGTGTAAATGGATGATTACTAGTGTACTGAAATGTATGTGCTGGCTGTACTGTATCTTGATTGTTGCTGGTTCTTTGTTACTGGCTGGAGAAGGTAAAAAAATTTGATTATTAAAGTAATATTAAAGTTTATTAAAAAAAAAATACGTTTCTATTTTTGTTTCCTATCTAACCCACACTGGCTAGTTAAGGTTTAAAAATATTAATCATAATTACAGATATAATCAAAGCAGAGAACCTCGTCCATTTCCATTCCCTTTCTTGAAGTCTAATCTAAATAATTTTCGGCCGCCTGGCCACGCTCCGTCTATATGTGACTACAATGGCAATGGTAGTGGAAGTGGATGGACGAGGACAAAGTATTGGCTAGGGCGAGACCAGTGACTGTGGCTGTGGCCAATAGAAAATAAAACGATTCTGGGCTGTAGCCCTCCATGTGAAAATAAACAAAGCCAAAGAAAGCGAGAGAGTGTTATTATTCTGAGGGCTCAAGTTTTTGATCTGTGTAAATTTTTGTCAGAACAAAACGTCAACCTACCCAACCACAGAACAGATATTTTTTTATTAAATTCAAACATCTGCAAATAAAAGTGAGAATTTAATAAAAATAACGAGTAATATTCACGATTTGATATAAGAAATGGATGACCCAGAATTAAATCGTATCAGGCAGCAGCGTCTGGCTCAGCTGCAGGCTCAACGCGGCGGCGGCGTAAGTTTTCGATAAAAATGTATTTATAGGTTATTATGCTTTTATCGTTCAACCCTTTGTTTCACTTGTAATTTATACTTATTTTAATTTATTTATTTTACATTTTACACAGACATCCGCTTTAAATATCTAAGTACTCGTCATTATTATAACTATAACGTAGTTAGTTTAAAAATAGTTGATATTGTAAGGTGTTTACTACAGATGAGTGATTCACCATTCTGTGATCTCTGAATATTACTGATTTTGTATACCGCTCAATCTTGATCACTTACGATTCCTGTACAAACACAATGTTCAAATATGATTCCTGTTTAAACACAAAGTCATCATGTATTTGTAATAAGGTAAATTCCTGTAAGTATACTAAAATTTCATGTTTTATGTTGTACTGTTTCAGGGTAGCGCAGATCCCAACAATGCCAAGCAGCAAGAAGAGAGAATGCAACAGATGGAGGAGGCCAAGCACAGCATCCTCGCACAGGCGCTCAGTCAAGATGCTAGAGCCAGATGTAAGTGTTAAATAAACAGTACTCAGTGATTTATTTATGTTCAGATTTTGATCTTGTTTCGTTGTAGGTAAAGAACAAAAGTTGACTAGAAAGCTAACTAGTTAAAACTGTGTATAAATATATTTTTGTAAGTTAAAATATATTTAATAAATTATATAATAAGAAATGATGTTGTTCTTTTCCAGTAAACACAATAAAGCTGGGCAAACCTGAGAAAGGAGCGATGGTTGAGAACATGATCTGCCGGATGGCTCAAATGGGGCAGCTGCAGTCCAAAATATCTGAGCAAGAGTTGATACAGATGCTGGAATCCATCAACCAACAGATGCCCAAGTCTGCCAGCACTGTGAAGTTCGACCGACGGAGGGCCGCTCTTGACTCTGATGATGATCTCTAACATTTCCTTGGCCTTATGGCTTTCTATGCCTTTAAGATTATTATTGTTTACCTTTATTCCTTAACACATTATGCATGGGTGACTTGCACAAATAATTTGAAAATGCTAACATCTGTAATTTTTTGCCCATCAAGTCAAAGTTTAATGACCTATATGTAACTTTGAAATATTTATGATTACATTGGAAACAAAACCAATACTTACTGTAAATGATCTTTTATAATATTTATTATGATGGTAAAGTCACCCTACATCTTGATTTAATTAGTCTATTTATTTATCTTAACTAGCTGCAGCAAATCTTGAATACTGATATTTATAAGGTGCTTCTTTAAATTTTTATATAACAGTTACACAGCCATTTAATAAAACTCAAAATTATAGTTTTCAATAAAATGTATAAAACTTTGTAAGCTAATAAATGAAAATAGTTATACAATTATTCTTGTGGTTATTTTTGACCTACACTTTGGAAAGGATTAGTTCAAAACATTTTCATCTATCTATAACTACAGTAATAACACACGCATAGTCCTGAATACATAATGTTTTTATAATAATGTTATCTACGTAGTTTACAATCATCAGTTCACGCTAATAAATTGAAGAATTTTCTTGCACCTATATACCTACAGTGATTGATGAATGAGGATTAAACGATTAAATTAATTAGTTAATTACGTAGGTACCTATTTGTTATTGTTAGTGATAACAGCAGATTATCGCGTAAATACAGCAGAAATTCCATACATGTGCCATTTTTTGTCGTAATTCTCATAATATTACGATTATCGATAATAACTAAAGAGATTATAAAAGCTACTGTCTGCTTGTACTACAAGCAGTAATGATTATGAGGTCAACTATCGCTATACTAGTGTTTGCGTGTGCGGTGTGGGGGGCCGCCGCTGCCGCCGCCGCCGCCGCCACCCGGAGGAGATCAGCTCAGGCTGACTACATCGATGAGCTGTACGGGACGGAGGATCTTTATGCCAGGGTGTCTGATAACGTGTTGGAGGATGCCAGGCTTGATGTGGTTAGTGTCTACATATTTATAAAGCTCATTAATATCATACCTTTAGGTTAGGGATTACTACTGCTGTGAACAAGTGTGTACCGGAAGCGTGAATGACCATAACTTCTTATACAGGAAATGTTCAAAGTCGAATGGATATATCGCACGCTTTTGACAACAGAGATGCGGGTTCGAGTCCTACCACCCTATGAGTTTATACCATCGCTCCTCTCTTACGATCAAGAAGATAAACACTGTGATGAAACCTGCACATTTTCTACACACCCATCAATATAGGTAAAGCAGCTTTGGAAATGGTTCAAGCACACAAAGTGAGTTTAGAATCTGAGGTGATTTGCAAGAGGTTCCACTTTAGGTAGGCACTGGTTACTGTCTGAATGGTTGACTGAATCTGATTGTTACCACAAATAAACACCCACTTCCACTTACAAATTCCAGCCGGACCTCATCAGAAAATACAACTACCCAGTCGAGCAGCACTTCGTGACGACTCCTGACGGCTACATCCTCGAGATGCACCGCATCCCACACGGCCGCGACGCGAACAACCGGCCTGAGGAGGGGAAACCCGTGGCGTTCGTCATGCATGGATTGCTGTCGTCGTCTGCTGACTGGGTGCTGCTGGGCCCTGGGTGTGCGCTCGGTGAGGTCATTATGGGTTATGAATAGTTTGGTATTACCTAAGTATACTAAAAAGTTTATGTTTTCGTTTAAAACTAATATTCAACTAGTCAGGTACGAGTATCTACTTTCTGTTACAATTATATGCTACAAACCTAGTAATACCTACTTACTTATTTATTTACGGAAATTATATTTATATAGATAAGTACTACGTAACTAACTACAACCTAATCTTAATTTTTCATGAGTTTAATCCTTGTCTAATCCTATAGCTTATGACTTTGTGACAATCAATCTAAAATACCACATAGTGATATTTTAGATTGATTGTCACAAAGTCATCAACATTGATTAGTACTTACGATTAGTATGGTACTTAGGTACCCTTGAGTATAGATTTAAAACCTGGTTCAAATTCATCATGTTCTTACACCTTTCTCCTCAGCGTACATCCTGGCGGAACAAGGGTTCGACGTGTGGATGGGCAACGCGCGCGGCAACTACTACTCGCGCCGCCACCGCTCTCTGAACCCCGACAGCATCAGAAACACCAAGTTCTGGGACTTCAGCTGGGATGAGATCGGCCACTTCGACCTCCCTGCTATGATCGACTACACTCTGGCTGCCACTGGGAAGTCTAAGCTGCACTATGTGGGACATTCGCAGGGAACCACCGCGTTCTTTGTCATGGCTTCGTTGAGGCCTGAATACAATGAGAAGATTGTAGCCATGCAAGCGCTGGCGCCTGTCGCGTTCATGCAGTACAATAAGAATCTGCTCTTCAACACTATGGCTCCTTTCGCTAGGAACATAAACGTAAATATATAATTTTTTATCCTTTACTTCATGAGCTTCATGTGTATCGATATCGTTACGGGTCAAGTTATCCAAATCGAATAATACGCTTAATTTTTTTCCTCGTGATATCCATTCTATGGTGTGAGTGCTCACCCGTCTAAAATAATGTCACAAGAATACAATGGGATGTCTGTATCCTACGCTTGTTGATATCTGAATGAATTATATTTAAGAACTTAAATCATTACCGTTCCAGAAACTGGCGTCAACAATCGGCGTCGGCGAGGTGCTGCCCAACAACAACCTGATGACGTGGGCGGGGCAGTCCGTTTGCATGGACGAGGTGGTGTTCCAGCCGCTCTGCACCAACATGCTCTTCCTCATGGCCGGCTGGAGCGAGGGCCAACATAATGCCGTACGTTACTGTGTATAATCATTACTAACAACAACTCCGGTTCCTGACCTGACAGCGGGAACATTACTGATAAAATTCCGCCCTGCATAATCTACAAATGTACTAGGAACAATGCTATAGGGTGAATGAAGTAGTACCTAATCTGTTCAGTACTTCTATTACTTGGCTCTAATATTTTAAAGCATAGAAAGGCATAGTACGTTATATCTGACTCCATCTTGTTCTTCCTCAGACGATGTTCCCTGTAAAACTGGGCCACACCCCTGCCGGCGCTGCGGTCCGCCAGCTCGCGCACTACGGCCAGAGCATCCACGAGAACGAGTTCCGCCGCTACGACCACGGCTCCCGACAGAACCGCAACCTCTACGGATCCCGAACACCTCCTAGCTACAATCTCAAACGCATCACTACCCCAGTCTTCTTACACTATTCGGATAACGACTCATTCGCTGATACCAGGGATGTGAGGCGCTTGTATGAAGAGTTAGGCGCGGCTGTAGGCCTGTTCAGGGTGCAGCTGTCTACGTTCAGCCACTTGGACTTCATGTGGGGCATCGATGCGAAGACGCTCGTCTGGGACCGCATGATCAACCTCATGTGGGCCACCGAGGCGCTTGAAAGCAATGCGCAGTCAATAGAATAAGAGCAACAGTTGAAATGAAAATGAAATGAAAGTTAAAATAATATTATTATGTGACTGTGAAAATTGTGAATTATCTTTAATCACTTATATAAAGTAAATCAATTTTGCAGTGAAAATTATACTTTACTTTTTAATTAAAGATATTAAAACACACGGACTAATGCTTTTTTTCATGGTTCACTTCCTTCCCACTGATGAAATCCCAGCCTATACAACAATCAGTACCTACCCACAGCCAGACAGGGTATCTAGTATCTACCTTAATACTAAGATATTCATCATTATATTGATTGTTAACTTTTCGATTAAAGATGGTTATCTAACTTTATAAATACTTTCCTGAAAATTATCTTATCAGTGTTATAAAAATGTTTGTGAGAAACGTAGTATGTTTTCTACTTGTAGCTTTGGCTGTGGGGAGCGCTACACCTAATATCTTCTCCGTAGTAAAAGAAATTAATGATTTAGCCGATTTTGAGAGTAGAGTGTCTAACAATATAGATGAAGATGCTGATTTGGATGTCGTGAGTTTGTCTATTGTTACGTTTACATAAGGTATTTCCTAGGCATAGATAATGCTGTTGATCTATACTATTTATAGCAAGGCGAGTAGGATTGTGGATTGTGAACAGGGAAGTAAAGTGTGCTGTGAACGTGTGTGTTTTTGTCGGTAAGTGGGCGTACCTAATGAACCAAAATATTTCGACCATAGAACCAAAAGGAAGGTCAGTAAATGCATACGGTAATACATAATGCTACGGTGACTAACTTCTGCAGCTAGTCAAGTCGTAAGGATTTTAATTAATCAATGAAATAGGCTACTAATCTAAGTAGGTACATAATGCATAAGTATAGGTAGTTACTAACATACGTAAAGCCTACAACAACCTAAGATGAGTATTTTCCATTGATTTCCAGCCAGAACTGATCACAAAGTACAAGTACCCGCTAGAAATCCACGAGGTGACAACAGATGATGGCTACATACTGCAGCTGCACCGCATCCCTCACGGCCGGGACCGCCACACCGCGCCGCGGCCCGACCGACCGCTGGCGCTGGTGGTCCATGGACTCACGCTATCTTCATCCGTCTTTATTGATACTGGCCCGGGGAATGGGTTAGGTAGGTATCTGAGTGCTAAGTTACTCTTACTAAAACTGAATTAACGTTTATCAAATATCTCAACTGTTCTCGAGATGAGTCTGTACTTCATTTTGCATACGTCTGGCGCAACTCGGGCTTTCAGCGACTGATAACTATAGTCTGACTGGCTTATCTTTTCTTCACGGTTAAAACCCTCATGAGGAAAAACGGTAACAGTTTTTCAGAATGACGAGTTCTTAGTTCCTCTTTCAAAACACAATAAGTAGGTACATTCTCATATCTCAATACCTCTGATATCAATAATTATTGCCAATATTAAACCTTCCAGGCTACATCCTCGCCGAGAATGGGTTCGACGTGTGGCTGGCCAACACCCGCGGGAACATGTACTCGCGCCGCCACCGCCGGCTCAACCCTGACAGCCTCCTCAGCAACGACTACTGGGACTTCAGCTGGGAGGAAGTGGGCACCTTCGATCTTCCCGCAACCATCGACTACATCCTCAAGACCACCAAACGCTCGCGGCTGCATTACATAGGCTACTCTCAGGGTACGACGGCGTTCTTCGTCATGGGAGCTATGAGGCCTGAATACAATGACAAGATCATCTCGTCGCACCACTTGGCTCCTACTGTCATTATGGAGCACGCGGATAATTTGCTTCTGAAGGCTTTGGCACCCCTTACAGGCTCTGTTAGCGTAAGTGTCTACATATTTTAGCTAAAGAATAAATCTTAGCTTTTTGTAGATTTTTCAGTAAAGTGTATAATTTCCAGACCATTACTTCTTTGTTGGGCATCGGTGAGTTCATACCAAACACTGAGATCTTGCGGATGGCGGGCCAGGCGGCGTGCAACGACGACGCCTTTACGCAGCCACTCTGCTCCAACATATTCTTCCTCATCGGAGGATGGAACGCGGACCAACTGAATACGGTACGCTTTTCTGTATTTATTACCTAACTATTGCTATATATTTCATAGCATATAACAATGATTTATGTAGGTAGTAATAACATTCCCCTCAACTAACTAGAAAACCACGGATTTCCAGACCACACTGCCAATCATAGTGAGCCACACGCCCGCCGGAGCATCCGTGAAGCAGGTGCTGCACTACGGGCAAGAAATCGGGAAGCCAAATTTCCGGCGCTACGACCACGGTTTCATCACCAACCTCCTCAAATATGGGAGTAGGACACCTCCGAACTACGACCTACGGAAAGTGACCAGTCGAGTGTATTTGTATTATGGAGCTAATGATCCGCTGGTCAGCGTAACGGATGTGTTTGCGTTGAACGATCAGCTGCCGAATGTTGGTGGAATGTTTCGAGTGCCAATGGATGAATTCACCCATATTGACTTCGCGTTTGCGATCGACGCTCCCACGCTGGTCTATGAACCCATGATCAATAGGATATTGGAGGAAGATGCTGTATAAATAGTAGATACATCGGTACTTATAAATACTATCTATTTATTTTTATTTTATTGTGAAAGAGGACAGAGTAAAACCTTTATAAATGTTTATAAACTACCTAACTAATTATAAGATTGAATTTCTCATTTTAAATGGATTCTATACATAATTTGGATATGTATTTTTCTTTTTAAAATATTATTTGTAAATACACCTTGTAAATGCCCTTTTCTATGTTTAGTTCTTTTCTTACAACGGTTGTCTGGAAGAGATCGCTTTTAGCGATAAGACCGCCATTTGTGCATCTCTGTTATTTAAGTTAGATTTAAGTTTTTTTATGGTGTGCAAATAAAGATTATTGTATTGTATTGTATTGTATACATATAGGAATGTTCAACTACTTCCGTTTATCTGTAAGTACGAAAAATATAAATTGGTCATGAAGAATTTTAAATTACAGTAGATATTTACCTAGTATTTTAAAATTCGAATGAACTACGTTTTGAAAATGTCATTATTTTTTAAGTTTCCGTCATCGTTATCATAATAAGTGAACTTAATAAAGTTTGATAATTTACATAGCGTTTTTACTTACCTAATACTATTGATATTGTTATACTTCATCATCAGCGCGTAATTGTCCGCGCTGCTGGAAATAATAAGCCCCTCGCAAGGAGCGCCACTACTCTGTCGCCGGCCTTCCTCATTCAGCAAGGTACTACGCTACGCTTGCGTCCTGCCGCGCCGGTGATGACATAAATAGTTCAGGGGTGACCCCCCTCTTTAAGCTCCTTCTCGTGTGTTAACCGTGTCGATTAGGTGACAATTCTTGTTGTTCGTTCGTCGATTACGACAGTGACCCTCCCAGAAAGTTAGACAGTCCACCGATTTATAATCGCGAGCAATGGAAAGAACTAATATATAAGTATTCGGTTTTTCTCTTAATGACCACATCAGAAGTACCTACCTAAGTTAATTCCTAAGAGAACTCAACCGATATACCTAACAGAAAGCGTACTGGTAGTAGTTACAACACATCTTAGCGTCATAGCGCGGCGTGTAGTAAGCGCTCTGACGCGCGATAGTAACGCTTTCTGTTTGACGCATGTTTGACGATGCCTTAAAATCTACAAGCTGAAGTAGTCGTGGGCCGGTATAGTTATATACGACCCACGCCGAAGAACCGATGACCGGAGTAGGATTTGAGTGGAGATCACGAACCAGTGATACATAGACATCGATATTAGTTAGAATAAATAACATATCACTGAGTACTAGTACATAATACGTAAGTACCATTACAAAAACTTTAAGTATGTTATGAGTTTGTGCGGGATTTTATAATTATCACTTTGCAAGCCTTATGTACAACTTACAGAGAGGTAAAAACGTAATCGGGCAGCAGAGAGTGATAAGAAGCCTACCGAACATTCCTAATACAAATAGAAGTCAATAAAGCCAGCAAAACAGCAATACACCAGCAAAAAATAGATAGTAAATACCTACCACGTAAATACCTACCTACCTAGATTAGAATATCAGTTATTACAATCTGTCAATCAGTAAAGTTTACATGAGGTAGGTAACAATTATTAGCAATATTTGTTAGGTAGGTAAGTAATATAATCGTGTTTTTAAATGCTAATTCGTATGTAGGTAACTAAGTACCTATACCAATGTACAGTCAGCCAAAGAGATAATATGCACATAACTAATCCACAGCGCAATACATAAGCTCCACTGACGAATGATTGGTGACATGAAAAATACTTATTACTTATGTAGGGTGACCGCACACGACCGTTAATCTTGTTGGAAGAAAATAGGACACGTGCTGATTGAAATACCTAGTAGTATTTATGAAAATTAGCTAGAAGAAAGGAAAATCGAAATCGTCGATTATCTGTCCTACAAAAAGTTGGTCTTGCACCCTTAATCAAATACCTAGTAGGTACCTAAGTAGAGCTTGTGTGTAAAATATTCTCAAGTACCTATTTATTTTTATAAATAAATTTTGATAAATCGGTTTGCCCTGAGGGGGTGCTCACATATATCTTTTGCAGACTGTACACATATTTATATCTATGAACTTCTAATCAATGGAAGACCACCCTATTTTTCCAATCAATAATTAATCATTATTATTTACCTACACACAATAGTGCGATTTATCGTTACGATTTCAAGTCGCACCGCAAATCTGTAGATTTGCCAAGATTTGTGGTGATAAAAGATAGCGAATTGTCGTATAAAAACAAAACACTTTTTTAAAGTCATGGGCAGTGATATAGTGTAAGGATATAACGTAGGGTACTTACATATGATGCGACTGAAGTGTTTTATCTCGTTTGCCGCTGTCCTGGCGGCGGTGGCTGCGAGGTCGCCGCTGGCCGACCCCGCCCTGCAGCAATTGCTGGTCAACGATGCCACTGGAAGGTACTCCAACAACGTCATTGAAGATGCCAGATTGGATGTTGTAAGTGTGGGATAGCATAATATTTACAACAATGAAAATTTTGAGAGTGACCGCCAAATGCTTTGCAATGTATTGGTATTGCTGAACTCAGGTAGTTACTTACTTATTCCAAATTAGAGATTGTTTCACTTGAATAAGAATGTCACAAAACATTTTCTAATACAAAATCTATCAAAAACGTGTTATTTTGTACTGTTTTTTTCCTAATGGGAGCGCCATTAGGAGAAAAACTCTTGGCTTGTCGGATCTCGAAATGACACAAGTACTTAGTTGCAGTAGTTACTACTTCGAAACCTTCGAAATTAATTCCAACTCTCACATATTTATAACATACCGTCTTATTTCCCACAGCCAGAGCTGGTCCGAAAGTACAACTACCCCCTAGAAGAGCACACAGTCACCACCTCCGACGGCTACGTACTGACGCTGCACCGCATCCCTCACGGGCGGGACGCACACGCCACGCCCGGGCCTCGCCCCGTCATCTTCCTCATGCACGGGATCGTGTGCTCCTCCGCCGACTGGGTCATCACCGGCCCTGGCAGTGGATTAGGTAAGATACCCAAGATTCCTAAGATCTTTAAAGCCAATCAGATTCATTCCAAAAGCTCAAGAGCTCAAGCGCCAGTGCATGCACTACATGTACGGTGGCCTGCGCCTAAAAGTATACAGGCGGAGTTTTTAAAATAGCGATCCCTGATGTTGAAGGGACCAGCTACTTCTGTTATAAATCCGGGGACGTGTTGTGTGTGATGTGTGTAGCAGTGGTGTTTATGTTGATGTGCTTGAGCAGCATGTGAGCTTGAGATCACTATTTTAAAAACTCCGCCTGTATACTTTTAGGCGCAGGCCACCGTACTTACATAATGTTATGAACCGCTTTACAGCCCAAGGCGCACGACTTTTTTCTAAAATGTGATTGATGTGATTGTGGGCACACTGAGAAACAGCTGAAATAATTAAATAAGAATAAGTATTTTGCTGAAGGTGTGTTGTATTCTAGTGTTAAAATTTACCATAATAAATAACTAACTAATGTGCTATATTTCATGCAGCGTACATCCTGGCAGAAGAAGGGTTCGACGTGTGGATGGGCAACGCACGAGGCAACTACTACTCGCGCCGCCACGTCTCCTTGAACCCCGACAGCATCAGGAACAAAAACTTCTGGGACTTCAGCTGGGATGAGATCGGTGAAATCGATGTCCCCACCATGATCGACTATGTGTTGGAAACCACGGAGCACCAGCGCCTCCACTACATCGGTCACTCTCAAGGAACCACTGTCTTCTTCGTCATGACCAGTCTTAAGCCCGAGTACAATGACAAGATCATTTCTATGCACGCGTTGGCCCCTGTAGCGTTTATGGAACATAATCAAAGCTGGTTATTGAAGGCCATTTCTCCGTATGCCTCAGATATAGACGTAAGTAAATCAATCGTCCTCATGTTGATGCTGTTCAAGTTTTTTTTACTATCTCTGTAAAGATACATAATTTAAAAGCGCATAATTTCCACATGAGATTCACACTTTCAGTGTATGATGCAGACATGCAGTTATATACTAAAGTGCTTACATAATACGTACTATGTTTTCAGAAAGTTGCAAGAAGACTAGGTTTGGGCGAGATGGTGCCAAACAATCAAATCATGACCTGGGCCGGTCAGAAAATGTGCATGGATGAAGTGAAATACCAACCACTTTGCAGCAATATCTTATTCCTTATCGGTGGATGGAATGAAAATCAACATAATGCTGTAAGTACCTATCTGGGTTCAAATCAAACCTTCCATCATCAGTAGTAACATCACTCTACTGTTGGATATAAGTATGGCTCTTACTTCAAAATTCTGTGGTAATCTTATTAATATGTTATCATGTACTTAATTAAATTTCCAAAAGTCATAAAACATATGTAATTTGTTTAGATAAAGCCCCTGAGTCCCTTTTCATTGGTACAATATTTACGGATTTACGGGACATCCTGTATAAGTATTTCTGTATAATTCCAGACAATAATGCCAGTGATAATGGGCCACACGCCCGCCGGCTCGTCGACCCGTCAGTTCGCGCACTACGGCCAGGGCATCGCCGACAAGCAGTTCCGGCGCTACGACCTCGGCCGCAGGAAGAACCGCAAGCGATACGGCAGCCGCACCCCTCCCACCTACGACCTCAAGAAGATCACCACCCCGGTCTTCCTCCACTATTCTCTGTCAGACCCTCTTGCCCACGTCAGGGACGTCGACCGTCTGTGGAGAGAGCTCGGGAGACCCGTCGGCAAATTCATGGTTAACATGCAGTCGTTCAGTCACACTGACTTCATGTGGGCGATAGATGCTCGCGCTCTGATTTATAACAGGGTCATCAATTTGATTTGGCAGATGGATGGACTTCAGAATTCAAACTACGATGAGCTCGAATTCTGAAAACTTTAGGTTTTAAAGTTAGCATTAACTTATTTGTATTAATTCATATACACCATTATAATCTATAGACCGTAACTATCTTTTTTGTGATGAAAATCAAAATACACAATGAAAATACTAAATGGCTTTTATTTAAGTAAATTACCATACCTACAGTATTAGGGACCCTAAGATAGTTTTAAGAAAATTGAATGTTACTTATAGGAACTTAGGTAAGTACCTTTATTAAAAAAAAAAAATGTTTACAACAACGCTATATAATTTTTACAGCCGACGTTCTGGATAGAAGTAAGCTGACGACATTTTAATTTCACACTCAATGCATAAGTTAAATGGACTTTAGAGTTCGAATTTCAATTAGGGCGGAACATCATTAAAGTCGGGCGGGATCCGATTTGAGTCGAGAGTCAAAAGGTACAGTTTCCTATTGTCTCCACTTGCCCTGCTTCAACAAACAGCAGTCGCTTCTGGGGCTTCTCTTCTCTTGCCTTAATTGAAATGCACCTCGTTTCTGTTAAATTATTAGCCAGTTCACTAATATTCATTTCTACAAAGACATAGGTACTTTAAAGTCTTTATACCTCTCATAAGTAGTATACATACGAGTGTGTTGATTGCCATCCAATCTAATAGCAATCTTATATACTTAATTGTTTTGAAAAATATATATTATTTTTCAAAACAATTAAGTATATAAGATTGCTATTAGATTGGATGGCAAAGGAAATTTAAATTTATTTGATAATGACATAACATTTTAATAAATAGCCTGATTATTGTTATCTTCATCTTATTTTATTACATAATATGTTCTATTGCCATTCACTGATCGTCTTCTAAACCTGAAAACTTTTAATATTTACTTTGGCTACAGAATAATAACCAGTGCTTTGGCGCGAACATAGAATAGTCATCCACGTAAGTGTGAATAAACGAACAGTATTTTTCCACACATAATTTCTGAACATCTGCAAATATAGAGTTAGTCTGAGGATGGACGCTATGCATTTTCGCGACCATCCCGTATTCCATTCCCGACGGCGATATTTAAACTTGAGTATGAACTATTGGAGAGAACAGAGACGAACAGACGCACAACATCAAAAAAGAAATAAAACATTAGGTGTCCACAAGAACCACAAGTGTTTACGAAAGCTTTTTTAAGAAATTAGGGGAAAATTCCTTCTCATGATTAATGGAGTGTCAAGAATCACGATCGCGGATTGACGGAGTGTGAAAATTCAATTTTGCGATGTGATTACTCGTATCATAGCATATAGGTGTGGCTAAATATAATGATGTATAGTTAAAACATATATACAGAAGAACTGTATGTACGTCATGCTACGTCATTTTAAAAACTTATAGGTATTTATAGGTGAGTACTGATAATGGCGGATGGAAAAATCTATAAATCTATTTCTTCTAATACGTGTTAGTGGTCATGATAACCATCTCTTTACCGCAAACGGATTAGTGTAGTCCGATACTTATCTGTAATTAATAGTTGTTTATGTAGATTATTTGATTCCCTGATTAGTAAAATAAAGAAAATTTGGTTACCATGTTCTACTTAATTATCGTAAATTACTTACCCTAGTACCTACCTACTTAGGTAATCAACATAATTAATAATAGGAACAACTGTTTTATTCGCAATTTCATAGTTGGTTCCATTATGAAAGTGCCACAGTATGATTGAAATTCAACCTTTTATTACGAATTCACTAAAGCTTTGGAAATTCTGAGTTCCTCTGAAAAACTGAAGAGAGGTAATTTTTTACTGTAGCAATCTACCCAACCCACTTCTAACTACCCATATGATTGAATCCAATTTATATTCGTAAAATATCTGGATATACTTAAGTACTTTCCAACTTACCTTACTATTTTCCTGAGTTATCCATAGATATTACCGCATAATGATCCGAGTGAAACTTATATTTAGGGACACTAACAAGGGGTCGTGCCCTGAAAGGACGCATTTGCACAGATCAAAGCCTTCAGACGACTTTTATGTCAACACAGATATAGGGCAGATTTGCCTATTAAATAAATATCCTTTGTGGAGAGAGAGATCCTTTCATGATTTAAGTATATTATTATTATCTCGTGATTCTTACATATCCTAATGATCTACATCTACAACATCATCTGTTAAATTATTTAAAATAACAGGTCTAGAAATTCTAAATATATTTTAACTTCATTATTCAAAAAGTAAAATAAAAATATCTAACTATTATAGCACTGCGGTTTTGGTAAATCTTTTACCACTTTCAGAAGGATAAGCTTACGCATACACGAACTACATAAGCTCATGAAAGGAAAAAACTGAAAATAGCCCCTTTGTAATTCACGGCTTTAGCACACAATTTTTGTGTGGTGAGTTTGAATAGGTATAATATTTACTTGGATTTCCATTTGAGTTCGTTCGCTCCTATCCTATTTTGGCTTTTTATTAAGTACCTACCTGTTATGTTTAAAATATTTGTAGGTTTTTATGCAAAAGTACTGTTAACTTAATATGTAGATAAGTTATAATAAAGCAGGTATTTTTTTAAGATACATGCAGAATTGCACATCAAATAAACACACAATTCAAAAAATAAATATGATTAGTTTTTGTAATGATTTATAGAGGGTACAGGTACACCCGTGTCCGAGTTGTTCTATGTTTGAGGTCTGAAATAAATTAAGTGAATATGTAGTATGACTACACTTGCTAACAATGACATCCACAAACTCGAGTCTATTCAGTCAGGACTCAGGCCACAGTGGGGCTGCGCCTGCATACAGTAACCACTTCGAGTGTTCCCTTTAGATAGCATTCATCAAACTGAATGTTTATGAAATGAGTTTCCAAAAAATGAGAACGGATTTAAAACAAAAATATTTAAAAGGACGTAGGTACTTACTTACTTACCTATCGTATTTATTTAAAGATACTTTTTATGTAGTTTGGGGACGCACAAATTCAAATTTTAGTGCTTTGCATCTTTGTTTTAAATTAGACTCGACTAGAGAGTAGTACTCTATTTATAGTTTGGCAACCACTACCTACTAAAATTTCTTGAATTTCTGACTTCAGAATCAAAATCATTGTATTTATTTACGTCGCGCCTCGTATGTACATATCTATTTAATTTACGACACAGTTTTCAAATATTTAATACTTGATGATTATAATCGGATATTTATGAACAAAAGTTGAATAAAACAAAAAAGGATTTTCATAATTTTTATTCCATTTATTAAAGCCAGTAAGTAACACAAATATATTTTTGGTTATTTATTCATATCAATAGGCTGCAGAAAATTAGACACATAAATATTTATTGTAACTACTACAGATTTCACAACATGACACGGTTACATCGACAGTTCGGTGGTTAGATTACAGGTTACAGGTAGGTACATCTAAATTCAAAAGTGCCAGAATGGCTGAAAGCACACCAAGTATATTAGTTAATTCTTAGAATGCCTTGTCGTCGTCGTAACGTTAAATTGAGGCATGCTTAGTTATAAATAGAAAACTGTAGCGATAAATAATACATATTTCTTTATAACTTGTAACATTTCATAGAATACTAATTAAGAAAAATAAATTATTTTCTCGGTAGAAACACTTTCTACCGTGTTCACAAAAGAGATTCATCATTCTTCCTCTTGTTCATTATATTCATTTAAATAATGTTATGGTAGGTAGGTACAATGCAAATTAATTTTGTATTTAATAAATAAAAAAATACTTTGTGTAAATTTGTTTCCAAATTTTCATTTTGTCGGTAGAAACGTTTAAAAGTCTATTTAATAATAATTGACTTCATGGCATGGTCTTGATATTGGCCACACGTGATCGTGTGTTGTAAAATACATAAAGAGTTTTGATATTTTCGTCAAAGATATTTAGTTAAATATAGGTAAGTATGAAAAGTTTATGTAAAAGCTCAGTGATATGATTACACAGATATGGTAGGTCGGGTTCCCTGGTACCGGTGAGGTCTTAACATACATTTATAAAACAGTAAACTTGTTATTAAATTTGCCAGAATGTACCTTATGTACAATAATATTTTTTTTCATTTAAGAATATTTTATACGATGATTAGTTTTAATTCAATAGCAAATGCATGCTAAAATAACATCACATGGATTGTTTTCTGAGAGTTTGTTGATTATAGGTTGACCTTAGTAATCTGGTAATTATTATTAAATATTTCAGAAAATAACATACTTATTTTAATCTGACGGATTTTTTATATTCAGTGGTAGTAAATAAATTCAAATGAATAAATTTAATCCTCAGTTTAGTTTAAATTCATGCCAAATTACAAATAATATTCTCTAAACTTTCTTATATCTAACCAGTAATATACATATAACACGTCATCTCTATTTTATAAACATCAATAATATATTTTAATAGTCATCTATATAATGTACATGTATATAATCTTAAATTTTGTATACACTGTGAAAATTCTTTCACATACTCGAAAGTAGTAATTTTTATAAAATTTTGAATATTCTTTACAATAGTTTATTTATACTAACAATGAAAATCAGTCAAAGATAATGTAATGGAAAGTCCGGTCACAAAATTATTGCAAAAAAATGTTTTCACGCACAATCATCACTTAATTTTGATTTTTTAATTTCAAAATTTCATATTCCATAATCCATAGCTACACCAGAGCACCTCACGTGATGATTATTCATAAAAATGTAATACTATAACACCCGGTTTCAGAATAGAGTATTCAAGAAAATCTCAGTAGAGATTTGCTCAAAGGTTGAGTAGATACTTAGGTTTTCTACGTTTCACAAGTCGAACATAGTTTTTATCAAACCGTACTTAGCTAAGTATTTAATCAAGGTGCCTCTAAGCACGACTTTACGTTTCATTATATGTACAAAAAACCGGTTTTAATCGATAAAACTATTGTATAGGATTTTTGTTAAAAAATATTGACGAATTTAAATTTCAAACACGTGAAATTATTAAAAGAATTATCTATTTATAATATATTAGGCCATAATGTTATAAATTCAGATATTTCTTTAAATTTCGAATCACCAGGGTAGACAACGGAACGCATTTCAAAATCCAATCTGTGAAATTCGAAATGTCATTGTCATTTCATTGTCAATCAATCAAATCTATTGTCATTTCATAATGAGGCGTTTGTTAAAAAAAAAAAAAGTTCCTTTTTGGAGAAATAGATGGCGTTGTCTGGGGTTGTACCAACTTTCAAACCCTCAGAACACACTCAGATCACAATATGTTATTCTGTGAGGCTAACGAAATGTGAAAGTGACGTAGGTAGGTAGAATTGTAGTATTATTTTCTCTATGATGTCGATGTCACTGTTGCTTCAGCGTTCAGTGCGATTGTGCGTACAGCCGTTCTTTTCAAGTTTTCTCAGTTTCCTTGTGTTTCTCCTGTATTAATTGAGTTGTAGTTGAGCTATCTGCTCCTCCTCCCTTGATACTTAGCACTATCCCAAGCCACATGCAGTCTGAGCCTCGGAAGGATGGCTCGCGCTACCACCCGACATTTAATCACAACTAGTGAGTTCTTATTCTGAGTTTAGTACTCTTTGCTCTCTATGTAATTTTTGACAGTTGGTACACTGCGTTTTCACGCCATCTATCGGCTTACCCAAAAGCTCAACTGACAGCTGTCAAGGAAAACGGCTCATAAATATTCATCTTCAAAACCAAATATAATCTTGTGTATTTTACCATAGTTATCCATTAAAATGGAAAGGAAGGTAATAATTAGTTAGTTCAGTGACTGGACCCAGTGAGCAACCAAGTAGATAGAACACTGACTGGTAGCCCCGTGTGAATGCTGGAATAAATAACGAAAACTGCCTTCCCTCAACTCGGATCTGTGTGGGACTCCAACATGCTCAAGCGTTGCGTAAAAACCCCTCTTCAACTCCGTGGTCAAGTCGCTTCTGCTGTTCGATTGTGACTAAGGGATCGATGAACCAACTACATATCGAGTAAGAAGTCGCATGGCGAATTGGAGATTAATCGGCCACATTATCAGAAGGGACGCACCACCGCAGACGCGGTCGCCTCGTGCACACATGGCGACGTACAGTCGACGGCGAGCTGCGAGCGCAAGGCCTGAGCTGGACGGAGGCCAGAGCGGTTGTTGAGGACCGGACGGCGTGGCGCACTCTCGTGAACCCTCTGTACCACCAGGGTACCTTAGAACAACAACAACAACAACATATCAAACCCGGAGCATTATTTTGATTTCTAAGTGATTACTGTGATTTTTGTTGTTTCCTGATAAAAAATATTATTAATTAAAGAATATTAAAGTTTAAACAAATATTTTTATTTATAGCCATGAAATCTAATATAAGTAATTACATTCATAAATATTTTTAATATGTCTCCACCAGTGCTTTTCTTACATGGTTATTACAGCATATTCTTCTTGTTTTAAAAACTTTGCAGTTCTTGAGGCAAAAGTTGCACAGCATATGGTTCCTCTTCTATTTCATTGTCCAGAACCACAAGTATAATCGTCTAGTTCTAGAGCCATGTTGTGCAACATCTCATAATGACCTTGTAAACCTTCTGCAATTTGAGTTGCATTCCATAATGTAGATATGGGAATCTACTCTTTAGCACCACAAAGCATCACTCAATGGTGATTCTTGTTGGGTTCTGGGCTCTATTAAATGCTTCTTGTGACGGTATGGCTGCATTTATGAATGGTGTTATAAGATTAGATTAACGAAGTATCGTCACTGGACATTGTACATCAAACAAAACTCTTGTATAATACTTGATATTTCACAATAATCACGAGTAAAAATATTTGATTAAGGTTTAAGTAGCCGAAATTGGTTACTTAGATTTGACAGACTCAACTTTGAGCAAGTACGGTTTGAGCGCTGTCAAACGCGTTGTGAAACGCATTTTTGTCGCTAAGCATGAAGTTAAGCATGCCAACTGTCAAATTTGAGATTTCTCAAGCTCTGTTGCTCAAACCAAACTCAATCATAAGAAATCTCAATTCAGAAACAGAAATTTAATAAGTATGAACTTAAGTAGGCTTTGAGAACGACTCAACCTCAAATACTCAGTTGCGAAACCGAGGGTAAGTCAATCTTTTATGTACTTCTCAACGCTACTATTTAACCACTTATACGTAGGTACATAAGTAATTAAGTAAAAATGACATATACATAGGTATTGAAAACATGAAAAGTACTTAACACTGACATCGTACAGTAAGTAGGTATAGCATTGCTAGTTTTTGTTTTACTAAATTCTAGTAACTGGGATTATCCATATTACCTAAGTACATACTCGTATTTGGCTCGTGGCTGGCAGGAGTTTAATGCGGAAAATTCGTTATATCCATGAGTATTTGAAGGAAATTACGTAAAACGTTATTCAATAAGTACCTATGAATGTATTCACACTTGAACGAGAGCAATACACCAAATCACAAATAGTGCTACTGAACAAAATTAATTTCTTAACATATTTTTTTACGGTTGTATTGACTATTGAAAACTAACATCCATTTTACACACACACTCACCAATAGGTATATATGTATAAAACCGTAGTACAGACTACCGTTCCTGTGGGATCAACATTGAACAATCGTGGTAAACGTTTCCTTTTGTTTTCCAGAAATAAGTAGGTCATACAATATAAAAAGTCTACGGGAAAATATTCAGACACGATCTAAGTATACGACTTTTATACAGCTACGAGTAACACTGAGATTTATAACGTTGAAGGTTAATTTTGCAACCGGACTCTTATTAGGTAAATAGTTATTCAAGATGTTCTAGTGAATGATATAAAAGCTCGTTTAATTTACAACACGCTAAATCGAAAAGTGAGTATAAAAGTTTATGGAGGTTAAATACTGCAAATTTTACTATAGTAAGGTAAGGTTAAGTAAGGATTACTTCAACGTTTCGGTGAAACTATAAATATTGATACCATAATTATTAATTACATTGAAGTGATCGCATAATTTTGTGGTAGGGAAAAAAGCTCCTTCACCAAAGGGGCTTTTTCAAAATATAATATGATGACAATAAATAAGTTTGGTGAGTTATAATTATAAATATCATATTAAATATGTAGTGCCTAGTAAGTATATAACCTCCATATAAGGATGTGGATACAGGGCGTGCGGGCGTATAGCAACAACCAGGGCGCAAGCAATAGACTGACATCTTGATTACATTTCATTGGGATAGTTTGAGAAGTATTTGAGGATTGTTTAATGAAATCCTTGGATTATATCATTATACGTATTACTTACAGATGTAAAATCTCGTTAAGGTAACCTTGTTGAGTTGCATAATTTTAAATATTCATATTAAATTACTTTGAATGACAATATAAGTACATAGATAGTACAATAATCTCCGACACATTCGGTACACACATAGAAGTTAAAAGATTCATTTTGTGTTTGTTTTTTATGTTTTCATAAAGCAGTTTTTGTGTACGGCTAAATAGCAAAAGTGGGCCACAAAGTGTCTTAAAGTACTTGGTCAGGGAACACTAGTAGAAAGACTAACACTAGGACAAGCTCCGAGGGTGCACACTATACAATACTCTTAGCCCTAGCAGAAGGTCTAACTCCATGGAGATAGACCCATGGTTACGCTGCAAGTGGCTATACTCGTATAAATCATTATAACGAATTTCACAGTCTTCATAGTATTTCATAATACTGATGCAGAATATAATAATAATTTGTAAATCTTTAATTAATAAAATATATAATAGTAAAAACAAAATATCGTCTGATTCAAAATATTCATACCTATTCAGTTTTTTTTGTAAAATATTATATTGTCAATAATTTTTAATGGACGTTGTGCGTAAGTTGAAATAATCAAGTTGTATAATTTGAAAGATATATAAAAGAGACATTTTCAAGAAAGGTAACATAGACACAATACTGCTTACTGTTCAGCGAAGCGCAGTTTCTGCTTCTTGACGAAGTCCATGGCGAGCTTGTCCGTGGTGCGCGACTCCAGGATCTGCAGGATCGGGTGGTCTGCGGGACGAGAGTACTACTTCAAATTCTAATCCTTTCATCACTAGAAAAGCGATATTGTTCAGAATTCTGCATCTCCGCCCTAATGTAACGAATTTCTAATCTTATAACACATCTTGCACGAAAATGTTTCCTCGTGTAATTTATCCCGAATCACTATATTATACTTCGATAACGAACCAGTGTAGCCCTGCCTGGATGTTATAAAAGCTGAGAAGAATACCAACTTATACCAAAGCCACTTACTGCGGTCATGCAGCTGCATCAGCGGCAGCTCGAGCGGGCGCAGCGGGTCGGGCGGCGCGTGGCTGTTGACGCCAGGAATGCGGGCCAGCGATACGAAGGCCTCGCCCGCGAAGTCATCAGCGGTCAGGACGTCGCGGTCCCACACGGAGAGGGAGAGAGCCGCGTGGCCCGAGCGGCACGACTCGAGCGAGACGCCGAACTCGAAGCATTCGTCCCAGATCGGGTTCAGAGTTTTCTGGATTAGGGGAAAGTAATGGGGGCGATAAGTTTTTCGGCTGTCGGTAATTGTGCGACACGTAGTACTGAAATAGCATTTTCGGTTATGATTATGAAGTATGAAACGAAGGGCAAAACAACCTGAACTTGTACGTGCTTAATTAAAAAATATTTCTAGCTTTCAAATATACTTATGTGTGTGATTGTATGTTCACATATTCAGGCGAATATTCGAAATAGAAAATATATTCCCAACGTACTGTTCATTTCCATAAAAGTAAACAAATAAAGAGTCTATTGATATTTCCCGAATTCACTATTCGCCGAGTAACAGAATGTGAAAACCGTTTGTATAAAATATTTTCGTCTGTAACCGCGAGGGTCGAGCAATCGGCAATATTCAAATGTGATGATGTTTGCGCGGAAAACTTCCAGCTTTGTTTTTACTTCGACGACGGGAGTATCGGGCTCAGCTGTCAGAAGACACGTGTTGCATAGTGGATGAATTTGCACCAAAGTTGGTAGTTTCCTTTCTTTCCGTTATCCCCGGGGACATTAAACGGCAATAGAAATTCCGATAGCTTCCGGTCGCAGCTGCGTTGTATCGTTTTCTTCAACGTATCAAATATTCCGGACGCTCTCCGTCCAATTAATGAAATTAAAGAAAATTGCTTAGCGGAAATTGTTAGGTTGATTTTCGTTTCCAAAGATTGTTGGGTTATTATTGGAAGTAATTTTAGTGGAAGTGAGGACCTGATAAGGTGGCGTGACTACATGCAAAACGTGTGTGTAAACTTAGAAATATCGATCGCAGCCATACATTTTAGTAATAAGTAATTTGTTTACACACATTCCGTCCCAACATAAACTGGCGCTACCTACTTTTTAAACGCAATTTCCTGGACAAATTGAACTAACCTTCTGCACGTTGGTGCTTTGATCGTGTGCCTTCGGGAAGAGGCGCTTGGGCAGCAGCTCCAGCACCACGAAGGGGTCGCTGAGGCCGTTGGGGTCCAGCGGGATGACGTCACGAGCCGACAAGACCTCCACGCAGAGTGAGTCGTGGTTGAAGTACACCCTGGACGGACGTGGTAAAATATTAGTTTTGCCCTTGGGCTCACGAGTTATTGAAAACAGCAGCTTCCAGGTGAAGACAGCAAGTTACACGAATTAGAAGTCCAGAACATACACACTTCAAAAGTAGAAACAAGATATATGTCTAGCCAAAAGATTTGATCCAGGCCAAAAACGATAAGACGACAGGCTAACAGGAAAAGCAGTGGTAGCAGTTTAGCCATAGCAACGGCAGTTTCTGGTTCAGTAATAAGTTAACAACACCGTGTGCAAGAGCGCTTATCTGGCCCATTTATACAATCAATTGACTTACCTCACAAGTATAGACCCGTACGGGCTGGGCAGTGGCGTGCGAGCCTGGTCTGCGAGGCGGCAGGCCAGCCACAGCTCCAGCAACTCCTCGGTGGCCGCCTGGTGGTACTGCAGCCGCTGCTCCACGCGCTGCCACTCGCCGCAGTGGACTTCGGACATGGGGAGACCTGGAGAAGACTCAAGGGCTTAGGCGCAGGCTACACGTCAAAACATATCGTGATCCGACAGTTTATAGTTATATCATAGATCACAATGTTTATCTTGCATGTAGCATTCACCTTAGAGAGGACTCTAGCTCTTAAAATATCTAGAGTAGAATGCACAGCAATCATATAACAGAGCGTTTGTCATCTGGTAGTGGTTAGATCGTGAAGGTGTACGACAGAGTGATGTTGGCGCCCGTTCCCCTCTCCCGATGGGAGAAATGTAAGAACAGTGAACGATTAAGGTTTTTGCAACATACACACATTACTGCTCCACGGAAGATACGAAAATGGGGACATAATATCACTTAAAGCTTTCCTCGGCGAAGCCACAATAATTTACATTTGCTATAACAAAATCCATGAAGATCAAGAAGAAGAAACCCCCCCTTCACCTTTACATCAAAAACCAAAAGCCCTCGTACCTTTCCCCTCAGCATGTATGAACTCAGCCAGCAGGTCCAAGGCCTCCCTCAGCCGGGAGTGGTACACCCGAGGCCTCTCTGCCCCCCCGGCGTCGGCTTGGGTCGAGACTTCCTTCAGCACCGCCACCCAGCAGCCGCTCAGGGCGCGGGTGAACGCGCGCGGGAGCAGCCATGTGTTGAGAGATGACAGGTGCTGGTCTAGGTACTCCAGGAGTGGGGTTATGGCCTGGTTTTGAAGAAATTTGTAATTTTTTAATTCGTGTAGATTTTGGTAGTTAGCTTTTTAAAATGTAACTATGTATTTCTTTATGTCCTTCTATTTTATGTCACACTCTCCTGTTATGAATCCATAAATATAAAAACAAAAACTTTGCAATTGCACTTTACATTGATTAATTACGATAGTAAGTAAATAATTTTATTGACTCGTGAGCCTACAATTATTAGGATCTAACCAAAGTTAACGTACATTGTTTTGCCGCTTACGATCATTGGACCCAAAGGGGTATGCCTCCCATAAAACCGACGCACCGAGCCCCCAACCATAAAACCGTGATATTTGAATTTGGAATATCAATTCTGAATACTTACTTTTGTTTATATACTTTTTATAATACGAGTATTTCTATCTTTTCCAAATATCGTAATTAATGTTATATTACTGAGTCGAGATATAACTAATTTCCATTATGTTTTTTTCCCAGTAAGTAGGCAGCACGCCTACATACTGTAAAATTTCCTACAAAAACTTTTACTCATATGTTACGAAAACGAGTAATTGCCCACGTTTGTGTCGAATAACAGATGCGTAGGTCGGTACGATAAATATTCCAGAGTTGTTATGGCAACCCTTGTAACGATGGCATCCCTACTACGTATCTACCTACTTATTATACATAGGCATAGGGAGTTATACATTTTATCTGCGGTTCCATTCGAAGCGCACGTATTGTGGGATACTTAGTGGTGACCCCGTCGCGTGGACAACGGGTGGCCTGTATTATTTCTTGATTACATAATCCTATTTAAGCATATAGGCTATGAAATTGTTTGTTATGCGATCATTTTAATCAAGCATAGTAAACATTATGGTATTAGGGAAGGGATGTTTTCATAGAGAAAGTAACATAGTGCAATTTAGTGGTGGTAAGAATATTAAAATTGATTTAGGAAATAATCCCTTCAACAAAAACATGCTACATATACTCACGACTGTAAATACTGTAATCCCCGAATGGGTATTGTGATGAGTGATAATTTACGGTTTTAGTATAAAATCCACTTAGGGAACATCTAGAAAACTAGATGTACAGATTTCTTCAAGATGTTTTCCTTCAACGTATGAGTACCTACGTGGTGCAGCAGTACTAAAATTAATTAATAAAAAAATATATTTCCAAAATTTGAACACTTAGCCTCTCGATTGACGGCAACGTTGGAGAGAAGCAATGGATAATACCTAACACCCTACACTCAACAACATCTACAATTCTACACAATGGGGAAAGAGGCTCGATAATGTTAGTAAATTAAATAAACCGAGTAGAAAGGCGACACAGTATCCTCGACCGATCCGAATGTCTTGCAATTGACTGAGTGACACGGTCTCTCTCACACTTGGTAGGCCTAATCACACCCTCAACATACCTGATTGGTGGGCAGGCTGTCAGGCGACCAGGCGAGGTGGAAGACGGCCTTGCGCAGCGGCGGGCGGGCGCGCGCAGCCAGTGGGGCGGCGGCGCGGGCGGCGCGGGCCTCCAGCGTGCCCAGGGCGCCGCGCACCAGTTGGCGGGCGCTCTCGTCGTTGCCGCTGTAGGGGGCAGTAGATAAAAATATATTCGGGCATTGCCATAGATGTAATGCAAGAAAAGGAGGTCTCTGGTTAGCGGCTGAGGCTAGTCTGACTGGTTAATCTGGGGGCACGGCAGTGGCCCCACCAAGTCGAGCAAAAAAGCGGCACAGCCGTACCATCGTTTTCTCGAAGCAATTCAGGCCATTTTCGACCCCCTGTAACTTCGTTGTGGATAAAACTAGAAGACTGAATTTTCAATAACCATGCAGGCATTGTAAAGACACGGTATATTTCAAATTTCATTCAATTTGAACCAGTAGTTTAAGAATTATAACGGGTCAAAGTTTCTTAATTTTGTCACTGACTCACTCACTCACTCACTCACTCACCGATCATAAAAATTCTAAGGCACTTCTAGCAGACCTAGAAGCTTCAAATTTGGAATATAAGTAGTGTTTGGTGTATGAACCAAGGAAAAACTAAAATATTTGGGGGCACGGTACACCCCCACCAACTCGAGTAAAATTTTTCAATTTTGGTCCAGTTTTCTAGATAGGTACATAACTGCTTAAATAATTTCATAATCACATATCTGGGGGCATGGCAGTGCCCCCACCAAGTAAATATAGGCGCATGGTAGTGCCCCTGCCAAGTCGAGCAAAAGATTCGCGTCATACAAATTAAATCCGCAAAGGATGGATTACCTACCTACGGATACATCAGGCTACCAGTGCTACCACTAATAGTCAAATTTTCTTAATGTACAATGAACTTTGTGTATTGGAAACTAAGGTTGAAATTTAATTAGGGTAATTTGATGCAGTATAAAGTATCAAAGTAACGTTTATTCATTACGTACATTACGTAGCCAAAAATAAAGATTCTTGATTCTTACCATAAGTTTGCGATTTATGTAGGTAGGCAACCTACCAAACTAAGTTAACACACCTAAGTACGTAGAAGGTACCGAAAAGAAAAAAAAGTAGAACTGTCTACAAAATACAAAAAGAAATGAGATCCCATCAAAAACAATGCTTGTCAAAACACGTGTTTCCGCATGCGATGGCCGAGTCAATATATTTATATATAAAACATTAAATATAGCGCGGCAGCGTAGGCACTGAAAGCCTTTTACAGCCGCGTGAGGCACTCGGGGCCTCTGAAAACACGAACCGCTTATGCGTGTGAAGTACCCCGGGTGACCTTGGTTCACAGCTGCCGGCCGTGCACTTGCCATAGTTTTAGTTTTTAGTTTTTATTTATAGTCAGTGGCATCATAAAGGGAAGCGGCTGAAAATCAGCGCGGTAGTAGGTAATATATTATCTTCTACCGCCTTAGCTGAGCCGCCGTCCATTTCGGTGCCAGACAACGCACACATATCCTTTCATTTATTTCTTTTGTTTAGTCATAAGGTCTTTGTGTTCATTTATTACTGTTTTTCATTATGTTTTCTTTTTTTTTTTCTGTGTGTGTGCGATGGCACGGAATAAACGTTTTTATTATTATTATTATTATTATTATTATTATTATTATTATTATTATTATTATTATTATAATATTTTTAAGATTGAGATGCGTGCGTGGATAAGACTTGGTATTACATGGATCTCACAACTTTTTACCGTAGAACAACTGAGTTACGAGACTTGGTCTTTTTTGACAAGCATTGTTTTTGATGGGATCAATCCTTTCACCACCACCACCTGGGTAAAATGGCGTGACATGACCAACAAAGCCGACCCTAAATAAGGATAAGGCAAGGAAGAAGAAGAAGAATCCTTTCACCACGCTCTATATGAAGAAGAACGAACGTACACGAGTGTGAGGCTGAGATTGCCGTACACAATAGTGGTAGCCATTTCCACCAATGTAATTAATGCTTCTGTAAAAAAATCTAATTCCGGAGTCTGCTTTGTTCAGTGATTCCTTCGATCAATGGAAAAATCTGACTCACATAATGCCGGTTTTTCGGTTCGTGTTACTTGACGAACTAAGCTAGCCAATTTTATAGACTTACAAGTCGTATTTATCTATTATGCCAAAAACCTTCAAAACTATGCTTTGTTAAGTTAGAAACTTTGTGTAGTTATCACAAAATTTTGTAATAATAAAATTACTAAATGTTTTGAAATTATATTCAAATCTAAATTCAAACGCATAAACTTTCTAATGACTGAACTGACTGAATGTTCCACTAACAATAGCTTCGACGACGCCGACGAACAAAAAGCTATTGAATGAATATAGTTTCCAGGTTTGAATGAATTTAAAAGGTATTTTAACTTGTAAGTACAGATTAAAATAATATAGACCTAATATAATATACCTACCGACCTTTTCTTTATGAGGAATAATTATTTGGAATTTTAGTAAGTCCATTAAACTCAGTGTTTTCTAAAGTTAGAAGCATCCTAACCATTGTTGTTATCGATTTTGAGATGTAAGTACTACATTAACTAAGTAATTAGTTCACTTTTAACAAGTTAAAACAGCTCTATTAGTTAGAATGAAGTATTAAGTAACTTAAATATTGCAGGGATTAGAACTCGGGAAGGGTACGACTTCACTAACATTAACACCGACGTAGGTACTTAGCGTCTACAAAGTATTACGACTTTAGTACAGTAGTGGGCTTAATGTAGAGTAAGTGTTACTTAATTAAACTGATTATAATTATGGTAGACTGACAAACAGGTCCCTTACGGTGTGACGCAGGTAGCGGTGCGCGAGATAAATTAGCTATTAATATACTTAATTAGGTACCTACTAACGATTCATTAACTTATATTGCTATAAGTCTCCTAGTTGTTACTAACATGTTATAACTATAGTACATACAAGTAGGGCAGAATATAAAAGCCTCCTCATAATAAAGAAAGACCATAAAACTTAAGTAACACGCCACAGATCAAGGAACACTAAGTATAAGTACTTCTCGCAACAGATAGAGCAACAAACGCTAGCATGAAAATAGTGACCACAAATAGACGTACAACATACATACAACATTGTGTATCCTACATGGATACCTAGGTACATAAACTACGTATGCATTCATTGCGATTCCCGCTTGTAAGTTAGTGGAAACGCAACAAAGTTCTAGTGAATGTAATAAACAGGGGACGCTTCCCAGCGTTTCCCGGGAAATGTGTACAAGGTAGAGCTTTATCAGTGACCGAACCGAAGGCGTGTAAATTTACCTGACATACTGAATATCCAAACATGGGACATTCTCACTCACGCATAATAATGTACTCCCTGGTGGCATGGACAACATTGCTGCACCCAATTTGTGGCGGTGTTATACTGAACCCAATTTGATTAGGGGCGTGCCTATTGCTGTCTTTCGGGTAGACACAAACAAGACACGATGATTAATATCGGTGTTTACCTAAACATTACAGCTAAGCATAGATAGGTATATGGGCACACAGCAGGACCCTGAAGGTTTTTCATTGATTAGCAGATACACTCACATGCAATCAAAAAGTTCCACTTGCCATTTACGTTCCATATGTCACTGGAACCTTTTCATTGCTTGTGAGTGTATACTCAGTAGGACTAGTTGTCTTGTGGACACTGACTTCAGCTCGTGCACTGATAAAACTCCTCTATCTATTGCAAAATTCAGCGAACCACCTCGAAATAAAATGCAACAGAAACCGGAGACTCGCGAGAGGGCGTGCTCCATAGATTATGTAGATACCCACACAACCTACACAACCTACACATCGTACCTACACGTCCCGCACATCGCGATCCTCCGGAGAATTCGTGCACTCGACTGGGGGGTCACTCTATATGACCAAAAACGACCGAACGAGAGCTGTCGGGCAATCGGCACGTTTAATACAACGAGATAGAGTCGCAGCACTCAGAAACTTACGTACTTACTTATGTTTTTGGTCATATAGAGTGACCTCCTTGAACCGCGCACCGTCGAGCGAGTAATAATCACTACGGATTGATAATAATCTTGAACAGAATCACGGTTCAAGGATTAATACCCGTAGTCTAAGCGGGTAAGCTTTCCTCTTTGTTATATTTTAATCCATTTTAAGCAAATCTGATAATAATATCATTGATCAGTTTATGAATTGAGTGATGAGATTAGAGCTTACGAAAAATGTATGATGAGAAGAATTTAATGAAAATAACCGACATTCCGGACTTTGTCTATTATTTTTGTAAGGTGGGGTGGCAACTGAAATTTCACAGGTTAGTACCTATATTCTTCTAAAAAGCTTCTTCCGCTTAGCGTATAAAAACAGGGTTTCTGACCGAGGTGAAAGGATTAGTCACATTTACAACAATCGCTGACTGCCCACAATAGTAATAATATTAGGATGATTTGCAATTAATATTTAAACGATTATTTTAAATCTATTGCTGTCCTGCTCAGCCAGTATACTGTCAAAGCAAGAGAGCAAGATTAAATTTCGTTCAAATGTTTGGTGCAAGGCACCCTTAGTAAGTACTTATACAAGTATAAGTACACTCACATGCAATGGAAAAGTTCCACCATCCGTTGACGCTACATAATAATATGTCACTGGAACTTTTTCATTGCTCGTGAGTGTATAAAACTTACATGTGTTCGTCATCGTACTCGGCCAGCGAGCGGCGCACGTACTCCAGGTTATTCACGATGGTGCAGATCTCCTCTGTGGACTTGTTCTGACCTAAACATAAAGAAAAAAATAAGTGTTTTATACACTAATAACATAATATACTTACAGAAAAAGATATAACAAAATACACATCATACTACAATACAAAACAAACAATAACACAACATGTTACTGTTCGGATCGCCAAAAAGGCACCAGCTCAGCATGTGCTGTAGACAATAAGGCCTCAGCACTGGATTTCACCTGCCCTACCACAGCAGCCAAATGTTCAACTTTGTACGTGGATATTGCTTTGTGATCCGGCGGTCAGCCCTCGAGCCCACATGCCCAAACTATCGACCAATACTATTTGCGTAATTGGATTTCCTTATTCAGAAATCAAATAGCTATGTACCTGTGTAGGTACGCGTGGAATGTAATAACGTTGATTTATGATATTGCAGCCGCCGGCAAAGCTAGGTTTTACAGCGGCTGTTGTTTTAGATCAGGACTAATGGGTATTAAAATCTAATTCATTTCACTAATTAATTAAAACACATTTGTCAAATCATGAAATTAATTTTATGTTATTGGAATCTTTGTTCAATATGATTATAAAATTTGTAAATAACTTACACAAGGCATTGCAAAAAGGATATCGTAGCCATCGACTTACATTATAACTTTAGCCACACCCTGCAGTGATAAAACCAATTTATAGACCATTCACCACAATTTCGACCACATTATTTCCGAATATAATCCCATTAGCGTAGCCTCTAGACTCCACGGTAAGTTAACAGACATTACGCTGGGACAACAGACAGTGACTGCAGCTCTGTAAGTCAAACAGCAATGGAGAGTTCTCCAAGTAAGCAACTTGCAGTGAGTGAGCCCGCGGAACGACGCACTTTAATGAACACTAAATTACAACTTGTCAAGCCCGAATTTAACTTCTTCATTCCGTTAGCCGTGTATTTATGTTTATAAGTGTTAACTACTCATTTTATCGCTTTGGAAGCAAGTATTCTGAAAGTTCTGATAGACAATAATGGATGTTTGTAGATACTCAATACTGAATATTTTTTGCATTATTCATATAAGGCATTCATTCGGAAAACCGATCACATCTCACTATAATATTCTCCTGACTTCCGCGGTTTGCGTAGTACTTACTCCTATCCTCGCTGCACGGGTCCGTAATCGAAGTACATAAACGTAGTAAATATATCGCGATTCACCATAATTACGGCGCTGTGAATGGTCGTGATTGGTAGAACGAGCATTAGTAAAAGTAAGTAAAAGTAAAAGTAAAGTAAAATATGCTTTATTGCCAAAATAAAAATGACCTTACATAACTTATTCTACATTATAACTAATTATGAATAAGTTACATTATACTATTTTAGTTAAAACAAGTCCTTCAATAAATTAAAATTTTCTTTTGGCAAATGGTGACATGCTCAGCATAAGTCGACGGAAAACTGGTTTTCGATCGACGCTGTTTTTCAGCATGCCCCAGTGTGTTTATTTAATTTACAAGATCCTTACAGTCTAACAGAGGCGCCTTGTAGAGTAAACTACAGAACTAAAAGAAGAATACAATTTCATGCACTTATTTCATAATCTTTAAAAAAAATAAAATGAAAATAAATAAAACTTTTATAAATAAATCGGTATGTGTAACTGAGAATTTTGAATGAGTAGATAAGTATGAGTTAGATAATGTTTTGTGTATGTATATTATAGTTTTAAACAATGGAATCAGTGTTATATATATAGTTTTAAACAATGTAATTATATTATGCAAATTCGGTGCTTTATAATATGTGTTGAAGTTTGTGTGAGTGAATTTTGATGAAAGTGTGTATTTTGCTGTAGGGATTGTATACTAGATATTTAAAAAAAAATATTAAATATTTAAAAAAATATATTAAACTGAGATAAATTAATAAGATTGATTTGGGTAAGCACTATATTTAGTTTAAATTCTTTTCAAAATTATATGTTATATTAGCTAGGGATATTTGTTTATCTAAAATATATTTTTTCATATTATTTTTGAATGATAGATATGTCATGGCGGTTTGGATAGGGGGTGGTATGTTGTTCCAGATTTTGGACGAGGCGTATTTAAAGGATCCTTTATAATTCTTTGTTTTATGCTTGGGGCAGGATATCATTTTACGGGCTTTACTACGCGTATGAATACCATGCGATTCTCCTTGCCACTCAATTTTATTATATAAGTATTCCGGCTTTTTATTGCGCACTACTTTATAGACAAGCCCGGCTAAATGAAGTTCCCTGCGACCTTGCATCTTTATAATTTTTTTATTGTTTAGATACGGTGTGATATGACTACGCTTGGGAATCGTGAAGCAAAACCTAGCACATGCATTTTGCACACGTTGTATTGCACGGCTGGTTTTTTCTAGCAGCCTAGGTCCGTATACTACGTCACAATAGTTAAAGATGGATAGAATTAAAGCTTCCGTTAGCATGATCCTTACTTCTTCAGTTAAATAGCTTCTAATACCGTATAAAACTTTTAGACGGAAAAAAGCTGTTCTTATTTTTTGGCTTATGTGCTCCTCGAAACGTAGTTCACTGTCCATCAGTAAGCCCAGATTCTTTGCGTGATTAACTCGCTCGATCATTATGCCATTTATTTTTAAGTCCGGTGCATATTTTATAATTTGTTCACACTGTCGTTTTGTGCCTAAAACTAGGTATTTAGATTTTTTTGGGTTAAGGACTAGTGCGTTTTTTTTTGTCCATTCATAAATTTTCCCTAAGTCCTCATTTATAAGCTGCACAGCTTCTAATGTTTTTTGGTGCTTAAAACAATAAACTTGGGTGTCATCCGCGTATAAATGAATTTTACAATGTTTGATGTTTTTTATGAGGTCAGTTGTATAAAGAATAAATAATAAAGGACTTAGTATAGATCCCTGCGGGCATCCTCGTGGTATGATTTTCTGTTGTGATTTTTTGAGCTCTCCCTTACCATCCTCGGTAACAACAAACTGTGTTCTATTACGTAAGAATGAACTAAACCAGTCGCGAGCCGCATGTGAGATGCCATAATAGGACATTTTTGCCAAGAGGAGCTCAGCACTGATACAGTCGAACGCACGGGAAAAATCTAGTAAAACTAGGATGCTACCATCACCTACATCAGCTGACGCAATTATATTGTCTGTTACTTCAGCTAGGGCAGTAGCGGTGCCATGCTGCGCACGGAAACCTGACTGAATAGCCGGTAGAATAGTTGAATTTTCAAGGAATTTGGTTAACTGCGTACAGACCACTCGCTCTATAATTTTAGACATAACCGGTAGTATACTAATTGCTCTTAAATCATTGAGTTGCTTTACCGATGATGATTTTGGTAGTGGCTTTACTTTAGCGACCTTCCAATCACCAGGAAATATTTTATCATTAATAGAAACATTTATTATGCGTGTGATGATTGGAAGGGTAACTGGAAGGGTCATTCGCAACATTTCTGCTGTGACTGTGTCCCAACCTGCGGCATTTGTTGTTATTGCACGTATGATTTTAGAAACTTCATCCATGTTAGTGTTATGCAGATTAAAATCGTCTGATCCAAAACGGTTATGTTTATAATAATTTAGCAAATTTTCATCTATATTGCTGTCACCCGGAACATCCAAAAAAAAATTGTTAATGTCGTCTGGATTATTTAGATTAGGTGGAATATCTGGCAAGGTTGAATTACCAAGAACTGATGTCTTTTTAAGATAGTTCCACATTTGTTGTGGCTTGTGTTTGTTTTTATTGACGTAATGAGAAAAAAAGGCTTCTTTCTCACGTCTCAGTGCACTAGTGACCATATTTTTCATATCCTTGTAGTATGCGAAATGCGATTCTTTTTGGGTACGATTTGCTCGATGAAGCGCTTTATCGCGTAGTGACATCATTAATTTAATATTATCAGTAATCCAGGGACTAGGGCTTTCTTTAATTTTGACTTTCTGTAGTGGTGCATGTTCATCAAAAATTAAATTCAATAAATAGTTAAACACTTTTACCATATCGTCTATATTATCCTGTTCGTTCACGTCCTCCCATGGCATAGCATGTAGATCTTTAAGAAATAAGTCATTATCGATTTTATTAATGGCCCGTATCCATTTAAAAACTGGTGGAATTGGCGGTTTTCCGAAAAATTGAAAAAACAAAATGGCGGACTGCTTTGGCGGCCCTTTTGTAAAAGTGACTTTTTTTCGCGATTTTTGATTGGTTTTTTCACGTGTTTAGAGTGGTTGTGGAGATTTGTCTTGTTATAATATATATAGCTGGATTACCACTGACACACTGACTGACATGATTGTTCTCCCAGAAGGAGCCATTTTTTGATATGAAAATGTTTTAGGGAAATGTACAGGGTGCTCGGGTGAGTAGAGAAAAACCTCGACTTTTTAAAAAAAGTTGTAAAAAAAAAAAATTTTTTTTGTTCCTCCATTTTGGTGACCACACATTTTTTTATATTTCGAGGGTGTGTTTAGAATGCCTGACAGATTATAAAAAAAATATAAAAAAATAAAAAAACAAAATGGCGGCCGAGTTGCAGTGAAGCAAAGTTTAGGGCGTGTCAGACCCGACTTGAGGTGAATTGATCTCCCGGAAGGGGGGGAGGTGGGGGGATGGTGTTTTTTGTAAACGGTGGGGAACATGATGGAATTTAGGGGAAAATTCCAAAAAATGATTTTTTTTTAATTGCGGGTGGAGGGGAGATTTTTTTATAAAAACGTGTTTTTTCGGGGATTTTCAAAGCATTTTTTTATTGTGTTTGAGGCATTTGACAGGTTTGACTTGTATAGAGCGGTTGTGTAGTTTGACGAGTAGAGTTGCCACGTGAAAGAATTTTCCCCATTTTTAGGGTAAATTTCGAGATTTTCCCCAAAAACATGAAAAGTAGAAATGGCCACTTTTGATTTTAAAATTTGATGCAGTTTTGTCGGAAAGACCCGTACTAATGACATTTGACCATTTTTATTACTTTCGACTGGCAACCCTGGGCGATAGACGAGATTATATTTTTTCGGATTTTTTTACGTCGACCCAACTTGAGGTGAATTGATCTCCCAGAAGGGAGGCAGGTGGAGTGATGTTTTTTTTGTACACGGTCTGATGTATGGTGCAGTTTATGGGAAAATTCCGAAAAGTTGAAAAAACAAAATGGCGGACTGCTTTGGCGGCCATTTTTTAAAAGTGACTTTTTTTCACGATTTTTGATTGGTTTTTTCACATGTTTAGAGTGGTTGGGGAGATTCGTCTTGTATAGCGCATTTGTGTAGTTTGTTGGGTAGACTATACCAGTTAAATAAAATTTCCCCATTTTTAGGGAAAATTTTGAGATTTTCCCCAAAAACCTGAAAAATAGAAATAACCGTTTTGGATTTCAAAAAATGATGCAGTTTAGTCAGAAAGGCTCATACTAATGACATTTGACTATTTTTATTACTTTCGGCTGGCAACCCTGAGAAATACGGGAGATTATATTTTTGAAAAAGTTCGACGTCGATTCAAGTTGAGGTGAATTGATCTCCCAGAAGGGGAGGAGGTGGGGTGATGTTTTTCTTTGTACATGGTTGGATATATGGTGAAATTCATGGGAAAATTCCGAAAACTGCAAAAATCAAAATGGCGGATGAAGTGGCAGCCATTTTGTAAAAGAGAAATTTTACATGTTTTAAGGCTATTTCACCTGTATTGAGTGGTCTGACAGTTTTGACTTGTAGAGCGCGTTTGTGAAGGTGAATGCATTTAGTTTGCTTATGAAATAAAACTCCCCATTTTTAGGGGAAAAAACAAAATTTCCCTAAAAACATGGGAAATTTTACATGAATATGCAATTTTATCGTTTTGTGATGGTCTGAGGGGATTCGAATGTATGGCGCGTTTGTGTAGTTAAATGCATAGATTTTTAATTAATAATAAAAACTCCCCACTTATAGAAAAAAAAACAAAACTTCCCTAAAAACATGGGAAAATTTACATAAATATGCAATTTTATCACTTTGAGATGGTCTGAGGGGTTTCAAATGTATAGCGTGTTTGTGTAGTTAAATGCATACAATTTTAATTTAAAATATAAACTCCCCACTTAAAGGGGAAAAATTAAATTTTCCCTAAAAACGTAGAAAAAATTACCAACATTAGCAATTTCACCCCGTTGAAGTGCTCGGACAGATTTATGGTATTTGGCGCATTTGTGTAGATAAATACAAACAATAATTATTTAAAATAAAAAACTCCCCACTTGTAGGAAAAAAATCAAAATTTCCCTAAAAACGTAGAAAAAATTACCAACATTAGCAATTTCACCCCTTTGAAGTTTTCAGACAGATTTGTGGAATATGGCGCATTTTTGAAGATAAATACAAAGAATTATTTTTTAAAATAAAAACTCCCCACTTTTAAAGGAAAAAATATTTTCTGTAAAAATATACAAAATGTAAATCAACTTTACCACAGTGTAAGTGCCGAGCGCAGCGAGGCCATAGTTCTTCTACAAGCTATACCAAAATAAAACCAGCCGAGCGCAGCGAGGCATCCCACAAGTAACCCTGCCATAAAAGAAAGAAATCCGAGCGAAGCGAGGCATTACGTATCATAATTATCAATATCAATAAAGAAAAACTACGGGAAAAGTCCCGTTTAAGAAGTGGAAAGCCGAGCGAAGCGAGGCAAAACAACCTAAACCATCAATCCAAAACCTAGAGAGCCGAGCGGAGCGAGGCAAAACTACTGAAACCAACATCCGAAAACCCGAAGAGCCGAGCGAAGCGAGGCAAAACAACCGAGACTACCATTCCGAGACCAGGAGAGGAGCCGAGCGCAGCGAGGCTAAATTACTTTAATCACCAACTGCCTGTTTAACTGGAGAGCCGAGCGCAGCGAGGCTAAAAAATCCAAATCATCATACCACAAACCTTGGAGAGCCGAGCGCAGCGAGGCAAAACATTTCAAAACATTATACCACAACCACCGAATAGCCGAGCGCAGCGAGGTAATACAACTTAAGTATAACCTTACCGTAAAAGAGGAGCCGAGCGAAGCGAGGCAAAACAAATCAAACCACCATACCGCAAACCCTGGAGCGCAGAGCGAAGCGAAACAACACCACTCAAACCCTCGTCAACACAACTAGATATAACCTGAGAGCCGATTGTGGCAAAGAAATACCTTGAATGAATAAAAAAGATAGACAAAGGTTTGGGCGCGTTTATAGTTCCAATTATGGATTAAATTGAAGTAAACCATACTTCTGTAAACAACAATCATAGGAAATGTTCAAAGTGTGTGTGTTCGAGTGAGAATAAAAAAAAAAAATTGTCTCAAAAGCAAACCCGAGTAAGAAATTAATGAATAAAAAAGCCTGTGAATTTCGTTGCTATGAAAAAGTTTCTCTTCAGAACAAAGTAGGTAAACTAATAATCGAGACGCTAGAAAAACGCGCGAATGGAGGTGAGCGGTGGTAGCTCAGTCGGGTAAGAGCCCGCTTCTCACGCCAGAGATACGGGTTCGAATCCCGGCGCTGACATGTACCAATGAGTTCTTTTAACTTAAGTACAATGTATACCATCGCTCTTACGGTGAAGGAAGACATCGTGAGGAAACCTGCATATCTGAACCCACCAACCCGCAGTGGACCAGCGTGGTGGGAAATGGTCCAAGCATAGGAAGGCAGTTAAGACCTTGGGGATATGCACAAAGGTTCCACTCGAAAGAGCCAGGTGTAGGTACTTACACACAATAGAATAGAATAGAATAGGATGTGACTCAGATTTATGAGGTATTAAATAATCCAATATTTGTACACAAAACTATGTCATCTCGATACTAGGTAAAGTTTACGAAACCAAAAAATAACCATATAGATCAGTTTCTCTACCGTATTTGTGTGAGACAATCCGTTATTCATAATTTAAATAGTTTTCAAGGCAAATATTAACATTCCTGTGGAGTTTTTCTTAGGTATGTAAAGCCAAATTCAAGAAATATCCGTTGTACACTCCCGGGCAATGAAAAAGTTCCACTCACAAAATGCCGACACCACAAGAGAAAACTAAACCCCATAAAATATTCGATACGTTATAGTCAAGTGAATAACCGTATCTCACCAAAATTCATACTGAAAACCGTATCCCAAATAAAACAAAAATCATCAGTACCCCTGTTATAATGAAAACCATAGTGAAAATCGTTTTTAAGGCATAACATAACGCAAGAATGATTTGCTACGGTATATTCAAGTCAATACCCTGCTGAAACTGAAATTCATACTGAAAACTGTTTCCCACGTCAAACAAAATCGTCAGTACCCCTTTAATAAAAAAAAAATCATAGTGAACACAGTTTTTAAGGCATAACAAAACGCAAGAAAGATTTTCTACGGTAAATTCAAGTCAATACCCTGCTGAAACTGAAATTCATACTGAAAACTGTTTCACACGTCAAACAAAATCGTCAGTACCCCTTTAATTAAAAAAAAAAACATAGTGAACACAGTTTTCAAGGCATAACAAAACGCAAGAAAGATTTGCTACGGTATACTCAAGTCAATACCCTGCTGAAACTGAAATTCATACTGAAAACTGTCTCCCACCTAAACCAAAAGCATCAAAGCCCCGCGCGGCTGCTTGCAGCCCGCGCCACAACGCGACCTCTAGTTTTAATATTAAATTCGGTCATTACCAGACCATGGTCATTTAAAATATGGTTATGGTGTACACTCACAGATTTGCAGATGTCTCGACTGTCAGTTATTACAAGGTCTAACAGGGTGGATGATCCATTTTTAACTCTTGTTGGCTCCTGAACTAGTTGGAATAGATTTTGTTGCTTGAAAAATGATAGTAGTTCAGGGGCCGCATCCACGTTAGGTTTAAGTAAATCAACATTGAAATCCGAAAAGATCAATATGTAGTCACAATAGCCAAACATACTTACGGACTCGCTGAGCGCGTCGATGGCGGCATTTGGCGAGAGCCCGGAGCCGGGGCGGTACGCTGTGCCGATGGCGATGCGGCCCGCGCCTCTCACTGTCAGCTCCAGCCACATCTGCTCGAGCGCGGAGGGGGGGTGCGGCTTGTGGCGTACGCGCAGTCCGCGTCGCACATAGAAGCCGACACCACCGCCTCTTTTATCATCCGGCCGAGGTGTATTCCTTAGTGTGTAACCTGGTATTACTGGAGCATACACTTCCTGTCCCTCTTTTGTCCATGTTTCATTTAAAGCCAGAATATCTGGTGCATGCCTATCCATCATAACCTGTAGTTCATCACAACCAGTATTTAGTGAGCAAACGTTTAATAATCCCAGTTTAAGATTAGCACTTTTTTTGTTAGTCTTCATATTGAGTTTCTAAATAATAATGTACTAATGATTTGATGAATAATAATGATTAATAATGAATAATAATGATTTGAGGTCAATAATATTTATAAATTCCCTTACTGCAATATTTTTTTTAAACAATATATTATCATATTTTATTTTTTGGTTTTTCACTGCATCCTTGAAATACACGTTGGCATTAGAAAGTAGATTTAATTTATGCATCGATACATGTTGGTGTTGCATTACAGTGTAAGTGTTATAATATATAAAAACATATAATATATTACTGTACAAGATATCAATACAAATAAAGTAGTGTACACAATATACATGTTGGGTACAATCAAGTAGAATATTTATATTACGATACAGTAGAACATTAAACGAGTTTGTCTTCATCGACAACGACCCTGCGCAGCTCACCAGCAGCCAACACCACTTACCATGGTTCTCATAATACCCCTGGTCGGCCAGCGCGCCGTGCACCAGGTCGGCGTAGTGCAGCGCGGTGGCGCAGGCCGCCTCCAGGAGCCGCAGCCCGCCGCCCGCGGAGCCCTCGTCCGCGCCGCCGATGGCGCGCCACACCAGACGCATGTGGTACAGGCTGGAGAAATGAATGAAATGAAGAGCCAGTTTTTTCAACCATTGGTCAAACAATTGCAACTATTAGCCCCAGTTTCATCATACTCGGTTAAATCATAACCAGGGATTAGTTCATCAATTATACGTCATCTTCATATTAAATGACAGATTTATCAAAAGTCAACAACTAATCCCTGTTTCTGATCTAACCGAGTATGATGAAACTAAGTGCCAATTTCTCCATAGTCGGTTAGAGCATAACCAGGGAGTAGTGGTTGGCTTTTGACATATCTGTCATGAATTTCATATGGAGATATGGCTTAGAAAAAAATATATATATGCAGCTGTCATGTTTGACACCGAATGGTTAAAGTTAGTTACAAATCAAAAACCCGCCCAAGGAAGTGGATATGAGATTTGGGCAGATTTGGGGTAAGAATTAAGCGCGGTCCATACAAAAGTGGTACTTCACATTCCTTGACGGAACAAGTTTGGATGGGAATCGCGCTCACATCCGCTTAAGTATCGTAAGAAAATGCCATGCATGAAAATGCGTAAGGCTTTTATACAATCTTAAAGGTTATGAGCATGAATGAAATGTAAAACAGTATATTATTTTTTGTGAGTGAAAGCCATGTTATGATTTCAGAACTAAATTCAGCAGGACATTACCTACTTTAACATAAAAAGAAGGCTTTATAATATATCGTTATGATTAAACCGAGAATCTTACAAAAAGTATTAAAGGTGACAACATCAATTTCGTATGAAATATTTGATGAAGGCGAAGAAAGTAGTAAAACAAGTTTTATCTGCGTCGTAAAGCGAGGTGAAAGTCAGTGAATGTTGCCAGGCCGGTATTCGAGAGCGGCTGTGATATATTCGCATTAATGCAGGAGGAGCGGCCGCCGGTGGGCGGTGAAACGTTTTATTAGATTTTTCCGCCCGCTCGCTACGGCCGATATTTTGCATGAAACTCGCTACGATCTCTCTTAAATCAAAGGTTTTGTTAAAATTAAAACATGGCACTTTGTCATTAGCCAACTATAAGGAAATGAAATGAAATCTGACGCTTTGCTGAGAAAACAGGATACTTACTGTACTAATTAACTTAAAAAAAAGAGACGAATTGAGGATCTCTTCCTTTTTTCGAAGTCGGTTAGAAATAACATCGCGTGGTCAAGACAAGCATCTTGAGTGGGAAGTTTCTAGAAGTTTTAGAAAAAAGAAGTGTCACCAGGCTGCGGTGTCCACCGAGGAGGTGCTGTGCTTCACGATGCGCTCCGCCTCCACCGGCCGGTCTGAAAACACACACTTTCTTCACTAAGTGCTACCCACCACTTAGCTACATATAACAGCTGCAGAATAATTCATTTTATGAACATATTCATGTATCGGAAACGGGTGAACGACTAATAAAACTTGCTGGAAAATTCACAAAGCTCTCCATGAAATCAGTTACGGCAGGCCGTATACAATTTTAGCACCGCGCTATTAACACTTTGGGAATAGTAGCGACGCAAATGTGTTAAATCGACGGGGGAGGTTTAACCTTTTGTAAACGGACCGTAATTTGTATCAAAGGAATAGAAAAGTGTTCGTGTTGTGGCACAGTTTTAGTTTGATGGTTATCTAAATGATGGCGGTTGAAGGGACGAGGGGGTGCGGGCGCGGGGCGCGGGGCGGGGTAGCCCTTAGCCTCCGACCTGAAAACATCCGGGGCGGCGATCACGTGAAATTGAGCCAAGTTCATTCGGAGTACTGATTTGTAGCTACGTTTAAATGATCTTGAATTAAATAAAACGTTTCGTAGAATTTTAATAGAGAGATTTAGTTAAACGCTGTTTTTATATGTATTTAAATAAGTGCTTTACATTTACGTAGGTACCCTAACTAAGAAGGGTCACGTTACCTTTTCCTAGACTGTGCCTAAGCCGTTCGAAATAACATTAATAAATTTATTGTTTCAGCTTTCCATTAAGCTTGTTTTATACTTATAAGTGCTTTAGGACTTTCATCGCCATTTCAATAAAATCCTGTAGTTACATCTATTGCCACAATCCTGTGTAATACCGGCAATTCGCTCCTCACTTCACACATGATTTAGTTCCACTCGCCCCGTCCCGAGTACAATTACACTCGTCTCGATCTCGAACGTTCTCTAAACGCCTCACCGTGTCTGCGAGTATCGTGAATGTGACGAATACCAATACAGAAAATGTTACACAATCGGTACAATACAGAAATCAGAACTTATGCGCCCAACTAGGTAAGTGATTAGGAGCATAATTATAATTATAAGGATTTCAAGGAGCTATTTCAAATTTATTAAATCAATGCAGCATAATAGTTATAATCATGTTTTCATTTTATTACCATTTTACAGAGTTAAATATAAATGGTTATCTCTTTCATAACTGGCTGTCGTAGCGAGTGAGAATTTTAGATCACAAGCATAGGACTGGATCTTTCCCTGTAAAAATTATGAGCTTTTCTGCGGACTAAACCTTTCCAAAAGAAAGAAAATCAACACAACAATCACCTTGTATTCAGGAAAGGCCTAGTTGTTGATTTGTGTAAGTGCGGCGCGGCCGTGAAGCATCATTTGGACACTATTTCGTCTCAATTTCCCCCGAGCTCCCGAAGCCCCTATCACAGATTGGAAATCGAAAACGCGAACTTATTTGTTTCGGAAAGTGTATGTAAGTAACTTGAGTTGAGGGACCGATGAAAGTTCACTGAATTTTCCATTAAAATCCTTTTAGTCGGCAACGCCTGGAATATTTTTTTGTTGTCCGACAAATTTACATTTTAATTTTGTTTTGATCGAAACGTATTTCGATATAAGCTATAGTTTTTTTTTCTTATTTGGCGTTACCGTTTAAAAACCAACTACATCGTACATTTTTCCACGAATGTGTTCCTTTAAGTAACATTGGTCATGCCCACAAACATTTATCACTGTAACGTGGCCGGCCGATCGCCGATTCCCCGGACAAACATTACATTTCTCATTCCGGGACGGAAACAGCGTTCACACGGCCGCGCAGCAACACTTAACAATGTCCACATCTGTAGAACCATTCTAGTGTATAAACCTGTAACTGTTACTTACAAAATGTACTGTAAGTGTTACTTACAAAATGTACCTGGAACTGGAACTGGTACTTACCGCGTACCTACAGAAATACTAGGTATTCTCTATCGATACATAACAAGACAAACTTACAACTTGGTAGCATATAGGTTCATACCTGTTTAATAAATTTCCTATATGAGTAAATGTAGTTTCTAACTAAATTAAATAAACTGTATGTAGTTCAACAGAGTAAATGTAGTCCGTTTTTTTGTGTTTATAAAATATGTAAGTATAAGTAGATTGATTGACCTTTGGGTTGAACTCTATTGAGTTATATTTAGCATTTCATTCAACCCCAACAGGTGGATATTTTACTTGGCTGGACCCAATGGCAGATGAATCTCCAGTTTGGAGGACGAGTTAACTTGGCCCGGCTTAACCCTGGTTGACGTTTGCCAGGTGCCAAGTTAACACATCGGCGTTTTACAGTTTGGGACAAAAAACTTATACGTATATTCTATTTTATTTAAGTAGTAATAAGTAGTCACTCTGATAGGGGAAAAGCTTCTTGGCCCCAGACTGTTTTAAGTACTGGAGGGCTAGCACGGAGTGGAAGACGCGCACATCGCACGGCTTCAAGAGCGACGGTCTTTTGTCACGTCTTGCGCCCCGTGCTAGGCTAGCAGGTGACACACTCACCCAGCTCGACGGCGGCGCGCACCCGCTGCAGCGCCATGGTCTTGGTAACCGCCAGCCAGCGGTCGATCAGCGGCTCGAACCAACTGCCACAAACAAATGCACCCATGTAGATGACAACAATGTGTTACAATAATTATGAAATCTAATAAATTCTGAGTAAGATAGGCCAAGGTGGATACGGCCTCAACCAGTACTACCTTTCACATACTATGATTTTTACTAGTTGAATAGATACAGTTTAACATGATATTTCCTGTTAAAATATTCATAACATCAGAATTTTTGAATGGAAATTAAGGTAAAGATATTTAAATTTCCTTTATTCCTGGTAAACTGAAAACTACGGTAAAATCCGCCAACACATGTCTGAAACCCGTTGGCAGTAGCCGGTAGGTAGCTTTACACAATGTTTTCCTACGAAAAGCTCTCGGAAGTTCTTAATTGAGTTTTCAGTTTCAGAGATCGTTTTTATTTTTCAAACAAAAAACAATAACGGTGGTGAAATGTTTTGATTAAAAATCATGAGCGTTGGACATACAAACTGAAAATAGTTTTTATTTACTCGCTCGAGGGAGCATGTTGTATCTGACACGGCAGACGTCGACATGGCGAGACGAGCGGTGGAATAATAATTGACGTTCCATTCGATACTCTTTCGGTATTTCATTCCACCATTTCACGTTGGATATATTTTAATTCATTCGGAACCAGTTAAGCAAGTTTTCGGTTTTTTATTCATATGGAGTAGCGGTTGATAATTAATTCCATTTTAATTATTTATTAGAATAGAATAGAATAGAATAGAATTCATTTATTCACAAGAAACAAGGTTATACATGAGATCTTAAACATCAAATTACAGTTTCTATCATGCTTCACCGAGGAATCGGTATGTGAAATACTTAACAAATAAAATGTTCCTATTCTATGTAAAAATTCAATACACTTTTTATTATAACGAGATGAATCCATAGTCATTATTTTTCTAAAGCGGTTCTAAGTGACAAATGCTGAGTAAAGTCTTTTTGGGTTACAATTTACAACACTGGTGGTTAATGTAATAACGGCGTTGAGATGTCGTAAAAATAACCGATACAAACATCACACGCTCACATAACCCTTCTTTTCCTTTATCATAATAAACATCATGAGGTAATTTGAAACACTGACATGAGCGTCTTCGTGACTCACCATATATACAGGTATAAGTATATAATGTAATACATGCGGAGTGGAAAATTATAGAATTTGTTGCTGAATTAATTACTTTGGAAAACTTTATTATCATAAAATTTTCTGCCAAAAGTTAATAATTTGTGGCTTCAATTAAATATTGAGATGAGAATTTAATTACTTACAGGGATTGATTTTACTAGACACACCTGCATTGTTTACTTTACAGATTAAGTTGAATTTTGCGGTTTTTTTAATAAACTCATATTTACTAAAATAAAACAAAAGAATGACTGAACATGGTAACTCTTATTAGGATATCGCTATATAATGGGTTAAAGAATGTGACAAATTATGTTTCCATTAAGACTAAAACCATTATGCATGGACTGTTAACGCTAGAAGAACGCAGAACAGTGCTTGATATGTGCTTGCTGTATGACATCGTGCGAGGATTACTAGACTGTCCTGAGCTGGTAGGTAGCGTGGGATACCGAGTACCAGGCCGTCGCACCCGTCATACGCCTTTGTTTCACGTTCCATCTTGCTCCACTAATTATGCTGCTAATTCTGTACTCAACCGAATAACACAGACTTTCAACAAGAGATTCGGAAATATTGATATTTTTAACTGTTCTAAAATGTGTTTTAAAAAACAAATTATAGATATACTCACAAACAGATAATATCTATCCTACCCCTATCATTACCAATTCTAATTTAATGTATTAATTATACCTATATATTTATATGTATGTATTTGATAGTAAATTTTTACTTATCGTAAGTACTTATGTATGTATTGTAATTATGTATTATCTATTTAATATTTTTTATAACAGTAATTTATATATACAACTTATATTTATTAGTATAATTAGTCTTAATTCCTATTTGTTACCCTATCCTTCTTCCCAAACACTACTCTGAGAAGCTAATCAATTTTACTTGATGAATGATGGTTTTTTTGCCTTACAAACAAGACTTTAATTTTAACTTTAATTACGTAAGTACTATACTCACATCATTATGCAGTTAGTTGGACCTATTTAGTTAAACCTATTTAGTTACATTTAAGTTATCTAATTGATAAGATTATAGTTATGTTACTTATATATACCTAAGTTTTTTAAGCCTTTTTTGTGATCTGTCCCGATCTCGATATAGAATTTACTATAGTAATCTTACTGTGAATCCTATTATTAGCCTTACTGTTTTGTTTGTACTTAGCATTAATTTTTACAATGTAACGCTGTTGGATTTTCAATAAAAACTAAAATAAAAAAAAAAAAAAAAAATTATTTAGGGGCGTTACACGAGCTAACTATCATCGCCGCCACCCCCAATACACACCAAAACAACCGTGAAAATCTCAACAGAAAATCTGAAAGGCCACCACTGATGAATGAATCCGAGGCAGCTAACAAGAGAGCCGTCAGGGCCAGGTGCGTGTCCGCTGATTTCAATCAATATTGACCCGCGCCCGCGGCCAGATCAAACCACTGAGCCACTTGGCAGGATTCGGTAGCTGGAATTGTATTTTACCGATGTTTTTGCGGTTTATTTTTTGCTTAAATTTATTAACACTGTGTCAGTTCTTGTTTCAGTCTTGGGTTACGTTTAGGTGCTATCCAGCCCTCTTATTCGAGAGGCTATTGGTTTAAACTCTGGCTCACTTGGGAGTCACCTCTAACTATTCCTTCAGGCATTACATCCATGAGCTTTTATGCATGGATGTATAAGGAAAGTTTTGGCCCGTTTAACATTTTTCGGTTTTAATTGTCACCGGCTTTCAAGTTAGAGAATAGAGGGGCTGGACGGGGACCGGCTGTATTCAAACAGTTCGAATGAAACCCGGGCAGTGAACGGATCTCGAATCACGTGGCTGTAGTTTTTAATCAACGTCTGTCAACCACGTCACGCTCCCTTTACATCCGCGTACATTCAGAAACCTACGGCCGGGCACCGCCGGCCAATCTGCTTCACAAACGTGGAATTCAGGTGCACTGCACGGGCTTTCTTTGTTGGACCGCCTTTGTTCTCTCATACATGATTAATGAATGATTTTATATAGGTACCTACTCGGTATTAAATTTAATACGATCCTGTAAATTTAAATGTAGATGTAATAAAATTATTCGTCCGTGTGCAGTACAATGCCCATTATGCGAATCATAAGTACCTGTTTGTTTTAACGAATACAATATCAAATGTATATTAACAAATAATCCCTACGCGCTTCCGAAAATCGGAAATAATAATATTACTTCCGTAATATTTCAGAGAATTCCGCTTCATATAATAATATTTGTATTCACAAACATATTGGGAGTGATTTGATGAAATGAAATGAAATGTGGTGACAAAATAAACAATGATGAGCGTATTCCTCTATTACATACATATTTATATGAGTATTTTTCACAATACGCTGAAAATTGCGTCTGAACGTAAAGGAAAAGATGGCGTAATGAAAATTCATTGTTATCATACTCACCTACTGCACCTGATGCTTCGAAGATGAGGGAGGTAACGAAGATTGATTATGATTCACGAGGCTTCATATAATAATAACAAAAAGCATCCGACGTAACTTAAATTATCTTCTACTTTTCCTCATGCAGGGCGGCGATGCTGATTCAATCATTGTGATTGCGAAACAAAGTAATGAAGAAGTACTTACCTTATATTTGAAATAAAATATGTAACAATATTTATTGATGCGATCTACTAAGTGTTTTATTCATATATTTTCTTTTTACTCCTTATTTTCTTTTTAGGGCTGCATGTTATGACCAAACGTCATTGTATATTTATTTCATAGTTCTGTAGGCATGCGTTTTGCCATTTTTTTAAACTAAAAGGACAGGAGACTTTTGTGCTGACCACAATTCGATCTTCTGACCCGTTCGGGTTTTCGACGTTAAAAGTAATCTTTAATTCGGATACCAAAATCCATAAAACACACAGAAAAATACATTAAAATAAAACTTCTAACTACAAAATAATAGCTGAATACTAAACTAAAAAGTCGTTCATATAATATGCACTTAGGCTGTTTTTAACAGTGTGCGAGATTCCTCACGCATTCATACGAATATACACGCGCGACGCGGGTAAATGGCGACCATCCCGCGTGTGTGATGAAATCCGCATGCTGTTAAGAACAGCCTTATACAGGGTGTTTGTCAACTCACTCGTAAGCCTCGACGAGCTGCGGCGGCGGCTCGGCGTTGGGCTGCGGCGGCGCGGGCGGCGTGGCCGACACGCACAGCTCGCGCACCGCCGACAGTACCTCGAACGGGAGCGTCTTGGCCGACACCGTGCACACTGCGGGGAAATAATTTTGTTACTCTTTGTACAGACTAAACGTCACAACACACATATAAACTCGGAAAGGGATCGTAACCGTATCAACTGGAGCCGTTCAGTGTTCTTTATATGAAACTCCCTATAGCAACGCACACTAATGGGAATCGTCACGTTATCGCCTCGCTTCGGGACAAGCTCAGGTGAAAGTCGATACGGTGGCGATCCCTTTACGTTACGCTGTACTTTTCTACCACAAGACTTTCGGCGCTAGTCATTGAAAAATTAAAGGCGTGTGGTTCGGAATTGGCCCCCTGGTCATTCAAAGAGATTTGTAATTTTGGTACCTATGCCGATATTTTTACCTATGCATTGCATCACTTGCACCTTAATTAACTTATTGCGGCCAAAAAAAGGGTCATTTTTAAATACATAAACAAATCATTAGAAGGAAATGCAGTAAATAAAGCAACAAGGACATATTTTACCAAAAAAAGCTCGCACGCAAATTTCGCACAAAAGCTTTTTGTAGAACGAAAAGGGCAGTACAGAAATCTCTTGGGGGTCTTACGGCTACAAAGTTAAACGCGTGTTTAATAGCGCTTGTCAAAACGTAGGCCGCTTTATCATGGGACGTAAATTTAATTTAAAGCGATATAAGAAAAGTGTCTAAATTAATGCGAAGTGCTTAAACTTTTTGTAAATACTGAGCTTTGGACTTTAAGAAAGAGAGATTTTATCGAATCTTTCAGTTTTCATAACATAGTTGATGAGTGCTACATTATTACGGGCTACGCGCTACGCTGGTGCTACGCCACTTGCTACGGGCTACTACGCCGGCCTACCGAGCGCCTACGAACATGATTATTATGGCCTACGCACACCAGGGACGGCATGGCAAGAGATTTTCATTTTTACTAATGGACATTCAACCGTAATGTAACAGCTGTGGCAATGAAAAATCGCTTTCAATGCCATGGCTTCATTTTGAAGTATAGAAATTCTTGCCCCTAACACGGTACCTGTAACGTAATCCTTGCCGTTGCCCAGCTCGTCGTAGAACTCCTCCTCGGCCACGCCGCACCAGCCCTCCGCCACCCAGTGCTCCACGCACTGCTTCACGTCCTCCGACACCTGGCACGGGGAAATGGGATTCATGTACTCTATACAAGTATTCTGTGTATCATGGCTTACGAACATAGAACAACGCTTCCTCCTTACTCAATGCTTACAACAGTCGCGCGCATAAGATACTATTTATGATATGTAGTACTATATGATATTATCGACATCAGAAAGAAATGTAACTGAAATGTAAAACTCTTTTTCTATTTACAACCACAACACACATATTATTATACACATATAAGCATCATATTACACTTATTATGTTAATAATAATGCTAACGCATGTTTTACTTTACAAATATTTTACGTGTAAAGTTAGTACTTATTTTTTCGTTTTATTTAAAGTAAATACCAACTACAAATATGCGGGATCGAGACTTATATCGAGACTTCCTGTCTGAGGCTCGTCCCAGCACTTGATTATACATAGATTTAATAAACCTTTATTGTTAACGAAATGAACATTTTTTTACTGACATCCTAGTTACACATATAATTGAGAACATTTTTACTATCCCTTTTACCGAGTGATGAACTTTAATGAAACATAAAATAACAGTAATAAACGTTATTACTGCTCTAAGTATAATAAATTATGAGTTATTGCCTCGCAGCCCTAATGACTGTGCGGTCGATAGTCCTTCAATTACTGGAGACTTATACATATGGACGCGCAGCATACTACATTCTCACCACGACCATAGACTAGCCACGACTAATGATGAGCAGTAAACCCTTGCTTAAGTGGCCACAAACATCAAAGACACGTAATTCAATTAATTATGTTAGATATATACTATCTATCAACAGAAGGAATCAGTAATACATTTTGAATACGTGAACTGATTTTGAGGAATCATCCCAGGCATACGTGTATTGCCATGCACAATCTAAACTTATGTAACCTCTTTTTACGATACCTGAAAGTAGGAAAGAAATATAGATGAAGGTCGTAACAACTTACCATTTTGTCGAGGTGGTTGAAGACAATGCTGAAGTATGGAACATTGTTGGTCCTACAAAAAATAAGTTATGAGTAATAAACATCACGGCCCCTGCTTTTCTGAACTCATAAATTCTCAGAAATATCATTTCCATCGAGGAAAATTATTAAATTACTTGAGAAACTTAAGTTGATTTGATTTGATAAGAGTTATTACTCGTGGAAGATTAATTTCAACTTAATCTTTTCTTCAAACATTTCCTTTACGGATGTAATAAATTATCACTGAGGCAAATAAACTCCATAATGTACTAATAATAATCGGGGAATCGGGTACAGTGACCTGCATTAAAACCTGCCCTTGTGTTTAGATACAACAAACACACTTATTCGTTTGTACGTAGGTTAGATTTCCCCGATGGTAGGTACCTACGGTACGGTACGGTACGGTGTATGAAGGTCCAACATTCACCATATCGTCTTAACTTACGTTTCGAACAGCGGGTGATAGTACGTGAGTCCTTGCTGCAAGTCAATCTGCACCAGCGTGATGAGGTTCACGAGGTCTTCTCCCCGCTCCGACTCCGTGTCCTGCGCGCATAGCGCCTCGTACCACTCCGCCGTGCCTTTGCGAAGCGCACCCGCTATCTCACTCCTGGACGGACCACAGACAGAATAAATAACTTACAAAATGAATACAGCTTTAAAAGTATTTAACAAAGTTCAGGGAACATAAAGTAATGCTTTGTTGCGCTGGAGACCTATTGTTAAGACTTTGTCAAAGAAATGGTTGGAAAGAAACGTGAAACAGTTTTCTACAGAATTTCGAATAGTTTTGTTCAGTAGATGTACCCACATAAGCAGCTTAAAGCTTCGAAAGATTGTACTGTGTAAAGCACCTTCAAGTAGTTTCTTCAATAGATCCTACACACCATGTTATGTTATGAACTAAATGAATATCTTCACTTTATCGACATCCAGACAGCAGATGCCTTTAACGAGTGTTAAAGAGTTATTTCTCATAACTTTACCAAGAAAGCAATCTTGCCGTCGTAGTATCTAGACATATCCTAGTATTATAGGACTACAATCAGGTAAAAGATAGGCGACGCACTATTTGCTGCACTCTCTCCTGTGAGGCTTCTTAGCAGATTTTTAATCAGATTAATAGTATTAGAACTTCTATTCTTAAATACCTCTCAATAATACTTACTAATAATTTAGTAAGCAACAACCTTTTTACATAATCGTTACAACTACTAGAGCTACACTGAACGAGATCGAGAGCTCCAGCAACAGTGTAAACACACCGTCATCCCACAAAGACAAGGATCGTGACCGGCAGCCGACGTCGGGAATCAATGATGATAGCGGGTGAATATTTGGAGCGCTAAATTTGTCAGTTTTCATCGGGAGAATCTACTTATTTTTTCGAATTTTGAGGCTATATTTGTATGGTACATGTAAAATGAAATTCTCTATCAAGGCCTATTTACAGTTTTACAACGATTCATATAAAATTAAAAAAATGTATGACCAGATAACACTCAAATCCCATTTATATGGCGCGTCCAAACTCCAATTTCGTATACATTTTAGTTCATAAGTCTTACAATGTTCGCTTTGAAAACATTAAAATATAAATCCTTTATATTTCAATATATACTCGTGAAGTCCTTAATATTCATTGTCCTCTAAATATAATACAATAAAAGTTATTAAGCTTTTCAAAACGTCCGCACCATAAAAACTAATTTGTCTGGCCGTGTCTTTTCACGAACGCCACCATTGAAGGGTTGAATATTTTTGAACTTGCGTTCGAGTTCAATCAGGTCAGTCCACCGCCCGTCTGCCGGCAGAGTGCACCGTCCGCGTGCGATTTGTGACGACGATAAATTGTGATAGCAAGCAGATAATCTGGACTTTGTACGGTAAGTGTCCTAATTTATATGTCCTGCCCTACATGCTTGCTGATGATACTTCTGTTTCGTTACTTAACCACATACGTGATCACACTGTATTCTACCCTTTTCCATAACAAGGTAGATGATTAAGTTCACAATTTAATTAATAATTTATTGTTTTTATGTAAAAACTCATTTATCTGCCACTCATTTGTCTGTTTTTATCTGGTACATAATGCCAGATGAATTTGTTGATGCCAGACCAATTATAATTAAAGACTTATGTCTACGCTAGGCTGGTTTGGACACGTACTCAGGCGTACTGAAAACGTCCCAAAGGAAGCACTGACATGGCATCTCGAAGGCGGTACAGGTAAGCAGGACACGGAAAAGGTGCACCAGACGGCGTTGGTGCTGTACTAAAACGCACTGCTGATCGAGCTGTATCTCAAGGTAAAGATATTAAAACTATAACTGATTTTATGGAAGTACTAGAACAAAACATAAAAAACATTATACTGAAAAGAGTATCTGAGTATGATGTTAATGAAAAAGACTTACTTTTTCCCCAAGAAGTAAAATGCTTCCCGGGCTGTATGAAAATGCATCAAATTATTTGGAACAAGAATTCTGATGTACTGGCTGTCAGAAAACAGAGTTGCACACAAAAGGAATGTCTGTACACACCAGTAATGTGTAAGCATAATAAGCATCTTGGATACTATCGCATGGATACCACTAAACAGAAAGAAGTTGATGTAACGCCATTAAGTGAAGCACGAAATGTAGAAGTGGGAGCATCTTTTTGGACAGGGAAAGTGCAAAATAGAAAACTAGACGAAGAGAATAAAACAACTAAAAAAAACCGAGGTATTATGAAAGAACGAACAATCACGAAAGTTGATGCTAATAGCCCACAAATAATCAGAGGTCGATGGAATGTACTCAGAAATATGCGATTACCATATGGAAAAAATAAAAATTCATCCACGACAGAAACAATAGAAGCGCAAAGTGCAAAAACCACAGGAAATCTCACGGATAATTATGATATCGGGGAAGACCATGTTAGTGTTGACCTCCAAAACATAAAATCTTATTGGCTTGATGACGATGACTCTGACCATGATTTAAATATTTTTACATAATGTTTCTGCATCGTGAATCCCTGTCGTCATCCCTGCACTTTCTCATCTCTTAAGATTGTTATTTATTTTGTTAAGACCAATGAAAGTTCCTATTCGTACATTCCCATGTTTGCTATTTTTTATATTAACATGCTGCTTACAATAACAGTCTCTTAAATATATTTGCTGTTACCAAGAAATAAATACAGGGTGTTGCAAAATTGGTATACTAAGCCGAAACCTACATGTGCAGCATGGTATATCTAAGCCTGAAACTGAAATCAGAATTTGGAAATTCGCGAAAAATTAATAATTTTTTTCACGAATTTTGAAATTCTGATTACAGTTTCGGGCTTAGATATACCATGCTGCACATGTAGGTTTCGGCTTAGTATACCCTTTTTGCAACACCTTGTATATTTAAGAGACTGTTTTAGATTGATAGACATAGAACAACGCGGACTCGGTCGTACTCAATGTTGATAGATAATCACTTACCTTCTTCGCTTTAGATTCTTCGAGTATTACATTCGATATTTATTCATGCAAAATTAAGATAATAATACAAATTAAATAAAATCAAATTAAAACTACGAAAAATAAGTCAAAACACAAAACATAAACATTAATATTAAGCTAAGTCACAAAAATAATTAAAACAAATGTCAACAATGGTCTAAATAATTTAAAAATATAAATAAATGTCATTTTTTTATGTAATTCCTACACTACCAATCCGACTCGGGCCATATCCGACCCAAAAGTCCCCAAGACGCTTGCAGCGTTTCCACGCTGAACCGCCAAGGAGATCCTCTGCATGAGATATGCCCCAGAGCGGAAGTCAAGACCACGGTTCCTCAAGCGGCGTCCTATTTCCTTTACAAAGGCCTTGCCCTGTACTCCCCACACACCCGTGGTCTCCAGAGCAAGTGGGGCAAAAATATAACTGCTCAAAAGCGGACCGTACTTTTGGCACTTCAATCTCGCAGCCTCTTCTGCAGCTGCGCCAGGAGTCAGTGAAGTGGAAGCCACGTGAGGCAGACAGCGGCCCCTCTCCCAGGGAATCATTATGAGACCATCAGGGCGCTTACCATCTGTCCTACTAAGACCCTGTGGCTCCAAAACACTCGGGATGTTCGCGGCTATGAGTGCTCTCTTAACAATGTCGTTAATAGAGCAATGGCGAGAAAGTCTACCCGCACTACGAACGCAATGTAACCCATGCCGACCTCTAGCATCCACCTGCGCGCCGCAAACACAACGATGAGGATGACAAACGTTGCAACCCAGACGCAACGCAACCGCCACGCGCAGAGAGTCGTCATCCATGAGGGTCCCCAACTGCGGCGAAGGCAAGGCATGAAGCCATATGCCTGACTCAGGCTGGGTAACGGCTCGCAAACGCGCAAGTTCTACACCTGATTGGCTGCTCAATAAATAATCAATTGCGTTGTTGCATAATACCTCATCCCAACTCCGCTGAGACTGCGGTGTCTCGGGGAGATCGCTCCCAGGACAACGAGCCTGCCACAACTCCAATGCCTCCTCTGCGAAGGGAATACTAAATCCGTCACCATGAATAGTTAAAATGCGAGTGACGAGGTCTAGTACCCGAAACGATGAGGACAGAAATGCTGGCAGCTCGGTGTCCTGCAAACGACGGATCCCCAACCCACCGTGTCTAATAGGTAACGATGCCTGGGACCACTGAGAAGATGTCATTTCAATGTTCAGAACAGTCTCCGACAAATCTTTCAAAATGGCATCATACCCAGCGGTTTCTTGTCTGTATAACCACACAGGTGCCGTCCGCAAGGTGTACGTCATTCTGGGCATGGACAGACAACTACGTAGTATCGTCAACGCAACGTGGGCTGAAAGTTGGCTTAAGTGACATTTAGTCGCTCGCAAAGCTCTCATTTTAGAAGCAAGCACCTCAGGAATGCCTTCGGCAAAAATTGGCGCACCCAGAAGCAAGAAATTACTTCTGTCCAAAATCTTGAGGCCTGGTACTACCGATTCCACCTGTGACAAAATCTCCTGAGATGCCAGACCAGAGCACGAGTATAACTCACACTTTTGGGCATTTACTTCCAGACCCATTCTCCTGAAGCCCTCTGCTAGTGAGCGTAAGTCCTCAGACACAACTTCAGGTCTACCCCCGATGGTGCCGTCGTCCAAATACCACACGTTAAGAGGAGAGCGAAGCGCGACAATCACGTCCTGAATTGCCAAGCTAAAAAGAAGTGGTCCCAAAGGATCTCCTTGCTGCACTCCTACCCGAGACTCCATCAAGCTATCACCAAAGAATAAATTACTCGGTCTCGAATAGCATTGATGAAGAAACGGATAAAGAGAAGGTATTTTTCTAGAACCTTAGACAAAACCGTGTCCCGCTCAACGGTATTGAACGCGTTGCGGATATCCACCTTAACAATTACATCATCCGAATTGCCTCTGGATAATGCAAAAGATCTAGTGGCATGGATTGCAGCTTCACATCCCTAAGGAACACCGAAACCCAACTGCCGAGGCTGCAAATAGGACGACATCCCCTCCCTGACCGCCCGACATCCCAGTTTAGCCACTAGACGCCGGATAACATTACCAACGGCAATAGGTCGGATGCCCCCGTCTTTTTTCTTCAGGGCGAATAAAGATGCACCGTATAGATAGGGACAAAACATTTTTTTACATTTGTTTTTAATTTCCAATGGGTTGAGAAGATTAAATTTGATTGAGTGACGTTGAGTTTGTGTGAAAAGACTGAGTATTGTAAAGAATTTAATTTACCTCGAAACGATTAAATATTGTGTTATTTTTAAGAGCATGTTACCTAACTATCTCATATTATTTTTAATTATCCTAACTGATTTATTTTAAAAAATGCTGGTTGTGTTTAAAATAATGTTAGAAGATCTGTATTTGATTTTATGTTTAAAAACATTTTTTACTTAACTTGATTGAATAAACATTTTTTGAATTAGACTTTATTTATTACGACGTAATGAATAATTTATAATTGATCTGGCCGAGCCTAATTTATATGTCTGCATGTTCTCATTGTTCTGGCTTATTCCTCATTCGTTTGGCAGGCTCATTAATTCACTTACCGTATCTCACAAACTACTCGTCAAAACATGAGGCAAATCACATTATATAGGTAATCTTCGATTTCCCTAAGCACGAGTTTACAGCAAAAGGGCTAGAGTTCAATTTTGAAAAATGCCAGGTAAATGAGGCAAAAACACTCGTTTTCAAATATTCACCCTAGCTCACTCCGCACTGTTGACTCACTCGTCGCAACATACCGCTTACTGCTACATCTTAGGATGTAACCCTGTATTGTATCTGTTTTGTGTAGGCTCGATTAGTAGGTATTTGGAATAAAATGTGAGTTTCAATAATTTCATACCATTTCAACTATACTGCAACTATACTCGTAAGTAGGTATATAAGTCCTTTTTTGTGTTTATTATTTTGAGTACATCCGCAAGTATTGACTGGTGTTCTGATGGATCAACTTCAAAAGGATTTTCTGTTAACTTAGTTTTATTTTATAATTTTCCATTACTTGGATAAAAACATTGTGACTCACATCACGTTCCGAGCCGAGCCTCGGTCGTCGTAGCCGTAATACCTGGATCTTTTAAGTACGTTTAAGCTCCGCTTTTATACACATAAAACATGTTGTTTTAAATTTAATACACATAGATGCGAGTAAGAGGGGCACATTTCATACATTTAAAAGTAACTATTATTCAACGCTAACAAGGCATACGAATGTATTTAATATTAAATATCAAACCAACCTCAAATGTAATATTATAGTGCTACTGAATATCGTCGCAGTCGTAGAACAGTGACGGATCTGATTTTTTTCGATTTTCGGATTATTGCAGATTCTTCTTTAAAATTTCATTATTTACCTATACAACAAAAGTTTTTTTTTAATCTTTTATAATAAGCGAAATACAGAGTCGAACACTGACGGTTTTGATTTTTTCGCGTAGAACATGGGCGTTTGTGCCGTCCCGTCCATGTTCCGCGGTGATCCTCGCCCCCCGCGACCCGCTGCCGCGCGACGGTTTGTTTGTTCTGTCAGTGTTCTCTGTAGGAGCACATGGAACACGTAATGAGTACTTAAAATGTTTTTTTGCTATAATTATTATTTAAAAAGTTCTGTTTTCCAAGTAAATATTTTTTTAATACTTCTCCCATAGAACAAAGACGGTCTCTTAAATCCGTCGTTATTCTTGGAACTTTGTTTAAAAAAAATAAAAGCCCTAGTTTTCGCTAAAATCATTGAGAAGTTAGTAATAATTAGGTACGGTGTATTAAAAAAACAATATTGTTTGTTTGTTAAATTTAGTGACGGTATTTCAAATACGACTATGTTCTTTGTCCTAACTATTGGTGTTTTGTATATACCGTCATTGTTCTATGGATAAGTGGTAGACGTGTGTAGATAACCGTCGTTATTCTTTGGAATTATTTTAGGAAACGTCGTTGTTCTTTCATAATATCACGTATTTTCAATGGAAAATAAATAAATTTATGATTTTTCAGTATATTTTTGCTAATTTATTATGTTTTTAAAACTATATGCTAAAAAACAATGTAAAATTATGTACTTAAGTACTTTTGTTGTTCATCAACTCTACTGCCAGAGGCAGGTGACGATGGGAGCACGGTACCATGCGGGTAGGTTTGGAATTATGTTTTTCCAGCCATTTGCATGAGTTACCAAACATACAAACCAAGTCAGCCGTAGAATCCACATCAAACATTAAATTTCTGTATTAACAGCTACCGTTACATCAACTGCAAAGGAAAAGTCCTAGCATCAACCGAATGCTGGTGATTGTCAAACAGCTGAGGATAATGACCATCGCGAAGCAGTTTGAGAGGATCCTTACATGGCTACGGATAAGATGACAGCAATTTCCTTCATTGACAGACCACAATCAGTAAATTCTCTAGTTCTAGGGTGAATGGCATCGCGGGGGAGTCAACGTGATCGGACAGCAGTGAATTTACTGTTTGCGGGCAGTAAATAATTAAGGAAATTGGTATCATCTTATCCGTAGCTATGTAAGGATCATCTTGAACTGCTTGGGGATGATAATTATCCTCAGCTGTTTCACAATCACCAGCATTCGATTGATACTGGGGCTTTTCCTCTTAAAAATAGGTGAGCCCACTTTATTCACGTATTCATTTCAGTAAAAATTCCCCGCAAATTCTATAATTCTCACATTATACTTACTTCTCCATAATCCGACCTCGGAAACTATAGACCCGTTAGCTTGACATCACACATGTATAAATAATTCACAATCACATCCGTTTTCTGCTGAACTAACATCAACCACCAGAACAAGCCGGTTTCCGACCTAGTTATTGTACCGCGAACCCTCTATACACGCTCAATCAGATTATTGAAAAGTTCACACACCACTTTACCATGTATTTATTGACTATACAAAAGGTTTCGACAGTATCTACCATCAAGCAATACTTTCCGCCCTTAACACCACAAAATTCATCCAACCTACATCGAACTCGTTGGTACTATAAACAGCTCAGCCAACGTGAAATTGGAAAAACCTGGTACTGGTCCAACGTTTCCGATTGAAAAGGGTGTCATACAAGGCGACCCTCGCTGTACACGCTTTACAATTTTCCTCAAAGAGGTCTTCAAGAAGTTGACACAGTCCTGGGAGGACAAGGGCATCAATTTTGGAAGTAAAAAATAGTCAAACCTCGGCTTTGCGGACGATATTTCCCTATTCTCCCACTCAACGACCGAGCTCCAACAAATGTTGCGAGAGCTATCCACGGCAAGCCTTTAAGTTGGACTAAACCTTGAACGGTGAACCGTTCGAAGACAACAGACCTGACAGCACGAAACGTAGGGTTGAGGTAGATAGGTAGGAAATACAATATGTCAATGAGTAATTTATTTGGGCGAGATAGCGTCCTTTTTCGTGGGTGCTAAGACCGCCAAACTGAAGTGAGACTGGGCGGCGCACGTCTGTCGTATGCAGCCGAATAGGTAGGGTAAAAATGCTACCAAATGGGTAGCCGATAACGGCCGCCGGCACAGGGGCAGACCCAGAAGAAGATAACGGGATGACCTAGACGTGTTTAGTAGGAACTGGAATGAGGAGGCCATGAACAGGGATAGCTGGAAGACCCAGGAAGAGACCTTTGCCCAGCAAAAGGTCACAAATGTCACAATTGAGTTGGGAAACTCCGTCACATATTCTCCTCGGCCATCCCTGATCAGAGAAGAAGACTTTTATCATTAGAGCCTGAAGACAAAAGTCTTCTTCAACCAGTGCATCTTGCTAGTGATGACGTATGGGGCAGATAGGTGGGTAGTACTGGTCCACCGATTTAAAGTCGCTCAGCGTGCTATGCTTGGGGTTTCTCTGATGGATCGTATCAGAAATGAGGGTATCCGTCAGAGGACTAAGGTTACCGACATATCTGTCAAAATGTGCAAGCTGAAGTGGCAGTGGGCTGGCTATATCTGCCGAAGAACCAATAACCGTTGGGGTCGACGAATTCTCGAGTCACAAATAAGGACAACCGTAGGCTGGTAGCCAGTAGTGGCTGGATGAGGAAGCTCGAGGACCGAGTGTTGTGGAGCTCATTGGGAGAGGCCTATGTTTAGCATTGGATGATTATTGGCTGATGCTTGGACACAATGGGGTCTTCAAAAAACATTTTATAAAATAATTGTATTTGGTAAAAAAACATAGGACCTAAACAACAAATAATATAGCGCAATCAGCACCCTCCTAAATAGGTTATTTAAAGATCCGTCTTTGAATTTTTCCATATATTCCCTAAAACAACGACGAAAAGTATAATACGCCATTAGATACGCAATAAAAGTCCGTAAAAAAACGACGTATCATATAATGCGACATAGTAGGATACATAGAACAATGACCTATCTGATTTTTCAGGAAACCTAGACTTATTACAGACTAATTATACAGGCTATATTGCAAAAGTCCATTCGTATAATAATGTGACCAAATTTCAAATGAATCGCTTCAGCCGTTTTCATTTTATCGAACAAAACGTTGTTTAAAAACTTTAACTGGCTCTCCTGTAAAGTTGCTGTTTTGCAGATCCGTCATTGTTCTAGGACTGCGACGATATATTACATAACAAATTCATCGAACAATTATCGTCATATTTCTCCTGAGCTTTGAACATATGGTGTCATCAACAATGTGTAATTGGATACACATATAAGCTAAAGTAATTTTACTATGTATAGTTGTTCACATAGTACCTACCTTACTAGTCTCAGATTACTAGTACTGATGTAAATATGTGTCTACATATGAGTCTCAATTAAGTATAAAACTTAAAGATGGGTCTACGCTAGACGAACCGAGCACGAGCGGAGCCATTCAGGTTTCGTCGTTCACGGTGTCAAGTGCGGACGTACAACGAACCTACAACGATCACTGTCCTCGAACGCAAAGCAAACGAACCCTTTGTGTTCGTCAAAAAACCGACAACAGGCGGAACGCAGCCGAGCACGAACGAAATGTTCGCAGCGCGCTCGTTCGAGGCTTGTCGGTCGGTCCACACTATACGAATTGTGTTCGGCTCGTGCTCGGTTCGTCTAGCGTAGACCCACCTTAACAAATAACCTTAAGATTTTTCATACTAAGAAGCTTCCTGCATACTAAGTTACAAACATATTATAATCTTACAAACTTTCGCGTTAATAATATTAGTACTATTAGTGTGTATTCCTTCATAATAACTGGACTGACCCCATTTTTTTTCTTGAGACCCGAAAGTTGATTTGAAAGAGATTACTCAAATTGATAAAGATGCGGTTTGTACTCACATTAATAAAGTTAAAATTTGTTAGCTGTGTTATTTTAGACTATAACTCTATACTGTAAATATTAGACAATAATCCTGTGGTTGGGTTATACGAGTATAAGAGAGTACCTACGGTAATTGGTACTTAAAGGTTGATAAATTTTAAATAATGGTAGGAAAGGTAAGGGTAAAATTGAAGAACCTGTTCAAATACGCATATGCTCCATTCTCTCCTGTATTAAACCTGATTTAAGATTCGGGTAATATAGATATTCAACAAATAGAGCAGCATGTATGTATATGTAGTATATATGTAGATATAGTTAATTAAAAATACGTTGACGTAGCGCCGCGCACTATCGGAATTTCAGCCTCGCTGGACGCTGTTCATTAAATATTTAATTAAATCCGAGTATCTATCACCGGAATTCGGCGAATTCTATTATTATTTTTGAGGATTTTCATATTTTTTTATCATTTGGTTGGATTTTTATATATTTGTAAATCCAAGTTAATAAATAAATACAAATAGATGTAGGTATACCCAATATTTATCATTCACCATATAAATAAATGTCATTTTACTTAGATAAGACTTCAAAGAATTTCTACTTTCATTAGAACTCACCTGATCTCCTTGCTGAAAGGGCAGCATCGCCAAAACGCTTTCATTTGAGAAAGCTGGCTCAGACATCGCAGAAGGTACTCCAATCTGAAAAAAATACCTGGCTTAGCGGTATCATATTTTACAAACACAAGGTACGATTTACATAAATTATACGTATTCATCATGGAAAAAAACGTCTTTAAATTACGAGTACTGCTGGCCATATGAAATTACGTACATACGGGTCTGTTACAACGATTAAAACGTTGACTTTGTAATTTGGTCCTTTACAACCTAATGTCTGAAAATCACCGAGGCAAAGTAAGTAACTATGTATTCCGACGATATGCCACTGTTATTGTTACTTATTTCATTGAACTTGTTCCCAAACCAACTTAGGATTAACCTTTACGAAACAAGAAAAGTACATTTCCAAGTTTTATCGTGAGAATAGGCTGCTAAGCCTTCAGGTACCAATACAAACTGTTACCTTCCTTCCAAACTGTATGTAAGTGTGTTTGTGTCACGTCCCGCCCCTGTTCGGCTAACACTAGGACATCGGGCTGCTAATAAATTGTGTCTAGACAACAAATGTCTCCACTTTATTGCCTAACTGTAACAACCGGGTTAGGCATCTTCTTTACTTTCTAAAACGTTGTTTTTTGTTTAAATACTTGAGTACTGCTAGCTTCTTGAATTGTTTATGCATTTTCATTGAGGGATACGTTAGTTATGGGTAAGATAATTTATTATTTTGCAAAACCGGTACTTCAATGAATTGTATAGAATGACCACATGATTCACGCCTTTTTGACCTACGTATTTAGGTAGGACACCCTGTGTAGTTTAAGAAATGTGCCATGTTTGAAACATGAGAAACAAACATAATTTTGCGGTATGTATAATATTTTCCTCTTTTACCTAATCTGAAAGTTGAAAAGTATATTTCCGTGTGGAAACGCGCAAATTTCCGTATACTAAGCCGAAAGAGGGTGACTCTAGGGGTGATTCTGAGTCACTTTTGTTCTACGACTTTTTAATTCGCGCTTCAGTACATATACCATATTTGTAACAATCTATATAAGTCACAAGTTATACAAATAAAGTTTAGAGAAAATTACAAACAGGTCAGACAAATTATAAATATTACTTAATTATGTTTTCTGTTTTCTACTTTGAATACCTCTATGTTTTACAAAAGCTTTGTCGAACAAACATTCACTCTGTACTATTGTTGTGTTGTAACAAGTAATAAACGCTATTTGTTTTCTTCATCCCACTGTAATGTTGAACAGAGAATACATCGACAAAGGGAACCAGGAGTTGAATTACTGACGTTCAGAAAAAACAAGATAAATACTAATGTGGAAACCTGGGTGGAAAAGACAAAAGAAGTATTTTTCAACGGAATTTTTAGTATTTCTGCTTTTCTCTTCTCTTATTAAAACTATTTATGTCCGTATGTTCTATAGATCTATATTTGAATCTGAAATATTCGTCAGACCTAATTAAATTCGGATTAATACGTAGGTACCTAAATGTATGTATATCGATGAATTCATCCCACACGCTATTTGATATAAATTTGTATTCACGATTTTGCCTACTACATATTATTTTTATGATGGCTATTCATCAGATCCCTATATTGAGAAAAAAAAAATTTATACCTATTCACTTGTACAATTTCAACTCCTACCTATGGTGTGGGGAGCGTACACCAATACTCGTAAGTCGCCCGAATTACGGAAAGAAAAGGCTTAACATTACATAATTTCGATCCTAACACCTGCTTGTTAAGACTCAGATGATGCAGCACGATGTAAATGTCCCTGTGGAGGCCCCAGCTGATAAGACTGAGCAGCAGTCGGCCTAACACTTACTTGTTGAGACTCAACTGATGCAGCACGGGGTACAAGTCCCTGTGAAGGCGGAGCTGGTGCAGCGCCCTCTCCAGGAAGTCGGAGAAGCAGTCGGCCAGCCAGCGCTCCTCGTCGCGTGAGTTACCTTTCATCCCTTTCTATCATGGCGAGCTGATTTTTCGTATTTAGCCTCTAAGGTGGGCCATTATGCGTGAAATTACTAGCTATTAAGCCACCCAAGCTCACACCAGAAAGCCAGTAGACGACCCCTGTCACCCCTAAGACCTACTTGTTCAAACTCAGATGATGCAGCACTGGGTACAAGTCCCTATGAAGGCGGAGCTGGTGCAGTGCTCGCTCCAGGAAGTCGGAGAAGCAGTCGGCCAGCCAGCGCTCCTCGTCCCGGGAGGTCCCGGCGCCGTCGCCGCCGCCGCAGAGTGCTTCGCAGGCGTACCACGAGCGCTCCAGCTCGGTTAGCAGCTTGTACATGTACCTGAGTGGGGAGAGGGGTATTAGGGGTAATTGTAAAGTTTTTTTTTTAAATTAAACAGCAAAAATTATCTGATAAAAATTAGACTACTTGACAAATGTTTCTTAAGTTTCATTTTCGAGTGTTTTTTTTTCAAGTTTGACATAATAAAAATTTGTTTGGTCTGTAAGATAGATGTGAAAGGAAATGCGTATTTTCATACGCAACAAAGCTATAAAGAGTCAAGTAAATCTACTTGACTCTAGTTGAGGTAGTTACTTTCATACTATTTTGTCACATCAAAAGTTAGAACCTGTCAAAATCGTATGAAAGAATGAAAGTAACTACCAGACATCGGTAGATAGAGTTATAAAAACTGGCAGTTAGTCATACACAGTTACACACATGTGAGTAGCTGATACAAAAATATAGGTAAATAAGACATTATAATCTATTTTTGAACATAATGATCCTTTATCATATTAGAGAGAGAAGAGAGCTGATTATTATTTACCGACTTATTAAAAGAAAGGTAAACAGAGCGGATCCTATTTTTGGAGTTTTTCTCCAACATTTTTAAGGCTTCCAAAGACTTTTGAGTTGAGTTAAGTTAAGTAAGTACTTTTAGATTTGTTTTCATACTCTCTCTGCTAGCTTAATTTTTAGAGACCTGTGCAATAAAATAAAGATAGAAAAGAGACATTTACAAGAGACAAGTCGAGCCTGTCCCGGGGGATGAAACAAGAAAATGTATAAAATGAACAAGCTTCTCTAAATTGGAAAATAAATATAGTTTTTGCAAATTAATACGGGAATACCAGCTGAGCTTCAGTGAGAATGGATTTGATATCCATTGAACATTGCTGAAATGTATTGAACATTTTCAACTCTATTTTACGACTCGACGTTTATTTTATTTTAAGGGAGATAGATCAAAGGGTAGAATAATCTCTCGGAGTACATTTTTATAGTTGGTATTTCAGTTTTTTTTGCATAAATGTAACTTCCTTCATATTTATATACTATGTATTATTTTCAAACAATGCGCTTATAAAAGTATTATATTTTATTATTTAAAATTTATATGTATGAAACCTTATTTAGCGAAAATTCTCAGCAATATGTGGATGTGGAGTAGAGATGAAAGGCAAGCATAAAACCTCATCACATTTTATGTCATCAAAATTACGATACCAGCTACATATTACAGTGAAAGCCTTCATTCACTTTTTAATATCAGCTTTAAAGCCGCACGGTTAAGTTTTTTATAAAAACACATGGCAGTGTACGTATGTGAGCAGTGGATAAGTAAGACTAATAAGGTTAGGTACGACGTGATTGAATTTATTCTGCTTTCAAAGCGTCTAATTTAATTCCCGTCTCGTGCGACACGACACACGATGCAGAGATAAAGACGTATGAAGACGCGCCGCATGGTTGTTGTGGCCTGGGGCAAGGCGGGCAATACCTCATCTCGTTATCCTAATCCTAACTAATATTATAAATGCGAAAGTAACTGTGTCTGTCTGTCTGTCTGTCTGTCTGTTACTCTTTCACGCCAAAACTACTGAACGGATTTGAATGAACTTTGGTATACATACAGTCTAGACCCTGGGAAAGAACACCACGGGAAAACTTTTTAAGGCGAAGCGTAGCGCGCGGGAACAGCTAGTAAGCAATATAATATGGTGAAAACAGTTTAGTTTGTTTGTCATTACATCTTTATACATATGTTGTTGTGTAACAGAATTCTAATCTAATAAATAAATTACTTGCTTGCGCATTTATTTATTAAGTAAACAACTTTTTTGTTTGTTTTCATCTTCTATTTATTTATAGAGTTTCGAAGAATTGTAGAAAATAAAATCTGTTTTCTTTAATCTTTAAAATATATCATTTTGCTGAGCTTTGAGCTCCACAATATTCCATGAATTAATTAATTAAGCCATTTCTTGGTATTGGCGTGAGCTAATTGTTTAGTATAAGAAATTGTTTTCTTCAACTTGTTTTTGTTTTTTTTACAGCTGAATGTAGAGTTGAGTTTGAATCACAAGTGATACACATACCTACTTAGTATAATAAGAGACTCTGGACCACTGAAACTTTCCAGCCTAAAATTCACGCAGCCTCAGCTATAACACTCGAATACAAAAGAAAAAAGAGAAAAAGCTGGCAACCAGCGCCGATCGCCTTTTCTTTGTATTTTGGAAAAAGTACAAAATTATCAGATAGGCAGACGTTATCTATGGATAAGCCCTTACAGTCGCAAACCTACCGCAGTTGCTTAAATCTTCTTCACAAACACTTACTTAGGGTCCAACGGCGCCTCGCTATTCAGACGGCAGGCGGCAGCGAACCGTGCTATGGCGGCCTGCAGCTCGCTCAGGTCGCCCTGGACCGCGTGCTGGTGCAGCAGGGTCTGCGCGGCGCCGCACAGCTCGCCCTCGAACCCGCTGTGGCCCTCCGCGTCGCCCGGCTGCAGGGACGCAGCTGTCTCCACCTCGTGGGAGAGAAGGACGCCGAACAGACGCTCGTGTTGGCGGACCTGGTGCGGGGGAGGGGGGGAATGAGTTATGATGACGACTGACTCCTGACATACAGGTGCTCCTGGTTTAAGAGTCAAGGTGTCACCATTTAGGCTATTTTGTTGCACAATAAAGTTATTTTTATGTTAGAAAGAAACGTCAATTAATCGGTGTGGACTGTTGATGAAACGTTCAGAATCTGTCAATTTAGTTTCTGAGATAAAAAACAGACTTTAGGATAATGAAATGACATCGGTAAGGTTGAAAATGAAATACTACCAGTGACATTTTTATAATATCATTGCCTGTAAATCCACTAAGGCAAAATCACATTATAGAATAATGTTTGTAACTATGAATTAACAACCCAAACACTTTCCCAAAACTCTAAAAGGAAAGTTCCCTTTATACCAGTTTTAGCATTCTCGGAATTTTCTATTTCTGGCGTTGATGAAGTCTTTACAATGCATTGTCAGAACCAGGATTAAATACAACTATCCGAACCACAGCGTGGGTGATAACGGCTGACTGAACCCTCCTAAGCTATTACAGGAAATATTCAGCCAACAGTTGGAGAGTTTGCTAGAAGTGCCGCGTATTGTGGCATCACAGAGTGCAAGCCCCGACCACCCCCACTTCCGATCTAATAAACTTTATATAAAATGGATCATGCACTTGAAACGTACAGCTATAAAACCTTAGAAATGTATTTTCAACTTCTAAAGTACTTGTTTCGACGAAATGATATTAGAAGTGCAAGCAAAGCAAATGTAAAATTTCTGAATAAATAAAAGCATCAGCGATTTTATACATATTAGATGTATGAGTAAAAAATCACATCACGATTTAACGGCTCAAGTACAGTAGGCTAGTCGCAGTGAATGTGTTTAGTCGGCTGTGTGAAGATAAGCTAAAATTGGATCAGAGGCAGCTCGGGAACTAATAAAGAGGAATGAAAAAGGTAAGTAAAGCGAAGCGTTTGGGCACCGACAGATTTACGAGGCGAGATTACGTTAGCGGCGTTAACCTGTCGAGGGGGTATGACAGTTTGTGATATTCATTTTCACAAATGCTTAATATAGGGCACCTATTTAGGCCTGATTACTTACACATAAAAAGAAGAAAAAAAAACAGTATAAAAATTAAAATATTTAATATTTATTTTATTTTATGTAGATGTACCTATGTGTGTGTATGGCTAGTATCTTAATACCTAAGTGGGCACGTATCTTACATATTATAATAGCAGGTACCAATAAGGCTTACAATAATTTATTTTTAAAATAATTAATATGAACAGTGATCTAAACGTATATTATAAATAATAGCTATGTGGTTCCAAATAAATAACAACAAATAAGTCTGCGAGTAGTAAACCGCAAAAATACAAGACTAAAAGAAAATTCTTGTATTCATATACGAGTACGTGAAGTGTTTTTTGCGTAACGTGGACGGAGAGGCTTATTATTAATGCATAGCCCCGGCTCCCTGGCGGATTCAATTCACGCTGAATTCGGGCCCTTTATTCTCCACTGATCCGATATAAACAATATCGTTCACAGTTGATCACGCTAATAAAAAGCCTTGTAATATAAAACAAGTGAGGCTGATGTGCGGCGAAGCGCGGCGGCGGCGCGCCCACGCTTAGCTTCTACTGAATCCATCAACTCCTATGTACCGTGTAGAACCCAACTAATGGATCGCTATGAAAGAGCCAATAAAACGTTTTATGTGCGGTGCAGTGCCATAGCAGCTTAACAATATTGGATAGATACGCCATAATCTTTATAATAGCCGCCTTTAGTGCCGTGTTCTATTAAAGCCCGCGGCGTGCGCGTGGAATCGCCGGCATCGCAGGCACATACATCAAAAATACATTAGGCCTAATGAACGTTGCGACACGTCAATTAGACATTGTCTAGCGTGCATGATCGACGACCAGGTACACTACCTCCGACTTAACTGAGTGTGTGACAATGACATACACCTATGTAAATGAACTTACTTCTACTCTACATTCTTCATTATTAGCACAGTAGCAATACTTTGTGTGTCAGAAGGCTTATCACGGGATTCGATTTTACACAAACATATGAAAAAAGAACAGTATCGTCAACTGTCACTGTCAAATTGTAAGGCAAATTTGTTAGTTCCAAAAGTGACATTTGTTTTTTCCATGTTTAGTTTCGAAAATAGTATCGAATCCTGTGATCGCACCACTGATAAGTTTGTTTCACTATAGGTGATGTACGGTGGCCTGCGCCTAAAAGTATACAGGCGGAGTTTTTAAAATAGCGATCTCAAGCTCACATGCTGCTCAAGCACATCCACATAAACACCACTGCTACATATATCACACACAACACGTCCCCGGATTTATAACACATGTAGCTGGTCCCTTCATCATCAGGGATCGCTATTTTAAAAACTCCGCCTGTATACTTTTAGGCGCAGGCCACCGTACATTATCCAATGGGTTTCTGTACGTTTTTATGTGTGTGTTATATGTGTGTGCGTGTTACCTGTTGCCAGTTGTCGTCGTCATGTCTCCCGGCCTCGCGCGCCGACAGCCACAGGCGCAGGCGGATGCGGCCCTGGACGGACGAGCGCTGCGAGCGCGCCTCCAGCTTGTACCACGCCTCCACGCCCGTCGACGGGATCTCGCGCAGAGGCACGTTCACGCTGCCTGTAAACACCACCAGGGTTACCAAAAACGAACAGGTGTTGGCTTAAGGTGCGGTTAATGACAGCCCAACTAAGCTCCAGGATCATCACACTCGGTTAGATCATAACCACGGATTAGTTGTTGACTTTTGACAGATGTGACAAGAATTTTATATGAAGATGACGTATAATTGATGAACTAATCCCAAGTATGATGAAACTGTTAATACTGTTAATAATGACAGCCCGACAAAGGTTACGAAAAACGAACGAACGGTGAAGATATGTCCTACGGTGAGGTTAATGCAACGAGATATCGTGACGTAGAGTCATGTCGCAGCGGACTCCAAAACGTAATTTTTCGTAAGCCAGAGTGGACCCCCAGTCACGCACGCCATTACACACAAACACCCCAATAAATGCAAGGTCGACACGCACAGAAGTAACGCGACATTTTACATTTCAAGAATGTTTTCTTCCATTTGTTTCCTCTCAAAGTAACAATGAGTAACTTTTGAGGCAGAAATTTCTAGAACTTTCCCCAGTCCACCAGCCGAACTTGGAACGGAGGTAGGTAAACTTTAACGAAATAAAAATGTAAGGTCCGATTTTTCCCGGACTACTTAGATTTAATACGAAGTTTTTAGAGTTCTTCAGTGAAAATTGATAGCTACACTCTTTTGTACTGCTGCGCTGCAAAATATCACTTTTCCTCGACTTATCTCCAATTCTCGATTCTCGCAGCTCGAAACACAATAGCCACTATTAAGTACGACCGACTTCCTACGAATATATTAGCATCAGGGAAATACGAGTATAGTGAAGTTCGAGATAGTTAATTAGTTCGGATTGTCGGCATTCACTAGTCGGCGTGCCTATACGGCCGCGACGTCTATGCTGATAATTTCTCCAGGGTGCCTTGGCTAATAAAGTCTATTTCTATATTTATATTGTCAACGTGAATAATTTTCCCTCAGATGAATATCGAATAAGCTTCAGCCGGTGACAAATAAATATTGAATCCGCGCGCCTGCTCTCATCAATCTTGTTATATTCAGAATTTTAGCGAGTGATTTTTTGCATTTCGTAGCTGTCAACGAGACTTTTAGTGTCAGACCGCAGACTCCGAGTGTCAGCGAACATTCATGTGCGCTCCCGTGCTTACTCATCCAAGAAATAGTCATATTCAGATCTATTTATGATACAGAATCGGTTTTTATATTTTAAAGACACGTAATTTAAAGTAAAAATTACTTTTTACGGTATTAAAATGATGCAACCGAGTGAACTTTTAATGAAATATGACAGATAAAAATAATAACCGCGCGTGGAAACTCTGCCTCGTCGCTGCGCCCTTCATTTGAATACGAATTAATGATTCTGTTTACGCTCGTCACGTTCGCATTCCAATGAATATTTTAAAAATACAATGAATATATGTTTTATCTAATTATTTCATACTGTAATAAATTATCCAATCGTGGTTTTATTTCGGTTCGAATTATACAGAACAGAAAGACGGTAAACAAACTATTAGTAATAATGAGTGTTGGTAAACGAAGCAGCAAATGTTCCCAACAAAGTATCAATCAATCTTAGTAGAAGTTTTCTGTTTCCCCGGTGCGGCGCGACCTCTCTGAGCCGCAATAAAGTTCGCCCGCCGTCATTCGTTTGTAAATCCGACCGCTTGATCTGTCCAAATCGGGGAAGTTTGCTCCGGATGCGGCAATGAAATTAAAATACGAAAACGTTCGAGAGAAAAGCAAAAGAAGTAAAGTAGCACCTTGTGCAGTTTACAGTACAGAAATTTACGGGATTTCGCAAGAATAGTTGAATGGTAAATAAACGTTTCCTCGTCTGCGGGCGACGGCCGCGAGGGGGCGCCCCGCGGAGAGAACAACGGAAATCAATGATGCACCTTCTAGTCGAGAGCGTGTTTTATATTTTATAAAATAAACTACACATACAGAGTGTTGCAAAAATGGCAGAGTACATCGAAGGGGTAATTTTTTTTACCTTTTGCTGCTAGACATTGTTTAAATTGCGACTACTCGCAATAGTACAGTAGTTTATCATAAGTAAAAAAAAAAACGCAATCGAACATCAAACAGATCCAGCCGTGTTGGAGTTAACCAATGACAGATACAGATACACAAGTCCCTCTCACACCTCTTTTTTAATGGATTTTAATATATTTTTAATTATAATATACTCAATATTGTATACAATACACATTTAATTAACAATGAAGAGATCCATTCGATGATAGGATAATCAAACATGACAGCCGGCCTATTAAATGTGATTGATATTGTTTTATCAAGGCATATCAGTATCACATAGCGGTTAATCAATAGCCACATTGTGCTTGTAAACCGCGCTTCGCTTGTGACAAACAAAAGCTTTGTTTCAACCTTGTGTAAAATAATATATAATAATATTTAGTTTCAGGAAATATTTACAAAGACTTATCTCGCAATATCAACACAACAATATATTGTGAACGAATATTGAATGGAAATAAGATAATATGACGATGCCGGAAATGTATTTATTATCATTTGTTTAGACCACGTCTGAGTCGTTGGGTTGATGGAATATTAGGTCATGTTTGCTGCATAATACGTATTAATATGATAAAACTGTATCACAGACATTCGCCATGAAACTCGTGAATTACTGTACTGTAATAATTTATATATATACTATTTGACACTCTATTATTATTATATGTATACTATTTGACATGTGAAATTATTTATCTTTTTATAATATCATGCATGTTTATGAATATAATTTACTAACATAGACTAAGGATACATTGTTACTAACACATTTTATGGATTGTACTATCTGAAATAAATAAATAATTATTATATATTTATGTATGTATCATGTGAAAATAATTTATTCAAGGTTATAATATAAATTAACATTTAACTAATGAAGCCTAACCAATAATGTATCATGTATATAATGTTATATTTATATTTTGGTTAGGTACTTAATTTAGACCATCTTCTATCCTAAGCACTACCAATCACTTTTTCAACATCACCAAAGGTTAACTGGTAGAAAATGCTGCTAGCATTAAGTTCGCCTTTGTACCAATTTACTTTGTGCAATAAAGAATTTAATAATAATAATATATTATATATACAGGCAAAACAGTTTTTGTTGAGCCTCAGCCGACGCCTCAGAGAGCGAGGCCAAGACCGACGCTCGGGACCGTATCTGGCTCAAAGAATCTCTCTGGCTATACAGCGAGGCAATGCAGCCAGCATTATGGGAACCTTTGAGCCAGGTACGATAAGAGGAGGTCTTTTTGATTAGGTTTGTTAGTTTGTAATTTGCATGTTTATTTATTTGTTAATTAATATTTTGACATTGTTTTTCTATTATTATTATTATTATAACAAAACAAAATATGTTACCAAAAGGATACGTCGCCCTTTAATTCTCTCTTTTGTGTTTTTACTCTACATGATTATTGTAAGTGAGAATAAGATCATAAAATCCAGTTTACCGTCTCTAACAGTGCAGCTGTTAAAGCTAAAATAGAAAGAAGTAAACCTTGTCAAGCAAGATTAAAAACTAATTACTTAGGTTGATGCTACACCATCATAAGCTTTAAAAGTCAATCTCACTTAGTGTAAAATTACTTTCTTACTACTAGGTTTACAGTAAATCACGTATAGGTATTAATATTTGTTTTACATTCTAAAATTTGTGATCTCTTTAAAGTTAAATCATAATAACCGAATGGTTTCATTGGTAGCATCAGTAAACATAGCGCGATACTACTTAAAGCGCCAACAGTTAGCCAGTAATTAGCAGTTCGTTTTACTTCATCTCTCCTTATCTCTTCCTACAACTTTGCTTCAGGCTAATTAGCTACGTTTACTACGACGTAGCCCGCGCTACGTGCTACGAGCTACGGCGTAGCCTCACGTCGTAGCAAGCGACGTAGGCCATCTCCGACATGGCGGATAGTTTCCAGAAAAAAGCTTCGCTAAATTCGACTCTAGCACGGGCACGTTAAGAGTTGCGATCGCCTAGTCGAGGAACTTTGTATTCGCAAAGACAGAGTAGGCCGCTTTCTTCCAACCGCATATAAATTACGCCGCTCTGAAGTATGATGTAACGCTTATACGAGGAGCCCGTAGGAGGAACTCGGGAAAATATTCATGTGAAGTATTAAATGCAGTTAGTATGTTAGAAACTGAATTTGTTGGTTATGAATATAATTATATTAGAGAATCCTTTCAGAATGAGTTAATAATAAGATTAACTGTAAAATGATGGTATAGGTATTTAATTTCGTTATCTTGTTTGCTGCCGATTTTGGATTGAACTTTCAAAAGGGTTGTAATCTAAGAAGGGCAGACGAGGAAGCCATTGAACCTGTAATAAACCGATCTTATGAAATAAAATACTTGAAAACGATTAGCGATTCTGACTCTGTTTATTTTCTCATACTCTCTCTTCATTTGAATTTGAATATTTTTTTATATCATTTTTACATACATGCTCAAGGCTGTAATCCTAAGGCGAAGTCAGACGTGATTCGCAATCAAGTCAGCCGCTTACATTTGCACTCATGTTACAGTTCGCTATCCGTATCGCCGTTTTAAAATGAAAAGTATTATCTTAGGGTAAATATTTAGAAAATTAACAGTAAGATGAAATTAATATGAAAAGAATTCCTTGCTTCATGCCATGGTTTATTTAACAAAATTCAAACTAATGTACCAGGCTCGCACACTCACCGAGGAAGTTATCCTGACTGTCCTAGCGCGCTCTGGCTGCTTGAAGAAGCGGACAAATAACTAAAATCATTAAAACTAAAGTACCAGGCTCGCACACTCACCGAGGAAGTCGTCCTGGCTGCCTTGGCGCGCGCTCTGGCACACCTGCTTGAAGAAGCGGCCGAGCCCGCGCACGCCGCGCACCTCGTTGAGCCGCGACACGGCGTCCAGCACCGAGCTCTCATCGTCGTGGTCCCAGATGTCCAGGTGCAGCACGTCGGATGATATGTCGTCGATGTCGCTAGCGGATGGAAGAGGTAAGTTAGTGGTTTAAGAAAAAAATAATATTTTATGCTTCAAGTAGTGAGTGCGGAGTTTGAAAGAAGTCTACATATAAATCCCACCGTCCCTAATTATATTAATTTAACTGGATAATCTTTTGACTAGGGTGATCTAGTCCAGCTCTATCGTTTGTCACTGACATGCTGGGAAAGCCATAACAAAAGACATGTAGTACAGCAAATATTCGCTAATCAAAATATATAATTTACATAAACAATTTCATATTATGGATATTAGACATGGATATCCTAAGATATGAACTTTATTCCGTGCAACATCTCGTGTTTTATAATCAGTTCAAAGATATTGTATCATAATTAAGTGTTATCATAATCAAAATCACCCGTTTTTCTAACTCATAAAATTTTTGATGACGAATAAACTACATTCTGCTATAAAACTTTTACTGATATCAATAAAAAATACACCACACAACGCGTTGTTATGGCATACCTATCAACTTTATGAATACCTTATGCTCAAACATGTGTAATTACATGTAGTTTGCATAATTACTTGACCATACGTCGATGTTCGTAATAGTATACCATAGTAGCATGTGTTTTATAGGTACTTTTAATTAGAACTGACCAAGACCATTTGATATAACGATATATTATTTTGTAATCGATTTCAAATAAATAATTTCAGTTTCGTTTTAGTGCTAAATTTAAGCTGATGCCTTCAGATTCAGCTACAACATTTCAACGAATTAATTTATAGTCTGAATAAAAATTTGGTTTATTATAATGAATCAATAATACTAAAATACTGACAATAAAATTCAGTTTGAGAACTATTGAAATGTTAATCATTATCCTCTATTATCAGTTAGTTGAATACCAACTTGATTTTCATTTGCGCTGAACTATGCGTTATTCTCTGTACAATGCTGCTTCATTTTCAAAACGAATTACAATCCATTTCGTCCTATCCGGAAGCTGTCAGCTACAATGCATCGTAGTAGAAAGGAGGCGCAGTAATGCTATTATAGTTAATCCCTTCAATTAACTGCTTCCATGTGCTAGACTCCGCACATTGGCTTTGTCAAGTTTAATTTACATTTAACGTGTTCCTAGAAATACATTCGCACGTAGCCAAACTAGTCGAGGGTGTAAAAGATGTTTTTTCTCTTACTATGTGCCTTATTTTATGTAAATTTTTCGGAACGTCGAGGCTCGTGTCCTTTTTTAGAATGCAACTGTTTTCCTCCTACCAGAGTTTATTGAGGTCGGTTCAGTAGATCCAATGAGCTAATAACACGGGTACATACAGATTCGCTACTTTATTATTAAACGCAAAGGGTGGATCAATATTGATATTAAACACATACATATCATAATATCCATATGCAGCGTGAACTCGAAAGCGGCAAAGTACTTACGTTGTTTACCAGCCACCACACTTGAGCGAGTAGTTCCAAATACCCCCGGGCTGTTTCCATTACAATAACAGTATCACACTAATGATCTGAAGGCTCAACTTCTACTGCAACTATGATTTATGCCATCGTAATGGTGCAAACATAAATTGTAAGTATGTCGTTAAGTTCGGGCGGTAGACTCTAGTCGTGGGAATATTAACACGTTCACGGACAATTGATGGTTGGAATTTTTTTTTGATATGACACCTAAAAATCCCATACATTTTATCGTTCCGCCTTGAAACGTATTGCCGTATCTCAACATATTTTATTTACGTAATGTGACAGTTACGGCCATAGACGGTATCGTCTACAAGCGGTCCGCCACATCATGCATATCCAACAATGCGTATAGTGACATCTACGGCTACAGGCGGCAGCCGCCAGTTTTTTTCAAGGACCGAACCATTTTCAAATAGGTTTGGACGTTTTTCAGACACAAAGTTCCACTTTTAGCATGCTATTTACAATAAATAAAGCTGATATAGTAAGATTAAACAAAGGGGTTCATCGACAAAAGCTAAAATTTTCTAGTTCCTCATTACAGTAATATCTTCGCTTTTCTATGTTCCATTTAAGTAATTATAGTATTTGAATCGAATAGGTAGGTATCCTATATGCAAAACAGTATGATATTTATCGATTTATTATTAATTTACCTCGTAATTTGCCACAAAAATTACCAGACTACCACCCGTTCTACACAACATTTCCGCGACGCGCGCGCCGTGACACTAACTTCTGGAAGGTTATTTTTATTTGTAACGGTTACGGTGACAGGCGGTATGTCACTATAAAGTTCACTTATGTGTGCGCAAAAGAAACCCCGACAATTTATTTGTTATGACACCTAGAAACAAATGAATTAGCACAATACGACACTAAATCATGCATCTCCTGTTAAGGATACGGAAATGATACGGCTGTTGACGGTTCGTCGGTTTCAATCAATAGAAGTTGGACGGCCACAGGCGCGTAGTCATATTACAAGGATACATAATTACGGCCCTCGACGGATTGTCCGTGAACGTGTTAAGGACGCCCGTAATAGTTGCTAGTAGATTTATTACGCGTTGGTTTACGTTAGAGATAGCTAGGTATAAAACGAAAAATAAGTCTAGTAAGCTCAAAGTAAGTAGCAGTTAAACTATTAATAACAATAAGCTACTTTCATACTTCTATTACTTTTACACACAAATTATTTGGATTTTATAGAGGTAATGGATGGATGGAATATATATGTCTGCAAGCATGTTCACGCTGATAAACCTAGATCAATACCAATAATTTTGGGAGGTGGAACTTTTTCATTGCTGGTGAGTGTATGCAAGTAAATTCTTATAATAAAATATATTTTTTGTTATCTAAACTTTATTTTTTAATCTCAGATACTACTGTTGATGAACCGTTCAGAATCTGACAATTTAGAATCGGAGAAACAAAACAGACTTAAAAAAAATTAACTGTTAATTATAAACTCACAACTTGAAGGTCTCATTCCACTTGGGCGACAGCGTGTGCGGGCGCACGCTCGTGGCTCGTATGTAGCGCGCGGGCAGCCGGCCCAGGCTGTCCCGCTGCTGGCGCCCCTCGCGCCGCTTGAAGCTCAGTCGGAACCCGGAGTGCTTGCGACCCTCGTCTTCTGAGGCGCGCGGGGAGGCGGGGAGGGACGCCGGCTGGATGCCCAGCATGCAGTAGGGGTCGCTGAACCCTGATGAAACGACGAGTATATAAGAGATAATTTTAAAGCGAAAAATGCCTAGAAAGCTGGGGAAATTTTTATGGGTCGCTAAACCCTGATGAAACGAAGAGTAGATAAATGTTAAAGAGGAAAATTATTAAAAAGCTGATTTTTGTGTTAAAAGGCAAAGCCTGTGCTGTTTTAAGGGACATAAAACGTACAGCCTCAAATTCATAGACCGTATTGTAAATTTACAACAATGTTAAAATTGACATTGTACAATACACAACTCTATCCGACAATCTTTAAATTTGCATAATAACAACATCAATTTTAAACCAATTTTTAAGTGTGAAAAAGCTCTATGAATTCGGAGGAAAGCCTTTAAGAATGATTTCTGATCAAATGTGTATGGAAATTTACAAATCTGTAGTATCACATTAAGGGTAGGTCTAATCCACACGCCGGCGAGCGTGTATAAATGCTCATCAAACCCAACAGACCGCAACCGGCTTTGAACCTTTCCAACAAAATGTTACAATACAAGCTTTGTGATAACTACAAGTGCGCGCTAATGTCCTAGTACTTACCTACTTTTTTTTTTCTTGGCGTCCTATGACCCCCCCGTGGGGCAAAGGGCAGACACAACGGTTCTCCATCTCTGTCTGTCGACGGCAGCGAGCTTCACCTCGGACCACGTCATCTCCGCGTCCTGCATCTCCGCATCGATTGAACGGCGCCAGGTTTGTTTAGGGCGGCCTCGCTTACGCTTGCCCTGCGGATTCCAGTCAAGAGCCTGTCTTGGAATGTGATTTTGGTCTCTACGCAGGGTATGGCCGATCCAACTCCATTTGCGCCGTTTTATTTGCAAACCAACAGGATCTTCGTGGCATCTCTTCCAGAGGTCTACATTCGATATAGTGTTGGGCCAGAAGATCTTCAGGATCTGTCGGAGGCAGCGGTTGATGAAAACTTGAAGCTTCTGTGTTAGGGTCTTCTAGTCTTCCAGGTTTCGCATCCGTATAGCAGTACAGATTTCACGTTGGTGTTGAATATTTTGAGTTTCACTCTACGAGAGAGGTGTTTTGACTGCCATACGGAGCGCAGACACGCAAATGCGCCTTTAGCCTTGTCGATACGGGAGCTGACATCTAAATCAGTGCCACCATCGCCTGCCACAACGCTACCTAGGTAAGTGAACCGTGATACCATCGCCACTTCTTCGGTTCTTACCTACTTATTTCCTAAATATTTTTGACACCATTTTATAGTACTTAAAATAAAACATTCAGGGCTTACCATCAAATTTTGATTTAAAGATCCACTAAACATGGTTTAAAATTTTTGATTCAGTAATACAGTCATTGTTTTGTATTTCGTGTAATCTGTCAGGCGCACAGACAGGCTAACTAAAATGCCCAATTCCATTATCGGAAATACCTATACAGCTGGAGGGCTTTGCAGAAAGTGCCACAAATGGAAAATCTACATCAGTTTCGATCAGTTTCCCGTGCGGATGAACCTCACATGTCATCGCGTGTATGTGGGAGCGGGCTCCCCCCCCTTCACCCCCCGTAATTCAATACACCGCCATCGCGCGGCCGCGTGTGCTTCCTGTAAATTTTTATTTTATAAAAAGTTACTTTACCTAGCTTTAGCTTTTATATTTTTGTAAAACTGTAAATGTACCTACTACACACTAACGTAGTACTACACATATAAAGTTTTTGAGGAAAAATATGTTTTCTTATAAACTAATGGATACTAAAAGTCAATCAGTAAATTACATAGAAAATATGATATTAAGGACGCCTAATGAATGTGCTATTTGATGTTTGTATCTGACCTTTATGTATAATAGTGCTTTCCAAATAACCACCCTTGAACTCCTTTGAAGGTTTTATTTATCAAGTAAAAGGACTCATTTTTATACTGGTATATTTTACTTAAATTTATACTTAACTACCTAATTGCTAACGAAATTACTACCTTATGAATGCTATGATAACTAAAAGCTTATTCAGATTAACAGAGTTCATAACCGATTTATTCGATAAAAATGAAGGTGCCACATGTAACCTTCAGGCTTCAAGTCATACGATTACAAAAGCTACTTAAACCATATCAATAATAATCTAAATTATGACGATAAAAGTTAAGTAGAACTGCCATTACTATGGCAGGAACTGTTTTTTATATTTAATACTGTTTAACTTTTTTTTGCATATTCAACTATTGTTCAATTTAAGTTGCACTTCTGTCTCATAGGTTATGTGTACGTATTCCTCTTTTAATTTTAATTATTATCATCCTCATCATATAAAAAAACTGGGCCACCAAGAAGCCTCGACTTTGGCTCCTGTTCATCTAATTTATTTTTTTCCATGGATGAAATATTGAAACGTAACATTTATTTTCTTAGCTGGAAATGGACGGCGTAGCTCGTAGAATGCCACCTGTTACACTTGAACATTATCCGACTTAGGTAGTACTAATAATAATTTTATAGCTACATTTAGCTATGTCTAACTAGTATTCTAGGTAATCTATACTTGTACTTAAATTCTACGCCACAGTAGTTTGTTCATAGTTACATTACTCGTATCAATTTCGGTAAGTTATCGCGTCGCAGGTGTCAGACAGGCATTAGCAAAAGCACTTTGTTTATTTTAGATTTTGCTACATGATATTCCAGATTTCGTTGAATTAATATATATGGTTATCTTGCCTGCCATAACATATAAAATGCACGTATTTTTGGAAGTCGAATATCACAGCAGCGGCAGCGCTTTTGAATTTCTGACTGAAAGTATATACGTGTTTCATAGTAATGAAATTAATAACGAATTTGCTTTTATAACTTCTGCATGAAATTTTGAGTTGATTCGTAGCAAACCTTGCTCTCCTTTGTTAAAATATGAGTAAACTTTTCTCATAATCGCCATAAATTGTCTGGATTTGTCAGTAGATCAGTAGATTTTAATGTTTGCAGTGTAAGGGCTGGGGGCGAATACCTAGCCTCTTTTGCTGACAGCATTTCTCAACCTGTAAGGGCTGGGGGTGAATATTGTCTTTTGCTGACTGCATCACTATCAAATAACAAGACACAAAACACTTACCGCTTACAATGTGCGCCTGGATTGTTCAGTACATTTTATTATGAACGTGTAAGCGTAACCCACACTTACTTATTCCTAGTGCTGACAGAATCATAACCAAAGAGCAAGACAAAACCACCTACCATTAGCGTCTTTAGCCTCCAGCCCGTCAGCTTCAATCACAGTGACCCCCAGCATCATAGCCGGGGGCCGCTTGGAATCCGCCGCACGGAGCGCCCTCGCATGAGCCTCCGGAGACATACGGAAGGCGCGCCTATATAGATTCCTCAGTAGACTCTATTATGAAAGTGGAAGCGCTGAGGATCCGCCTTACTTAACCCTTGTGCTGATTAATAAGTAAGAATGAACCATACCGTTAGCGTCTTTAGCCTCCAGCCCGTCAGCTTCAATCACAGTGACCCCGAGCACGACAGTCGGGGGTCGTTCGGAGTCGGCGGCCCGCAGCGCCCTCGCGTGGGCCTCTGGAGACATGCGAAAGGCGCGCCTGGCATGCTCCAAGACGTCTTCCTTGTAGACCGCGAACTGGCCGTCTGGGGCCGGCGCGCCCACGGCGTTCTCGATGCAGTACAGGACCTGGGTGAGGGTGATTATTATAGACATATGGGTCTTTGAAGTGAAGAGTGTTAGTTACCAATACGTGCCGTCACAAAGATATAAATGAAGTTTCAGGGTAATTATAACTAACGTTAAGAGAAAACAACGTTGACGATAAAAAAATAACCTTCGGTAAAAACTATAACGATGCTGTTTAAAACGTTTAAAGATATTTATCTATTGAAGTTGATTTGATTTTGTTTCAGAAGTAAATATATCATTTACAAACCGTCAGCGTCGTAAATATCAATTTTGAAGAATACTTGTACCTAATGAAATGCCACATTATATTAGGTATAAGAAACAAATTCGTCTACCATTTATTTGGCGCAAGCGATGGTAATATATCCTTGTTACGCGAAATGGACACTAATGAGCGAAGCGTGTGAAGGAACAATAAATCGCCTTTGATTAAAGATCAACCAGAATACGTTATAGGTTGGGTGGCTTTAGATTTTTTATCTATAACAAAATAGTTAGCCTTATTATCTATTTTTTATGTTTAACACAATGCATAGGTAGACCGGAATATTCTGACATCCGAAAAAAAACACTACAGATTACACTTGAGGAAACACCTATTAATCTAAATGCCGTGTAAATATTTCATACCTTCTTCATCTTATATGGAATTCTCCTTTTTCATTTTATATGGAATCGGTAGGTAGATTGTATGAAAACTACAGGAAAATACCTATGCCGGTGGCGGGCGGCCCGTGTACGGGGACAGTAGCTTGAACAATGCGCAATAGACCAGACTCGACTTTTAGGTCCCCTTAGAGTTTACTCGTGGAAACCAACTTCACTGATGAACGCATGCCTCGGCCGCTATTCAAAACCCGCAACTCTTCTCTTCCCATTCGTCCAAAAACGATCACACCAGTACCAGACCACACTGACCTCATTATACAGATGCTCATGCTCCTTATGCGAGAGATGGGCAGACACACTGGGCAGGCCGAGGTCGGCGGGGGGCGAGGGGGCGCGCTCGGCCCGTGCCTCCACCAGGCGCAGCGGCCGCCAGACGCCGGTTCTCCTGCCGCCAGGAGATCCTACAGGAAAATACCTACCTACCTAACTACCTACCAGTGGCGGGTGGCCCTTGAGAGAAACTTAAACAATGCGCAATAGACCCGACTCGACTTTTAGGTCCTCTTAAGGGTGTAGAGTAGGATGCGGGCGTATATGTAGAAACCAACATCACCGATGGACGCTTACCGCGGCTGCTATTCATAACGATACATCATACATCAAAATCTATCAAGCCGTTTACGCTACAGGAGGCCACAAACAATCAGACAAACATACAATCGAAAAACATACAATCGAAAAGCATCCTCCTTCGGCAGTCGGGTAAAAATGACACCAATCACACCAGTACCAGACCACACTAACCTCATTATACAGATGCTCGTGCTCCTTATGCGAGAGATGCGCAGACACGCTGGGCAGGCCGAGGTCGGCGGGGGGCGGCGGCGCGCGCTCGGCCCGCGCCTCCACCAGCCGCCGTTTCTCCTGCCGCCAGGAGATTCTACAGGAAGATACCTGCCTACCTACCAGTGGCGGGCGGCCCGTGTTTGGGGACAGTAACTGGACCAATGGGCAGAAGACTCGACTTGTAGGTCCCCTTAGAGGCGCAGGGTGAAGCATAACCGATGGGCGCCTGCTATTGTCTATTGCGGCCAAAAACCCGCTCCTAATCTTCTCCTACCATCCCCCAAAAAGGATTTCACCAGTACCAGACCACACTGACCTCATTGTACAGATGCTCGTGCTCCTTATGCGAGAGATGGGCAGACACACTGGGCAGGCCGAGGTCGGCGGGGGGCGGGGGGGCGCGCTCGGCCCGTGCCTCCACCAGCCGCAGCGCCGCCAGACGCCGGTTCTCCTGCCGCCAGGAGATGGCTGTGAAGTTCTCGAAGTACGAGCCGTCGGTGTCTTGTACGCTGTGGGGAGAGGGGGTTAGTTAGTGGGTTGGTGGGTTATGATTAGTTTGTATTGGAGGATTTAGTATATTACACTAACAAGCAATGAAAACGTTCTACTCACAAAATGTCGCCACAAAATGACGATGACATGTTTTAGAACATAAAATTTAGAATATCAGCAAAATATTTACGTTTTTAGTTGGTAATATTCTGATGCGCTGTACTTCAATATAGCAGACGGCGTCATTAAGCTTGTCTTTTCCGTTTACCAGTAATTTGGTGCTTTTGTCACTGGAACTTCTTCATTGCTCGTCAGCGTAAATATATAGATACAACTATCTTGATGGAGCCCATAACGTGCCAATTATACTAGCTATACCTATATAGGTATGTTATTTTGAATCGCAATCGTGTACTGAAAAGTAAACTATGTTATAACGAGACGAAACCTCATGTGATGTCGAAAAAAACACTATACATATACTTAGCTATTTTCAGTCGAAACAAAAGTACTCTACTTATAATTATAAGTTCAAACTCATTAAAAAGTATTATTACAAAACCATATTTACGTCTGTTGACTTGTCAACTTTACTTGTAAGTTAGTTTGTTAGATATATAATTATATCTTATTAAACATAAAATCATATAACATTTATGAAGCTTTTGTTTTCGTTTTTGCTTACTAAATATGCGATGTTTTCGTAGAGCTTCAGTTTTCGGAAAGCTCTATTTATAACATTCGTAGTACGTAAACGGTTTTCCAGGAAATGTTGTGAATATGTTTCAGACAGTAGCTTCATGCATAACTACCTATTAGATAATGGTTATAAGTTATAACTTATATATTTTATGCTAGAGATCCGTAGCAATTAGAAGCAAATAATTATCTATACTATGTTTGTATTTAAGATGTATAATTTTAATTATAATATAAACATGCACGTATTTTATGTAACTCTGTAGAATATAAGGATCCAATAGCAGAGTTATACCTCTAGCAAAGTTGTAAGTCGAAAATGGTGGCAAGATTTGCTATGAAAACCGGAGCACTCAAACTGTTTGCGTTTGACCAAGATCTTACTGAGAACCCAAGCGAAACTTAATTCAATTCTATACTTACTATAGTACCTAGTACTAAGTATAACTCTCCCTGAGCTCTCCCAAAACGTCAACTTTATAGTCCAGTGGTCTGACAGTGAATAGCAAACTCAACTTATGTGAGAGTCACGACTCAACTTCCGCCCAACAAAGTTAGTATAACGAGTTTATCGAAAAGTATCCTTTAGAGGCCGAAAGGAGTTGTAAAACCCCAAACATGAACGAAATATAGATTCATTCATCTTGCGAGAATTTTCTTAAGGTCAGTAACTCGCTTTTAAAACACCGATAGATACCTATATATCTATATAATATGTTAAAAAGGAGAGGCGAGCGTTTGTACTGTAGTGTTCAACTTAGTATGTGGGAGACACTCCGTTCTGACTTTATATAATAAATATTCTATGTAAATATGTAAATTTATAGGTGGGTACCTAGTTAAATGATGAAGTAACACGCTCCTATTAGGTACAGTAGGTGGGTTCATAATCATAAATATTTGTTTTAAGCTTGAGCTTCTATGATACCAACCCAATACAAATTCGAAATATTTTATCTGATATTGTTTAGAATGTACGAAAATTGACCTTTAAAAGCCTCAGGTGGCGGCGTTAATTAAACACAAAGGTAATTAAAAATAAAATTACAACAATGACTTCCGTACAAACAGCTTTTTAAGGAAATACCTTTACTTTTACGCTGTAGCGGCTTCGTATTATTTCTGTTAGCCCAAAATAAATGTATCATCTATTTTCTTTGAAGAACCAGGAGCGGACCCGGGCCGTTTACAAGATTATACGGTTTATACCTCCACGGTGACAATGATACAAGGACAATGCCCACCTGTACCCGGGTGTACCCGGGTGGACCCGCCACCCGTGTCTTGAGTAAATACGTTGTTTGTTCGGAAACTGACGGGTATCACAACAGCAACAATGTCCGCTGTCCACGCAATACTTATAGAAACGTGTCACGCAGCGGGATAAACGTTGGTTCGTATACTTCGTTATTTATTAAAATAAACAAATAGACATATTCAACCCAAGAATTCACAAATTTAAGGCAGAATTAAGTAACCAGAAATCTTTCATAACTACTTATAAAGTCTATATATAATATATAAAAGTTAACGTTAAACACAATTTGTTAATGCACCTGTGTGTACATGCTTTGGAACATAGTTAGATCAGATTGTATGATTTTGTTTACAACTAATGTATGAACTATGTACCGTTTTGTATACCTAAATAAATAAATAAATAAATTTATTGTGAAAAGCTTCTTTGAGAATAGGTGAGCGGGAGTATAAAGACACTTTATTAATTAATTGAGATATATATTTTACAGGGTCTTATATTTATTTATTTAATCTGATCAGGGGTCATTTTGATTCGTAAAATCTGTATATTTCACCTCGAGCAATGAACATGTTGCAATGACACAGCAACTTATACAATACAATAGAGTGAGTGGATTTATTTAATTGCTCGCAATTGTCTTATAATAGATTAAACCCTTCAATAACGTACCTAAGTAACTAAGTGACTGAAAACTGTTAAAATCAATCAATCTGTAAGTTGCTACATAACAGCGTAACTATACGTATGAAATACATTCATGAAAAAATAACGAGTACCTAACGTAACCTTCATATAATAATATAAGTACCGACCTACTTATTATAACAATGCTTATCAATTATTTATACTCCGTTTGAGCACAAACCTAGCACACCCATACGATATATTATCAGCGGCACACTCATCACGTAATAGGCGCCGGCGGCGGAACCCACTGACACCTCCATGTCGACTTGTTTGTTCGGGACCTACCTCCGAGGCGCTACACACGTATAAACAAGCACCCACTTCGCTATCTCCATTCACAATTGTTCGCGTCAACCGTGCATTAGGACTCTGAGGGGGAAATTGCTGCTGCGTAGTTAGCACTGAACAGGCAGGCCTTTTATCCTCTTCGCAATGGTTTTCCCTTTATTTTATTTTTTGGAATACCTGTTTTATAGGATTTTAATCGCTGTGACGTAAAAGCTCAGCAGATAATTATTTTTGAAATGTACATAAATAGTATTACAGAGAAGTGCAGTACCTACAAGAAACAGTTTATTTTATTGAGAGAAACGGAATTAATGAACCTTTCGTGTAAGTGTACTGCTCTTTCCCACGCTTGCACTTCCCTTAAATGTTAGCACTTTCAAGAAATGTGTTACGTACATGCCCACTTAGGTAGTTTATGTTGAAGTAAGTACATTTTTCATTTCTACACTATAGATTTAAGTTAAACTTACTATTAATTTCAAACCTAGTTATCTATAGACTTTTGTGCTAAATTGGATCTTTTGTGCGAAAAGTTAAGGGTGCTAATCTCGTAAATGTAGAGTGGATTCTATCGCCACAGCCTCGAGGTGGCGGATGAGCGAGTCAATATTTCTCAATCGTTGCGCCCTCCTCTCGCACGCAAAGTGAGCTCAAGTGCTTGCTACCTTTGATCTTCCCATGTGGCGGTAAGGACATTTTCTATCCCTGATACCTGTTACTTTACGGGTAGAAATTGCTTCAAGTTTCTGCGTAGCTTTAGGAATGCTAGATAGAATTACAGGAAACGGACGAAGAGATTACGTTGGTTGGTTTTAAATAAAAGTGGACACGTATTTCTTGGAACGCCAGCAACTTTCCGCTTTGTACTAAGAAAGCTGTAATACCTATACATTTAGGTATATACTGTACATAAACAGTACCCACCTCAGAGACATTCATTTAAGTAAAGCGAAGCGAAGCTCGAGTGCAAAAGCAAGTAACAAAGTAAAGTATCAGCAATCGATCGCAGCCCTGCATTGAAACGTGGAGCGCGCGGTGTAAAGTTCATAATTTATGGGTGTTCACGTAAAGAAAACAGTTGCGATCTAAATTATTCAAATGAAGCGGCGGGCAGTGGCACCCGGATGACACTATCAGCACCAAGCCCCACGCACGTCGCTATGAGACTAACAAGTTTTAAGCCGCTCTGGATTAAGTCACAATTGATTTGAGGGGTCATGATGGTCTGAATAATGTCATATCATATATTTCAGAGGAAATACATGCCATATAGTCTCCATCTCCATCGGTAAAGGATTGGCCAGTCAGATTAGTATTAGTCATTGTACGTACCAAGGTACCTGTGTACTATAAAAGTAAAAAAATATTTTTAATGTTTTGCTTATCATACATAATCATTATGTAAATGTACTAACAGAAACCCACTTAATCTCGCTTAAATAATTGTACCTACATATAGTTAGAACTTCTCTACAGTACGAATTTACAGCAATGTTAATTCGTATGAACGCTATAAACTTTGAAACTTGTATTTTACGACAGTCGTTACTTGTTGCATATGTAATTTACAACACTTCAGCGAGTGCTATTGAATATATTTCACGAGTAGCAAGCTAAGAACCTATGTACTTTGTAGTTTCAGCCAACATGCAGAGTCACTATAAGATGAATGCAAAATTATGATTGCTATTGAAACATCATGAACATGATGCGAAAAGTATTTTTTTTAATTAGTAGGTACCTTCTTACCTACCCGTGACTATTAAGTTCTCTGTAAATAAATCCATCACTTCTAAAAGCTATAATTTATCGAATCTCTGCCAGCTCAGACTAATTCCTTAACCTCTGTCACATTAGACCCGCTGGCCCGCTGCATATGTAATTTATGATACGGTTAATTCGAGGGTGTAATAGAAATTATTCAAATGAGACAAGGGTCTATCAACACGCGGTGGACGGCGGTGGCGAGGTCAGAGAATACCATGTTAGAGATCATTTGTAGCTGGCAACGGAATAATATTGAGAGGTGCTACTACATGTGTCGTACGTTCTATTTAACTGTGTGAGTTTTGGGAATATATGTACTTAGTGCTTTTCAGTTAAGTATAGTTAATTATTACCAGCAACCTCTTTCTAACGCTTTTCGAATTGCAGACTTGCAGTCGGCTACACTCACCATAGGAAATTATAGTATGAATGCATTATTAGATATCTTAGTTATTTAAAGAACTATTTTATAAACTTAATGGCGGTGTAATATATTACAATAGTCGTTTGATATATTTTAAAACATTGACTGTAACATAACCCCTAACTGTGTTGATATGACTCAATTAGTTAGGGCCGCTCCGACGCCCAGCCCACACATTGAGGCTTCGGCTTCCATCTGACGCCGAGTGAATAATGTCCTAGTTCACGTGACACTCGCATTATTCAGTGCCAAGTGATGTGTCACAGGAGACATCGCACTGGCATAGCCTTGCGATGCGATGCGATGGCATCAGTCACTGGCTCGCAGGGATGCAGCGTCAATTCGCCAAAATCCGATCTTCCGCTCCGTGCAGTGGCAAAAGCCGATATTGATGAATGATATTGCATAAATCTGTCAAGGTATACAGACAAGGTTATTTTCTTCACAGGTGATCTAACATCAATATTAATCACGTGTGGAAAATTCCTGAGTAAATTTGAACATGGCCGGGATATTCCTGGAATTTAAAATGCCTAAAATCGGAAATTTTATACGGATCACCAATAATGTTAAGGTACTTATAACTTCCTATACGGTGCCTTTATGAAAATACAAGTGTACTTACCTAATCAAAAATGGTTGCTGCTTTTCAAGAGAAAATAATAAAAACCATATTGCCGGCTCTACCGTGAACCGTGAGCAACGTTTTTATCTCTTCTCACAAAAAGATAAGGTCGCGCGGCTGAGTACCTCCAGCAGTACCTACAAGACGGGAAAATTCATAGCGACCCTTCAACTGAACCGCACGCTCACGCTCCGCGGACGCACATTCCAGTAGCTAACGTTTTCATATTTATTTTCCCTTTCAACATTTACACACGCTCGATAAATACAATTTTATTAGCTCCATGAATTGAAAAACGTTGTTTATTTTGGTTATGTATCAAATGCTGATTCATTAAGTAGGTCATGAGGCCGACCTGTTGCGTCCTGCCGTCCTTCGACCCCTCCCCGCGCCCCTGTGTCCTCCCCCTCACAGAGCTAACACAGCCACACTTTTACTTCACTGGCACTTAGCTTCGATCGTCTAATTACAAACTTTTCCTGCCAAGTGAAGTATTGATACCGAAGTGCCCAGGTGCGGCGACAAATGAAGCGACTTCCAAGAAGCCATCGGCGAATACCAATCTCCGCTTACGACTATCTTGATGTCAGTTCACCACTTCGGGTCTACATAAAATGAAGTAAAAGTTACAGAAGCAAAGATCTTATAAGAATAAGAATAAGAATAAGAATAATTTTATTTCCATAAAAATGTTACAGTAACTTGTTATACAAAAACAACAATTGAGTATGTCTCTACTCCCTAAAGTAGGGTGAACCCTGTGTCTTAGGATGAGTAGTAACACTTCCCGAAAAATGAGAATTTATGCTAACAAGTCTCAACAACAGCAAAACAAAGAATTATCCAAAAACTAAAAACAATAATAGAAAAAAATAAAATAAAGTATTTTACATGCATATTTATCTTACTATTTAATTTAGATACAGAAGATAAAAAAATAAATAAAAAAGTGATGTGTGTAGATTTGTGTAAGTTTTAGAGAAGATGTGGAGTGTAGTGCATGTATGTAAAGTGTATTTATAGTGAGTGTTAGTGTATAATGTATGTGATTCATTTTCAGTCAGTGGTTTATATTTTAAGTAATATAATTACGATGTGACTGAAATAAGTCTTTCAGTTTCATCATAGTTTTTAGATTTTAGCCAATCAGTTATAACCTTTTTACATTCAAAAAGGGTTTTTGGGTATATAATAAGAACTTTATTAAGTGTGTTATATATGTATGGTCCAAGAAATCTGAAAAATCTCTGTCTGAAACAAGTTCGACCAATATTTGTTTCGCAAACAATATCCTTTCTGCGCTTTGAGATATGTTGAAATACAAGTTTATTATGCTGTTTTAGGACAATATTTTGAATAAAAAGTTGTCTGACAGTTAATACGTCACAGAATCTGTAAAGCTCAGAAGTTGGATGAAGGATTGGCTTGAAAGTGCACACCTTTAGAACTGCTCGCTGTGCACGTTCTAGGACAATAATGTTGGATTTATGTGCACCCCCCCAACAGCAGATACAGTATCGCAAGATTGATTCACATAAAGCATAATATATTATTTTTAATAAATTTGGATCAGCTACGTGTCTTAGGTTTTTAAAAATATGGATCAGTCTTCTTACTTTGGCACTAAGCAAATGAATATGTCTTTTAAAATTAAGATTTTGATCGAGTATGATACCAAGGTATTTTATCTCAGGTACTTTATCAAGTGATCTGCAGGAACATGTTATTTGATCTGAGCAATCATGTACTAACAACCTGAAATCACTTGTTGGTTGGGTGGAGTTATTGATGGAAAACGTTATATAGTTAGTCTTTTGAGCGTTCAAAGTAAGTACATTAGATGTGAGCCACTCTGTTACTTTATTAAAACCAACCTGAGCGATATCAAAAACATTAGACCATGATTTGCCCCTGAAGAGTAAGACTGTATCATCAGCATACGTCACAATGATTCCTTGAGATAATTTAAGTCCGCAAAGGTTATTAATATAAATTAAAAATAAGGTTGGCCCAAGGATACTACCCTGGGGCACGCCCCATTCTATAGCTTGAGTGCAACTGATATGTTCCCCTATTTTTGTACACTGATGTCTGTTTGTCAAATAACTCTCAAACAGATTATGTTGTGTACCTCTGATTCCAAGATGTTCAAGTTTATTTAATAGTAGTTTGGTCGATACAGTATCAAATGCTTTAGCAAGATCCAGAAATATTCCCAAGCATCTATCTCCTTCATCCAGGCTCTGCACCACAAAATCAATAACCGTATGGACTGCATCGGCTGTCGACTTCCCCGAACGAAAGCCAAACTGGTTCTCGGATAATATATTATTTCTTTCCAGATAATCAATAAGTCTAGAGTTTATTATACGTTCAAGTATCTTGGACAAGGACGGGAGAATAGAGATTGGTCTATAACAATTGACATTAACTTTATCACCCCCCTTATAAATAGGGATAACGACTGATCTCTTAGTGCATCCGGAAAAATTCCTTGCTCAAGACAAGCATTAAATATATGACACAGAAGAGGAATAAGGATATGTTTATATTCTTTTAAGATCTTGTTTGTAATATTATCCCATCCAGCAGAGCACTCATTTTTTAGATTCATAATTATATTGTTTATCTCTTCATTATCCGTTTTCATTAATATAAAGGAGTCACGCTTATTGAATGTAACAGATTCGACATTCGGTTTCGGGTTTTTATTACAATATTTATTGTTAACTTCTTCTGCCAAAGATTTTCCCACGTTTACAAAATGATTATTTACTAAATTAACTGATTCCGGAAAAGATCCTCCCATTTTGAGTAGCTCTTGTGCGTTATCTCTTTTTATTGATGTTGAAGTAATATTTTTTATAGCCTTCCAAAGTGTTTTACTATTATTACCAGCTTCTCTTAATATAGATTTTTCATGCTCTCTTTTTAGTTTTTTAATTAAGTTGTTACAGTATTTACGGTATCTGGAATACGTAAGCTTGATGATATCGCTATCTGGATTGGCCATTGATTTTTTATGCAGTTCATCTCTATTTCTGATACATCGAAGCAAACCCGGAGTAAGCCAAGGTTTAAGTATCCGTTTGCGCGATGGTACCCTAGATTTTGATGAATTTTTATCTAAAATTATCTGAATGGACTCTATCAATTTGTTAAGTGCTATATTAGGATCCTGTATTTGCAATATATCGCTGAAATCGTTGCCACTAATATCTCTTTCAAATCCTTTATAATTTACTTTGACATACTCAGTAGGTTTTAGTTTATTTATTGAATCCAAGCATATACAAAAAAGAACAGCCTTATGATCCGTTACCGTGGAATTCAGAACTATAGTGATTATTTCCTTTTTTGTTTTAACAAAGACATGATCAAGGCAAGATTTACTGGCATCTCTTGTTATAAAGTTATGTCCAACAAGAAAACCATGGTATGCAGTAACATTTAATAAACTTTCGGCGCTTGCATCATTGTGGTCAGGGTTGATATCAATATTTAAGTCCCCTGTAATAATTATATTTTGAAATGTCGATAAACTTTGTATTATGTTGCTCAAAGAATTAATAAAGTTATCCGTATTTTTAAAGGATGGAGAGCGGTAAATAGCAATAATAGCTGTTACGTTATCAATGTTAATTATTAAACAGTTTCCATCAGTACATTGTGGTTCATGAATGGATATACTAAGATTTTCTCTATAGTAAACTGCAACTCCATCATTCTGGTTCATAATTTTTTTATTTGAGATTGATTTGTAACCTTCAATAGACGGCAAAATCGGGTTACAAGACAACCAGCACTCAGTCAAGATAACAATATCAAACTCCAGCTTAACTTCATGTAGAAGAGCAAGAAATCCCGCCAAGTTGCAACCAACGCTACGTATATTTTGTGTTATTAATTTTAAAATGTTACTTGACGAAGGTAATGCGACAATTTTTATATCTGTTTTGTGTAAGCGAATGATTGTGTAGTTATGAACTTTAAGTGTGGATGGTTGAATAGTTTTTTTTATAGTTTTGTATGTGTGTGTGTGTGTTGCAGTTTTATAAATGTTATACATTATTACAAACAAAAATGTTTTGTATGCTCTTGTAGGTTGACTTAGGTATTAGTTAATACCCTCCCAAGCAAAGTCTCAGCTGTAAAAGTTATGCCTACCTATGTACCATCTACATATAAATTTGTTTAAATTATGTAAATAAACATCCTGAAACCTAAAAAGACTGCATCTGTTGCCGCTTTGTTCCTGGATTTTGTATTAAATATTCGCTAGTGGCAGTAAAACGTATCGAATAGAGAATTAATTGAGTTTTACACTTGCCAGTACTGGCCAGCTGTGGGGTGCGGGGCCTAATTGGTACTCCTATTAGGGATATAAGGCAGTAATTGAGTCAAACGAATTACTCGCTGACCTATGAAGTGCTGACGGGTTATCGATGCATAACTTAGTTACTGGTAACGGTCATGGCGCAACTTGCCCGTCCTATTTTATAGGAAACTAGCTTTTATCCCACCAGGGATCCGTTTCGCCTTTAAGTCACTATATAATGCTATTATTATGGGTTGATGTTTGTGTAGTTTTATATTGTAATGTTCAGAAATCGAATCGGCTGTGCAGTTACATTTAAAAAGCTACATTACATCTACTCCTCGGCCGTTGCGTAAACTCTGATCAAACAGTATGTCCTGCCTTTGATCACGTATACTTTATGTAGAAACTGACGGTTGTTTTAGTGCCTGGACCCACTCGGAGCTTGCTATGATATGCTCGTGATGACTCTGAAGGCCCACATCATAAAAACATAATGAGCCTACTCGTGAATCGTCATGAATGAGAACTAATAATGCGATATTATCTCTTAAAATCTGAAAACTGAAGTGGCAGTGGGCGGGTCATATCAACCGGAGAATCGATAACTGTTGGGATAGACGAGTAAAGAAAAGGAAAAGGAAAAGGAAAACGTGGCGTGGGACTCCCTTCAACTCGCTAGAGCGATGACTGAATTGAATATGATGGCTTGGTTAGTTTATTGATAGGTATACCTAATTACACTTATACACATTACTTATACATATCCTATGAGTACCCACCCACACTCACACAAACAAACAGTCAAGGAAAATTATAACATCCAACCCTCCCATACTCTGACTAAGCAAATGTTGTATGAAAGCAAAGTATTAATATACCATCTTATTGAATCGGTCAGTGAGCGCTAGCGGGCACCGCGATTACCTAATGAAGGGTTAAGGAAAGAGCCGGGTGGGGGGCCCCCACCCCCCTCTCTTCGACAGGCTTTAGAGTGGTTCGCGAGAGCTGTTTCTGATTTACACCCCCTCGCCACGGAAACACGTTAATATCCTTCCAAGAGGTTTGATTCCCCCCTATCATTATTTGCTAGCGCTTTGTTCTAAGACATTCGACCTTAGCTCTTCCCGTGTAATTATTTTTCTGGTTAATTAGTTTGTTGATTGTTGTTTTAGTCTCCTGTTCTCTGTTGTGGATGCTAGGTACACTGGTTCAGGCACATGATGTAGAATGTTTTGATTACGTTATATTTTAAGTATTATATCTTATTATAATACAAATTGGAGGTCAGCTTTTCTCCCAGGGTGACTTGAAATATAACGAGAGTACAGGATAAGACTATGACAAAGCACCAATTCAAATGCTCTACAATTTTCGGAGCTATATATTTCAGTGAGACTGCTTTCTTCCCAACTCGTAAGCAGGTACTTCGCATAAAAGAGGTTTTTCATATTTGAATGCATAGAATAGAATATGATTTATTCAACGTAAAATTTTACAATATATTTGTACAACGAATTCATAAGAAGTTATAGACTCTACAGTCTGAAAGACATAAGATTTGGATTGAGGGAAGCTCAATAGGGATGCAGATTTCATTAGATTTATTCTTAATTAATATTTCCTGAACTTGGACAACGTTATTGTAAAGAATTATAATAATATATTTGTTCCTGGTCTACCGCTGTACGGATTAAACTGTAGGCTACAATTACCGGGCCCCGTAGTTCTTCTCTTCAAAAAAAATTATAATATAAACCTTAGGACACATGATTAGCCACTAACAGTTTGGACACCTACCTATACCTACTTACATCATATCGACTTTAACTACATACCTACTTAGTAGAAAATTTGTAGGTACCTAACGGTGACCCAAGTTAAATATTCTACCAAAATATCTGCACGAACTACCTAACTGCAGACAACAACAATGACAACAAAACAAAAAAACACTCACCCAGAATTGACCGAATTATCCACCTCCGGCCACGACAGGCGGCGCTTGCAGAACGCCATCTTGAGTTTCTCCGGCGGCGGCGGCTGGCGGGGCACGCGCAGGGAGCCCCCGCGGCGGACCGGCGCCGCCTGAGCCAGGCAGTCCAGCGTGCGGCGCCGCGCGCCCAGCGCCGACGCGCCCTCCGTCGGCACCACGCGGGGGAAACCAGCTGCGGGGGAGGGGGGGGGTTTATCAAGTCATCCGTACGTTGAAGTTGTACTAACACAAACGTTTGGGACCTATACTAACACAAACACGTTATATTTATCTTGTAACACTCCTCTTTTTAGTCAAGGTTTAAAAATAACATAATCTAAGTACCTATCATACATAATACACACTGATTATTTTTTAAAAGGACAGACCGATCTTCTTCTTTCGTGATAGTGAACATGCGAATTTATAGATTTGCCCAGACCAAAAATAAGCAACTTTGATAGCATTCTGGTTGGCATGGAGTAAGTCTTCCAAGTCTCTTAAGGAGAGTAAAATTGACCGATTGACCGATAAACGCTTGCTATACTGTTTAAATGACTTATCGATAATGGAGGTTGTATTTCTTCAACAATAAAAAACACTTTCCTTACTTACAGCTTACAATTCAGGATATAACTTGATTTATGTATTCTTTTCTAAATTAACCTAAACTGAAACAACTTAGCTACATACAGTCCTACAATGACCGACACATCACAGTGAATTGTCCCTTTGTTAATAATTTAGACCACAATCCATTAGTGTACAGCCTGACCACTACTTCATTAACTTTGAGGCTATGCTCAATGTAGAATTGGTCTACAAGTGACATCAATTAATTTCATTACATTCAATCTGCGACACACAAATATTATGCAATAAATGATAACGTATTTTATTTGAATCTTTCAGAAGCTACTGTCGCAAAAAGATTTCTAAAAGCTATCATCTTGAGAAGCCTCAATCGCCTGGGGCTAAAAGCTAGTCACACGTTTTCAAGTTCCCATTTATTTACAAGTCACTAACCGTGAAACTCGCAGAAGAAAGCTTTATGTACTGAGCTGAGATTAATCGATCGCGATTGCAAAGTAAAAGCGGCCTCATAAGTCTGGATACATTCTCTAGTGGGATGTTTAAAAATCTATTTGCTGTGTTTTCATTGTTCAGGTTTAATTAAATCTTGTCTGGAATTAAATGGGCATGATCTAAGAATGGTGATTTATCTAAGAAAAATACATGTACATGTCCACGCGGCATGGGTCCGCTTTCGTTGTCGATAAACTCGTCAGCGCCACATTAATGCAGTATCGCGATATACTAGTGACGTCTTTGTATACGTTGATAACGGACCCGTGCAGCGGGGACAGATCGTTTAAAGTTTCTTGATCTTTGTATCTATGAGATATGGCGCCTTCTGTGACATGTATCCTGAACGTCCAAGAGGAAAGACTCATTAAGTATATCCTTTGACAAATAATACTGAGAGGAGCGCCTTTGAGCGATGCAAGATCTTTGTGATGGAATATTAAGTTATACTTATAGTGGAATATTAATTGAGCCAAGCTCTGTGATCTAAGCTATTCATCTTGACATAAACGGCCTGTTATTAGTTAAGTGAGTCAATAGACTGGTTAGAAATTGCGGACGATATTAGACTAATTTATATCTACATAATATAATATGAAGATAGAATATTTGTATTTTGTCATGCACATTTATTGTGTTTTCTATTCTATATGTAAGTATTATACAGGGTGATTGGAAAGTCGATGTATTCCTTTAAATGGGTTGTAGTCGAAGGCATTTCCAGTCGATTGAACCCCATAATGCATTATCCGAAAATCAACCATTTCTGAGTTATTTAAGTTTTACGATTTTTTTTTAAATTTTGCCAAAATTTATGTTTAAAAGCAAAATATTTCAAAAACCAACGATTTTTTTTATACTTTTTTGATTGTTTTGCATTGGTGACACCTTAGTCAACTAATCATAATCATTAATTGCGTAATATTTAACTTAATTTAGACACAGTGCTTCAAAATAGATGAAACATTAAGAAAATTTTACGAAAGATGAAAATAAAAAAGCTAATTTAAAAAAGAATTTTATCTTACAATTTTTCAGGCACTACAGCCTAAAAACATAATCAATTTATAAGCTTTAAAATGACATAATCCAATTTAAAATCGATTAAGGTATGACCAAGATATAGCCAAAACAACCGCATAAGCGGGCAAATCTCAGTAGGGAAACAAACTAAATTTTGTTTAAATTTTAAGGTAAAATGTCTTATAACTGGACTTTTTAGAGCTCCGAACCGTTTTCTAATAATTGTTCTCCGATAGCGCGGTCCCTCAAAGGCACAGATCGACTACAAGGTTGCTTCACCGAAATAATGCTAGTCCGATAACACGGTTAGCCGAAAGTACTTTTTGATGGCGATAGGTTCAAAGATAGAATGCTTTTTCGACTGCCCAGTTTAACCACCAAATTGCATCTCCTATAACACTATTCGGTGAAACTTTTCAGCTAAAATATTTGGCACAGTGTTTGAACACGTTGAATTTAAAACAATCATTGTCAAACAGTGCTATTGTCACGTGCAGTAGCATTGGCCAGTAGGCCAATCATGTTTTCGGCGAATTAACCGTCGTCGAACAGTACTTTTATGGAACCGGGTTGTGAAGAATTATTTTGTTTTACCAATCATAATTGAAAATTACAATCGGCTAACCGTGTTATCGGACAAGCATTATTTCGGTGAAACAACCTTGTCCTAGATCAGTGCATTTGAGGAACCGCACTATTGGAACACAATAATTTGTAAACAGTTCGGATAAGTCCAGTTACAATACTTTTTACCTTAAAATTTGAACAAAATCTTGTTTGTTTCCCTTCTGAGATTTGCCCGCCTATGCGGTTGTTTTGGCTATATCTTGGCCATACCTTAATAGACTTTAGATTGAAATATGTCATTTTAAAGCTTATAAATTGATTATGTTTTTAAGCTGTAGTGCCTGAAAAATTGTCAGATAAAATTCTTTTTTAAATTAGCTTTTTTATTTCATCTTTCGTAAAATTTTCTTAATGTTTCATCTATTTTGAAGCACTGTGTCTAAATTAAGTTAAATATTACGCAATCAATGATTATGATTAGTTTACTAAGGTGTCACCAATGCAAAACAATCAAAAAAGTATTAAAAAAATCGTTGGTTTTTGAAATATTTTGCTTAAAAACATACATTTTGGCAAAATTAAAAAAAAAACTTAAAACTTAAATAACTCAGAAATGCTTTCGACTACAACCCATTTATAGGAATACATCGACTTACCAATCACCCTGTATAATAACGTGGACTTGAGTACCTATAACCTCTGATCATGCAAGATGCTCCCATGATTGAAGACTATAGACATACATAAGTATGTATGTGCACAGCAGTGAAAACAAATGTAGTTTTATATCCTAGTTTGATAAGATGGCTCAGGAGTTTCTTACCTCTGCACTTCTCCAAAAACAAAAAGAGCTCCTTTTTCGAACGGAGAGAAGTTCGTGAACAAAATTTGTTCACCATAAAATTTTATATTTACATACTTACATACATACAGATGCTCCCGACTGTAATCCCCGAACGGGTAGTCAGATGTGACTGGCTACCGACAATTTTATATTTAACGATGAATAAGAGCGTTTGACTATGCTTTTAACAACTTTCTCATTACCTCTCATGGAAGCGGGCGAGGGCTGCGGCTGCGCCTGTCCGTCGGCGGAGCGGTGGCGCGGCGGCGGCGCGCGGCGCGGGCTCAGCGCCAGCCCCGCCACGCTTTCCGCCACGCCCGCCACATACTGACCGATGGATGATAGGAAACTCATCGCGGCTACTCAAGGTTGCACTACATCGTTGTTTATTATACATTACATGGTTGTTGTCACTGCTGTGCACATAAATATGTACATAACCATGTAATGTACTTTTTTATCCCAGTTCGAAAAGATGGCGCAGGAGTTTCTTACCTCTGTACTTCTCCAAAGACAAAAAGAGCTCCTTATCCTAACGGAGAGTATTTTGTATTTTGGCGAATTCTCTTTTATTGATCTTATCCCGATACTACTTACACAGAATGTATATAGACGACGAAAAAAAGCATTTGACGTTGACTTTAGACTTTAATCCCTTGCTTACCTCTCATGGAAGCGGGCGAGGGCTGCGGCTGCGCCTGCCCGTCGGCGGAGCGGTGGCGCGGCGGCGGCGCGCGGCGCGGGCTCAGCGCCAGCCCCGCCACGCTGTCTGCCACGCCCGCCACGTACTGACCGATGGACGACAGGAAACTCATCGCGGCTGGCTGAGTGCCGCACTACATCACACTACCACCCTGTAACAAAAAAAATATTAGCATCAGCGAAAAGAGTTCGCGAAAGAAGTCTTATCAGAGTGTCTGTATCTGGATCCCGTATAAGTTCATCATAAGAGCTTGCTAGGTTTGGTTATTATGAAACCAGTGATAGCTGTGAGTCGCTTTGGCAGCCCGTGTGATGAAGCCAATCTTCGTGAAAACTTTGCATAAAATAGTCCCTAGGGTTTTTATTGGAACTTTGGTAGCCGTAGCGTAATGGCGAAACGGATGGCTTAACTTAGGATTACTGACATAGTAGTAAAAATATAAGTCTTGAATGTTATTCTGTAAATATATGGATTGTGTATAGATGATGAGCCACGAACATAAAACGCAATAGTGTCATTTTCGAAGGAGTAATTAGGTCTGTTTCTCTCCAACCACACATTTCTGGGGAAAATAAGAATGCTTTGAGAATATCGTTCCAGTTCCATTCAGCCTAATGGGATCGCCTTTTGAGCCTTCCAGTACAGCTAAAGTCTCTCCATAAATACAATTTTATTTCTTTCTTTTACGCACTTCGTACCGACATATGAAAACGCCCGCTTCCTATTTTCATTTTGCGCGCCAAAAATATGATTAACTTAATAGGTAAAATAAAGGAAGGACCTTTTTGTGAACCTTTGAGAGTTTGTTAGGAGTCAGGAATGTGGATGGAAATAAAATTAGTATCGTGCTGATGGCCGGGAGCGGTGGGTTATATGTGTTTCACTCGTAAAAATTACTTTATTTTCACAATTAACCTTTAGAAATCTTAGCTTTACTTCTATTTCCTGAGCTGCAACGCAGCTTTTGTATACATAATAAATTTTTAATGTACCGTTACAACTTACAAACATAATATTCACGACTGTTCTCGAAGGCGTCGTCAGACAGAGGTGACAAGACTGAAACCACCCGCTTTTCGCTGTACATTTGTACTCACGAGAGCCGAAACCGAAACCTACGACTCTTACAACATTAAAAATACCAGAGATGCTTTCTAAAAGTTACAAAAAAAATATTTTACTACATTTAGCAATAAGAATTATGTGGATGGTTCTGTACATTTATGTACCAAGTTATACTCTTATTCATAGTAAAACAAATCCCCACTTTAGAATTTTGATTTCGTGTGAAATTGCACCCATCTACCAGCTGTTGCTTCTGGAAAAGTTAATTAAGGAACAGAAATTAGTGGATGAACACAAACTAAGGGATGGCTGGTATCCGTGTCTGCTCGCAGTACATAAATCCATTAAGGGCTGAGCGCCCTGCCCGCCCAGGGGGGTCACTCTCTAAGACGAAAAACTAACCCCCTTATTCATAGAAAAGTTACAATACGTTTTAACTAATAAACTGTTTTGTCCCTCTCTGTCAAAGAACAAATTGTTCTTTGTCGGAGAGGGACAAAACAGTTTATTAGTTAAAACGTTCTGTAACTTCTCTATGAATAAGGGGGTTAGTTTCTGAGCGTTGCTGCGCGAGCCACGACCCTATCTTCTTGTTCTTCCTAGCCTTTTCCTTATTTAGGGTCGGTTTTGTGCGTCATGTCACGCCATTTTTCCCCATCCTCTGTAATATCCTCATTCATTGCACACACTCTCTAACATTTTCTTTCACACAATCAAGCCACGTCTTTCTTGGTCTTCCTCTCTTACTTTCAGGTTCCTTCAGGTCTCATTTTGGCTACGACCCTATCTCGTTGTATTAAACGTGCCGATTTCACAACAGCTCTTGTTCGTTCGTTTTTCACCAGTATACAGTAACCCTCCTGTTGCCCGCGCGTAATCCAACCCCTCCGAGAACAATATTGGAAACGAAGCTACTCCTGTCTGCAGGACTAAGCTCAGATGGGTATTCTACATGCGATTATAAGTTAATCTTTGCATAATCAAATTCTACGTGTGTTATTCTAATACCAAAATTTACATGAATAAAAAAAGGCTGAGTGCAAGTCGGACTAGCGCACGATCGGTTTACTGCCATGAATAATTGTTTTTTTTATTAGTGTTAATCTTACTTCATTTTACAGAAAGATACATCATTTAACAAGTTTCAACAGTAGTTCTTATTATTATATTTACGAAAAAGCTGCTTTTACGTACAAACATGCTGTCTGCATGACGAATCTATATTTATTCTATTTTTTGTCATTGGCATCGGGTTCCTAAAAAGGATTTCAGCAAAGAAAGTCACTGAAAACTCCACAATCTGATAAGTACGTACCTGCGGCACTTAATTACTTGGATGTGTCCCAAAACACGACATAACACTTATATTAAGCTGCCGTCTACGTTGTGTTACGTTGGTTACCATACATTTGCACTTTATTGTTCCAAACACATGCTGAACATTATCCCGGGAGCGTCTCTTAAACGAGCCTTATTAAATTTGAGCTCGGGGGCTGTTTGTAACTACAAATGTTGACTCAGTATGAGACGGGGCAATCATGCACGTAAGTGTTCCTGAGATTTCTGCAGTGCGGTGCTCAGTTTATGAACTAGCAAGTCTTGTCTACAGAAATTTCAGCTATGATTTTATTAGCTATGTGTTCTATGTTGATGTTGCTTTAATTTTATGAAGTAACATTTTTTTTTGTTTAAATTTTAATAATTAAATTTATTTTAGTTATATAAAAAAACACACACACTAAAGTTTAAAAAGTGCACTTGCACCGTATTTTTATGTAGTTATTAAATAAACATGGCAAGTGCTTCAGTTACAAAGTAGTAGGTAGGTATCTCTTGCAAAAGTTTTAGCACTTTCTTTTCTCTCCATCCCTAGAGCTTCGGCGGATAAGTAATCAAAAACTTCCACAGTGATATGAAAGTAATATTAAATAGAGAAGACTACCTCGTACACGGTACCTGCGAGTATATTTAAACACTTGTTTGTAGAATTAACAAAGTTTCCAGACTTGCCAACACAGACACATAATAAATTTTTATCCCGTTTCATTATCTCGGCAGAACAAAGCTAAACCATATTTGTTCCTTTTCAATGGAGCTATAAAAGTGAATTAGTTTGTGTTATTTTTCAATTGAGCGGCGGGTGTGGTAGAGTTACTTCTTTTTCTGTTGTGTTAGTAGTTTTGGTAACTATTGGATAGCTGTTAGACCCTTGTCTCATTGGACGACTACTGTCGTGTGATCGTGTCATGTCTCGTTTTGCTATGTAATAGCAATAGGTATATAGCTAGCCAGCCAGTTATACCTACCTAGCTTTTCCTAATTTCCGGCTGACCTGCTTAATCACGGCAGAGGTTAGTTTTTTTAAAATTTCTAACTTGTTAAAAATTGACGGCAAAATTAAAGACGTTAATCCGCACTAGCATGCAAGATGGATCGTCTTAAGTGAGTAGATAGGCAAATAATATATTAATATCGGAAAACTGAACTGGTTCATAAGTTTACGAAACGCAGTTTTTTTCTTAGACAAGTACATAAAACAAACAAAAGTTTAGTTACAATATCATTATTGAGTTAAGGACATCAAAGAACGTTTTCATCTCCTGAAAATAATTTCGTGCATTTCCTAGAGGTATATTTTCATCCAGCTGTGTGACACGTCGCAGGAATGGCAGACACGTGACGAATGGGATTATTGTGCTCACCCACATTATAAATATTCCGCTGCTATGTGCAAGAAAAGGAAATATTCAAATATTAAATATGCCAAGTAAGTAGAATTCTTACAAGTATTTGTATGGTAAGACAAACACACAAACTTATCATTCAAGGAAAACTACATTTTCTCAAGAAAATCTGTCCAACGCAGAGATCTAAGATTCCAAATTGCTCGTTCTAAGATTGAAAATGTTCAAATTGAATTTCTGGAATAATACGAAAGTGCGACTCATCTGCTTCCAGTCCGGTCATTTCCAACCGAAGACGGAGGCACAATAGAAAATAATTATGGCCTGGAATGGCTACGTAAATTGAGTTTACAAGATTATGTCTCGGGGGAGAGTGCAGCTCAGCCCTCCATGCTCGCAATCAACTTATGGCAAATTAAGAGTATTCCCTGCTGCGCTCTTCTGGAACTATTCGTGTTTTTGTTGTAATGTGTTTTTTATATGTTTCTTTTTGTCTATTAATAAAAATATAGCCTCTTCTTGCCGTATCGGTTCTGTGCTCAGCCTTGTTTGTCCAACCACTTCATAAATAGCACGTAGCCTTATCATTATGATGAAGTCTGCTCCTATCTATATTTACGTAAAATATAATATAATAACGTTAATTTTTTAAGCAGTTTGCGTTCCTGTTTAAATAAATTAAAAAAGCAGTGCAAATAGGACCTCGGGCGGACTCCGATACGATGAGAATTGAACCCGTCTCTATCAGGAGCCGTGTCACTGACTGTTTAATTAACTAACAATGGACTTGTTCGTTTACAGTAAAATTATGACACGACAAGCACGCTCTCTGTAACTTGATGAAACATTCAGGGACTCCGAGTCACTCGCCGCATTTATAATACTTAAAGCGAAGCTCCACAGAAAATACACTTTATATATATTATATATTATATCAAAGTAACAAAATAGGGGCTGAAAGCGTCAACCCTTTTAAAACCCGTCAGACTTTGATTCTGTTAAGACAGGGCACTTTAAAAGTATCACGCCACTATGCCATTTACAACTTAATTATTTACCCTTAAGATGGGACGTTCAAAAGTTAACCGGATTAGGAAGTTACATTTTGTTTAGTTCTACTTCTAAGTTGAAGTTTATTTTGCTTTATCTCCAATGGAGTATTATTATGAAGTTTCAGAATTAAACTATGAAAGGTCACGCATAATGTAATCCTAATAATGGAAATCATAACAAGAGCTTTAATCACAGTGGAAATATTTAGGTAGCACTTTATAGAACGGCAATTTTCACTTCAGTTTACATGCTCGCATCCAACACGTGCAGATGTGTAGATGTGTAAGTAAAGGGCGCAGCCAATCAATCACACAGTAGCAGATGTTGATTGCTATTAGTCGATTCGACGAGGCAGCGGCGGACGAGCCGGCACGATCCAGAAATACCCATTAAACTGGCCCCAAGTAATTATCTACTGTTGCGGAGGATTACTTTGCAAACGTTATTGTTGATGATCGGAAAACTGAATTGAATACTGATCCGTTGGCGCAATTTATGACATATTGATATTATGTTATGCTATCTGCCGACCGTAGTCCGCTAGCCGCGCGCACTGCGTTAAACAAGGACTTTGTATCAAAGTCCTTGGCGTTAAATCAATTAATTACTCGCTTAGCAAACGACTACACATATTTTTGTCCATAGAGTAGATACTTAATATGTCCTATATCCAGTTGAGTTTTGAAAAATATACATGTTAAAAAATAACTGTTTAAATCTGGTTTATTTTCAAATAACTTATATGCATGAATGAAGTATTGCCTCTCTCACAGGCCTGTGTCTAGCAGTGGATCTTATTAGCTGTTGATGATGATGATGAAATTAATATCGACGGCAAATCCAGCTGCGGGTAAATGGAACTCATGCCACTGTATAAAAAATTTCGCTGTTGATAAATTGATTGATTCAACGTTTCATATTTGCATACCCTACGTTTTTTATTTCAAAAGGAGTAAAATTCTGACATGTTTTATATGGTAGCAAGAGCAACAGACAACTGCCACTTGTTAGTCCTGTTGGAATTAGCAAGTTTTACTATCTTAATACAATTTATAATTAACTAGCTGTCCCCGCGCGCTTCGCTTCGCCTTAAAAAGTTTTCCTGTGGGAATTTCGGGATAAAAAGTAGCCTATGTTCTTTCCCAGGGTCTAGACCGTATGTATACCAAATTTCATTCAAATCCGTTCAGTAGTTTTGGCGTGAAAGAGTAACAGACAGACAGACAGACAGACAGACAGACAGACACAGTTACTTTCGCATTTATAATATTAGTTAGGATGAACTCACATTAGTACAGAAATAGAGTTATTTCAAACTTTCATATATTTTTTGTCAAACTCTTGTGATGTCCCTGCATTTTCTATTATTTTATACCGTAGAAACTAAGTTTTGTATAACTACATAATTTGTACATAGTATCTTGTATCTGTATCTATTTCTCCATACACTGTGGTGGAATACCGTCGCTCGGCTGGCTTCAATAGGCCATAAGAGTCGGCCACCCGTACGTGCCTGCGGTGGGGCAGCATGTGGCCGTTTTACCCTCCAAAAGGGTTCCCATTGCATTCGCCGCGCGTCGCCTATATCGCTTAATCATGATATATTGTTGAGCTTTTTGGACACTCTGATTGAGATACTGTCTGGTGTTATTGTGAAGAGTGGAGCTTCTACGGCAATGATTTATATTGTGTAGTTTTTGCTTGTGAGTATGCGCGCTATGAAAACTTTAACGCTATGAAATTTGAAGTACGTCAGTATAACTCCTGTTTCTGCTTTTATGTTTGAAGTTCTATATAAAGTTACGCTCTAATCAGGATCTTTCAACTGCAGTAACAAAAATTCTTGTGGTGACATAAAACCAGAAAGATATAACAGTAAAAACATTTCGTGTTTCCATAAAGTTTTCATACTTCATACTTCTACATAATATAGTGCTAAAATAATTTTAGAGCGTTCCAGAATAGAACAACTTGGTAACTTTACATTTAAACTTACATGAAACTTATTCATGAAAAATTAATATTCATGTAAAATACTTACAAAAATGACTTTAGAAACTTTTATACGTAGATAGTAACTAACTTGAATTCTTAAATAAATCGAGAGGTACAATAAAGTAGGATTTTTTTTAATAACTTAAAAATCTGTCAAAATAATATCTGAAAAAATATAGTCACAAACAATAAACATTTTAAACGTTCCACACTATACCTGATTCGCATACAGTAATTATATCAATTAACGTTCACATATTTCTCTACCCAGAAACATGACCAACGCACTTAAATTTTATTGGACACCCCATGAAAATAATAGGCAACATAACACCTGATAATTCCGCACGCATGAATGTAACTGTAAACCTACCGAATTCCGGCGTGGTTCCTGTCCGCTAGGTTGGTAACACTTGAACTTTTTGAAATGTTTATTTCCGATCACAGAGCAGAACGTGGAAGGTATTGTTTGTAAGCAGTGGCTGTGCAGGGGGGTGAGTGTCGCGGCGCGGGCGGGGGCTCCGGCGGCGGGCGTCGCGCGCGGGCTCCAGGCTCGGACTGAGCGCCGCGCCCGACGCCCCCCGGTGTCCTCGCGAGAGCGACAGGTGATCCACTCGACAACATCCAACGGCAACTTTTAACTCTCATTGCTTGTTGTATCGATTTCTTTGATTTCGAGTCGCATGATTTAATTTTTTAAGTTCCTATGTGTGTTGCCATTTGGTTCGTTTATATAACGATGCACTATCTAAAATTTCAGTTTAAAACAAAGGAACGAGTCACAAAATAGTGGGTGAAATCTTAGACGAGTAGAAAGTAAAATTTATAATGAAAGAGTTGGGACTCAAACTACTCAACTCCCTCGCAGCTATTTCCATCTCTGATAGATTGCTGTTAGTAAATAAAAAAACCTCCTTTGCAATTCGAGCAGGCAGCAGCAGAGTAAAGACACAGGCCAGCAGGCAGTAACTTGACTTTATAACAGCTCGTTTACTTTGAAAGTCTCTGCAATTTATTCTGAACAAGCGTCCGTTCGAGCGGTGATTAGCAAACTTTATTGACGACTTCCCCGAGAGCCCCGGCACTCCGAAACTTATTATCAGCGAACATAAATCAAGATTTATAAAATAACTTAGGGTTTTCCTCATGTTTGAGTGAAATATTGAAATGCCGAGAGGGCCCGGGTCGGCCCGCGTCACGTCAAATACCTCCAGCCGACGGCGCCGCTGTCGATGTCAGGAATTCTGACGGCTTCCGGATAGTAATTAGGAAGTATATTATCGTGATTAATATTAAAGGTAAACTATATCTGCAGTACTGTTAATACAATACGGCCATGTGCTGCTTCAGCCAATTAATTAGACCGCTACACTTGACAGTAATAACGAAGGAAGGTTTCACCCTCAACGCGAAGGAACTTGCTCAGTTAAATATAATTTAACGAGAATCGTCGACTGTGCACTGCGATCTCGCTGCGAGATGCTTATATATCTCCAGCAAGGTGTGATCTCCAGTTTACTCGTGTTGTTGTCATTTTGTGTAAACTAGCAATTTATTTTATAGTTGCAACATTTAAACAATACAAATTCCAATTGTAATGAAATAAATATTCCTCGTTATACAATATTTAGGTTCCTAAAAGAAGCAAAAATCCTGATTTCGAAATTATTTTGTAATCGATTTTTGCTATGCCGTAGCCGTTTTTTGTAAAAGCTGCAAAGCGTAGCAGTTTTGTAGCGCCTCCGTAGCAACTTCGTGGCACGTCGTAGCAGCTTCGTAGCATGTCGTAGCACCTTCGTAGCGCAGCGTAGCATCTTCGTAGCACGGCGTAGCAGTTTCGTAGCACGGCATCGTTGTAGCTGGTGTAGCAGTGGAAAGATTGGACTGGACGTATCCTAGCAATAAATTTATTGGTAACAATTTTTAGATACTGAGAACAAATGCATTTTGAACGTGTAAATTTTTAAGACTGGCAAATCTTCACCAGCTGTTTATCTACGTATACTACAGTCCAACTATAAAGTCATGACAATAAAGAGTGCGATTTTGCAATTACTTTTTACCATTAACAGTTATTTACTTACATTTACATACATTTTAAAAATAAAATATAGTTAGATTACGACTTTTTAACGATTTTTCCTTTGATAAATATAATACATCGATTAAACGACGGTCTGTAACAATTAGTTAAAATCCTTTTCCTTTGTCATGACTTTATAGTTTTACTGAATTGTTTCTATACCAGTCAGTTTACTTGCTACCGTGATATTATAATGTAAACTTAAGATTTTATGTAGGCTGATTCAAATTTGTCCTTATAAAAGTATTTCGAGATTAAATATTTTCGTTACAGGCGCTACAGCTGCGCACTTTTTATCTTCCCTTTATTTCGTTGGGGCCTGATTCTTGCACAATCATGACTTTATATTAAATTTGCAGGTAGAGAATTTACGTGAAATTTGTAATATCAAATCTATACCTATAATTACATGTATAAGATACATAGGTAGTTTATTTAATAAGATTGTCCCCAACTCACCTGTTTCATCTCATACAATCATTATGTTTGGAAGGGGCGGGTCGGGTGTCTAGAAACGCTGACCATTCAAAATAAAAAGTCATTTATTTTATGTAATTTCCTGTGTTACACAATACTCGAAGTAAATAGAAAGGTTTACCTCGGGTTTCTGGTTTCCATAACGAAGAGCAAGATTTTTATTCATAGTAGTTTAAGTTAACTCACTAATAAGATATATACCTGGACAGATAAATTATTTATCTCTTTTCCTTCAATTCCAAAAAACTTATATCCTATACACACAAACAAACGTAGTTATAATAAGGCAAGTACTGTGGTAATTTAAAAGGCTCTCAGCTCAGCAAAATGCAGCGACTTGGCGCCTCTACGCTGATTTTCATAACCGTTTTAAATTAAATCATTAAAAAAAACACAAAGTACTGAACTAACTAACTAAAGTTAAATAAAAGCAGAAGTACTTCGCCTCTCCACAATCTTTTCAACCGACGACATGATTTAGTACCTATCTGATGGCGCCCTGCGTCCGACCGCTAGTTAGCGCGCGTCGGCGCCGGCGGCCGGATATTGAGGGGCGTCCCACGCCACAGCCCCTTCGACTGCTAGTTTCACGTCACCATCGCGGCCAGATACGGGCGATGCACTAGATGAGATTTATGAGCAATGATATTAATATTATCTCTCTTGTAACTCTAGTTACTCTTAGGGCGCCTTCAAATTAGGCGCTAAGTGTCGCGCGGCTGCAGCGCTGCAGCCGCGCTGCTGTCAAAATCCATATAAATTTTGTAATTTAAAAGATGCGCGACTGCAGCGCTGCAGCAGCGCTGCAGTCGCGCGTTAATAATTTATATGGAATTTAGACAGCAGCGCGGCCGCGCGACACTTAGCGACTAATTTGAAGGCGCCCTTAATTCCATGTTGCCTCATACTTATATATGTATAAATAAACTTATTTTCATGTAAATACTCAGGGGGATTGCTAAGTATACATCGACTTTCAAAAGACTCTTGACGTGATGCGGATGGCCGTGTGTGAGATGTCTCCAGATATTTATTTATTTTATTTATCTAATTATTGTAATATAAGGCCTGGATAAATTAAATGATCTCGTATCATGAACCGACTTTTTTATTTATTATGCGCAAAATATTAACTTAATATAATATTTGAGTTCTACATATTTTATTACTACTTACGTACTACAAAGTGGACAATGATTAAGTATGCACATTAAATACAATTTAATGGCTTCGTTGTAATATTATATTAATATTGATTATTGATTAACGTCGAAGGCCAGTAACATAAACATTAGCCAAGACTTTACGGGAAGGTTATAGCTTCACCCAACATCACCTTTACATACCTACGAGTACGTAACTTATTTTACAAAACTCAATTAAAATCCTGAAAACATAACGTACAAAGTATGTTATTTGCGAAAAGCTAACACTGAAGTATCATATACCTGGAAGTGAAGGTAGCGAATTGAGTTTCCCGTAAAACATTAATTGCATTTCTAACAGGGACCGTACAGAAATTGAATTCATATTTCGTAATGAAGACCGGGTTAGTTGTGGGAACAGTTACTTCGTGTTCTATGTTCTATGTCGACACAACAATTGTGTTGCGACTCTTTTGTGATGAGTTCCTTACAGGCCTTGGAACTGATTCTATACTTAATTATAGTGTAGGTATGTGCTAATTAGATGCTTCTCTTTTCTTCTTCTGTTTACAATATCTTTATTTATGTATACATAATACCTAAACAGTTTTGCACTTGAGTTAATCTACATAAACATGAATTTAAGTCATCTCAAAAACAATGAAACCAATCATAGCCTTAAATTAATTAATGATAAGAATTTACAACCAATCTAATAAAGTTAATTATTTTTATGGCGATGGAGTTTAATATGAAGAATCAAAGCTTAAAACATGTGTAAACGATAAGAATAAAAAAAAATGATAAAATTACATATTAAAAAAACTTTTCACATTTTATATATGTATAGCCCATGTCATCCCAAGTCAGCCCTAATATGCCACCGATTTACAATAAAAACAATATGACTTACCTAAGTACGTAGGTACTGCATCCATGTGACGTGTATTTACAAAGATAAACCATCACAAATTGCCTCGCAAGGTATCACTAATTGTAGTTCTTGAAAACTTCAACAATAAATTATATACTAACAGAATCTAGTGCTAAAGTTTTGACAGCATAAAGTATCTGCCTACTACTACGAGCCCATCCATCTAGGGATCTAGGGAATCGATCAACATAATCTTAGGACTTTTGATTGTTCTAGACATGACTAGCTTTTCCTGCGAGCTTCGCTTCGCTTCGTCTAAAGGTTTTCCCTTGGGTAAAGTAAGTATCCTATGTGTTAATACAGGATCCACTAAATAAGGTTGTTCAGAATGATGCCCTATCGGATATGTCTTTTTAGCACCCGTGCAATCTTTGAAGTGTTGATGCTGATACCTATGATAAGGTTTAGGGTGTATTATTCTATAAACTATAATCTCAGCGTACTCCTAAGGGAGATAGTTTATTTTCGTCATTCATCGATGCATGGGGTGGTGAGGGAGCGGAGCATGCAAAGATGTAGCGCCACGTTGTTATTATTCCGAGGGAGCATGTAACAGCTCGCGGCTGACTGCCTCGCCGCCGCCGCCGCTTCTTACGGTTAATTAAACCGGAGCCGGATTAAGAAACAGAAAACAACTCAAATCGCCATCTCAAAAATTAAACTCATCCTGAAACAACAGTCTCCAAGCGATATAAAATTACAAATTCTGTTGCTAAACTCACCCTTGTCAGCAGCTGTAATAAGTAGGTAAGTATAGCCGTAATACAGGTAAACAAACCTTTGTTTGGGCAACAATAACAAACAAAAATCTACTCAAAAAGGCTTTGGGAAATTGATGAACACGGACAGCTTACCAGACTCTCATAATCCTTCAAATTGGACCTGAAATAATTTTGGTTACCCTCAGTCTGTCTACATGTTTCTATCTACCTAGTAGGTAATAACCTACCTATGTATCAGGCTAAATACCATACCAATCATGTAAATATAAGAAAACAAATAAACAATGAACATGTCTGTGTCTAAATTCCTAAATTTTTTGTTTTTATATGTACACTAGCTGTGCCCGCGAGCTTCGCTTCGCCTTAAAAAGATTTTCCCGTGGGAATTCCGGGATAAAAAGTAGCCTATGTTCTTTCTCAGGGTCTAGACCATATGTATACCAAATTTCATTCAAATCCGTTCAGTAGTTTTTGCGTGAAAGAGTAACAGACAGACAGACAGACAGACACAGTTACTTTCGCATTTATAATATTAGTTAGGATAGTCAGGATTAGGATGTCTGGTACACGTAGACCGCAAACATACTTACATAGTTCAAACTCATACACATAATTAGTTAATGGGCGGTGTGCAAACGCTCAATATTCTTAATCGGTCACTAGGAAAGTTCCAGCCGTCTGCGGCCGCCGAAGTGAATGAGCTTGGAGTACGAGCTCGGTGAGAACATATGTACTTGTGCAAACGATCAATATCTATATCTAATACCACGATGAATTTGAAACAGTTTTAATTTTTATAATAGATAACATATCTACATACATACAACGTCAAACGATATTACCTATTTGGGCAAAAAGGGATTTGTCAAATGAAAAAAACCGGCCAAGTGCGAGTCGGGCTCGCGCACAAAGGGTTCCGTAGCAGCAAAATTACAGTTAAATCAACCTATCTCAAAAACTATAAGAGATACTTTGATCAAACCAAAAATCGTTGAAAGAGTTAATTAGCATGCATCACCTCTATTTTTTTTAGAATTTTATACCCCGTAGTTATAAAAATAGAGGGGGGGGGACATACTTTTTACGACTTTGAGAGCTGATATCTCAAAAACCGTTCACTTTAAGAAAAATGTTTTTTAGAAAACTTTATATCATTTTAAAAGACCTTTCCATTGATACCCCACACGGGTATGTACATCGAAAAAAAAAATTTCATCCCTCAGTTACATGTATCGGGGGCCCCACCCCCAATTCTTTTTTTTACTATTTAGTGTCATATTTTTGTAGCGGTTCATACAACACATATTCCCATCAAATTTCATCACTGTAGTACTTATAGTTTCCGAGTAAATCGGCTGTGACAGACGGACAGACGGACAGACGGACAGACGGACATGACGAAACTATAAGGGTTCCGTTTTTGCCATTTTGGCTACGGAACCCTAAAAAGTGCAATTAGGTATAAGAAAGTAGAATAACTGTTACGTTTAGCGTTATTTCTATCAAAAATAGACGTGATGAACAGTCAGCGTCCTAAGTAGCTATACTTCTGTACCTTCTCTAACTCGCAAACATCCTATTCATTCATTCAGGTTTGTTACAAGGTTGCTAACTTGTTGAAGAAAGCATAGAGCTACTTATGAACCTAACATACCAATACCAACCATTCGATTCTATCCGATAATCATTCACAGAGACAGCACGATGCGGCGTGAAGGATAAGTAAATAATCGAATCACACATATGTAAGCAGCGCCCGCGGTGGAGCCCTCGACGGGCAAACGCTTCATTAGCAAATCCGATTGAAGCCAGCGATTAGTCAAATTAGTGGCCCTGCCGCTTGCCGATCATCCGATTCCGGTAAGTATCGAGTCTACGGTTGTGTGGCGATATCGGATCGCCTTTCTTTACTCTCTGTCAACGTTTCTGTAGGCGATCTGTTTTACGTTCCGTTTATATTTGCTGTCACCAATAATGGTAGAGATTGTAACAGCACACATTTAAAAAGAAATATCAAAAGGAAAAATCTGTTTAATTTTACGTTGTGATTGCCTATGTAAATCTCATTTTCATATTGCAAATACATTGTTAAGATTTAAAAAGTGCTGTGAGAATCGTCTCAATTTTTCTGGTATCTTTCTAAGTATAATAGGTAACTGCGGCTTGAAATAACCCATTCTGAAGGTACTTAAAGTGATCCATCACTCGCTGACGCCGCTATAGTCAGATAACTGTGTGTGTGGTTATAAATAGCTAAACAGTTAATTCATTTCAGCAAAGTTAACTCTTCATTACATCCCAAATTCACCTTTGATAAAAAACTTATCTTATATCTAAGGATAATTTTCGAAAGACTAAACCAGCTCTGCAAAATGAAACATCGGTCGTTAAAACTAATAAAAAATTTAATTTAGGATCACAATGTCTGGAATGATACAGGTATATTAACTCTCATTACAGCTATAATAATACTTAATAAAATTTCAAAAGTCTCGAGTAGGAAGGATTCACAGAGTTGTAGCGCCCTGCACGACACACTAAATGCAGGCTAATTTATTTCGTCTGTCATCTAAATGCAAGCACTGTGTGACAATAAGTTACTTGTGTGATGTGATATATTATTGCATTTCCGACCTAGCGCTAATCACTACTAATACTTCTTACATTATTGTGCGCCGCGTATGAAACGAAGACCTTTATTAAACACAAACAAAACTATTACGAAATAGACAATAATCTATACAAATCAAAACTACAGAATATAATTAAAATCTTTCAACAATCACTATGTATATTTTTTATAGAACCAGCCACCTTTGTAACGAATTTTATAATAAATGGTAATTAGAGACCGTTTGAGGCTTAGGTATTAACAACTTTATTTACAGAGACGTGTTAGTTATAAGTGTGTGTCCTCTAATGATAGTTTATGTTACACTGCGACCGTCTGGCGGTCTACTGACAGTTGCAGGACAGGCTGCGCTTGATCCTCTTGCTGGGGGCGAAGTCTGCGCTGCGCACAGAGCGGGGCTGCACAACTGTGAAAAAAAACACATTTCCACCGTGAAAAATTGGCGATAAAACACCTAAAACACGCCTTTACTAACAAAAACTCCAAAGAACTATAGTAATCTATAAAAACTTTCGCTTTTCGAACTTGGGGAGTCGACCGCGAAATATTTTCGGTGAACTTACGAATTTCTAAAGGTCTACGGCCCTTGGCTGTGAATTTATTATTTCAGTTCGAGGCGCGACCACGCATCAAGACGTGACCTGGCGCGGTCGATAGATACGTCTGCACTGTCTGCTCTTTTGCCACTCTGTCTCAATTACAAGCGTACCTCACCCTAACTCCATTAAGGTACAATTTTTAACAAACTCCAGTAAATAACTTACTGCAGTCGATCCTGAACATCGTAATCCAACATAATATTACGTAACTTCATGACAGCCTCACGCTGCGCTAATGAACCCGGCCGACCCAAAAGCCGATGATTAATAACCACAACAAAGAGGCTTAATAGAATGAATTAAAGGTAAATTTTATTAAAATGTGTTGTTACGTCTGTGAAATCCATTAATGTAACACCTGTTGTTCATTGATTTTAATCCGTAGTACGGATTGTGAACTCTCTGTAGCATTATTTTTATTAAAAGTAAGACTATAGTGTTACAGCATTGTTAACTTAACGCTTTCCTATGTTCCTCTATATCAGTAATCTCTCCTGTATTTTGTTCTCAAACTTTATAAAGGTAAGTGATATTGCATCATGCCTCGCATTTCTCTGCATTACAGTGGAAAACAAAACTAGAAAAGTATTACTTGTGTGACCTGGACCTCAAGTATGTAAGTCATGGCCAAATTAATAATTGTGTATTTTGTCCATGTGGATGTGTGGCATTATCTAATTATCCCTCATGCCTTAAACAACTCGAACGATTCGTATATCAAAGTGGTCGCTTAATCGCAGGTACTCTGCAGTCAATTGTTCCGGGGCACCGCTGTAAGCTACATGTGCGCTCGTGTATTCTGCCCGGGACAATGAATCGACACAACGCTGCGATGAAAGGTAACCGAGTACGTTTAAACTTTGCTAAGCCCTTTATAACTCAGACGGGAGGGTCACAGTAACTTTTAATGTTGTTTAACTTAAATAATGCCCTTCTATATTGATGTAGGTTCTCGATCGTATCATTAATCCTAGAACGTGATATTAGGTACAGTCTGCAGCATAAGTAGCTACCTATACACTTTTGTACCTTGTCAATCTAACAAACCGCCTATCCATAAATTGAAGCATTAACTTTTCTTCAATTTGACAAGGTACAAGGTAAGTGAATAGCAACTTATGCAGCTGACCGTACATCTGACTGTAAATACTTTCGGTAGAAGAGAGATAGTATGAATACATACAGTGTGGCCTCGGCTCGTCCTCCTGCATCTGCTGCGGCATCTGTTGCGGCATCTGTTGCTGCATCTGCTGCGGCATCTGCTGCGGCATCTGTTGCGGCAGCAGCAGCGTGCGGTGCTCCTCCATACGCGGCTGGCGCTGCTCCTCAGCTTCAGCCTCGGCCTCCGCCGCCGCCAGCTGGCTCACGATGGTCTTCACCTGGTGAAGAATGTTATATATTGAGTACCCTATGTATAAACACTTATTTCATATCAATACTTATTTCATATCTTCATTTTATATGTCTGATACTTGGTGGTACCGACAAGAGACTTCTTGGTTTTAACTTTTTCAGGAAGGTGGACATAGACCTGCAGAACCTATAAGTATTATAATATTGTTTATACGTAGGTATTATACATTATGGAAGCACGTAAGGAATGAACATAGACATCTGTTCATAACTTTATTTTTGCATTTTAAATTTGCCATTTGCATTCCTATTTAAATTATGCTTTAGAAACTAATAAATTTCTGACTGCTGTTAATTTAGTGAATAGCATTTATAAGTGTTGCAACGTATGTTGAAATCTAAATTAATCACATTTTACCGGCTTCAATAACTTTCATAGCATCGTAGTCATACAATAAATATCTTCAGTTGGATACAAAACTTAGATGTAAAGAGCTTATACATCAATTTGCCCTCAGTGTTCCTTGTACAGTGTACACCCAAACTACTTATAAAAGCTTTCTAGTTAAACAAGTTATTACAGAGTAAATCATGGTTTTGCTTTCCAATTGCAATAACTTGGGTAACAAACAATACATCAAAAGGTTGTAAGTTGAAACATGAACGGCAACAATACTCGAAGCAGATGCACAATGTTACAAAAGATTGTACAATGTAATAAGTAGTATAAAGGAAAACTCTTGACTTTGCAATATCCGGAATGGAAATATGAAGCCAAGACTCGAAAGTTTTGTTTGTGAAGAGTAAAACTGTGCAATTTGTGTATGACAGAAGCACTTAGAACCATGTTCCACATAAAAGCATTAAAACCATTGATCGACAATGTACCTTATATTATTAATCGTAAAATTATCCTTTAGTGTTCTGACCTTGACTTTGGAATGTGAGATAATCGATATTATATTCATTTCCACGTTATTAAATACTAACAACAAGAAGCAAATCGAATAGATTCGTCTCGGTGGCTACAAGAATCGATAATGATGACGACCGACTCGAATCGGTCAGGTTGCATCATAAACTCATTACAAAATAAATAGCTCACCACTCTTTGTTATGTATATTTATCTGTATTCGTTTTAATATAAAAGATACTAGGGAGAGAGTGTGGCCTCATGGGATTATAATGAATTACTGGATATCAGGAGAGATAGCGATAAATAGAGTAGCATTAAGTGTTTTAACTGATTAGATTCAATGTTTTATACGGGATTGAATAATATCAGTACATTTACATAGCTCTATCTTTAATATACTATAATTACATAACTACACCAGATTCATGAAACATGCTATTCTTCTGGCGTAGGAGGCAGGAGCGATCTCCACAATGTCATAATATCTCACTCTCTTTGTAAAATGCGTTCAATTTGTATTTCAGGGTTTGTGGGTTTCATACATGTTGACGACCGGATGGTGTAGTGGTTAGTTCGATTCGTGGTTGGGGCAGATATTTGTTTAAAGACAGATATTTGTTAGCCTGATCAGTGTATTCCATACTCCAGAGCCAATCATCTGTGACTATAGTCCATTTACACGAAACTGTTCCCTGAAACATTTCAGTACCTCCTGTATCACCCAGCTCCTGTACACAACAATCTCTATTCTCAAGTACAAAAGAGTCAGTACCATGCCACCAACCTCCTGCATGTCGTTGTCGATCTGCTCGCGGCGCTGGCCGGCCAGCGCGTCGTCCGCCGTGCGCTGGATGAGGCGCAGGTCCTCGGGTGTCAGGCCCCACGGGAGGCCCATGTTCACGTTGGTTGACATCTTCGGCAGCTGCTGCAAATTGGTTATTTATGGAGGTTATTAATTGGAGGATGAGGGTGGGTACGAGTTCACGGTCACGTTCAGACATGAGCAGTCTCCAAGACTGGAGGGTTATTGCCATAATCTCCACGCTTGGAAAGCGAGTTACAAGGCCCTGTCTGGCCCGGCCGGAGATCGAACCCGGGATCTTCGAAGTACAACCAAGTAAACCGGAATAACTTTGAGAGGCATTCGGTTTCCTTATTTCCTTGTGTACTAGTGACAGTTGTATTAATATTTAATGGAACATTAGTGTCGAGATAACTTAAGTACTTAGTTCACCGAAAAAGGCATGCAGAAATATTGTAATATTTCCGCGGTGTGTTTACCGATGAAACATCCTCGCAGCGGGAAATAAACAATAATTGCCATGCACACAAACCGGGAAGTAATAAACAAATACGCAGAGCTTTCAAGGAAAAGAAGACAAAGGTTTCTGAAGTATGTATCCTATCCGTGAGTTTGTCCCGAGAACGGGCAGAAATTTTATAAAAGAGTTCGCCGTAGCGGTGGCGGCATCACCCTGCACTATGTAGGTCACAGGATTGTAAATAGGTCAATACTGAAGGTTATTTTAAACCTAGGAATATTCATGCTCCACCCTACCGAGAGACACTAGTAAATGGCATATTGTACAGCCTTGCATCGCTCTCAACATAGATCACGAAGGACGATGCGATCCCAACTATTTTATTGGCAGCATCATATTTTATAGTGCTATTTATCGAACGAATAGCTCGCAATACAAGGATGTTCAGTTGTTTGTTTTTCCTGAAGGTAAATGCAGGTATGTTGTGCAAATCTAATCAAATGCTTTTTTATTAATTAAAAAAGTATAATATTGAAAATATTTGCAAACTACCCTTCTATTAAACAATCATGTAGATACGATTACTCGAGTGGAGACCACAGAGAGGCAAGCGTAACATTGGACGCCCCGTTCGGCCTTCTAGACCTCCGACCTTAGACAGGTAGCCGGTAGTGGCTGGATGAGGAAGGCTGAGGACATAGTGTTGTGGCACTCCTCCTAGTGGCGTATGATAATGAATACGCTAAATTATAATGATATGAGATAAATTTATAATTAACAGAATATGTTTGTGGTGTTTTACCTCGGGTTGCTCCATGTCCTGGACGGGGGCTGGCTGGGGGACGAACTGGTGCATCTGGGGGCCGGCGTTCTGCTGCAAAAATACATCATAAATCATTAATAATCTAGTACGTATTCCTAGTTCTTATTATGGAATGAAATAAACTTATAATCTTTCAAGATATTACTAAGTTTCTTATTCATATTATACTGCAATACAAACTTGTGACTTCGCATTGTACTCGTATAAGCCCAGTAGGTTGATAGATATATACATAATATATTTGTATATTACCCAGTAGAGACAGACTAGTCGCACTCTATGAATATATAAATCATACATTGTTACTAGCGGTGGAAATCTTCTCTTACAATACTTATTACAAGTTATGATCTTATTATTTCTAAATTACGGTTCTTCAAGTTTATTCAGATTCAGACGCCCTATTCATGACCGTCCAGCAATTCTAAAGCGATAATACGATAATCGCTTTTTCTTGGGATCTTGTTTTGAATTGCTAGTTTTAATTGTAAAGTGCAATTCATATCATTTATTTATAAGACAATCTAATCTCACAATTTGTAACGTGAAAAATTTAAACCTCTATTTCCGCATAGATACCGTGTGGGGAGGTCGAAGTGTAGTACGAAAAACCGACAAAACACGATTGTTTCACTGACACTGAACATTTATGTGAGCAAATGTATATTTTATATATTTTAGGCAGTTAGATTTATCTAATCATCAATTGTATATATTATCATTGTATGTAGAAACTTATATTAGTTCGTATTTCACAAAATTTTATTAAGTATAATATGTACCTATATATTTTTTATTATTTTCTGGTAGAAAAGATTTTAGCATTAAATTTACCAGACCGTACAAAATGTAATTTTTTACTGTTTAATAAAAGTATTATAATAAATAAATGAAAGTAGTTGATCATTTGTATCTTCACCAATCTATCCGTAAGCAATTCAAAATTACTGTCGCTTTGAAAACGATGTGATGTTCTAAATATGATGCCTCACGCTCATAAGTCTCAGAACAAACTTATTTTAATAACTTCAAAAGTAATAACTAACTAAGATTTATTTAACACATCGACCCTGAATACATTAGTTATTATTTTTTGACTACTGCCAAGATTATACTTAACATTAAAATAATGATTACACACTAGCGTGTCATATACGTTTCCGCAACACGTATACAAGTATGTAAATGATTCCACACTTGAAATAACGGACCCGTAGTTTTTGTTCCCTCCGTATTTTTTTCCTTGTGAGTGAGTGCACGGCGACGGCCGGTGATTGCCGGTAATGTAAGCGGACGGTCTGCTATTACCCAACAGAGGTGGCTCGGAACGGCACATTCTACATACACATTCGAACACATTATAATAAATTGTATAATTGCCATATAGCGGTAATAAGTTAGCGATCCTTTGGAAACCATTCCAAGAGTTTCTGCGAAGAAAGTACTTTAATCTTTTGGCTAGCGGGTCGACTTTTATTCTCTTTTGGAGGTTTTATTTTCTCGAGGGAAATGTATCAGCGAGAGCGCCTAAGTTGGGACACGCACGGTCGCGTCAACTCGCTCCCGTCTCGGAGTCAGAAGTCGTACATTTATCGTCTTCACGCTGAACTTTGTCACCTTAAACCTTGGTATATTACATAACGTAGGCAGTAAAATGTTATAATCTCGCGGTTATTTTCATCGAATCATACACTCGTACCTACTAGGCAATTTATGTTATTTTTTCGTCTTACTCGACGTTAGAATTTCTTACAGATAACTTCATTAAACAATAAACGTGTTTACTCTGTATGAACCACATAAGATCAAGAGAAGTTAAAATGCATTGCCATAAGCACCCTGCATTTTGATAAGTACACTCACAAGCAATGAAAAAGTACCAGTGAACCATATAGAACGGCTATGCAATGACAGGTGCAACTTTTTCACTGTACGCGAGTGTATTTCCTAGCTAGTATGCCTTACATACCTCATTCTGTTCGTGCTGTGGGGGCGGCGGCGGGGGCGCGAAGGAGCTCATGCCGTCGTCGCGGGGCGGCATGTCGCGGGGTGGCATGTTGTGGGGCGCGGGGATGGCGATGACGCGCTGCACGTGGATGCGCATCTCGCGCGGGTTGCCGCCCTGCTGCTGCTCCTCGGACGAGTCCCAGGGCATCTGCGGGGAACATTGAGTATGAGTACAACCGATTCCGGACTATGACTAAACGAGTCCTGTTCCATGTCGGGATATCTCCCTTAGATTTATCAAGCTAAGTAAACCATTCATAGGTAAATGTAGGGGACGTGTTGTTCGATATTCAACTGCTCATTTTTACTACCTACTAATTTATTAATAAACCAATTCTTTAACGCAAGCCAGAGTGAATAAACTATGCCTTACTATATAATAATTACATAATACTTAGGTATGTATAGCCCTAGCTGTCAATTTTTCTTGATTTACATCGAACAATGCAAGAAACATCAAGACCTTGGCTCACGAACCTCAGATTCCATCAATGGAAAAAGAGCAACGCAAAACCACTCCTGTTGCTCAATAGAATAAAACAATAGATCTAAATGTTAGACCCAGCATCCCTATTAATATTAATAACAGTATAATAATAACGCAATTAGCGGCTACAGAATAGCATGGCGATGAAATTATCGGAGAACAAAGGATAATAGAGCTGGATCGTGTCAGGTCGATGAATAATGTATGTACGGAGTTGCACCACGGCAAGCGTCGCGTAGAGACCACCGCGCCGACAGTCGGTCGCTCGACAGACATGCCGCGCCGACTGTCGGTCGTCCCACAGACGCGGCCGCAGGAAGCAATGACCGCGAGGACGACCGCCACACATCGCACAAACAAACCTCCTCAATTCACACCTGTATACTACTTATTAGTCTTATTACTAATAAGTACACCTTTACCTAAGCACACTGACACGAACCGTTCCCGCCATTATACCCAAACAGATTACAGTTAACAAGCTCACGAATACGATGCTCCACTCATCCATAAAAGGCGTCCGATACATTGTTACGAGATGGCCAAGATAAGTACAACGTGACAGGGTTGAACAAAGAGATTAATTTAGTTTTTCCAATATTAATATTCCAGCGTTGACGCCGCGATTAAATGCGGAACAAAGCAGTACGGAAGTGCTGAGTGTTGAGTGCTGAGCATTGTCCATGCGCCCTTGAAATAATGTCGTTTTGGTTTAGTTGCGCATTATCAAACAAACATTTGACTTGAACCGCTAGCGAAGATAATGCTGATGAGGTATTAGGTAGGTATTTGAGTTTTTTGGTAACCTTATGTCTTGTATGTAAAAAATATGTCAAACCCATAATGTACAGCAAAATGTCTGAATGTAGGGTTGTGATTATACGCCATAATTATAAAATACCGTCTCATGGTTTTTTTAGGGTTCCGTAGCCAAAATGGCAAAAACGGAACCCTTATAGTTTCGTCATGTCCGTCTGTCCGTCTGTCCGTCTGTCCGTCTGTCACAGCCGATTTACTCGGAAACTATAAGTACTACAGTGATGAAATTTGATGGGAATATGTGTTGTATGAACCGCTACAAAAATATGACACTAAATAGTAAAAAAAAGAATTGGGGGTGGGGCCCCCCATACATGTAACTGAGGGATGAAATTTTTTTTTTCGATGTACATACCCGTGTGGGGTATCAATGGAAAGGTCTTTTAAAATGATATAAAGTTTTCTAAAAAACATTTTTCTTAAAGTGAACGGTTTTTGAGATATCAGCTCTCAAAGTCGTAAAAAGTATGTCCCCCCCCCTCTATTTTTATAACTACGGGGTATAAAATTCTAAAAAAAATAGAGGTGATGCATGCTAATTAACTCTTTCAACGATTTTTGGTTTGATCAAAGTATCTCTTATAGTTTTTGAGATAGGTTGATTTAACTGTAATATTATATTTGCTGCTACGGAACCCTTTGTGCGCGAGCCCGACTCGCACTTGGCCGGTTTTTTTTTTATTAAGGGTAATGTTTCGTGTAACTTTTATATGAATATTTATTTATACTTATAAAAACCTACATATAACATAGTTTATCTACCATTGATGGAGAACATTATTCAAATCTGCCATAACTTCTGCATTTAAAATAGATGTTTATCTTAGTGGCTGTGTGAAGTCAATTTGCGATCTTCTTTATCACTAGAACCGGTTCCATCGACGTTTTCATGAAGAGTAATTGAATTAATAACATGATTGGTTTCACCGTTTTTTTTTCCCTCAGGCCTGTCGCTAATGTTCTCCTTATAGACCCAATGACGTGTTCTCAGGGGGGTCACTCTATATGACGAAAAGCGAAGTTTCAGAGCGCTACTGCGCGAGCCACGACTCTATCTCGTTGTAGTAAACGTGCCGATTGATCTACAGCCCTTGTTCGTTCGTTTTTCGCCAGTATAGAGTAACCCTCCAGATACTTATTCGCGTTTCGCGATGATTCCTCCGATGTCGACATCTAATTTATTTTTAAGCCCTCGACTGAGAGCTCGATCTATTTTAAATTAATCGTCGACAGGCTTCTTGAGGTTAATGAGGTGGCCGCTACTCGCTCGTTTCAAATGCAAAAATACTTTATTTTATTATGATTCCTACTGACTTAACTGACCTAAATTTCCTACCAGTCGTGTAGTATATGGTGCTTATTTTCCTTTTTGTATTTTAATTAATCGCAAGGTAAAACATAAAATCATAGTAACAGCTTCATGTGTTATTCTAATAACAATCATTACCTATGGCGCCATGCATATTCTTAAATTCCTAATGGACTCTTAAATAGTTCATCAATTAGACATTAACGTGCCATCGCAGAAGAAACAATAATAATCGAGAATAGAAACCAGCAATATTACGTAGGAACCCTTGGAAGGCTACTAATGTAGCCATAAGGGATAGATAAAACTTTTGATCTAAGTACCTATATCACTTTTTTTATCCTCTTAGATTCTGCTTGTGAACCACTTGGCGAAGTGGTAACGGCGACTTCCGATAATTCTTATCTCGTATCCTTTCACATAATACCGAAACACAATTTCATGTTTTTATTATTTCAATTCCGGTATTTTAAGAACGAGAAGCGAAATATTCCAATTACTCGAAAATTTTGATTCGAGTGCAACGTCCTTACTTTATTTTGATTAAATAACAACTTTAAAATGTAATATTACCTTGTGACAAACATTCATATGCAATCGAACCGGTGTGACCACTTTCGTCTCCCTTGGAGCTCTAACCATCACAACAATAATATCTATCTTTAAACCTGTTAGGTACTAAAAATATTGTTTTGAGTTATTTTATTGGTTATCTTATTCATAAGCTGTTAATTCTTATGATAATTACGATGATCTTTTAACAATTATTTATCTATATGCACCTGAATCAATTACTCTTCTTCTCAACATGAGGTTGTTTCCGATATACCTGAGTAGGATTATACTGACTTAAAGTTTCCATTATTGAAGCAGTCATAATACGTAATCGATACGTTATCACAAGGTCATCGGACCATCCATTAGAAGTTTCCAATAAACTGGTTTCTCTATTATTATTATCTTAACTGTTGTCGTTGACCTCCGATTTTACTTCCGGATCCGAAAACTTTCTATTATACAAATATACTTGCAAAACTCTTCAATTTCTCTAAAAGAAAAGGACAATTTTTATGTGTTCGTAATAACAATAAATTTTAATGAAATCTGTTTTGAATGTAAGGACAGGTTCGGTGCAGCGCACAGGTGAACAACACTGATTGTAAATGATACTATTCGTATCGAAATCGGGTTTCGATAAAGTATCATGTGACTCATGTAATTTAGTCCCATACGTTGAACCTACGAGTACCTACAGGTAGGCACCTGGAGCTATAACATAATATAAATGGTATTAATTAAAGCAAGTAAGAGCTTGATTTATTTCGTAACGTAGATACAAAAATAAAGATTATAACATTATCCTTGAGCCATGCAGTTTATTTTATGAGCAATTTGTAGACTTATTTTTTATCCTTATTTAGGCACGCGCATTATTATTTAATTTATCGGTCAGAATGTTTTATAATATCGTTATGTCACTTAACAAAGCTATCGTTAATTACCAAGTCCCATTATTAATTTTACTTTGAAGCCATGAGATGCGAAATTCTTTGATGTTTCAACTCTTTAATTTATATGATGATGTATGTATACCTAATGTATCTACATACATGCATGCTATTCATGATATACTCGTACTTTTATAGAAGTGTGGTCGTGCAGACGCGCAGGCTAGCTCGTCGGTATCTCAGTATACCAGTTTCTCGTCATAAAAAGCCCAAGGCTACGTTTTTGTACTTCATCAAAGATATAAAAACTGAGTCAATATTCTTGAAGCCTTTGATCGCGGTCCATAAGCCTTAAAAATCCCATTAGCTGTTTATTTTCGGAGCAAAGACGTATTTGGCTACTAAGTTATAAGTAGTTATTCTACCAATAGTTGCGGCGGTATATTTGTATGTTTATAGGAATTATAACAGAAACTCCTTGCGCATACCAGAAATAGCCAATTAACCGAGGCTTATGTTAAAGTTTTGTTTGCAACTTTATCACGGCTGTAACACTTGATCACGCTAGAGGATATTTGTATTATTGGCGCAGTTAAACTGTACACATTCGACAGGTAAAACAATTTTCTTACGATAACAAAATATAAAACCTATATCTAACTAAATGTTTATTAAATAATACTAGAGCATGTAAACGTTCACCCTAAGTGTAATTTTATCAAGGCGGTAATATCTAAGGTCCATTCAAAGACCTAAGCAATACCATAAAGGCTCACCTATGTTATTAGTTAAACGAAGTCCTAGTTACGACTTTGTTGATTTGTATAATCTATGGTAACCGCACACACGCATGCACCGTTTACCTTGTACCGCCGAGAGTCATGTCGAGTATCAGCGGAGTAAGTGGAACAAGGTTCATGAGCGTTCGAAGCCACCGGTGCATCAAATTATGTACGAGTAATTGTGAGTGCGAGGCGCGAGCGCGCCGCCGGTCATCTGCATCCCGCGTTCAACAATCAAGTTCAAGAACGCGTCTACACCGCAATCAGAAAAAAATATCAACTCAAATTGGGAACGTATAATTTCGAACGCTAGGATATATAAGAGGGGCGCCGATGCGCGCGGCTCAAACTGACGACACACTCGGCACGATGCAGCCGTGCCTGATGCTGGTCGCGCTCGCCGCGCTGGGCGCCGCCGCCGCCGCCGCCGCGCGCGCGGGCTACGAGCGCGAGATCGACGCCGGCCGCTACAACCAGGTGCCGCGGCTCACCGACTACGTGCTCAGCCAGGAGTTCCTGGCGGCGCACAAGAACCGCGCCAAGCTCGTCACCAAGTGGCGGCCCGAGGAGGCCATCGCGTCCGACAACGTGATCCTGGAGTCGAACGTGGTGCGCGTGGTGAAGCCGCGGCGGCGGGAGGGCGAGGAGCTGGTGCGGCGGCGGCGCGGGTACAACCTGGAGCACGTGCAGGTGCCGGCGCGCTACCCCTACCTGCCCGTCGCGCGGTTCAACCGCTTCCGCCGCTGGGGGTAGCACCACACCCTGCAGTGTTTGTGATCCAAGACTATCATTATGTTGTTGATGCGAAGTGGCTGTGTTCGGACACTCAGTAGAGCCGTGTTCAGAGCGGCTGAGTGCAGCGGTTGTCAGAACAACCGGGTTCTAGTGAAACAGTCGATGAAACGCTATGATAACGAATAGGTATAAGTAATTATGTTATTATTAAAGATTATGATATAAGAACTTAATAATTATACTTTAAAATTACTTGCTTGTTTTGTTTCTGATTGACACCGTTTCGTGTAGATTTTCATCTACTTATTTTAAAGAAGGTTTATATTTCGGTCGTTATTTGATTGAAAGAAGATTGAAAATTATTATAAAATAATTAATTGAATGTTAAATCATGTCCACTTATTCATAGATCAGAAGTAATCATCGAGATACAACATCGCGTGTGGATGTGCACGCATCTGCTAAGTGAGCTGGGCATTAAGGCATTAACGTAGCAAGGATTCTTTAAGGTCACTGAAATGTATCAGCATAATAATATCAATGTGACTTTAAAACATTTCGTCTTTTAACTAAATGTTCTCCTTGAAAACAATAATAACATGGTCTTAGTGAAGTCATCGTATAAGTTATATCAGTAGACACTTTTTTACTGATGCTGAACACTATTTATAAGATGTTTGTATTTAGAAAAATAATATTTAGTTACAAATTACGTTCCTCATCGCAAGAAAAATCAGTATGTTGTAAAATTGTCTAAAGACCTGATAAATATACACCACAATAACATAACTTGATCGATGCAAAATGTAAATAAATATCTATCACACTATCGCACTATGTGCGTGCACAATCGATGTCACAACACAATGACCGTTGCTGATTTGTAATCGGTGAAATATGCTCTATTTGTGATATAATTGTTTCAGTTACGCCCGATTTAGTATTAGGCATAGGTCACCAGTGCACATGTAGAGTTGGAGCATGCAATACGCACGTATGGTAAATATATTATACAAATTTATACATATACTTACGTTTAATTTTGCATTCCAATTACCAACCTAACACTTTCATAAATAAGGACCCATGCTTACTATTCCATTTCATATATGGAAAATAGTGGTCATCGCAGTGGACTACTAGAGTACCTTCTGAGTTCTATTTATCGGGTACAAACTCTTGACAAAGGATTTTTTCAAAAATGGTTTAAGGCGGTTCATGGCCATCATTGCGAGTATAGTTACGTTAAATCATTATTTAGTACTTGATATAGTTTCCTGTATTTTAGGAACCTTATAAACTATAAGTTTAAACACCGTAGGAAATCAATTTATGTTCACAATATTAATGGCTACATTATCGTGATTATTCCATTTTAAACATAAATATACAGTATGGAGTTGCCCTTCGCCATCTATCAGTCTAATTTATTTTATGAATACTTAACCATTTCCTATTATACTCATTCAAATCCGCAAAAGGAAGGTGTAATCGTATGTAATATTAATTATGTTCCTACATACATACCTCCGTTGTTAATGTTGTTTGTAAGAAATAATAAAAATTTGTTATTCAAAAACCTACGTGGTTCTTGTATCATGCGGACCCCACGCAATCTCCACAAGAATACATAATAAAATACAATTTCCAGGACGAATGAGAAGTTAAGAGTTATTATAATAAGCTTGATAAAAGAGACAACTCTGCGAAGCGGGGCGCTAAAATGAGAGGGAAAATCTCTTAAGAGCGCTAAAATTACGGAGGAATCTTGTGAAAATTATGTTTTATGCCTGAGTCGTGTCGCGGCTCCGCTTGTCAGACAAGCCGTCTGCAGTCTCCGCCCACACGCCACACTATTATATGCATTTTAACGACAGTGATGACCTATGCATATGTGAATAACCTAATCGTTACTTAGCCTCGAAGAGGCTGGAGGACCTATAAAAATAACAGAAAGAAAATATTCATAAAACCAACTCAACAAAAGAATACTTGTTTCTTATCTCGTTATGTACTTAGGTAAATATATCTTTAGTTGTCGATATACTTACGTATATATCTTTAAGACAAAGAACCGTACACTGCATTAGAAAACCGAAGATGAAAGTAGGCTCATAAATTATGAACACATCAACTTTCCTAACCTAATTCATAAAGTAAAAGTGATGTTAACCTTTAACCATCTACCTACGGCGTGCATTGAACTGAGCAGAGCAGCCTCGTTATAATTTAAATGAAGGCAAATAACAATATACAGGGTGTTGCAAAAAGGGATACTAAGCCGAAACCTACATGTGCAGCATGGTACATGTAATTTTGAAATTCTGATTTTAGTTTCGGGCCTAGATATAACATGCTGCACATGCTGGTTTCGGCTTAGTATACCCTTTTTTCAACACCCTGTATATATATATGTTTAAAAGTGAGCAAAGCGCAGTCCACCGGCCTCGCTATCCGACACAATTAGCGCAGTTTATCCACTTCTTGTCGTATTCAATTACTGCGCGCCTCGCCATCGCCAGTGAGATTCTTCACTGTTCTAGCCCGTCAGCTACATCCACTTTGATTTTCATTCTCAAGCTGTTGCTATTCCACCGAGCCGGGCCCGGGGCAAGGGTTACTCTAGTTTAACAATAAATGACCGAATCAGAGCTCTCACATAATCGATACGTTTAATACAAAGATATGCAGACCTGGACCCCATTCGACCACGTCTTTATTAGATGTCTAGTATTAGAATTCATTGCAAATGGTTACTATTTACAAGGCGTTACTTCGCGCCACTGACAGTAGACATTAAAGACTAGTGGTCGACAATTGGGGTCCTGGTTAGAGCAACAACGCCTCGTAACTTAACTTTCCGTAAGCTAGAGTAACCGCCCGAACACTATAGTAACTTGGCCGGGGGCAAGACGTTGAAAGGCCACTAACTCCTTCAATATCTCGGCCATGAGCTGCACAACTCTATACATAATCAATGATCAAATCCTTAGTGTTTCCGTTGCACACACATTCATAATAATCATAATATTCAATGCAACAGACAGAATATTTGAATATAAGATAGGTATATCCATGTCATGGTCCTAGTTTGTTAATAAAATTAAGCAGTGGCAGTGAAGTTTGGTGGAGTTGGGCATCAAGAGAGTTAATTTAGCGTCGCAAAAAAAAATACGAGAGCTACTATCATGCATTCGGCCCGTAAAATACAACGAGACAGCTATGATTAGCGCAGAACGCCGTGAAACTCTATTTTTCGTAAGATAAAGTGACCCAGAGGTGCCGTTAGATACTTTTGAGTTATTGGTGGGGGCGCGACCCACTGACACCCAATTGTTTCTCTGTACGTACCGCTACGGTACAAGCATCTCTTTGCTCTCCAATAATGAACCACCGTTATTAGGACCCATCCATACCGACAGCTGAATGACTGCTCAAGAGAGCGTGATGTCAGCAAATCATTATGAGTGTGCTTGGTCACAAAGGAGCTACAATTTGGCTTTAGTTACATACGTAGGTAGATATGTAGCTATGTTGTACATACATACTACCTATCTAGAGGCACAAAACATTATTTTTTATCTGTTGTAGGTAGGATTTTCAGAATAAAATATCATATACACTGCACCCAATCTTAATCTCTTATCCGCTCCATTCAAAGGTTGTCTGGCAGAGACCGATTTTAGACCACCTTTTGTACAAGTAAAGTCTTAAGTTACAATTTTATCATTACATTTATTTATTTATTATTATTACATTATTTGGTGTACAAATAAAGTGCATTCTATCTATTTGTAAGTAGTTGAGGCACCTCATTGGAGTAAATAGCGTGATCTCTGGCCGATGCAGACTATAACAAGATCACGTATTGCTCAATCTATACGAGAAGGAGTACCCCCCGCCGCAGCATCTATGTAAAGAGACTTGTGTACACGATGACAGTCCCATAATTTTCCTTTTTATTTTGATATCAGTGAAGATCACCAATACAGGGGCTCGGCGACATTCGCAGTTATGGAATTTTATTATTACGAATACTACGATATCGAGTTTCGACGGAAGAGCACATAGATCGCTGTGGGGTCACACTCTATAAGACGAAATATGAAGTTTCGGGGCGCGACTACGACTCGATCTAGTAGTATTCTATTCTATTCTATACTCTGTGGGGGTGGTGTAAGTACCTGCACCTGGCTCTCTCGAGTGGAACCTTTGTGCATATCCCCAAGGTCTAAAGTGCCTTCCTAAGCTTGATGTGCTAAATCTAAATATGTAGGTTTCCTCACGATGTTTTCCTTCACCGTAAGAGCGATGGTATACATTGTACTTAAGTTAAAAGAACTCATTGGTACATGTCAGCGCCGGGATTCCAACCCGCATCTATTGCGTGAGAAGCGGGCGCTTACCCGACTGAGCTACAATGCACCGCTCGCAGTATTAAACGTGCCGATTGCACGGCTGCTCTCGTTAGTGTTTTGTCAATATAGAGTAACCCTCCTGCACCGCGACGTCGTCGTCTGCAATACGATTTTGATGACGACATTAAATTGCCCGCGACGTAGAACGTTCATTGCCTTTCAGGAAAACACACCGAGGCAGCACATTTACCAACGAAATTGTTTGGAACTGAGCTACAAGATATATGTATTTCAGAAAACAATTCTACAGGCTGACTGCCTCTGTGGTCTAGTGGTAGAAGCTTCGCTTCATGACCCAGAGGTCCTGGGTTCGACTCCCGGGTGGGACCATCAATTTGTGTTTCTAAATTGTGGTTCTAAGTTTGGTTAGGACATAGAAGGCTGATCACCTGTTGTCCGAAACAGTGAAACGATCCATGTCGGATGGGCATGTAAAGCAGTCGGTCCTGCGCCTAGCTCTCTCCAGTCGTGTCGGTCAATCCGTCCCATTGGGTTATGAGAGTGATGGAACAGAGAGTGCTCCTGTGTACTGCGCACACACTTGGGCACTATAATCTACTCCTGCGTAGATGGCTGATCTCAATTGAGATTGGCCGCCGTAGCCGAAATTCGGCTAGGAGGACATTATTATTATTTCAGAAAACAATTCTACAGGGTTTTGCAAAAAGGGTATACTAAGCCGAAACCAATTTTCACGAATTTTGAAATTCTGATTTCAGTTTCGGGCTTAGATATAATGCTGCACACGCTGGTTTCGGCTTAGTATACCCTTTTTGCAACACCCTGTAAATATGCATTGATCACCGACTGTACTTAATAAAAAAATATTTTGCACGTTGATTATTGTATCAATCCAATAAGTATATTTAAATATTAACAAAAAAATACCTCTAAATTGTCGTAAATCCATAGGAAAAGAGAGCTTGTTTTAGATTATCCAGACATTTTGAAATCAAGGGTTACATCTTCATTTCATGATTTCATCGATGTTAGTTATTGTTTCAATTAATTCAGTCTTTTGTTCACTGAAAAAGTGAAGTAACGAAGAGACTGCATTAAATTATTAACTTAAGTACTAAAAAAATTATGTGTTTAGAGGAGCTGTATGTTATATTACACGCAGACGTGTAGCAAAATATTAGGTCCTTACATACGAGTATGAAATTGGCGTTTTCTATAGGAGGAACATAAAGTCGTTTTTTTTTTAAATGAAATATATTAAATTAATCAAAGTATGTACTATTGCTATGTATGCACTTTTGCCATCTCATAGGTAGTTCATTGATCCCCTTACTAAAAAAACCATTCGGGGGGGAATCAATAAAATCTTTGAAGGCGGTTTGGACTGCCCCATCGGAGTTGAATTTTTTTCCTTGCAAGTAGTTATCCAAATTGCGAAAAAAATGGTAATCTGTTGGAGCAAGGTCCGGAGAGTACGGTGGATGTCTAAGACATTCTAATTGAAGCTCCTCTAATTTGGTAGCCGTCTGTTGTGCAGTGTGTGGTCTAGCGTTGTCCTGAAGCAGCAGTGGCCTAGAGCGATTGACCAGCCTCGGTTGTTTAGCAGCTAGCTTTTCCATCATGGTTTGCAGTTGCTGACAATAGATATCTGCCGTAATCGTCTGGCCAGATTTAAGAAAGCTGTAGTGAACGACACCGGCACTAGTCCACCAAACACTTACAAGCAACTTTTTTTTAGTCAATTTTCGCTTAGGGCAGGATTTGGCTGGTTCGCCAGGGTTCAGCCATTGCGATGAGCGCTTCCGATTATCGTAGAGGATCCACTTTTCATCACAGGTAATGATTCGATTTAAAATTCCTTCATTATTGTGCCGGTTGAGTAACGTAACGCAGCAGTCGACGCGCGTTTGTCGGTTTACTTCACTCAATTAATGAGGTACCCACCTTTCAAGCTTTTTCACCTTCCCAATTTGCTTCAAGTGGATTAGAATAGTTTTATCACTAACACCGGAGCCTGCAGCTAACTCGGACGTGGTTTGCGATGGATCCGCTTCCACAATAGCCTTCAATTCTTCATTATCAACTTTGGTCTCCGGCCGTCCACGAGGCTTGTTCTGCAGGTCGAAATTTCCAGAACGAAAACGTTGGAACCAAAAACGCACTGTGTTTTCTTTTGCGACACCGTCACCATACACATCATTAATCCTTCGAGCCGTTTCTGCAGCACTGGTGCCACGGTGGAACTCATACTCGTAAATAACGCGATATTTCAAGTTTTCCATTTTGTAAACAGAGTGACACAAAGAAAAAAACAAAAGAAGAAAAAACAAATGAATTAGGGGGTTTGAAACACAAATGCATGAGTAAATAGCTGTATGAACTTGAATTTGGAATTCCTAACCATAAAGGTAATATTTGAGATCAAAGTGGCCAGTACGACAAAACGCCAATTTCATATGTAAGGACCTAATATTATGCTTCATAAGTTGCTTATCTTCATTCGTTAAAATATGAAATGATTACAGTAGCCATCGAGAACAAGGCAAACAACGATATTAACTGCTCTTATTTTAGTTAAAATAAAACAGGTTAAACGTTGCAATTCAAAAAACCTACACATATTTGTCTCCGACTAAAACAATCGACTATACTTAAGTACATAGAAAGTTCTGTAACCAAGACAATTTTATTTGGTTTTAATTTTTAGTTAAATATTTAAAGTGATTGTAGATTTGAGGTCCCTAGATTTTTATTTTCTCCGCAAGGAGTTTTTCGGTCAAAAGCCTTGGATCGACAAAAATTCCAGGAAGGACGAAATAAATTAGCCTTTGAACAGGACCGGTTCGACGATTGCATAAGCTCAGCCGAACGTGAATCTGGGCACCACACTGCAGCGCACGTATACAAATAATATCGAAAATATTAATATGTATTTGCAACTAAATGCACGGTAAAATCACTCGTACGACAAAGACAAAAGTTATAAAAACGTACTGAGTAGTTTTAAATTTCCTGTTGTACGTATCATTGTCACGGGGTGGAATGAACTTTGGTGAAAACATTCAAAACCTGTTTTTTTATTCAAGTAAAGTATTGAGAGATTGTAATGAGAATAACTTTACAAAGATATGTCATAATTCTGTATGCTGGAATTTATGGGCGTGTAATATAAATATATATTTTAAGGTAGATATTAAATTTATCCATGACATGAGTATGAAAATATAATATTCCCAGAAGCTTTTATTGTTACGTTAAAATATTTACGGGACACTTATTTTTTATATGCATTATTTATCTCGTCTACAAATCAACTTCTCACAACAAGGCTCGCGTAAGGCCTATACGAAATGCTCTCATACATATATGTAGCTTTATCATTGTTATAATAGCAGTAGGTTATTAAACAAAACATCAACAATCAACAAATATGTATATGAAAGCTAGGAAAGCTATAAATAACAAATAAATACAAAACTGGACAGACAACAAGTTATACGAGTACATATAGAAACCTTGATATTCTAAACTAAACTGATGAATCTATGAACCGTAAATTGAAAGCAAAAGCATAAAATTAGCTAATCCATTAGGTACATCAACATAACGGTAGCTAAACAAAACTAATCATAATCACCAACAATCAAGAACATTATTTATTTTACCACAAGAAGAGTCAGAAAATGTATTTATTGTTCGTACAATATTTTATAATAACTCCCTCACGACTGACTCTACACGGCCACCATATCTTAATCAGCTAGACAATAACCACTCATATTTTTATTAATTCCTAGTGAACAAAGTACCTAACTACCGTAAGTTAAGCCTTGAAATAATACGATATACTTAATAGCTAGTACACATAACATAATGATAAAATGTAAAGGTGTGATTTGCTATGGACTATTTATTTACTGAATATTTTCACGTAATCTGCATAAGAAACCTCAACGTTATTTTTTTTTACATTGGTGTATCTTTGTGAATTTAGAAAGTAAGTATATAATTTATCGAGTTCATCCATTTTCATTCTCGGAACTACATTTATGAATTAAGTTTTGTGAATGAAAAGTTAAATACTCTTATAACAAGATAAATTTAATAACTTGCCCTATTTATGTCAGAAACATCTCTTTCCGTAAACAGGGCCATTATGGCGAAAGCTAATTTCCTTGTCTTCTGTTGATCTTTCAATACTTAAATAATATTTAACGGAGTTCAACCCGCGCACTGAATTATTAATTACGGACAATCGCTGCCTCGCTATTATTCTAAGATTTCGGTTTCCGTCGGTTATCCAACCGTAAATCATAATTTAAACTCAATTTTGTGGTTTAGAATATATTTAGACACCTACTCAATTCAAGAAACAGGTGTCTTTACTCCTCTTAATACAAGAAAACATATTTTTTGGCTTAATCGCACTGTGATATTTCCATTTTAGTGATTATAGTGATATAAATAAAAGCATGTTTCCTTAGGCCCTATAAAGATAGAACGCGACCAAATCGGATATAGTATGAAACTAACAGATCGGCCTCACACAATACTTTCAGGAAGCCGATTTTAGCTCACCGTGCTCTATACATTAAGCCGCGTTCTCGCCGGCCACACGCATCGGTGTTTCTATCTAATTAACCAATGCTTGGTCTGTGTGGCCGTTCGTTGGCCATCCCTGAGGACACTTACATACAGACCGAGCATTGGATGGCCTTCTAGGACTTCTAGGAATCCCGAAGCAGTACACTAACTTACCAGGAAGCGATGAACAAAGGATGCACGCGCCTGGCTTCCGGCGAACTATCCGGATAACAAATAACCCCATAATCTAAGTAGCTGTACTTATTAGATCGTGCATAATCACGTTGGTACGCTGCACAGGAAAACTAAAATTTGCGTGGTGAAGCTTCACATTTCCTCATTAATTATCTTAGATTAACGACGAAATACACGAACAAGATTGTGTGTCACATCATACATATTAAATTTCTACAACAGTCACATACCCAATTACAAACTAATAATAGAATAGAATAGAATACTACTTTATTGACTTAAAAACAATTTACACAAATAACAATTTACAATACAACGCAATAGGCGGCCTTATCGCTAAAAGCGATCTCATCATTCTAACCGAACGGAGTTCCAGTTAGAAGATTAGTGCTTAATGGTAAAAGTGGGGTGTTATTTGTCAAGACGTTTCTTATGCACTGACACTCCATCTAGTTCGTATATTGTTAATCTAAATTAATTATAGTGAGTACTAGGTACTCACGGGGAGAGGGGATATCTAGTTTTGCCTGGTACTCACGGGAGGGGTTATCTAATAATTAGATTATACTTGGTACTCACGAAAAGAGGGGTTATCCAGTTATGCCTGGTACTCACGGGGAGAGGGGTTATCTAGTAATGCTAGGTACTCACGGGCAGAGGGAAGGGCATGTTGCGGTGCTGCATGGGCGGGAAGGCGGGGCGCGCGGGCGGCGCGGGCTGCGGGCGCAGGGGCAGGCGCACCGGCCCGGTCAGCGGGAAGGCGAACACTTGCGACTGGGGCTCGGGGAAGGCGGATCTGTGGAGAGAACGGATAGTTAGGATATATGGTCCTACTAACAAAGGCGAAAAGTTGTAAAGGCAAAACTTTTAAAGCACAAAGGCACTTATACAAAACTTGTAAAGGCGAAACTTTGACAAATATCCATATTTAGATATACGAACTTTAATTTAATAAGTACTCTTTCACGGGGCCACTTTTAATGGAATTTTGTATGTGAAAAGCTGACACTTGGTTTTTTTCAATCCCGGTGTTCACATGAGTTTTTTTATAGAAGCGGAGCTCACTATAGCTAATGCTTAGGTAAGTATAAACCATGGGAGATATATTTATCCAGCAATGGCATAGTTGCCTGATGATCATGATGTCAAATCAAAAGAATACGCACAAATAGATAAATACATTCCATATTTTTCAGTTAGGTATAACTGAAAAGTATGGAATCCGTGGAGATGTAGTTAATTCTTATTTTTAGTACCTAATTATCTTTTTCAGAAACTATAGTGACACGTCACCATTATTTATCCACCCCACAGTTTATAAAGATGATTAATTATTTTAAAACACTATAAAATAACAATGCGAGGCTGTGGAGAGCAGCAACATGTGGGATTATGTACAATTCCCTAATGGATAAACTCGTTTGAAAACTGAAAAGCTTTATTAATTAATCCAGATTAATATTTCCTGTTGTAATGTTAGTTTGGTTTTGAAATATCTTTATTCTATTATACGCTAGCCACAATTCTCATGTTCCAAAGCTTAGTATATAAAACTATACTAACTGTAAATGTATTTTGCACAGATTCAACACATTAATGTAGATAATTTAAATGTAGATGTTTTTAATAATACTTTTAAACCTGAACATTGCATGTTCCGAAAAACAAAATTATATAAAAAAGATAGGGGAATGCTAACCTCTAACTATTCTCAGTACCTCAACCTTAATTACCTATTACCTGCATAATTATACGTACGTACATCCGCCAAAATAAATCTCAGTTGACAATGCAGGTTCCAAAAATTGTCGGCACATTTCAAGAGTCTTCCACACGACATCGCGACGTGGGTAGTACGTGGTATGTGTCAGGAATCAGGTTTTGGAGAGGAATAAAGGTAACTTTTAATGCAACGAGATAGAGTCGTGGTTAGCACCGCAGCAAGTACTTCAAATTATAGTTTTCCTAGAGTGACCCCGCGTTCACTCATACGAGAGAGATGATTTTTTTAACATAGTTAATCCCGCCCCGGGCCCGTCCTCAGTTCGAGACCGTCAGTTTCAATTCTAATCCCTACTCTGTTATACATGTATTATTGTGAACAACCACTGTCTACATCTTTCTTCTATAAAAATAATGTAGTACATAAGTTGAATTAAAGTAAGTACCAAGAGCTTTATATGATTTCGTTATTCAGCAAGCGTAATTAAAATTGGCTTTGAAAACACCATTCATACCTAAGTGATGGAAATCTGCCTTTAGAAATCGATAGCAAAGCAACACTATTTCACAGATTGAAGTCCGAATCCACAAGATAAATGGCGATTGGCTTTCACACACCATTACTCTCTCCTCACTACAAGTTTCCACCAATCAGAGCAAAGTCAAACGTCCATCTCGAAGGGTTCACTCCGCAAAGTTCTGCAGCACTCGTCGGTATCGCAACTACAAATCTGTCTGCTAACAAATTGCTGAGTCAGGGACCTCTGAACTGATACGTGTTTAGTTAGATAACTTTTGCTTTATATCCTTTATAACTGTCCAAAGCTAATGACGTATTCGAGAGGCGAGTTAGATTTCCTTTGCCACATTGGAACACAGACTTATAACAAAATATGTTTGACCTCACTACATGAGTTATGCAAAAAGGAGGTAGCTTGATGGCCATGTTTAAGAATTAAGAAAATTTAAGAATAAAAATCAATTTCCAATAACGTTTGCTATTCAAGTGCTCGGAAACCAAATCGAGAATTTTCCAAATAATGCTAACAAAATCTTGAGAATGGAAGATCCCCAGACCAATGATCTCTTTCTTCGCTGTGACGCAAAACCACAACCCGCATTCAATAGCAAAGCCATTATCAATAAACTTATTAAATTACGCAAACCTTAATTAACGAAAACCACTTTGAAATGTTGATACAGATTCAACTAACCAACGTTTACCTTATTTCATCACTTAATTTAGTTTATCGGTTTTCTATTGGGGACTGAAAGTTTGTGAGCTACATAAATGTCCGGCCCCAGTTTACGACCCCGAGGATGGAGTTGACTGGAATAACTTAGGCAACTCGGAGTTGCCAATCTAGGAATTTGCGCCGACAACGTCTCTAGATTTGCATAAAAATATGCATTCTTTTAGATGAGTTTCTAACGTCAGCTGGTGTTCGTTAGATAAAAATGCTCCTACTTATGTTAATTATGTTATGTACTTATATCTAGCTAAATTTCTAGGTAGCAGTAGCAGTAGCCTTGGTCGAAATTCGGGTAAGAAAATATTCTTATTATACATAGATTTGGTTGCCTAATAAATCTTTCATTAAAAAATTAAAACGTTAGAAAGAATGCATCTCTCTTCTCTTTGCTCAAATTCAATGATAAAGACTCTTGCCATGGCTTACTCATCATCATCATCAGCCAATAATCATCCACTGCTGGACATAGGCCTCTCCCAAGGAGCGCCACAACACTCGGTCCTCGGCCTTCCTCATCCAACCACTACCCGCCACCCGCCTAAGGTCGTCAGTCCAGCGGGCAGGAGGGCGTCCCACGCTGCGTTTGCCTGTTCGTGGTCTCCACTCGAGAACTCGTCTACCCCAACGGTTATCGGTTCTTCGGCAGATATGACCAGCCCACTGCCACTTCAGCTTGCATATTTTGAGAGCTATGTCGGTAACCTTAGTCCTCTGACGGATAACCTCATTTCTGATACGATCCATCAGAGAAACCCCAAGCATAGCTCTCTCCATAGCACGCTGAGCGACTTTAAATCGGTGGACCAGTCCTACCGTCAGTGTCCACGTCTCTGCACCATACGTCATCACTGGCAGGACGCACTGGTTGAAGACTTTTGTCTTCAGGCTCTGAGGAATGGCCGAGGAGAATATGTGACGAAGTTTCCCGAATGCAGCCCAACCCAGTTGGATGCGCCTTGCAGCCTCCTTGTCGAAGTTGCTTCTGCCTAGCCGATAGCCGATAGCTCATGCCTTACTAATACGGGATAATTTTACCACCCCATACACCGACTGTAATACTTGTGGAACAAACCTGGGCTCATCTCCTCCGTGGCAGATGATGGCGACGCGCTCGGCGTGGGACGCCCTCGGCGCGAAGGCTCCGAGGATGTTGAAGGGGAAGCGGCGCTCCATGGGCTCTTCGTTGCGGCGCTCCACAACGCAGTTCATGCGACCCCTGGCGGGAAATTACGTAACTAATTAATAAGGTACTTACTTAGGAATATGCATCTAGAAGAATATATATGTATAAGCATATAAAATGCATATACATTATACACTCACGTGCAAAGGAACAGTTCCACTTACAAAATTCCGACACTAAATTAATAGCCATTTTAACAAAATGTTACGTTTTTAGTTGGTAATATTCTGGTGAGCTTTTAAATGTACTTTAATATTGCAGACGGTGTCATTAAGCTAGCTTTTTCCGCTTAGGAATAACTCGGTGCTTATCTGACTGGAAATATTTCATTGCCCGTGAGTGTAGGTCTAGATCTAGAAGGTAGTGTTTAGAATTTAGAACAATACTGATCCAATATATGATTCAGAGGAACATTGTCTGTTACATTTCCTAGAAATAAAAATTATGAACAATATCGTGCATCAATGAATGAGCGATAACAAGAGATCATAATAGCTAATAACCATCATAATTTTTATTTATTTATGTGCTGCTAAATGCTACATTAGTACACCTTTTGTTCGATATTAATCACTACCACCGTGCTACCACCCTACTCGTGCTCTCATTTCCAACTTTTTATTTTTCAACAGATGACTTTTCAAAGTTTCAGGACGACTGAAAGTTTTGTTCGCACACAAACCGCCCAAAGGGGTGGTTCATAAAGTAATCAGCGCGGTCATTACACGAAAAAACAAAAAGAACAAAAATCTAACTTGATGCTAACTTTGTGAAGTCGTTTAGCGAATTTTAATTACAGTTTCTATACTCGTTAGTAACTCGATCTCTCACAATGGCTCATTCGAGAGCACAGAGTCAATATAACTAGTCTACCTCTGAGCAATACGAGAAACATGATCTAGCTTGTTAGAGAAAACTTCTGCTTTTCTATTGTTACCGATGCTGAACTGTTCTCGAGTTGTCATAACATTAGAAATTTCCGTGTAATAAGTAGTATATTTTCAAGAAATAAATAACAGATACTTAAAAGTTATATTTCTGCAACAATAACAGTTGAGTTGGTATTTAATAAACAAGTATAAAGTGTTGCTTTTATAAGAATTAGATGATGTGGAAATGTAAGGAAAGAGTTTGTATCTCTGAGCACGCAGGTCTCATAAACTTAGATGAACTACAACTTCTGCTGTAAGTTCGTGCGATAAATTATCTGCCTACAAGTTTCAAATTGTTGGTCGTGCTGATATTTATAGCGGGAGCTACTTTTGTAACTATTATCTATAAAATCTTAGTAAGTAATAATAATGAAAATATTTTAACCTAACTGATATTTATGCATTTATGAATAATGAAGTATTATTGAACGAGTGATCCGATTTTAAATGTATACTTAGCTACATCCTTATACTGACATAATATACATCCACACAATAAGGGTTAAAATCAAACTGAAGATTAGCACGGGAGCACTTATTCGGTAGTAATCTGTGACTGGATGATGCCCGACCTTAGGAAGGCAGCGAGAGTAAAGTATTTTTGCTCTCCTTAGGACAACCACCCGCTCGCTAAGCTACCTGTTACATTTATACAGGGTGTTGCAAAATTGGTATACTAAGCCGAATCCTACATGTGCAGCATGTTATATCTAAGCCCGAAAATGAAATCAGAATTTGGAAATTCGCGAAAAAAAAATTTTTTTTCCATAGTAAAAGTCACGTGACCAACAAAGTTTCTATGGAAAATGAATATTTTTTTTCACGAATTTTCAAATTCTGATTTCAGTTTCGGGCTTAGATATACCATGCTGCACATGTAGGTTTCGGCTTAGTATACCCTTTTTGCAACACCCTGTATATAGTCACCTGCGATCACCGATACGATACTTATGTATCACAGGCACTATTTTTTTATATAATTATATAAACAGTAGACCTAGCTGCTGAAGCTTGATTAGTTTACTCAAACAGCATGTCTAGCACTCGACAATTATAAGCTGAAGTGAAGATAATGTGCAAAAGAGCGAATGTGCTAGAAAGCAGCTGCCGCTACACGGGTTCGTTATCGACGTAGACAAACGACACTATATCGCGATGATACGGCGCTGTGATTGATGGAACGCGCATTAAACGAGTTTATCAACGTCGTTAAGAACCCATGTAGCGACCGAAGCTGTATACAAGGTATCTTACTTCTGGCTGCTGGAGAGGAAGGCGCCGGCGAGCTCGTCCAGGTCGAACTGGATGGGCAGCTTGATGACGGGGCGGTCCAGCTCATCCTCATCCTCGGAGGAACCGTCGGACTCCGAGCTCTCGTCGCTGTCCGAGGCGTCGGTCTTAGACGGGGTGTCGTCGATCTTCTGCAATTAAAGGGGTTTTTGTTAGTAAAGTACATGTGACTCTACTTTTCGCCACCAACCCGCACTAGGCCTGAGTGGTGAACTAGGCCTAAAACGATTCCTTCATTGGAAGGGACCCGTGCCCCAGCAGTGGGGACGTGATCAGTTCCGGTGATAACGATGACAAAGGGCCGTGGGGTACAGTGGTCTGACAGAATAAACGCCTCAATTTATGAACTTCAAAAGAGATTAAGTAAATAGTATATAGTATAGGATTTTCAGTTCCATCCGTAATTAATACAGGAACTAAACAGATAATACCGTTTTCAGAACAAACTTTACTGTTGAAAAATAATTACAACAGGAATATCGACCCATAAAAGTAGACTGTTCTTTTTAGTACGGAAATAATGGATACCGGCTATGGAAAGGTGTCCTTTGTTCCGGCAAAACAGTGGCTACTTAAAAATAACGATGTTCTTTAGATTTCTTTCGCACTGCACTCGTTTCTTGAGGAAATATCTAAGTAAGACCTCTTCAAAAAGCTACATCGAAGTTTGTCTCATCTGTATTAAAGTTGTGGGACCGCTCGCGCTCCGACGAATGTACTCGCGAAACACAACGCCGGCACTAATTAGTAAAGTCATGAAAACACTTTCGGAGTTATGAAATAGAAGTGCTGATTGTTGAGAATATCGGTGTCAATAACAAAAAACTGATAAGTATAATGGAAATTATTTAATAATGGCAAATTCAAAGGTACAACTCCTTTTATTTCAGGAGGGCACAGACGCTCTTTCTGACCCTAAAATCATGACTTTCTTCAACTAGCTTCCGCACACCTACACCCCACACCTCATACTTTCTGCCAAACAAACAAAGCTTACCTAGTCTGTTTGTAATTCTGTAAGCTTGGCTGGTGATTAAAGCCGTGCGGTCGTTATGCCGGCGCTGGGTGAATAGAGTTGTAACTCGCTTCAGTTCGAGGCACCTAAGTGAGGTTCTTCAAACGGGATAATTGATGCGTTTCGCGTTTCGCGAATGGCGGCAGTTATCTGTTTTACTGCCAACTGAAATGGCTGTAGAAGTTACTTTGTGCTACTAAGTTGGGTTGCTTATTTGCTGATACAGTTATTTCGTAGTCCTAAAAAGGCGTACCTACGCAAGTGTATTTTGATGTACATTTATGGGATTTTATACTGCCGATTCCACTCAGTTTCTTTGTCAAATCGAGCTGGCGTGACGGTGTACATAAAAAGTGAAAATATCGATGAGTGAAACAAGGTGTAGATCTCGTTCTGTGCTGTTTGTTGGGACACAATGGCTCGGACATCCTGCCTGGACAATGCGCCCGCGCACCATTGTTGCGACTGGTGACCCCCGAGTCTATGTGTGGCTGTGTGTGCAATGCACGTAGCAGATACGAATCGATACCAATATCAGGCAGCTATAACGGCAGACGGTAGATGCCATATGTATATTAAACTAACTTGACCGTTATTCAAAGCATAATATACATGAGAGTAGCGTACTTGACTTCCTGTCTGTACTAGCCGTCCGGAAACCGATCCATCGCGCCATCTTGAAGACCACGTGACTCGTCCATGCTTCCGCCACCACAAATAGGCAGATGATTTTATACTTTTTGAAATCATGCTCTCGTCATTGGCGTCTTTGATTTCAAGCGGTGCGGACGTGCCCAGCTAGCATTAGCTGGAACCCACCGCATTTCTGTACTAAGTCGTATTTAATCTTAAATTTGCTTGAAATTTTTATTTCATTATTTTTCTACACCAGTGTTGAAATAAATGTGAATTTTGTGCTTAAGTGACCCTGGTTTGGATCTCAGTGCATTATTATATTGGTGAGCCTTATTTGGCGAATTTGGTGAGTTTTTGAAACATTATTTTAGGCGTAATGCCCGTGACTTTCGAAATAATTTTCGTTCAGGTCAACGAAACAGTAAATTAAATATAACTTCGGTTAAATTTTAAACAATAATTATTTGCTTACTTTAGCATTAGCTATTGCCCGTTTCTTTTTGAATTTGTTAGTGTTAACAATGCACTTTTGATACGGAATAGGAACAGAAACAAGATTTATGATCGACATTGTGATTAACGGTGTTACCGTTCGGTTTCTGTTTAGAAAATGAGTGAACCCGGTCCATCGACGAGCAGGGAGGCAGCGGAGGTCCCGGCGGAGGCGGCGACGGCGCGTGGAAGCAAGCGAGCGCGCGCATCCAGCACCAGCTCCAGCTCCAGCAGCGCCAGCTCCGACAGCTCCAGCTCGTCCAGCGCCGCGCGCCGCCGCCGCCGACACAAGCGGAAGAAGAGGCATCATGGTCGTAAGCTCAAACAATTAATTAGTGAGGTGTCGGGTCTAAAGAGGCAATTGGCTAGCAGAAATAGCTTCCCTGAACTAGACTCCCTGAATAATGAGGATGTTGACATTATTGACCCAAATGTGAGCGGGGAATTATTTGAAGCTGATTCAGATAAGGAATTAGGGTTTAGTCTCCCGTTTGCCACCAAAACTAAGGAACCAGCTATACCCTCCACATCCCCTGAGATGTTGGAACAATTAAAACTGCTTCAACGCTTTGACCAGGAACAATGGTCCGATGTTCGGTATTCAGATATACAAAAACTGTATGTACACAAGCCAGGCTTTACTAACCTAGATCCTAATGAAGAAGTGAGGCAATATGATACGTCAAAGACACTCATTAACACCGAGAAAGCTTTTGCAGGGATAACTTATGGTTTATTAAAACAACGTGACGCACTACAGAGCGAAATGCGAGATTTTCTAATGTGGGCACGCCAGGCTGACCAGCTCAGCTACGAAAATATTTACACAAAGCTTAACGATATTTTTACGACAGGTGAGTACGTTAAAGCTACCAATGATACATGCCAGCTCGTGTGTGGTCACAGGGCGGAGCTAATTCAACACAGGAGAGAGGCAATTTTGGCATCCGTCAAGGATCCCTATTATAAAAATGCATTACGAAAAATTCCACCCACATGCACTACATTATTCGATACCGAGAAATTCAGTGCTGTCCTTGAAAAAGCAGGAGGCATAAAGAGCGTTTTCTGGACAAAACAAAAGGATCGCAGTACTTCTGCTCCGCAGGCCGATCCTGGAACCTCAACACAGGACTTTTCTACCAGAAAACCTGTGAAACCAAACTACAAGCAGGTTGATCATGGCCGTTCTAAACAATCAAATGGTAATTTTCGGGGACGAGGAGGTAAGGTTTCAGGTTTCAGAGGAAGAGGTACGGCACACAGAGGATCAAGGAAGCGCTCTCCCACTTCCCACCGGGATAGTAGAGCACAACATAAACGAAAATACTGACTCTGCCAGAATATTCCGTGCCGGCCAACTGGGTCGCTACTACCACAACTGGGAACTGCTCGGGGCACCGCCCTACATTCTCAACATAATCAGAGGTTACCGTATCCCATTCGTAACCAAGCCGCCGTTGTGCATGCCAAACCATCGCAGCAACATAACATTACCCTCAGTAGAAATGTCTCAGGTAATAAACACAATGATGCAGCAAGGTGTCTTGAGGGTGGTAGCACCGTCCCCCAGTTTCATTTCGACGATTTTTCTGAGACCGAAAAGCGACGGCACGTCAAGACCAATATTCAATTTAAAAAGTCTCAACAAATTCGTTATGGTACAAAAATTTCGTCTTATAAACATTCATCGTGTGCCAGACTTCCTCCAGTCACAAGATTGGATGGCAAAAATAGATTTCCACCAGGCATACTTCCATCTGAAGGTAGCTCGAGGTCATCGTCGGTTTTTACGCCTAATTTACAAGAAAAAACTTATGGAAATGACGTGCCTACCGTTCGGTCTCAGTTCAGCCCCGAAAACTTTTGCATCCATATCCAATTGGATCGCACAGAGGCTCCGCGAAGAAGGTGTCCGCATACTGGTATATCTGGACGATTTCTACTTGGTGCACCAGAACCGAGACATCTTGCTGGACCATGTGACCAAAACTGTAAAACTGCTGGAAAATCTGGGTTGGAATATCAACAAACAAAAATCAATTCTAAAACCTCAGAAAGCTCTGGAGTTTCTGGGAATTATTTGGGACAGCTGGAACAATATAAAATATCTCCCCGAGAGAATAGTAGGCAAAATACAAAACCAGCTTCATGCGATAATCAACAAAGACCAAGCTTCCGTCTTAGAGTTGCAGCAAGTGGTCGGCATTATGAATTTTGCCAGTTTTGTCATACCGAGGGGGAGGCTAAACTATCGAACCACTCAAAAACAGGTCAACACGCTGCTAAAGCTACAAATAATAAAATCACGCCCATTGCCAAAAAATGTACTTGTAGAGTTGAAATTGTGGGTACAGAACTGCAGGAAAACTTCACAAATACATGTGTCTCTCCCTATGCATTACCTAACAACGGATGCGAGCGACATCGGCTGGGGAGCGAAGTTAGACCACGAGAGTTTGGAAAGCACATGGACTCTGTCAGAACAGAGCCTTCACTGCAACCAAAAAGAAATGATTGCCATACTAAACGTCTTGCGAGGTCATGGTCGGCACCTGAGCTCGAAGGCTCTACTCATCCAGTGCGACAACCAAACGGTAGTCTCCTACTTGCGCAACGAGGGGGGGACCAAGTCTACTCAGTTAATGAACCTGACAATGAAGGTATTCCATTTAATAGACCATTACAACATCCAAATGTCTATTTATCACATTCCAGGCAATTACAATCAAAACGCCGACCACCTATCACGCCACAAGGCTCCACCGGAGTGGCGCCTGTTACCCCAATTAACGCAGGTAATATTCCAAAAGTGGGGAACTCCGTCAGTAGATCTGTTTGCGTCTCAAACGGCACATGTAGTGGAGAATTATTGCTCTCTCGACAGGTCAGACCAACAAGCATACTTTCACGATGCCTTGAGTCGAATGTGGGACTATCCCCTAGCTTGGGTGTTTCCGCCTCCGTATTTGATTCCCAAAGTGCTAGGTCACCTGAATACAGCCAAAGGTCTATACCTGATCGTAGTGCCAAGGTGGGACAAAGTGTTTTGGAGACCAGACCTGAAGAGCAGAGCAACTGCAGCCCCGTTCACAGTCAGGAATCTCAGCCATGTCCTAGTCGACGTGACGACCGGCCTTCCACCTCCCAAAGTATCGGAGATGACACTGGAAATCTGGAAATGTGGGGGTGGAACCAACACCTGACCGGCTGGTCGGACTCGCAAAAAAGGTTACTGTCCTCGAGTTGGCGAGAATCGACCATGAGGACATACAAACCTGCATGGAGAAGGTGGACGGTCTGGTCGTCAAAGAACGGCATAGGTCCCTTTCAGCCATCTGGATCTCAACTGGCAAGATTCCTAGCTGACCTTCATCAGGTTGACGGATTATCTTTAAGTACCATTTTAGTTCATAAATCGGTAGTGTCCACTTTTTGCAATCCCAACCTCGAAACTAAACTTAGTTCACATACACTTGTGAAACAAGTTCTAAAATCTATAGCTCTTGCTAAACCAAAAAGAATAAAACCTCCAATATGGGATGTGGATGTCTTAACAAACTATATAAGTAAAAAAGATCCTAATCCAAGAAGTCTTTACGAAGTGTCGAAATTTACAGCTGCTATTCTGCTGCTTTGCTCTGGGCGTCGTGTACACGATTTAACATTACTCAAAATTTCACCAGAGTATTGTACCATAGAACAAGATGTTATAATCCTAAGACCTGTTTTCGGTTCCAAAACTGACAATGCCACACATCAGCAGTCTGGGTGGAAACTAATGAGAAATACTAATAATTTATCATTAGATCCAGTTCATTGGGTAAAACTCCTTATTAAGATATCTGGGCCCCGAAGGGAGTTAGTTAAAACTGATTTCCTATTTCTGACTACCGCAGGAGAGGCAAAAGCTGCGTCACGCACTGTTATAAGTGGCTGGATTAAAAAGTTGTTACATGAGGCTGGCATAAGTGGCACCCCCGGTAGCTTTAGATCAGCTGTTGTCTCTAAAAACTGGGTCGAAAACTTCTCATTAGATGATATCCTCGAAAGAGGCAATTGGAAATCAGCTAATACATTTAGAAAATTCTATTGCCGTGACATTATTACTAGAAGGCCTAATAATCAGACACTGATCTCTTCTTTATTTACTCCCACAAATACTACATAAGTGATTGACCTGTAATTAAGCTAATCAATACATAAGATCAATAGGAAAAGTGATTATATAGGTACATAAATGTGTGTATAATTTTAGTACATAAGTACTGATTGTATAATAAATCAATAAAATTACGCATGATAAAAGGATAATTTACTTAACTCTACTACGAATACAACATCATCATATTTAATAAAAATGCATTATTCTTATTACCTACTCTTAGTACCCTCTATAATAAACATTACATCTTATAATTGTAATATTTAAGCAGATCACATTGGCATCATAAGTCCACCACCACCAGGCGATAACAAACACGTCTCTCATGTATATTATGCTTTGAATAACGGTCAAGTTAGTTTAATAGCTACGTTTTACCTGAAAATAAAACGTTTATTAAACATACTTACCTTATTCAAAGCATAATACTTTAAATTCTGCCTGGTGACATTTCAAGACTCAATGACGAGAGCATGATTTCAAAAAGTATAAAATCATCTGCCTATTTGTGGTGGCGGAAGCATGGACGAGTCACGTGGTCTTCAAGATGGCGCGATGGATCGGTTTCCGGACGGCTAGTACAGACAGGAAGTCAAGTACGCTACTCTCATGTATATTATGCTTTGAATAAGGTAAGTATGTTTAATAAACGTTTTATTTTCAGGTAAAACGTAGCTATTATGCAATGGGTATACCGACAGTAATACAAGTACACAGATATGATCTTGTGAATAAGAGCATCAAGAGACAAGCCCGATGACAAAACTTAGTTATAAGTATATGTTATGTTTTCGTGCCAATAAAATAAACACACACACACACACGCACTCACGCCTTGTACTAATGTACTGCCTTGCGGGGTAGGCAGAGGTGCATTGCTGCATCCACTTTTCGCCAGAGTGTTATGTTAGTCCCAATGTAATAGGTGGCGGGCTTATTGCCATTTTTCGGGCACATCCAAGACCCGAGCACAAATATCTGTGTTTAAACAAATATCTACCCCAGCCGGGAATCGAACCCGGGACCATCGGCTCAGTAGTCAGGTCACTAACCACTACGCCATTCGGTCGTCAATAAAATAAAGTCCAGCATAATATCAGCAAATAAAAGTAGTTTTCCATACCTATTGATTTATGTAGATAGAACTCGACTGTGAAATGATTCTTAAGTATTATTGATATGGCTTGTAATGCTTGTACTGTAAGCAGTTAACATGGCGATGATAATTAAATATACTTTGTCATCTGACTTTTCATAAATACTCCTGAAATGACTAAGCATTTTTCATTTCTGTTTACATTACGATTTCCTACAAGTAATACATAATAGTAATAAACAAATACATACACAATAAATATTCTTATTTCCCTATTGCTTCCATATATTTCCTTTTGATACTCAGCTGGCCACAAGCCGCTGCATTGTTGTGCGTAAACACATTTCAGCGGGCAAGTGGTAAACGAGGCGAGGTACGGAATATTGCAAATATCGCTTGTGTAAACTGTGTGGTTCGTTTGCTTACAATACGCTTCTACACTCCATTTCACATTTACATAATTTCTTAGGACTTTCGTATTAAGTATGAATTGTAAACAAACTTATATAAAACTAGATGTTCCCGCGCGCTTCGCTTCGCCTTAAAAAGTTTTCCCGTGGCAATTCCGGGATAAAAAGTAGCCTATGTTCCATCCCAGGGTCTAGACCGTATGTATACCAAATTTCATTCAAATCCGTTCAGTAGTTTTGGCGTGAAAGAGTAACAGACAGACAGACAGACAGACAGACAGACAGACAGACACAGTTACTTTCGCATTTATAATATTAGTTAGGATTACTACAAACGGTCTCTAAAATGTATGTTTTAAATTCATGAATATGCATAGGATAAGCAGATACTTTACATCCTACACCTAGAAAAGACTCGAACAGCAAGTTCCCTTGATGACTTGATGCGAATGAGAATGATTGTTTTAATCATACGTGTAACTAATTCTTTATTTAAGTATACTATTGTAATAAAATAACTCATTGATAGTAAATAAAAATATGAGGTGTATCTACGAGCAAACGAGCTTGTGCCACAACCATCTGACACATGTTTTATTGCTCATACAATTCGTCATGTAAGTTTATGTCCCGAGATGGTGATAAAGCACCGTTCAACGTAAGTTGGCCAGTGCTGCTCGATGTAACCAGAAAACTTCACGCGATTACCGTCTTACTTCAAACATGAAATAAGATTCGAGGGGATGTCGGTGGAAAGGACACATGATACTGAACGAACAGTAGCGGAGGTTCGCTTTCTCGGTGCAGCGGTCGTGCCAGCCGCCGCAGTGAAAGCGCCCAGTGACGTCACAGACTAATCGCACTTTAATACCCGAGTGAAATCTACCGCTAAATAAATACTGCATCACTAAGAACTGCCCTACACCTACGCCACAATCGATGCAACTCGATCGCCGATTACGTAGCCAATTGTGATTGTTTATCACAAGAATGGACATCCTCATTTTGCATTGAATAGATTTTTTGTTTTGTTGTCTTCACGCATGCACAGATGAATGTAAACGGTTAATTACAGATGGAGCTGTGTGCCGGCGCTACGGAACCAACATTTGTTTTGAAGAGCCCGTTCTGCCATGTTTCGGACGTCTTTATGAAATGCAACATCTGGCATTGATGAGCTTTGTGTTTTCCTTTCTCTTTTATCTGAAGGTAACCAATCTACACAAACGCGAATTCCCTCGGTTATTTTAACGTTTTCGTGTAAGTAATTAATACCTAGTAATAGATGACGAATTGACGGTGCACGGTGCAGGTAAGTACTATTGTTCTCCACTAATTTAAGTTCTTGCATAATGAGCAATTAAACAATTCTTAACACGTTCACGAAATATTGCGCTTGATGGTTTTTATGGCGGTATAGCCAAAAAATATCGTCTACGTCTCGTTACGTAGGTCTGTAGTCTCCATGTAGGTAGAGCATTCGGGTGGCTAATTGTGACGGTCAATGGTTGTTCGCAGGTTAAGACCCTCCAACTTTCATGGCATATTATGGATGGAAGCTCAGTAAAGGAGTTCTTCATTTACCTGTAGTTTTTCCTCGTCAAGCTTGGACTCTGCCTGGTGCAGGGCGTCCTCCTTGACCTGGCTGGCGGGGGAGGGGGCGGGGGCGCGGGGCGGTGCGGTCTCCAGCGGCAGTGGGGCGGAGCGCAGCGCGTGCGCATTGCCGATGGGCAGCGGCTCGTCCTGGAACACAAACATAGGTACGCTACTGTTAGCCTAATGATTCAGCATCAAAGGTGAAGCGTGAAACACGCTGCTGAAATACAAAATGTTACCTAACTGCGCAACTGCTCGCTCCATTACCAATATGAAAACCATTAAAGTGCTCATCGCTAAAACGCTATCGTTTAACTGCAACGCAGATTACGTAAGTCAAAGCTATTAGCGATACCGACATTGAGGATTGTCATTGTTACTTGCGAAGTTCTCACAGGATAATCACTACGTCACAGTGTTGGCGAATACAATAAAATTATCCGTGCTCTTTGCGCCATCGCCGAAGAATGTGCCAACCTTCGCGGGTGCAAGGTGAAGAGGTGACAGACGCGACTTCTAGTAATGCTTTATAATGTAGTGAACAGATGGTGATAATGTGATAGCGTGAAATGCGAGAGAGGCGGGCAGTGCTCAGCGGAGCGGAGCGGGGCGGCGGCGGCGCGCGACCGCAACAGATGGAAACCGTCGATTACGTCTCGCCATTGTCGCATTGTGCCGCCACCCACTAAACTTTTACCAGATTTGCGAAACATTTAAACAGCATTTGTCGCCTGTCGTTGCCACCAGACGGTTGCGTGATCGAAGGGAAATTGCGCCTCTGTACGGCGAACGATTTGCCTTAAACCGCTTGCGAGCGATAAAAACGTTACATCTTTTCCTATTCATATTGATGTAATCATGTTCTATTATACGACTGATGCACAGCAGAGCTCACATCTCAAGCATACAATAGAATTATCGTCGATGTTGAGTTGAACGTTATTCACGATTCAATATGTTACCATGATATGTGAATAATATGTAAAGTAAATGGATAGTCCGAAGCGTCTGTAGTCGAGCAAGCTTCAGTGATCGTAACTGATTATTGCAGTTTAAAGCAACACGTGGCACGGTCACTCATTGGATTGTTGACCGATTTCAAGTGGTTGGTATCTGAACGCGTCCAGGTTGCTGTTTCGGCAGCAGTGTAGCTTAAAAACCTCTGACAGTCGGGTTGACCACTTACCCAACAACCCTTTTCAGCACAAGCTTACTTGTGTTGGGGTCCACCAATCCGCACTAGGCCCGCGTAGTGGACTTGGCCTAAACCCTTCCTTCATGAGAAAGAGACCCGTGCCCTAGCAGTAGGGACGTGATGGGTTGTGAAGATGATGACATGGATAGTATAATTATATCGATCTAAAATTATCTACTGAGCTACATTTTACATACCCACCTACTGCTAAACAAAACCTTCTAGAACCACGAGGCCGATTTCGTTCAAAGCAAAACGCCTATCATTGTAGATCAGAAACACAAGAAGGTAAATTATACAATCCGGTTGGAGAGCAGTGGAGCAGAGAGGATGAATAGTAATATTGTCATGAAGCTGTCAATTAGGCAACGATGACGCTGCAGCCGCCGCCGCGCTGCAAGACGGCCATTGTGGAAAATAGCCCACTTCCGCCACCAACACACGTGGATTATCTACATACATGTACCTACTACATATAGCACACAAACAATAACTTATAAACAAAGACCCGTGATTTCGGAATAACCCACTCATAAAGGTTATGATAATCGGAACCAATGCAATGAATTTTAACGACGAATAAAGATATCAACACCGAACAGTCGCAGCCAGACAATTCGAATCGGCTCTTTGTACCATTTATCAGGCCAAGTACGTGTTAATTTCCAATGCAATTGGTCACGGTGTGATTCAAGGACTTTCATGTTTCTTTAAATGTTTACATTCCATTATACCTGGACCAATCGAAAATATTATGAGTTAATGATATATCACTTGTTACCCATAACCTTTATGAGCACATCGACAACGACGGACAAACATATTATATGAAATTACTAGCTTAGATAGAGCCGATACGACTGAGTCACTGCCTGCAGTTCCACTCTTTTATGTGGCTCGACAGAACGATCCTTATAAAGATACACACTTTTAAGGTCACCAATACATGACAGACTAGACCAAATCGACAACAAAGAAGCGTCTGGTCTGTTATTTGTTTGAATACTAAGTTTAGAACATAATATACTAAATTCGTTTCATGTTCAACCAAATACCCAGCCTGAAGCCAGAAGATGGAGGTGAAAATAATGTCCCGTTAGTCGTAAAAGAAAGTGTTGGTTTTGAAATGTTAAATATTGTGTGTTTGCTCTCAGGCAGGATGCGGGTGAAGAAACAGCAAAGATAATTTATTATTTTGTAAGTAAGTACACCTTAAAATTCCTGTACCTACTTAATACTATCGTTAAAGAGGACATGGACATAACAATTCTACATAATAGGTAGTTATAGTATAGTGTAGTTGGCGAATAGGTGTTGGCGTTGGCGAATATGCGTGAAGTTCGAAACGTAAACTCATTGCGTGAGTCTCGTGTGTATTCAGTCAGTTTATGCAGTCGAATAATACGCCAGGGCAGGGTTCATCGACCTGGCAACTTTCGCCGAGAAGTCATAACACAAATTGCAACACTAGTTAGGCACATCCTAACTAATATTATAAATGCGAAAGTAACTGTGTCTGTCTGTCTGTCTGTCTGTCTGTCTGTCTGTCTGTCTGTCTGTCTGTCTGTTACTCTTTCACGCCAAAACTACTGAACGGATTTGAATGAAATTTGGTATACATACGGTCTAGACCCTGAGAAAGAACATAGGCTACTTTTTATCCCGAAATTCCCACGGGAAAACTTTTTAAGGCGAAGCGAAGCTCGCGGGCCCAGCTAGTTTATTATAAAGCCGAGATTACTGGAGACCTTTGACCGGCGACGCTCACCGGTCGAGTGCACTACCATCGCTTTCAGTCTTATTAGCTCTACACAATAATGACATTAATGGACATAAGTAATTATGATACCAAAGCATTAGCTATTATTAAACAATACTTAAGTACTTCAAAATAAACAATGAAGTACATAAAGTACAGTGCAGTATAATTTATGAAGGCTTTATGTTAAAAAAATGGCAGTGAGCAAGTATCTGGCACGTATTTATTTAAACTTGAGACAGCGGACAAAGCAAGTCTTTGTAGAGTCGTTTTCAGAACCAAGAGGTATGAAGGTATGATGCAAGTCGTAACAAACCAAAAAACACGGAACACGCTAATATCAAATCTGATGAAGCAAGGAAACTAAAAACTGGATCTGGGTCAGAAAAATTAGGTATTCCTCATGCTGGCGAATATGGCGATTCATGCAATGTTCTAAACGGTCAAATTTGAACCGGCGTGCATTCGTGAAAGACGACTCTGTTTTGGTCCGTGCTTTGCGTAATGTTGTGATGAGGACATTCAAGGTGAGCAGGTCTGCTCTCCGCTAGAGCCACACACTGACACATCACACCAACACAACCACACTAAATTATACCATGCGATACATACAAACCACAGACATACATAGGAAAAACATAGAGATACTCGCGGTTGTTACATAATAAAACAAATAATGCTCATAGGACGGAGCGCTCAAAGATGAACGACATAATGGACTTTTCTGGGCAACAAATTTAGTATTTTTTTCCCGTGAAGGAGGATGTAATGAGTGTTATGAAATCTGTGAATGTCGTGGTTGAACGACGCTGCCAAGGACAATGGAGCTCTTTAACTGCGACGTGGGACATGTTCGTGCAATCTATTTAAATACAAATATACAGTAAATGTAGATATAGCGATTAAACATTATGCCTACGTTTCAAAATGCTGATGTGGATAAATATTCCGAGTTAGGTATGTTCAGCATATAAATGTGTACAACCTGCGTATTTATGGTAATAAAGGGTCTAGCTGCGTTATAAGGGCTTGGTTATAATTATACCTACAAATTTGGTACGACAACTTTACTGCCATTCACCGAAGGGGAATCCAATCCAATCACTTCACGAACCCGTAGCCATGTCGAAGAAGCAGGCAGTGTTGGTGACCGAAATAAACGTAAATTTCACAGGTAATGGTAAAAAGTAGGTTACCATTACGAGTAAACATAAGGTTACAATGGCGTTCATAATAGTTTCCTACAAAACAAAAGTTTACGTAACAATTGAATTTAGGTTTTTAGATTTTGCTAAATAATCTAAATTTGATTCACTTTGGTCTGCGTGTTTTACAAAATATGTTGTGCCTTCCGGTTAAAGATAATACAACATACAATTTCTATGGTTTTAACAATGAGGCGTTTGTTAAAAAAAAAAAAAAGTTCCTTTTTGGAGAAATAGATGGCGTTGTCTGGGGTTGTACCAACTTTCAAACCCTCAGAACACACTCAGATCACAATATATGTTATTCTGTGAGGCTAACGAAATGTGAATGTGACGTAGGTAGGTAGAATTGTAGTATTATTTTCTCTATGATGTCGATGTCACTGTTGCTTCAGCGTTCAGTGCGATTGTGCGTACAGCCGTTCTTTTCAAGTTTTCTCAGTTTCCTTGTGTTTCTCCTGTATTAATTGAGTTGTAGTTGAGCTATCTGCTCCTCCTCCCTTGATACTGTAGAGTTAGTGCACTTGAGATAGTGACTCTTTTGAGATAGTGACTCTTGTGAGATAGTGACTCTTGTGATAGTGACTGCTATACTGTAATAATGCCTAAGGACTATGGATCATGGTCCCTTGCCAATCTGAAGATAGAGTTACGAAAACGGAATGCCAAACTAACTGGACGGAAAGCCGTATTCACAGAATACTTTAGCACTATCCCAAGCCACATGCAGTCTGAGCCTCGGAAGGATGGCTCGCGCTACCACCCGACATTTAATCACAACTAGTGAGTTCTTATTCTGAGTTTAGTACTCTTTGCTCTCTATGTAATTTTTGACAGTTGGTACACTGCGTTTTCACGCCATCTATCGGCTTACCCAAAAGCTCAACTGACAGCTGTCAAGGAAAACGGCTCATTGGTAGCGACATGCGAACACCTCTTTCACATTCACATTTTTTTTTGCTGCAGCGTAATCTACGTAATCAATTTAATGAACACGAGCCATGCAATATTATCAAAAGGAGGGTTAGATACGACATAAAGGTACCATAAATCCATAACCATAAGATAATCCTGCTTGCTGAGTCCTAAGTTAATTCTTGAAATTTAAATAATCATGCTATTTGGAATGATAAACTTAACGTTGATTAGCTTTTTCATAAGATATCGAATACATAACCTATTTTTGCACCAATGTAGCCTCGATTGTTTCAACAGTGTGCAACTATACCAAAGCTGAATAAACTGAAAATCTACATAACAAACGAACAGAAGAATTTATTTATTTTAAACTGCCATTCTCTGGTAACGCACACAGTCATTAACATGGAATGAATACCTACGTGAAAAGATCCAGAAAGCAAATTCTTAAGATTATAAGAATGCATTTACGTCATGACCACGATCGGTATTGAAAAATCTGCAGTTATCCAATACAGTTTACGACGGAATCCGTATAATTTTTCCAAAAAAGCCACCCAGAGGTCTATTCACAAAGGTACTGTTGCGCACATATTTTTTTATTTAAGATATTATTTAGTACCTGTATTCACATTTAAACACCTGTGCACCACTAGTATATTAAATCTTCTACAACAACCTGATTTAAAACACTTAAAATAGTCATGGCACAAAATCAGCAAACAGAACCCAAATCACTTACGGCCAACAGCGCATCATTCCCGTAGGCCCTGCCCTCGAGAGCCAGCTCCTTCTCTAGCATGGCATCGAGCTGCTCGAGCTGATGGCAGGAGGACCTCGCGGACACCCAGCTGGAGGCCAGGATGAACGAGCCCAGGATGAAGGACGACGCCACCACGGTGAGGGCCACGATGCGCGCGATCTGCACGGATGTGGACCCGCGGTGTCTGTACGCCTGCGGAGGGAAAACCAGATTAGTTTTGTGATCTAAAGCAATATGGGATATGTACAAAGGTTCCAGTCGAGAGAGCGACATACAGGAACTTCGCACCCTATCAGAATAGAATAGAGCATAAAATAGTGGTCTAAAACCAATGAGATGCTATATAAGCAAGCCCGGACAGGCAGGCCAGTCCGGTGCTTGCCTGAGCTGGAGTTTATAGCATTTGCCACCGTGATGAACGCATTAAGCAGTCAGATTCTCGTTGTCTGTCGCCCAGGGAGCGCCAAAACTACAGTTGATACGTCACTCGCAACTCCTTCCGAGCACCCCATTTTGTCATACATCACAGTCTTTATGTTGCATCAGACTAAAGTAGCAAATTAAAACCTTTTGCTGAATTTCCTTTCACATATGTCACTCTTCATACCAAATTCAATACATAATGCATTCATGGTACTTAAATCAATCCTTAACGGACACATAAAACAAAACTTTCTTAAAAAGCGAATAACCGATCGCAAGAGATCTCTGTCATAAATTATCTTATTCTATCAAAGTAGAGCCCTGCCGATCGACAGATTTATGAGTTTTATGACCATATTCTCTGTAGAAAGTTTGTTTTCACGCTACAACAAACTTAAAAGTATACACACATTGCAAGTTGCTTTGTGTCGAGATTTTACACGCAAAATTAAAATAAAATAAGTTCTACTTATACATAAGTGCTTAATTTAAAGATCTTATCTGATAACTTGTGTGTATTCCCCACAAAGAACGTGCATCCGTATCATACGACGTGGTTAGTACCCCCTGTGTATACTTAATTACATTATACGTATACCTATAATGTGCACTTAGCATGTCTTCACTTCACGTCCCTGCCTACTTTATATTATGTAAACCATATTTTCCTGGTACAATTCCACGAACAGCATAACAAAGTAGAATACATAAAACCTCAGCGTTGCTATAAATTTAGATTTTGTTATGAAATTAGCGTACCTAAATAGTGATTAAATTTAGAAAACACATAACTGAATGACTTTATTATCGAAGCGAATCGTTTGGTCACATAATGGTAGGCGACTTTCTTTTTCTGAAGAGACAATTACATAATAATAATAATACAGGGTGCTATAAAAAGGATATTTGTCAGCCGAAAGAGGGTGAGGCATGGGTGAGGTAACCCAGGTGGTCATTATGAACATAGTTTGTTCTTTGACTTTGTGAAAATCCTGAAATAATCATTCAATTCTTTAAACAATTTTTTGGTCACGTATATTTTGGGGAAGGAGTAAATTTTTCTTTATTCCCTTTCGACTCACTAAACTAAGGCAATGTGTTTTAATAGATTACTACGTTAGGTACCTACCTAATTGAGCTAAGTAAGGGTGTATTTTAAAATACACCCTTACATACGTACATCATTAAATTCATTGTTTTTATTGAATAATTTAATATTCCTAACAATATCTTGCATTGCTGACAATATTGGCATTGACACATTATAAGGTCAAATAATATTTTAATTAAAAAGCTAAACAAGGTTTTTTCGTTAAGTAGCAGCAACGCTTCACCAGTCTGCGTTTGCGCAGGGCTTGTTGCGTAAGAGCCGGCGATGAGACGACAGCGGGGGGTCCCCGGAGGCGCGGGGGGACCAGTGAAAGTGCCTCTACGATTGCATTGAGAAATCCATCAACGGTGTCTACTGATGCGACTAGCGAACCTAACTATATCTAGCCAGACTAACGTTTACATAAGCGCATCTTTCAGTTGAATAACACATGGTGATGCTACATTTATAAATAGGTACCTTTAGTGGTTTATTGGCCTCTGCCTGGTAAGATGTTATTAAAGCGACCATCACAAATCAAAAGCAAAGCTTGGCTGAGGCAGACCCATTGATTGACAACGCTCTACGCCGAATAGAATTCGTGACCTCACCGTTTGCACCGATGACAGGTGATGCTGTAATACTAAAATATTAAAAGTTATCGATAAATTAATTTGTATTTGTGTTAAATTTGTTTGTCACTGTTTATTTATCATAATAAGCACATTAAGACGGAACTGCATCTAAATGATATCCTGATATTTTTATCTGACTATACGTACCTATTGAAAACTAATGCCAACTTACAGTAAAAAATCTATACTTAACTATATAAAATTTACTTTTACTTACTTTTTACTTTTACTTATTCCCAATCTCCGCTGGGGAGCAAAGGGCCTTCGAAAATTTACTTAATAAAAAATAAATGATTTATTTTTATCTATGTTTATACATAAATTACTATTTTACTACATAGTTAAGTAGTTCTAATATTATAATCAATAAAGTACTAATAATTTTCCGGAATTAGGCCAGATTTTCTTTACAAACATTGAAACAATAGAAATCCTGCTGTTGCTAACTACTATAACAAAATATCGCTCTATAAATTATTATTTTTCTTCTTTCGTCTAATTTCTCAACATGAGTGTGTATATTCTTACTATCTATTTACATTATCGTACTGTCCATGCATTTAACGACTTTGTTTCATAGAAAATTCCCAACCTGAGCAATTAGCAAATAAGTACCTGTCACTTTTAACAGCGATTATTATACTATGTTTATCTTACCGTAAACCTACTTCCTAGCAGATATATGTTTTGTATTTTGTATTTGTTATGTATATGTTTTGTTTATGAATACGTGTACGTTGCAAAAGGTAACAATATATTTACATAAGTATTAGGAGACTTTCTTTTTAGAAATAAGTAAGTATGTGTAAGTACCACCTACCTATTACGAGCACCGGAAATATTATGATGACTGGTTGTACATAAGATAAGTATTGTATTTTGTTAAAGGTTATGGTGGTTTTTATTACTTACACCAAAATATTTCTCTGCATATTATATTATCTAGACTGATACTAGAATACCTACCTACATACTTAGTAAATAATTTCTAAGTAAAATGCATTGCCATTTTGTGAGTTAGGTTAGAGGCCTATAGAGGTACTTACCTATACTCATAAAGCCTATTTAAAGCCGAGTATTAATAATCTACCAAAATTATTTATAATAAACTTGGCCCAAATGTGTTATTCACAGGTTTTGCAATAATCGTTGCTAAACATTTTGTTTAGCCACCTCTAAATTCAGTTTACTGTAGCGGTTAGGTGCTACTTAGAAGGCATGTCGTTCTTTTGTTTGAGTAATCGTGACTGTAAGTTATTAAATAAATTTAGATCTTACGATTCGGTTTCTGTACATGTAAAGAAAGCAATCATGTCCACCATTTTTCATCGTCTGTCTAAGTTGTCTTCTTATTTTGCCCAAAACGGGAATTTAAATTATGTATGTAAATAAACAAATAAACTCTATAAAACAAGATTTTAGGGACCAGAATACCGTCTTGCATATCGGTATGTATATAGCATGCCTTATCCACCTGCCTTAGATGATAAAGGATCCGCCTTGGCAAAGGTTGTTGGGAAATCCTATTATGCCTGTATTCTAGATCCATCGACGGGCGGCCATTCAATCAAACACCTTTGTGAGTGTACAGTAGGCTCTGCAGCGGATCCTATTGATATGTCGTCCGCATCGGCATCCCCTATAAATACTTGCGTTGTTTGCGATGCGTGCGGCATCGTCTGGCGATGGATACGGCCAGGGGGGTCACTCTATACTGACAAAAAACGAATGAGAGCTGTCGTGCAATCGGCAGGTTTAATAGGTACCTAGGTACTTCGAGGAAGAGTCGTGGCTCGCGCAGCAGCGCCCCGAAACCTCGTTTTCCGTCATATAGAGTGACCCCCAGAAGTGGAATGTTTTACTTATATCGACCGGCTTTTTGTATCCATTTACATAATTTATTTTAAATACGTATGTATGCCTATATTTTCCACGGACTGGTGCTACTTATGGTTATTGACCCTGGGCAGTGATCATCGTGACTATACCTCTAATAAGTACACCTAGCATGCAGTTTAGAGAAAGCATGTATCGACTGAGCTGTACTTTATGAACTAATATAATATCATAAGTTTTACCGATCATAACCAACAAATGATAAAGTACCCCGCTTCTCACGATAGAAGCTCTCTTCTGCGGCTTCGTATCCCTTCACATAAATATATAAACGTATGTATAATGTGGAGGAGTAATAAGTATACTTATCGGGTCCGCCACTAACTTCCAATCACCCAATCAGGTATATGAAGGAAAACGCCTCAATGAAACCTGCATTTTATATTGTCTTTAACATTTTACGATTTATTAAATCAAGTAAGTACTTTTCGCGCTAAAATGTTTATAATCTCTATCTTCTACAAAACGAAACTCTAAGCTTAAGACTAAATTTCTCCATTGTGTATCTCATCAGCATTTACGTAAGTATTTATTTTTATTAAATCGATTAGCTCAATCGCATGTTTACTGTTACGAGAGGCAGAAAAACATCTGTATTTACCTTGATTGTTTGTGGAACAATAAAATTCGAAACAATAAATGGTAGGTATAGTATGCCTATCTACTCGTGTGTACATACCTTTCTATGTCTAGCTAGACTAATACATCGTTGAGCACATAACAAATTAAATAACCGGTACCTATATTCAAATGCAGGATAACTAGATTACTGGTAATCTAAAATCACACCTATATAGGATAGGTGTGGCTTTAGCAGACAGCATCTTCTGCTTATACTATTTAGGACATTGAAAGTTATTCTAAGTGTCACTATGATCATAATTTACTTATAAGTAAGTATATTATAATTTTGTCATTTATGTGTGCACCTAATTATTTACTGCATTCATGTGAGTTTAACTTAAATACGACCTTCTTGTTAAGGCACAGTAGCACTAGTTTATTTTCATAGTACCTAAATCTACCTATAAGTACATTGACTTTCTTTAGGTATTATGATTTTGATTCATATCATGACTTGCTCTTCCTTCCCTTCAAATGATTCAATTTGTAAATGCAACAGGAGTGTTCGGTGACGTGGGTGTATAAAGGATACTTCTCTAGATATTTTATTAAACAAGATAGTCTCCAATAAGTACGATAATAACTGGCCAGAGACAATAGAACAATGAGCCTCCCACATCATCACAGTTCTAGGAAAAATCTTGCATACAGTCACTATTAAACAGATACAAGATAAGTAAATACGGTATTATACGTAAATCTAGAAGCCTGAAGCCTCATAATACACCTAGTAATTATATTGTATTCTAGACTATACTACAGAGCTAGGGTGGAGTGCCTGCCTACAAATTCAATAGCTAACTACAAAAACAATAAAATGTTAAACTTAAACAATGTTTTATGGAATCTTGTTATGATCTCAGTTTTATAATTACTCAGTTTACCCATCTTAACTAAAATATTTTCAATTGTTTTTATTTCAAATGGCACAAGTATTTTGCGGAAAATTAATTATTGCTTTGCTTTTTTCTTTTGAAGTTCTAGATCCTTCAGAAGTATGCAATTAAAGTAGGTTGCATTTTTAATTAAGGAAAAAATATTAATGGATGTTTCATGACTTAGTACCGACTTTGATATGGTTTCTTAACCTTGAAATGAATTGAGTACCTACAATCAAAACTGAGTAGGCAAGTAGATACAGTCTTTTCATGTTTCAGTACCTACTTAGATACGTAAATACTAGGCATTATTGATATACCTATGCTGTGTTCCTACCATACACATAGTCATTTTCCACCAATCATGTTACTTAAATATGTATTTCTTTACCTGAAGGTCTGACGCTAGCTATGCCTAGATCGCCTAGATCCTAGCTGCCTAGGTAAGTATGTTGGGTAGATGCACGTTTTCTCGCCTTTGTCAGGCGTTTGGACATGTCTACAAAGATTTGTACAACAAGCGAGCTTCAGCAAACAAAGGGCTCCCGCAAAACCCTCACAAGTGAATCGTACTGATTGAAGTTAACATGAACAGATACATAAGTATGAGATAGGGTACCTGACTACAATTAGTTGTAGATATTGCAGATCTCTATGGGAGTTAGAAAGGTTGAAAGTTACGCTGAATTTTGTTGTTACCTATTGAAGGAGGCCTTCTTCCTGTAATGTTACTTCTTCCTGTAATTATTTACGGGCTGTGTATTTGGGTTTGCGTTTAGCTACTACATACTCGTAACTATAATAAAGCACATTAAATAAGTAATTTCTTAGGAACAAATGAAATAGTTTAAAAATAAGAAACTATTTGACTGTGATTATACTTCATACGCCTACAGAATTAGGGTAGCACGGTGAGTGAGCTCCCGTGTTTACAAACAGCTGGCCGCCACGCACACCGCTATCTGGGAGAAAGGCGCTTTCCAAACACTCTGTGCTGTTACCAGTATAACCTGGTACTCGAGACCAATGAAAAATTGCCTCTATCGCATTGATGGAGGAATCAACTGGCACTTTAGTAAAGATACTCAAGGAAAAAGTTATCCTTCGCTTACTGTACCTAGCTATCACTGTAGTGCGTCCGTATAGGTTTACGCACCTTCTAGCTGAGTTCTAGCTCTATTCGAGATACAGCTAATTTGCCTACATTTGAAATGTCGTAAACAGCTAAGAACCGTTGTCTCAGAAAATATTCTTTGGGTCAGCTGTTCATATTTATCAACTGACTATACACGGTAGATCTATATTACTTTACTTACCTACTTACTAGCAAATGTGTACAAATATGTAAGAACAAGGTAACATATAAGGTAATGTTCAAATATTTGTATGAATAGGTCTGTATATCCTCAGTACTTATAGCAGCAGTTCAGGGGTACATTACGTAGATGAGTACCTCAAGACAAGAAAAACTTTTAACAAGATGTTTACTCATCCTTATTTACATAAAATTTTGGCCATCCGTCCCTAATTAGCATTACAATCCAAACATTCTTCAGTCCGTACAATCGTGGGTTAGCAACGGTCGCTAGAGACACGAAATCTTGTGATTTATTCTTTTCAAAACTTGGCCGAATAGTAAGTAGGTGGGCCCGGGCCGTTTTAGAAAACAATCCAAAAGTAACGGGGAACTTACCGGTGGTGGTTCGGAGGCGCTGTAGACCTCCGACGGGGGGTAGTCCGGCTTCATGGTCATGGTGGCCATCGAGTCTGGCTGGTGCTCCTTCTCCATCACAGTTTGTTCACAAGAGAGTAGGTACTGTTAGTGCGAGCGCGCGCGGTGTGTGCCGGTCTAGGTGGAAGTGTGGTGTGGTGAGCGGCGCGCGGCGCAGGCGCAGCGTGGTGGGGCACGAGCATTCACTCGCGTCGAGGTGACTCCGGCGCCGCTCTCCGCCGCCACCACCGCCGCCGGTGCCTGTCAGAGAGGTCTCTGTATGACAGTATAGGTATTTTATTTAATACCTAGCATAATACTGGAATAGTGACCATAGGTCTAGCCTAGTAGATATAAACATAATTAATAAACTATGAACTTTCCGCGAGCTTCGCATCACCTTAAAAAGATTTTCAGTGTTATTTCCGAAATTAATAGTAACCTATTTGTAAATCCAGGGTACTTATGTAAGTATATCAGATTCCCCCATACAGTAACATATTTAAATCATCCATAACTAGTTAGTATATATCGCGTTCATATTTCTGTTATATCTTTGTACAGGTATCTACTATTATCAATAGAAAACACATTGTATAGACCATACCAATTACCATACCAACCAATCACGAAATCTTATACACTAGTTAGCAGGTCGGCTAGCCATATAACCAAGGGGCGTTCCTCACGATATATTATTTTTTTAAGTTTTTGAAACCCATTTCAGATGATCAGATGACAGGATTATGTATAAGGTAGTATAATGTAGTTGAGGTAGGTTCGATATGATGTACGGTCAGCTGCATAAGTAGCAATACCCTTTTGTAAGTCAAACTAACTATATAAGTACCTACATAACAAACCATCAATGTTTGAATAGGTATAGTTTGAGAGTTTGACAAGGTACAAAAGTGTACAGCTACTTGTGCAGCTGCTGACTGTACTTACCTACATGAAATAAGTATAGTTGGTCCCTATAATAGCCCATAAGTATATTGTACTTAAGTACATTGTACTACCATGCTGCCCCATACCATACCATGTACCCCGTTTCGAAACTTCTAACCTGCTTAAAATACCTACTTCACCCACCACGACGCCACGACGCCACGACGGCACCCCTCCCGCATGATACCCACTGGTGGCCACCTCAGACAGATAACGAAATATGCCAGGACACGAGTGAAAAACATTTCACGAAATACCTACCTACATCCGTTTATCTTTTTACTATCAGTCGTTCAGAGGGAAGGGTCTCGTGAGTCGATTAATCCTTCCTTCCCCATAATCCCATATCCATCCCACCCATCCCGTTCCTTCCATCCCACAAGCAAGCATGTCTAATAGAAAATTCTTATTCTAAGTTTAACATCATTGACAACTCACAGAAAGTGTTCACAGGTAAACACAGAAGCAGTGACAGATGAGTGACAGTATGCTATGACAGTGCCATTTTGACAATTGACTTGAATTGACATTGACAAGCGAGAATTCGGTGATTGTTGGGGGCGGATTGTTTTGAAGAGTTTATTTAATTATTTTATGGTTTTTCAAGTGATTATAATTATAGGAAACACCTCTAAACGCTTGTAAACTAAGGGGTCTTAAGATGATTCAACAATATTATATGAATCTCTGTTGATATGTTATGTAAAATTCACATCCCATTACCCACCGTGTGAAGATTTTTGTGATTGGTTTCTGCAGTAGTTATTCCTTCATTTATTTTAATTTAACACAGCTCTTCTCAACGGAATAATTTATTTATCTCAACATTGAAATAATTTGAAATTCAAGATGAATAACAGTGTAGAATTACTGAAAACCCCTTCAGTGCAGTCATTGCTTGATTCTGACTTGGAATCAGTTGATAGTCTTCAATGCCTGGATATAGAAGAAGTAAGTACTTGTTTTAAATTATGGTTTGAATGAAATTTGCATTTACGTTATGATAAGCTTCTTGTTGATAAATACATAGGTAATCCTAACAATCTTTGAAGATGTTTGATAAGAAATTTAATTTTATAGGAGTGATTGCAGCTTAAATTATTAATAATTTTATTTAAATAATATAATATTCTAAAATAAATATTTGTCTGTTTAAAGTTCTTAAAATTATCCGACCCTATTTATTTATTTCAGTAAATTTTCAGCTATATTACATAAAAAACTATAAATGTTGTAGGTATGTATGATACAGCTGATTTTTGTGCAAAGAAGGCTGAATTCTGCATATCTGCAAAGCTAGCTTAATTCTTGGATTCATAGATTTATTGTATGATTTATATAGTTTTTAGTACCTTTTAGCTTGAACTTATAAAATATGTGTCCAACTTGTATCTATCATATTTATCTCTCTGTGGGAATGTTAGGTTGGATTTAGAATTTGTGATCATATCCCTTTAATTAAAAAAAATCCGTATTAGTCTTGCACAATTTCCTGCAACACTGTTTGACTGTTGCTTACTACATATTATTAAGAAAAAATGCAAAAATATATGTACAAAGGGTGTAATGACTACTATTTCACCCTACACTATACTAATAACTTGAGTGTTCTTCCCAGTTGGACGAGATAGAATATGCATTGCCAGCAAGTGAAGCTCCAAGCCTGGCGGAGGTGTTGTCTGCGGACGACGAGGGGGACCTCCCCGACCCTCAGCCGGCGCCCCGCTACGTGCCAGAGTCCAGTGTGTGCTCGGCTCTGCAAGTTGAGTTCCTGCAGGCTGTGTCCCAGCAAGTCACACAGGCACAGGTTTGTTCAACCACTTGAAACATTTAAATTTTTGACTCACTGCAAGGTGAGGATTTGCTATTTTTGCAACAATGGACTTCCAATGTCAATGTTTTGCTTGATTTGGTATCTGTAGACATACAATACGAACAGAAATATATTTTGTAAAGACCCAAAATCATATTACTAATAGTTCTCCAGGCAAGGCAATGCCTTCAATATTGGAATGCCGAAAATTGGAAAATATTATTATTAGTAATGCACTGTGTCTCCATTGCTGTGAAAATTCGTAATAGTTTTTCAAGTTTTACAATAAATAACACAAACAGTTAATTTGATTACTGAAACTTGGATAATCATAGTTAATCTTAATTTATATTTATAGTTTATAATTTTTTTCTATGCATTCCAGGAAAGATCAGCAGCAGGATTGGCTACAGCTTTGAGTATCGGCGGCGAAGGGAAGCTCACTGTGGGAACCGCTCATGGGCACCTGCTCTCATTCAAAGACCAGATACTGCGCTGGGTGTGTGACTCGAACGCAGACCAAAGTGCAGTCTCATGCCTGGCGTACAGCAACGAAGGGGATCGACTGCTAGCGGGCTTCGCGCGCGGGCTCATCTGTCAATACGAGACATCCAGAGGCCTGATTCTAAGACGAGTGACTCTAGGCGGCGAAATATGGGGGATACTGAAAGTGACGTGGGCCGGCGCGTCCGGGCTGGCGCTCGACACGGGCGGCTCGGTGTGGCTCGTGAAGTTCTCGCGGCCGCTCGGGGTGCGCTCCGCTCGAACCTCGTGTTTATTCTCCGGCGCGCGGGGCGAGGTATAGTACATGCTAGACCTAGTTTAGGTGTAATTGAAAATGCAACAAACACTTTCCTAGATTACCTAAGCATATTGAGCACTGTTTAAAACATCAATAATTTACCTACCTACATAAGTTTAGCATGCTAACCTAATTTAATAGTTTAAGTAACTTCATAACATATGTTTTTACTGACTTGCGTACTTGTAAAATGTGTGTGACAATGGGTTCAATAAATATATTTTGTATTTGTAGGTGGTGGCGATGGCGCCGCGGGACGCTCGCGTGCTGGCGCTGGCGACGCTGTCTCGCGTGGTGGTGGTGGCGGGGGGGCGCGCGGCGGGGGCGCGGCTGGGGGGGGCGGCCGACACGCTGCCCGTGCTCGCGTGGTGCGAGGCCGACGAGCGCCTACTAGTCTGCGCACGCGCACACACACTACAATGGCTATCCGTCGACGTCACAGGCGCTGCAATTTCCCTCCGTCCGGTCCGCCGCTTCGAGCTCAAGACCGTCCCGCTGTGGCTAGGCTGGGTCGGCGGCAGCCTCGCCATATTCGACGTGGACGAGAATCTAAGGCTTTGGGGCGATGACTATGACAAATCGCTGGATCTCTCGCACATAGAACCGGTTTATGCGTCTGCGTTCTTCAAGGTGAGTTGTTGTGAGTTGTTTTTGTATCTTTAGGTGAATGTGTTATCAATCGCTCACCTCCATTATCTAAAGTCTAGACTATTTTTTGTTTTTAATTCGACGTATTATCATGATAATTATACAGGGTTATTGGCAAGTAGACCTGATCCTTTCAGGAGGTGATAGAAGAAGACATTTCCAGTCGATTGAACCCTATAATGCATTATCCAAAACTTAACCATTTCTAAGATAATTAATATTTAAGTTATTTTATTTTTTTTGCCAAAATTTTATGTTTAAAACCGAAAATAAAAAAAACTAGTGATATTTCAATAACTTTTTTGGTTCTTCTGCACAAGTACTACCTTAATAAAGAAATTAAAATAATCAAATGTGCATTATTTGAATTAAATTAGACACAATAACTCAAAATAGTTAAAAATTTAAAAATAATATTCAAAATGTCAAAACAAATAAGATAAATTAAAAAAGAATTTTATATGACAATTTTTTGTGCACTTTAGCTTAAAAACATGGTCAACTTATAAGCTTTCAAATAAGATATTTCAATATCAAATCGATTTAGGTATCACCAAGATATGGCCAAAACAACCTGCACAGGCGGACAAAATTCAATAGAAAAACGAACAAGTTTAGCCCAATTTGAAGGTAAAAAGTGTGATTGTTTTCAGTCTTGTTGACTTTAGTATGGAAACCCGTATTGAGTTTTCTCCGCCTTCTGTGGTTGTTTTGGCCATATCTTGGTGATACCTAAATCGATTTGATATTGAAATATCTTATTTGAAAGCTTATAAGTTGACCATGTTTTTAAGTTAAAGTGCACAAAAAAATGTCATATGTCATTCTTTTTTAATTTAACTTATTTGTTTTTACGTTTAGAATATTTAAAAAAAATGTTTAACTATTTTGAGGTATTGTGTCTAATTTAAATCAAATAATGCACATTTGATTATTTTAATTACTTTATTAAGGTGTTTCTTGTGCAAAACAACTAAAAAAAGTTATTAAAATATGGCTAGTTTTTTTATTTTCAGTTTTAAACATAATATTTTGGCAAAATTTAAAAAAAAACTTTAAAATTAAATATCTTGGAAATGGTTAAGTTTCGGATAATGCATTATAGGGTTCAATCGACTGGAAATGCCTTCCTCTATCACCTCCTGAAAGGATCAGGTCTACTTACCAATAACCCTGTATATGACGTTATGGTGATATTTAATTATCATATGCAATCCACTCATAAACAAAAATATACTCAATACTACTGCTAATCATGACAACTCTCCACTGCAGGGTCTATACACAGACGGTCGAGTATCGCGTGCTCTGTGCGCGGCGAGCGGCGGCGCGCTGGGCGGGGCGGCCGCGAGGAACGGAGAGCTGTCTCTGTTAGGCAGACGAGGAGTGCTGCGGGTGCGAGCGAGAGATCGCCTCGCCCGCGCCCGCGCTCTCTTCTCCTCCTCTAGACATGCACAAGCGTTGAGGCTCCTGGCGACGGCGTCTAAGAACGAAGCGCAGGAAACGGCCCGAGAGTTGTTAAATGAGCTGGCGGACCGCCCGCATTTGTTGGCTGATAAGACTGTCGCGGATGAGGCCGTCCGATTGTGTCTGAAGTTTGATTTGAGGTTAGTGTTATTTGGTTATTTCAAGGTGTTAAAAATCCACCATGGCTAGGATTCATTCAAACTGAATTCCCAGGTTTTATTTGGATATTTCTAACCACATTCGTTGATTGATTCGTATAACGCACGTAGATAAAAGAACAATATGGAAATATTTATAGGTACTCCAACTTATGTAACAGCCGATTTTATCTATATGCATTCTCCAACTTCGTACTGCTATCATGTACTCATAATACCTACTAGCTTACAATAATAACACTGACACTCTTCCACTTCCAGCGACGACCTATGGTCGAACCTATGGGAGCGTTGTTCCGACCAAACCGCATTCGTAGAGGCTATCGGAGACGCGGCGGTGCGGGGCGAGTTGTCCCCCACCGACCCGTCGCCCGAGTGCACTCAGGCTCTAATCGAGAGACTGGCGGAGTCCGAGCCGGCTCTAGTGGAGCGAGTGGTGGCGTCGCTCCCGCTCACGTCGCTAGACCCGCACAGAGCGAGCGTGTTCACTAGGAGCAAGGGGCTGTGGCGCGGCGTCGGCGCTATCGCTGCCGCTTTAGGTTAGTGAGCTATTTATTATTAGCTTGCGTCGCCTTAAATAAAAGGTTTTCCCGCTTTAGGTTTGTAAGAGTTCATTATTAGCTTGCGTCGCTTTAAAAAGGTTTCTCGTAGGAACTGTACGATGTAGCACATGTGTCAAGCCAGGGTACTAGATGCCAAATTTCATAAAAATTGGTCCAGCTTACTTCCCGTGAAAGAGTAACCAGCATCCATCCATTCATTCTTATAGCTATATATACAAACTTTCACGTTAATAATATTAGTAGATTTTATGGACATAATACCTAGGTACTTTGGCCATTGAGAGAATGCGTTTTTGACATTCGCAATGGTCTGGTAAGTAAAGTTGGTTTTCCTTTGCAGTCATCAAATATGTATAGGATTCCAAATGACAAAAACGCATTCTCTTACTGCCAGTTTCTATAACTCTATCTATCTGTAACTGGTAGTTTTCATACGATTTTGACAGATTGTTACTTTTGATTTTATGTCAAAATCGTATGAAAGTAACTACCAGTTACAGATAGATAGAGTTATAGAAACTGGCAGTTAACGGCGGCCATACTATAGTTTAGTTACATAATATAACCCCAACCCTCCCCACAGGCGGCTCAAGCGGCGCGATGCGTGAGCTAACCAAGCACGTGTCCGCCACCTGCCCTGCCTACGAGGGCCGCTGCTGCTGCGCGGGCGACGCGCTGTTGCTCTGCGCTGCCGATGCGCTGGCGGGGCGCGGCGCGGGCGGGCGCGCGCTGCCGGCCCATGCAAGACCCTCGGCCAGACACCAGGCGCTGCAGACTCTGCTTACTGAGGAGGTGTGTTATTATGACAAAATCCATGCTTTTTTTCAATACCGGTATTGAAGTAATACCGGAATCGGTCATTTTTTAGGCTATAAATCAAGCGATTAAGATATAGGTAGCCTTGTGCTCCTATATACTATGAAAGTGCACTTGTTTTCAACCGTTACATGCGGTTTTTGGCCTTTGGAAACCAACTTGTTGTCTATGTGTTCTGAAATTTTAACTGTAATACTCAATTCTCGTAAAAAATATTACATAATACAGAATTTGATTGCTTTTTCTTGTTGTATTTTGCCCTATACGACCTTTAAACAAAATATATGTCATTTATAACAAGGAAGTCTAATACCGGTATTAATACCGGGATCCCGGTATTGAGTTCTAATACCGGAACTCAATACCGGTATTGAAATTATTACCGGTATTGCATGCCCTAGTATGTTGCCAGGCCTATATGGTTACCCCTGTGTTGCATATCGACTTCATCAAAGTACTTCACTCAGCGAAGCTGTAAATTTTTGTATGTAAAATGATGGAGTGGTATGTTGTCAGGTGGTGGACGGCGCGGTGGTGAGTCCGTCGCCGCTGCAGGTGCTGGTGCAGCACGAGGCGCGCGCCGCCGTGCGCCTGCTGGAGCAGAGCTGGCGCGAGCCGCCCTTCGTGGGGCCGCTGGGCAAGCAGAACCGCCTGCGCGTGCTGCGCGCCGCGCTGAGCCACGCCGCCGCCGCGCCGCCGCCCGCGCGCCTCGCCGTGGCCGGGCTGGTGGCCGCCGCCGCCGCGCCGCCCGGCGAGCCCGAGCTGTGCGCCGCCGCCGCCGCGCTGCTGGCCGACCTGCCCGGCGAGCCCGCGCAGCGCGCGCTGCTGGCGCTGTGTGCCCGTGCCGGCCCGCCCGGCGCCGCGCTGCTGGCCGCCGCCGCGCCCCGCGCCCCGCGCCTCGCCTGGCGCCGCGCCGCCGCCCCCGCCGCCGCGCTCGCCACCTTCCTCGACATCGACGAGCCCTCCGCCGCCGACCTGGACGAGCTGTTCGAGTACCTGCACGCCGCCCTGCAGCGCGCGCCGCCCGACCCCGCGCTGCTGGCGCTGCTGCCGCGCCTGGCGGAGCTGCGGCCCGCCGGCCTGGCCGCGCTGCTGGAGGGCCACGGGGAGGCGGCGGCCGCCGTGCTTCGCGCCGCGTCGCCCGCCGCCGCCGCGCCGCTCGGCCGCGCGCTGCTGGAGCGCGACGCGCTGGCGGGCGCCGCGGCCGAGCAGTACCTGCGCGTGCTGCTGGCGGCGCCGGGCGGGGGGGCGGCGCGCTTCCTGCGCGAGCACGCGGGGCTGGTGCGGCCCGAGGCGGCGCTGCGGGCGGCGCGGGGCGCGGGGCGGCGCGACGTGCAGCCGCTGTGCCTGGAGGCGGGCGGGGACGCGCGCGCCGCGCTGCTGCTGCAGCTGGAGCTGCTGGAGGCGGCGGCGGACGAGGCGGAGCGCGCGCGCCTGGCGGAGGAGGCGTGCGCGCTGGTGGCCCGCTGCGCGCCCGCCGCGCCGCGCGCCGCCGCCGCCGAGCTGTGGCAGCTGCTGCTGGCGCGCGCGGGCCGCCTGCCCCCCGCCGCGCTGCTGCCGGCGCTGGCCCACGTGCCGCCCGGCGCGCTGCTGCAGTCCACGTGCGCGTGCGCGGGCACGGCGCTGGCGGTGCTGCGCTGGGCGGGCGCGGAGGCGCGGCTGTGGCGCGCGGCGGCGGCGGCGCTGCGGGCGGAGCTGGCGGCGGGCGGTGCGCGCGCGCGGCGGGCGGCGGGGCGGGGCGTGCGGGGCGCGGGGCGGTGCGCGGCGTGCGGCGCGGGGCTGGCGGGCGGCGCGGCGCGGCTGGCGGCGTGCGCTCACGGCGCGCGCGCGCACCACGCGGCGTGCCCCGCCCCGCGCTGCCCGCTGTGCGCGGCGCCCCCCCGCCCGCTGGCGCTGCCCCCGCGCGCCCCCCGCGCCGTTCCCGCGCCTGCCTCACACGACCTGTTCCTGGCCGCGCCGCCTCGACCTGATCTCGAGGGCGTCGTGTAACACGACCAGCATCGTACATTCATCTATTGCTAATGAAAATATCCAACATCGCTTTTGCCGGTGCGACTAGAGTACTTTTTAGTGGAAGTCTGCAAGGTTTAATATATTGCGTCCACCAGCCACATCGTATGACAAAATCATGTAATAATTTGTAATTGTATTAAAATATGAATTTTGATCAAATGAGCTGATAGAAAGAAGAACGAAATTACCTACATGGTTTGGCTATGTTACACTATTATGATAAATAGTTTGTATGATTGGTTGGAGACAGCTTATATTTATTGTATTTATTGTATAGTATTTTATATTGTATATTTCTTTTCTAGGTATTAGTACATAGTTTTAAACCCAGGATAGTCTACATAAGACATTAACTGGTCACAAGAGTCATTACTCTTGAGACCAGTTATATCACGTTATATCAAAGATATTTTTCAGTATAGACTTATTTTGGGTTTATCATAGTACATAATCGTTAAGTGCACCCCATACACAGAAAAAGCGACCGTACCGAAAGTCTTGTGTACATTTTCGTATGTCTATAAACCATAGGCATTCTAGGATTGTTAGTTTTCCTAGTCATATAAGAACATATTTAATTAACTTATAAATTACAATTGTTTAACTACCCATAGGTACGTTACCTACCTAAGAAATATTAGAATCATGTTGATTAATGTATGTGATATCAGAAATAAAACAGATTTTTATGTAAGTCATAGTTTTTATTATTTAAATTTATAATATAACCTCTAGGCATTTAAAATATAAAAGCACACAAAGAAAAAGGATAATGCAATTTTTTTTCTACAAAGTAATGAACTAAGTAAATGGTTTTTATATTAGGTACTTAGCAAATAATCTGAGCTAATTGTACAACTTAAATGAAAGTTTGTAGTTACAGTTTTCGAATCCTTTGTTCCCATCGAGTCACACATCAAACCTGTCACACTGTATACAGTTGGGAATTCTTCATGAAAAGTGTGCCATCTAGTCACAGTGTTACTCGATGGGAATGTTACTCGTTGGGAATGATTTATTTCTGAATTCCAAACCAGCCACTGTAACTGGATGGGAACATAAACTAGAAAATTCCCAACTGTTCTCCCGTTACACGTTAAGATTTGTTCAGTGATGATGCCTAACCAGTGATAGGTACTGTGAATTATACAGTGTGTTGTTTTTCGGACCCGACAAACTTTAAGGGTGGATTCTACGAGTAATTTCATCGAGAAAAAACCCTCATATGTGGGGTAAAATCTCAATATTCTAGAAATGGCGGCCATTTTAAAGTTGCTTTGAACTTTTTTATGTAACTTTTAAGCAGTTGTGAATATTTTTAATGAATAGAGATGACTTTTTGCGTATAATAGCATTTCATTTAATGTCCGTAAGGCGTTTAAATCTCGAGATGATTATTATTATGAAGAAGAAAATCTAATTTAAGTTACTTAGACCCCCACATATGGGGGTTTTTTCTCGATGATATTACTCGTAGAAACCCTTAAAGTTTGTCGGGTCCGAAAAACAACACACTATATACCTAAGTATTTATTATTAGGAATTTTTTTATTTTCATTTCTTGAAAAAGTATGAAAATAGAAAAAATTATTCCGAACAATCAAATAAGTTTTATTAAACTAGTTAACAATAAAATTATTAAATCAAAACCGAATTGTAAAATCCAATGATTTTTTTCTATGAATGATAGATAGATACTGGGTGGGTAGTACAGCAGTAGCCATAAAATAATAGAGAAAATGAAAACTTTCATTTCATAAATTTTGCGTGGAGGTGACTTTATGGCATTTTGATATTTATCGACTCTGATCTGCTCTGCTTCACCATGAAGAAATTCTTCCGAAATACCTGCCTCAGATTAATGATGATCTGGCGCTTACACCGCGGGCGCGCCTCGGACATAGACGGAAGATGCAGATGATCTCAAAATAATGGCGAAAATTATGGGGACCAACACCGATCTAGTACTTACGTACTTATTTATTTATTTTATTCGGAAAACTGAAACTAGTTAAAACTTAATATTACTAATTTGCATAACAGCCATGTAGTAGTTATAATTATCGCATATGGTGGAATTCAAATCCATTGGACTCTTGTATTGGCTCAAAAGACTTGATGAGGTTTCACTAGCGCCATCTACCTTAATCTCTTATTCCCTCCATCCAAAGGTTGTCTGGCAAAGATCGCTTTTAGTGATAAGACCGCCTTTTGTACCCTAATTAGGTTCATCATCTTTAGCCTATAGCAGTCCACTGCTGGACGTAGGCCTCTCCCAAAGCACGCCACTGGATGTGATCTTTAGCTTTCCGCATCCAAATTAAGTTACAACTTGTACATTTTATTATTCTTTTGGGGTGTACAAATAAAGTGTATTCTATTCTATAATCGGTTTTGGTCTATGGTGGAAAATTCTTCATTGAAAAAACCAAAAAGTTACTGTGACTTGATGGGAATTTTTATTTTCATAATCCCAACTAGTTACAGTGTTACAGTTGTATGTGACACGTTGGGAATGAAGGAAAAGGGTGTTTCAACGAGTAACAGAGTGTGGACTGATGGGAATTTTGAACATAAAATTCCCAACGAGTAACAGTGTGACTGGTTGAGGTGTGACTGGCTGGGAACAAAGGTTTCGAATTCGTCAGATCCTCTGTACTAATGTAAGTAATAACATATCCGGATCAGACTATTCACATATACCGGAACACAAATGTGCATTATATTTTTAGCAAATAATCATTTGACTACAATGTCTATTGCACACTGTAAGTGAAAGACTCAGTGACCGCAAGCATCCACTAAATGAATAGTACAATAATCTACTACACTACCGTAATTTTGTGTAGAACATCAAAGTAAAAAAAATCTATAGCATAATGTTCATTCCCTTACGTAACACCTAACATTACAATTTGCTTAACTACATCAAAATTCAGTGCTAACACATAAAATGTACTTATTATCATGTCAATGATCATAATTATTATTCTATGCTGTAAATGTTATAAATACAAGTACTTCAGTACCTATTACGCACATTCCGCGGAAACAAGGAGACTGATGGTGTATTCCCACCACACAATAATAAATGCCGACATCATATACCACAATATAAAACCTTTAAAATTACTTACTTTGAATAGGTAAATCTATGCAAATATATCTAGTATGGATAACTATAGGACAGTAAAGCCTAGAAGTAGTTATCAAAAAAATTACCAGTCACAAGATTCACACATGAAAAAACTATATTGATGAGAAGTTTTATTCAGCATCGTCGTAGCGGACTCTGAAACAACAAGAGAGATAATTATATAATACAAGTATACATTGTTAGAAAAGATATGAAATCGACTTATTTAGTCACAGGCGGTGATCCTGAGCCAAGGGACTGAATAAGGGGTTCACCCAAGGTAAACAACATTATACCTTTGTTTCTGGCCACGGCGTTTGCTCAGGCGCCGTCCTGATGAAGGGTCTTGCAAAGTGAACCGGTTGGTAGTGCCAGGATTCACGCGAAGTGTTTTGCTGTCTGATTTGCGGGCAGAGTCGACCTATGAAATAATTTTATATTGAGATCTGTAATTCTGGGCCAAAAATTTCACTTTGGTAACCGCCCAGACTATGCACTAACAAAGAAAAATCGCGAGGCTATAATTATTCATATTCAAAGCAAAGAAAAGGTTTTTTTTAAAGCTTTGTAAGCGTAACACACGAAATTCGTGTACGTACTTACACAACAATATCAACATTCGCAATGCATAAACAATTTTTATACCTATGTTTTGGATTAAATTTAATTGACAACATAATTATTTCTACGTAGGTACGTTTTAGTGGGAAAAACACAGCCTAGCATTACAAACTTACCTTATCCATAAACTTCTTGATCAAGTCTTTGCAATTCAAGTTGCTCTCTGGCTCCCACGAGTCGAACTTTGTGGACCAACCCTTCCAGTGGATCAGGAACTCCCTGGACCCATTCTTCTTGTGATGAACTTCCAAGATGCGGTCCACCTTAATGTGTCAGTTATAGTAATTAGTGACATAATAATAGAAATTAAACATGGGACTTATAGGTTTTTTTTTTGTGTACTTATCATTGTTGAGGCAACAAACACAAGAGTTGGTTTAGAATTTTTCACCATGATTGGAACATTAATCATTTAGTTTATTTACCTGTCAAGATGCCAAGACACCCAAGATCTGGATATTGTACAGTACACTAGATACATCATTTGGGGACAGGTTGCTGTAAAAATAGTAAAATAAACTGTAATCTTACTTCATACTCAGCATTTTCATCAGCATTTTCACTGTCCCATTCAGAATTTGGCTTGGTTCTTGGCTTTTTGGCTGGTTTAGTGTTCTTTGGTGGCCTCCCTCTTCTTTTCACGGGACTTTTTGGTGTAGCTGTAGCCTTCTTCTTTGAAGCATCCTTCTGTAAAACAACAAATTTTAAATAAGGAATCTTTCTATGATTGGAAAAAATAAAATACCAAATCTAGGAGGATATGCCATAATCTCTAGACTGGCAAGTTGGAGATCATAGAAATGAAATCCCCGGCTATAGGTACATATGCATGCTTATAGGGGTTAGTATTTATGATGCACCATCTGGTGCAAGCCTCTGAGCAGCATGGCAGGGAGGTGGTGTCCTCATAGAAGGTTACCTAAAGGCTTGGCCACCTTAGCAATATTATTGCTACTTCTAAAAATTGTTATAATCTAAGTGAAAAAAAAACATAGCACTGATCTACAACATTCGTGTACAACTTACTTCATTAAACTTGTTTATCAAATCAGGACACGATAGAGTGTTCTCTGGCTCCCAGGTGTCAGTATCTGCAGAGTATCCTTTCCAGCGGATTAAATAGTGAAGTTTTCCTTTAATTCTCTTAGAATCAATAATTTTTTCCACCTAAAAATAATATTAGGGTTAGTTATATTTTCACACATCTCTTATTTTGTTATGAGCTGTGAAAGACTTACAAGGCTCACTTCAAGGAATGGAAATAAAATTTTCCTCAATAGTAGATAATTACAATGGTCCAACTAATAATGGAAATCAATGATTGGATATTATGAATCGACTGAATCTGTTTTCACTAGGCGAACTGTAGGTAATGACTTCAAATGCCTTAACATAACAGTCCATCAATGGACTATTTATAAGTACCAGATACCTAGTGTAACCATTATGTTAAACCACACGCACTAACAGAACACACACTTCAAATTCTCACAAATTTACCTCATACTCTTCCTCTTCTTCTTCTTCTGGGTCATCTTCAGCTACCTCTTTCTCTTTTTTTGATGATTTCTTCTTCTTGGACTTACTTTTACCAGATTTCTTCTTTGACTCTTTAACTGGCTTGTCAGTAGTGTAGTCTAAATCATCACCATTTTTTTCCGGCTCATCTTCATTTAGATCTTCATCCAAATTTTTATCATCTGATGCATTCGGCTCGACTTCTGGCTGAGTCTCATCAGCATCGTTTGCTATCGAGCCATTAGTCGATGAAATCACGTCGTCATCTGTACGGCTTTTAGATACTTTCCGCATGATGTAAGATAGTATACACAAACTTTTCACGACAAGCAAGGCACGAACTTATTTTTTGGAAATAAAGTGAAAACGACGCGCTTCTAGCAGTAATGGCGGGAGGAAGCATAGACAATTATAGAAATATAAACGTAGTATTATTATTTTATCTATGGACAAATCATGTTTTTTTTGGAATGCGACGCCGACGACGCGACAAAAATACCTCCCGTACACGATCCAACATGTTGTATACATAAATATATAAATGCTCACGACTGTAAACCCCAAAGGGGTGATAAGAGGTGACTCGCTTGCTTTTTGAATGAGTACAATGCCAATGCACTTATGATACACACCTAGAATCTAGTTGTGCAGGTTTCCTCACGATGTTTTCCTTCACCGTAAGAGCGATGCCGATGGTATACATGCAAATAATGCACTTCAATGCAAATAACTCATTGGTCAGCGACGGAATTTAAAACTGCATATCTGGAGTGAGAAGCGGGTACTTACCCGACTGTCATTCGGGGTTTAATTTTGTTTGACTAACTTATTTATAGTACCTAATGTTGTTTTCTAAAACAAAACAAGATACTGAAATTCATGAAAGTGATTGCTTTCCAAACCTCCTATCACCAAATCGTGGCCGTTATTATTCTGAGGTCTTTACATTATTTTCTGTCGAGTTCTTGACGACGACCAACGACGACGAAGTTGCGGCGAGGCGACGACTCGACATCACGTTGACATCACGCAAGTCAAGCAACGTCAAACGTTTTTATTATTCTGTGAAATACGTGTCAAGGGCACGTCAGAAGAAGAGAGTGAAGGATTGAAGTACGTAGTCTGTGATTAGTGTGACGGTGACGACAAAACGAGAAATGGAAATCTGTAGAAAGACGGAAAATTAATTAATTTTAATCATGACAAACAGAGCAAGTTTTAAAGGACCACGAATGAATTTCAAAGATCCAAATGAACCCTTGGAACCAAAAGGTAACAAACCAATACGTGAAGCCTCATCTGTATTAGAAGTTTTAGTGTTAATGATTGTGCACCTTTGCAAAAAGATACTATTCTTCGACACGAATTTAAAAATAGCTCTTTATTTGGGAACTCTCTTCCTACTTTCACTGGTCGCAGATGTTTTAACCTTTCCTAAAATATATTTTTCGAGAAGTGACAACCTATTTAACCAATATTTTGTGAAGATTGGATGGTTTTGGACCCTATTTCTGACAGTGCCTTATGTATTGCTAACTTCCTACACTACATGCTGTGGAAACCAACGAATTATACTTACCAAACATTTACCACGGATCTTAATTGCTACTGTAGCATGGTATACATGGACCACAGTCTTTAATATAATTGAGAGTAAGTATGGCAGATGCAATGCACGAAATTACGATACAAAAATATTGTGTCTTAAAAATGGTCATTTCTGGAATGGGTTTGATATATCAGGGCACTGTTTCATACTCATATATTCAAGCTTGATATTAATAGAAGAGGCAAGAGCAATCAATGGATGGGAACGAATAAAGGATTATATCAGAGATGAACAATTCTCCCGAAGTGTTGGGGACAAAGCACCTAGTACAAATCCACTAAAGAATATTTCACAAGCAGAATTAGCAATACTGAAAAAATCATATGATGCTTATACACCTTATGTAAGACTATTGCTTATTGCAATTACAGCTCTGCAAATTTTGTGGGATGTCATGCTTGTATCAACAATAATGTACTATCATATAATGGTTGAAAAGTTTGTCAGTGGAGTAATAGCCATATTGACATGGTTTGTTACATATAGAGTATGGTACACAATACCTCATTTACTACCAGATTTGCCAGGAGACGCAGTATTTAAATATAATAAGGCTAAGCCTGCACCACCCACTGCACCAATCAAAAAAAGGCTGAGTACCACTAATGGAAAGCATTTCATGGGAATGCCAATAAATAATAGAAGTCAAGAAGCGGAAGTCACAAATGAGGATTCTAGATAAGTTATAAAAGTCTAAAATCATGTATCTATATGGGAGGGATTAATTTATTATTATGTAGATAAAGGTGTGGTTTTGTTTTGTATTTTTTGCAATAAATCTGTCTAATATTTCTTATTACAAATTGTGGTTTCAATTGAAATTCCTTATTAAGTTAATAAATAAAAGTTTTAAAATATCTACAAGCAAGTAAGTATATTGTGCATGATAAATATGAATAGCTAATTAATAATACTGATTTGGTAATTAATCCTAAAAACTCAATGTATGATTTTCTTTAACACACAAAGAATGGCAATAACAATGCCAAAGGTTGCTGCTCCTGCTGCACCCACATAAGCTGGTGGCTGAGAAGTGATTATCATCTTGATGTGATCTGGTAAAGTAGGTATAGTTTTCTTAAATGATTCTCTCTGTTGGACTCTTTGAAAGTAACTTTCTGTGTAACTTCTTTTACCATTAGTCCAAAATCTATCTTCTAGTCCAAGTTCCCATAGACGTTGAAGTAAGACAGCTAAATTTATATCAGCTATAGTAAACTTGTCACAGCATAACCAATTCCCTAAAACAATAAGGTATCATTAGAATACTGGCATTCTATTCAACAGTCAAAGCTCCTTAATTATCATATATTTACATAGGTATCTATTTAATTACCTTCAGTTTGGTTTTGTAACTCCTTTTCAACTTCTGTTAAGACTTGATCAACAACATTCAATATTTTAAGATACTCTTCTTCGTTTGAAAGTATTTCATGTTTTCTATCATGTATTTCTGCCTTGTACAATAGTACATTTCTAGCATGAGGATTATCTTCTGCTAGTCTCCTTAAGTTTTGAGAACTGCTCAAATCTCCACCTAAAAATTTATGATATTTAATTTAATGTCTTAAAATTTTTGGTAAATTATGACCTTGAATTAATAAGTAATAATACTAATATAGCTTACTCTTCAGAAGCTCCCGGACTGGTAGGACAAAGGGTAGCTTAGGGCGGCCACACAGGTGGGCGTGGATGAAGGACCCCACAGTGATAACGCCCGCAGGGAGGGCCTCAATCAGATCTCGAAACTTTTCAATGTTACTCAAAACTTTCGCATCACTTGTTACATTTATGAGTGGAGGTAAATCTGAAAACAAATGATTTTAATTAGGTAGGTATGATTTTAATTAGGTACTTAGGTATGTTTTGTAAATTTTATTTTACAATCAATAACTTCTCTTAAATGTTTGATAACTTATTTACCTGGATTTAAGTAAAACTCAAGGTAATCCAAAATGCGTGTAGAATCTGGAATAACGCTGTCTTTTACTTTCAAAACTGGGATTTCACCCCTTGGATTCAACTCAAGGAACCAAGATGAATACTGTTCGCCCTTGGTTATATCAATTACATACGGCTCAAAATCTATATTTTTTTCATACAAGGCCATCAAAACCTAAAAACAAACAAAGTTATATGAACCATTCGATATCACGTTCGTGTGTAAATATGAAAAAGTACCTAAGTATATTTTTTCTCTGTCTAGGAAAAGTCCTATATATATATTATTTATACAGAGTAAATATAAACCTTTTGCGAGTAAAAACTGTAATAATTGCAATAGAGCAAAATATTGTTTGCTTTAGTTATCTTATTTGTTTTAGTGAAAGTAACATTATCTAGATATTTTTGTACGTAATGCATTTTTACACGATTAATGGATAAACACTTCACAGTAGGTGAAACACCTAATTTCTTAAATAATGTTTGATTTCGTAAAACATTACAAGGAAAATACTTTACAACTTTTCACTTTTCCACAAGCAATAGGCGGCTTTTTTTGTACTCATAATCAGTCATACCAACATAACGACCTAAAAATCAGGTGACATGACATTCAAAAGTACAATCGCGTTCATATTTTTTATCGAATTTTTATTCTGAGATCTAAAGCGGGGTTTAAAGTAGTTTAGAAAAGTATATTGGTTCTAGTATTAGTCCTAGACGGCTCGTACGTCGTAGATAAGTACTTATGATCCTTGGTCGTACCTAACGCAATATACCATGCGATGCGACGACTCCGCTATTTGGCTGTCGTGTCGCAGTCGTTCGTTGTCCGAAAGCGCTACATATCGCGCACGTAGCACATTGAAACATATATTTTAAACCCGCTTACATCGAAAGTCTGGAGAGCGTAACTGGAGAGGCTACGTGCTCGAAGTAGTTATTATTCTGAGTTAGCTTAAATTGCCTAACAAATGTATTAATCTGTGGTTATTAAAAAACTATGTTGATTGAACACATTTTTATCTGTGGTTGATTGCTTTGCTTGCTTTGATTTTCGTTTCGATTCATAGCATTTCGAGATAAGTTTTTTGTTAAATGTACCTGTAATTAGCCAGTAAGCTTTAAGAAATTAGCATAAATACCACCACAATGTTGTTAGAGCACACCGAAATAATAATTGACTGATTCTAAACATTAAAAACATCTAATAACATTGTGAAAATTTACACCGAAAAATGGAGACTTCCAATAATACAGACGCTGTCAACCTTGGTGTCGGTGAAGTAGAAGCAGAAATCGGCGAAGAACTCAAACAACTGGAAGAAGGAAAAGAATATGACACAAGAAGTGAGGTGTCGAGTTCTACATCGACAGATTCCAGCACCCCGAGTATTAGTTCAGTCAGCTCCAAGTCGAAGGAAAAACGCTCAACTCGGAAACGAACGAAAACAGACAGTCCGTCCCCTTCCTCCGCCGTAAACAAACGGAGAAGACTCGCAAGCACGACCAACAAGGTTAAAACTTACGACTTTATGACTAAATTGAATTATTTGTTCAGAGACACACGATTTTTCTTAATCAAATCAAATAACGCTGAGAACATAACACTCTCCAAAGCTAAAGGAGTGTGGTCAACACTGCCACAGAATGAAGCTAACCTGAATCAAGCTTTCAGAGAATCTAGAAATGTACTGTTGATATTCTCTGTAAAGGAAAGTGGTAAGTTTGCTGGTTTTGCACGATTGTGCAGTGAATCTAGAAGAGATGTGCCCCCTGTGTCATGGGTGTTGCCACCAGGACTCTCTGCTAAAGTCTTAGATGGTGTATTTAAGGTAGATTGGATCTGCCGAAAGGAACTACCTTTCAGTAGCACACTTCACTTGTATAATCCCTGGAATGAAGGCAAACCAGTTAAGATTGGTAGGGATGGTCAAGAAATTGAGCCAAAGGTAGCTGAAGAATTGTGCCGCCTGTTCCCAGAAGATGAAGGAATAGAGATGACACCTATACTTCGCAAATCCAAAGAAGCATCTAAAAAAGGCTACCTAAAGAGTGGTGGAAATTTTAGAACATATCGGGCACCATTATCAACCAGAGGTTCAATATTCCGAAGTCGGTTGGGTTCTTCTTCTAGAAGCAGGAGGAAGATATTTTTGCCCCCAAGGAGTCGTTTAGCTCCACCTACATACAAAAGACGTTCCCCATCACCTTATATGCGTGAGCGCCTGCCAGCCTGGTTTGGACGGGCTCGTGAAGGCTACAGTGCTTCAGGATCAGCAGCTGCAGAGGCATATGTTGCCGAGTACATGAGGTCCATGCACCACCAGCTGCCACCATTACCTTATGTACCTCCTCCTGGGTTTGGTGCGGCTCTGGCATCATATGATGGACTGCCTCCACCTCCACCACCACCACCACCCCGATATTACGATGCCCCTGCGTTAGCTGACTACCCACGGTCGGTGCTTGTGTATGACAAAAGATCTTATGAACGATCTGTAGATGAGTTCTTATGGCGTACTTCTGACCGATCTCGCGGCCGCAGTCGTGAACGTGAAACGCATAGATCATACCGTGACCGCAGATAAAGATAGTGATTGTCCACCGATGTATTAATTTAATCATGATTATCAGTAATAAAATATGTGTATGGAACTTTGGACGTTTTTAAAATTAATTAAGTGATGTGATGGAACCTTTTGTTGAACTGTGAAGAGTGTTTGTACTTTGCCATTAAGTAGCTTAAAAGTGATACTTGGACATTGGTATGGTAAAGGACTTGTACACCTATGAATTGCGAATTCAAGATCTCAATATAGGCATCAGTGATTGTGTCTGCTGTTTATGGATGTGTATAAAAAATGCAAATATGCAATTGAGTAGACTATTGCTTAAAGTACCTAGTTACATTTAAAACTTTTCTGAAGACAACTGTGATAGAACTTTTACAGGACATTTACAAACATCGTGTGTGTAGTATTTTTCCTTACTGTGATATTTTGATCCTTAGTACATATGATTAATTAACTGAGATGAATAATTCTTGATTGTTTTGCATGAAAAAGTGATCCTATACTTGAAATTCACTCTCATACTTCATTTCAGCATTTGCCAGGGTCAGCAGATCTTATCGGGCTATAATGATAGCTTATATTGATACATTTCTATTATTTCGATCTAATGCTTTCATTGTTGGTAAAACAGCCATATAACAGCCAGGTGTTAACACATAGCTATTGCATATCAGTTTTTTATATGTTACAAATGTGCCCCATTGTGGTAGCGTAGCATAGCTTCCAAACGGCCTTACGATTTACGGTGAGTTGCAAGAAGGAAAATAAGCTAATGTAGGAATTAAATCAATATCTGTCTGTATATTGTCAAAGTAAGGCAGCATAAAAGGTCAACATTGACTCCAAGTCATTTTCGGCGAGTCAGCGTTTTTTTTCATTAATATTCTATTTACTATTTAACACAAATGGACACTGTTATGAAACGCAAAAACTAAGTAAGTATAATGATAAATAGAAATTATCTTTCGATAAATATTTATCAAAAGTAAATTAATTATTATATTTTTCAAAGCCGAAGTAGGTATACTTTCTTCAATTTTATCAGTGAACTTCCCGAAGGAAGGTCGATATAGTTAACTTCATTATGATTGTTGAGTATGTCATGCACGCCACTGCCTTAATCATGTTGCTGATAATGATGAATACACCAACTGATTCTGTGTAGGTACCTATGTTATCGCTGGCACACTGAAACATGAATAGGTAGGACGCTTGGGCCGCAGGAGAATACATATGGACCAAGTTGCAGGTGGTCTAGTAAAGACTGTTAAATGTTACTCTATGATTGTGCTACCAGTCTCTATTCTCAATATACTAAGGTTCTCCCTCTAACTTCGCGGGATATTAATAGTTTTTCGCGCTAGGATTCCGGGATAAAAAGTAAACTTAACATTTATTTGCTTCTGAATCCGTTGCGTGAAATTTAAATAATTAACATATAAAAAGTACTTGAAACTCAAATTTGAATAATAATATTAATTTGGCTTTTTTTTGCTATCTGTTTAGCGTTGACGACACTACTTAATACTTATGCGACGAATTAGGTACTACTAATTCAATACTTAACTACTTATATTATATGTTAGTTTTTAATGTCGAAGGGTTTTTAAATTTTTAATTATTTTTTTAAGCAGGCAGCATATTAGTAAGGTTGAAGTTTTACGGTACCAAAGTTCGAATCGATAGGACCAATGGAAGTTTATCAGATCCCCTGGAAAATAGCTGATACCATAAGATAGTTATTGAGGCGTAGGTACGTACATGTAAATGCTCAGATTAACAATATACGAACTAATATTCTTGATCTAAGCGTACATGGTCTGTTCTGCTATATTTAATTGATTCGACGTAACTTTCCCCAATCATATAAATAAATAATAATGTTCGCACATTTTCGTCCGGATTACGACGGTTGCCGAATAAGCAGGGATCCGGATAGCGACACTATGTATTGTATACTGACGCCTTCAAATCTGTGGTAAGTACAAATCCAGGACTATTTTTGTTGTAACAGCTATCTAATGTTAAAGCGAAAGTATACACTGACTCATCACGACTCTCAGAAACTACAAGTGCTACTTAGAGTATTTTGCATGGGAGTTCCTTTTAGGACTTAGCTGCTTACTAAGACGGGATTTGGCGAAATTCAACCCCTAAGGGGGTAAAAATGTTTGTATGAAACTAGTTACTATACTTTTAAAAGTTAACTAGTAGGGTTTCCAAATTTTGCATGGGGATTCCTTTTAGAACTGAGGTGCTGACTAAGACGGGATTATGCGGAATTCAACCCCTAAGGGGGTAAAAAAAATGTTGAGGGACGGGAGTCGTCCACGGAAAAACATTTTTAGGCAAAGCGAAGCTCAGCAATGAGTGTGTCAGTGGTATAGCTATACCGGGTGGCCCAAAGAGTGACGTCCAAAGGAAAATGTTTGATTCCTTAGGTCAAGGGGTAGCCAAATCACCCCCATGTATGTTCAGCAATTTTTAGTAGTTTAGGAGTTATGATTTTTTTTCCAAATTTTCTACGAAAATCGACCTCAGTGGATAAATTATGTTTTATTATTTTTTGGATAACTTTTTTAAAGCATTTTTTATTTTTGTGTCATCCTCTTAAGTTGTTCTTTTAACCATAAAAGTTTCAGCTTCCTAGCTGTAATGTAAGTTAGTTATTTTTTTATCGAAAGTTCGAATTATATCATCGAGCTAGACTGCTCTGAATTTTCTACTATGCTTTGAAATTAAAAATTGAAAAAGATATTCTCATGGTCCCTTATTAATTTTAAAAACTCCGCAAGGTTCCAAAATTAAATAAAAATTCAAATAAACTATTGCTTAATAGGGTATTATTTGCAGAAAAAAGCCTTCAAAGGTACCTGGGTGGAAATTACCTAATTAGTAAATTGTTTCAGAAAGTTGAAATATTCCTGTTATGTCATTACTAAGGACTAATTAAGTTAGAAAATGTATCAAATTAGAGGGAAAATTAAATTATTTACTTTTTTTAAAATTTACGTTACATTTTTTAATGTAAATTCTTAGAAAAATGTTTTAGTCTGAGTAGTAAGATTTATGAGATATTTTTTTTATTAATAATAAGTAAATAAACTCTAATAATTATTTTACACATTTACTCACAATAAATTTTCAAAATGGCGTCCTCTCATAGCAATACACAACATACATCTACTAAACATAACTCCTAAACTACTAAAAATTGCTGAACATACATGGGGGTGATTTGGCTACCCCTTGACCTAAGGAATCAAACATTTTCCTTTGGACGACACTCTTTGGGCCACCCTGTATATATTATAATTATGTTCACGCCAGAGATGCGGGTTCTACGAGTAATCCCGGCGCTGGCATGTACCAATTAATTATTTGGAATTTAAGTAGGTAGGTACTTGTACCGTTACTCTCACAGTTAATGAAAACATCGTGGAAAAACCTAGACATTGGTGTTAAGTGCACTGTACTCATTTAAAACGGCGATACGACTCGCGACCTATCACGTGAGTACAACGAAAAGCGGGTGACGCCTGCGAGTCACTTCTAACTTCGGGGATTACAGTCATGAGTATATGTACCTATGTATGTAAATGAAAACTACTATTTATTCTAAATTTTTTTAAACAAGTGAAGTCAATATGAGTTTCTGCTAGTTCTCACCCTTTCGGCTTTCTACATCACTTTTGGAACATCCTGAGTTAACTAGTTGAACCAGGGAATTAGTTCACTGGGCTGAACGCAGAGATATCTATTTGATTATAAACCTATTGTTAACTTTGAAGAGCACTTCAGAAAGTGGGGGATCCTTGCTCACTCGAGTGGTACCTACCTTATTTGCTTTATGCAAACCGCATAGGTATAGGTACCTATCCTTTAATCTAAAGGATTAACCCTATTTGACAAAACTTTTCCAATGGTCTACCGACAATCAACTATTTTTTTTTGTAAAACGCCTTGACTTTGGTAAGGAGCACTACAACACTCTGTCCTCGGCATTTCTCACCCACTGCAACTCCTTATTTCTAAGAAACTACCTAAAACATGAATAGGTATTTATACCTAAGAACCACACTGAACAAAACCTCAAAACGGAAGCTTGACGCGTGTAACGGGAAAGCCACAGGGGAAGCTAATCCCTGATGTATCACATAGTTATATACTTACCTAGATATTGATAGTACCTACATGTGAAAGTAGGAAAATGCCGAGCCTACTCATGAACAGAGTTAACCACTTTTCGAGCTTTTGTTAGTAGCTTACCGTGTTGTAATTTGGAATGTATGTACAATTTATAATATACACTCACGGGCAATGGAAAGGTTCCACTGAGAAAAGCACCAAATTACTTCTAAACGGAAAAGGCTAGCTTAATGCCGTATTCTGCAACATTGAAGCACATTTAACAGAGCATCAGGGTATTAACAACTAAAATCGGTAATATTTTGATCCAATTTTAAATTAAATCTTTGAAAAAAATTGGGGTCATTTGTTGTCGGAATTTTGTGGGTGGAACTTTTTCATTGCCTGGCAGTGTATTTATTTTTACTATCGCACTTAAAGGAAAATATTGTAAAGGAACCGACGACGTGTTGAAAAATGATTCAAAATTGGGAAGAGAGTGTAGACCTTTAGAGTTAACTAACAGCGAACGCCATCACCACAAATGATTATAATTAATTAATGCTAAAGCTCTGTTTCTGGCAGTGATTTACGATTTTTCACGGTTACTCGATTGTAAAAAGGAGAGGAATTTTACATTTCACAGATAGGGTAGGTACATTAAATTTATTTTATACTGCAATGAAATCTAGCCCTCACGACAGTGACACGTGTGTCTGCATTAAATTATAAAAATTAAATACACTCTCGCAAAATTAACTACGTGAAGAGTAAGGAAAACTATCGCCGACAATTAAAACGAAATCATAACTTCCGTATGAAGTATTTTTTTTCCCAAAACTGCCACTTTTGCGCCCTTCTCATGCTATTCCACTTTTTAGACCGAATTAGAATAACTTTTGGTAACTGCACCCTGCACGGCAGGAGCCCAATTTTTAAATCAATTGTAGTTCGTCGTACCCTGGGCAGTCAGAAGCCGACGCTAATCTGACTGGCTAACTACAGTTGTACTTACTCCAGTGCAACATCTAGCCCTAGCCCAGTTTATCGTAGCTAATCCTACATCTCTCTTGTTACCATATCTCGTAGATCTGGGGAGCAATTTTAACTCACACAACATTCCCTGGCACATGACGTACCTCTTATTCCAAGTAAAAACACGAGATATTTCGTGTTTCAAAATTTGATGTTGAGAGAACGCAAATTGCCCTACTGCTACAACACCTCGTAGTACTTGCTACGATATCTCGTAGTACTTGCTACGACGACATCTCGTAGTACTTGCTACGACATCTCGTAGTACTTGCTACGACACCTCGTAGTACCTGCTACAGCGTGCTACGACATCGCGTAGTTACAAAATCTTCAAAATGGCGAAATATTTTTGATAAGACTGTTTCTTTTTTGCTAGAATGTCACTAAAAGTTATTTTAATATAGGTAAACCGCCCTCAACTTTGTTTCCGTTTTATGGTTGCCTGTAAGAGATCGCTCTTAGCGATAAGGCTGTCCATTATACATTGTTTTTGTCTCTAAGTTTAGTTTTTAACCACTGACAGAAAAAGGGTTTATATAAGTTTAACATATATGTGTGTATCTGTCTGTGGTAGCGTAGCTCCCACACGGCTTAGCCGTTCAACAGTTATGCGACTTTTATTGTTGCATGTCGGGGGTTTTATGTAACGTTGGATAGGTGTATAATTATATTTAGGTTAGGTGTATACATAGGTTAGACATAAATAGTTATGTCCTAACTAATATTATAAATGCGAAAGTAACCGTGTCTGTCTGTTACTCTTTCACGCCAAAACTACTGAACGTATTTGAATGAAATTTGGTATAGAAAGAAAGAAAGAAACATTTATTTGACACACTGAACAATAAAAACAGAAACAAAAAAGAAAAAATATACTACCTACAAAAAATATGTATGAAAAAAAAACCAGAAAATAATACAGTACAAATAAACAAGGTTGCTGTCCAGAGCGTCAAAAAGGCACCAGCTCAGCGTGTGCTGTGGCCAGAGCGCTGGTTGTCAGCTGGCCCATATACATATGGTCTAGACCCTGAGAAAGAACATAGGCTACTTTTTATCCCGGAATTCCCAGGGGAAAACTTTTTAAGGCGAAGCGAAGCTCGCGGGATCAGCTAGTTTTAAAATAAATCAATTTCCCATATTTATGCCTGAATAAGTAACAACAAAAAACCTTATTATATTTATGGTTCTTTTTTAGGAATACACGGTGATAAATACACGTAAGTTTACATACAATATACGTAGAATATAACAAGCAACGAGATAGATCTCAGGAGAGCGGGAGGCTGACACATCTTCGCGCACACCCCACGAACCAATTCATAATTTATTCAAAACTAGAACTTAGAGAATTCGATATCTCCAATTTAAAGACAATACAACTTTACTTTGATCGTGCTATTCGGCCCATAGAGTTGAATAAACAAATATTTGGCCACACTGTATATCTATAACGGTAAGAAAAAAAATACATAAACTCTTGTTGGGGAAACTAAGTATATTTTATTCTATATTCAAACAAAAGCTGAAGAAGCGAAACATGTTTCCATTCGATGGAAAATTATGCATGAAACGAAAATTTTAATAAATAAATTGACATCAGGTAACAGCAGTGAGAAAGGGAATCTGATAAGATCATCGATTTGAGGATTGTTCTGTGCGAGGGTAGATCTAGATATACACGACACTCCCGCCGCCGCCGCCGGCCGCAGATCAGGGAATGATAGGGATCTTTTACGTACTCTTACTGCGAAAGCTTTCTTGTTCGAATATTAATTAGTATTATATAGTTATTAGGTCAGTATATTAACTTTGATTTATTATTGTAAGCCAATATAAAACTAAAGATAATACCTATTTCATCCTATTCGAATACTTATATATATACCGATACCGTAGAGTTTGATTAAGAGTCGAAATACTTCTATTTGCACCATCTGTTGACCTACATTGGCAGGAAATTTCATTTTACGCCTCCAACAACCGGAAATTCAAAACCAGTAGCTCCTGTTTATGCAAACAGGAAAATAAGTCAATTTATTAAATTGTCGCCCCACTGTGCGTGCGACCGTGGCCCACGCGTGAAACTAAAGTGACGTGCTACAAATCTCTAATGTGAAATCTCGGAGCTTTGTCGAAAATCTTATTATGTAACGGGAGGCGTGGCGGTTGTAAGTGGTTAGTGGCGGGTGGGTCGGGCGCAGGCGCGGCGGCGGCGGGAGGTGTCGCGCGGCGCGGCGCGGCAGTCGGCGGCGACGCACGGGACGAGCCGCGCCGCGCGCCGCGCCATCGCCGGAGCGGGGCCCGGGGCGTGGCGCTTACGTAAACACGCGTGGCTGGCTGGTCGCGCTACTCCGTCCCACGAGCTCGGCCGGGCCGCATGGCCCGCGCGCTGCCCTGACCCCTCTATGTCAGCAGCCCGCGCGCTGCAGCGCCGCCGCTGCCACTGCCATCGCACCCGAAACGCGCGCTTATAGGTGACTATAGTAGCAAGATATACATTCGTTGTCTTCTTGTAGATAGGTGGGTACTCTTCATATTATATACATGTACATATGTTATTTTTATTTATATATAAAGCCGTAGGTAAAAAAACAGCATTGTTTATTTATGGATATTTACTTTTCTTTAACATTAACTTACATCAGTTTAAAGTATTAAAATTTAAAGAAAATAAAAATGTTGTAAATAGTATGGTCAGTATATACCTATAGGTAGTCTATTTCATTTATATTGTATGTAGAGAAGACGTTTTTTGTCCATTTAAAGTTTCATTTATTTGATACTTAAGTAGACGTAGGTAGTTATACATAAATTAAGTTGGAGAAAGTAACGTAGATTCTTTGAAAGCTGTATCTCCATCAAAAGCTCACTGTAACTCACACCGACTCGTCACTT